>NC_136637.1:17466472-18686472 GCF_949748355.1 Melanostigma gelatinosum | reverse complement strand
CCGGTAATCGTGTGCTGTTCTCTGCGAGATGGCACTTTTTATCGCCCCCTCACTCGCCCTCCCCCACGTCATCTTCATGACCGCCATCACACACACAGATGCCCAATCACGCGCTCCCACGCGAAGGGCCGGGAACCTATGCTCAAGGCGCCACAAACGGCTGCTCGCTCGCTCGCCCACCCCACACACACACACCCACAGATATATCACTCATATCCCAGGGTCACTTGCTGCAGCTTAGGCATGTCTGCGAAGCGGCGTCCGCTAAGAGGGCACTTTCACAAGTGATTTACACGCCTGAGAGAGGGGGGGGGGGGGGGGGGGGGGCGCCACGGCTTCATCCTAAAGAAAACACCTCGGAGATGTTTTTGACTTCAACATGGTGTCCTGCTCATCCCTGACTCAGCATCATGGTTTACTGGCCAACGAACAGAACAACCCAATAATTACTAAAATCATTTATATGGCAACAACGGCAAAAAATATATTGGTTCCGGCCTCTCAACTCTGAGGATATGCTGGTTTTTTTGGTCAATATCTTTGGGGTTTTTGGGCCTATTTGTGAACGAAACAAGCAAACTAAAGACAGCGCCTTGGACTCTGGGGACTTGTGATGGGCATTATTGGGCACTACTTTCTGATATTTTACGGACTAAACGATAAATGGTGAATCCTTTTAAGATTTAGTACTCCACCAATAAATAAGCATGGCAATATATGCCAATATTAGTTTATCATATATCTATATATATATATCAGCTCAAAAGCAAACACGTGTTTTAGGTAACAACAATCCCACCACATGGTCCATTTAGTAGCTATTCCAGAGCTTTTCATCAATCACACAGACAGGCGGAGTTTGCTCAGTTGCAGATGCTCAAATTTCCATTTGTTTTCAGCAAACTTCGATGACTTCTCATCCATCTTAGTCTAAAAGACATTGAAAGTTTATTATTGATCCGGGATATGATTAAATGCTCCAGAACGGCTACTATATTGTCAATGACCGGTGTTAAGAATTACTTTGTTCTGACAGGATTATTTATCAACTGGATTTAAGCGATACTTATCAAAAATAACCATGTTATGCCTCCAAAAAAATAGGGAAAAAAAGATATGTATTGGCCAATAAATGTATATTTTGTTAACCGATTATAAATACGGGATCGGTCTCTGAAACGTAAAAAAGAAAACAATCAGAGAGATTTCTTGATAAATAATGAATTAACTGCAACCCCACAGATATCTCAGTTCAGTTTCTCGCTATGTTTAATGACTACGCCCCCGTCCACTGACTGATGCGATGATGATGATGAAACCAGGTTGGATTCAAACAAAAACAAATACAAGGCTCCGTCTGCAGGATGAGCTCAGGGAGGCCGAGAGGTTAGACGCTTTAAGTCAACAGTTGGAGGTCGGGCCGCCTCTCGACAGCTCGGCGCTCGTCGGCCTCACATGTCCGTCAGCCTCTCCCCCTCTGTCTGTCCGTCCGTCCGTCCGTCCGTCCGTCCGTCCGTCCGTCCAACCCGCTCCGCCAGATGCCAGCGCCGATGATTGATGGTGGCGCGGAAACCTGGAAACCATTCTTCTCAGTGACAGAATCGGCGCTCCAGAGCAGCAGACAATTGATCACACTTTGCAGCTTCTCACACTGCCGGGGACGTTTCTCATCCCCGCCGTCGATACCGGCACTAATTGTTGATAATAAAGAGGAGTAATCATGAGCTGAACTGCAGTCCTGCAGCGGCCTGAGGGCGAGGAGCGACACTCTAACACCTCAACGATCCGGAGACACAGATCTAAATCTCCCACCGACCTTGGACTTTGAGGAACTAGGATGGACCCATTTTTCACGATTTTCTGACATTTTAGAGACCAAACGATTGATGCATTATTCTAGAAAATAATCAAAAGCTTAATAGAAAATGAAAATAATCGTCAGACACATCTCTAAATGTTACGTTTGTCCCTTTCCTGTTTCCACATGACAATGTCCCCGTGCACAAAGACGGCTCCGTAAAGAAAGGTCGTTCCCAGTTTGGGGTGGAGTTACTCGACTCTCTGACCTGAACACCACGCATCACGTTGGGATGAACTTGCCCCGCTGTGGGCCAGAGACCTCATGCTGCATGTCATCTCGGAGCTGTAATTCGGGGTTTTTCCACCATGCAAATCATGTTCAGCTGCAATACAGCCGACTTGGCACTTAAAAATATGGAAAGCAAAAAAAAAAAGTGGCCAACGTCTGTCAAAAACATGGACTGATAATCATTTAAAAAGTAGAATTCTAATTTCATAGAACTGCCAAAACATCCTTGGGGGTCGGTCTCTCTCTCTCTCTCTCTCTCTCTCTCTCTCTCTCTCTCTCTCTCTCTCTCTCTCTCTCTCTCTCTCTCTCTCTCTCTCTCTCTCTCTCTCTCTCTCTCTCTCTCTCTCTCTCTCTCTCTCTCTCTCTCTCTCTCTCTCTCTCTCTCTCTCTCTCTCTCTCCCTGAGAATAAAGGCCTGTTTGTTTGGCTGACAGCAGACAAGGTGAGAGTGGCCCAACCCTTCCTGCAGGTTTGACACACACACAAAGACGCTACAGATAAAAAATGAATTCCACACTATGATAATCCCTTTGCTAAAACAATTACACTTGTCTCGTTGAGTATCCCATGTCGTAACTCATCACATTCCCTCTATTCACACTCGGTCTTTCCTCTTCTTGTTTTCGTCCGCCCGATCACCGCTGCACGATGTCATCAAGTGCGATCACAGCTCATTACAGGCACGTTACCCAACAGACGCGTTCGCATGCACCCACCAAAATAATACAACGGTGCCTATTTGGACCGATTACAGATTATGACACTCTTAAAAGGGCAATTTACACATTTCGTAATCACGCTTACACCGCCCTTCAAAGGGGGGGGCCCTGCCTTCCATCTCTAAATTGGGTGTAACGTCATCATTTTCATTTTCGAAAACAGTTTCAGAAACAATAGAGCGGGATCTGACTGCAGGCCTCGCTCTGGAGGAAAAACTCCAAACAAACGTCTCTATTACACAAACATGCAATTAACAGGGGAAGAGTGTGTGTGTGTGTGTGTGTGTGTGTGTGTGTGTGTGTGTGTGTGTGTGTGTGTGTGTGTGTGTGTGTGTGTGTGTGTGTGTGTGTGTGTGTGTGTGTGTGTGTGTGTGTGCTGTATCTACGAGGGTGTGAGCACACAGCGGGGAGTGGGCAGCAGCAGTCAGGACTTGTGTTCACGGATTAGCAACAGTGTTTACCACCGTGAGTAATGAGCTCATGTCGCTTATGGAAGGCTCGACTGAAGGCTGCGTCTTTTCACCGCGCGCCACCGCCAAGCGTGGGCGTCTGGGGATTACGGTGTAATTAAGAGGCTTGCACTGATGACAGCAGCAGGAGATCATTTTTGACTGATTGTCTTCGTGAAAGAATAATAATAAAGTCGCGGTTGCAGTTCGGCGGCCACCGCTCGACGCAAACAAGTGAAAACGGAGCGAAATGAGCGCACAGATCTCTTCACGCGTCCTCACTAAGCCGCTCTGCTTGTGTGAATGTTCTCCGGTTAGCGAGTGTGCTCACAAAGATCCCTTTCTACACACGTTATGATGTCTATGCAAACACCACTGTGTGCACACGCCGGAGAGAAATACCTAAACTCTTTGTCAACTGAGCTGCCTGTGTGTTCATTGTGTGAACTTGTTGAGAGTGAACAGTATGTCCACACTGGAGTGATTTGCCCTTCCTTAACTGGAAGCACTTCTGGCAACGCTGACTGACAGCTGACGCTAATTTGAAACAAACAGCACCCAAACTGTAGATAAACGTCACCTTTGGGTGCAGCGGCCTCCGCACAGTGCAGCTGCAGCTGCAGCACAAGAGGCACATCGGAGAAGCCACAATGTCAACAAGAAAACCAAACTCCACAGTGACTGGCTATTTGAAGTACTTTAGAGAATATCTAAATCATCCAAATGAGAGAAATGAACTGAAATGATACGGCAGATGTGTTGAAACTGTGACAGATGTGCTGGTTTAATATCAAAGGCACTGAAGGAGGGGGAAATACCTGCGATGGCGAGATAAAGTTAAAGGGAATTGTCACAGTGGCATGAATGGCTGCTACAAAAGCCATAAAAGATACCTGTTGCGTATAAACACGTACCTTGTTAAATTATTTGTAAACCAATTATATAAACAAAGCATTCACATATAGCGATGCTCTGCCTTTTACACAACAATCTTGATAAAATTATAAAATAAACATTGAGTGAGATATTGTCAAATGTAAGAAAAATCTAATGTTCGAACGAAATCAAAAGAAAAATGGGTTAAAGTCCTGAGCTGATGGAAGAACTATTTCCAGCTCTAAGCGTAGACATTTGCTTTGTGTATCTAAGTGAAGGACAGACTCCGGCTCCGACCGTACAACTGAGGAAGAAAGTGGTGCGTTAACTGAAACAGTGTCAAATATCTCTCGTCCACTTTGTTTCGTTGCTATCGTTAAAACTCGCCGAGTCAACTTCAAGGAACATTCCACCCACAGAATACCCATTTGTATATCAATTACGCACCGCATGCTACCTTGCATTCTTGAAGAAAACTTCTCTTGCATGCCTCTACGGTCGAATTTCGGAAACGTAGACGGCAAAACTCCATTTACACTTGCAGCATAATCAAAATCTCATTCATCCAGTCGTACGCTCACTTCTTCCCAAGACACCTGCGCAAACCGTCTGGCGGTTTGGGAAGCAGTGAGCGGACGTCTGGATCAATGACACGCGGATGATTCTGCAGGAGTTTGTAAACGGATGTTTTCACATAGTTTTGCTGTTAAAGGCAGTTTACTTCAATTCATCAACACTTTCCTTCCGTTTTTTGACTCTGAGGTCACTGTGCAGGTATGCCAGCATGCAAAATGTACTTCAAGGTAACAAAGGGTGAGTACTTGATATTCAAATAGTCATTTTGCAGATGAAGTATTCCTTTAACAGAACCGTTTAGTTTTTGTTTGTTTTTACTTGTAAAGCAGTTTTAAGTCTGATCGTTGCCGTTTTTGCTGAGCTGTTAAACTACGATCATCAGAGCCGATTCATAAATCAGCTGCTGTACCTTCATCGCTTTCATGTTAATGAGAGTGAAGACCATACAAGTCCTTTGAGACACTTGTAGACTAATGTATTTATCACCTTGTGAATTGACTCGACATGTTAGCGTGATGTTTAGTTCGTGATAAGATGCTAATTATAAGTCAGGTCTAATTATCAAGAAAAATATATGTATAAATAAAGTACTTTCATGCAGCACTTTCACACAAAGGCAGAAGACTTGGAGTCATGCCTTGTTGACTGATCACATAAATCATTACAGAACATCCAGTATGGAGCGATGAAGATGATCATTATTGCCAAATGTCTCCCCGGAGGACATAGCAACAGGAAGATTGATGACGTTGCTAAATATTTAGTGTAATCCCTGGTTACCGTCTCTCTTACCAACTACACCAAACTCATTCAGCAAGCTCACCGGCCCAGCTTGGTGTGTTCATTGTGGCGAGTTATCGTAACGACAAACACGCTGCAGGCTCCTGTCACTCACTCGCCACAGAGGTGGGACATGCAGGGGGGGGGGGGGGGGGGGGGGGGCACTGACGGATGGTGTATCAGATGAGGAAAACAGTGATAACTCAAATGTGGCACCATTTTACCATTTTCTGTCTCATCGCTGTCTGACTTTCTGTGAAGATGAGAGTTGGGCACTAACTCGACGTCTGTAACCCTGAAGCCTCCCGCTCACCCATCTACCCATAGAGGAGCTGTGATGTGACAGAGCGACCTGCAGAGGGCCTCAGCCAGACCTGGAGTCTGACACCAAAGCGTTAAACCACACGGACACATGCATGTAGAGCAGGAATCATTATTTTCATTGTCAATTTATCTGCTGATTATTTTCTCAACTAAGAAGTAAAACGTTTTTTGTTGTCTATGAGCCCAATGCGGCCACTTATAACAACAAAATCACTCCAAAATCAAAAGTATTATACTTATTGTCATATGACGGAACAAAAAAAGATTTGCAAATCTACACATTTCAACAGCTGGAAGCAGACAAAAGTCATTAAATAGACATTTTTTTGTCAATCTACTCATTAACATCAGCTGATTATTGTGACTCTACAGACATCAAGTTTAGTTTGTGAAGATTGTTCTTTTCATAGCAATTTATCCATCCGTTGCTTTTCAAAAACAACTATTATAACATTTTGTATATAAATGTCAGAAAACAATAAAGTGTTTATCGCAAGTTCCCAGAATCCAAGGTGATGTTTTTAAATATCTTGTTTTGTGCAACCAAATCCTAAATTATTCATACTGACAGCATAAATGAAAGAAAAGCAGAAAATCCTCTCACTTAAGCTGGAATAAAGATCAATTTATCAATAAAAAAAATCTATATCAACATTGCTGTTACGTCTTAATTCTTCTATACGTTTTTAAGTCATATTTTTATAGCTGTTCTATGAAATGACTTTTCATATCGCTGCATCCTCTACATTTAAATTCACAACGATATCAAACAGAGAAAAGCAGTTCTCACATTTCAGAAGCTGGAACCACTGAAGATTTAGTTTTTTTGCGAATTTATCTATTATCAACACAGCTGTTGATTGACTCATGATTACATTTTTAAAGCGCTTAGATTATAATTGCTGGAGTATTTGAGTTCATTTTTCTATTGATGATGTTTTTGTTGATTGATGACTGATAGTAGAGTTGCTGAACGTACCTTTCCTTCCCCTGACCTGCCTGCTGATGAATACCTGACTCCACGGTCCTGACTGAGTCGTCACACAGCGGCTCACTGCTGCCATCTATGACTCACAGGTGAAACTACAGCCGCACTGTTTACTTTGGCTTCTGTGCGTCACACGGACAAAACCGTTCATCTGGAATATTTGGGATTTGATTTAAGATACGGACTTAGATGCAATCATATTTAGCTTCGTGATACTATTTATTGACTCAGTGCATTTACTTAACAAACCTCAAAAAGCCCCTCCTCCTCCTTTCCCAAACTGCATGTTTCCATGTGTTACAACTTTGCTAAAAAACGGAAAAAAGAATTGACTCATGAGTGGAGCAACGACTGTGACCCACGAAGCACAACCACAAAACATTCCCCGACTCTGAAGTGCAGACTTGTTTCTCTTGGCACCAAACCGGCTATTCTTAAGCTAAAGTTCACTTTCGATCCAGGCCAGGCAGGCCGCCTCGTACGAAGGCCTAACCTTTCAAAACGGGGATCGGCCCGCTCCGGGCGCTATTCTCACCGCTGACTGCCAGGCCACCAGCGCACCACGGCCCCGCTTTCTGCTCATTCAATAGGCGGGACGCATGAGAAAAATGTGCGCTCAGAGATTATAACGCATCTCTTTATGGCCAAAAACCCAGCAGGATCCTGAAAGGCAATTTTTTACAACAATGGAAAACATGGCACCTTAAAATACACGCAAACCGCACACATGCAACTAATGAGTCCTGAGAGGCAGAAAACACACAGTTCGGTAGGGGAATGCGTCTAATTTGGTTCCAGGCGAGTCTTTATCCCAGCGAGGTTCTAACAACCGCAGCAAGCGTGCCACCGAGGGCTGATTGGGCGGGAGTAGTGTAAACACCAATCACAGAGTGAGTAAACCGGGCCGCCGGGCCGTAAGGAGACCGCTCATCACTCACTCAGGGGTTCGACGCCGTCCTGTGAAAACCAGGTTTCTCCAAAACTTGGGGAAAAAAAATCTTGTTTGTATCAAGGAACTTCTGAAGACAATCAAAAAGGTTTTTAGCCAAAAAAAAAAAAAAAAAAGCAGCAAAACGAAGAATTGGAATTCTCAATTATTCTCTCAAAGAATCCAGATTTGTTTTAAGCTGTGCAACAAAGCCTTCTGGATAAACATCTTGTTTTAAGCTCTGAGACGACGCGGTTCCGAGGCAATCTGATGGGGTTTTGTTCGCGAAACTAATTTCAATTTGCATAACTGTCCTCGCTGTCCTGTTCAAAACCATGTCTCCCACATCACACACACACACACACACACACACACTGGATGACGCAAGGATTGCATAACATGCCCGCAAACTATAGTAAGCAGTGGTATTACCACCAGAGTATGAGAGTAAACTGCTGGCAGGCTGCACAACAGCCGCTCCAGGCCAGTAAACACATCAACACAGAGAGTTAAAAGTGCAGCGCTTTGTGGGGAAACAGGCGTGTTAAATCCTGTGTGTGTGTGTGTGTGTGTGTGTGTGTGAGACTCCGGCATGGGAGCTTCTGAGCCCAGATGGGGGGGAAAGACCAAAGGGTAGCGGAGAGAGAGCTGTAAGAAGATAATAAGATGATGATGAGGAATTTGGATGTGGATTATGAAGGATATAGATGCAGGAAGTCGGTCTCACTGATGCAATCTGCACTTCAAAAACAATAGAGTGGAAACCTCACCTCCCAACACTCTTTCCACCTTCTCCCCCCCCCCCCCGTGTCGTAATAATTCCCCCCGTTCTCCCCGTGTGTCTTGCTGTGACAGCTGCAGGTGGGAGAACTCGCCCGGGGGAGAGCGAGAGCGACGTTGAGGGGGTTTTGTTCGCGGCTTTCCTGTGAAGCGCCTCAGTGGGAGAACACAATGGGGTTCGTGTTGGACCCTCAGATGCAGAACAGATTACTGAGCGCAGCCTGTGAGCACTTCCCCACATCACGTTCGTTGTTCAGGCATATTTAATGTGTGCACCGTCCAAGATATTTGGTTTATTTTTCTTCTTGGTCAGTTAACCTGTTATATATAGTAACAGCAAACATATCAGATTCATGTACGTTTGTGGCGTCTCATATTTTAGCACTACCTGCAATAAGCTAAGAATACGCTATATAAACCAAAAGCAGATTACATTCCACCCCCCCGACACAAAATGAAGGTTTTAGTCATTGAAACCCACAGACGACACACATTGCCTGCACCACCACATGAGTCCCAACTGACTCCAAAACTGTCACTCAAACTTGCATTCCTAAAAGTTCCTGACCAGAAAAAGCAACAAGACACAGAAGAAGTTCTGCATGAGCTGCTGGTTTGTAAACATTGCAGAGCAAACTGGGACACACAGACCTTTTCTATTAGGACACCTTGGTGCTTCCTACTCTGCTGCTAAAGAAAACGGTTAGTTGTAGGTACTAGACACACACACACACACACACACACGCTGCCTGAGAGGACAGGCTCCGGGAAGATAAAAGCTCCACCCACTGTCGAAATCAACAAGATCGGATGTGGATATTTCAGCCTGCTGACTTTATTGATCCCCTGACTTTCCCCCGTAGCGCCACCAAAAGGTTGAAAGTTTGGATTTTAGATGAAACGTGTCAACCACATTCAGATGGGTTGGTTCACATATCCAAGGATGCATCCAAATAAACTTTGGGGATCATCAGACACCAGTAGATACTTTGGTTTATTGACAGATATTTACTCGGCAAATGCTACCACACGCGAAAATGAAATGGTGAACGCGGTTGTTATTTAATACAACATCTGCTAAACACCAGCACGTCGAGTTATCCTGCCGCCGATGGCTCAAAACACCACAAGAACAGCCGATGCTCTAGACTTTTTCCTCTCTTTCTTTGCAAAGTTTGAAAACAGTGAAGTTGTTCAGATGATGCCAATTGGGTACCATCCAACCCCATTGCTCCTACTAGTGGAGTTACTGCGACGCAGCGCTATTATAAACAATCCACCAGAAACTCAGAGGTGAAATCGTTTTCATTTTTTTACTAAGTCTTCTGGCCATCTTCTCCGTGCCTTATGATAACATGTTAGGAAAGAAAGATCAAACTGCTGTTGCAGTCACAGAGAAGAGACATAATATCCCTTCTGTTTTTGTTGGTGCGCTGGTCTTTTGATGCTGCAGCTGGCTGCCTTTCTGGCCCTCCGGCGTCCGTCCCCCTATTCCCCCGTCCACCTCCGCCCCTGCAGCATTAGAAAATAACCCTCACTGTGTTCTCAGTGATGACTCTCTGCAGCGGAAACCAGCACCCACACACACACACACACACACTCACACACACACACACCCAGTTGCCTCAACCCAAGTCGTTCAGAAGGGATTCCCTGTGAGACGGTGGGAGCGGGCCGACGGGAAGGAAGAGAGCGAGATGCAGAGGAGCCGGTGTGTGAGTGATCTTTTCCTCTGTGGTGGGACGGACTGGAAATTGCTCCACACCACTGCTGCCAGTAACACAGCCGGCTCAGCTGTTCAGAGCGGGCAGCATGTGGTGAGGAGAAACCGGAGCCAGGTTTATTGGTGTGGAAACAAATAAACACAGGGGAGCCTCGTACAGGTACAGGGGTTTTCTGTCACTCCGAGAGTGTGAGTGTGTGTGTGTGTGTGTGTGTGTGTGTGTGTGGCCTGAGGATGATATACCATGTGGGAGGCGAGTCAAGGCCTCTGACCACAAAGGATGTGGAGAGAGGAGTCATCGTTCTCCTCCCACTCTCTTCTTTTTCATTCTGTCTGTCTTCCTTCTTTCCTTTCTTCATTCTTAGTGCCACTTGTATGCTATTAGAGCATCAGCAAACAACTATCGTCACAAGTGAGCTGTCAAGATTTTTTCAGTCATTTGTTAATTGATTTAATTGCTATTTAAGACGGTAATGCAACAATAGTTCAAGTACAACACTATACCGTACTGCTTGCGCTGTCATTTTGAGCCCAACAGCTCTTTTGTAGTTTCCAATTTTCTTCTATTCTTATTTTATATACTTCTAATTATTAGTCTTATATTCTTTTTTACCTTTTTCTGTGCGTCTGCACTTAATTCTGTCCTTGTGCAGCTGCAGCACCTGAAATTCCCCATCTCATCTTAATCCTTAATCCTGACAAATACCCTTTCCACAGACTGAGAACAAAGCTGTTGGAAACTTAGCATCTCGAATAAAACTCCTTTATTCTTATAAATTGTATAAAAATTGTCGATTATTGGATATATCATGAATATGTCTCATGTTGATTTCCTCAATTAGTTTTCGATTCAGCAAAGCTTACACCAGATGGCAGAGAGCGGGCTGACCTGGCTCTTCCTGTTTGACTCAGGGAATCAAAGAGCAGAAACAAACTAACTAATATAAACTCATTTCAACTGAATGATGTCATCCAAATGTGGTTGGATTCATGAAAGAAAGGACTACTATTGAAGAGCAGAGTCTCCTGTTCACATTACAAATGGCCTTATTATCTATGATCCGACTAAGCTCTTGGCTCCGTATCCCACCCAAACCAGTGAAGGAGGATCAGTGCTGCCTGGAGACGGTGTGTCAGATCCCCGTGGTGGTGTGTGTGTGTGTGTGTGTGTGTGTGTGGGGGGGGGGGGGGGGGGATCTCCTGGGATCTGAGACAAAAGGGACATTGTGGCACAGACTGACCCATCCAAGAAAACATTACTTCCTGTCCCATCAGCTCCAGCGTCCATGAGCGGCTCGCTTCCCAGAACTGAGAGTCTGTTTTTGACACCGTCTGCTGTTTTTGACACCGTCAGCGCTGACATGTACACACTGCCACTCAAACACAGGGGACTACATTTGGGGAGAGGCTGGTAAGCACAACGTTTCAAATTGACTTGACGAATAATGACTTCAACAGACAAGAAGGTTTTCACTTTTACTAAATGCTGTAGTGAAAACCAAATACGGGCAAAAGAACAGTAGGCGTTAGAGACTTATAGTGGTGTGTTGAAGACGCTATACTCGTATTTTTGAGCCCATTATTTCCAATTCTTGCACACCTGTGACAGGGCAAGTGCTTCACGGCACAAAACAGAAAGCAGTTTTACTTCGGGAATCGCAGAACAATCTCGTTCACTGCTCCTGTTCACCGTTATCAGCTCTGTTCCGTTGTCTGGCTCTTCAAAACAAACCCATGTCCAGTGCAGTGATTCCAGGAAATGGGAAGCAAGTGAACACTGTTTATCAGAAAGAGGTGGCCTTCATTGGTGAGCTGCAGAGACTAAAGACCCATGAGAGTGCTGGAGGATGTGTTCACAGTACCTTGACATGACTCTGAGCGCCCAGGTTGTAGATCTCTGAAGGCTTCACCTCGTTGATGATTTTCACCAGGCACGTGCTGTCGGTCAGATCGCCATAATGCAGCTTCATGTCTAACAAAGAGGTGGACACACACATGCGTCATTCAAACTTTTATCGGTCCTTCATATATTCAATCATCGGGCAGGTCTGAAATAGCTGACAGCCGTCTGATTCTGGAGATAAGTAAACGCTGACATGGCTCGAGTGGCCACAGCAAAAGGGCGACACACCAGCACCAATTGTAATTTAAAAAAAAGATTAAAAGAAAATCAAGTTCAATTTACATTTGATCAAATCAAATTGCACCCAATTAATTAGGAGGGTGTGGATCGTGTAAGGCGCAAGGCAAAGCAATATGGTAAACTAAGGCAACATAAACCTTTCCTGTAGAGGGTAGCAGAGAAAGTTATTAGACTGCAACCACAATTTAACCCAAGAAGCTGTAACCCTCTAGCATTGCAGCTCCAGTTACACTGTGCACGTGTCATACCCCAAAGCTCTCACGGGAAGCAGGTCAGTACCAGATCAAACTCCAAGAGGACCCCAATTGGTAACGTCAGTGGTGTGTGATGTGTATGAGTGAAGGAGGTGGGTGTAAGGCAATAGGCAAAGCAGAGCTAATGGTAAACTAAGGCAAAATAATTTAAATAAATAAAACCAGAACCTGGTGTGCCTGTGGAGAAGAGCAGAAAGAGGGGTCATCACATGACATGCTTAGCTGTTGGCAGACTGTCAATGTGAAATCTGTTATCTAGTGATTTCAGTTTGGTATGAAACATCCTTTTGGACCAAAGCCCTAAATGCAAAGTACTCGCTGTTACGGCTGTATGTGTTCCCTGTGCTGTCGTCTCTTGTCCGTCTCTTGTGGCTCTGCCCAGGTGAGCTGCATTGCTTAACGAGGTGCACCTGGCCGGGTAACGAGGCGCTTCAAAGCTCCTGTGCCACTGAGGCCTCTGGTGTGGGTAATACTGGTTTTGCTGCCTCTCAGCCTCGGAGTTTTATGTCTTGTTTGTTTTAGTGTAAATAAATCCCATGGATAAAATTTTTGTAACGAGTGTCTCCTGTGGTTGATTCAGGTGAGTGGGGCGTAACACTGGCACACACTGAACTGAGATCCTGGAGCGCAAATTTTGGCGGCACAGGCACGTTAAAGCAAAAGCGTGTTAGGCAGGTTAGTAAAGCGCAGTGGACAACGTGTTGTATCAAACTGTATGCAGACAATGTTGGACTGAAGTCAAACTTCAAACTGTTTATTTACGACGGCATCGCTTGAATGCGTCAATTAGCGGAACAAGACAAAAACAGACTGGCTGGCTGGCTAGAGAAACTAACACTGGAACATACGTCAGCTTGTTCAGAACCACCTAAAGTGACTACCGACTGTGGTGTAAACAGGATACTCACGGCCTTCAGTGTGTGTCTGCGGGTTCTTGTAAAGATGCCCGATGCGACCCGTGTTGAAGGAGCTGGAGCGACGCAAAATACCATGAACCTGTGAGAAAAGGAAGCGGGGTTTAGAACACTATTTTATTCTGTCTCACAATAATATTATCTAGACCACTGCAGTTTGAACATCAACACTACGACTGACAAATACCATGACTTTCATATCGTCTTTAAACAATGTTTTTATGCTCGTGTGTTGTCAATGCAAACTTTGTGCAGCTCCTTCACAATAAAAGCTCCAACTGAAGAAAATACTGCTGATCATAGCTTTTACTGTGAAGCACACATTTACACAGACTGACTCGAGATCAACAGAAAATTGCAAAATAAATGTGATACAAATCCCAGAGCTATTCTACACATACGATCATTGGAAACAGCCTGTCACTGTAGAATTGTTAGTCACTGGTGGAGATCCAGTTTACACCAGATGAATTCAGTTGTTCAAGACGAGTGTATTCAGCATTGGTCATGCTTACTGTATTGTATGCATGTTTTTCTATGCACTTCATAAATTTACTTTAGTTGATTGGTTTACCGCACAGTATTTGTCTTGAAATGTGATGTCAAACATGATAAAGTGGCCTACTTTGATCTCCTGCGTTTCCTTGAAAGATCTTTGCACTAGCGGCGTATTCTGTATCGCAAAAGTCGACGTAACAACATCGTGTCTCATTGTGTTTTTAAAGCTGCCTGTGATGTGTGATCTGGACTTGGTGTTCTGAGCGGGATGTGTGCGGAAGCTCTGCTCGGGGAAGATAACGGAACCTGATCAGAGGGGAGTCCATTCGTGGGAGGACGCTGTGCCCCGACCTCACTTCCTTTATTCACTGTGCACTTCCTGCCTGCCTGTGTGCTCCTCTTTAATGCCACAACCCCCCTCCCCCCTCACACCCCCTCCGCGTGCAGCATCCCCAACCCGGACAGAGCGCTCTTCCCCCTCCGCTGTCTCTGAGTCGGGCGGCGAAGCTGACGAGGCAGTCTGGGATGAAGGTGTGTGTGTGTTGGGGAGAAAGGAAGTCAAGCAGCTACCGTCAGGGAAACACAACGTGCACTGGTGCAACGCGTATTTGTATGCACGCGTGTTTAACTGAATGCATCGTCACATTGTCGTGGGTGTCAAAGCGGCGACGAAGCCTTACGTAGCAGCAACAGCTTGTTAAGCTCTGCATCCACCGACAGGATGTGGACTTTTTTCTCTTTTTTTTGCTCCTAAAATAACAAACCACATTGCGCAGCAGGTGAGAGTTAGTGACCTCACTCGTATGACCATGTAATAACTATTTCCCCGTTAATGGTTTGACCCAGGGGTAAAAGGTGTGTGTGGGGGGGGGGGGGGTTTAACAAGCTTGAAGCAACACACAGGGTCCTATCAGGGTAAGGTTTCGAGTCGGTCCGTTGTGCGAAGCCCCGACACACACAGTGCTGTGGCTGGAGGAAGCTTATCGAGGGAATGTCGCTCTGCGTGCGTCTGTGTTCGTTGGCATTCGCGACTGTCTGCGTTGGTTTCTGAGAGTCTGAGTTCAGTCCGCAGGCTGGATTTCTCCCTCACCGTGTAGCCTTTACCGATCAGTAACTCAGCCAGGTAGGAACCATCCTGGAAAAGACAGAAGACAACACCAGTTAAAACCCGTAAATGGCACACAAGTGTGTTAACACATGCTAAATAGGTTTTCTTGTACCGACGGAATCGCAGCACTAAAAACAGAGCTTGGGGAAAACCGACTTCAAGATGTCACAAGGTATAAATGATTCACAAACTTTGTCTTTGTCTACGCCAACGAGAACCAAACCTGATGGCCCATAATGCAGAGCAACCAAAAACTGACAAACATGCAGGACAGGAACACATGTAATAACTGCTGATTGTAAAATTACACAACAGTTGGATAGGGCTTCAAATGAAAATAAATCGGCAAAAAAGATTCTAGAAAAAGGCAAAACCCTTTTATGCAAATAATTGATAATTGATTGACATTAGAGAGGAGCGACAACAGAACATGAGGGGGTCCAAGATGGACAATGAAAGAGAAGTGTTCTACTGAATGACTAAATACTTGTATATATTATTTCATTCATGAAATAATGAACAAGAACAGACGTCGTGTTATACCGGAAGTTTTAGAGAGAACCTTTCAGAGGAAACACGCTGGAAAACCTCTAAATGGTCTTTAAATACAATTCTTCCTGAATTGCCTGCTGCAGTGATTTGTTGGAAAGTAAACCTGTGTATTGTTCACTCTGTGACACATCAGTGGAAAGTTCTGTGGTGTTGGACCACCACCCTCCTGAAACCGCCACACCGTAGCTGAATACTGGATCTCCCAGGATCATTAGGTGTAACACCCACATGAACTAGCAGCTCTGGGCGGACATTGGGCCAATATGTGTGTGTGTGTGTGCGTGTGTGTGTGTGTGTAAGAGAGAGAGAGAGCGAGCCCCGTCAATAAAGTCTTGTTCCCCTCACCCATGTTACGCCTCGTCTTTTTTTTTTTTTCCTGCTCAGACTTTCCGACCGCACATTCTGAAACACTCTGGAACATTCCGAACCAATCATGGCATTCATCCCTCAATCCCCCTCACATATGTGCGCACACACACACACACACACACACACACCGTGCGTCCTCTCCAGGTCTGGGGGTGACCTGGGACATGGCTGCTCCTGAAGAGAGCTGCACAGGTGGGCAAAGTCTGACATGAAGAAATCAGCCCGCTCCAACAGAACCTGACCCACTGCGGATGGAACTTTCAGGTCAGTGGGGCCTTCAAATTCAAAGCATGATGTCGCCTATTTTTTATATGGTTTTCACTCCTTTCTGGCAGAACTGACGACACTTTATATATCCGTTTATTTATCGCAAATAATGTTGCCATAACGAGATTAAAACGTCATCGGGTAGTGCATACTTTCCTCATATCTAGACTCAGACCTCGTGGCTGCTGCTTGAACACCCTGAAAGGTGTAAGCCAAAACCTGTGGCAGTTTTAGGCTTTTCAATTTAGATTCACACACTTCTCCTCTAAAGACTCACTGAATGCAAATAGGTTTTTCTTGTTTTATGAATATAAATGTATGCATTAGTACTACGTTAACTGTTTTTTTTTTAGATCATGTTCAGCTCTGCAGGTTGAGCTCCCAGGTTGTGCGGTCATTGGCACTGATTCTCAACCTGTTTCTGCCCAGCCCTCTGCAGGGGGGGGGGGGGGGGGGGCACTGGCAGCCCATTGCCCGTCCCCACGGCGTTCAAAGCTCCGGCCGGTGTCATGTTTTCCTGCCCCTGTGCCAGGGTCAAAGCGTTTCATGCCAGACCAATATGGAAAACAAGCCTGAAGAGCTGCAGCTCTGTTTCAAAACAAGAGGCTCCTTTGAGGCTGTATTAGCCCATAAACCCTGGCCTCACCTCGCTGTTTCCTGTTATGGGGAGGTGGGCGCTTAGTGGGAGCGGGGGGGGGGACTGGACACTCTCACTCACACACACACACACACAAACAGTGTGCTCACCTGCCAGGTCAACGGCACACCACAAACCCCTCAAAGACTGATTTTGGCCTTTGACACAACATGATCTCTGCACTCTACAGCTGCACTGAATTGAAGCAGCAGGCTGGCTCAGCAACAGGGGGGTGAAAGTTAATTAAAGTACAAGACAATAACTGTCTCACACTTCAATACTGGTGTTATCAAAGTTACTGATTCCCTCCTCTGAAGGTTGAGGATCGTCTGCAGTAGCAGAGAGCTGCTGTTGCATACAGGTACAGGTGTGAAATCTTTTACTAACAGTCAACAGAGTGGGGTGAACTCAGTATTTTAAAATTGAGGCTAAACAGACTTTAGTTTCTATTTTTACGGATTCAAAATTCTTAGTTAAATGTATATATATAATGTATAATTCCAGCCACTAGTCGTGTTAAATGACTCAAAAGAAACTCTGAAGATACTTCAAGGACTGAAACGTGCAAGTCCAGCTCTTTGGATGCATAGCTCTGTGTGCGTTTCAATATATTCTAAATACTATTCAAGCTTGTTTCCATATTCTGTACGTTTCTGTCGACATAATATCCCATTATCAAACTAAAGTCGATGAACCACTTTCCATAAAACTTGAAAAAAACCAAAGAGCAAGAAGGTAAACAGAGAAGAGCATCAGGAAAGGGTGAGAGGACAGAAGGGTTGATGTTGAAGTAAATCGGTCCATGTGTCTGAAAAATGTTAACAATGTTCGCTCATCAGAACCCCCCCCCCCCCCATTCCTCCGAATACTACCATTAGCTCCAATCAACATTCACATTATCATCATCATCACAGTGTGGTTATATCAGAGAGGTGGCACCAGTGTGTGTGTGTGTGTGTGTGCAGTGCTTTAACAAATAAACATGTTTTCATGTAATTTTCTACCCAAGAAGAGACCAGAACAAAGTTATGATTCACACGGGGAACTACCTGATCAAAGTAAAAAGATTAGAAACCTGACAGAAAGTTTTGTTACTTTTCAGTTGACGATATCAAATGCAACAAACACATCTTTGGTTCATATGAAGAGTCCAGGAGAAAAGTTCTAAACAATATCAGGGACGTCAAAGATGGAGGAGCATCAGCTGACACCTGATTCTAATGAATGGAACTAACAATGTCATGATGAAATATCTGGAAGTATTGCAAAAATGTTGACAAAACTCATCCTCTGATGTCATGGGGTCTCTTTTACTTCGATGGATACTGTATACTGCGACTGTATGCTGTGTGTAGCCAAAGTTGACACATTCAAATAGCTTGTTTTGTCCAACTAACATTTACTATTTTACCATCATTGGAAAGTAAAAAGAATTGCTAATTTTCACATTTGAGAAGCATGAAGCTGTGAATTTGTTTTTTGCCATTTGAACATCGTTGCACATACTGACCTGTATGTGCAAATGTAATGTCGTAAACAGCAATAACCTCTTTAAACATTACGACCATCACCACAGCTACCATCACCCCTTCAGAAGAAGAGAAGGAAGCTGTGATGGCTTTGCACAAAGCCCAGCACTGTGAGTTTAGCACCCCCTGCTGGTGGATCAGTGAACCACTGGGGTCAGTACCAAGAGTGTTACTAGAACTGCTCTGTGACCTTTAACACCTTAGATCAGCTGCCTAACATTAGAGCAATAAAAAATACGTAAAAAATAAATATAGAGAGCATTGTCCGTGTGCCTGCATGCGTGCATGTATGTATTCATGCAAACACGGCGTTCATGCGTCTGTCATTGTGCATAAACTACAAATGAGTCACGTTAATGTGCTTTCATTGGATCGCAAGAAGCTGCCAAGATTGTCTGTAATTAGGCCTCAAGAAGCTGCCAAGCACGCGACCGGTGTGTAATTAGGCCTGATATGGTTTAATGACGCTGTAATCACAGACCGCAACACACACACACAAGTAGGAACACTGAATCGCTCCCCTCGACTCAAGCATGCCGCTGAAATAAATAAACAATTCAATACCCTGGTATTAATATGACTTCACTTGCTTAATGTACAACATGTAAATCTAAAGCTGGATTTAAAATCCACATCCATGTGTTCGCTGCAGCTGAACTCTCACCTCTTCCTACAAGTTACCAGACTTTCATTCGGCTGAGGGATCAGCCTCGAAGGAGCCATCAGCAACAGTTATGAGCGACGGAGGAGATGCGCGAGCGGATTCTTATAAGCTTTATGATTATTATTGCTGGCACCCGGCTCAGATTCTATCCCGTGCTGCTAACGGAGGAGTCGGGTGAAGGAGGCGAGGGAGGAAATGAGAGAAGGGTGACCGAACGCCAACAAAAGGCTTGAAGGAACAGAGGCCTGTAGGATGAGCATCAAACGGCCCCGAGAGGTCGTATCGCGGTGCCTCTTTGTTTTCCCAAGCAGACGAGCTGCGGAAAGACGTGTGAACCTCAAAGCCAAAGTAAAAAGTTTTACTGTCGGAACGAGAGGCTGGAACCTGTCCTCTCCATAACCCCGGATCGTAAAAAACAGCTCTATCAGCCAGAGCCCCCGCGTCGCTCCGCAAGCAGTGCCTTGGCACTCAGGTGGTCTCCTATAACTCACACCCTCTCGCAGCGAGACGGCAGTCAAAAAGTATTCAGACTGAGCAGCATGCTGCCCTGAAAAATATGAACAGTAGTTAGCCAGCCGATTTACGGCATCACCGTGACCCCGACACCCCGGGCTGGTGACTTCTGAGATGGTCTATCCAGATGCTGGCCTCCTGCACGGGCTCTCAGGTATTCAACGGTAACGGCGTGACCGACCGCTATATAAAAAAAAAAAAGAATTAGCGCCGTTATTCTTTGTGTGCTGTCAAAGAGGTTGACGGGAGTAGGAGCTGTAGAAAGTGCAACTTGACAAAAAAAGGTCGACAATGACTTTCCAAGAACTCTTGATAGTTTGGAGGACAGGGTTGCGTTCCGGGTCGACGGACAACTTTCACCTCAAGCCATGAAACATTCCCACCAAGTCTCTGCTCAGTCCCTGCTGCTCGTTGGCTCTATTTTACTTGGAAATAACCGCCAAGAAAATGACAATGCTCTTTTTTGTGCACACGGGTACAAAGCATACATGCACAGATGCAAATGGTCTCTGGCAGGTCCGTGCTGCTGCCACTTGTTTGAGAAACAGCCATGGTGGTTAAACGTAATACTATGTCATGTAGCTTCTTCAGATCATTGCGCTTTCTGAGGAGCATTCTTTACTGGAGAAATGTGGAAGGGTTGATGTATTTTCATTTTATTAAATGTATTGATGTGTAGGACATGTCAATTTAACTGCATTTAGAGGTAAAATGTCAGATTGAACTGCCTGACAGATATCCAATAAATCAAGGAACTTATACAAAAATCCCACAAGGCAACATTTCTTGCAATGGATTATAAAAAGTAGAAGACCGATTACTCAGTCGGCCGATTAATTGGGTCGATTAATGCCATTTTGAGATGACCGGCTAATGTCCACACAAAAGATTTCACCGTAAAATAACTTACTGGCAGCAGGGCCCATAATTTACTGTTGTTTTACAGTGAATCTACTGTAATTTAATTTTACGGTGTTTTACCGTATGCTGGATTACGCTATGTGGTGCAGGATAACAGGGTTTTACAGGGATTTTATAGAATATGCCAGAATGTTACCGTTTATTTACAAAGGGTAATACAACCCAATACTTTTGCATTTAATTCCCAACAAATAAAACAGACATTCAATACATAATTGTTGCAGTTTAATACATTTTCTCAAGACAAATAATAAAGGGACATTTGTATTACATCACAAAACTCACAATGTACTGCATGTTGAGAAGAAAACAAATAAAATCATGAAATCTTTAATGATCGGCTTAACGGAACAAATGAGGATAACCTCAGACCAGTAGCGCCGAGATCGAAAAGTGGCCGATGGTATGCTACTGTTGTTCAGTGGAAGGTACCCATCCCTAGAGTTGTATGCTACTGTTGTTCAGTGGAAGGTACCCATCCCTAGAGTTGTATGCTACTGTTGTTGCAAATGTATCGTTTGCTTTGTTCTGATTCAGCGATTAACATGATACAATGTTGCAGTTGCCCCTTTGTTCGGCTTGTGTTCACACTGCAACATTTAACAGCGGACTTAGTGTCTACTGTGTCTAACACATCGTATTTTGTGGTTGTGTTTTATATATGCACACTAGGGCTGGGCGATATGGCCTAAAAAAAAAATCTCCGATTTTTTTACAAAAAATCCGATTCACGATTTAAATCGATTTTTTTCCCCCAAAATTTTTTGCAGATGACAGAAGCTGTTGAAAACAATTTTTTCTTTTATTTTGTGATGATTTTCCCAAGTAGGTTGATAAAAATAAAGTGCAAACAAAACCTGAACATTGTAGAAAGGTGCCTGTAGTATACAAAAAGTATTTGGTCACTCTTTTGTTTGCCTGAATCATTTAAATATAAAATTAAATTAAACATAACATTAAATGGCATTAAATAGTAGCCTTCCATTGTAAACAACTGTGCAAATGTAACTTTTTACAGTAAGCTTTTCTAACTGAATACACTGATACAAACACAGCATGAAATAAAATGTATATGACCCTTTAACATTCACATTTTCAAAAGTGCAACATCTGATCTAACATCAACATAACATATTTTGCACAGTAAATAAGTGCATGTAAACAAAATCAAGTGCATTCACAACATAACCAACAGTATTAAACAGTAGTGCATGTTTTTTCTAAATATTTTTTGCCAGGAAGACAAGCCTGTCTACTACCTCTGGCTTCAGGCATGCACGGTGGCATGTAACAATGCCCCCCCCCACACACTGAAAAGCCTCTCAGAGGGGGCACTTGTAGCTGGCACAGAGAGGTATTTCTTTGCTAAAGTACTTATCCTTGGAAAGTTAAGTTGGTGACGCTTCCACCAGTCAAGTGGATCGGTGTCTGGGTCAACCTGCTGGACCACAGGTCAGTTGTTGCGGAGTAGAATGACATCCCCTCCAGCTCCGCAGAGATCCTTTGGCGTGTACTATTGTACAGCCGAGGCAAGGCAACGTCAGAAAAATGTTTACGGCTTGGTAGCACGTATCTGGGGTCCAAAGCTTTGAGAAGGTGAATAAACCCCGGCTTTTCCACGGTGTATATGGGCACCATATCTTTTGCGATATACATCGCGACTGCATCCGTGATGGCTTTCCACCGGGCACTCTTCTTCTCATGCGGAGTACAGTTGGTGAATGTCTCCAAAATGCTGGGTTGTTGTTGTGAGGTGGCGGCGGCGGCGGCCAGCAGTGAAGCTGCTGGCCGCCATTGTTTTAGTTTGTAAACAATGCGCGCGCACTCTACTACGGGAAAAAGGGGTGGGGGCGATTTTCTCGATTTTCAATAAAACACATCGCCTTAAAGCACACATTCGAATTAATCGATTAAATCGATTTATCGCCCAGCCCTAATGCACACAATAATTTATCATAATTGCGTTCTCTTGGCACATATTTTGTATATTTAACTTTTGACTTTACATTTAAACAGAGAAACATAATAATACAAAAATACAAATGAAGACATTCAATACAATCGTTCTTCACATCATATTAAGCAAAAACAAATTCACTTTAACCTATTATTTATTGCTTTAAATTAATATTTTACCTGGTCGCACCACCATGACATTTATCAGCTGTGCCACCTGACAATATTAGTAATCACAGGAAATATGCAGACAATTTGCATTTGTTTCTCAAATACAACAACATGCTTTTAGTCAACAGTCTCTTTTTAAGTAAAATAAGTAAATATTTCATAGTAATCATGTTTAGCACATAACTGGAACAGGCAAAATCAGTCGCTTCCGCCTGCGTGTCGCAGCTTCTACCTCATTGTGGCAGCGTTTTGCACACACTCCATACAGGACTTGTCTGCTCCCTGCGTCGTGCTGATTTTGCTTTACTTGACAGTGGCATCCTTAATAGTTAAACAATATTCATTAATATCTTAAAAAAGTTTGAAAGTGTATAATATCATTAACTTAACACTGTTAAACTTTTGAATTGGTTTTTTAAATAATGTTAGAGCTTTAAATATATCATTCTTTGCAGTTGCACCACCTGACATTTTCAACTGATTTCAAATTAAACAGGCATCTACTAGGACACTAGCATTAGCTTTTGTTCTTGCTAACAACTTCATACATACTTTAATTAAATAGAATAAAGACATTTATGATAAAATAACATTTTTCTAGTTTTACACTGGTTGTACCGCCCTGACATGGAAAGTGAAACACTACCTATAAGTTGAAAGTAGCTGTTTTTATCAATATTCAAAAGAGATAAAAACATTTTCACTCTGCTATAAAAGGTCAGTTGAGGTCCTCTTGCTGATGCAATAACCTGTTTACTGTTTTCTACTTTAATTTTATAATAAAAGTCACATCTTTACAGCTGTGCCACCCTGACATTTGAGAACATTCAAATTGCTGGACAAAAGTTTTTAAATTGTCGCAACAGCTTAAAACTATTGGTATTTGTAAAAATGTGGTTTATTTGAATCTTTTAAACAATAAAAGCATGCCATAGTATTTTATTTTGAATTTATTATCATTTAAATACCTTTAATAGTTTTCTTAGTCTGTTCATCTGCTAGGACAGGTGCACCGCCTGACATTTTCAGGGTTTGAGATGCCAAAACATAAAATATATATTATTTGATTGTACTGAAAATGTATCAAAACTGGATACATTTTATAGAATGAAATGATACAATTATTTTAAAAGGAAATAGTGGACTCCGACACAAAAATATGCATGTCATGTCATTCACCCAGGTACCTATCCCTAAAGTGGTATGCTACCATTGTTCTGTGGTAGGTACCTATCCCTAAAGTGGTATGCTCAGCACTGATAAGATAATATTTGGCATGGAGGAAGTGTGTGGGTGTGACAGTAGGCGTTGGCATTCGTGCTACTTAACAAGGTTCCAGAGTACCATTTTGGTCAGACAAATCTGTCTCATGCAACTAAACATTTTCATAAAAATAAAACATTTCCCGTGCACCTGACAACCGGCAGGTCTGTCTGTTTGCAGGTGTGAAACCGCACCCTGTACGCAAACACAAACTTTGTGCGTGCTTGTATGACACTCATGTGGCAACCTTTGGGCTCTGAATAATGAAACCAATGAGGAAGTGCCTTTAAACTTGCAGTGGCCCATTGTATTCCCTACTTCTTGGACTCTGGACTTTGACTTGGCAGACGGCTTCATCTAATTATATTTGAAAAAAAGAAAAAATGAATTGCCGTTTACAATAAAGCATTTCGTCCAGATGCCAGTTGTAGGCGAACCTGACAACTTACTTTATGTGAGAGCAGGTCTTTGACACAATAGAGGTAATATTGTAACATATTCCTTGTATGTTCAACATACAATGGCAATAAACGGTTTCTGATATGACAAGGAAAATAAACATTTTCCCTTTCCTGTTAGCCAGAACATAATGGGACAATAAGGGCAATATCCCGGACATAATCCCGAGCATTCCGTTTGAACCATGCACTCTTACCTAAGCTTCCGATTCATACTGGTCATAAATATCCATGTAGCTACTACTGCCCTTTCTTTTTATGGTCCACACTTGCATTGGCACTCTTCTCACTTTGTATGATTGCAACTATGCTGCACAGCAATTCCACGGTTTATCAAGGTGAAAGTGGGGTTTTGTCGGGTCAAAGGTTTCAGTGTACTCAATAAAAGGGATCAGCACAAGTCAAACGTTGCTTGGTTGTATGAATGTCGACGTTACCTGTCCAGTGATGCCGGTGATAAGGGCCACCTTCCCCTTCTTCAGCTCCCCGTTCAGCGCGGCGCTACAGTTAGCGGACTCGGAGCTCATGGCCATCTCTTCTCGGCTGGATGTTTACAGTCTGCTGTCACAACGACCGACAATTAAACAAAATAAACCTGTCCGTGCCGAGTGTGTTTAGCGTGTGAGGACCGACGAGCATCCGTAAACCAAAAGGCACACCGCTACAAAAAACTGCAAAGGAGCCTACGTATGAGGAAGCGGTCGCGAGATCAGCCAATGGGAAGAGAACAAGTGGGCGCAGAAGAGCAGGCTCGTTAAAAAGGAAGGAGGGCGAGAGGACTGGCGGTCCTTCGCGACAGCGCCATCTACAGGGGAGCGAAAGGCAGCCTCCTATTATATCATCGATGGAGGTTGTTTTGTGTGGATTTTTGTTAGTAGTGGTGGAATGTATATTTAGGTACATTCAAGTTCTGTACTTAAGTAGGATTTTGAGGTTTTTGTATGGTATTTCCACGTTCTGCTACTGTACTATGTTTTTGAACTGATACAATTATGTTGTAATAATATGGAACCCAACAGTATATGAAGTATAGTTGAAATGAGCTCCACCTTTAAGTAATGAACACATAATGCACCAATGATTCTAACCCAGAGACATTTAACATTATTATTCCACAAAGGGACATCTTCCATAATGAGTACTTTTAGTACAGTGTAGTTTTAATTATATTTTGGTGCCAATATAATCTGTCACATATCTGAGGGTGAACCAGAACCGGTAGGTGCAAAACAAGACTTCTATTAAAAGGGAAATACGGGAAAGGTGAGCTGGAGGCTGGCAGGAGTCCTGGCTGGGGAGCGAGGAAATGCACCCAGGGGAGAAGGCTTGGCAGAGGGAATCCTAGGACTGTAAGGTGGCTGGTGTGCAAGCTGGCGAGGCGAAACAGATTTCCAGGTATTAACAAGGAGAGCAAGTCTTTCAAGTAAGCAGGCAGGCAAACAATAAGGTAAGACTACCAGGAAAGATGATCAGAACTGGAAACGTGGCACAAACCCTCTTTGGCGCAAAGGTCCAGCGGGAACAAACAGTCAAACAGGGGCGGACATGTCAGTGATCTGTACAAATATAATAAATGAACTCTGTGGACATTGTTCTTTTATGACGTGCATCACTGCGAGAGGAACAAACACTCATTTCACCCTCCAGAAAATGCTTCCGCCTCTCTTACTGGCGCACAAGCATGCTTCAAACCCACAGAACTTTATTTCTAATTTCAGTAAAGTTCTCAACATATACGAATTATGTCTGCTTGAAACATGGACAATTGTGTAAACAATACAAAGAATGATGTTCTCATTGTCAGCTATTATGCTGAAGCTTCCTGGGTTTGGCCACATCAGTCACGCGAACTGCGAGTAAGTGGTAGGAACCAAAGTCAGACGTGGCTGGATTATAAAACAATAGACCCGTCACGTTCTCTCAGGTTCAGCTAAGACACAGACACGAGGTGAAGTGTTGGAAATAAGGTATTTTACTTGTCACCCAAAAACGTCATGAATAAAAACTTAAAGAGCCTCCAACAGGGAGCGGGCAAAACATCCAAACACAATTTAAAAAAAAAGGCAAAGTCACAAAAAAAAGCAAAGGTACAAACCAGGAGCAAACACGAGGACCAAACGCTGGCGCGCGGCGCAGACGCGAGGGAGACGCAATGCTGGAACAGACAGGGGAACGCGCAAAGACGATCTGACAACCAAAGCAGGGGAGTATATATATGTGTTGGGTGATGAGAAGATTGAAGGCAGCTGGGTGGACTGGGCAGGTGAGTAGGATGAGTGCAATCAGGGGAAACACACACACACACACACACACACACACACACACACACAGAGACACAGGAACACAGAGGGGCAAAGCCTAAACCGTGCCAGGACCCCTGTGCAGAGACATGAAAAAGGCCCCACCACCTCTACACAGGAGCAAGACACAGACGTTTAAGTTGTTTAGCTTCTTTTTGTGGTTATTTTGTGTCTCTCTGCAGTTGTCATGCATCTCTTTGTGGGTTTGTGTCGTTTTGTGTCACTTTTGATGATTTTGTGTCTTCTTGCAGTTATTTATGTCTATTTCGCTCCTTTTTGTAGTCGTTCTGCATTTCTTTTTAGTCATTTTGAGTCCTTTGTAGTTGCTTTATTATTTGAAATGACCTCTCATCTTGTGAGTAAAGAGTCTGGGAGACTTTCAAATCAGGGTGTAAAAAGTATAAAATAAATACCCTCAATTATACATCTTATTTCATTGTCATATAAGATAATATGTTGCAGCAAAGTGCTGTCCCATTCCTATTCACACCATCTCAAGCCCTCACAGTCTTGAGACGTTTTGGATTTGTTTGCCTGTACTGACTGCCTACTTGGGTACCGAACATTCAGCAGTAAAGTGTTTTATTTAGCTGTCCAGGCCTCGAGTTGTGCTTTTAAGCCCTTATCTCATCTCTTAACACTTCATAGTCAATGTGAGTCGCTTTGCAGCTGTCCTTTTGAGTCTCTTACCAGTTTGTATGTGTCTCTTTGAGTGTTGTTTTGTAGGTGAAGGCCAGGGGCCTTTTAACCTTTGGGCCCCTGTAATAAATACCGACGCTGTTAACGATACTTTCATTAAGTATGGGAAAGGGTGTTTTTATTTAAGAGGAAAATCGGGTTTTGAGTTGTTAGGACTGACTTGTCAGCATGCCAGAGCAAACACAATTCCTGGAACAGAACTTGATATATTGACCCAGATAGAGGAATTCATTTCACATCACTTGAGACGCTATCTCAAGAGGAACGATCAAACACTCGGAGCAGCTCCTAATCTCTTATTATTCTTGTACATTCGAGCATGTATGAAAACATCTGCTCCAGCTGAGAGTGTCAGTAGCCTGTGAAAGCACTCTCTCATCGCTGGACTTCCCAGAGTGCACAGCGTGATGGGAGGTGTGATTACATTACAGTCTAAAGGCCCTTTCCCACCGAACAAAATACCCACTAACACCCAGTTTTCGTCAGTAGTCACGGATATGTGTCGGCTCCAGCTCTGCTCGGCAGAGATAGAGACGTGACAACCAGGCGGACACGCTCATTTTTTTTGCCCCTTTTCTGGTACAATGCTATATGATTCAATTCAATTCAATTTATTTTTGTATCGCACCAAAATCACAAATTACAAATTTGCCTCAGAGGGCTTTACAATATGTACACATTTGACATATGATGCATGTTGAAGATAAAAAAAGATGACGGATGAACTCCAAAGGGATTTGGACAGTTATTACAATTTGTTAAATTAGAAAAAATACAATCAATACGCTCTCCTCAAAGCTACCGAACTAACCTCCGGTGCCAAAAACATAGAAGGGCCTACTCCTCTACTGGCAATGGGAAAGGAGTCTGATGCTTATTTTTAGCCGGTTTCCCTGTGTTTAAAAAACCTGCACATGTCTTAATTTTGGTGAAAAAACGTGTATAAAGTAGGCCTAAACATGATCATATAAAAATAAGTGACTGGGGCCCTGAGAATTACAGCAGTCTGATCATCCACCCTCCCTGATCAAAAGAGAACAACACTCAGCTATGTTACAGCCTGGGGCTCAGCTTCTTCTCTCATTGTTTGGAAGGCAGGTGTCTCGCTGTGCCTCGAGTCCATGAGTCAGATTTAATGGATCATTAGCAAGTCACAGAACAATTAGTAATGTTCTTGTTTTCTTTGTGCAATCCGTGCTCACGTGTACAATCACATGTACAACAACTTTTAGATTTGGTTTGCAAAACACTGAATGGTTGAGGGCCAAAATACATCTCTGATCTGCTGCTACCTTATGAACCATCCCGACCCCTCAGGTCGTCTGGGACCGGTCTACTTTCTGTTCCCAGAGTCAGAACTAAACATGGAGAAGCAGCGTTCAGTTTTTCTGCTCCACATATCTGGAACAAAGTCCCAGAAAGCTGCAGGTCTGCAGAGACCCTCAGCTCCTTTAAATCAAGATTGTGTTTTGATGCTTTTAATGGTTTTATGTGAAGCACTTTGAATTACCTTGTTGTTGAAATGTGCTATACAAATGAACTTGCCTTGCCTTGCCTTGCCTTGCCTAGATATTACAAGAAAACCTTTAGCATATGAATGGAACATCAGCAAGGATGGTGTGCGATCACGGGCCTGAGCAGGCCTTGTAGACCCTCAATTTTGGATCAACATGGCAAGAGGAAAATATCTGAGTAACATGATGAAACGTTTCTAATACGAATGGTTTCTTCCAGTGGAGGATTTATTGAGCCTATCTGCTCGTGTTCAGTAATATCCAAGTGCTCAAATGGTGAATATCCTTGTGTCCCAATATCGCTCCTTATTCCATTATTACAGAACGAAAAGCATGTGTGTGAAACTTCCAACAGAAATATACAAATCTTGGAGGTTGCATTGAGATGAGGTTGTGAAATTATTCATGTTAACTACATGGATATTGGTTGGTATTTCCTCTTATCTTCCACTTCCCAGTGTCAGGATCCCTGTCTGACCCGTTGTGTGTTACCTCTGTTTCCCCTGATCTCCTCTCCTCATGTGTTCTGTCATTCCCCTGTTTGTTATTGTGTGCCATGTGTTCTGTGTTTTTCCTCTGCCTCCAGACACCTCCCATGGCCACACCCCTGATTGGTGCACAGCTGCGGACCCCGCAGGTTGACACACCGGATCCTGATCCCACTAATCACCTCCAGTATATCAACCCTGGTCTTGCATTCCTGGGTCCTGCAGGTTCTACCAGGTTGTGGTGTTCGGTTACCGACCTGCTTTCCGTGGAGATCACCCATAAGCCTGCCATCCTGTGTCGGCCCAAGGGTACCACACAGTCGATCTTGTCTGCTGTCCGGTGTCGGTTCACGGGGCCACACTGCCGACAGACACCTCGACCGGTCCTCCGTTGTGCGGTTCGGTCCGAACCCACGCAACCCGGTGGAGCGCGGGGACGCGCACACCTCCCAGCACACCTCCCAGCCTGTACCCGAACTAGTCCACTGTCCAAAATAAAGTCTGTTCTGTACCTGATTCCTGTCTTGTGGTTGCTATTGGGTCCTGTCCTGAACTCCCGTGACACCCAGAACCCCATTACATGATGAATCAGGATCATTTTGGGACAGCAGTCTGGTATTTTGACAAAAACAATTTATTTAAAGTTGGGAGTGTCAGGTGATGAGAGATGTCCTCATATTCTGTTAAATCTGTTTTTCATCATTTTTTTTTCATTTGAGTGCTGTTTACTGATTGGTTGTTTTTTTTGAGTGCTTCTTGTGTGTATTTGTTTTTGTTGTGTTTTTCTGAATTATGTTATTATAACTCATGGCCCTACAGGCTAATGGAAGCTGACACCCAGTTTGTGTGTGTGTGTGTGTGTTAGAGAGAGAGACTCTTCATGTTGCTTAACTTTCGTCTCTTCTCGTTTTCCTCCTCATCGTCGATGCCTCGGGTGATGAAACTGATTTTGTTATATCAGACCAACACCTTCGTGCCGTCCTTCCCCTCCCTCCTTCTATACACTAGCACACGCCTGTTTGCCCACACGCTTACCTATTGATATAAATCAGGGTGATTCATCACTCATATGTGTTCACGAGTTGATATGATGGATGGATGGATTTATCAATCAGCAAAGTGAGAAGTGAGAAGCCTGGACCAACAAACGCATTGTGAACATTTCTCTGTAACTGCTGGATAAAAACGAATTCAGTTATTTATTTTCTGCAAAGGGTTACCTGCTTTTACAACCAGATGAATACGTTGAAAAAATGTCACATTAGTAACATGAACAGTGGTTGGATTGTATATTCAGGCTTATTAATATAAATTCATAAATCATATCTGCTAAAATACACTTGTAGCAATGCAAGCAATTGTTGCTTGCATTGCTAATATTAAAAGCCTCACTGTTTCACTGTAGGCCTTACTGTATGTTACTGTATTTGATCTTCATCTGTCTTCCTAATAAAAATGCATATCTCGTTATAAATATAACATAATATATATATATTTTTTTTAAAGATGTGGCTCAGCTGGCTTCCGACAGCACTGCAGACCCCCAGAAACCAGCCTGTCCAGAGCTGCCCCTCTGGACTTAGCACCGCAAGCATTGCTCAAAACAGTCCAGCTAAGAACGGACATAGGGGTGACGGTGACGATTCAGGGTGTCAGCAGGTCTTTGAAATATATCCCTTTCTAGATACTTTAGAAGAATCATTTGACGTTAGGGGAAATACTTTTATTTGCTTTCTTACTGTGGGTCAGATGAAAGCAATAAAAGCACTTCTTCATGCTAAGATAAGGTAATTGACTCCCATGTTAACAAATGAGAGTAGAATCGATCTCCTCATCTGACTCGGGTCAAGAAAGCACAAAAAACGCCTATTTGCTAAACTGTCTATTTAACTATTGCTTTAAGATTCAAGAGAGTCAAACTATTTTATTTCCGATCCACACAGAAGCCCATGCGGACAACGCCCTGGCCAATGAAATCCTGGCTGTAGAAGCAACAGTGACCGGAGGGCAAACAGGCCCACCGACGTCACTGCTGCACAAAACTGAGATTTGCCATGAGAGGTATTTGATGGAATTGATATATTTATTGGGTCTTGAATTTGGGGAACAATCAAACATTTGTCTTTTTTATTTTAGAACTATACTCCTGAACACAGAGGAGGAGGTTGTCCCAGATAAGAGGATGAGGGCCGATGAGGATAAGGTCCCCCAGACAAAAAGATGTCTGGGTGGAGGAGAGGCGTAAACTACCCAAAGGGCACACCGCTCTAGTCAGAGACAGTTACTGACTAAATGTTTTCCTGTTTTTGAATGATTTGTAAATGTTGATTGAATATTGATTGAATTGAGGGAATACTGATTGATTTCAAAATGTTAAAAATGTTGAGAAAATGTCCATACAACAGTTGAATATGAAGTTATTTGCCACAGTTTTTCTCTGCCACTTTGATGAACTTGTTTTAATAATTTTTTAAAACAACTTGCTTTGGACTATAAGAAAGTCCTCCAAAATAATCGTTCTGATTATTTTCTGATCTGAGCCGTTATCGTAAGGATGACACATGTCAAAAACTACCAACTAACTAATTAACTAAGTAAATGGTTAACAATAGTCAGTGATAAAAAATATTCTCATGCCAGTTGTCTGATATGACACAACTGTGGCTTAGGTTTGGTTGAGTTTCAACAAAAAGAAAGATTAGGGAACAACACAAGCAATGCTGACTGTTGGCAGGACACTGGATGATCCTTAACAGGTAAATATTAACATTTTAGACATTTGAACAAACAACTCATACTGTTGGTGTTTATGTTGAGAACAGTCTCTGTAAAGCCTTGTGACCTGGGGACACTGAATGTAAAATAAAGTGTGGAAGACAGTGATGTATGTCTCATAATACTCATTTATCATGTACGTGTAGTAAATTATGCATGTGAACACACAGCAGAACGATAAATAAATGAGGTTTGAAGCGACGGTGAAACCTCCAGAAGTCGATTCAAACTAAAGACCTCATGATGAGTCGAGTCACATCATTACATGTAAATAAATAATGTCTTCCTTTACAACTGTCAGATTAAATGACAGTGTCAGGATTCAGTATAGGCCAGGACAATTATGGAATCTGTTTTAAACTGCTCTTCCAGATTACAGCTGAAAGCCTCTGCAGTTGAAAAAAAAGGACACGTGCTTTAGTATTTTCACGTTACGCTTTCATTTAATGCCAATTTTTTCATTTTCAGCATTATTCTGGACGCAACGTACTCATTCAGGAAGTCGTGTTTATTGCCTACTGACTACAACTTTCATGCAAATGGTCACACAGTTTTGATATTCAAGTTTTAGTTCCAAAGATATAGACTGTAAGAAACACTGCATATGCTTTTTAGTGTGCTCTATTTATTTGCTTGTTCATATTCTACATTGAATTATGTCATCATTACACAGGAAAACTTGGAAAAAAGGTATCATGAATTCAAATAAACAAGTGTTCAAGATCACAAAGCTGTTCCATTTCTAATTGGAGCAGCCAACAACTGAGTGATAAACATTCATCCAACTCCCCGTCTCTTAGAGAGAACGGCATAGTAAATCAGTCATCGCCGCTCTGTCGTTGCAGTACGCTGCAGATCCTGTTTGTCTCCCCTGAAAGAAATCCCATCTTGAATATAAAAGCTTTGCACTTCAAGTACAGTCTGGTGTTGAACCAGTAGATAAATGAACATCAGAATCCACTTCAGTCGTAATCGGGAGTCATTCATAGGTAGTGTTCTGTTGTTCGTTAAGCCTTCATGGAAGGTGAGGGGGCTACTGCAAACTGCCGAAGCGAAGGCGAGCTAGTGGCATGAACGCATACGGAAGGCAATCCGGTCTACAGTGAAAATGGACCAGAAACGTGGGATGAATATGGCTCGAAACAGGAAGTATTCAGTCATTGAGATATCCTCACTTTTCAGGGGAATGAGAGTATTACACACTGTACAAAATAGATTGTGCTGTGACTTCAACTGCAACCAAGTTCTAAATGTTTGTTGTTTTTTAAACTCTATGCTCAAGAAAGAATTTCATTTTATAAGACTTAAAATAACAATTAAAAGAAAAATTGAATTAAAAGAAAGAAAAAAAATAATCTGTATTCACAAAAATATATTAATTGAATAATAGCTTTCGCTCTATATTTTGCTCAATGTTTGCTAAATCTTGTAGAAATAGGACAAAAAGTGTCAAGCATGCAACAAACCAGGACAACATGACAAACTGCTCACTATCAGGGGGAGAATAACAGCGTCTGTGTGATGCTAAACCGCTGATTTTCAGTTTTTGCCTTTTCACTACATGTGGAAGTTGTGGAAGTGGCAAATAAATCAGGTCTTTAGTCTCGAATATTTTGGATTCACCGCTGCGATACACCGGCGTAGAGCGAGCGAGTCCACGCTGGTTCAGGAGGAAGGTTTGTCCTCTGCGGTTAGCATGCTAGTAAGCATGCTAGCAGATGATTCGTGACTTGACGGCAGCGTTCCAAAAGTCTGTTTCTTCTCCTGCGGGCCTCACACTATTCAGGTCAGAACTACAAGCTGCGAAGCTAAGCTAACGCGAGGATGCGAGAGTAGTTATCCTGTAGCCGTACAGGTACAGCAGCATTGGTCCAGTGTTGAGCTCCAGGGCCCTACATTGTCAAAAGGCATGCTGAGGGCCTCACAGTGTTTCTAAAAAGGGAAAGAAGAAAAGGCAGATTTCAGGTTTTAAGTTCGTAAGTAGACGGATGGGGAAGAAACAATGCTTTAGATTCAGAAATGAATCACGAACTAGCAGGAAACACGTCTTACCTGTCTGGCTCTCTGGAGAAGGGGCATGCGTGGAGTTGCACTTGCTTTTCTAAAATGAGAGAGGATCCGCTGAATTAGTGCATTGGAGCAATGAACTGTTTGAACACTGGTTTGTTTCTTTGTCTATTCGTGCTTTTTAAACTTTTAATTATTTACAATTTCTGTCGCTGTGCTTTGCCACACATGTTTCCACAGGTCAAGCCTGGTGTCTTCACTAACACAACTTATATAACTCACATCATGTTTGATGTACATCTTCAAAGTTTCATGATTGCTGTAACTCAGACACAGCTTATAAAAGCTCTGTGCCACCTAAAAATCCCCCACAGAGGAGCAGCAAGAGCTCTGATTGGCCAGCTGTCTTTTGCTGTGGACGGGGAAAGATAGCAGCAGTAATCATGAGAGCTCTGTCTTCACGTTACCTTCTGATTTAGTCGATAGTGCAGACTCCGGTCTGACAGCCAGGGGTGCCGAAGGGACTCTGCGGCGCTCATCCTCCAGCTCTTGCTCTTCACCAGCAGAAGGGTGATGAAGTCTTTGGCCTCGTCGGAGATGTCCGTAAACTCCTCCTCCTCAAAGTTCCACTGACAGGCCAGGATGTTGTTCAATGTCTCGTTGTCATCGTCCCCCAGAAACGGAGACAAGCCACTGAGCCTGGACCAAGAGGATAGAGAGTTCAGGGATGCTACTGTGAGTCTATGTATATGTATATGTGAATGAGCATCCACAACTCACAGCATGTAAGTGATGACGCCAAGGCTCCACATGTCAGTGGGGAATGAAACAAACTCATAGTTGATGACTTCAGGGGCTAAAAATTCAGGTGTTCCAAAGTTGACCCTGAGCTTCTCCCTGGGTTTGTACCTGTCAGAGGACAAGCAGAAACATAAGAGGCATATCTGGGGCTCAGAAGGTCCTGTTATGAAAGATGAGAGTTAACGACGATGTCAAATGTAAATAGATGTCATGTTGTACCTCCTGGCCAGGCCAAAGTCAATGATTTTTATCTTGTTAGTAGCTCTGCTGACACAGAGAATGTTCTCAGGCTGCAAAGGAACAAGATAGGAGGATTATGGGGGAGGAAAGAACAATGATGCATCCAAGGTGACCAAGTGGCAGTAATACAAAGTTCTGAGTGGATTTTTCCTCCACTGGTATGTAAGACCATTAAAACATCACACCAGTGCATGTTACTCTTCATAATCAAACAATAGATACATAAATGGGCATTAAAGTAGTTGCAGAATGTCCTGAAGAGCAGCCTTGACAATTAGGAAAAAGAAAGCTGGTATTGGAAAACAAAATTACAGTAAAATGTGAAAAATCGGAGGGATAGTGCTGATTGTGAGAAGACGAGATTCAAAGTTGAAGTGGGTTTACCTTGAGGTCAAGATGTAGGATGTACATCTTATGCATGTACTGCAGCCCTTCACAGATCTGGCGTATAAACAGCACCGTGTCCAGCTCCGTCAGGTTGTAGTTCTCATCAATGATGCGGTCAAACAGCTCCCCTCCCTCCACACTACAGAAGCCAGAGCTTGTAAGTTTGTTGTATTGACGAATGAGAACAAATACTCTGCACCCAGACGAACGCACGTGCCCCCCCCCGACTTACTATTCCATGACCAGGATGATGTCGTGGCGCGACTCAAAGACGGCGTACAGCTGGATGAGGTTGGCGTGGTTCAGCTGGTTCATCACCTGGATCTCATTCCTCACCACGTCCTGAGAGACAAGCAGACAAAAGGCATGAAACAAATACGAGTCAATGAGAAACCTGCAGTGCAGTATGGGGTACGCACATAATGTGCTGGAAAACCACAGAAGAAGATCGTATGTGAAGCCCTGAAATGAGCTGTATCGCCATCCTTTGCACCTCCAGTGTAAAATAGGAGTCCCTGTTGTTTGGCGTTTTATTTTACTTCCCTGTTATCACCTTTATAAAAAAGAGATGGACCTCTCGCTGCTTTCTCATCGACTCTCCTCTCTCGAGCCAGACTTGTAATGAAGTCCATTGTTGTGTGAGCTACTGTTAACATCAACTGATTCCTTGCAGCTGCTTCAAAGTAAATGCTCCCCACAGCAAAGCTACTGCTATTAATTTAGTGTAGCTACCAGCTAAAGTAGACTCAATTACAGATTTGTTTAGCAAAAATCTAGCAGCGCATTGTTTCTAAATGTAGCACTTGGACCAGTTCATCGGAGCCATTTGAATAGCTCAGATGATAATGTGAGAGCTACAGTTCGACATCTGACCTCTCTCACGTCACTTTCGGATGACTACGAGCAAGAAAGACACAATAAGGCTGAAAAAAACTGCCACATGCCCTCTGGGCTGTTGAGCTGTATCTATTTTTAAAACATGCATCCCCATGTTCATCGTTAAACATACACATTCTGCTACATATTCAGCATTCATCGGCCGATCGTTACTGCACCTTCTCTTTCTGGCTCCTGGCTTTGATGATCTTGGCAGCCAACATTAAACCAGTCGAGTTCTCTTTGCACTTGTGGACTTGTCCAAAACGTCCCCTGATGAAAGACAAGCAAAGCACATAGATGAGTCAAGCACATAGATACGAGCGGCAGAGTAGAAGAAGAACCATCCTAGAAATTGGATTTGTTATTCACAAAATACGTATTCTGCTGAAAGGATTACACAATGGACAGAAATAACTATTTTGATTTTTAAAATTTTTTGAAAAAAGGATTTCGTAATAATTTAAGGAATGTATCATGGTTTAAAATAATTGCTGATTCAACAAATAACATTCTCTGTTTTATGTCACAGTAAATTGGATTTTGGATTGTTAGTTGGGACAAAACACCCAATTTTAAGACTCTTTAGCAACTTGTATTCTGGGAACAATGATCAATTCATTAAGAGAAATGATTATGAAAATAATTATGAATCATCATAATGGCTCCCTCAGTCATACAGTGATGAAGGCTATATGCTGTGCCATTATGTCAGTCATTTGAACAACGTGCTTGCGTGCAGAGGGGTAATCTCCAGCTTGAGAGGCAGGATTTAGCACTCGTCTATTACATCAGAGAGGCCCGCTATTTCACAAGAGCCCCTCTGAGGCTCAAAATCAAATGCTCTTTAGAGGGGCAATAAAAATGTCTTTGAAAAAACTATTAGGCGTCCCTTTACAGGCTGGGAGATCCTCTGTTATTTCATCGGAGAGGGCCGATGTGTTGAAATGTCTCTGGCTGAAAAAAATGAGGTAGGCTACTCACCCTCCCAGGACCTCGTCTCTGTGGATGGTGTAATAGGTGGCTATCTGATGGGGTTTGGGAGTCACGATGCGGTGGCCGAAAGGTGCCAACGGCGGAGGGCTTGACTCTGAAGAAAACGCAAAGGAAGACAGAATGAAACGAAGAATTTTCCCTTGCTGAAAAACAGAGTGTATGAAACCGGAGGAAGAGGCCTCGGACCCCAGAAACAAAGTGGATCGAAATAGCAGCATGCTAATGTCTGATTATCTGCTCTGCCAGCTGTGCCGACTGACATGTTAGTGACGCTCGAGCAGCCGTGGTGTAATGACATCGGAGCTGTTTCAAAGTCTGGGAAACGGAAAGTTAAATGTCACTGACTAACAACCAAGTCGGGCCTGTGTGGAGAGCTCGCAGCACATGAATACGACACAAAATGGATTCATTTCAAACAGGTCCAGAGTCAGGATTTTGAAAATACTGAGGCCAGGAGTTATCGTTAATGCATACAATCTGAGTTTGTGTCTGAACTGCAGGCATATGGTTGGACTATTTCATCATTTCAAGACATGTTTTTGTGACTATTTACCTTGTATTTGAATGTAAGTGTTATGAATAATGTGCATTGAAACAAAGAAAGCAGACACCTTTAAACAAAGTTCATGTTGAATTGAATTGAATTATTATTATATATATATATAATTTCTGAAGCCAGTAAGGCATCTGTGTCTATCTTCTAACAAAAAACCTGTGTACGGTTACAGAAAACCATATACACAACAGGATATGACCAAGTAAAGCCAAGGTCTAAACTTCAAAATAAAAGTTGTTCACAAATCAACTAATCCTTAATTTGGCAAAAATAGTTACACACCTGATTCCCAACTAAATTGAAAGTTACACATGATAACAACTTCTAAAAAAAAAAAAAAACATGCATTCCCTACAAAACCAAGGATATGCCCACAGTGCTTTCTCTTAAAAAACATAATGTCTTACCAATGATGAATTCCTTCACTGCTGACTCCCCCTCCTCACCCTCCTCGTCCGCCTCTGTCTTTACATCGTCAGATTTGGAAGGCCGGGGCTCGTCCCCGTCGACCACCTGCCCGTCAGCACTTTCCCCTTCACTGTCTTCCACTCTGCTTTTTTTGAGGTCGTCCTTCACCAGGTCCTCTTCTGTGACACGACGTTTGCTGCAAGTGGCCACATCGCCGACTTCCTCAGAGCTACACGTGGAAAGAAAAGAAAAACATTGAGCACCTGCATTTTTTACTTCATTTAATGTCATTTTTCTTCTCCCTCCCCCAAAGAATTTGTCTGACTTCTGTGATAGATAAGAACGATAAAGAAATAAAGATAAACACAATATTGACAAAGTTATCGTGTCCAGAGTTCTATTCTAAGACAGGAGCATAAAACTGTGATCGGTGAGAACTACCTCTCCTGTGGTAGCACAGCGGTCTGGTAGATATCTGCGATGATGCTTGGGGCCTTTTCCGATTTTGACGACTCTTCTGCCTCCCCTATATGCTTTGTCTTCCCGTCCTCCTCCACTTTTCCAGCCCCTTCGTCCGCTTTTTCCTCCTCTTCCTCTGACTCGGAGTCATCAAAGACACCCTCCTCCTCTTCCTCCTCTGTCTCCTCGGTTGCCTTCTTCCCATCCTCTGACTGGGCGGCAGAGGTGTGAGGTCCGTCCAGGATCAGCTCCGCCGACTCCTGTCTTCTTCCCCCACTTCCCCTGTCCTCCCCCTTCTGACTGTCAGCCTCGGCCCTTCCGTGGGAATGCTCAGTGTTCTGCCTGTTGAGCTTTTCCACCTGCTCCTGCAGCACGGGCTCATTCTGCACGCAAGTGTCTGACATGGGGAAAACAAAGCAAATATCCCAAAAGCGATGTTTGGCACTCAGTATGGACGTTTTACTGCCATTGCATTAAAACTTCCAAAGCTGTTGTTTTCACTGTGTTTTGAAAATGGCATGGATATAATTCACTCGTGGTATATACTGGTATGTATTTTACGCAACAGTTAAAAATAGTTAAAAATGCCAAATGGAAAAAATCTGCTGATATATTATTAAACTTCCAAATGTCAGTGTCTAAATTGGCTTAAAAAATCCAGTATTGGTCGGGCTACAGTCCATATCTATTCCAGCAGATCGTCAAAGGATAAAGATGCTGTGTGCGTCTCTCTATCAACTCCGGTGATTGGAGGTTGGGTGTCATTCCCTGTTTGAGCCTATACCTGTCGAGTCGGCAGGTCTCCTCTTCTTCTGGGCCTTCGAGCCCTTCAGGCTCAGTTTGGCTTTATCCTTGTCATCCTTTGCCTGGTTGCAGAAAGAAGAAACGAAGATCAAGCATCAGACAAAACTTGAGACAGGTTTAAAAATCCGAACTCCTATATTTGCAACAAATTCCTTTTCTCTTTCTCAAAAAGTAATTTTTGAGTCTGATTTCTGTCTGGAACAGCGTAGTCATATATATATATATATATATATATATATATATACATATATATGTGTGTGTGTGTTGTCATTTGCACATTAGTCAGACAGCAAGCTAAAGTGTTTGTTCGCGCTGCTGCGGTTGACCCCGTAACTCAAGCATAATGTCGTGAGGAACGGATACCTCCTCCAGGAGAAAGAGGAGAGGTCACATGTCATCTGTAGCAGACGACATGCCGCACAGCACAGGAAACCGTTACATTGACTCTTTCCCACATCTACTTTACAGTGATTAAAGGACATGAAATAAGTGCAGTGTCCATGCATGACACTTTACTTTAAAAGAGGTTCAGGTGATCCCTGCTGGGGTTTCTCTGTTATTTAATAAGTCATAAATCTGTTTGCTTAGCCACATTCCTAAAACACAGCTTCTGAATCAGCCGAATTCAAGCACGCGAGATATTCCAACTCACACGCAAACATACATGGATATCTTACAAAGACAAGGCAGTAAAAAGCTACGCAACGGCGCTCGGCACATTCTCAATATTGCTCCAAGAGATGCAGGATAACAAACATGCACAGTGTGATGCAGACTGTGGCTTCGGAACCGGCCAGGCTAGACTGAGCCTGTGCAGCTGCAGTCCAATCCACTGCTGTGCTGATAAAGACACAACGTTTGGATAAGATAACCAGTCTGAACCATTTACACCTCGGAGGCAAATGACAATCACTGCACGAGGGAAAATCACTTAACATTACAGAGAGTGACATGTTGAAGTACAGCAGAGCTAATAATACGATGTGTATGTAGTCATATCAGAACAATGAGGAAGAAAGAAGGACTCTAAAAGCCTTGTTTACAGATTTACTTGATGTATTTTACCGGCAAAATCTTCAGGTTTTAGAGCCAGCTATTTATTATGTCGTTGCAAACATTGTCACATATCCCATCAAGAGGATTTGCAACGTTTCGAACAGCACTTAATGCATCCGTCGCTATGATCACAATGCAATTAGGCCTCTCACTATGTCGACACAGCACACAGTAACAGAACCACTATGAGAACATGGCGCTGCACCTTCCTCAAAGTACTCTGTGTCGGAGATGAGAACAGACCACCAGATGAAAAAAACCCTGCATTTTGTGGCCACTTCTTGCTGGAAAGCCTCGCTTGTGACGTTGTTAAATCTCTCACCTTCTTGTTCGCCTTCTTTCCGGGCTGTTTGAACAGCAGCTCCACTAGCCTGGAGCTCTTCACTACCTCCCCAATAAAGCAGATCACCTGCTGGGTGCCCTCCACAAGCCTCTCCACCCCGTCCAGCCTGCGTCCCTGACTCTCCATCTGCTCGCTGGCCCTCTCAACGGTCCCATGCAGCTCTCTGCACGCCGCATGAACCCCGGACCCGCGTCTCCCCCCGTGGTCCTCTTCGCGCATCGATGCCAGATCCCGACCTATGCCCCTGACGTCCAGGGACAGGCCATCTAGCCGGACCAAGACGCTCTGCTGCATGCTGAGCAAGCGCTCCATCTGAGAGCTCAGTGAGTCCATTCGGCTCTCCACGCAGCGCAGGGCGGCATCGTGAGGGGAGCACGGCGATGGCGAGGAGGCTTGGGACTTGTCTGATCCATTAAGTGAGAGCTTCCTTCCGCCTGTCTTCTGGCCATGAAGAGGATTTGGATCATAGACTTTGGCTAAAGAGTTGACCAGGCTGGAGCTCATGACTGATTCAAAGCAGGCCTCCTCACAAACACCGTTTCACTCACGAATCAAGTCGGTTGACTTTTCACGCGGGCTCGATGGAAGCGGCAACAAAAAACATAATACCGGACGAAGCTACCGGCAGAAGGAAAAGAAGTGGAGGGAGAACAGAGATCTCTCCCTCAACACTGCGCCACTGAGTTTTAAGAATAGCAAATGGCTGTACTCCAAATCCGCGGACGTCAAGGACTGTAAGTGGCCAGTGATACGAGCTGAGGGCTCTGGTGTGCAGTTGGGGATTGATGTGGGTTAGAGGGGAGATGCTGGAGAGGATCGCTATGTGACATTTGAGACACTTCAAAAGCCCTTCAGTCAGGTGTCAGAATCCCAAGAATCTGGGACTGAAATGTGACACCGTAAGAAGTAAGACAAACAAATAAAATCTACAGCCAATAAAAATAAATTTAAAAAAAGAACAGAAGAGCCCCGGATCTTATGATTGAGGACCGGTGCAAAGTGTAAGCAGGTGTAGTAGTATGAGTATACAGTATATTGTGCAAAACATGGATCTTATTTTCAGATTCTATATGGGAGTTTATGGTTTTTACATCGTTACATAACAGGAAGTGGGGTGACAGGTGCAAGCGTGTGCAAGGCCCCAAAATTCCCAAGGTCAAGTGAAGTTAATTAAGACTACTTATGTCTTGTTACGCATGCTGGAAAAATGCATTCTAGTAATTCTTCTTGGGATACTATCGCATTTTTCATGCACAACTGTACGATGTATACTTGCTACCAAGTTACCAAATCACCTGAAAAAAAAAATGTCCCCTTTATTTCACAAAGAAGGGTGTAGAAATGGGGGGGAGGAAGAGAGATGTATGACATGTAGCAAACATCCCAAGGCTGGAATCGAACCTCTGACGTTGCAGTACGGCATGCGCTGTGACCGCTCGGCTATCAAGGCGCCAAATGTTGTATTTAAATACATTTTTGTGGAAAGAAAAAAAGGTCGCTCAATTCATCTGAAAAATACAGTTTTCACTTCAACATTTTTTGCAAAGAGGAAAAGTTGATTTCAGGTTAATTTGAAGAAGCCTGCAACGTTCCCAATGTAGTCCGTGCAACGTGAGGGACAAGACAACGGAAGAAAACAGGAAACAGGTGATGCCACTGACACCGAAGAGCTGTTGATGCAGAGAGGGTAGTGGGAGAGTAAACGGACTTGCACATGTGTTGTTGCTGAGAATTAATAGTATTTTGCAGAAAAGGTCACATGGTAAGATGAGAGCCAGCGTGGTGTAGGAGCACATGTTTAGGAATGAGAGTGACGCGGCCTCGCCACTCTGCCCACACATATAGAGTTACTCAGCAGAAAGACACGGACAATACATCATGCTTATTCTAGTGCCACAGACCGTCCAGTAATCCAGTGTCGTTGCAGCTCGATGGACCGGACAACATGAATGCAACAAGCTTTAGCTCAGAGCCACATAGACCGTAGACAAACGCGTGCTCATGGCTGCTGTCCACATTCAAAACAATACTGTGGTTTGGCAAGCAAAAGCTGAAGTGAAGGCAGAAGTGGAAAGTAAGTATTACTCGAGTTAGGTGCTTAAGTACTTGTGTACTTCGATATCTCTACGGTTTGTACTTTTTACGGCACAAGCTTTGCAGAAAAAAACTTGCGCTTCCATTTTGTCTTTCGTAGAAATCAAACAGTGCGTTGGCTTGATTTTGTTTTCACTAACGCTTCCGAAACTGCACACTAGGGACCATTTTTTGATGGGATCACATCAGCTGTGACGCCTAATTGGGCCAGGATTGTAACGTGGGGGGGGGGGGGGGGGGGGGGGCAATGGCTCCTTCCCCACTTCCTACCCCCCTGCTTCCGACACACCCGTGTAGCTCGTACATAGTTTCTGCATCCAACACGTTTGTGACGCTATCCCACTGACAGTATCTGTCCAGAGACAGCCGGAAATATAAACACCTGGTAAAGTACACAACACCGCCTGTGAAGGACAACACCAGTGACGCTGCTGCGGCTGGAAAATATCAACAGAGCAAGCAGTCAAATTCAAATCTTTAATTATGTACGTTCACTCACAAAAAACCTGTATGCCATGACAAGCCGGAATGTCTGCTGTGAAAGAGGTGTATCCTGTAATGTACAATATCTAAGCTACTTGTGACGTCTGTCCAAATATTCTAACGCCATGTTTTTATAGCTGCACTGTGACATGAAGTGGAAATATTCAACATGTCTTGTTGAGGTCATGTTCAGGTCAGGTCATGACGAGAACTTGGTTTTTAACAGTGCTTGACAATGCAATATGCAGCGTTATGAATGGAAACAATGGAAGGTTTTTGCAGGGTTGAGGAGGTTATTTAAAATGTCTCGTTTCACGCCCTATAATTTCTTTGATAACGAATGCCTGGCGCGTACGTCACAATGGAAAGAAGGCTGCGTATTATCTCCGTAGCTCCACCTGCTGCTTTTCTATCTGACAAATGTACTTGTGTCACCCCTGGCCGATGACAGTCTGTACTTTCACAGTTCCGCTGCGGCGATAACATTCGTCCAGCTCCCTCTCTTGAGGCCGTGGACGGACACGAAAAGATTCCCGTCATGGAAAAGAGGTGCAGTGTGACGTCAGCGAAGCGTGTGTATACAGGCTGTGTGTGTTTGTGCTGGGGAGGGCGATTCGGCCTGTAAATATGTTACATAAGCACCACACGTATGTGCACAGACTCTAAATGCATGCACACTAACCACTTCCCCCGGTTATCGTGAGTGCTCGCTGTCAGCGTTATATAATGTGAAGGCAACTGGGCGTGGCGAGACCGGTTTTTGAAAGGGGATTCAGGATAAATGGTGACCTCTGACCTCGTGTAATGACTGTCAACCCCCCCCCCCCTCCCCCCCCCCCCCCAAACACACACGCAAACACATCCACGCAAGAAATCAGCAGGGCTTAGTGGAGAATTTAGGCAGAGGATCTTATATCTCCCGCTGTCTCTCAGTGTCACAGCGTCAACACAAACTGGTGGCGTAAAGTTGCAACTTGAAAAAAACGACATCTAAGCATTTGCTTCAACGAGGCAAACAGGCCCAAAGAAAGTGTTGATGCGGAAGCTATTAACGGGACTTCAACAATGTGGTGGTTAGAGACAGTTACAGAGTTTAATACTCAGTGCTATAACTTCAAGATGTGTCACACGGTCGCCTTATTGTGCTACCGTTTAGCGTTTGAAATCTTCACATGCAGCCCGTTTTGTGAAATCAGACTACACTGCTGAACAAATGCATACATGCATACTTGCATACTTCTACATGGAAAACCAAATGAAACCAAAAATAGACAAATTGAAGATACATGTTGAGATACATGTACATGAACAAGAGAGTGAAAATCAATGACAATCAGATAAAGAAGTGAAGAAATTGATAAATTAAAGAATTACAAAAGTATATTACCGGAATTATACATGAATGTATTTCTGTAATCGTTGTTTGTCTAAAAATAAATTGCATGGAAATTTTGGTCAATATGTGCAACGCTACTGTTGCATGATATACAAGTTGCATGCATTTATTGCACTGTTTGGAGTGCATACGAACTTAACTTTGATTTGAATAAGTCCAACATGATGTTTCTTGGGAGGTTTCATGATATATATGTATACTTTCATGTCTATGTTTGCATGGAAGATTAAAGAGTAAATGAACTAAATCATCAGCAGGCTTCATGGTGTTGTAATTATAAGGAAGGTGCATTTCTGTCTCGATACCACAGGGTGGCAGAAGAGAGCCACCGACCCACGAGTCCTCTTCCAACACAATTTGAGTGTCACGCCCAGCTGTTCTCTGGTTATCTTGAACCCTGACCTACTAACCCCCAACACAAACATGTATTCACACAAATAGTCAATGTTTGCGCTGTCATAAACACCCAACGATGCGTCTTTATGTCTGTCCTACAATTCTATTCAGCTTTATGTCCTCCTGCTCTCAGTCACTACATCTGCACTCTCCAAGTAACGAGACAGAAAAGCAACTTGCATGGACCGCAAACACCGAGGCTCTTTATATTATCATTTGTTAACGCCACCAAATTCACACTTTAGCAAACGTGCACTGACAGCTTTGCAAAAATGATTTTTAGAGGTATTGATTCAACTTGAATGTAACTCGTACTGTAGCTACATCCATCGCTTCACGCGACGCTTCAGAGGACAGGACGTCTCATTTCTCCTTAAAACCTTTTCAGGACGCAAGTGAGGGAAACGTGGATGCAATTAAGAGACTTGGGATGCAATAAGCCCTTTCTCTCCGGTCCCATGTCACGTGACCGTCCCTGCCCACCTGTTCCCATTTTCCCCGTCAGCCCAGCAGATATTTCCATGATTTCTCTGCCATGTTGTCAAAGAGGCAGTCGCGGCAGTATTCTGTTCTGTGAAACCTGGGATCTGAGACTTGCCTGTTTTTGAACCTCGCTTGATCTTCACACATGGGACACTGTAACCTTTTCAACATTAAGAAAATACTCAAAGTCAGAAGCATTTGGTTTTCGTTTCAAATATTTCATATTAATCTAACCTAAGAATTAAATGTCTGCAACTCACCAAGGGCAATGGCCAGCAAGCACTTGCACTTGTGTGCACTGAGTGTGTGTATTGGGCCCCGCCATGATGTATCAGCACTTGGCAGGTTATGCAAACGGCTGAAAGTGGACACCACCCGAGAGGCCAGAGGAGTACAGATGAAAACGGCACATTCCCCCGGAGTCCTCATACCAGAGAGAAACACGGGAAGAACCACGGAGGATTAAAAGTCAAAATGAAATATAGGTTCCCGTTCAACGTGTTGGAAAAATAAAACTCACTGCAAGCCTCTTTTCTGTCAATTCACATAATGCAGAGAGTCATTGCGCGTAACTGGTCAATGTACATTAAGGCACTGTTAAACTGAATACCTCATGATTGAGTCTAAATATTCCCAGGTTAAAAACACACAAACATTGTACATAATTATAGTCAGGGCCAGCCACAAAGAAAACTGTAAAAATACAGTATAGGCTTCATGTATTTCAAGCAGAAAAGCTGTAACTATTGGGAAGACTGTCCTACACTGAGGAGTAAGATGTGTCCTTTAACATTCTCGTCACACACATGAAATATATTTGACAATGTAATCTAACGGAGTGAGAATGTTTACTTTTTTTTTTTTTTTAAATCGTACAAAAAAATAGACTTAAGTTTTAGTCCAGGGTGTCTTCAGGGGTCATTTCATCAAACACCAGTAGGTAGTGGATAAATAAATGTTTAAATATTTACATTAAAGAACAGCGGGGGAAATATGACCTAGTCCTGAGTGTAATATAAATTAATAAAAATGAGTTTGCTAACAGGAATCATTGGAAACTTTTATGCTTTTTTTGCACAGAAACACTTTTCTTTTCTCAAATTATTTGATCAAATCAGGAAATTCCAGTCTGTTTTGCGTCAATACTCCTCTTTACTTAATCATGTCCTGCCCAAACATTCAGTTTCAGCAGAAAACACTTCAAATTAAAGACTTGAGATGCTGTATTTTTGAAATGTTAATCGCAAGCGCTAATGAAGAGAACACCAATACGCACAGTCACTTCTACGTGGCCGTCTTTGTCTTTTTCACGTCTTTAATCCATCACATCGCTGGCTCGGTTCCCCCAGCCCTCCTCTGTTTGTGTGCTAATTTCGTCCGAGTCATGCGAGTGTGAGAATCTGGGACAGGAGAAGCCCTTGTCACGTTAGTCATGCTCGCGCGCATTAACACAAGCCACACTTTAAACTGTACAAGCATCGCACACAACCGTTGGTTTGTGTACTGTACGCTCCTCCGATCAGACATGCACAGCAGTGAACCTCTCGTCTTTCATTTTGTTGCCGATGTTGATTGTTGTTTGAAGACCAAACGCTTGTTCACGTCACCATCCCACGCACAGCCGGACGCACATAAATTACACAAAACTACAAATACAGTGCTGTAATACTGGTATGTGAAAAAATAAAACATAACATGTCCCACTTAAATATAATATATACTGTGATCTGGATGAGGAGGATGACTGGTAATGCTACACTGCACCAGCGACGGTTTGATGTTATGCAAACCCTTTATTTGATTAAAGAGATGTTACTTTAAAAGTGTTATTTCAGTATCAAGTAGTTCAGTAAAGTTGAATCATAATCTTCTGTGTTGCATGGACACAAACAACAGAGCATGTACAGAAGAGCTCAATCTGATCTCACTCTCTGAACCCACAGAGAGTCACAGAAACGTGGGCTTTGACAAGCCCACGTTTAAGTACAAGGCCTGAACTGACGTTCGTTCAACCACCACTTTGTTTTAAATTCTGTGTAATATTTCAAAACACTGAAAGTGTGCAAAAAAGTGCCAATAGTTGTAATGTTAAGAACGCTGGATCAACATCCATGAGCCTCTGAGGCTCAGGGGAGGAGCGGGTCGTTCTCTAATCAGAAGACCGGCGGTTTGATTTCCGTTTTGCCATCAGTGTGTGAATGTGTGTGTGTGTGTGTTGACATGTAGTTTGGGTGATCATTAGATTAGTCCTAGCCCGTCGTTCCTTGGCCTGACTTTCTGCCAAATTTCATTTGAATGTGTGAACAGGTTGTTGTTTTTTTCAGACAAACAATCTGCAGACAGACAAACACAAAAACACAACCTCCCCGGTGAAGGCAGAAAAGCAACAGCTGCGGTCACAACTGTGAACATGACATCAAAGAGAAACTATCTGGTTTGAATTGCTTTGGCATTAAGGCAGCGTTAGTAGCGCCGATAACGTGAAGACTTCCGTTACTTCATTTCCGGTTCACGCAGCTTGTCGGGCTCAGCCTCAATCCTCGACATGAAGCAGGGTACAGGGGGTTCGCTTTGCATCATTTCTAACCACTCTGCTGAACGAACTTCCTGGCATGTTCCCAACATTCTCCTGTTGACATGTGGCACAGGCGCACACCGACACCTCCTCTCGCTGTGTTTACCTGTACGTCTGTGGTCCTTCTCCTCCTCTTGGCGGAGAATAATTTCCACAGCCGTCCCCACAGGAAAGTGGCCACCAGACACACACTCCCTAATATCCAAATATCTTTATCCTTCAGGACGTTCTCCATGATGGAAACCTTCCCTATTCCTGCCCCTGCTGTCCCTGCCCTGCACAGGCTGCGTTTCCTATCTCACCCTTGTGGGCGAATCAGCTCTCAGGTGCAACAAGTTGTCGACATGGGGCGACTCGGCGGCCGTTGATTGACAAAGAGTCAGGCTCCTGTGGCTGTGCATTGGATACTCAGTATCTTGCTCGCTACAGAACAAGAACAGGGAGTCGTTGCCGCGTGAGCCACCTGCCCACTGAGCCAACCATTCACCCGGCTTCCTCCCACCCCGGGACCTAAAAGGAGAGAACATGCCGTCTCCGAGACGAGAACGGGACAGGTGGTGTTGGGTTCAGGTTGTCGTTGCCGTACGCAGAAATCACATGCTGGCATGTTAGTGAGACCCCTGCGGTGTCCTTTAACTTCAGACACAGCACTTGGCGCGCGCATGCGTCATTGCAGACACCTGTGTGGCGCTTGGTTTGTCCATTCTGTGAAATGTTGGGTGTGTATAGTAAAAAATTACACTTTGACGAAGATAGAGAGGGAAATAAAAATGAATAACTAAATTCTGATAATAACTATGAAAAACACTGTCGCTCCTCTTATCTATGTTCAGTACACGCCACCAATATAGTGTACAGAATCTGCAGCAGGCAAAAAACAAGCTTGATGTAACAAGCAGCAACAGGTGTGTGTGTGTGTGTGTGTGGGAGGGGGGGGGGATATTATATAATATATTCGCAAGAGGGAATCTGAGGAGAACCCCTGCACAGAGCAGGGCCAGGAGTGACAGCGTTTGTTAATGGAGCCGGTGGATCTGGTGGCTGAGCCGCCTGCTCGTCCTGTGTGGAACGCCGTGTTAAACTACGAGGGAGGGATGGACAACAGAAAAGCTGGAAAGCGTCAGTAAAGTGGTGATCGATGAACCAAATCCCCAACATAACATAAAAACTCTTTCCTCCACTCTTACAGTAGCTGCTGTCAGACCAAACAGAACCATACATAAAGGCTGCAATAGTTCACAGGTTCTCATATTACTTCAGCTTATTTTGATAAACTTCTGAACTGTAGAAAATATGACAATGACTTGTACAAATGTCTTTTTTTTTTTTTTAAAGGGAGCGATCCAACAACGAGTAAAACAAAATACACCACCTGCAACTAGTACAGAAGAAAGATTGGCAAAAATACATTTAACTTTACACTGTTACATCACTGTGTATGTACTGTATATTAAATCGATAGACATGTTTAGTCTTTTGCCTTCCTCAATGTCAATCACATGCAGGTGTTTGAATCCAGACATCCATGTGACCTGATGTGACCTGAGTTGATTGGCAGCACATCGGTAATGTCAGCCTCAGTGTCACTATTACCTTTCTAAAAACATTTTCATGTAGCTCTGCAGCTCCCTCTAGTGAGCTTGTTGTATTCCACCTGTCGGGGCATGTTGTGTCTGCAAACAGGTGCAGAGAGAGACGGAATAGTGTGCGGTGGTTTATTTCAGTTCCCTTCTTCCGACTGATTGTGGCTCAGGTTGAACACATGGCAGCTTTGCCACCAGGGGGCGCAATATTCACTCAAAATTGAGTCATGTAATCTCACTCCCATAAATACCAGCTGTATGAAGGAGCAGAAAAAGCAACCACCCAATTCAATTGCTCATTAATTGATATGTAGTTAACACAGGATTTAGAGAATCATACTGGATTTTGCTGTTTGAGCCAATTTCTCTTTTACAAATCTTATAAACGTTTTATTGCTTATTTCTTTGACAAATGAGCAATCCAAGATTTGGACAAGGCGATGCAGTTAAATATGGCCGTGGGGTGGCAGAGTTAATGTTCAGGTCAGGTGGATCAGTTTGTAAGAATGTGTCCTCGTGTCTTTGAGCAGAAGTACTCGGGGAGTAAATGGAGAGCTATCCACGTTTCTAGGAATCACAGATTTATCGGAATCAACGCGTACTTGAAGGCAGTGCATGTTACCTGCTGGTGTCCTCCCTCCAGCTCCACATGCTTGAGCTCCCAGAAGCAGCGCATGGTCTCCACCTTCTCCAGGTGTCGGTAGAAGGCCAGTCGGCCCAGACGGAGGCTGTTGCTGCGGTTGCGGATGGCCTTCAGCCCATCCATCTTTTCAACGATGGGGGACATGGGTATCGGGGGCGGCACGGCAGATGAATGGAGTTTGCCATTCGTCGTGCCAGAAACAGACTCATTACACAGAATCTTGTCTGACCTGAAATTACAACAAGCTGTTTATGAACGTCTTTTCTCTGAAATATATCACTACATTGACCATGAATCTAACACAACAGCTCTTCAACATGAATCATATCTAGTACTAAAACGACTGGTCGAAGCGATCAGTTAATCAACAGAAAATTCATTTTGACGGAAGTTTTAATGTTATCTCTGACACAAAACATCCATAAAAAGAGCCGGTGACAGATTGTCAAATGTGAATCATTAATCAGGCAAATATTTTGGATTTGGGCTGCTACTTACATTTTCTATAAAGGTATGTGTGTACATTTTTTATTATCACAATTTGAGCTGAAATTGAGTCGACGCTCATTTATGCAAAAGTTCTCAACATTACTTACTTCCAGCCCCTTTTGCTTTTCATGCTTGAAGAGTATACTTTATATATTTGTGTTTTGGACCGTTGGACAAAAGAAGCAACTTGAAGACCTTCAACTTTAGGAAACAGAGGCATTTGTCACTATTTTCTGATCTTTTATTTTAACCTTATTATTGACAGAGGAACTAATTTGCGGAATAATTGATGATCAAATAACAGAAAAAAAAGAATGAAAGTAATATTTTATCAGAGCCCTATTTAATAGAGACAATTAGGAAACAATCTATAGATAAACTAAACAGATAAGGATGATTTTGACAGTGAATTACCTGAAAAATCAATGTACTGCATCACATTGACGCAAAAAGCTCCTCTAAATCCGAAAGGATTGCCATAAAGCAGTTGCTTTCACTAGCCTAATGCAACCATTGCAATTAAAGAGATTGCTGCATTGTTATACACAATATAGCAAAATCTCTTGCCTAATCTAATTGGCCAACTCTAAGCTGCACTGTTGAAATTGCAGCGCACACCATCTGCTTCGAGCCAGCCCTCCAGTGGGCAGCGGTATCTCTGATCCAAGTGGGATGACTGATGATGTGGCAGAGAAATCCACCCTGATGCCTGCTGGCGACAGCTGGCTTTCTGCTTCTCTCTACCTGTTGAGCCGCCGGGAGTCATGGAAGATCACTGGGGATATTTATACCTCCAAGTGGAAACATCCTGCCTTTTTGCGTGACAATTACAGAGGTCAGAGTGTCTGTAGTGTCAGCACAGCGCATGAATCCCACTGTGTGTTCCAGCCAGGGCTGTTCTTCAGCATCTCAGGATAGGATTTCAACTCCAGTGCTAAAACCGAAACACCTGTCACTGTTATTTATCATGGACTTTTCACATTTGGTGATTTATTTACACAGTCTATAGTTGATCTTTTTCTGACTTATTAATTCACTTTCCCACGGACAGGGGGAATGGGTTTGGGATGCAGACGCACCAACTGTGCAGATCAACATTGTTAATTAGAAGGTGCACGGCTCGAGGTACAAGATGAAGGTTGTTTCATAATATGGGAATTCTAGAATAAAGTAAAAACAAATGTCTGAATAAAGTCCGCAAATGTAATGTGAAGTTGTGTGGAAAAGTTGTGAAAAATGGAAGCATTTGTTTCTTCACAAGGCAAGTTACGAGTGTCTAACATGATTATTTGCGCAGACTCATTACCACGAGAGGCCTAATGCACCCATCAGACCACATTACACATCTTAGCAAAGCTCTCATTAATTACATTCTTCACATGTTGCTCAGATTTACCGGTAGTTGTTTGTGCCAAAGTGACCAGACTTCACTACATTACAACGGTACTTATTCCACTATTAAATTCACTACATGCAAATGAAGTAGACTCATTTTGCAGAATAAGATTTCTTATTGAATATTACTACAGAAAAATGTAAACTGTATTTCTAAAATTTCTCAGAGACTATGAAAAGTACGTTCCTGCTGTAACAGTCTCAGTTTTTCTGAATGAACTACGATACATGTTCCAGGCACATGTTTATAATCACTATGATATATATTTAAGTACATTTTACTGGTAATACATGTGATCTGTAGTTTTCTAATACATTTGAATGCAGGTGTTTTATTTGTAGTATTTCTACATCTATGTATTACTGCTTTTACTTGGTAAAATAGTTGAGTACTCCCTCCACCACTCACTGTGGGACACAACAGGTGTCCAACCTGACCACCAGCCAGCCTGTTCTTTTAAATGTAGTGTTTTGAGGAAGGTCTTTCAAGAACTCATGCCTGTTGTGACGGTGTCAGCTGGAGCTGAGATGACTAATGGAAGACCAATGGAGGCCTGATGCTCCTGAGGGACTGCGTGACCCTACAGATCACTCACTTTAAAGGGCTTTATTTTGGGTGCTCCGCCGCATGGGCCCGAGGGTCAGGGAGCATGCGATCACCAGAAATGGATAACAGCCACCGGTGAAAACACATTAGGAGGCAGGAGCTGTCACGATGCTTGTTGTCGGACGGGAATTAAAGCTGAATAGATTGCTTTCCATTGTGCTCACTTTGACTCATTGCAGTTACATAAGGGTATTGTGTTTTTATTTGATCATGCGTGCCAGTAGCCAGAGCGCCACTGTCCAAGCGATGCTGTAGTTTTCTGTATGTTTACTTTGCTTGGAGTCCTTTGGTAATCCCCCCTCTATAAAACGGCAGGGGGGTTCCTATCTGTCTTCTCCATCATAATCCCTCCATGTAACTGATCGGAAGCCCCACATGCGTCTCATAACTCTTAAAGTAGCAATGAATCATGGAGGCCCAAGAAGACTGAGTAAGTCCACCAGTGTATGTTTCGATGAGTAAAAAGCCGCAGAAAAAAAAGAAGCATTTGTGCCAAATGTGCCACAATAGCAAAATTATGAGAGGAAGCATCTATATATATTCCAAGATCTATTGATACTGGTTGTCAATGGGGGATTAAAACCACATGCACAGCAAGTGCTGATTATGACAGTCATGCTAATCGGAGGGGACAGCGTCACAATGTTTTTGGCACTGTTAAATTATTTCTCCATGTTCAGGTCTGTGGCCAAATGCTGTGTCAAAGTCTGTGCATAGCTTATTGTAACAGGCTAATTGCACAAGCTGGGGACACAGGAGAGCGTTAAAAAGAGAGGCACTGTAAAAGATGGTATAGCAACATGTGACACTACAAGGTTAGTTTAGACTCCGCAACGATGAAAAATTATAGGCCAATATTAAACCTCCCAGTTTTGAGTAACAGCCCATTTTCCAACAGCTGACCAACTTCTTGACCGTAAATAATTGCTTTGATGTTTTCCAGTCAGGCTTTCGACAGCACCACAGCACTGAAACTGCTCTTGTTCAGGTTTTCAACGACATCCACTTAAACATAGACAATGGCAGAAGTTCAGTCTTAGTCTTACTAGATCTCAGTGCTGCATTCGACACGGTCGACCATGCCATACTCCTAGAAAGACAAAAAATCTGGGTGGGACTCTCTGGCACAGCACTTAACTGGTTTGAATCCTACTTGAAGGGCCGAGAATACTTTGTGTCTGTAGCTGATTACACATCAGAGCTGACTAAAATGACATGTGGTGTTCCCCAAGGTTCAATACTGGGGCCTCTTCTGTTCAACATCTACATGCTTCCACTAGCTCAGATTATGGAAAACAACAAAGTGTGTTGTCATAATTATGCAGACGACACACAAATCTACATAACTATGTCACCAGGGTACTATAATCCCATACAAGGGCTGGGTAACTGCATTGAACAAATCAACAACTGGATGTGCCAGAATTTTCTTCAATTAAACAAAGGTAAAACAGAAGTAATTGTTTTTGGTACCAAGGACGAACAATTGAAAATCACCGCTCAGCTTCAGTCACTGATGTTAAAACCTGAACAGCCATATCAAGACAATTACAAAATCAGCCTACTATCACCTGAAGAATATATCAAGGATTAGAGGACTTATGTCTCAACAGGATTTGGAAAAACTTGTCCATGCATTTATCTTCAGCAGACTGGACTACTGTAACGGTGTGTTTACAGGTCTCTGTCAGAAAGCTGCAGCTGATTCAGAACGCTGCAGCTCGAGTCCTCACTAAGACCAGGAGGGTGGACCACATCACTCCAGTTCTGATGTCTTTGCACTGGCTTCCTGTCCAACAAAGAATTGACTTTAAAATCCTACTGTTGGTTTACAAAGCACTGAATGGTTTAGGGCCAAAATACATCTCTGATCTGCTGCTACCTTATGAACCATCCCGACCCCTCAGGTCGTCTGGGACCGGTCTACTTTCTGTTCCCAGAGTCAGAACTAAACATGGAGAAGCAGCGTTCAGTTTTTCTGCTCCACATATCTGGAACAAAGTCCCAGAAAGCTGCAGGTCTGCTGAGACCCTCAGCTCATTTAAATCAAGATTGAAGACCTTTCTGTTTGCTGCTGCCTTTAATTGAACCACGTTCAATTAATATATTAATCAATTTCCTGCATTTCTGCATTTAACAACTGTATTTTATTTCTTACACTGTTTTAATGCTTTAATGAATGTTCTTAATTGTTTTTAAATCTCCTTTTCTTTTGCCTTATGTTTTGATGCTTTTAATGGTTTTATGTGAAGCACTTTGAATTACCTTGTTGTTGAAATGTGCTATACAATTAAACTTGCCTTGCCTTACAACACTCCTGTGTCACTCGTTATGCCTTGTAAAGGACACAACATGGTACCGGGGTCGTAAAGAGTGTAATCAGAAAACTATTGCCGTTAAAATAGACTCAGGCCCCACAAGAACAATGCCTGCTCCCATTATAACTGATGCAACTGTCTTACTTCTTGTCTGTGGTAATGAAATGTGAATAAGATTCATCTTTGTTATGTCTATGTATTGTCTTAATATTGTCTCGTGTCTTTCAATAAAAAATGTATTAAAAAAAAAAAAAAAATAAAAAAGATTCATCTTTATTTATTTATACTGAGTATTTATTTTGATCTGGCACAACAACAGGCCTGCCAGCCCTGATCTGACCTGGTGTGGAATAACAAGCCAGACTTGACAATGACTCAGGGCGAGCTAGTTCCGCCCAGTCAACATTTCATGTAGCAGTGTCGAGGGGAGACACGGAGTCTGCTGCATGCATGTTTGCTTGTGTTGTGTTCATGTATGCATCCATCCATATATATATACTTAATGGCCTAAGTCTGCTCGGGATTGGTTGTTAAATGTGAGCATGGTACAGAATCAGCGGGGCAGATTAGGGGTCTTTTTTAGGTATCAGGCCAGGACGGAGAGTCAAGTCCTAGACGGCCTGAGTGGGAGGGGCGGCCTTGAGTGGACGGCCTTCATCCCAGGGTGCTATCTCTCTCTCAGGGGCCTCTGTTGTCCTGGTTTAGCAGTCACATGGAAACAGCCATCAAAGCCTGTAAACCATAGGAATGTGAGGGAGGTGTCTCTGAGTGCGTGTATGGAGAAGAGAATAGACCAACAGAACAATATCATCCAAGCGAATTTGTCTTTGGTCTCGACTCAGTCAAAGTAAGCGAAAATCTTAAATATAGAAACCAAAAGTCAGTAAAATATTACAAACACACAAGTCAAAAGACTTCTAAAGAGGCCTCGAGTGTATATCTCCAAGTTCCCTCTGCTAAAGGAAACACTGTTCAACTGCAACTTCGTTGGCCAGAAAAAAAGGAAATTTCTGAACAAATTTCCCAGTCTGCACTCCTTCGTGAGTGGGGATGCTCAAGTGACCACAGGCACTTCTTAAATGAATAGGCATCACATGAAACGTGTTGACAGCGACACCCTAACATCAAGTGATCAACAGGTTTATTTTCCCCCGTCTAAACTCGACATTCCCTCCTTTACCGCCTGCCAGCTCGCTGCGGCTTTCACCGCGGCCGGAGCCAAGTCATGATCAAAGTATCACTGCCGTAGCTCTCCGGAGTGTCCAATGCAAATAGTTGGACTGAGGGTGTCCTCTTAGGACGTGGACAAATTGCTCAGGAACTCGGGTGATCTTAAAATCCTGCTGCAAGTGGCAGATGTACACAGAATAAACACATAGACAAGATGAGTACAGTGACTCCCTACGGGCTTCTCAGAAAATGTACCAACTCTGGAAGGTCATCACACTGGATCTTGTGCACACAAACACACTACTTTCACAGACACAAGCTGTACAGCATGTACCGAAATACACACTCTTGTGTCCTAACGGTCATATTCGGTGCCACCAGACCTTCCAATCCGTCACACTGACAACAACTCTGCAATCTACGCAGAAGAGTGTAACTGTAGAGCTTTCACCCAATGTGCTTTTCCATTTTGCCAAGAACAAAGCAGAGACCTTATTTTAGTCCACAGCAGATATAGAGTTGCATTCTGCTTTGCACCAAAATCATGTAAGAACCAGCGGTGGGCTGAATTAGAGTGTTTGCTCACTTATTTTGTTTATTGGGAAGAATAGGTTGTTGTTCTTGCCCAGTTTGTTGAGCTGTTGCACATGCATGTAATAACACAACCCTCAAAGTGTGATATAGGAGGTCTTGTTTGAAGAGTTTGAAAATGATAATACCAAGGAGCGCCTTATAATTTAGGGTTGGTAGCTGAGTGGTTACAGCGTACGCCACATGACTGCAACGTACCGAGTTTATTTCCGGCCTTTGGGCCTTTTACTGTCATATCCCCTTTTCTCTTTCCCCCATTTCTTCACTAAACTCTGTCAAATAAAGGCAAAAATATCCTCCGCCCCAAAAGAAAATTCTTTTTTTTTGGGATTGTGTCTTTAAATTCAACATATTTAAAATATTATTTTACTAGTAGTTTAAAAAAGTATTTTTTCAAATGTTATTTCAAGCCGAGGCCAGGGTAAATGTGCGCTAAATAAATCAGTATGCCTGGTAACAGGAAAAGTGTGAGCTTGCTCTGTGCGTAACTGATACCACAGGAAGAGAAGGTGTTAGAATTCAAAACATGGTCATTATGGAAGTTTAAGACTGCTTTACATTTCTGAGGATAGCCAGTGTAGGAAGGTCAGAAATATCTATTTCAATCAATTGGCGATGGTGAAAATATTGATCATATAGTTGCAACAGAAGACTCACCCTTGGTAGTTGGGCACATTCGCAATCACCAAAATCTTCTTCTCCTTTCCTCCCATGTCTCTCATGGGTGTGATGGAGTCAGACTCTCCAGGTTCCCTCTCTTCCTCCACCGTTTTGTGTTTTTTAGATCCTGCCGCCGGATGCTCTCTTCCTACACACACCAGCCAGCTGGGGCAAATTGATCCAGTGTGACAGACGGACAGATCGGGAGAGACAGCTCATTGGGAATCTCCGGCTGCTTGTGGCTCTCTGCACTGGGAGCCACAGACGCCCAGGGATAAGCAGGGGAGGGGGAGGGTGAGGGAAAGAGAGGGTGTATAGGAGGAGGAGGAGGAGGAGGGGGTCCGCTCTGGGACGCAGGGACCACAAGCAGAGTGGAGGAAGTGTTCCAGGGAATGTGGCTTGTTATAATGGAATGAGTGGCATGCCCAGAGTGCCATGTGTCTCCTCAAGAGTAGGGATGATATACTGAGAGGAAGATAAGTACAGCAGGGGGAAGACAGGGGAAGGAGCAAAGATACAGAGTAGGGTTGGAAAAGAGTATCCTCCTTGTTTGTGGTGTTGTTTGTTCAACTGATTTTTTTGGCCCCCAACACAGACTCGATTTCTCGCACTGAACTGAAATACAGTTAATGAGGAAAATGAGGTAATTGGACTACAAATAATCGTGATACAAGTAGTCATTTTGCAAGAACATGTCAGTCAACCTGCCAGTGTTTTACTATTATATAAGGATATTAAATATGTATATTGTTTTGGATCGTTATTCCTGCTGCAGATGTTTCAGGTGGAACTTATTTTAAATCCTTTATACACTGTTGTTCACTTTGGGTAGTTAGGAAGGGTTTGACAAATTATAATGTGCAAATAACTAGTAACTCAAGATGCTAGACACATGTACACAGCTTATCAAAACCATACAATTTACTGTTTTTTATAAAGAGGTGGAATAATATTGAGCAGGATTGAGTTCAGCCTCTTGCTCCGGCCCTCCACAACAGTCCCTGTTTCTCATGTGGCCCCTTTGGGGAAAATAGTTGCCCACCCCTGGGTTACAGTGAACCAAAACAGTTAAGTTGCAGGCCGGAAAACAGACACCTTGAGTTAAAAGAAGCAGAGTCGGGGGATAATTATCTGCGGGTTCATCACTATGACATAACCGAGTCATTTGAGCCGTCGTTGATAAAGATATCTTGATGATAGCAGCTTTAATCCGTCTTTGATCTGCTTAACCAGGGTGGAGGGGCAAGCTAAAATAACAGCATGTACAGTGAAACCAAAGTCTCATTGAAACATTCTAGTCAATTATGGATTAGTAAGTCAAAATTCACCGCCACCAAATAACATTTTGGAATGAGACACGAGTTCCTCCGATGCGCCGGCCTTTCACGGGATTGCCTCATTATCATCTGCCGTGTTTATTCCATTGTTTGTTGTTCTCCTGACCTTCCCATTAGTGAGCTCAGTCTTTAGTCTTCGGTCCTGACACTGAATCCTACTTCAGCCCCTCTGTCGCCTTCCTGTCCCCTCTACCTTCTCCCTCTGTGCTAATTGGTGACACCGGTGCCCGTGGCTGTAGGGGCTTAACAGAGCTTTACGTCGGTGCAAAAGTGTCGCCCCGGGGCCAAATGTTTGTATTCCACTTGTGCTATATTTAGCTCACACATAATTAGATTATGTTGGGACAACGTTTGGCACAGGAAATATGGCAGCACAGAGTATTGTGTATGCCAACGAAAAAGACGAGTTGCAGCAACAGCTACAGCTTCCATGAACAGCTCCATGTTTCACTGTGAGATAAGATGAAGTGTGCCAGACACTCTGCTGTTCATACCTGAAAAGCAACACACTTCACAATGAAGGTGAAGTCTTTATCTGTAAATAGATTTTTTTTTTTTAAACAAGCAAATGACAACGCAGTTAAACAGACAGCTGGCTGCTGGTTGACCTGACCACCACCTGCCCCCCTCCCCCCCCCCCCCCCCCACACACACACACAGTCTGGTTTAAACTGGGTCGTTCAAGCACCTGCATGCCTGCTTTTATCACACAGCCACAAAACATCTCCCTCTAATAAACTTAAATAGATATTATGTGTTTTCTTTCTCAAGAAAATGTATCAACATTACTCTTACATTTAAAATTGACTTTGGATCGAGGTAAATTCAGTTGAAAACTATGTTTACAGCATTTGTAGAATGACAGCTATCTCAACGCTGCCCTTATTTTTATATCTTTTCAGTTTTGTGTAAAGAAATTTGGGAGGATTTATCCAATTGTTTTGCACACTTAAATAAAAAATACTTGTTCATCATTGTTATAAACTAACACTGTCACAATAAAACTAGCGAAAACAAAACTCATAAAACAAACAAATCCTGCGATCGCACATTGTTTGACAGAGCCATATCACACAGTTACTCCAGACAGGAAGTTGCGAAGCTTTATTTTAAGAGCCGCATTTACTGCGAGGTATTTCCAGGCTATATGCTGCGTAAACTGTCTGGTATGGTGGCGGCAGAGAGTTTCCGGCACTGACTGCACGTGAATGGTCAGTAGCACAGTACACTGGCATGATCGCATGTCTAGAAATCTGCAGCACATTTATAGTTCTGCTGCCCGGCTACAGACAAGCAATGATGGATTTGTTCCTCCATGTTGGAAAAAGCTCAATAATGAGGCCACATGTGTGGTACTAGAGTGGTAGAATGGTTGCTTCACAGAACCACCAGTACACACACACTGCTGAGTACATCACCGACACCCAGCCGCAGACAGCTTGGTGAGTTTCATTCAGTTTTTGGCAAGATTTCGATGACGTGTCTTATGCAAGCACTTTGAGCTCATTGGCTGCATACATCGATGCTTTTCTTTGAGTTTGAATGAAGTGTGTTTTACGTGTTGTGGCAAAATGACGAGAAGAGACGCTGAATTGGAGTTGCCACCCGAGGGGGAAGTGTTTTAATGAGCACACTGCAACATTCAACAAAATCCAATGTATTACTTCTCACAGCTTATACTCTTATCGTCTAAATTCACCCCCCTTAAGTCACTTTACACCAATCAAACCAGTCGGTTGGACCACAAACAAAGCACATCTGGTCTCCTCATTATGTCTTGCTCTCATGGTCTGCATCACTGCTTGCTAACGTCAAACCACTGCCTCACCGAACCATAGACACATACTGCACACATGCACAAGTGTTCACAGTATTCTTAGACCAGTTTGTGCTTTGGCTGAATGATCCTCTGCGGGTATTTCCCAACTGTAGCACTGACTGCTGATGGCACAAGTTACCGTCTTAGGTGTATATTCTCCAGCAACAACAACAGATCCAATTCTGCAAATCAGAGCATGTAATTCCAAGCAGGTTCTTTGATGTAGGGATAAGTGCTTTTAGCTAAATAGCTGGAGAAATCTGAGCAAACACAGAAAGAGCCGGTACACAGTATTCACTCTCGTCTGGTTCAAACTGAGCAGCTGAATCGCTCCAGAATCTGTATCACGTATGTGACACCTTATTTAATTGCATCTAAGGGGCGAAACTAACTCTGGAGGGATGCATCATGCTGAGGTCAGTGTTTTGATGATGCAGCTTAGGTAGTATCTGGTGATATGTCATGACGCACCCGCACACATTTTCTTGAAAGCAGACTTGGACGTATTAACCGGCCATGAGTGAGCCCTGCGACCGTAACTGCCATTCATCGTGTAAACACAACACAACTCCAAATGAAGGATCATTTTGCTCCGTGTTTGATGAATATTAGCCATAACAACTTTACGTGGTGATAATATGTGAAGGGTGTGTGTCTTTCAGATTGTTTTTGATACGTTAAGCCTCATGGCAGACACAATTCATTTAAAGAAGTTGATCTTACTTGCTTTCTTTAAGAAACAAACATAGAGGCAGGGGAATACGGCTACCACGGCTATTCTCGTGTCTGCCCACCTGTGTCTTGTTGTCTGATTAGTTTCTTGTGTATTTATAGTCCTGTCTTTTGTCTGCTGGTCGTTAGTTTGTCTGCTATGTTCCCTGCTATGTTCATGTCCCTCGTGCACATGTCTGATCTACCTGATCCTGTGTCGTGTTGTTTTGCCCTGGTTTCTGGTTGCTTGGATACTCACCTGGCATGTAGGTTTTCTTGATTAAAATCACTGTCATTCATCCTTCTGCTCCCCGTATCTATCTGCATTTGCGTCCATGCCCTGTTGTCCTTTCGCTGAACTGCGACCATATCAATCTTACTTATATTCAGCTTTAAAAGGTATACGTACGGCCAGAGTTGGAGACCAGACAAACTCTGTATCCTCTGTCTTTGTCCATGAACTCAGACTACCAGGTACCGCTTAGGGTTGGGATCGAGTTATATTTTATGTCCCATAAATTCATGTTTAGTACCAGTAAGCTGTTTGACATTGGCTTTTACACCTACATCCAACATTGTCGTGGGTCAAACAGCTCATCGCATCTGTTTATACTTTCACCACCTCAGACCAACTTGTACAGTCTTCTGTTTTTGCGGCTTAGGCCTCCTGTGTCATGGCTGCCGCAGCTCAGCGAGCGGGCTTTAGGGGATGCAGGCCTTTATTCGTTTTGTAATATGTGCCATTCGAGCCATGGTCCTCTAGAGTTAATAACTGTTAACTGCTGCTCTGGGGCATTAGAGTGTCCTTGATGGGCGTGCTGAAGGACAAAGGGAAAGTAAGTTAAACAATGTGAAATTGAAACACACACACACACCTCAGCCCCCACCTGCTGTTGGCAAGCTGCTACGCTTTCATCTCACACTCCTAAGTAAGTCAGAATAACAATGATGAGATTTACAGAGAGTCATACACTCTGCCAACATGCCCTCTCTCCTGCCAAGCGTAACTTATTGAACAGAGATGTGTGCCACCATTGGAATTCTAGGTCAGTTAAAGGCACAGTTCATATTAATCACAGTACAACATTGGAACCAATCGCAACACTGAAACTATTATTACAGAAAGAAAAACCCGACCACAAAGAGGTCTTATTGTTTACTGTTTGTGTGTTTGTCCATTTAAAGGAGCAACCCGCTGCTTTGCTAGTGATGGGGAGTACTATCGCTTTCACATTGTCATTTGGTTCAAATAGTGTGGGAGCTCTGCGTTAGCTGCACGTCCTTTTTATACGTGAGGTCGGACATTGCCCTCAACTTCCTGAAGGCTAACCCAGTTTCCATGTTCTGTGTCCCCCTCCCTAATGACATGCCTTCCTGAGGCCCTCTGATGACAGACCACGTTGACAGGACAAAATATGCTGCTGCTGCTGATGGAAAGGCCGACGTCAACTGCAGGAACAAAACACCTCCCCGGAGGGAGGGGCTCCCCTCTGGCATGTGAGTCCCCCACCCATCTCACACTCAGCGGGGAGTCAGGGGATGACAGGCTAGGACTGTAGTGCAGGTCCCCCAAAAATCTTAAAAAACACATTTCTACATGCAGATAAGATACCTCATTCAGTCACAAAGAGCCGTTTGCATAGAGCATCAAGACTTACGAGCATTTAAAAAAAGCATCATGTTATTGTAATTTATAATGAATAAAATAATAGTTTATTAAATGTTAACTAATATCCAAAACAGTGAATTATGATAACCATGTTCATTTGACTCCAATTGCAAGGGATTAATGAACCTTTTTGACCAGAAAATAAAGGTTCATACAATAAAAAAGACGAGATAATAGAATGAGTGCATTATTTATATTCTCCTTTCGTCCCGCCAATATGTTTCTCCTCAGTTGTCACTACATCTTTCATCCGCGGGACAACACATCCCTCTGGCTCCCTCTAGTGGAAGACAGATGTTAAGTACTCTCTGTTTGCATGTGCATTGGTTGCCTTTGGTCCTTTTTCATGCTGATGTTGGGCCCCTGCAGCCACTAGAGCCCTCAAATTGTGCACAAAAGCAAGCGACATGAACATACTCATTTGTATATCATGACCAAAAGATAAGTGTTCCATTTCAGTGTCAGTCAGCTTTGCATTTTCCTCTTTAGTAATCGGTTATACAAATTAGACGTCTCCTTCCTCTGTTCATTTCTTATGATTCAGCTCTTTTTTTACTGTCAATGTTCCACATTCTGTGAGAAACAGAGTATACTGAACAGAGCCAACTAAATTCTTCTGAGGCACATAAATGCACTGAGTAGGGGAGGCAGGCTTCTCCAGTGGGACAGGTAGTATGGTGGTTATGTAACAGAGGTCAGGAGTCCAAGGGTTGTCATGAAACAGTTGATCATATTTCAGTGGTTGTCAAGGCTATACTGTAAGCCTTTGTGACAAGGTATAATCTCGACACAGTAAATCATACAGACACACCTTGTGAGACACGAAACGTTTCAAAAGAGCAACCTCTGCTTCTACATGTACCCTTCAACAAAACAACCGTTTTACCGTATAAACAAAAATAAAGGTTTTATTGGCCCATCTCACTGGCAGTTCCTTTCACTCCAAAAATCACACCTCAAACAAAAAAAGACCATGAATAAACCTAAAGTGTCCCGGAGGAGAAAGTGGTTTCTTCATCCAACAAAGTACTCCCACCCTGCAAAGTCCTTGGTCTCGGTTCCTCCAGGTATGCGTCCTCTATCCTACTCCGGGCCCCCCTCCTCTGCCGTGGTGCTCTCCCCTTTATTCCGTTTCCCAGCCCTGCCTCAAGTAGGGGCCTTAAGCACCTGCAGCTGGGTGCATGATGAGGCAGTCTGGGAGCTGTAGTCTCTAGCCCGGCGGCCATCTTGGGTTGTGGGCCCTGATCCTGGGTGAGGATGGAGCGCCCCTCCACAACCTGTCCCCTTGTGATGCCACAATATATATATGTATATATATATATATATATATATATATATATATATATATATATATATATATATATATATATATATATATATACGTATATATGTGTGTATATACATATGTATATATATATATGTGTATATATATATTCAGTATATTTGCTGTATAGCAAATGATAAAAATCGAATCATTTCTTACGTTATAACCCACCGCTTAACGTTGTGCAAACGAGTTTCACAGCACTGTATTGGTTCATTTTTCTTCCCTTCCTCAGTGTAATGGGACGCATTCGTAACCAGTCAGTGACTTATCGCTCAGTCACGCGTCCCGCCCACAGACGACGGTGACAAACACTGTTTGTGTTCTGTATAAATGAGAAGCGTTGGACCTCTGGGTTCAGCGACCGCGCCTGCGCTTTGTGCTTTCTATACTTGGGGCTTTTCTCTGACTGTCGCGTGCTCCGTGTTGCTCTCTCTTCCTCACACATTGAGTGCGTGCGAGCAGAGCGTGCTTCAGTCGTTGCGGGAGGACCGTCAGGTAATGTAACAACGTAGCTAATATACACACACACACACGCACACACACGCACACAACGCACTTTGTCGTATGGCTATAATGCTGATTCCTCACATGCATTCTGCGGTAGGCTGCGTGTTTATCAGCTGTTAGAGAGGGATGTGTGCGGCTTTATTTCCGGGTATCTGAACGCATCTTTACTCGCTGCAGGCAAAACTATGAGACTATCACAATAATACATGTGGGAATATACAACATTTGACATAAAGTTTGTGTATAAATACGTGCAAAATGGTTTGAAAAGTAGCATAATATTATTTTATTCTCACACAAATGTTAAACCGTGGTGGTGAATGTGACGTTGCAGTGTCCACAATATCAATCGTCTGCATGGGCAAACAGATAATTAAAAATGATTACAGATTGTGGGTAAAATATCAACACCAGTGAATGAACAAAAGGGAGAATAAAGCTTTCTGTGACAGTTCATTTGAATAATTTGTCTTTTTGGAATCTATATTCATGTAACTTCTAGCCTATGAGGTTTTCACAGGCTGTGAAGAAGAAGACAAAAGGAAAAACAAAACACCTTACCTTACAAAAGATTGCAGATTCTTTTTTGGCTTTATTTAAATAAATCAAGGCATTTTGCACATTTGACTGTTGACAATAAAGTAACAGAAACAGCAACAGAAAACATGCAATTAGCCCTTAAATTGAATTCACATTTATTTTTACTGTGATGTTTTAACTTTTAAGGTATGAAATGTAGAGGTTATCTTTCCTAACATATACTGTATTGTATATAGGATCCATGTTTGTTTCCTATAAACACCAACTGCGAACCATAAACTATGAAATATGTTGACATTAAAATCTGAAATGTATTTTACAAAATGACACTGAATAACTATCTGAATGTAATTTGCTCATTACAGGAAAATCGTACAACTTCAGTCATGGCCACCATCAGCAGCTCAAACACACATTTTGCCTTAGAGCTGCTCCGCACTCTGAGCCAAGCAAGTCCCACCGGGAACATCTTCGTCTCCCCGCTGAGCATCAGCTCAGCCCTGGCTATGGTGTACCTGGGGGCTAAAGGAGACACTGCTGCTCAGATGGCAAAGGTCAGCACACTGTCTCTCTGTTACATGCCAATAAATGTCATAAACATTGTGAACCGCAGTCATGCCGGCCCTGTTTCCATAAACCATTTTGCGAGTTATGAAGTTCAGGCTGTTTGCCCAGGTTTAGACACAGGATGAAGGGTGTGTCTTCAGACAGCCGAAGTCTAATGAGACCTGAACCTTGAGCTCAAAAAGCTCCCTTGAAACAAGCCACATATTGTTTGCATGGAAGCAGGTGGTTGTAAAAAGAGGTAGTTGACAATCTGGTTTCAGTTCATGAAACCTGTTTGCTTTTGGAAGTACAGTAAATCCTCAGAGCTTTGTTCTTCTTTATCTTTTTTTTTTTGATGAATGACTTTAGGTCTCAACAAGCGGTTACAGTCGTATAGTTCAAGAGCAGTGCAATGTCCTCACTTTTCACTTTCAAACACACTTTATAAAATCTTAGTCTAAAGTATATGCTGTTCCAAACTTTCCCGCAGGCCCTCTCATTCAGCAGTGGTGATGGCGTCCACGCAGACTTCCAGACACTGAACGCTGACATCAACTCGCCATCTGCGTCATACGTCCTGAAACTAGCCAACCGTCTTTACGGAGAAAATACCGCCAACTTCCTCCCGGTGAGTTTTCAGTTTACACGTCAACCACAGAAGACTCCGACACTGTATGTTGAATGTACAGCTTTATGTGACCGAGTTCACGAGATGCCATCTCCTCACTGCAGCAATTCCTGGAAGCCACACAGAAGCACTACCAGGCAGACCTGAAGGCTGTTGATTTCATGGGGGCTCCAGAGGCATGCAGAGCGGAGATCAACAGCTGGGTGGAGCAGCAGACAGAAAGTGAGTCATTCTTCTTCATAATGGACACTTAAGTATTCCAATACCAACAACGAGCATCCCTCTGCTGATTTTACAAAGTCATTCATAAATTCAAATATATATTTTGCGCTCTGATAGTGCTACGGTCTTACTCCGATTTAATAAATATATTCTTTCATTTTGAAACGGCAGCCTTATCTGGTTGTTATTTAGCATTTCTGATGGTCACACAAATGTGGATAGTGCAACTTACTCTACATGGTGATTTATTCATACACACTCAGGAGGTTGATTGAACCCACACAAGTTATTTTCAGATTGCTATTTAACAGTATTATTAATGGACGCATATTTATACCAAAATAGGCTACATATATATCATGATTTATTGAGAGAAACCAAGCAATTCTGTATAAAACCAGACATTTAGCACCGCCCACATTTTTCCGCCAGTTCGACTGTGAGATAAAGCGCTCCAACCAAAGTCTGGTTCACCCCTAGCGTCCCCTGTGAATCAGTGTTCAATGCTTGCTTTGCCTCTGTATTTCCTTTCAGATAAGATTAAAGACCTTCTGAAGGCAGGAACAGTCACTCCTGCGACGAGATTGTCTCTGGTTAATGCCATCTACTTCAAGGGAAACTGGATGAACCGCTTTGATGAGAAAAACACCAAAGAGATGCCCTTTAAAGTCAACCAGGTGAAGCTTGCTGACGTAGAGGCATGACGTTTGAATACGTGAAACAGTTGAACTTGAGCCAAAGGAGATCCGATCACCTCGATTTACTGTTTCCTGTGCGTCAGAATGAGGCCAAGCCGGTCCAGATGATGCACCAGATGAAGAAGCTGCCTTTCAACTACGTTCCTGAGCTCGGCCTGCAGATCCTGGAGCTGCCGTACGTGGATGATGAGCTCAGCATGTTCATCCTGCTGCCTGAAGAGTCCGCGGACGGCTCTGACCCTCTGTTGAAGGTACCTGACCTAGAAGCAATTACCTATGGTAACGAGGCCTGCTGTCGCTTTAATAAAAATATGAGCTAGAAATTAAATCTACTGTGTGTGTGTGTGTTTTGTTCCAGCTGGAGAATGAGCTAACACGGCAGAAGCTGGACGAATGGACCGACAGGCGAAACATGGACGTCCAGTCAGAAGTCCTCGTTCACCTGCCCAAGTTCAAGCTGGAGGAAGACTACGAGCTGAACGAGCCTCTGGCCAAACTCGGCATGCGGGACGTGTTCTGTGGGGCGAAGGCCGATCTGTCGGGCATGAACGCCGAAGGAGGACTCTTCCTGTCCACAGTGGCCCACAAGGCCTTTGTGGAGGTGAACGAGGAGGGGACGGAGGCGGCTGCGGCCACAGCAGGCATGGTGTCAAACTGTATGCTTAGGGAGGAGCACTTCACAGCGGACCACCCCTTCCTCTTCTTCATCAGGCACAATAAGACCAAGTCCATCCTCTTCCTCGGCAGGTTCTCGTCTCCTCAGTAGAACCAGCATATGAAGATATTGTACAAATTGAAATAAAAAAGAAATAACTAGCAAAATCTTTGAAATGAAGGCTTTGTTTTCTGGGATATTTAATTGAATTGAATAGATTTAGTTTTGTCTGCCTTTAGACTGAAGTCATAGATATACGTAGCTGTTTGAGTTTGAAGGTTTTTGGTTGAATCAAAGAGTTGTAAAACTGGAGTGAACTTCATTGAAATAAAGCAAAAGACTTTGGGGTTTTAAAGTGACTACATTGTTCAAATGGAGGCAGTCAGAGTTTTTTAAAGGAATGTTGATTTGACGGTAGTTCTAATGAAATGGGTTCACAGTGAGGTCTGGATTATCCAGAGGAACTGGGAAAGCTTCTTGAAACACAATTTCATTCACCACAGTTGTATTGTGGTGAATCTCGGTAGACAAACCGATAATATATATGATAATCAATCTTTCTTTAGCGCTGTACGGACAGGAAGTACGTCACTTCACTTCGTCTTCCTGGTCGTCGCTCTTTCACTCACCAGACGATGCATGGCTCCACGAACCAAACAGAACAGCGACCCCACGTGGGTCTACATTGAAATTACATCTTCAAGTTACAAAGTTCAGACTGTGTCAGGTTTGTTGTGAAATATTTATAATTCACCAGTATTCAATTTCAACAACATTAGAACAGCTTAGAAAAAACGTTTCCAAGTGTTAAAAAGTTTGTTCATGCTTTTCTGAATGGTTGCAAGATTAATATGACTTTCATCTGAAGCTCATAATGTTTCTGAAGATGTGTTGTAAATTCACTCTTCAATATATAATGAATGTGAACTCTTTATCAAGATCAAAGCTGACGAAAAAAACCCACTTTTTTTAACAGTGTGCTTTTATCAATTCATAAAATGTAAATTACATCCACAACATCACTGTGTGTGAAGTTGTTTCAATACAAAATGAATGAATTCAAATAAACATTTAACCATTTTTTTTCCTCTCCAAAATACAACATTAAGACACCAAACCTTGAGGAACATAAAAGAACTCGTGCTGTGATTTGGTATCTAAACCTTTTCACATGGAGATTCCGGCTCTGTTCTGAAACCCCTTTATTGTCAATACAGTTTCATTAAGTAGTGATCATCCTAGAGGTCACAAAAGGGCATTTCATAAAGTGACGTCAAGTTTAAAAAAAATAATCTCGATACAATTAAATGGTTCTATGGGGAATAACATCATCACACATGAACAACATCACTGGATGCACAAAATCAACAGCAGTCAGCTTTCCAGTCGAACCCAATTAATGCAATTCAAGACCCAGTTTAGGGACAGAGTATGCAGATAATAACATACACCATATTAGAATGGGTAAAAATAACACTTTTATATTGCATGAAAAACAAATCGTGTTGTTTGGTTTCCCAACAAGGGATTAGCATGAAGGGGGCATGTCTGGAAGAGGTTCCCCTAGTTCATCAGGTTGTCATGAAGGAGTCCAAGGGTTGTCATGAAACAGTTGATCATATTTCAGTGGTTGTCAAGGCTATACTGTAAGCCTTTGTGACAAGGTATAATCTCGACACAGTAAATCATACAGACACACCTTGTGAGACACGAAACGTTTCAAAAGAGCAACCTCTGCTTCTCCATGGCAGAGGCCGTGTTACATGTACCCTTCAACAAAACAACCGTTTTACCGTATAAACAAAAATAAAGGTTTTATTGGCCCATCTCACTGGCAGTTCCTTTAACTCCAAAAATCACACCTCAAACAAAAAAAGACCATGAATAAACCTAAAGTGTCCCGGAGGAGAAAGTGGTTTCTTCATCCAACAAAGTACTCCCACCCTGCAAAGTCCTTGGTCTCGGTTCCTCCAGGTATGCGTCCTCTATCCTACTCCGGGCCCCCCTCCTCTGCCATGGTGCTCTCCCCTTAATTCCGTTTCCCAGCCCTGCCTCAAGTAGGGGCCTTAAGCACCTGCAGCTGGGTGCATGATGAGGCAGTCTGGGAGCTGTAGTCTCTAGCCCGGCGGCCATCTTGGGTTGTGGGCCCTGATCCTGGGTGAGGATGGAGCGCCCCTCCACAACCTGTCCCCTTGTGATGCCACAATATATATATGTATATATATATATATATATATATATATATATGTATATATATATATATATGTATATATATATATATATATATATATATATATATATATATATATATATACGTATATATGTGTGTATATACATATGTATATATATATGTGTATATATATATATATTCAGTATATTTGCTGTATAGCAAATGATAAAAATCGAATAATTTCTTACGTTATAACCCACGGCTTAACGTTGTGCAAACGAGTTTCACAGCACTGTATTGGTTCATTTTTCTTCCCTTCCTCAGTGTAATGGGACGCATTCGTAACCAGTCAGTGACTTATCGCTCAGTCACGCGTCCCGCCCACAGACGACGGTGACAAACACTGTTTGTGTTCTGTATAAATGAGAAGCGTTGGACCTCTGGGTTCAGCGACCGCGCCTGCGCGTTGTGCTTTCTATACTTGGAGGGGCTTTTCTCTGACTGTCGCGTGCTCCGTGTTGCTCTCTCTTCCTCACACATTGAGTGCGTGCGAGCAGAGCGTGCTTCAGTCGTTGCGGGAGGACCGTCAGGTAATGTAACAACGTAGCTAATAGACACACACACACACACACACACACACGCACACAACGCACTTTGTCGTATGGCTATAATGCTGATTCCTCACATGCATTCTGCGGTAGGCTGCGTGTGTATTACCAGCTGTTAGAGAGGGATGTGTGCGGCTTTATTTCCGGGTATCTGAACGCATCTTTACTCGCTCCAGGCAAAACTATGAGACTAGTCACAATAATACATGTGGGAATATACAACATTTGACATAAAGTTTGTGTATAAATACGTGCAAAATGGTTTGAAAAGTAGCATGATATTATTTTATTGTCACACAAATGTTAAACCGTGGTGGTGAATGTGACGTTGCAGTGTCCACAATATCAATCGTCTGCATGGGCAAACAGATTATTAAAAATGATTACAGATTGTGGGTAAAATATCAACACCAGTGAATGAACAAAAGGGAGAATAAAGCTTTCTGTGACAGTTCATTTGAATAATTTGTCTTTTTGGAATCTATATTCATGTAACTTATAGCCCATGAGGTTTTCACAGGCTGTGAAGAAGAAGACAAAAGGAAAAACAAAACACCTTACCTTACAAAAGATTGCAGATTATTTTTTGGCTTTATTTAAATAAATCAAGGCATTTTGCACATTTGACTGTTGACAATAAAGTAACTGTCAGGACTGCGCCGTAGGACCCCAGGACATCCAGCAGATGGTGGCAGAGTGCGCCTTAATTAGGTTTTGTGGACTGATTGGACTTGGCTCACCTTAAGTGGGTTCACCTGTGTAATTGCCTCAAGTGTATTTAAGGCGTGTCTGTACCTTGCCCTTCATTCGAGCCTCATGTTTTCTTGACACGTCTGTTCCTGTGTTTTCCCTCTGTGGGATATCTTATTAAATTCTATCTCTTTTTGGCTCCTGAACTCGGCGTTTTGTATCTACACTCAGTACCTTCAAGTTGCACGTGACAGTAACAGAAACAGCAACAGAAAACATGCAATTAGCCCTTAAATTGAATTCACATTTATTTTTACTGTGATGTTTTAACTTTTAAGGTATGAAATGTAGAGGTTATCTTTCCTAACATATACTGTATTGTGTATATAGGATCCATGTTTGTTTCCTATAAACACCAACTGCGAACCATAAACTATGAAATATGTTGACATTAAAATCTGAAATGTATTTTACAAAATTACACTGAATCACTATCTGAATGTAATTTGCTCATTACAGGAAAATCGTACAACTTCAGTCATGGCCACCATCAGCAGCTCAAACACACATTTTGCCTTAGAGCTGCTCCGCACTCTGAGCCAAGCAAGTCCCACCGGGAACATCTTCGTCTCCCCGCTGAGCATCAGCTCAGCCCTGGCTATGGTGTACCTGGGGGCTAAAGGAGACACTGCTGCTCAGATGGCAAAGGTCAGCACACTGTCTCTCTATTACATGCCAATAAATGTCATAAACATTGTGAACCGCAGTCATGCCGGCCCTGTTTCCATAAACCATTTTGCGAGTTATGAAGTTCAGGCTGTTTGCCCAGGTTTAGACACAGGATGAAGGGTGTGTCTTCAGACAGCCGAAGTCTAATGAGACCTGAACCTTGAGCTCAAAAAGCTCCCTTGAAACAAGCCACATATTGTTTGCATGGAAGCAGGTGGTTGTAAAAAGAGGTAGTTGACAATCTGGTTTCAGTTGATGAAACCTGTTTGCTTTTGGAAGTACAGTAAATCCTCAGAGCTTTGTTCTTCTTTATCTTTTTTTTTTGATGAATGACTTTAGGTCTCAACAAGCGGTTACAGTAGTATAGTTCAAGAGCAGTGCAATGTCCTCACTTTTCACTTTCAAACACACTTTATAAAATCCTAGTCTAAAGTATATGCTGTTCCAAACTTTCCCGCAGGCCCTCTCATTCAGCAGTGGTGATGGCGTCCACGCAGACTTCCAGACACTGAACGCTGACATCAACTCGCCATCTGCGTCATACGTCCTGAAACTAGCCAACCGTCTTTACGGAGAAAACACCGCCAACTTCCTCCCGGTGAGTTTTCAGTTTACACGTCAACCACAGAAGACTCCGGTACTGTATGTTGAATGTACAGCTTTATGTGACCGAATTCACGAGATGCCATCTCCTCACTGCAGCAATTCCTGGAAGCCACACAGAAGCACTACCAGGCAGACCTGAAGGCTGTTGATTTCATGGGGGCTCCAGAGGCATGCAGAGCGGAGATCAACAGCTGGGTGGAGCAGCAGACAGAAAGTGAGTCATTCTTCTTCATAATGGACACTTAAGTATTCCAATACCAACAACGAGCATCCCTCTGCTGATTTTACAAAGTCATTCATAAATTCAAATATATATTTTGCGCTCTGATAGTGCTACGGTCTTACTCCGATTTAATAAATATATTCTTTCATTTTGAAACGGCAGCCTTATGTGGTTGTTATTTAGCATTTCTGATGGTCACACAAATGTGGATAGTGCAACTTACTCTACATGGTGATTTATTCATACACACTCAGGAGGTTGATTGAACCCACACAAGTTATTTTCAGATTGCTATTTAACAGTATTATTAATGGACTCATATTTATACCAAAATAGGCTACATATATATCATGATTTATTGAGAGAAACCATGCAATTCTGTATAAAACCAGACATTTAGCACCGCCCACATTTTTCCGCCAGTTCGACTGTGAGATAAAGCGCTCCAACCAAAGTCTGGTTCACCCCTAGCGTCCCCTGTGAATCAGTGTTCAATGCTTGCTTTGCCTCTGTATTTCCTTTCAGATAAGATTAAAGACCTTCTGAAGGCAGGAACAGTCACTCCTGCGACGAGATTGGCTCTGGTTAATGCCATCTACTTCAAGGGAAACTGGATGAACCGCTTTGATGAGAAAAACACCAAAGAGATGCCCTTTAAAGTCAACCAGGTGAAGCTTGCTGACGTAGAGGCATGAAGTTTGAATAACGTGAAACAGTTGAACTTGAGCCAAAGGAGATCCGATCACCTCGATTTACTGTTTCCTGTGCGTCAGAATGAGGCCAAGCCGGTCCAGATGATGCACCAGATGAAGAAGCTGCCTTTCAACTACGTTCCTGAGCTCGGCCTGCAGATCCTGGAGCTGCCGTACGTGGATGATGAGCTCAGCATGTTCATCCTGCTGCCTGAAGAGTCCGCGGACGGCTCTGACCCTCTGTTGAAGGTACCTGACCTAGAAGCAATTACCTATGGTAACGAGGCCTGCTGTCGCTTTAATACAAATATGAGCTAGAAATTAAATCTACTGTGTGTGTGTGTGTGTTTTGTTCCAGCTGGAGAATGAGCTAACACGGCAGAAGCTGGACGAATGGACCGACAGGCGAAACATGGACGTCCAGTCAGAAGTCCTCGTTCACCTGCCCAAGTTCAAGCTGGAGGAAGACTACGAGCTGAACGAGCCTCTGGCCAAACTCGGCATGCGGGACGTGTTCTGTGGGGCGAAGGCCGATCTGTCGGGCATGAACGCCGAAGGAGGACTCTTCCTGTCCACAGTGGCCCACAAGGCCTTTGTGGAGGTGAACGAGGAGGGGACGGAGGCGGCTGCGGCCACAGCAGGCATGGTGTCATTCTGTATGCTTAGGGAGGAGCACTTCACAGCGGACCACCCCTTCCTCTTCTTCATCAGGCACAATAAGACCAAGTCCATCCTCTTCCTCGGCAGGTTCTCGTCTCCTCAGTAGAACCAGCATATGAAGATATTGTACAAATTGAAATAAAAAAGAAATAACTAGTAAAATCTTTGAAATGAAGGCTTTGTTTTCTGGGATATTTAATTGAATTGAATAGATTTAGTTTTGTCTGCCTTTAGATTGAAGTCATAGATATACGTAGCTGTTTGAGTTTGAAGGTTTTTGGTTGAATCAAAGAGTTGTAAAACTGGAGTGAACTTCATTGAAATAAAGCAAAAGACTTTGGGGTTTTAAAGTGACTACATTGTTCAAATGGAGGCAGTCAGAGTTTTTTAAAGGAAATGTTGATTTGACGGTAGTTCTAATGAAATGGGTTCACAGTGAGGTCTGGATTATCCAGAGGAACTGGGAAAGCTTCTTGAAACACAATTTCATTCACCACAGTTGTATTGTGGTGAATCTCGGTAGACAAACCGATAATATATATGATAATCAATCTTTTTTTAGCGCTGTACGGACAGGAAGTACGTCACTTCACTTCGTCTTCCTGGTCGTCGCTCTTTCACTCACCAGACGATGCATGGCTCCACGAACCAAACAGAACAGCGACCCCACGTGGGTCTACATTGAAATTACATCTTCAAGTTACAAAGTTCAGACTGTGTCAGGTTTGTTGTGAAATATTTATAATTCACCAGTATTCAATTTCAACAACATTAGAACAGCTTAGAAAAAACGTTTCCAAGTGTTAACAAGTTTGTTCATGCTTTTCTGAATGGTTGCAAGATTAATATGACTTACATCTGAAGCTCATAATGTTTCTGAAGATGTGTTGCAAATTCACTCTTCAATATATAATGAATGTGAACTCTTTATCAAGATCAAAGCAGACGAAAAAAACCCACTTTTTTTAACGGTGTGCTTTTATCAATTCATAAAATGTAAATTACATCCACAACATCACTGTGTGTGAAGCTGTTTCAATACAAAATGAATGAATTCAAATAAACATTCAACCATTTTTTTTCCTCTCCAAAATACAACATTAAGACACCAAACCTTGAGGAACATAAAAGAACTCGTGCTGTGATTTGGTATCTAAACCTTTTCACATGGAGATTCCGGCTCTGTTCTGAAACCCCTTTATTGTCAATACAGTTTCATTAAGTAGTGATCATCCTAGAGGTCACAAAAGGGCATTTCATAAAGTGACGTCACGTTTTAAAAAAATAATCTCGATACAATTAAATGGTTGTATGGGGAATAACATCATCACACATGAACAACACAATGTGGCTCACTGGATGCACAAAATCAACAGCAGTCAGCTTTCCAGTCGAACCCAATTAATGCAATTCAAGACCCAGTTTAGGGACAGAGTATGCAGATAATAACATACACCATATTAGAATGGGTAAAAATAACACTTTTATATTGCATGAAAAACAAATCGTGTTGTTTGGTTTCCCAACAAGGGATTAGCATGAAGGGGGCATGTCTGGAAGAGGTTCCCCTAGTTCATCATCAGAAGAGTCAGCGTCAAGGCTCATCCCACGGTCCCCAGGTGTCCCCATCCCACACCTCGTCCTCTCCCTCATCCTCCTCCCCCTCCTCCTCCTCCTCCTCCTCCTGTAGGCCGGTGGGGTCCATCAAAACTATCCTGCATATAAAAGCATGACTTATTGTCATGGTTTGCGTCCAGGCTCTTCGTCTTTGTGGGCAGACAGCATTGTAATGTTTGACAATTGACGAATCAAAACTGTATACTGCCTGTGTGATGACCCCCCCCCCCCCCCTCCCCCCTGTTGTGTTTCGTTATTTGTTGCAGGTGCCGATTCGAGGGCCGTCAGCTGGATGAGCCACTTCTGATCCGGTGTGGGGCCCAATCCCAGTGTCCCCCCCCCCCTTAAGCCTCAAACCCTGAACCCTCAAGGACTCACTGACGTCACCTGGTAAGTGGTTGAGTGTGAGAGACTGTGAGGGCTTGAGATGGTGTAAATAGGAACGGGACAGCACTTTGCTGTAACATATCACGTTACCATGAAAACGACAAAAAATATGATGTATATTGTGTGTATTTATTTTATACTTTGTACTCCCTGATTTAAACGTCTTCCAGGCTCTTTCCTCACAAGATGAGATCTAACTTCATATCATCTATTTACTCGTTTTTGTCAAAACGGCTTCAATGACAAAATCAAATATTTGATGAATAAATGAATAAATGTTCATTTCATGTTGATTTTTTGTTCCATCTTTAACCCTTAATGTTTCTGTGTAAATGCAATAAGACAGGCTGAACACACGTGAGCCGAATATGTTTCATATCTAAGCTATAGTGAGGGATCTCCATACATGAATTCATTCAGACCAACTAAACACAACATGTGCAATATTCAGCATCAATGTTGTTTTTTGTATTGTGTTGGATGACAGCTAACTTTAATATGTTATATAAGAGATGTTAAGTTCATAAAGTGGCATTGCTTATATGCTACATCTATCATGTTTGAATGCAAATAAAATACCTCTCACCACTTTCAACCAGTTCTACTCAAAACAACAACTGAAGCCAGTGTACTTCTCAAAAAAACAAAGTCTGTATGTAGTGTACGAACTAAACTGTATGCTGAAGGCCTCCTCCATTTGTGTCTCCATCTCCTGGAGTTTTTCTTTTCAATCAATCCTTCTACCCCTCATATGCCTCCAAGGACATGTTAGGACAGCCTAAAAAGGGGGAAATGAGCAGCATTAAATTGAGAAGAACAGTGACAGAGACACTGGCTCATGTGAGCTCACATTGTTGTATAAACAGCTCTATCTTTCTCTCTTTGCCTTTAAGGACGAGGCCCTCCATTACACGTTGCAGTCCCTGTTGGTTCATTGCAGTTGGTGGACTTTGGAATAGATATAGTATGTCAACATTCACATCCACTCACTCGGGTTCATCTCTGAACTCATGACTGCAGTCCTCATTTTTACCTGCACATTTGTGCTTCACAATTTGGAAATTAAACCAACAACAAAATAACAAATTTTGACACGCAGCATTATCTTGCATGAGCTCAAATGTTTTGAGTTGTAGTCCCACTTGCAACTTGAATTGGAAGTGTGTCAAACTTGTTTATCTCTGAAACAAAGCAGCATGTTGTACCAGAAACTACAAGAGTGTCCATCGACATGTTGTGTTCTGGTTTGGAATCCTTCCAAGTTTCACTTGTTGTAGTTGCTAAACCTTAACTTGTCCTGCTGGATGATCTATGCTTTGGCATTCATTTCAAACACTTAATCTAGATCGACACGGACTGAATATGCGGTCGTTGTCCCAACGATTCTGTGTCTTATGCAAGCGCAGCTGATGTGAGTTGCAACACAGCAGCTGCACAAGAAATATCGATTTTTAGCCTGGTGATTCCATGGATTGTTTATTTTGTCAGCACGAAGCTCAAATGTTTCAATGACTTGGGGGTCAAAGTTCAGGACGATGCTGAAGCGTAATATGCGTAAATGAATGTGCTCTGCTTATATATCGCATTGTATCCCCATCCTCCGTAAACCGTAAGAAAAATGCTTAAAACTAAACTGTTATTGTTCTTAACATTTGAAAGTGCTTAGTTAAGGAAGGAAGGAAAGATTCTTGTCAAATAACTAGGTCAAGGGTGACATTAGATACAAACCTAGGCCACTGAGCGTGTCATACACCCAGCTACAGACTTACACCCTTACCTTTGATCAATGCATTACTTCAGATCGCTGCTTGAACAAACATATCGGCGTTTATAGCTGTGAATTAAGGGCTCCCATTGTGACTACAGTCTGCAGCTGCACTTTAACTGATGCCTCCTCCAAGGTGCCACTAAATGGCAGGGCTGGGGTCAGGGTGATGTAATCAAGACGTCTATGCCCCAGAAGTGTCAATGCATTTCACGATGACATTAGTGACCTGATACTGCTTTGGTCAGCTGGTAGAGAAAACAACAGTAGCTTTTGAATAAGCAGCTTGAGTGGACTTCTCAACACTCAGTGTGATTATCTAGCTTTTAGATTGCAACCACTGTTTCTTTGCATGTTGTAAATGCTGCTTTCCTGAACAAGGACTCGGAGCCGAGAGTGGATCAAGTGAGTTGCAGCCCACTCACTGTCCCTATTGATCACAGAGAAGAGAGTATGACTGCAGGGCCGATAATCTCCCAACTGATAAGCTCCACTGTGCAACTCCTCACAGTAGCTGATTGGTTGGCAGACAGGTCAACCAATGCAGCATTCCCTGAAAGGACCTTGTGTTTTTGGGAGGGGGTTGGGGTCAATGGTTATGTTTACCTGAAATGACGGGAAGGGCAGTGAGTGTGTGTGTGTGTGTGTGTGTGTGTGTCAGAGAGAGAGAGGGGTTGGGATGTGCCAAACAGTAGCAGGATATAAAAGGTCAATCCATTCCTCTATGGGTATCTCTCCCACTTTGAGAGACAGACAGAGTTGTCCCGGGCCTTAACCATGAAGCACTACATGCTGTTGTCGCTGTTGTTGGCGTTGGGGTGCGTGCACGTCCGCGGTGCACCGTTGGTACAGGAGGCCATGGAGCAGGGGTCGTGTGGAGACGCGTCGGCGATCGGAGCTGCAGGACTTGCTCTCACCAAGATCAACCAGGACCGGCTGGAGGGCTACGTCTTCGCCCTGCACCGTCTGTCCAACGTGCACATGACAAAACATGTGAGTCCAAATGAAGAATGAACGGTTGACGTTAAAAGAAAGGTTTTGAGTATCAGGCTACTTGTTTTTTTCCAATCAGGGGTAAAAGCCACATCTGTCAAAGCACTTTACATGTATTTGTCGAGATATGAAGACGCAGCGTAAACCATCGAAAACAGCTGACCTTGCGTTTATCTAAACTGTTCGTGTGGCATGAAGCTTTGGTCCTGGTGGACCGCAGCCTGCTGCCAGAGGTCCTAGAGGCAAGGCAGATTGAGGCCAATCACCTTCTCTGCAGAGCGAATGACACGCAGCAGTCTGCCCTTGTCCTTGGCAGTGGTTGCAATGTTTAAGAAGACAATTATGAAATCAGGATTCAGTCTGCAGGAGCTCATGACAGGTCATCCCTAAGTCTGATGACCTCTAGTCCTCAATAAAGGACTCAGGTGACATTATAAGGGAAATAAGGTTAATTATAAGGGAAATAACTATTGAGACACCAGATACTTAAGCCAAAGACTAATAATGTGTCACCAAGGACTATTGGTTGGGTAACGGTTGTCATTTAAAATGCTAGAACCTGATTGTGAAAGCTTTTTTAGGGCTTCATTTATCATCAGTCATTTGAGCCATCACACAGCGACCCATTGTTGATAATTGATACCAGGATATTCTCACAATGTGTTATGTACGTATGTGTTTGTGTGCATCACAGGGAGAGACTGGCTTGGTTTTCTACCTGACTCTGGATGTTGTGGAGACCAACTGCAGTGTTCTCAGCAAGATGGACTGGAAGGCCTGCGAGGCTCGACCCACCTCGGACACACCGGTTAGGAAACTCACGCACACACTCCCGAACGGGGTTTAAGCCAAAGTCCACATTCATGCACACAGGGTGTACTGTTGCAGGATTTATTTCGTCAAGTCTTAAATCAACATGTCTCACCGCTTTAATATCCAGCTCCATACAGAGTATAGTTTCTAAATTAGCAGAAGAAGAACACGTAAGACTTCTTTAGGTACAATGATACAATGAAAAAACAAATGTAAGTCAAGTCTTTGAAATATGGTATGTGCTTCTTGTTGTTTTGGTCTTTGCAGGTATATGGACAGTGCAAAGTGGCCATCTTCATCAGTAAGGTGCACAGAGTGGTGCGTCTCTACAAATACGACTGTGTTGTCAGACCAGGTAAGAAAAAGAAAATGCCGAAATAAGTCATCTAAAGACGTCATCTAGGGCCACTTGTATATTTTGAAAATGAAAATTTAGAAAATCCTGCCAATTTGGTGATAGTTCCACTTTTTTAATTTAGTTTAGCTAGACTTGTGACTTACATGTGTACCATATTTCTCTCATCTTGTGATATTTTGTGATCTTTCTCTCTGGTCAGTTCCTGGAGCCAGGGTGAACAGGATTTGTCCCGACTGTCCGTCTCTCATCGGCCTGGATAACGCTGAGGTCCAAAAGGTTCTGACTCTCTCGCTGGAGAAGTTCAACAGTGAGAGCGGATTGGCCAATCGTTTTGCTCTGCTCAAAGTCAACCGCGCTACCGCTGGGGTATGTTTCCACACGTTCCAAAATAGTTTAGCCCTGTGACCTGGATTCATGTCAGTTGTTGATTCAAAATTTGAAAAAGTTTCCTCCACAAACGTTGCATGAAATCGTCCACTCCAGAGAAACCACTCCTGCAAACAAAACACTTTCTCTGTGTTTAATCGCTCACTCGGTAACCTCCTGCTCTTCCATTGGTCAGAGGCTCTCGAGCTCACTCAACAGCTACTTCACCAACTCCTGATCTCATATTTATATGCCTATTCCGAAAATAAAATGTCTTTTTTTTCTGTGTGTGTGTGTGTGTGTGTGTGTCCAGATGGCCATGTCGATGTATTACAATGTAGAGTACACCATCCACGAGACCACCTGCACCAACAGCTCAGCAGCGACTGATAAGTGTGAAGTCATGAGCTGCGAGTTCAATGTGAGTCAAGACCAATTGTTATTTCACATTTTAACATTCATCTCGATCAAATGGGTTGTTAATTTTAACTTCCGGGATTCCTTTTGCTCGTTGAAAAGATACTTACAACGTGTAAACGGTATTTGTGCTTGTACTCTCACGTTTTCGAAAGAAACAATGAGATTAAGATCCAGTTTTCATTCTGGCTTTCCAGTGTTAAGTGTAATAAATCAGTTTGAGTTTTTAGTGCCTTAACCTCCCGAAGCATGCTCCTCTTTCTCCTAGTTGCCGGGGTTTATTATAGCAAAGGAGAATACAGTTTGTTTATTTAACTATTCAACTGAAGCCACAGGCGCTCGCTCCTCTCTGACTTGCTCTTTCTTGTTCTTCTCTCCTCAGCACAAGGGCTTCTGTAAGGCGTCCCTCTACTACTCTCCCAGTGATGAGGCTGAAACCAGTGTAGACTGTGAAATCTATGAGCCAGAGGTAAGCTCAGCCATGGTAAAACACACAGTCTCACATTGATCTACTTATTCTATTGACTACTCTCTGTCGTAAAAAGGAAAAAGCACACATTTGATTATTCTTTTTGTTCTTCTGTTAACGGTAACTGATGTCTTACTTTCATAGTTTTGCCGATCATTTCTATCATAAAATCGTGGTCACAGAAGTAATTGCTGAGATTAGGCAGAAAAACGATCAGACAGGTTGTCTCGCACTGCCTGACTTCTTCAATAAAGTGATGATCTCAGCAGTATTTGTTGTGATAAAATAGTTATCATGCAGACACACAACGGCCAGGCATACAAAAACAGGATCCCAGTCATAATTAAGTGGAAGTCTCCTTCACAACTTGCCCCAAAAGACTTAAAGACAGCCTTGCGTTATTCTTAAACAGTTAATTTGATGTATTGAGGGGTGACACGTATCCTAAATTCTACAAATTAAATTCTCCCATATTTTGGGCTACGACACATCACAAATTGTATCTTTATGTGTTCTCCAGGCCGCTCAGGCAGAGAAGAAACACCACCTGTTGGGCGGAGAGACCGACCACAGCCACCAGGACACACACGCACACAGCACCGACCATGACGTCGTGCACGCTGCCGACGGAGTGCACACACACGACCACGCCCACGACCACACCAAGAGCCACGCTCATCACGATGCCCAGCAGCACGATAACACCACCGACCACCACCACACACACGACCACGAGGTGGGCAGCGGCCACAGCCACGCTCACGAGCACTCCCACGACCACGGGCATGGCCACGACCACGTGCACACTCACCACGCTCAGGCACACAACCACAGCGCGAGCCTGACCAACCACCACCACGACTACAAGCACGGCGACAGCGTGCACACCCACGAGCACGACCACGAGCTGGCCCTAGACCACGACCACAAGCACGCTCACCTGCACCAACACGAGCACCACCACCATCACCACGATCACATCCACGAGGCCACAGCCCACGACCACCCAGAGGGCAAGGTGAGGTTTCTGCCCCACATGGAAAGTCCCGTGACCCTGCCTTCCTTCCCTGAAATCCCCGTTGGTGAACCTGATGTGGGAGTCACTCTTCCCCTCAAGCCAGACCCCCAGATCCCCGGACAGATGGAACCCGTCATCCAGGCCTTCCCCACGACGGCCTCAGCCAACTGTACCCCTGCAGCGGCGGGAGACACCCTGGTGGAGCAAGTCTTCGCTGAGGACCCCACGTTCAAGCCAGCTGCATAAGGTGGCCCATGAATGTCATTTGGGAACTGAATGGATCTTAAAACACATAAACACAGACCGAAGTGAAGACAGGAAAATATTTACAGCAACACTTTTGCTTCAGACACATTGATGGACAATGTTACATACCTTCATGGTTAAATATGAACACAAACGTCCCTGTCTCTGTTCACTTCAACCTTCTAATAAAGGCTGAGTGCATTAAAAAAAACACAACATTCACATTAACCTTTTTATTTTTGGTGGGAAATTGGTCATATATACAACTGTACAATTCAGCAGGCACACATGAGCGTTTTCTGTGTTTGTATGTTGTATGTGCTTGGCTAAATAAATAAATGACACCACAAATTTGTGTTGATTCACTGCACTTGTCACCGACCTCACTACTGTCACTGTCGTCAAACATTTTGCTTGATAATATACATGTTGTGGGTCATTCTACAAACTGACCATTGATGTCATGGAGACCAGATGCCACATCACCAGCAGGAAACCATGGAAACAATGTGAAGTCAGAGACACTGGTGCCGTTCCGGTAAGGACCACAGTGTGGTATCTTTACTCTTCAAAGATCAACACAATTGGTGTTTTGTTTTTCTTTAACATTTGCATATGTTATCGAAGTTGACCTATCAGTTTGGTTTTCTATGTTTAGTTTCATATGTTTGCGTCCATCAGGGGTATGGAGAGTGTGAGGTATCGGCCTCTGTTGACTCTCAAGTCAAACTTCACAGCTACTCCTGTGCACGTCGTGAAGGTACATCCTGTTTATTTTGTCATTCATTTAATGACACAAAAACATGTGATGATGTGATGATGTGTGCTAAGAAAGTAGTTTTTTCTGCTGCCGTGCAGGCAGCTGGCCTTTTCACAATAAATACTCTTTTGTTAAACCGTCATCATTGCTCAGTCTCTCTTTCCCCGGGAACCGTTACTCCCCGCATCCCTTAGATGCCAAAAAGGGGAACGTAACGGTCTGTTTCTGTGATTTTCTGTCTGACTTTCTGTCCAACATTCTCTCTGACATTCTGTCCATCTCTGACTTTCTGTGTGATTTTCTGTCCGTCCGTTAGGCTGGCACGCAGCGGGCGTGCCAGAGAACAAAATGATCATGAATATATAGTAGAAAGAATTTTAAGATATATTAAAAGACAAACATGCTTTTTTTTTTAGCCAGGAAATGGAAACAAGAGAGAAATTCCCAAGGCCCTTAAAGTCTTCAGTTTACTTAAAGAAAAAAGGCTTTGTAATTGCTGACACAGGGTGTTGATCTAAAGCTAGCTAGAATACTTAAAGTTGCAATACTTTCTAGTTTTCCACTTGTCCGACATACAAGAAACAAGAAAAAAGGGAACAACAGCAACAAGTTTCAGTGTTGTGTGCTGTAGTTGTTGTGCATGTGTCTCAATTGATCACTGTGTGTGTGTGTGTGTGTGTGTGTGTGTGTGTGTGCGCGCGCACAGACATCTCGTTGCACCTGTAGAGACTTTTCCTCTGGGCCATTACTGAAAATGAATCACACCTCTTGCCCCTTGATCGGTTTACTGCAGCGTGTTAGACACCGGACTGAGTCAATAGGCTCACAACAGGAGAGCATTGCTGTGATTTGTGGCGACAGATTCATGGGCCCGTTAAGGGCGAAGCACACAATGTGCTCGGTATATCGACTATGAGAGAGTGTGAAACAGCTCAGGAAGAAGAAGAAGAAACCTATTGGACCTCAGTCTCCATGAGAAGCTGGCTGAATACACATTCATTTGCTCATTCATAAAAGAGTCCTCTGGCTGCCAAGCAACGAAGTGGCACCATTTTTACAGTCACACAACACGGAGCGCTCCAAGAAACTCAAAGAAGCAGCAGCTCATAGTGTTGTTTTGTACTCTTGACTTTGTTCTCTGAATGTGATCAATTAAAGGCCTATATGTGGCCAATTTCATCTGTTTCTAATGTGCAAATAAATATTTTGTATTAAATAACCATATGGCATGTATGGCATGTATAGGTAAAATGATAAGACTTCATATGAGAAGATATATAGGTCATCAGTCCTACTTCAATTGTGTTTTCTGGTCTAAATAAAGTAATGCACAATGTGCAATACTCAGAGTTAGAGGTTAAATTATGAAATTGAGTGAATTCATTCAAATAACACATTGTGCAGTCTCGCCTCATGCTGTTCAAGGAAACTGAATTAATATACAGCATATATACATGCATATATTTCTAGATCTTGTGTGAATTTGCAAAGAAAATTCACACAAATAGATTATTTTGGTGAGAGAAGTTCACTTCTCGACTCTACTCCGTCAACCTGCAACAGAGAGTCACGATGTAAACATGTCGACCTGCGATATCTTTTATGATCGTTAACAGTCACGGTGCAGAAAGCAGACAGAGTTGCGTTCCCTTCCTGATATATCTTGTCCATGGTCGAGGCTTATGAAACAGTTTGACTCATAATAAATACTGGATACTTTCACCTCTGAAGATCATTTAAATGAAATAACTGGAGTCGGAACAAAATGTAATGAAGTGCACACAGCTCGTTTCCACACTAAGGCCATATAACCTTTGATGAGAGAGTTCAAGAGACATTATTTGACTTTCACTGAACTGCTTGCAGACTGCCTCATATTATGGTTTGTGCACTGCACTGTCCAACCTGCACAGTGAACTGTGTCATATTTGAACTGCTAAGCAGGTTGTTCAACATTATGGGCATATTGACTTCTTCTCCAGATTGAAATATCCCAACATATTGAATCCATTCCTAATATTTTGTGCATTCCCTGACTTTTTATCTAGTGCCACCATGAGGATCACATGTGTGGTTTGAAGGGAAATGTCTCAACATCTATTTTTGCCATGATATATAAGAGACATTCATTTCCACCTCAGGATGAAAAAGTAATAAGCAGTGATTTTCCATCTATCGTATAACTTGTTTTTTGGTTTATTACCAAATTCCCACAAAAACGTAATGTCAGCCCTCTCAGCTGTACTTTGTGTTTACTGCTCATTAGGAAACGTCAGCGTGCCAACATGCTAAACTCAGAGGATGATGACCGTAGTAAACATTACCTGATATAAATGAGGATCTGAGCCTTGTTATTGTGAACATTTGTGCCTATATGTATGTACGGCCTCACAGAACCGCAGTAGCATGTAGGCTGTAGGCTTAGCAGTTGACACACTTTTGGACCATTTGTGCAGCATCTGCATTTTTGAATTTCCTTTGGTGGAAGTGTTTTTCAAAATAACAATATGGCTATGTCTCAGAAGGAGCCCAATCAAGTGTTTGCTATCTATGAACTCATAACGAGATGAATGTCAAATATATGCACACTTGTGCGGTGTAAAAAAATCCTAATTTTCCATAAATCCTTTGATTGTTTATGAGGTGATCTAAAAATGCTGAAGTTGCACTGTTTGATACTTGCCAAAAGTATGTCCGTGCTAGATTTCAAGACTTTAAACCAACCTGAACAAATGATATGTGTATTTCTCGCATTCTTCCGTATCCTACTAAAGACAGTTTTACTCTATAGGGCCATGCCACATGAGTTCGATGAAGTGAAAGTGTTCCAAACTGTTTGGCACGGGCGTCACAAGCAAAGCATTGACAAACCAAAGCGATGAGATGAGTCTGGTAGGGGCTGGTTGTTTGGAAAAAGTTCTCACTGAACCCTCTGGATTCATTGCAAGCCTAATTTAACCAAACATCTCGATGTAGGGATCTTCTTTTCCCCAAAAAATTGAAGCCATCCAAAAGAAGGCATTCAAATAAATGCCCCGTTTACAGATTCGGTGGGCTCCATAAGTCTTTGCTTTGTGTATCAGAGGCAGATTACATCCGTAGTAATCTACCCCAAACCGTTAATATCCCATGTTGTGACACAGCTCCGAGCACAATTACTGTAGAAAAGTATTGCTGTCATCATTTGTTCCCTCTTTGTCTGTCTTCTTCACTCACTAACTCTCCCAGGATAAGTGGATCTACTCCTCGCGTTGCCCCACATTCTTTGAAATCACCATTATTAATTCAGCTTAAGAGGCCCTCAAGATGTGTAAGGGCTCTGTGTGTGTCCGTGTGTGTGTGTGTGTGTGTGTGCATATGTGTGCACTTGCTGTTGCTATAGGCTGAGATAGATGCGAGAGAGAGAGAGAGAGAGAGAGAGAGAGAGAGAGAGAGAGAGAGAGAGAGAGAGAGAGAGAGAGAGAGAGAGAGAGGATCCGAGCTCCAGGGCTCCTGCTGACACACTGACCCAGCGCTGACTGGAGTTGGCACCAAGAAAGAAAACGAATGCTTCGTTTCACACTGAAACATGAGGCCAACGTGTTGGGATTAATCCACTCAAGAGGGCGATTTCTTTTTGAAAAGTTCAGTTTTTAGATGTGAAATATCTGAAATATAGTGCCCCAAAAAAATATCCCTCAATGCAATGCACTACATTTCGTATGTGTGAAAATGACAGTTGCTCGACTCTACAGCCATCAGTGATGACACAGAATCGATGAGGATATCTGCTCTCCACACCGAGTGATCTATTGAGCGTCCGTTGGGATTGTCTGTCCACAGACATCCTGTGCTAGCGTTAGCACAAGTCTGCCAGGCCTCACAAAAGTCACTCTTGGTTATAAATGTGATATCTACCGTAGGTAGTGATCATCGCAGAGCTCAGGTCAGCCACCCGAAACAAAGTGAAAATGTTCATTCTCTTTCCTGGGTTCATGTTTACATTGTTTCCCAGCAAACCCAACTGTGGGATTTCTCGAGGCCTAACAAATGGGGTTATAGCATTTATATTCTATTACATTTGATGACTTTGGCTAGCAGTATTATTCTTTCTTGTCAAAAACAAAAGCAGATGCCATCAGAATACTTGGTAAGATAAAAAAAAAATCCACTTTGAATGGTACCAATTAATACTTAGGCCTAAATTTGACACCTGTGAACGTGAGCATTACAACTGCAAACATCCATTCATTTTCTAAACAATTTGCTGTGGAGCCTATCCCAGCATGCATTGGGCCAGAGGCGCAGTACACCATAAACAGGTCACCAATGTCCAATGGTGTAATACAGGACACCTCAAGCAAATATAATTTCACCAACAGCCTCCCCTGAGGGCAAATGCATCATTACATCTGACTTGTCTCAAGCCTGCAACATGTAAAACATGTCTTGTGTAGAATTACTGGCATCGTGTAGAAATAAGGTCTTTTGTGAGTGTGCTCTCATGTGCTCACCCATTGTGTCCGTTCTCTGTGGAAAGAGTCTCTGGTATAGGAGTTCTATTTTGCTGTGTTGCTGTGGGATCATGTTGCCTTTTGGCTTTTAAGTGGAACCGTGATGTTTTTTTGTGCACTGATCTCCAAAAGCTACTTCATGTAGGGAGCATATGCCTCGAAAGCCTAAAGCCCCAATCAACAGATCAGCATGCATTTGAAGTCCTGTTGGGGATGAGGTTGCTCTCTATCCTTTTAAAAGAGCCTTAAGTCCCAGAAAGCTGCAGGTCTGCTGAGACCCTCAGCTCATTTAAATCAAGATTGAAGACTTTTCTGTTTTGCTGCTGCCTTTAATTGAACCACATTCAATTAATATAATAATCAATTTCCTGCATTTCTGCATTTTACTACTGCATTTTATTTCTTACACAATTCCTCACGCAGGGACAGCAGCTGGTCTTGTCTGCCATCGAGATGTTGTGCTGTCATGAGGGCGAGGTGGTCCTGATCTCGGGGACTTTTAAAGAAAAATACCGCGATACAACAGTCATTATGGAGATATTCTTCCATTTTGGTAGCCGGATGCCAGTTTTGAACCCCATAACATCCATTAAATCATCATCCTGCCACCGTAAAAACCCCTCAGGACTCCATAAGCAGCAGTACTTTATATATTTCCAAAGAGGTGGTGAGAATGTGAATTACTGCTGCCCCACTTCCCCTTTTCCTCCCCTTCCGTGATCGCCTTTAGGGGAGCGCTACATGCATCTTTACTCCAAGGGTGACACAGATGGCGTGTGCATCATACAACATGACGGCCGCATTAAACACAAACACAGCACTACTGCGTCTGCTGACCACATATCACCGGGCCTTATGGAACGCCTACTGGAGAGGCTTTTATATTCCACATGCTTGAGCAGAATGTGTGGGAGGATGCCCAACAACACAAATGATCATATTATCATTGTACACGTCTTGCATTGTGTTTAGGCGGACAATGTTTATTCGTAACATTGTTCAGCGTCTTAAACATGTTCTGATTCCTACTGATGCAATCATGAATCCGTGTTTTTAATGAGAGCAGTCGTGTGTGTGTGACAGAGTGTGTGTGCATGTGTCAGTAAGTGAGTGTACGTGCATCTCTGTGTCTGGCCACGGCTCATCTCGCATACCGCTACAATAAACTGCATGATATTGGGTGGCCGTGTTAGTGACTGCATGCTTGAGGACCATGCGCCACGAGTTATTCATAGAAATGTGTGTAGAAGTCTTGTATTGAATATATGTCCTTGATTTTTATCTGACAGCTTTTTAAAATGACCTTCAGTCCTTTCAGTTTGTCCTGCATGTTTGACGATTAAAGCAGCATGTTCACGAATGATGAAACAATAAAACTGAATTCAAAAAGAGAAGAAGTTTTTTATTCAGGTTTTTTTTGTACAATTGGCTCACACAATGGGAATGACAATATTTCTGCTTTGAAGTACCTTAAAAAGGTAAGATTCTGCCTTTGTGGAATATTTTATCCACTTTTTTTCGATATGTTACGAGTGACGAGTCATTCACAGAAACATTATTTTTATTGAACAATTCAGTTCGTAAAATGTATTTGGCAGAGACAGAGCAATTGAAAGAAAGAAATCCCAATTTCTCTCTCAGTGCCAGAAGATATGGCCACTAGTTGGTGCCCTTGCTCTTTGTATTTCATACAGAGGCCGAGGTTTGTGAACACAACCCATCTGTAAAGCCATATTGAGAGTTTAATTCCTATAGGGTGTAAATTACCACTTCATCTTCCAGCCATGTATCTTTGAACATTTTCTTACAGGTGATGATACACCTGCCAGTCAAATAGAAGTGATGGTCATGCATTGGCCAACAGGGTATTTTATAGTATATTCCTAATGTGCATATAAAAAAACATTGCAAGTTAATCCATTACGTCTGTCAATAACAATGCCAAAGTTTACAGACTATAGATGTGTTTATAGGCTACAGTCGGCGCTCCTTTGTTTGTGTGAGTGGCATTCAGGTTCTTCCCATGAGAGTGTGAGCGTTCGTGTGCGTCCAGTGTGTATTTGCGCGTGCTTGTGTGTGTGTGGAGGGTCGGAGTTGAAGAGAGGGGGCAGGTACCAGCCTTTGAGCCCCTCCTCCAGAGGAGCCACGGTGCGCCTCTGTTCCAATGGAAACAGGTGGGATACCCGGACTCCTCCAATCACGAGGGGAGGGGGGGGGGGGGGGGGGGGAGTCCAGGGGCAGGACGCAGAACCCAAACCAACTTCCACACTCGCCACAGGAAAAAGTCGGGAAACACATCTGTCCCCGCACGTCGCTGCTTCTTCTCGACCTGCGTGTGTGCTTTGTTAAAGCTGTTCAGGTGAACATCAGCAGGGGTGCACCGGAGCGCGCTGGGGGCGTATGGTTGCCGTGACTTGGCCGCTGTTGAGAGCGGTGTGGGAGCGTCGCAATGCTGGGACGGGTCGCTGCGATGGAGAACACGCACTAACCCGGATTTGGAAATTGTGTGTGTGTGTGTTTTTTTTTCTTTTCTTGGATTACTCCCCGGTTAAACCGACCCGGCTCGTTCTCCAGTGGATGTTGTCTTGGTTCCTTGCGGTAGCGTGGAGCGGTGAATACTTTGAAAATGCCTGCAAAAACCAAGTACAACCTCGTCGATGATGGGCATGATTTGAGGATCCCGTTGCACAACGAGGAAGCGTTCCAGCATGGGATCAACTTCGAGGCAAAGGTGAATTCACGAGAAACCGAAGCACAGAAAGACGGCTTCGAGTCGTACTCAAATGTAACGTAACACACTGTGTTTTCCGCGTGTCGTCCTCGTTAGCCAACCTGCGTAAACAGCCAACACTGTAGCAGTTAACGTTACTACTCTGACGGTATTACACTCTTTGACTTTCGTTTTACGTTCAGTAAGCTGTAACCATGTTAGCAGAGAGGTTTAAGTTGCGCAGAGTTAAAAACAAAGATCACCTCAAGTGGAAACGTTTAAAAAACAAATCAAGTGAATGGCAACTGTTGCTTGGTTAACATCTCGTACCTGTCGCATTTCACCTTCCCTGACCAACAGTACATCGGCAGTCTGGACGTGACGCGGCCGAGCAGCCGAGTGGAGATCGTGGCCGCGATGAGAAGGATTCGGGTGAGTGGAACCGTCTGAAAATCTGGCAATCCTTCCCGACATCCTCACTTATCACCTAATTTGCACGTTTGGTAGAACACAACATGGGTGTTTCAAAATGAACCGTGGTGCACGGCTGTATTCGGCATATGTGTGGTTGACTTTACAGCAACTTTTAGCAGGAAAGAGTAAACTTTTTGAATTGGTTTACTGTCCTTCTGATTAAGTTGTGTGGTTAAATATGACTGAAGTGCTTGTGGTTTGGTTCCAAGAGAACCCCATCATTGTAAAAGTGTAAGCGTTGCTCTGGGGGGTAATTGTGCCCACTAGCCCTGATAGAGACAGCTGAATTATGGAATACATTATTGCATGCTAAGTGCATGCATTGATGCGTTGCCCCTTAACCACTGAAGCCCCGGAGAGTGGCACAAGAAATCACCCAAAAATGAGTCGTAAAGTGTTGTGAAACAGATGCTTGTACGCATCAACTACAGCGTTATCATTCAGACATGGACGGTGTGAGTGCTTAGTTATGAAAGCACCGTGGCATTTAAAAACGTGCACACTTTGTACTGTCCCGGGCTTTGGCTGGTCTGGCACGAGGTTCGGTCCCCCCATGTGCTCCATCACTGTTGTGAATTACCCTTTGAAGCAATGCACTGGAGTGTGATCTCCCTCCCCTCTCTCTCTCTCTCTTTCTCTCTCTCTCTTTCTGCTGTGTAAACCTAAGATTTACAGCCTTTTGGGCTCCAGAAAGTAGACTTAATCTTAATCAGTGTGTCTGTCAGCTTGGCAGCAGTTGGCTTAGCAACCTAACGTACCGGTAGGTTGTGCCGGTGGTGTAGCGGTATTTGAGGATTATGATGACGAGCTGGTGGACGTGCGGTGGATTAATCGACGATACCTTCAAAACCTCACGCACACACAGCTACACGGGCAACGCGAGCACGCGCATTGTTTGTATTTTATTGCGTAATCATTTGAAAGAACACTTTTTTTTTTTTAACTGAACGTAAATTAGCAACAACGCCAGTGGCAGGTCTGAGTGCAGTCTGCATCTGCGTATTGTTACGTGTTGAAGTTAATTCCAGGAGGACGCCCGCTCTCCGATGCGCGAGTCTTAACAGTTCAGCACACGGTGCAAAATGTTCTTATTGCCCCTTTTTTCAGAGGAGGGACCAGTTCCTATAAAGTGGACCTCCCAGTGTGCTGCCATGGCAGCTGCTGCTGTTGTTGTTGGCAGGAAAACAGGCTGTGGTTTGGCTCCTCCCGTGTGAAATGGTTTGACACTGGCCCAACACCCATGGAAGGGAACCACAGGTATCTCACTAGGAAGAGAGGTCACACTGGAAAGCATGGGACGATAAGAGTATAGCGCTCAAAGCATTTATTGGACTTGGGTAGTAAGTCAGCCAGTGCAACCTTAACTGAGTGTTGATTTATGGGAAAATCAAACCTAAACGAGGTGGATAGACTTGTTACGGCAAATGCACATTGATTGACTTGTTTGACAAGAATAGTAGCTGTTTTACATCTTAAAAGCAGGAACCACCTTTGAGGTATCTTGTGATTGTATAATATAAATAGCCATTTAAAAAAATGCAAGTTGAAGCTTCTTCCACATTGGCTTCACTTGTTTTCAATACTTGAATTTGAAGCACAAAACTAGCCATTTCGGTGGCATTATGACTACGACTAAGCACATCAAAATCGCTCCAGTACTCTGCGGTGTCGCCACGATTCAATCGTTACAGTTTCAGACTTCCTCTATGCGGTCCTATGTGAGTTGGGGGTTTAACCCTGAACTGCTGGATGTTTTTATTACTGTGAAGTAGCTCCAGAAAGTGCTTGCTGACAAAGCACGGTAAGGGAACAGATCAGAGGCTTTTATTCGAATGAGCAGGAAAACAATGGCACTGTTGATTATTCATAGGGAAACATAACTGCTTTTTTAAAATTTATTTATTTTTTAACATACTTTTTAAACAAATCTGCGATGATGAACAGAATGATTTAAACGGCCTTTCTACGCCTCAACTCACTTATTAGTCGCGACAAGAAATGGGTATCAGCTTTATGATTCAGAAAAGATGTTCGTTCATTTAGTCTATAAACATTTTGCCCGTCAGCGGCTGTAGCCACAGAAGGTTTGTTTTTAAAGATGCCTTCACTTTTGGCAAAGTCAACCCTGACAGCCCTTCTGGCTGCATCTTGGCTTTCCATTCTCAAGATTCTTCAGGGACATTGAAGCAAAGACCGACTCGACTAGTTCCCACTTTGCACTTTAACGTCACGTTTGATGCCCTGTGGAGTTTCTGAAAGAAGGTTTGGTAAAATGATCCCCCCCCCCCCCCTGCACAGTCAGTCAGCGCTATGCTGGGTACCAGTAAGCGGTTCATGTGTGGTGTCATTGTTCCACGTGTGCGTGACTCACCTGTGAGCCAGTAGCTGATAACAAAGTAATGACATGGCAAAGCAGGAACCAGCCACCTACGATATACGTGCAGCGCTACAGGATCTGGTGTAGTTCGTACACACACACACACACACACACACACACACACACACACACACACACACACACACACACACACACGCACAAACACACTCTGTTGGTGTTTTGCATGTTGTTCTGGAGTGACTAATTACTTGTCCCTGACTAGTTTATCACAGATGGAACAACAATTTTAAGCTTTACTCTGTGAAACTCCCCCTGGCAGCAGAAAAAAAGTATTGCTAAAAAAGTTTTTATTTACTAGTTCCTCGAGAGTTTTCTTGTATAGGACTGCAACTCCGGCTTATTTCTGTAATTGATAACCTTGTTTGTTGTTTCATCATCGAACAGTGAAGTCTGTCAGAGTAATGTTGAAAATGCAAAACTTGATTGAGGCTGAAGCCGGCGATGTGTGGCGTTTCTGCACAATAAATGACATTGATGTTGATCTAATGAACAAAGTCGTCGATTCGTTTTACCTTCTGCAAACGAATCGTTTGACGGACTCGTTATTTCAGCTCCAGTTCTGCCGTTGCTCTGATTTCGTCTACAGAAGGATTTACAAACCATCCGATGTGGGTTGAATGAGCTTCAGATGGAGAGAACATCTTACTCCAACACTGAGATGGACACACTGTATGATGTCCTCATGAATTCAATGTATTCTCATTGTCTGGCAGAGTCTGGTAGCAGCTTATCTGGTTAAAAGGAGAGGAGACCTTTACAGCGAATTAAAATGATTCCTTTCTCATTAATCTGCCTTTGCTGGGTTCACTGACTGAAGGAAGATTGAGCAGCATGGGATGAGAAGATTAGAGATGTGTCTGAGGAGAAAGAGCAGAGCGGTGGCGGCGGTGCTTGAGTGTTTGTGGGGGATAGAAATGCTTTGTACATCCCTCCAGCTGCCACGCTGAACATCGTGGACCAGGACCTTTGTGTGTCCGGCCACTGCTGTGGAAGTTCATTAATCTGGAGTTCAGTCTCTCGTATCTACGCGTTTCATGAGTGAAAATGGTCTCATTACAATATTTACATACATCTGGAACATGGTGACTCATCTGGAAATTCAAACAGTTCATAGATAAAATAACTAACTGATACTGTTTTTGGATAATCCAATGAACTACGTAATTACGTACTTTATAAAATTCATAATTTTCAGCACCTCATTTTTTTGGTAATTGATCGATTTTATTGTTTCAGCAGCATGTGTTATGAAGTACTTATACAGAGGCTTCTTCATCATGACAAGAATTAAATTGTTGCCAACCTGTGCCCGCATTGTACGGATCTATACAGTTTCACATTAACATGAACATGTGGTAATGATTGCGGTGAGACGACACTATTACCTGTGAAAAGCTAAACTAGACGACTCAGTGAAGGGATTACATGGTTGTTAGACGTTACATATTGTGCTCTATCTACTGTGTGCCCGGAAAAAAAAGACACACATTCATGATACACTCATAATGTAATGGCGGCTGTATTTATTTATGACCCGCCTCGGCATATTTTCCATCATGACTAATGGCTTTGTCTGGAATTCATAATGGCATCTGTTATTTATTTATAGGCCCTCACAAGGTTTTTTAAAAAAATCTAGAACCAGTGACTAATAGTCTCGCATATATCCCTTTTTAATCAGGGGCAGCTGCAATTAACCTGCCGCAGTTTGACGGACGCAAACAGGATATAGAAGCCGAAAAGAAAAGCGTCTTTGAAGAACCTAGAATGGATGTGAAACATCCATGGCCACGGTATACTGTATGTAGCTAAAAACCAAACTGGGTACGCAGCCAATCCCGGTTTCTCAAGAACCTCGGCGACTTGGCTGCCGTTCTCCGTACATGCCTTTGTATGCGGTCCTCGCTCGCCACAGCAGCTCCGTGTTCAGCACATCTGAGTAACGGACGAGGCCGAATCACCGGGGACTAACCGGCACCGTCATGTCGGGTCAGAGGAAACGCTCTCTGCTGCTTCCGTCTGTGTCCGCCCAATCGCATTACAAACCGTGAGACGAGGCGTCTTCAGTTCGGAGGCGCGTGAAGCTCACTAAACTGTTGGAGAGCTTTTTCAATTGACCACTTTGTATCATTTTATTTTCTCTGTCCGTGGATCATGTGGCTCTCTGCTATTTTTTCAAGTGGATGACACTTTTGAATGAAGTTGCCCATCACTGAAAACTAAAGAGGTTATTCATTCGCTAAATTAAATCCCGTTCACCGAGCCCCATCCAGCGGTGTGGGAAGATTAATCCGGCTTGTTGGACTGGTTACTAAAAAAAAAAAAAAGTAGCGCGTGAGTGCTGTGCAGATCTTTGATGTCAGCTTCCTGTTACGACTTATAAACACAAGACATTTGTAACAAAAAGCAGGTTTTCACTTAGGAAATTGCTGAGCAGACGTGGGCTACTGATGTAAGTATTCATTGACAAATTCAAGAATTTAGATGATAATCAGATTTAGTTTTTGGGTTTCTAGGCCTTGGTTTTTCTCTCATTTGGTAGCAGGTGTGTTGCATTTACCCTCTGCTCAGTCACTGCGGACTCATTCAGTTTTAAAATGTCTTTTTTTTTAAACGGTCTTGCAATGCACCTCCCAGTAGAAACTAGAGAGCAGGAGCATCTGCTGGCCTATAAAGGTTATTGTTACCGCATTTTTCAGTTTTGGATGACGATTGTTGAAAACCCTGCAGTCTCCGGCATCCGGCTCGTCCAGCACCTCAGCGCAATATGGAAATACGTTTCTCAGCAAATAAAACTCATCTCGAGGCACTCAGGAAATGGCGATAGAGGGATATGCCCTCAGATTTGATGTTTGTCCTCCCCTGCTGTTTTGGAGTTGGTTAAAATAAATTTCCTTTTTTTTTTTTTTTTAAATGTATAAATATGTATGGATATCTTTGGAGAACATTTTCAAACATCTCTTTGTGCTCTTCAAGCCCTTTTTTCTCTTTTTCGGCCCTGAGCTCAGAGATATTGTTCAGAGGCTTTTTTATTTTTCCTCACTTAAGGTTGAAAGGTCAAAAAGTGATCTACCGGTAATAATGACCCATGCACGGCTCGTTACCCGTCCTCCCTTTGCTCCTGCTCCTACTCAACATTCAGGTTTTCTGCACCGGAGGCGATTGGATCGGTGCACCAGCTGAGCATGATGGATACTCTCTTATAGCTCATGTTAATGTGTTATCCGGGCACATGCTCAGCGTCACGTTTAGCTACACGGTTGCCACTTTCTCCCGTACCGACTGGCTGCCAGTGAAGCGCGTAAGAGAAGCCGAGTGTATTCAAAAGGCAGCTAATGCTTAACTAGCTTTATTGTCTCCCAGAGAGTCAATGGGTCGATGAGGTCCAGCTGTCTATTCAGAGACGGCACGTTCACAGGCCTGGGAGAGTGCGAGTCCCCAAAGGGGGAACCGGCACTCCTTTTATTACGAGCTTCCTATTATTTGTCCTCCCCGTGAATCTGCTGCTTATTGCTTGATGTGTGATGGAAATCGCTTCCAGCTAAAGGCACAAGTAGGCTTACATAACGATTGGATACCTCAGGAGGCCACCTTGCATGCCAGCGGATGTGAAAGGCAAAGTTGGTATGAAAACTGGTTGGACCCAAAAGCAGCCATGATATTAGTAAATGCTCACAGTCTAACAATCAGATGTCGGAGTTGAGAAACTGTCAATCAAATGTAATGTTTAAGATGCATTTTTTAGCATGTATTTGGTCTTCGTCAGACACTTAGTGAATTTGGGTAGCTGGGGTTCCTGGAGGCGTATGTGTTTACGGCACTAGCCATGAACTGCAATGTTCTCCAGACATCACATTCTTAAGTAGATTAACCTGTAAATTTACCTTCAGGCTCGGGCCCCATATCGCTATAATAACATGTATGCTGTTACGTAGGTACGCTGGCCAACACAGCCACAGGGTTGACTTAAAATGGCACTGAAATGCCAGACAAACAAAGTGGCAATTCAGTCTGATTATAAGGCTACCCCCCCCTTTTTTTACTCTTTCAAGAATGTGTGTGTGTGTAGTCTGAAAACCCATCCTGCCTTGTTTCCCCAGTGAAGCTCAGGACTGTAAATGAAGCATCAATAAACTTGTCTCCTGACCAGTCTCCCTCTACCACAGCTTTATCTTTTTTTTCCTCTTCATCTCGCCCATTATCTCTTTCGTCCCCTTTTCTGCAGCAGTCGACTCTCCCTCCTGTAAATGTCAGCAGTAAATTGGGGAATGAGTCTAGGTTGTGCCCTGAGCCAGGCGGCGAGACGGTGGTGATCTCGGAGATTTGGAGGTTGATGTGGAGTGGTTCGCAACTTTGACATGGTTTCCCCCCCTGCGGTGTCTGCACCCTCACACCTCAGCAGGGACACCGCAGGCTCCTCTGGTCTGGTGTCTGGCGTCTAACTGCCGCCTGGATAGCTGTCTGATTGTCACTCTTGCACCCGTCTGCACACGTTTGCCCATTCCTGTAGCTACAGTCTAAGAAGGCAAGATTGAAGGAAAACAAGCGGTCAGATAGAGACGCCTCAAGCAACAGTTCTACAGCACGACAAACTGCTCACCACGCGCACACACACATGCGATTGCTGCGACATCCAGCTTTTTCAGCCTCGGTGCCCCTCCCAGGTCTACTCCCCTCCACTTTTCATCCGACTCTGTACGATCTGCACAGCATCCACTTTACAGTTGGAAGTGGTCTTATTATGAACGCCTTCAGGAGCAGGTAGGAAATGAAGACATCAACTGATTTACAGGAACAAAGTTCTCCCTCTGGCTAATTTTTCTCCTCTACCTCCTCCTCTTCAGCATCCTCTCATTCTCCCTTCTTATCTTGCACTTCCCTTGCCCCCCTAGATTTACGGTATCTTCCTCTCCTACTGCCGGCCTGCTACCTTTCAGCTGTCCTTTCTTCTCCTCTGCTTCCTTTACATTATCTTTTCTACCTCCTCTTTTCACCCTACTCCATCTCTGTCCACCTCCTCCCTCTTTTCACCCTCACTCCTCCCCTTTTGTATTCCTCTGGCTTTGCTTCTTGTTCCTGTCCCTCTCCTCTTCATTCTCCTTTTAGTTCTTCCTCCCTTTTCATTCCTCCTCCTCCGTATCTTCATCTTGCCCTTCCTTTACTCTGCATTATGCTCCTCTGCCTCCTCTACCCCCCCCAGCGTAGTGTCGATCATTGTTCCTTCCCCGCATACTTGGCATGGTTTTCATAGCTCAGCTAGCGAGAGTGACTCTTCCCCTCCCACCACACAGAGAGCATGTGCTTGGCTCCCTGTTAACTTAAGGTGCACTCATTAGTTTGCAAGACTTCCCCATGACACGTTGGGCATGGATTCACTAACTTGTTTCCACAACTTACTGGACCCCAAGGAGATAAGATCACAACGCTGGTTTATCTGAACGACAGTCCCAAATCAAAAGACTTTGGTTTACAGGGATAGGAAAATAGAAAAGCAGCGTATTTTCATTCAAGATTTGCTGCCATCATCAAAATGTGTCTCCTACTCTCCTGTTGACTGTTTGTTTCAATGGTGATCTAGTCACAGATATTAAGAAAGAACCCATTTAACTTCAAAGAAGTATTGATCGTTTGTTTTCTCCTTCATGAACGGAGCTTTTACTTTCATGAATACCAATATCTGAAGGAAAGTCACAATAGAAAATAATGAGCACTGTTTACTACCTATGTTGCATCATTTCTTACCTACATTGAGAGATTAGATTAATCTGTTAAATATCATCTTTAATTGTAAATGTCTGATGTTGCTAATTCACCGAAGACTGCCACTTGAATTGTACTGCATGTATTTGGACTCATTTCATGGTCAGACTTTGGTCTGGGTGTTGTTCTTGAGTTGCTCTTGGTAACCTGTTGTAAATATATTTTTAGTTGAAGCCCCCACTCGAGTTGAGGCAGTTCTGCTGCTTCATACCAATGGGACCCTGGTGGAAAGATGCCAGAGGAACATACAAAAGGCCTAGTTTGCATACAATACGTGCTTACAGATCGGTGCCGGTCATTCATTGGCGTACACTCGCAGACATGGACGCGTATGAAAGAAAACGCTCGCTGACACAGCCTGATGATAGTACGCACGCTCCCAGGCTGACCTTGGAGCTGTCCTCATCGATCAGCTCCGGAACCTCGCCGTTATCTCGCCGCTGGCAACCATCCCGTCTCCTCTCTGTGGCCGCGTCTCAATCCTACAGTCGGCCCTCCTGTCCATATCTGCTTCCCTCTGCTGTGTCTGAATGCTGCCGGGAGGAGCCCACCTAAACACCTCCCCTAAACTTGCTTGTATTAAGCCCCCCCCACAATAACACTACATTTACACAATAGCACAATAACATTACATTTGGTACGGCTGCCTTGTATATTCTTCACGTGCTGTTCCTGCGAAGGTTTCCTCCGGGCGTAACTACCATCACACGGGCTGTCATATTGAACAAGCCAAGGAGAGCGTATCAGAGCACATCCGCCTAGCATTGCTTCAATGATTCCTCTGGCTTTTAGATCAGCACAGATGAAAGAAAGCCAAGGAAATGGGACGATTGGGGGGATTCCAGAGATGGTTAGTTCTCCAGTGTGTGTGTGTGTGTGTGTGTGTGTGGGTCGGAATGATGAAATGATGTTGCCCTCCAATATGGTTTTAATGAAACCCTTGCCCCTCCACAGACACTTTCATTAAAGATGCAGGCTGCTGCTGTCAGCCGTGCTTTCCCACCGTGTGGATAAACGGTTCCGAGCCCACTCACATTATTCATTCCCTTATTATTTCTTTCCGTCTTTTTTCTCATTTGTTTTCCGCTCCCTCTCTCAAGCTCTAGTGCTCGTTTCGGTCTCACCGTATTTCTCCATCCCTTGAACATTTTCGCTCTCTTTTCTGTTTTTGCCTTTTTTTCTGTCTATTTCACAGTTAATTGGCAAAAACGGTCAACAAAGTGAATACAGACCAACAGCTTTTACATTTAACATATTGAGATAATTACATGGTTTAAAAACATCTGATGTATGATGGCGCAAAACAGTTTCGTTTATGATTGACGCTGTAATCAAATTAAATTGATAACGACATGTATCAGCACTAAGATGTAATCATGCAATCAACTTCTTTGGCATTTTGAATGTTTGTTTACAAAACTATTTTTTTTCTATTCATGAAAAGCACATTAAAACCACAGGACATGCACTGTATAATAATTTTAACAGAGATATGATCAAGTATTGATGCACCCATTGGGAGGAATCGATTCAGGATCTGTGAATATAATTAGTTTATTTATTACCCAGTTCTCCACTGAATACTTAAGTAAACAAACCACACCATTGATTGAATAATTTTAATAACCGATCAAGGGCTTAAATCATTTATCAAATTAAAAAAGCCAAACTTTTGCTGGCGCAAGCTCCTACAATGTGAAGATTTGCAGATTTTCTCCTTTTTATATCACTGCAATTTTAATATCTTTGGATTTTGGACATCTGAAGTCCTCACTTTAGGCTCAGGGAAAGGTTTCCAGCCCCTTTTACTGTTTTGTTTTTTTTGACATTGCATCAAATAAACTAATCGGGGAAATCAGGGAAAAGGGGACAGAAACGGTCAGATTCAGCGATAATAAAAAGAATCGTCCCTGGCAGCACTATCTCCATTGTAATAATGGACGACAGTGACCGACTGGTTTGATATCAATCTATTTATGGGCCCACCTACTCACCTCTGTATAGCTGTGTTCTCACCGTCTGTTCCCCCCCCCCCCCCACCCCTACTGACACCCCGCTATGAAATGATGTATATCTAGCTGATTGTCTCACTTCCAACTCAGAGGAGAGCACACCACTTAATTGATTCCAGTTCAGTGTTGGAGGAGGGGGGGTTAAAGTCGCGAGGATGCCATCCATCAATGTCATCCTCATCCATCACTCCCGGTGCTGGAGGTAGAAAAGATGAAAGACACCAGTACAGGCTCAAAGAGGGGAGAAACACTAACTCAGGGTAGAGGTAAGGGATGAAACACTTTCATCTCCCCCAGCCACGCTCTCCTCTCTCTAGCTCCTTTATAGAGGTGTTTGGCTTGCATTACATTCAGCCCAATGTTAGAGTCAAGACCGTCTGAATTCATAATGACCAAGACCAGAATTCATCGGAAATGAGAAAAGAGCAAGACTTTGAGGGTTTGAGCCCAAGTCGAGACCGAGACCGGACCAGACCAGGACAAGCAGCCTTTCACTGATCAAGGCTGCTTGTTTAAAGTGCGGACTAGACACATATGTCCAAAAAAAGATGAAGTGAATTTGAGTTGCTTGGTTGAGTGTGGGAGGGATGGTGTCGTAATGGGCAGTAAAGTTATTTATTTATTCCCTCAGCCCAGTGGCTGATCATGCTCGACCCTAATAGGGAAGACGGCATGCGGAGGATTAAAACAGGCAAAAAAGTCGTGAAAGGTCTCCAAACATTTTTCTGTTTGTCAGCCGCAAAATCGGTCCTGCATGTTATTTTAATGGGAATTCAAAACGACTGAAACTTTCAGACTCTTGGCTTGTTTTTCTCTCTCTGCTGGATGTCTGCTCCAACAATTCCGAAAGTGATTTATTCACAATGCTGTCGGCTATATCAACAGCCATTTCTGGATTAGAGCGGTGCTGGCCAGCCGGCTTTGGGTTGAGCCCAGTTGCTAACATTTGATTTGTGCACACCTGCGCTCTCCTCTATCCACCGCCTCCTCGCTCTGTTTTTGGTGAAGAGAAGGATCTTGTAGTACGAGGACTCCTGACAGTCCAATTAAAAGCTCCTCCTCTTCATGGTGGTTCGGCTAGCGTTCTGTTCATGCAGCCAGGCTGCTGTGTTGTCTCTAAATCGTTTAGTGAAGTTCATGCCGGTCTGTCTTGGCTCAGTGAAATTTGTATGTTAATTTGGGTTAATATACTTGGACAGAAAACACAGGGCTTACGCTGGCAGTGCAGAATCCCAAGCAATAATGAATGAGAGGTTGATAAGGGTTATGTGTACTGTACGCTGTTCTTTTACCTCGCTTAAGAACTCCACTTTCGTGTCAAAAACTCTCTCTCGGTCAGCATTGAACAAAAACCAAACAGGCATTGTTCCATTTTGGCACACACTTTAGTGTCGTGTTTCCCCAGAGACCAGTCCCATGCAAACCGATGGGAAACCAAAGCCAGCATAGCAAGATGTCAGAGTATTACCATAGATCAACAGGGATCAATGCACCTATGTTATGTGGTATTTACGCAGCAGAAAACAAGATGTCGAAAAAGTCATACTCGCACGGGACGATGAGAAGACACCAGCATGCATGGCAGGTACTACTGTACACATAACAATATCCTGTGTGTGTGTGTGTGTGTGTGTGTGTTGAGGGTTGGGTCTGTTGTGGGTACAGTAGAGCAGGTCGACTCGCTTTTTATAATGCGCAGGATGTGTGTAATGTCAACATTTCCACTCACCCTCCCTTCTCTGCTGAATTCTGGGATGGATTTAATATAGTTGGCCAGTGATTTACTGTGTTTGTGTGTTCAGGAAGGAGATTTCATGGAGGGGAAACGGGAGAACAATATCTCTGGCCTCAGTGTTGACAGTCTGGTCAGTGTGAGGTGCCTGACTGCACTGCAAAACATGAGCAACTCTTTTTTTCCATGACATACGGCAGCTTGCTCATGTCAATATACTGTACATTCCCTCTCTGAACGGTTGACCTGAGTTTGTCAACCATGGTAGTCGGTAGGAATTTGAGACAGGGTTAAAACAGAAGATTAAATACCTTTCGGTTTCCTGCAGTGCTTCAATCTCTCTTGTTCTAATTAAAGAAAAGGAGCCGCTGGAATGCCGTTTCGTGGCTTCAGTCTGATCCTCGCTGCTCCTCGGAGCGGGGATAATTTGCCATCTCACCAGAGACTTAGGATAATTAGTCCCAATGAGGGATTATCTCCCGGCGCACATTTCAGATCAGCTGATCTGTGAGTGAACTCTTGACTGGTTGGAAAGCAGCGAGGCTGGTTCAGTTGATTAACTGGCGAGTAGATTTGCACACTGATTGCTTGGGATCGCACTCAGCTGAAAGTTCTTTTTAGTCAATGGGCGAACCACTCGTGAAGAGCATTTCCTGCCGTCTCGTTCTTTGGGTTATTTCTTCTTGCATGTGCAGGGTGATGCACACTTAAAAACCAATGTCCAGTGTTGTCTTCTTCTCCTACAATCAAAGATTCAGAGTTGAATTAATGTTGCATCACCACCTAATCGGTGTGGATTCCTTGTCGAGCTCTATCTAATTTGCTGGATCCTAATTGTGTTCTGGGTGCGGTGTCTCAATGCCGGAGCCCTAACTGACACGGAAAGCCAATTGTTTAACGTTAAACTGACTAATTGTACGAGGGGACTGATTAGCAAGCCGGCTGACTTATTGGTTTAGTGTCACTGGCAGTGTGGAGAACTGACTTTTAGTTTTACGGTAGACTTGCAGGGTTGTGAGAAGTGAAAAGTGCTGACTGATGGATATCTCAGGGCAGTTTTTAATACAATGGCTGCATTGTGGACCAATGTGAAAGCCTTCAGTCAGATTTTGCTTTGGTACACTAATGCACATTTCCAAAAGCGGAAATTAGCAGCTATTGAGATGCTGTTTGCAAACAGCTGACACTGCAGGGTTATTGATATATTAACAGTTGCATCTATTTAGAATACAAAATAGAAAGAAAATCTGCAAAGAAAGGCGAGTGATGGCTAGGGTCGTGTTTTATGCTGACAGCCCGTTTTCCTCAGGTACTATATCAACAACATCAGCACCAATTGTGCGCTGTGAAAAATTGACTCGTTTGGGAATTCTGAATCAAAGCTTTGCCCTTTTTAATCACAATTTTTAATGTTGGAAACCATTAACAATTTATGATAATGATAAACCTGATTTAGAGTTCATGTGCTTCAGCATAAAACATGGAGTCGTGTTTTTAATTTTTGATATCCTTTTAAGAATATGAATAATTAATGTAACGAGTGTCAACCACATCCCAAAGACATGTAAACAAAATAAAGGCAGTAGGTTTAAATGTTTTTGTTTTTGTAAATGAAGCTGAATTTTCACCAGAATCTAATGTGGCACTTGCACAGGCAAAATGGCTGGTTTACTACCAGATTGCTGGAATATCCGCAGGCATTTCTGTGCTCACATTTTTTATCCTTGCTTTGGGTAGATGGACTGAATTTGACAACACAATTTAAAATTCAGTTTTTGAGATGGAAGGAGTTATTCCAATGAATAATGTACTTTGTTGGGGATAAACACCACCATCTCAGCCCACCTTTCTTCCTCATTGGACACTTGCCCTTGTTATGCCTTTCTATAATCTCCTCTGACGGTAGCCGTTCATCTACGACTCCTAAATTGACTTTGCACAGACACGGTTACAGTCCACGAATAATTTCAGCTCCAGATCTATGCATTAACAGATGGCTGGGTCGATGATTGGTCTCTGTAATAGATCGTAAACGTCAGAATAAATAACCGTAACACATTCCAGCCATGACTGGGGAGAGTGAAATCGAACGGTGATTCTACACAGTGCAACTATTTTCGTAGGTCATGTAATAAAACATAACGATAACACAGCATAGCTCACATGTTTGTTGTCTTCAAGTTGTACTCAATATCACTTCATAAGAATAGGTTTCATTAGAAGAAAGAAGTCAAGATTCATGAAAAGGCTCCGAAGCATAATCACCAATATGGGGATATTTACTTCGATCATACAAAATGAAAAGCCATAAAATCTCCCGTTGGAGTTTATAGTTCTATCAGTCACACGCAATTGCTCGATTTGCACCACGCTGTCGCCGTTAATTCAGCGGCGGTGCGTTCATTAGGAGCTCCTAGGTGTTGAAGTTTGATAGCGCATCCTCAGAGCTTAACATTGTAGCCCGTTACTAAAATATTCATAAGCCCCACTATCGAGGGCTTTGAAGTGCGCCGGCACCTATGGTGGAATTTCCCATGAAGAAACAGGTGGCGGTTTGAAACATGCTGCATATCTTGTTCCCGTTTGAAACCCAACAATGCCATTTATATTCTTCCCCCGAATAATCTTTGTGAAAAGGGGTCGAGGCGGGGGAGCTGATGTCAGGGCACCCCCAAGGGACGGCTAAGATTCACAGCACTATTTTCTACTTGATAACAGGCGGTGTTAGACTCCCAGTCGACGGCACAATCCGCCTCCTGCTTAACCGGAAAAGGGCCAGAGTCAGCCTCCAGAAACAAGAGTGAGATTCTGACACACCCTCTAAACCACAGTAGGAATATTGAGTTTAATGCAAAAATCCTTCCGTCGACATTCCACCTCTGTCCGTGGCTTTCTCTATCTTAACTTTATAGTTTTAGCTAATGTATAAGGACACAGGAGGAGTGCGATCATGGTAAAGGTCTTATCTTGCTATATGTCTTTAGCCATGCTATTAAACATTGATCATGTGCTATTAAGGGGGGTTGGGATGCGGCCCCCCTCCACCACCCCCCCTGAAGATGATAAATTGCCCGACGCAGCGAGCCGCGATGGTTTGGTTTATTCGCATAATCATTCACCTGCATCCTTTCGCTCATCGGTGACAACCAAAGACTGAAATCACGAATTGGGATCAGCTCGAGTTTTCATTCAGGTGCAGGGTGGGCGTTAACCTTCCTCATTTGTAATTTATTAGCTCTCCAGCCCTTTTTTTTTCGGCACTCTGCTTTGCCGGTAAACAACATGATGTGAATTCAACATTTTCATCACACAGGGTTGCTTTGAAATGATTGATGAGGTCTGGTGCGAGGCAAGAGGAGGCAGCAACACATTAAGGTCCAAGGTGCTCGCTGCATTAATTATGAGGCGTGGCGGAGTGAGTTCATGCAGTATTTCGTTTGACATTGAGCTAGCTATCATTGATTCACATGTGTTTATTGTTTCCATGTGTTTTTTCAGGCAGAATTAGAATACAGTCTTAATGAAAATAGTTATATTGCGCTGGCACTGAGGAGTCTTACTAAGCACAGCCTTTGTTGAGGGCTATTGAAAGAAACAATGCTGTTAATGCTGCTGTAGGTTTGCCCGGATGGGACTCGTGTTTTTGGTCTAGTGCTGTACTGATTTGAACGACCTGGTAATACGTTTAACATGCAAAGCACACATTGCACACTGACAGGATTTCTTCTATGTTATAAAACATATACCATAATACTGGAGATTAGATGCAAATTATCATTTTTACCACGGCTATAGCGTGTTAGCATTCACACGGTGTAGAACTAAGGTGTTGAATTGTGCCGTCTAGCTCATGACCACGGCGGAAAACGGTAATCCAGCACAGGAATTAATTACACAGCTCTGGATGCTCCAGAACTCTCGGGGGGCTTTCAACCGAGCAGCTCTGATACTCTCTTCAAGTTTGTTCAAGTCACAAGGCCGTGTTTCCGTTAGGTTTCCAGTATTGTTATAAAATAATTTGTCCATGTCGTGTTCCTCTTTCCAGGCTGACGAGGGAAGTGATATTGGTTTGAAGGGAAGTTTTGTGTGTTCTCTTCTTCTTTTGTTACCGGCCCGACATTGTGCCAGCTGAGGACTCATTTTACTCGGCAGAAAAAACATGCTTCTACCGGGGTATGCTCACATCACATTCAAAACATGTGAGCAATGACATTGCCAGATTCTGTAGGTTATAACTATGCTCATGCGCAATAAAGGAGATTTTGTCCCCTGGTTTTTTTCATGTACCGGTCTCTAATCTAGGGATGTTTCTTGTTTGATTTCCTCACTCATTTCAGCCCAGCGTTAGCGCAGCATGAGGCTAAACGACATCCGATTGGCGAAATGAAACGAAGTGTCCCGCCTGGGCTGTCCCGGTCCCCAGGCGGGTGCCATGCGGAGCTGATCAGCAGCGGGATGCTATCAGCCACTTGAACACTTTATTAGGATGGATGAGTCTCGCCGGCCTCGTGCTGATGACAGTGACACAGACGGCTTGTCCAAACCTCAAGGACAAGAGTATAACATGTATCCCTGGATGAAGGCTTATTCATTTCAGAGACAGATTATAGAGGGGCTCCGTTAAGTGGCCTGTAAGTACTTTGTAAGATATCATAATTAGTTGTCAGCTATATCTCCCCCCCCCTCCACCCTCACTCCAATATATACGTACATTCCCTTTTCACTTCATGAAAACAATCTCTAATCTTCTGTTTCTTTCATTTGTTTCACATTCTCCATCCATCTCCTCTCCTCTGTCATTATTTCACAACAGATATTACACGTATAGTTAAGGCAGGAGAAATGAGAAAATTGTCTCGCACATAATTTACACCCCCCCCACCCTTTTGCGAGTACTTGATACAGCTCCTGATCATGCTAATTAAAGTAGATATCACCACTGATGCTGAAAGAATTAAGAAGTTTTTAAATTAAACTTTTTCTTTTTCTTCCCATATCTGTTTCGTCTCTTGTGTTTATCACACCACGGGTAATAAATTGAACGCGTGGATCTATTTGCATTGCTAATTTTGATGAAGGAGAATATTAACTCAGGCCAACTGTAGAAGGAAAAACGCAAGTGTTTCAACACTGATGGGTTCCTGGTTCAAATCACTGGCAAGCAGAAATCTCTGCGGGGAAAAAGTGAGAGGAGCTACACATTTTGTTTTCTCAAGTCATGGTAGTTTCCTGAAATGAGACGTATAACCTTCAACTGCCCGAACTACTCAATGGCCAGCTGTGGAAGACTGTGTATCTGAAGAGATTCTCCAAGCTATCTGTTTGTACTTGAGATGGAATTTGCATTGAAATGTCATCAGGCCCTCATACAACCTGAAAAACAAGTGCTCTGTATGAGTGCGTTCAGCTCGGCTCATTACGTATTGTAGGATTGTAGATCTGCTGCGTGGATCATAACCTGTTATTAGCCCCAGAGCCAACGGTGTATTTAACTAGAAGGGGAAAACAGTTCAAGTGTTTGTGGTTTTCCTCGGTCCAACTTTCTCTTGGTAATGACACGATTAGTATCGTATTATAACTAGGTATTAGAACTATTATTATAACTAAGGAGTACCAACGACGTAGACCTGGTCTTAGATTGCGACTGGTCCCTGGTTGGTGTTTCCATTTGAACACCATTCACTCTCACACAGCCTATTGTAAAATGACTTTCATCTGCCCATGATGACGAATGTGTAAGTAGCGTTGTAGTAGACATTGCGATTCATTGTAGTTATTCAGATTTAAACACCCGGAACTGTGGGCTCCCTTTAGCTGAGCCTGTGAAAATACAACTCCTTCGACTGCCATTAGTGCATGCATACAAACAAATGGAAAGGCATAATTAAGCCTTCATTAACCTGAAGTGACCCGAAGATGCCGCTGCATGATTTGAATTTTACAGCTGTCTCGGTCGGTGCAAGACCAGCTATTAGTCCTAAACATTTGAAACCTAGCTGCTACGTCTGCGCCACCGTAACCTTTTTGGCAAGAAAGAACACACAACTAACCTTAATGTCTGACATGTCATCTGTGTGTCAGCGGACACTGATATGAACACAAAGAACAGTCTAGCAGCGCTGGCTAACCTTACCTTCATACACAGTTTGCTGCTGTATATAAATATCTTTATACAGTTTATGTTTGAAACAGACGATCGCAGTTACAGAAAGGTAAAGTTAAATAAATCGTCCCCACATTCCTGCTCTACGTACTAACACAGCTGTCAATCATTGACAGCTGTGTTAGTACGTAGAAAAATTATTTTCTGGTGAGGTCAGCAAAGGTCCCGGGTCAGTGTGATTAGTAGGAAGTTGGTCAAAACAAAGAGACATCTGGCCTCACAACGGGGTTAAACCTGCCAACAGCAGCCGGCTCATGGGGAGAGTGCAGCGCATACCTGTCTCTCTGCCCTCGACGTCCACGCATCGCAAGTTATACTGAGTTATATAACTAATATCCTACTTATATAAGTTATAGTTCATATACTGAGTCCACACATTTGCATTTAGTTAAGTTGGACTATGTAGTGATACAAACAGTTCAGTTTGTCAGGTTCATGCAACATTTATGACATTGTTGGTCAGTCTGTCTGCTTGACAATCCTATTCTGCTGCAATACAAATGATTGAAGTGAGATGAACAGACTGAAAACTTTATCTTATTCAATAAAACATGTTGACAGTTTTCCTTTGGGGACATAATTTGAAGTTGAAAAAAGTAATAAATTGCAATATATCGTGATATCGCAGTATCGTGATATCGCAGTACCGTGATAATATCGTATCGTGATAATATCGTATCGTGATAATATCGTATCGCGGGATCTCTGGTGATTCCCACCCCTACTCTGCAGTAGTCTGATAGATTTAGTTGCCTCTCAGCATCCGACCTGGCAGACATTCTCCTCATGCGGGAGAGGAATTGGTGCCTAAAGCCAGATTGGAAACTACTTGGACTGCTATTACACCCATTTATGACTTAACGAGTCGCTCTCTATCGCACCGCTTAGAGCTCATTTGTTTTGAACTGTTCTTTGAACTGTTACCTGAGACAAAGTTGTCTCCCCCCCCCCCCCCCCCCCAGCCGGTCTTATTGCCAAAACTACAGGCCCGAGTCTATCTATCAGAACAATTCTCATCAGGGCAAGCCAGACAGTCCTATCAGGAATAATGTGCTCTCCAGAATGGGATGGCCATAATGTTCTGCACAGGTTGGGGTATTAACCGGCTTCATAAATCAGTAGCTTGACAGGGAACCTCGTCTGGGATCGGGCGGTGCTCTGCATACCATAGGTAGCTTAATGATGAAGATGACTGCAGCGAACTAATGGGAAAAGTAAGGTGAGTGAGTAGGGCTTTCCACATGGGTGTTAAAGACAGGTTGTTTCAAAGGTCCTCTCATAGGTTATTCAAATGTGTAGGATGGCGTTTATACATGGGGGAAAAAGCCCTGGGAAGTTATACTTCTGTTGTTCAAAGCCAGCTGGAGTGAAAAAAAAGGAATAAAGAGCTGTGTCCTCAGTGATTGTCAAGTGTGCGGACACTCTACTGAGAAGTTTCTTCTTATGGAGACTGTATGAGAGGATTGTTTTCCATAAGTATCGACTTGGCATTCTCGGGCTGAACGTGCTTTGGCTGATGATAGACATTTGGCAGCACGTTTGAAGCCGTATCACTTTTTATGTCCAGGATGGTAGTTACTCCATCTGTCAGTTTGCCTGCTGTGACCAGCACATCCCGAAAACTAATCACGGAATTGACATTCAGTGAATGTTCACTCCGCCCAAAAAGAAAAGACCGTTCTTCATTTACACAAATTGTGGGGTGCACAGTCACGCCCTCAAGCGACGGAAATCTCCGTCACCATAGTTTGTTTGGAGGGAATGGTTGACCTCTACGGGTTGAAAGGTATAAGTCTGAACTACTCCTTACATCAAGAAGGTTGAAACTTGTTGTCACCACTAGTTGGCAGTGGAAGCAAGATATAATAGTCTGGATGCAGTCATGAATGCACAGTATGTTTGGTGGCCGTCCATGCCCCCAAAAAGGAAAAAACCTTTAAAGTTGATTGACCAATAACCTTCTACCGTAATACAAAAATCAGGTCACACTTTCGCCAACTGCTCGCTGATCTACCGAATGATCGCTTTAATACAACAAAACGTTTTCTTTGTTTGATAGTCTTTTTCTGTCTCTTTTCAATATATTGTCCCTTATTTATTTATTTATATATAAACTTAGACTTTATATACTTAGACTATATATATATAAAATAGACTTTTTTTATATATATATATATATATATTAAAAAAAAAAAGTCTTACTTTTGATTTTAGGAAAGTGTTTTCAGCTTTGGTTTTATTATTACTGTGAAGTTTGTTTTAGGTTGCACCGAAAAGGTCGTCATTTTGCTTTTGATACCTGCAGAATACTCTGCACCGCTGTGTTTTCAGATCTTAGTTTTCTGTACCGATAATACACAGTAAAACCTACTGGGTGTTGGGTGACCTCACACCAGCAATGGCAAACAGATACACACCAAGAGAGATGGCCGAGTACAATAAAATCGTATATATATATAAATCGTTGGCCCCAAGGGGAGATTTGAGAAGATTGTTTTGTTCTGAATTGTTTCCTCGCAATTAATGTGCGTACATTTAGTGTTTCCCCCTCTGAGGTTTTTCAGCAGCATTGGTGGGCCTTTTTTTCACAGAGCAATACCAATCACAACGACAGTACCTGATTGAATGAAGGATAAATGGAAAACATGTGCCCCTTAGGCCACAAAAGGCTAACCTCTCCAATCTCAGCTTCGAGATTGGAAACATCGGACTTGGTGTACATTGTTCCTTACAAGCTCAAAGCATTCCCGTTGGCTCCGGCTGCCAATAACAGTGCCCTGTCAGACAGTGGACGTGAAGCTGGCAGCGGACAGCGACAACTTCTTTTAGGTTATCCAGGGCAAACACACACGCCGGCAGTAGAGAGGAAGATAAAAAAAGGAGTATATCTGTCAATGCTGGTAGTCAGGAGGAGATGGAAGAAACTCCTGGGAGCAAACACACACACACACACACACACACACACACACACACACACACACACACACACACACACACACACACCTTTCCAGTCGCCATGTTTCCATCTTTCCATCTTATTTCAATTACCGAGCTTCACATCTGCTGATCATTTTTCAGTCGCGCATGAAACCCAGCCAGTTGTCCCCCCCCCCCCCCCCCCCCCCGCTCAGCGGCGCCATTCTTCACATTATGCAAATCAGGATCAGGAGATTGGGAGAGGTCTCGAAATCTCAACATTGTTGTGAAAAAATGTGCTGTAGCTGTTTTTCACACTTAGAGCAGGTTTAAGAATGAAACAGAAGCTCTCAGAGGCGTATAGTTTAAATCAAAAGCAATAGGTTTATTTATCGAACAAAGTTATTCAGCCCTGCAGTAATACGTGCACGGGACACTAATAGTTTCACTCGCAGAGATTCACCATTAGACACGCTTCAACACATCAGCATCATCCTTAATATATGGGGTCCGCCCCTTGCTACACATTGGCCAAAGTCAAAGATGCAGGCGTGGCACGTTTGTACGTTATGACACCTGGGTGGAGGCCGTGAATGTCCATTCACCTTTGGCCCCTCCCAATAGGCGTTGGTTTCCGTCAGTGTGAGTGAGATTTTGAGGCGAGAGGACCTGGGAAAGAGTGTGTGGAGAAAGCCGGGCTCAGCTGGGCGTTGGCCCTCGCTTGAATCTCACTGTCTATTGTGTCTTCCTTATCTTCTCTAAAGATGGCTGCCTGTTCTTTTGTGACGCAGTTAAATAAGTAACCTCTCACCTGCTTCTCTCTGGCCTTGCTGTGTTGTGAGCACTGTATAAGTGGTTAATAGTGCTGCATAAGATAATGGTTATTAAAACTACAAATATACTAGTGATTAATTAAACTGTATATATAAGCTAGTTGCTGATTAAGCTGTATATAAGCTAGCTGTTGAATAAACTGTATATAAGCTAGTTGCTACTTAAAGCTGCATATAAACTAGCTGCTGATTAAGCTGTATATGAGCTAATTGCTGATTAAAACTGTATATATGCTAATTTTATCAACAACATCCACAATGGCACCATGATGATTATGAGGGGGGTGACCGTAAAAGTACAGCATGGTGGCCATAGTTACCATAGTTACCATTCTAAGTCGTTTAAGGGTGACAGCTGGAGCTGTGGGAGGATAGATGTGTATTCGAGGAGAGAGGGAAGCTGAGACGGAGACACGCGCACATACCCCGAAAAAATGATATCAGCCACTCGGCAAAGTGTTTGGATTTGGGCTGCCGTTAAAGTTAAAAATATGAAATAAGTACGAGCCTTCTATGATGGAATTATGTGATAATTCAAAAATAATTTGCTGTTTTGCAGATGTTTTAAAAGCTTTCAAAGCGTAGGGTCTTATGAAATCCGTTTAATTTGTATTTCAGATTCTGTTAAATATTTTTCTGAATTCTGTATTTTATGATGAAAGCACATTATGTCATCAGAAAATGTGTCTAATTATGCTCTGCATGAATACGGCTACAACAATGCATGAGAAAGGATTAAAAAATGGATGAATATCAATGAATTTGATGAAACACGGAAGTGCTCCAATGTTACCTTCATTTGTATTTGTTTCCTCAAGGTTTTGGATGACTAACAGGCGACCCCCCCCTCCCCCAAAGTTTCTCCTCATTAAATTCCTCTCTGTAAGAGTGTGTTCCACAGGCACTGGTGAGGACATGAAATACAATGCAAAAAGCCCACTTTTGCATAATTCGTCCATGAGCTTGTTAAATACAAGTGAACATGGGAACAATCATTATGTCCTCCGTCTCAACAATTAGGAGGAGACTGTGTGGAGCCAAGGTTGAGACCCCAGTCACAGTGCAGTCCTATTTGTCACAGGTTTATAATTGGTATTTTAAATCGTATTTAGTTTTTTTTAGTAGTCCAGAGTTGAAAGAAGTGAAGAAGGTGAAGAAACTCACGCATGCCCGTTTTGTGCATCTAATGAGCTGCTGAACAAACAAGTTCTGAGCTGCGAGTCCGCGAAGAAAGTTGTCCCGACGCACGCTCGTTAAGTCATATTAGCGGTCCTGTCATGTGGGACCCACCAGAGTGTTGTCTCCGGTGCCTGTTTCAGTTTCAGAAGCATTGGTTTGGATCAGCAGTAACACTGGTGTTTGGTCAGTAATGTGAATGTGGATAAATATTACTGTCTTCAATGAATTGACTAGATAAGCCGGATATGAGCATCGTGTGGTTTCATGTAGCTTTAAATCTTTTCACATGAAAGCTGGTTTATAGGTGAAAAGTGAGAAAATATAAGTCTTCCTTTGAAACGTCCGTTAAAGTTTGGATGAATTTTAGGACATGAAGCGAGATCACAGGAAGAAACTACCACGGAAGGATGATCAGCATTCTTCTTTACACATCTTGCAGATACTTTATAGCATATGTGAAAATCATGCACCTGTTCTGCTGGGGTATTTTGGCTGTATTTCGGCCCGTGAGCTCGGCAAAGACAAATCCAGTGAACGCTGTCAGCTTTGATACCATTCTTCCAGGAGAAGCGGAGACTTTTTGGAAGGCACTCCAATTACAGTAACTTCACGCTGCAAAGCAAAGAATGTATCGGTGCGTAAGCCCGCCAGCCCTGTTTTATGCCCCCCCATATATAAGCTCAAGAGCGCTGTCTGACTTTGGCGGTGTGTCAGAGCGTTTGTTTGTTTGTGTGTGTGTGTGTGTGTGTGTGTGTGTGTGTCATAGCTGCCCACTCGTATCAGCACACAGACATTTTGGATGGGAGAATGGGGGAGGTGGCAAGGTTAAAAAGAGTACCAGACACAAGCATGCAAAGATGTAGCCAGGGATAGAAATACTGATAATCGATCCAAGTTTTTCGTAAGTCCCTTATGGATTCCTAAGAAATTGTTCGGGGAGTACATACAGACAAGGCTCCAGACTAACTTTATTCACCATCGTCCTGAAAAATAAGTCAGCCTCTATAGTGGTCATTTGCATAAAAAACACGCAATTCAAATGATAAGGAAATAAATGGTGCCGCAAGATACAAGATTTTAGCTGACAGTTATTTTCAATTGTGTAAAATGCATACTGTTTGTGGGGTTCAGCTACTCAAGTAAAGCCGGTTTTCAAAAATGTCGCGTCTCTGCAAGACGATGACGGTAAACCAAAAGGGTTTTGTAAACTTAAGTATTAAAATAAGCAGTGGGAAGGCACCTCTGGTCTTGAAACATGCAATGGGCATTTGTGATAGTTGCAGCTTCATGGTCACTTGACGACTGTGATAAAAGCTGTGTATTTGTCAAATATTCTGGCGAAAAATAAGTCATCTGAATATACTGAGATAGGACAGTGAAGAAGAGGATTATGCGGCTTGAGGGAACCAGTGAGTACTCCCCGGAGGTTGAAACAAATATCGGCAGCAAAGCAAGCTGCCAGTCAGCCTCGGCCTCAGCTTCCCTCTGACGCTTTTTCCTGTGGTCTGTTGAGCATTCAGACCCCAACATCAAAGCGTCCACAACAGCCATTGTAAGACTGGCAGGATTTGCAATTAGTCCGAGTCTATAGGGACAGAACACTGGAATGGAGGTGCCTTTCTTTTTATTTTTGTTCTTAAACGTTTATCTTTTGAAAGTCTCTCCCCTGAGCATGTGCACAATAAGCCCCCCACCCCCCCCCCCCCCCCCCCAATGCCATCTGTTTTTTGCACAACCTGATACCTCCCCGTACAAGCTTGTGGTGCAGAGGAAGGGGGCGATACAAACATTTATTTAATTTCCTGCAAATAAAGGCGTTGTTTGCAGGGCAATCAACCGTCTGCTTGGACAAACCGGATAGATGAGTTCACCTCTGCAAACTTGCTCGTAAGCCAACTGCTCCACCACAAGCTGACCCCCCCCAAATCTAACCACATCGGTCTCCCTCTGCTGTTCGTCGGCGTCACCAGATGTGAAGGGATTTATTTGAATATCTGTGATGAAATGGGAGACAAGGAGACACGTTTTAAACCCAGAATCCCTTTGGAATAAGTGGAAATTAGATTACTCCACTCTCTGTAGAGCAATTGAATAATAATGTTTCAGCATTGACGGAATTTTTAATCGGCACAGAGGCGCTTTGACATAACTCCCTTCATCACGGCCTTTTTTTAGTTTTTTTTTATCGGGGCAAACATCGACGGGGGGCCTTCTCCATTGCTGCCCCCTCCCTCTGGAACTCCCTCCCCCAACAACTCAGACATTCTCCGTCACTCGACATTTTCAAAACTGCACTTAAAACTCACCTATTTAAATCTGCTTTTAACCTGTAAAGTCAGTTATGTATGTTTTTTTCTTTTTCTTTGTGTTATTCCTAACTGTTACAATGTCATCTGTTTTGTTCTTATTATAAATGCTTTTATTGTTTCTTTTTGCACCATGTAAAGCAGGGGTCTCAAACTCCCGGCCCGCGGGCCGAGTCCGGCCCGCCACGTCATTTTATGTGGGCCGCGAATCCGCCAGCACAAAAAAAAAAAAAAAATCTTTTTTTTCCTCTTTTTTTTAAAAAGTTAGACTTGATTATAAAAATATCCCCATCGTCGAAATTATGAGATAGAAAGTCATAACTATGATAGAAAGTCATAATTCCGAGATAGAAAGTCAAAACTATGATAGAAAGTCATAATTCCGAGATAGAAAGTCAAAACTATGATAGAAAGACATAATGATGAGATACTTAAACACAGAAGCAGCTCTTTGGCTGGTTACTGTACATTTGAAATGGAAATGTATTGTGAGTACATTGAAGACTACTTCAAACGTGGCTTTAAAAACACATGAAATACTTCATGTGGGATTGTGCAAACGCACCCTTGAAAGGATTTTAAGCTTTGAACAAAGTTATTGTAATAACTTGTGTTTGATATTTGTCTTTGCTATTTTCTTTAAAAGTTTGATCTTTGATAGAGTGATGTGGGTTTCTTAACCCTAAATTAAAAGGATTTAAGTTATAACAACAGAAATGTGCTTAAATATATGTTTACATTTATATAACTGCATGTACAATATTTTTACACTTGAATAAACAACAATCAAATGCAGACAGTTATTTACCAATATGTTAGGAGTAGTTACATTTACACAGTCTTACATTTACAACCGGCCCTTTGAGGGAAACCATGATGCTGATGTGGCCCGGAGTGAAAATGAGTTTGAGACCCCTGCTGTAAAGTGTCTTTGAGTGCCCTTTAAAGCGCTATATAAATAAAATGTATTATTATTAGATTAAGTGCGCACAGAAATTGCTCTGAAAAAAGAAATTGCGGAAATAAACCCAATACATTTTTTTTTTTTAAAGGACAAAATATGGCCAGGAGGTGAGTCACGAATGATGAGCTTGACAGGTGAAAAGGTTCTCGTTATTTTTACAGAATGTTTTTAAAGCTTTGAGTACAGTTAAAGCTGCTTCCCAGATGAAATTGGGCTTGGAAGTGAATTGGAGTACGACAAAAGGTCAGGTTTGAAAGCATTTTGAGAGCACTCCTCTGAATTGTTGGCGATAGATTTGGGGTGAAAAAGAAAAGAAAATAACATTTTCGAATGTGTAGAAATTGTCTGACCATAATCTGCTAATGGTAGAAATAATGGCAGTTAGACTAAAGTTTACAGCATCGGGAAATAGATGGAGTTCAAGAGAGTTTAGGCGTATGACCTGGTGCAGTTTTGAACCACCGGTGTCTGCCTCTGGCTGATTGTGTTCTGATGGAATAGACTCTATACTAAACCGAGTACCTGGTTCATCTTTGTTTGGGGATGTTCGTCTGACACGGGGCGTTTTCTGTTTACAGTTTGTGTCGAAGAGACAGAGGAAGAACTGCGTTGCCAGCCGTGCTATTTAAACAACGCATCCAAGGAGAACTTGCCTACAAGCAGGAAGTGTCACAAAACTATGTTCTCCAGCGAGTCGCTCGCGTGTCTGTCTGCCGTTATGGTGCTTTTATTAAGGCTTTTACTCGGATGTGTGATGCAGCTGGAAAGGTTGTTGAGAGCAGTGAGACTAAATCCAAACATTGAAGTTTAGGTATGACCGAATCAATCACCTGAAAGAAGCTGAAACTCTGTAGAGCTGAAAGAAGTCAGCTGATAATTCTCCGTGAGTTTGTTGCTACAAGTGACCACTTACACAAAGACACATGACCCATTGTTAAATTTGAAAATAGCTGTTGGTGCAGCTTTTACATGTAAATGAATACCTCCAAAAAAACACCAGTTGAAGAAACAATTGCTCGTTTACTTGAGTGGTTGAATGATCGAAAATGTAATCAAGTCAATTGTCAAGCCAAAAGGCCAACCACTAGCTTCTGATTGGCTGCTTTTCTCATTTGTTTCATACCAGTGTGAATTAACCATCTTCACTCCCAGACTGTTGGTCAGACAAAACGAGCACTCGGTAGGTGTCGTTATGAAGTTATGGAAAACAATCAACAGATGAATCGCTGGTGAAAACAATCCTCAGTGTCTGCCCTAGTTCAGATTGTATTTGTTTTCATATTCGACGGTGACGGAACCAAAGAATTCCCCCCCCCCCCCCCCCCCCCCCCCGCTGACCTGGAGCTGTTCTTTCCTCTCGTCTCCCCTGCTGGGGAATCAGCGGTGCAGCTGATAAGATGGCTGTACATGGAGCCTCTGGCAATAGCTCGCCACAACCCCGGTAATCACACTGGTCCTCCATACTTACTGTGCAGATGAAGGCCAGTACAGGCTGCTCCTTATATCAGCAATGCCATGAGATAAGATAGCCCTCTGACTGTCTAGTGAATTATCTGTAACCGTGCAGAGGAAACAGCTGGTACTGTACCAGATACCACAGCAGCACCCCCCCACCCCCCTTGTCAGGTTGTGTTTGGCTGTTGGCTGGAATAATCTAAATGGAAGAGGACCACCTGCTGGGAAAAGTGTATCCCGTCTTTTGGCTGTTATTACTTTTTTTTTTCTGCGAGCGGGGACATTTGTCTGTGAAAACCCCTACGTTCTTGCCAGTTGTGTGTATGGGTACGCAATTGCCCCCGCCCCCCCCCCCCCCCCAGATGATTGTGTGTACATGTCCCAGAGTTTTGTGTTTTTCTGCAGGGGTGTACCGGTATGTTCTTTGTCTGATAAGTGAGCTTATGGCAGCGCTGGCCGTCCAAGACAATAAAAAAGACCATTTCCTCCGACTCTGAAGGGAACAGGAACGCTGCGGTCATCAGTCTGATGCCCACAGTAAATGTTTCGCCTTCATGGACAGACCAGCGGTACTGGCCCGTGTGGCCCAGCCACTGCAGTCTTTGTTAACTGTGGGTGATGGGGAAGAAAGGAAGAAAGCTCTTTCCCTGCAAGAAGAAAGTGGAGGGCAAAGAGAGACATTTTGAAAAGAGTGGAGCTAGAGGGGCGTTCATGCTTTGGTTCGTAATTGTGGATGTATAACCACTTGGTGTAGGCGCTCATCCAGAGTGCCTTACATTAACCTGATTTGAATGCCATTTCAAGTATGAATGGCCCCAGTGGGAGGAAAACTTTAAACCCTGAAAGCGCCTCGGCTCTATCCAGTTAAGCTACAGCACTGCTGGTGAATTACAGCAGATGATACCGCAAAGCTGAAAGACTCTAGTGGCGAGGAATGTGTTACATAACAGGCATTTTCACATTTTCAGACTTGCGGGTCTGGAGGGGAATAATAGCCAGTGTGTCACATCCGAAACGACCCCAATGGCCAATAATGAGCGACTGGTCTTTGCCAGGACAAACAATACATACTTCAATTTTCCCTTCCTGTCTCTGCACGCTCAGCGTAGCAGCGGAAGAGCAATACAAATACAACTTTTACAATGTCTCTGGAGGAACATGTGTACACATCATTTGGCTGAATATCCTCGAGATGGTTGGGATCCATCAGTTGCAACATATGAGTTTTGTAAGGCAAGGCAAGGCAAGTTTATTTGTATAGCACATTTCAACAACAAGGTAATTCAAAGTGCTTCACATGAAACCATTAAAAGCATCAAAACACAAGGCAAAAGAAAAGGAGATTTCAAAAACAATTAAAAAACAGTGTAAGAAATAAAATGCAGTAGTAAAATGCAGAAATGCAGGAAATTGATTAATATATTAATTGAACGTGGTTCAATTAAAGGCAGCAGCAAACAGAAAGGTCTTCAATCTTGATTTAAATGAGCTGAGGGTCTCAGCAGACCTGCAGCTTTCTGGGACTTTGTTCCAGATATGTGGAGCAGAAAAACTGAACGCTGCTTCTTCATGTTTAGTTCTGACTCTGGGAACAGAAAGTAGACCGGTCCCAGACGACCTGAGGGGTCGGGATGGTTCATAAGGTAGTAGCAGATCGGAGATGTATTTTGGTCCCAAACCATTCAGTGCTTTGTAAACCAACAGCAGGATTTTAAAGTCAATTCTTTGTTGGACAGGAAGCCAGTGCAAAGACCTCAGAACTGGAGTGATGTGGTCCACCCTCCTGGTCTTAGTGAGGACTCGAGCTGCAGCGTTCTGAATCAGCTGCAGCTTTCTGACGGATTTTTTACAGAGACCTGTAAACACACCGTTACAGTAGTCCAGTCTGCTGAAGATAAATGCATGGACAAGTTTTTCCAAATCCTGTTGAGACATAAGTCCTCTAATCCTTGATATATTCTTCAGGTGGTAGTAGGCTGATTTTGTAATTGTCTTGATATGGCTGTTCAGGTTGAGGTCTGAATCCATAACTACACCTAGATTTCTGGCTTGGTTTGTGGGTTTTAACATCAGTGACTGAAGCTGAGTGGTGATTTTCAATTGTTCGTCCTTGGTACCAAAAACAATTACTTCTGTTTTATCTTTGTTTAATTGAAGAAAATTCTGGCACATCCAGTTGTTGATTTGTTCAATGCAGTTACCCAGCCCTTGTATGGGATTATAGTCCCCTGGTGACATAGTTATGTAGATTTGTGTGTCGTCTGCATAATTATGATAACACACTTTGTTGTTTTCCATAATCTGAGCTAGTAGAAGCATGTAGATGTTGAACAGAGGAGGCCCCAGTATTGAACCTTGGGGAACACCACATGTCATTTTAGTCAGCTCTGATATGTAATCAGCTACAGACACAAAGTATTCTCGGCCCTTTTTTCATCGTTGCAGAGTCTAAACTAGCTTTCTTTAGGAATGGTTTAATAACTGCAGTTTTTAGGGCTTGTGGGAAGACACCTGAGAGAAGGGATGTGTTTACAATTTGTAAAAGATCAGTGGTCATGCAGTTTGAAATATTTTTGAAAGAGTGTGTTGGTAGAATATCCAAGCAGCAGGAGGATGACTTCAGATGTTGTATGATGTCTTCTAGGCTTCTACGGTCGATTGAATGAAATTGTGTCATGATATTTGAATGGATGTTAGATCGGGACAACACATATCCTGTGGTTGATGTGGAGGCACTGACTGCTTGTCTAATTTTCTGAATTTTGTCAGTAAAAAAGGAGGCAAATCGATTGCATGCCCAGGTGGATTGGAGTTCAGCAGCTACCGACACTGGAGGGTTTGTTAGCCTGTCGACGGTAGCAAATAAGGTGCGTGTATTGTTCTTGTTTTTGGTTATGATGTCAGAGAAGAATGACTGCCTTGCATTTCTAAGTTCCAAATTATAATTGCGAAGTCTCTCTTTATAGATGTCACAGTGAACCTGGAGATTAGTTTTTCGCCACCTGCGCTCAGCTTTCCGACACTCTCGTTTCTCTATTTTGACCAGCGTAGCATTTCTCCAAGGAGATCTTTGCTTACCCGAGACAACCTTCACTTTAGTGGGTGCAATGGCATCAATAATATTTTTAACTTTAAAATTGAAGCCATCTACAAGCTCATTGACTGAGAGGCAAGAGAGGGCTGGTGTGGAGGAGAACTTCTGAATAAATAGTTCACTGGTGTTTTCAGAGATGTAACGCTTTGTCACAACCTTGGTTTGGACATTTGTGTGCCGAATTGTAAACCAATTCGGCACAGCCTGACTGTTACCGATTGTTATGGTTCTATTCTGATTAGTTGCCTGCTGTACCATTGACTGCAGCGGTGCAGTTGCAATGCATTTTGGCATCCATAACTGCAGGTTATCTAAAGTCCCAGTTTTGTAGGTGATTCTGGCCCATTCTGGTTTTCAAGCTATACATCTTTGGTCGTTCGTGCGTGTATCTTGTAAGCAAGAAGCAAACAAACGGGTGGGAGTCAATGTCCAAGTGCCGACCCTAGTGACACAGCATCATCTGTGGGTTCATTTCAGCAGCAGGGACTTCTGAGGATGCAGCAGCAGGAGACCTACTTCATAATGCTAATTCACTTTTACATTTAATTACGTTAAATTGTGTTAAAGTGTTTTGGCAGACGCTGTTGTCCAAAGCGTCTTACAATAAGTGCAGTGCAGTGTGTCCCCTTTTCAAACAAATAAATAAAAGCATGTTCAGTGTTATAGTAGAATTATTTTACAGGATATTATGACCCTAACCATCCATCAACACCGGCGTGACCGCCAAGAATGTATAGGTGTGCGAGTACCTTTAATCCCTGAATTTGTGTGTAATGACTAGAAGATATCACAGACAGCAAGTGTGAAAATCCCTGAATCCGAATGTGCCAAGCTGATCCAGAGACATCCACACCAGAGCTGGAAGCTGTAAACATACCCTACCTGGACATATTGACTCAGGAGACTGTGTACATTGTCCTCACTTTCAGTAAGAAAAAAAAAAAGAAATGGTGTTCAGGCTGCAGCTCCACACAATGCAGAAAAGGTGCTCCACCACCTCGAGGCACTGTACCTTTCAAACAGACAATTGTGATTATATAGTCATGTGTTGAAGTCCCCTTACAGGTTTGAACGCTTTATTTACCTACTGGACTATTACGCTGTATAATCTTCTCATTAAGCTGCAAATTAATCTGCCTCTGGGTACTCTTCAGTCCTCCCATGTTGGCAGGCGCCACTGTTCATAATCCCCAACTAATACTTCCCTTGTAATACTTGAGATTGTCGTGTATGTTTAGCTTTTGTCAGCAAAAGTGGAGGCTTCCTCAAAAGCAAAGACATTCTCCCTAATCCGAAGCTAATTGCCCTTGTGAAACACATCTTACCATTTGTTAATAATATTGTAGAGGAGGTACATGACACCTTTTTATGTGATCTACTTTGAGTGATTTATTAAATGTGGTCTCCGCTAATGAAAGCCGCCGCAGTCTCCTCTTGAACCGCTATTTCACGCTGAGGTGTATTTGATGTGTTCAGGGTGTCCTCCTTTAGCGCCTCTCAGATCTATCGCTGGCGACTTAATTAAAACCGCCAATTAAAGCCGTACCAGCCGATAATCCTTTACTGTGTCTTCTGAAGGGTTTTATCGTGGCAGCCAGTAACTGCTCGGCCCCGACGCGGCAATTTAATTCCAGCCCAAGACCACCTCGTCAACAGCGGAGGATCCTCCTGTAATTGGTTGTCTTTTTTTTCGCCCCCTGTTTGCTATTGTTCGCCTCTACACGTGTGTAAATTCTGAGGAGAGGAGATAAAAGCTGCAGTGCTAGCACTGGTAAATTGAAGACTCTGCAAGTGTTGGTTTGAGTTTGTTTTGGGCTTTGATCTCCGGCATTCTGGAGATGTGAAAATGGTCCGGCTCTTGGCTGGCCTATTTTTGTTGAGGTTTCCAGTGAGTGGTGCAGTGCTGTGATATGGAGGAAATGTTTGCAACGGGGGACACGCTGCCTATACAGGATGCCATGAGTTCCTGAACTAACATACCCAGGTCCAGACGGACTCTGCCAGCTTCTAAAACATTGTTTTACCCGGAGGCTTTCCTCACCAGAAAGACAACAACACTGGCCATTCGCTCAAACATGACCTAGAAAATGACCATGTTTATGTTTCCCTGAGAAGCAACCTCTTGTGGCCAGTAACTGCCGGTCACATCCTGGTTTCCTCTATCCATGACCCCAGTCCTTCCTAAAACTTAAACCTAGTAAGATAAAGATGCAAACTAGAAAATGGTTTCTTCATTGCTTCTTCTTTGCTATAGAACTGAATCCACATTTACCTCTTGGATAAAGTTTTTTTTAATAACACTTTTGGTAAATGGCTACTTACAAAACCCTTTTTCTTTTTACAAATGTAATTTTTTTTTCAATCTTTTTTTTCCAACACAATAAATCCGATACTGGCAGTGAAAATGCAAATTTTTCACAACATAATAACATAATATTCAGACTGTAGACGGTGCCCTGGGTCCACCAGTGTTTGAGTAATAAATGGTGCCAATGCTGGAATGAAAGGCCTTTATTAGCTGCATTGTGAAAGAATCAAACCTCCTTTCCATACTGCAGACATGAATAAATAACACACACACACACACACACACACACACACACACACACACACACACACACACACACACACACACAGTCATTTGGCATGTGCCATTTAGGAATTTCAACTGACTAGCAGCTTTTGACATGGTAATGGGAGTGTCTCTCCTCGGGCCAGACGTTCACTGACAGGGGAGTCTTTATACGAAAGGTTAGTTTAGATAAAGGGACAGTTTAAATCATGACTGTCAGACCTAATTGCAGCGTATATTCCCTCCAATTTGGCTCAGTGCTGTCTGGTTTACATAGATTGTTATTTGAAATTACAACCTGCCTCTTCAGCAGCAATAAAGTCAATGAACCGTAAGCAGTTTTCTTTACTCTCTCTCATAACTTTTAATAACTTTTTGAAATTCATGCTTTAGTTTAGTTATATCTGGTCCCCACAGACTAGGAAGCCAACACGTTTGCTGGCAAAGCCTTTTTTGTTGTTGTTTTGGGAATAGCCCTTCAGAATAGTTCAAAGAGAAATGATGCTGATTTTAGATTTGACATATTTACAGACATAAAATAGCACCGACAATAAATTAAATCTAACAGACAGACAAACAGAATCTATTTTCTATTCCTCTTGATATTACACTGTGTTTGAGGCAAATGACTGGAGGGAAAGGAAACTCGTTTCCATAACCCATTTTCTGGCCCTTCAGGCTTTTCATCCTGCTGTGCTCACTCAACAGATAGCGTTGACACTGATGTGGGTACTCAAGTGTCACCTCATCCTCCAATTAGAATCTCTTTGGTATTGATGCAAAAATGATGTTTGGCACATAATAAAGTTTGTTTGTACTTTGTTTTTTGTTGCAATGCAACGTCGGCTTCAGCTATTCCCGTTGACAGTTGTCTCTAATGTAATATGGCAGAAATATTTACTTTGCACTTCACTTTGTGAATAGGTATGGGCAAACTGTCCCAGTTCCAAGGTTTTATTGATGTATGAGATGACAGAAAAACTAAGGCCACCACGGTTTCAGGTTCCTTCAGGCCGAAGCAGTGTGCATGGGACTGTGGGCGATATGTAAAAATTTTCCAACTGGCCACCGTCAGCCCAGCAACCGGCGATTTTGGATACATTTCCTTGTCTTGTCATGGACGATAAACTGATGAGGATGCTGACTTCTTGCATTCGACATATAGCTTTAACCTCGTGCCTTTTAGTGTGATATTTAAACTCTTTTACAGGGTTGTCACTTTAAAAGGGGCCATTGGTAGAGAGACACACAGTTGTTAACTAACTCGCATGTTCAAGTCCCTTTGGTTCGTCTGAAATCAAAGGTTCATTGTTTTGAAAGCAGCAGTAAAGTCGGGGGTCGGGGCATCAATTGGCTGTGATTGTAGTGAAGAATAAGTTCAGTTCCAGAAATCATTTCCTATAAAACAAATACAACGTTCCCAGCCTGCTCTGCCCCCCATGAAACACAAGAGCGCAATAAAAATGATGGTCTCGTTTCGACATAATCGACGTGTTCATCATCAAATAAAATCCATTCTGAACGAAAGATAGCTGTAATCTCTCTAACCAATGAGGGCCATTGATCGCTTCAGGTTTTATCCAGCAGGGCCCTGGAAATAGAAGTGATTTGTCGATACACCAGCTGCCTCCGAATTGAGTTAGTGTTCTGTATCCTTTTGGGGAAGAGGAGGATTTCTGCTCTGAACTGGTTCAATAAGAGCAAAGAAAAGCCTCCGTCACTCATCTCCTCCCTCCTCCCCCTCGTACGACTGAAGGTAGAGGAAAACTGATGGTGAAAAGGTAAAAAGCTAGTGAGAAAGACAGATGGAAAGGCTGAAATTACCTTAAATGACCGTAGCGGCTTCTGGAATCCCTCATCATTCATTTGTCTGGGAGATGTTACGTCTTCAGTTCGGCTTCCCACAAGCATGAGTGTTTTGATTTATTCCACAAAGTCCACTAACTGAAAATGAGCTAACGAGTTACATTACTGCTTTCAGACGGGTATTGATCGGGCTGACCTGAATCTCGCACACACTGAAGCGACACAGAGGGGGATCCTTGATGTGATTCTTTAGATGTTACGATAAGCATCTGTTGTCTTTTGAAGCTTATCTCGAACCCATCCAACATGAGTAAAGATGCATGACCTCCAACGGGAGCGGATGGAGAGAAAGAAAAGAGATCGGTCAGATGGGAGGCAGAATCTAGGAAGTGAGATGGGGGGAAGACGGTGAAAAAGTGTCAAAGGAGAAGGTCCTTAACTATGTATTGCCGGTGTGACAGTCAACAGAAGAAATAGATTCCCCTTCTCTCCTATAGGACACACCAGGACAACTGTGCCAACAGCCTTCGAAAGTCTCATTTATCAAAACTAAACATTTTCTTTCCTTTCTTTTTTTTTTTTTTTACATTGGAGACGGTCCAGATGTTGAAATGCCTTCTTAAATGGATGCAGTCCTAAACGTTGCTTTTTATGTAATAGTTATGCATGCGCGCCCAAACCAGTTTCTCTCCTTGGCAAAGAAAAAAAGTGTTTGTGGTTGACTGATGTTTTTGTGCAGAAAAATGTGCACATAAATTTTGTGAACAGGTGTTGATGCAAAATAAAGCAACCGACAACTCGCATATGAGAGGCCTCCAGCACCGGCTCCCTGTTCACATTTAAACTACTGTTTGCATCACATCCTCAAAGGCACACAATTAAGCCATCTGTTCTTTTTTCCCTCCAACTAAGCTACTGTATGCTGGATGTTCACTATGTTGTCAAGAAGACAAAGGAAAAAAGTGTAATTGAACATTTCATTTAAGAAATAATGGGCCGATATTACATCCTGTACTCTTCTGTGAAAGCTTTCCTCCATAAATTGGCTCAAGACATTTTCTCCCATTCAGCCATAAAAGCATGAGTGAGTTTGTCCACTGTTGTTTGCTCAGTTTTATCTCAATGGACAAGGTTGATTTCGAGCTCCTATGAAGGCCAACTGCACGGGGCTATTGTCATGTTAAAACAGTTCGAGGGGTCCACATGTTTTTGGCCATATATATTATATACCTCAAAAATGACACATCAGACTCAATATTTTGATACATGAAAAGTGTGATTGAGGCTAATCCGGTCTGCAAAACAGATCTGAAGACTTGATCATAAAGAACTAGTGGTAGCTTTGTCGATATAAAAACAGCACCTCTAACAAGGCGGCAACCTCCGGATCTGAAAAGTGCCTGAAATTGCATTTTTTTCTAATAGCCACTAGGGGGCAACTCTTTTGGTTGCAATAAGAAATCAGATTGTATAGACGTCTGTGAGAAAATTACCCTACTTATCCCTATCAGTAAAAAAAAAGTAGAAACACAAGTTTTATGGTCTCAACTGCTAGTTTCAAGTCTTCTTCAAGAAAGTATGATTTTTTTTTTTAAAAGAAGAAAAGCCAGAAAAAAAGCCAATAAGCCAAGGTGGCAATGGTCAAAAACAAAGATGGCGACGGCCCAAATTGCCAAACTCAAGGCTTCAAAGCGGCAGTCAATGGGGGACGTCACGGTTATTATGTGCACTTCTTATCTAGAGTCTATGCCTCTAACATGGACGTATACTTTTGTTACTGGAAGTTCAGTCTCTACCTTGGAAATAGCAGTTATGAAAACAATCTCAAGGACCACTAGCTGTTCTGGAGCTTTGGAGATTGTGTTAGACTTGTAGTAACTGGACTCGTACTTTGTCTGCAAGGGCCTGCTCAAAAGAGAATATAATGTATTTTTTAAATTGGTTTTCCTGAGGAGTTTTATGAAGTATATAGTTTTCGTATAAAGTATATAGTAGTCAATTTGTACTTTAGTAAGTGTGTGTGGTTGCTGCATATACTGAAATATATTCAATTGGACATTTTGGCTTTGGTTCAAAGACTGTGCTGCGTCGCTGAGATTGATGAAACATGATGGACCCTGTAGCATCCGAAACACAAGATGGTTCTGAAAAATTAAATGCCTTTTCATAAACAACGTTGCTCGATATTGAATCAGCCGCCAGTTTGTGGAGAAAATGGGGGGCTGGGTGGGGGGGTGTTGTGGAAAGAAAATATAAGAGAGGGGGAGACGCTGTGTGGAGCAAATGAGTGCAATAGAGGAGAAAGAATATGATAAAGTGAGAGAGAGTGGTGAACAAACTCCCCGGTGCTCTATCAATATGGCTGTGGGAATGACAGTAAGAAAAATGACAGCGGTAACAGATTGGGAATGAACATACACAGATCCACTCTAATGACCAGCAGTAAAATAATAAGAGTAAGATGGATGGTTAAAAGTAAAACAAGAAATAAAGGGGGTGGCGTGTAGGAGAGAAAGTGATGAAAGCGTTGTGGTTGGAAAGTAAGAGAGAAGTGTGCGGTGGTGAAAGGAGGGGAGAAAGACAGCGTAGTGTGTCTCTGGGGACTGACTTGGGGTACTGACTGTTGCTTTTGGGGTAGAAACACCCTGTAAGTGTTTTATTCCCCCCTGTTAGTTTGAAGTGGAATTGTACAAGCTCACCCACATCTCTTAGGTTTCATGATCTGCAGTCATACGTTTCAGAACATGTGTGTTGGACAAGAGGTAGCATATTTTCAAATCATGGAAAGATGTCAGGCTTGTTCATACTTGATTTGTTGAGTTCACACTTTTTATTTTTAATTGAATGCTAGAAATATATTATATCTGCAAGTATTTTTCTTTTTTATATATTTGTGTAATATTTAATGTAATTCCATTTCAGATACAACCTGCTCTATTTAGCTACATGATGATGAGATGAGAGTAGGTGGAGAGCAGCAACTTGTATATGGTGCAAAATTGACTTTTATTGTCCATCTGCCATATGGCTAGTGAATGTTCAAATTTGACCAGACACTCAATACCATTGTTTTTTTTAGTGTTTTTTTGCTAGTGAGTAATGCAAATATTTTAGGCACATATTTGACCAGTATTTGGTTAAATGGTAGTAATTTATCTGTTCTCAGGCTATTTGGTGGAAGTGCTCAGTGACTCCAGTAATCTCTTTTTTTTTTTCTGTCTGTGGTGGTTTTCTTTAATTCTGATAGTGACCTGGACCTTCACCCTCAGACGTCTTACAGCTGTATAATATTAAATCACACAAATCCACATTTGCCACTGACCACAAGAGCATCCTCAGGAAAACGTTGACATTTATTTTGCGACCATGTGAACATATCCAACAAAGTCATAGCTAAAGAAGATGTGTTTGAGTTTCACCTTGTACGCACCTGCACATTTTCTATGTACAGGTCAGTAAATCACCGATCCTTGCACACCTTAATTCTAATGTTGTTACATCCTGGTGCACAAAGGTGATTCAACAGAGCGTAAAGTAGCATTTAAGAACTCCAGTTTTCCTTGGTGTCGTATGAAAAGTACCTTCAGTGGCTCTGTGAAGGTTAAAGCCACATGCATTTGTCTTCATCAACCACCTAATGACAACACCACCGTTTGCACATTTAGGAGACCTTGCCTTTCAGTTTGTGTAATTATGAGCTTCATGATCTGAGCTGTTAATTAAACAAAATTATTGCGTCTTCCTTTTTTTCCGTCTTTAATTCTTTGCAGCTCTCCTTTTACCCTTTCCTCTCCCTAGAGGAGGCATGTCATTGAGATGGATTCTGTCAATTTTCGTTTGTGTGTTAAAGAGCTGGCGAGAAAGCAGGCAAACGAGTATTGAAAACGTTTCAATTCACAATCGATGAGTCATCCGATCGGCTTTCTTGATAGGCCTTTGTAGAAACCACCGATAAAACTATTTAGAAGAAAAATATCGAACCGATAACAATCGTTGGCCGATCGATCGAAGCACCCTTGATCATGACCCGATGAATCTATTGCAGAGCGATAGATTTCAGCATATAATGCCTGCTTGACTTAGCAGAGCTGGACACCACACCGGCAGACCGTCTGTTGGACAACGAGACCATAATCATCTCAGAAAAGTCGTTGCCAATGAGCTAAATAAATAGCCTGTCTTACAGCCGGTTACCTCACCGAGCACACTCTCTGCTGCCCTGCTGAGATCATTGAACACTCACATTGACTGCAGTTAGTTGACCTCAGCGGTGAACTGTGTGTGTGTGTGTGTTTATTTGAATCTTTTATTTAACTCCCCTTACATTCAGCCTCCGTCAATGAACGGCCATCAACAGAAATGCAGGCTTTCATTGTGCTTGCCTGGCTTCTGGCTGATATTTGTGCGGGTGTAAATGGCACCGCTGGCTGAGGACGCTATTGTGTCGTTGCTTTTTGTTGCCAAAATGATGGATTATACTGGAAACGGGAGGAAAAGGACCTTTAGGAAACAACGACCCGTTTATCAGGACATAGTGGCTGCGAATGTGACGCACGACTTATTTGCATGATGGATGAGCCTATTCTCGGACTTCAGTTTTCATTTCATTTCACTTTGTGTACCTGTACGCGAATACGCGGTCACTGTTTGGCAAACTGAAGTGGTCCGTCTCCAAACCAAGTCCTGTTACCCAGAGCAGCAAAACACAGGAACTAAAGACATGTTCACACAAAAAATAGATATCATTAGTGACTTAACACTACTTTTTGAGATCTTGACTACAAGCAGTGGGACTTAGCTACGGGTCGATCACAGTCCAGGAGATCCTGAGCGACAGGGCACACTGTTGCCAGCTTTGTCTTCACCTGTTTAAGAAACTTTTTTGATGATTGAGGCTGCAGCTGAAATGACTAATATTTTGATAAACTGACAAATTTAAGAGCATTTTCGGTGCAAATTTAGGATGCTCATCTAGGAGAGACATTAGGGATTATTCTAAACGACCTAAACCGTTATCTGTGCACATTAAACACACCCTCACCAACCCTGTAAAGATGCTGCATTCAGGGAAAAGTCAGACTGAATAAATTGCCAGTTATGTAAAAACGAATGCCAACGGCAGATTGTGGTACAAGTGTTTTTATTAACACGCATTCACATCCTCATGTTATAACAATAGATGCAGCGGCGATATTATAATCCATATCGCTGCTGCGGCTCTGTTGTTTGACAGCGCTCACAGCTCCATTAGAGGAGGCGGAGGAATCCGTCTCAGTCTGGTCAGCGATGTGTAAACGGACCGTGGCCGCCGACTTCGGTGGGGCTGCTATCAGTTCATCAGTGTGACACGTCGCATTGGTGTACGCCTGCTGTATTATTGCGATTTTTAAGATGGCAAAAGTGTGAAAAATGTTCGATTCGCTCAGTCTGTGTATAAAATGTTTCTGTGGAGTTTTCCTCTCTCTACAGCTGGCCACAGAGCAGCAGCACTCACACACTTGGCTGGGGTTAAGCGCCGTCAAAGCAAACTTTAAATGATCTCTCCATGGCACTTCCCGTTCTATTGAACCTCAGTACTTTTTGAATTGCAGACTACACTAAGTGCAGAAAGCTGCTATATGTGATGGTCGAATATGTTTTGTCTGACGGTCATAGCGGGAAATGCTGTAGGTATTAGAAGGTTGAGGAACCCCATGGCCTGCATGGGCTGACAAGAACCCACAAATGAATATGAGACGGATCCAGAATAAAGACATTAAACAGCAAAATCTAGAGATAGACTAACTAGCAAAACCTATACTAATAAGATAATGGAGAACTAAAAGAATAAGTTAATTATTGCCTTTTTCCCCTCCAGGCTTTTGAGAGAATGTTACGATGGTGTTATATGACAGTGAAATGGGCATTTTTGTCAGCTGTAACCACAGGTGATATTGAAGGTCGTCCGCGTTTTCATGTTTTCAATCTATTCAATCAGAACAGAAAAGAAAAGATCACATTGTCCCCGTTCATCTGTTGGTGCAATGGTGTCATGGCTTTAACTCCAAATCAAGGATGCAAATGCTTTGTTCAACACGAAGCTCTGTTTTAAACAGTGAGCAAATGCGTAAATGAACATTTCTTGTAGTCGTATTATAATACTTTCCTTAAGCTTTATATCATGTTTTTTCCTGCTGACTTACCCCTCTTTGACTATTTGAGAGGCTGTAACGGTGTCGTTCACGGTGCCCAATATTAAAACATCTCTCTTCTGTCTTTCCTCTCTCTGCAGTACGAGTTCAAGGTGAAAAACATCAAGAAGAAAAAAGTCAACATCGTGGTGTCTGTCGACGGCGTGAGAGTCGGCTTGAGGAAAAAGAAAAAAGTGAGTGACCTTTTTATTTGAACTCTCCTTTCTGTCTTCTATTCGAGGATCTTGTCCTTGGGTACATTGTATGTGTTTTAACAGGATGCATTGATCCCATAGACGGGTATGCTGACAAGAAGAACAATGTGAAACTCTGCGCACTGGTCTGCATACATTATCCAGAGTAACGGCAGATGAAGCTGCTGGAGCCTTGTGAACCGTGTATGGATTCTACTTTGTTTGCTTCGTCCCACGCCATGCAGCTCATTCGCTGCGCCGCAGATATGAGGCTGATGGAAAAGATGAATGAGTGAGCGGGCTTTCAATTTCCTGCTCCCTGCGTGTTGGAACGCTCTCCTTTTTCGCTGAAGCTTCTGTTGATAGTCGGACATATTTTTAAATCATGCATAAAGATGACAGCCTTGGAAGTTATCACTCAAGTGTTTTGCACATGCAGACCTAAACAATCCTACTGTGGGGGATTAAGTGCTAACACGGACAAATTAAAGAACCATTCCAGACCTTTTCTTTCTGGTGGTGGTGATCGGTCCTCTTTCAGACGGCAGACAGAGGTGAGAATGGAGACATTGTGAGGGCGGACAAAGAGCCTGAGAGGAATTGTATATACGGGGGAAGATGTAGAAGGAAAGTGAAGGGACGAGCCAAGAGAAAACATTAAGGACACGATGGTGGGAGTGTTGAGACCTGGAGACAAGTGGGTCTGTGTTTCCCGGCGTGGTGACTGTAATCCACAGAGACGGACCGGAGTGGACATCACCTGCCGAGAATCACAGAGAGTCTGACAGCCGGATGCAAACAAACGGGAGTCACTTAGTAGTACCGTCCGTTCTCCTCACCAGGCACGCATCCCGGTTTTTCATCTCAATTCATTAGTCCAGACTGAGATAATAATGAATCTAAATTCAGTGCAAAGCTGCGGCGGCTAGAAAGTTGCCACTAAAAAAAAACTGTCAAATGTAATGCATTGAAATTTATTGAAGAAATGAGCATCTATTAGACTTCACAGTCTAAATAATGAAACTTTTAGTGCGTCAGCTTGAAGGGAGACATCTGTTGAAGAAGGTGCGGTCTTCCCACACAGTCATGACAATGTGGATATTAAGGATGTCTCTATTGCATGTAAGTAACAAAGGCGGATGTGTTGACCGTGACTTGTAAATACAGGCAGATGTACGTCGCAGATCCACATTCGTGTCTCATTAAGAGGAGGCTTACTTGAGTTGTCTCACCGGTCCTCTAAGGTGCTGCAACGTATCCTCATTCTACGGTTGGGATGATATCCCACGAAAAGTTACTCCTCCTTTTACGTGCGTTTTTCCGACGAAAGACAGCGACACGTGTCATTTCCCGCTCATAACGTGCATGTGGTCATTTCAAAATAAATTCACAGGAAACTTAGTTAGGTTTAGGCAACACAACTACTTCGGCCCGTGTGTGATTTAGCTGTCTTTATACGTCCTCGTTCAAGATTGCGTGGATAACATACAAAACTATTTTGTGGGATACTTACAAATTTTGGCGCATTATTTTGGATGAGACCAGTCTGGGATGGTACACGAATTGGACAATATGTGGAATATTGCTATGACCGCATACGATTATTTCTGTTATCGGACCTGAAGAAACAAACCAAGGAAGTGATTTCAGTGACGGTCCCTTCTGCGTCGTATTGGCTGATGTTGCTATTATCGGCATCGTCGAAAAGGCTCAATGTCAGCCGGCGGGCTGGAATGAAAGGACGGTTGGATGGAAGGATGTGTTGCCTCCACCTGGTTCCTCGTCTCGTTTGGGTCCCTCGCCAGAAAAGCTGAAATGTCAAGTGTGAGCGTCGGCAATCTAATTAGTACACCTCCGAGTGCGTCGGATGAAATGGAAGACCGGAGCTGTGTGTGATTGACTGATTGAGTCAGCAAAGCTCTGCGGAGATAGAAATCAATATGAATAATTCCTGTGTGCTCTTGTTTCTGACATTTTGATTGTGACATTAAAGTAGAAAGGTAGCTGTAAACAAATGGACAGACAAAAGGGAAGTGGACAAATATAAATGAATGTCCCAAGGACGGAGTTGTTATGTCATCTGCGCCGTTCCTTCAGTCCGCAGCTTAATATATTAAGAAGCTTAACCCCGGTGTGAACCCACAGCTTTGCTTTTGTTTCCACAGAAGAAGGAGTGGACGTGGGATGAGAGCAAGATGATGGTGATGCAGGATCCCATTTACAGGTAAGCTGGCCACAGTTTTCTCTAGCTTCATTTAAAATGTTCATTTATTTTTGTTTTGAATTCCCCCATTCCAACGGCTTCCGTCCTTGTGGGTCATTGGGCCCGCTTCAAGCGCATTTTAATCCAAACTTGACCGCTTAAATGCACCGCGGTGACTCAGGAAATGAGAATCTTTTGTCTCCGTCACTGTGAGTGCATTTTGAGAAAAGGCAATTTAGCAGAGGCTGCAATAAAGCCCATTTTGAAAATGCATGGACTAAATGAGCGAAGCAATTATGTTGAAAACGAGTTATTGTAGCAGTCACAATATCGACACTTTCAGTTTTAATACCTATTATATTATAATTATATTATCGCCTCACCTTTTCATTAGTTCAACCATTGAAAACACCATAAAGGTTTATCATTCAAATGACTCGTATCCTTAATATGGTCGCTATTGCTCTCTGTGAACCCGTTTAACACATTTTAACTGTGGCTGGCTAAAATGGAAAATGGATAGCGAGAAGGAAAAAGTGGAATACTACTCACGGAATATCAGGCTTCACTAGTCAGAGACCTTCTGGATTAAATGTAAGATCAGAATGAATGATTTATGCAGATCAGAGTAAATGTCATCAATAGATGCGGCCTCAGGGACAGAATTACAAGCATGAGAGTGAGTGTGTGTGTGTGTGTGTGTGTGTGTGTGTGAGAGAGAGGGGAACAGTATGATAGAGAGATCTGGAGTGACATTCCTCTGTTCCACCTCACAGGATTGTGACCATAAGGTCCAATTCATTCAGTCCAATTGCCGCAGGGGCTTAATCCTTTGATTTTAACACGCGCACACACACACACACACACACACACACACACACACACACACACACACACACACACACACACACACACACACACACACACAGTGTCTCTGTCTAGCAGACTATGATGGGTAAGCGCCATCAATCAGTCCCCACCGTCTGCCGAGCTGATCTTGACGGATCCCGATGACTCATCTCATCTTTTCTGTTCATCTGACGGTAGTCCAAACAGTCGTCTCACTCATTCAATATTTGGCCTCCGCTGTGTGAAATGGAGCCTCTAATCCTTCCACCTGACGAGTAAGGATTTATACCTCACATAAAGCTGGGCGCACACGCTGTAAGATTCAGAAATGTTGTGTAACTCCAACTCACACAGTAGGAGCATAAACGTCTGCATTGGGAAAGCCAAAGCTTTTTGGCCACACTGCTCACACTGTGGGCCAGGAGGAGGAGGAGGAGGAGGAGGAGGAGGAGGAGGAGGAGGAGGAGGAGGAGGAGGAGGAGGAGGAGGAGGAGGAGGAGGAGGAGGAGGAGGAGGAGGAGGAGGAGGAGGAGGAGGAGGAGGAGGAGGAGGAGGAGGAGGAGGAGGAGGAGGAGGAGGAGGAGGAGGAGGAGGAGGAGGAGGAGGAGGAGGAGGAGGAGGAGGAGGAGGAGGAGGAGGAGGAAATCCGGCAATATCAACAGAGGGGGCCAAACTCACTTAACTCATCTGCTCTGCTTAAAGCTGTGATGAAGTCTGTGAAGTAAGAGCGCACCAGGGGTAGAGTCTTAAACATTAAGGAGAGTTTGACTCCGACCCGACTGTGACCTGCTTTCCATTAGCGAAGTGTCGTGTTGGCCCTGCTGCCAAATTCTACAGGCGTTGTGAACCAGAGAGAAAAGAAGGCCACCGTTTTGGTCGTCTGCCGCATTTAGATATGTGTAATCTTTATCAATGAACATGCTAACAATGCATGTCATTTAAAGGATATGTTCAGCGTGTCTAAACACAGCACCCACCTGCCATAAGTACATTGAGAGAGTTTCCTTCTTTCTGCAACCAGAGAAGTCGCCCCCTGCTGGCCAGTAGAGAGAATGCTAATTCTTAAGACCCTCCCGCATTGGCTTCACTTCTCCAGAAACAGCTGTTACTTCAGCTCTCACCTCTGCTGTGAACGGCGGTGAAGAACCCTGAGTCACACCAGAGTATAGCAGTCAGTCTCTTGACCTTGTTCTGTAATCACTCAGTGTATCCTTTGGTGGACTCCACTGATCGAATTCAATTAACACTCGGCCTACGTTCTTATATGAATATATGTTACGTTTCAGCGGTGTACTTCCCACAGGTCACTTCGTAACCAAGGAGTTAGGTTGTGTCTCTGTCCCTGGCTTCTTTCAAAGTCATGTTGCACTGGAAGTTAATTTGTAATTAATATGCGAGGAGTGAAGTTTATACCGCTCAGCTTGAGCACCATGTATGGGCATTTTATTTGAGAAGTGACCCGGTGCACCGTCTGTCTAGTTGGAAAGGAGAGGTGTGTGTCAGCCTCAAATCACTAAAGTGCAAATTAGAAGAGGCTTCCCTCGGCCACTGGAAAAACCCCCGCATGAGAACACACGGCCTGAATGTAATCATTTTGGTGATACGTTCGAATGAATGCGCTCCGTAAGATAAAGGGATGCATATTCAAATCTTGCCTTTTTTTCGAATGCAGGGAGACAAAACGCACATCAAAGTGTTTTAATAAATGCTCCTGTGTTGTTGTTTTTTCTTCATATTCACAGCGACTGGACGCCGCGTGTCTAAATCATTTGGGAGGATTTAGCTGAGATGCTTTGCATTTCTTGTGCACTCCCTTTTTCATCTTCAGCTGCTTTGTAGCTTTAGCTGCTGGCTCACTGCCGCCGAGGCCGTCCACCACCTCGTATGCAACGCCAGCGGCGCTGTCAATCGCAGTGACGCATTTAAACATGTCGCAGGACACTTCCACCAGCGTCATTTATTCCCCCCGGATCTTAACCACAAATCCGATGTTGCTTATCATGCGAAGACACGGTCAACAAAATACCCTCTGAAGGGTCTAAAGCTGTGTTTCACACACACACTTGAATGTTTTATTTATGTAGCGCCCCACAAAACAAGCCACACAGACATAAATAAGCAATGCATACATAATACAGCATTTCAGCTCCGAGAACATTTCTACTGTCACCACCTCCTGCTCCAACAATGTCAAAAAATCACCATCAGAGAAGTCAGGTCTGTGGCAGCTGTAGCTCTGAATACCGCGACTGAAGAGAACTGTGGCGGCTCTCAAATGGCCATGAAGTCACGCTGCAAAGTAGTGCGTCTTCCCCCAACATTAATGACGACCAATCAAAACACAGCTCTCTTTTTAAACTATTCGGCTTCACTGTTTGTTTGCTGGATGCAGTCTGAATTGAGCGTCTCTTCGTCATTATGTCGGTGACAAGAAGAACGCTGCCGTCTGGCGTTACGGTGGTTTTTCCAACTTCCAGACAGAGAAAAACAGGGATGCTGCAGCTAGAAATTGGAGCGTAACCTGATAAAGAGGCGACATGTGAATCACAATGTCTCCCTGGCTGCTCGTTCCATCTGCTTCTCATTTTTCCACAGAAAATAGTGGGTGGTCACGAGTCATCGGGTGCTCCAATATATGCAATGGATGCTTAAATCGGGTCTCGACATCCATTCGTTTTTCTTTCATCACACGAAATGAATATTCCACGATGAGTTGTCTCCCGCGCAGTCAGGTGAAATGATCTTGCAGTCAGGTGAAATGATCTTGCAGTCAGGTGAAATGATCTTGCAGTCAGGTGAAATGATCTTGCAGTCAGGTGAAATGATCTTGCAGTCAGGTGAAATGTTTCGCCATTTGGATACAAACTGAACTACCGGGGCCTGTGAGTCGGTACGAGTGACCGGAGAGACCAGATACACGTGTAATGAATTGAGCCACAACGCCGTCCGATTACAATGTCCTTTAATGGAACAACAGCATTCTCAGAATGTCTCATGTCATTGCTGAAGGATAAATGTTGGGCCTTTCTTTAAAAAGGTCCCTGTCACCCCCCCCCCTCCCTCCTGTTGTTTTATGTCATTCTCCTCCTGCATGCACACGAGGATTCCATTCACGCCACCAGTCCAGTAAAAAACACATATCGACTGCATCGGGCCATGCCTTTCAAATCTCCCATTCAGTCATCGTCAAGTCAATACACCGTAGGAATCACACTGTCAACACGTCGTAATGCTAGTTCAGTGATGAAAGCACTGCCACTAATATTCTAATTTGAAATAAATGAACACTTCAGTTACGAGTCATGAGCTTTCCCTCGTGTCTGCATGCAAGCGAATGAACGCAACGCTCGCTTGGCCGTAAACCACAAACAAACGATGACAAATAATTGCTGACAGCATGCTGGCTGCTGCAGAACGGTGTTACTGTAAACACTTTGTCATGAGCGTCACATCAACAGCAGAGGACGTTGACGGTAGGTGGACAGTTTCAGCCAGGGGGGAGGACTTTCAGCCCCTTTTGCTGTAGCGGGTTTCTCTTAATATTTACAAGTGTCGATGCAATGTGTGTGTGTGTGTATTTAACATTCCAACTGACAGAGACGCGCAGCCTCGGGGCAAAAGCAGCAGACCAACTCAGTAAGGAGTGTACCAGAATCCCCTGGATCAAGAACACACACACACACACACACACACACACACACACACACACACACACACACACACACACACACACACACACACACACTATTATGACTTGAGGCCACCCACCAATTCTGAGCTGCAGGGCTGAGAGGGAAAAGACCTTGAAGGGGTGAAACAACACCACAGCCGTGTCCAGAGGATTAAATATCTAAATTCTGCATAATACACCTAACATGCTGCACGTATTATGTACTGCATGTCTCAAAATCATTTTTTCCTGCAAATATGTGCAGAAAAAAAAGGCGGGAGCACCAACATAATGTCGCTTATTCCAGATGTTTTTAGGGTAAGAGAAGGGGTAGTTTACCTCAGTCCAGATCCCCAAAACAGGTTTGCCAAATGTAAAGGTCATAGTATATAGTTATTCCTTATGGTTATAGATGGTTTTATCAATAATGTCAGACATATTGTAATATCTCTTCTTCTGCCAGCTATCGAGAGTTACGGCGAAAGTAATTTTTTATAGACACATCTGTTTAGTGTCTGCATAATCTGTCAGTGTTGGCAGGCTCACCAGAGAAGGACAAAGCTAAAAAAGCTATAAAAAAAAAATGTCCCTCTCTGAAATTAATGTTCGGTATAAACTGACAATAATTCAGTTGGATTTCTAGAATTCACTTAGTCCACTTTTACTCAAAGGAATAATAAATCACAGGGTCCTCACGGTTATTTTTTGTGTGTGTAAATGGACACATAACTCAGCCACCCGGTGAGTGAATCTGCTGAACCTTTTGAAAATTCCTCCCCGAGTCGGTATTTCATAACTCACTCCCGAGATAAACAGATGGCGGATGCAAGATTGTTGGTAATGTCAGCGGCAGATGATGAAGGTTAGACGTCTCGAATACAACTTTCTGCAAATACATCTGTAATATCTTTTACGCTTGATGATACATTGGTGCAAACTGATAAAACTGACGGGTCTGATTTGTTGGATGTTCGTGATTCGAGTACACAGATATTCTCAAACCTAATTTTTCAGCAAGGACTCTTCGTTTTAAGTCTTCTGGGAGTCTTGTCTCATCTACCGAAATGACAGTTTTCATCTGGCCACAGCAGACCCTTGCGTACGGGTGCATGTTATTGAAATATTTTAGCTATACGCCGATATAAATCCGCCAGTATTCGTTTGTTGCAGATATCATATCAGTGTTTACAGGTGTGTCAGCTGATTAGGCCTGTCACAATAATTACTAGATTTACTCATGGTATGGTGAATGGACTTCATCATATTTACGTTATTGACTTATCGTGCCATATATGGACATGCGCTCAATCGTTTTTTTACATTATTGACTGCAACGACACACCGCCGTCACTTAGACCACGGATAGTGTGTGAGATGGAGTCAAGGAGAACACAAGTTATTGAATGTATTTGTTGTTGGATGGTGGATGCTGGGAGCCATGTGCACAGCTAGGACACAGAGCTGGTCCTAAATATAATGCAACAACTTACCTCTGTCTGTTTCCTCTTCCCAGGGTGTTCGGGCACAATACCTCCCCGGGGGCTCGAGCACCCATTTATAGTTCCGGGAAATACCAACTACAGGAAGCGGGCAGGCAGGGGGAAGTGAAAATATGTGTTGCTGTGTTTAGTTCGAGAAATGATGGTGTTTCTAATTTACTTTATTTATAGGCATTATAATTAGATGTGAATTATTATAGATACTTGTGGTAAAATCAGGTAAATATTTATTGTACAGATATGGTTAGAAATAGATTTTGTCATATTGACAGGGCGACAGCTGATAAGTACTGGAGAACTGCCAAAGATAGGTTTGTGGAGTCTGTATTGCATCCTTTAATCCTGACACTGACGTTTCTTTTTCAGTTGTACAATGTCCTGCACACTGTGGTACATCTGCAGGTATTGCTATCAGACTTTTGAAACTTTGAAAGATGTTTTTTGGTATTATGTCTCAAATATACAGCAACATTGAAGCTGTAACTGTAACAGGAACGAGTCTCGGATGTTACATCTTCCCTCGCTCACTCAGAATGTCGGTTTATTGGTCACACTAACATGACTCAACAAAAAGAGTTTCACACGACTCCCGAAGAGTGTGTCCTAGTGTCTTGCAGCGTTCCTCCGTGGGTGTGTGTGTGTGTGTGTCAGCGAGAGATTGGAAAGTAGTGAGAGAGTGTGTGTGTGTATCTGTCTCGGGTTAACACTTCTCCGGTCTTCTACCGTGGTAATTTCTGTCATCCTCTGAGAAGAAGGCCGCCCTCGCTGACTTCCGCCCAACAGTCCGTTCTCACTTCCAACCTCTCCAGTGAGGATCTCCCACCCACACAATTAAAGTCAATCTCGTGTTTGCGTGCTGTAGAAACACCCCGATCATGCGATATGGAAAGCAAAGCTTTGATATGTAGCGAACCACATTTTGCTTTGATGTTTCCGTTTGCGCGTGGCTGGCTCTACATGCTGCACACTCATTGTGCACACATACAGCAAAGCGCACACATGAAAGCCTGTGCAGTTCCTCACAACCTCATTCAGTCCTATACAATCTCTGTCTCAGCAGCATCCTACTCCTCTGTGCTCTGAGCTCATGGACTGTCCAGTCAAATTTGATAGTTTGCTCGCTTCCTCAACGGAGACAAACTCAAAGAAGGAAGAGGAAATTGAAAGAACAATTTCCCCTCGGACAGACACTTTCCCAAAATATAGTAACTTTTAAAGGGTCGTTTGACTCAAATTACAAAAGAAAAGGTAATGCAGTCGTGTTTTTATGTGCCCAGGTTTTGAGATAACTGTCTCTGAAGCTTCTTCTTCAACTCCACCGTAATGGCAGAAAAGGACCTTTCATTTCCCTCCCTGTAATAAGCAGTTAAACTCTCCAGATTCAGTGCCCCATATCGCTATTTTCCAAGCTACTATCTAGCATGGGAACAAATGGAAGAACCAGTGTTGTGAGATCGCCCACTGAATGGTAAAGAGGGAGCAGTTTCCCAACACAGCCTGAGTGAAAGCAAACCAATTAGCTGTAAATAACAGCTAAACACACCTTTCAAATGTCTTTTAGTCCTCAGGATCTTAATATTGTTCCAACTGAAACCTTTCATCCAGATTACAAAGATGTGTTATCTGGAAAACCAGTTGCAGGCTCCTAACAGTTCCTGTGATGTCCAGGAAAATCGTTTTGCACAGCCGGTCGGGTCTCTTCCCACAGCCAGAGGGGACCCTGTGGTTCTCTGTGTTATTACAGTGCTGGGCTCCGTCCAACACATACTGAGGGAAAACAACATGAGCCAGACTTAATCATTGACAGTCTCCCCCCCCCCCGCACAGCTGCTCAGCCAGACTCCTTCTCCTCCCCCCCAGCGTGATTCATAAAGGAGAAGTTAAAAAAAGACTCCTTTCAAATAAAACATCTGCACAGCACCAGGTTGTGCCTCTGCAGCTGGTTTGGGGTCCTGTATTATTCCACCGACTCCTGCTTTCACTGACCTGGAGAAACACCTGATTAACTTTCACAATTCCTTTAAATCCCGTGATAATTAAGGTCTTTAGATTTCTTCATCCTTATTAATCAAGAAACAAGACAGAACTTCTATTCGTTATTTATTTCTCTCGGACAGCTGTTTTGACATCCTTGTTTCTATATGTTCTTTTACGAACCCTATTTAGTTTCAGAGGTGTCTTTCTGATAGCCTGATAATAACAAGATATAAAGCTTATCAGACACAACTTTCACAAATAGTTCACCGATTAACGCACCATGTCTGAGGATTTTACAAAGACGGACAATTTGTTTTTAAATGTTTTAGAACCAGTGGGTCCTAAAAATAGTTTTTTTGCCAGCCAAATTCTATGAAAAAAGACGCTTGTGGACACAAATCACTCGACCCACTCACCAGCTTAGTAACATTGGTCGTCCATTTGGAACTGTAACACTGAATGAGTTGCCTGAATAGAGGAAAGCGGCAGCAACATGTGTCTGAAGATGACCTTTAACAGTTAGCTGTGCAGCACAAACTGGAGAAAAACACTGCCACGGTGGTTGGATTTATTATCCTCTCAATTCCAAATGAAGCCGACATGTCTGGGAAGGTGTCGCAAGTCTTTTCACCAGCCCCCCTTTTCATATATTTGACAGTAAGGCCTTGTTGTGGCCCTGAGTCGAACCTGCCTCTTTCTCATTATTACAAAAATGATTCTCCACCTTATAGATACATCTATATTGAATTCATACTGCACTGTTTTCAATTCTTACATATTTTTCACTGAAAGATACCATGAACTTTAAAAAGGAGTTGGTTAGTGAGAGCATATTTCTTTTCCACAGCTTTGAAGCGCCCAGACACCAGAGGTTCTTCCTTCGTCGGCTGCAAGATTAATCTTTTATTTATTTGTGAGTGAGCATTGACTTGATATGGTTGAAAGCTCAGGAAAAACCCTACTAAATGGACCACTGAGTTGAGAGTATTTGTCACACGTACTGTACTCCTACTCTCAAGCTGAAAGTGTAGAAGGTTGCAGAAGCACTTAGTTTTGGGATTTATTGCAGCCACAAACTGCATTTTAACAGCTATTGTTAAGTATTTTTCTTGTACTGGAAGTAATAGTACCTTTACCTGTCTACTCGGGAATGTTGCTCTTATTTACCCACACAGCCTCACTACTGGCCGTAGGTGAAAAACAAGTCCAGCTTACCGTCCACAAAGCAAAGAGAAGGTCTGGGGTTGTTTTGTGCCTCGGGGAAGGTGAGTGTGCCGAGAATGTGGAACATAATCAGAAGGCAGAAGTTCTACTAAACTGTCTCTGAATAGATGTAAAGGTTTATTAGAACTTACTCCCAATAATAAAATGTCAAAAACTGATTAGTATCTGTTCTGGAGCTCCTGATCCAATCGCACACGATCCTCCTCAACAGATGGCGTCAGCTCAAGTCGTCTCAGAATCGTACCGTACTAAATCTCCATTGTTCTGAGCCCTTAACGCATCTCTCATGGCTTAAAGGTTGAGATTGAAACTTGATCCTCTATGTTGGAAAAGAAAACAAATGTCACTACAAGTTCCATTTGTAGCTCTTCTGGAGCTCTCAGTGGTACCACACTATCTTCCTTTTAATCTCTAATTATTACGTCCGTCATACATCCCAACATTGTTTTCTTTATTGTGTCAGAGCAAAGATAAGGGCTTCTTAATTCATCAACGGGGCCACTGGCCTCCCCTGTGCAACGCATGTTGGAGAATAACACTGATTTTGAAAAGAGAGTGGGAGGGCAGGAGGAGTGGAAAGTAAAACAGGACAGAAAGAGGGAGGGACGTTTGGGTTCGGAGAGCTAAAGGATGTGGAGGAGTGTTGCTAGTTTGTTGCTAAGGTGTGGTGAAGACGGGAGCAAAGTTAATGAGAAAACGTCACTGCAGCAGTTCAACTTCATTACGAAGGAGACTCTTCAGATGTCTTCACTTGGTCGTGCCACTAAAAGCTGACGGGGACTAAAAAGGACTGCTGCAGTCTCTCTGACTCTTTTGAATTCATCTTCTCGTCTTATTTGGTTCTTCCGTCACATCCTTTGAACATTTGACAGAGTTGCTTTTATGTCTTGGCAGATTATTAAAAAGATATGATGAATCCACATTCAAATACAGATAATAATGTAGGTCGTATGCCTCCGTATCCAAGATCTCTCTGTTCTGTTTGCTGTGGTTGGAACACATGAGATCTCAGTCCTTTGAACTGTCTGTGGTGGGGAATTGGAATATTTTCTCCATCTCTCCCTCCGTCTGTAATCTCATATGTATGAGCTGTGCTTGAGCTTTCGAGCTCTTTTTCCCTCACTTGGTCTTTTTTCTTTTCACTTTCATCTCTGGCGATTCAAATGATGTTTGATTAGTTAGTTAGTTTTCTTGGTTTTCTTTCTCCCTCTCATCCGTCTCCTCTTTCTGTCGTTCTCCGGAGACTCTTCAGTTGATGAAAAGAACTGCCATCACACATTCCATCCATTCAGTCACCTCGCAAGATGCTGTCGATGCACAATGTGTTGCTTTCTTATTTCAATGTTTGGGGATTGTGTGTGTCATGCAGTATGTACGAGCTCAGGCGCTGTTCTCCCGATGTTTTTCATCCATTGAATAGAAGTGACTATGTGGGATTTTTTTTTCGTAACGGTACAGACGTGCAAGCGGTGGAATGACTGGATGTAGAACTAAACCTATTGTGGATTATAAACAATCTAAAAGTTCAGCTCTAAAGTCCAGACTCTTTTGAACAAATCCACACATGCTCATACCCCCCCGAGGCACTATACCATATAAATATCAAAGCCATCTTGATTTATTTTGCGGTTTATGTTTGTTTGGGAGAAAGTCTGAGTGTCGATCCATTCGCTCGGTTTATTGCAGGGCTGGAGATATTGATTTAGTGACTTCACTTCTCATAAAAGACCCCAAAATATGTTCATATACACCCCCCCCCTTTGTAAATAATGCATCAAAGAATAGAAATGAGACTGAGCCTCCAACTTCTCACCTTGACTAAGAAGTGCAGGAGGAGATTGCCCGGCTGCTCGATGATTAAATCTGTTTTGTCCGGCCGTGCTGTATAATTCCAGGCTTTTCTTTACGTGGGCACGCGGAGGTTGAGCTGACACAACAGCTTTTGCGATGATGAAACTCTACCTTTTCACCCTGCCCTTTAGATCCACTTTTAATCAACATAATGCCTGATCAGTATGCTGCGTTATTGAGTCCGGTTTACCTCGGAGCTGCCAAATTGAAGGAAAAGATTTAAGGTCGGCGCTATCGCAGAAACTCTTTGTTTACTGTAAAGCAGAATAATGTTTCTCCTTCTGCAGACCCGAGTGGTTTTTAGTGTGACACGGTCAAAAGGCTTTATATAACCTCTTTAAATGTGCTTTTGTTTAAAGGGATTCTCTAGTGTAAGTCTAAAGCCTGTTGCGGTTATGAGCCGAGACACATTTAACTGAGGAGCAACATGAGCGTTAAAGAAACTGAGAAGTCTGATTAGGTGTAGATCATGTTCAGACCTGACATAGAGGACAATCGTGGCATCTTATAAAACATTTTAAATACAGTGCACCTGGCAATGTTAATTCACTGAGCCGGCTCACACAGTCAGCGACAACGACAATAAGCTGAGTAATTCAGTTAAGATTTGCTCCCCAGCGTGAAAAAACAATTAAAAAAACCCATTTTGCACCCCATTAAAAAGTTTGCAAAGTAGAATTTAAACTGACCTTGCAGAGCGGGCACATCCTGGCTCTGTACTCTATATCGAAACACTTCCACCAACTGACCTAATGGACAGAGAATGCTGGCATTAAAACATTGTAAAGGCTTCTGTAACTTCTACACCGTGCTGCTGATTGACACTAATGCTGTCACTCGAACCTAGGCATTCTCACAAACTGCATTAATGAGCAGCATTAGGTTTAGGGTAATTGAATACTAGGGTTTTAACACACCATAAATATAATTGACACATCAAAACCCACCTTTTCTTGCAGCTCATACTGTTGAATCCAGTGGAGGAGACATAATTAAGTCTTTAACACAACTGGCCATATCACATTAAGGAGGATTTATTGCACGACCGTATTGTTTCCGTTGCCAGAGACCCAGCACCAAGTTGCATCTCTACCGGCTTAATTCACTCAGTGACAGAGAGAAGAAGAGTGGCATTCATTCATGAGAAACTGTTGTGGATTGCACCTTTTATAAACAGGAAAAACAACCCCCCCCCCTAAAACTGAAGATGAGAAGCGTTTCCGTTGGCAGTACTTGACTGATTCATTTGGCCTTTAACCGACTTTCATGTCGAGCCCGCCTCTCTATTTCTGAGATCTGATCCATCCGACGCATCTTCACCTGGATGTTTGGCAGCTTGCTCCCCTTAAGAGACGGTTGATGGAGATGTATCTGGGCCGTCATCTCCGCGCCGCTTGGGGATTTGTCAGCTAAGCCAGTCGGCTAAGCTCACTTTCACGCTCTCTTGGCTGAGCTTCACTTGTCTGGCAGCATGGAATGTTGTTTTTTTTTATTTTTTATCATTGCCTACATGTTTGGAATAAGAGTCAGTTCTCTGCAGGCAACAATTGGCAGAACATAAGACCTTTTCCCCCTGCTTTGGATTTCAAAGAACGAAATCTGAATGGTTGAAAGGGGAGACAACTTAAAGGTTTTCGCAAAGTGCAGCCGGAAGGGAGCGGTCAGTTCATTTCCAGCAGATGACACGACTTGATAATAAAGACCCAGTTAGCACGCTGTTTGTTGACAGAAATGGTTCAGCCACTCTAATTGAGCTGCAGCCACCTCACCTCCCTGTAACCCCTCGAGCATAATGTTGCCGTGTTTCCCAGAAAGTGCTCTGTAAACTGTGATGTCGCAACAGGATCCAGATCTTGTTCGGTCGAGAGCCGCTCATTAGCTGTGGTGAGCAATGCATCGCTGTACGGCTGAGACCCCGGATTTCCTGCACGTACAAAACCAACATGCACAGAAAAACATCCAGAGACTCATTTTGACGGATGACATTTGCTCTCTGTTGGTTGTCCAATGTCTCGCTGTGATAAAATACCCCAAATATACCTCCAGGCCCCTTAATATGGCACTAATTGGTCCCAATTAGGAAGCTATTAACTAAATGAAGCCAACATCATGATAATGCCGCCCAACTAGACTCCTGTTTGTAGAATAATTGAAATGCTCACTTGGCCTTAAACGCCATTTTCCTGCCAGTGCGCGTGTGCAACTTTCAACAGAGCTGAGAAGGAAGCCAGATGGCTCAAGTTTAGTTTATTCATAGAGCGCATTTAAAAACAAACCAATACAATAAGAAGGCTCACTGCTTTGCTACTTCCATCATCAGCTTGGAAGCACAACAGGGGGCGTGAACCCTGAGGTCTGATGTGGAAGCAATACGCTTCAGAAAACAACATTTCAACTCCTTTTGTGGAACAACATACTGCCAGTGAACATGTCCCAGGCAAGACGATATATAACACGTATCAACAAATATACAAACAACCAGATACAAATAGATCCCTGTCCTCTATCGATCATTCATGAAAGTTCTATTACCTGTGCATTAATTCATGTGTTTTTTCGCTAAATGAAACAAAAACCACCCGTGTCTTGTTTCAGCATCCGTCTCGTTTAGACTGAACACGACATTTTCCAGCTTCTTTGTAACAGTCCTGTCACCATATTGTCATCTGCAGTGCTTTATCTCTCCAGAAGTGTTCTTTTCTCATCATAAATTGGATCCGTTGGGGAGCTTAACACCTGCAATGTTCTCTCCCCTGCAGGTTATCGCGTCTTATCTCTTGTCCTGGTGCATTTGCTCCCAAAAGTATTCCGTCCTATACTCCTGCTCTGCAGGATATTGTGTAGCTCTTGACTGAGGCTGCACACAGCCTCTCCCCGCCAGGACAACTCTGTTATTGTCTCAAACTTAGTTCCCGCTTTCACACAGGATCTTTTTGTTGTGATCATATTCCCTCCTCTGTCTCACTGTTGTCACTTGAGTTCTTTTTTCATTTTTTTACTTTGAATTTGAAGTTTACTTTCAATGTGTGTCTCTGAACTTCCTGCTTCAAAGTCTCATAGAAACAATGGAGGAAGTCTGGAAGGCAGTTCATTTGATTTAAATAGCACTTCCCCCGTGATCACAACTTTCCTCCTTTTTGAGACAGAGTTTGGTCTCATGCCTTCGGATTAAAACAAACTTAAAACAGTGTTTATTTTTGTCACATTGAAACCCCAGAGAAACGGGCTGAGTGCCTGTTTGGCGTCTTAAGACACATTTAGACACGCAGCCAGGCTCAGATTTTGTTTTGCATCATATCAACTTTTTTTAATTTATTTTTATTTCTGACCTATTTCATTCTGTCTTTCAGAATATTCTATGTATCGCATGACTCGCAGGATCTGAAGATATTCAGCTACATCGCCAGAGACGGACAGAGTAACGTCTTCCGCTGCAATGTCTTCAAGTCCAAGAAGAAGGTAAGAAAGACAGCGGGCCCGTTACTGAGCTCTCACCTCTGAATGGAGACTAACAGCTTGAGTTATCAGGTTAGAGATCTGATGTGGCCTGACTCTGTGATTATTGAGTCGTCCTTGAGCAAGGCACTTAATGTCAACAACAAATAGTGGTGAAAAAAAGAAGAATTTAGGTCCTTATTTATTTACCCATCTGATGTTTATGATGGATAACGACTCATCTGTTGTCCACAGCGGGTTGATGAGATGGAGAGAGAGAGTTGTGATTGTGTCCCCTCTCCAACCACATGCTGTCATTCAGTGACGGCTAATGGCTTCTACATGTTCGGCCTTGGACACGGATGACACATTCTATCTTCGAGGGTGATTGGAAAGCCTAAATAATGATGCACTGCCTCGTGAATTTTTTACTTACTTCGCTCAAAGGTAATTACATTGGAAAGCACAGAGTGAGCTGCAATATTAACTCGAGCACTCGGGAGAGAGCAGACATCTACCAGGTGTGTCTGCAACGGCCACTGCTGTATCGTGGGATTGAATGAATACAACCCACAATTGGCTAAACACCCCCCCCCCCCCCCGTGAGGCATCGTCAAACATATTTCAAAAAAAAAAAATTAAACCAAGCTGTCTGCCGGCGCTGCAGCGGCCGAGTGGCGACGAGGTACAGCAGTGTGTGTGTGTGTACTGGTAGCTCTGTAAGCTGTAAGGGGTTTGCAAACTATACAGCACAAAAAACAAAAAAAGTGAGCCAATCGACAACCGGGGATGTGTGCCACCAACAGGCTGCAAAGCGTCGCAAAACACACTTTTTTGTAATACCTTGACAAATACAAAAAAACTGAAATGTTTCAGAATATAATTTGTTCTTCGGATATTCTCCCTTACATTGCCAATAGAGTGAAACAAATGGTGGAATCATGTTTTGAGTGGACAATACCTTTTAATTTAGTAATGCCGTGATATACAACCTTCACCGCAAAACCCCCCCAAAAATTGCTGTGGTATAAAGTTGAGATCATATTGCTCATCGCTAGCAGAGATGTATGCACGCAATCGCCACACACACACACACAAGACCGATCACTTATTAAAACCTTTTTCCAAAGTAGTGTTGTCCTCTAAAAAATAGTTTTAAGCACAAAAGGCTGGTGGATTTATATCTTCAATGGGCAGTGTTTAAAGATAGCTGGCCTCGATAAAGCTCCCGAATTTCACCGAGGATCAATTGTTTCATCATTGACATTGAGGAGTGCTAATATAAGATGACATATGGCTATTTGCAGGTGTATGAATGATAAGAACTTGCGCCACTCTTGACACAGCTTGGTTTTCGATAATTGGATTTAATAGCCGTTCAGCTTTTTATTGAATATCCATATTTCAGTGAAATGATCCCTCCGTCTAGAACTTTTAGTCTCTCACTCTCTCCGGGTTTTTTTCTTTACCTCTCTGTCAAGGCTGCAGTACTTTTACGTCGGAGGCAGAAATAAACCACAGTGGAACGAGTCATAGCGTCCATAGTGTCGGCGCATTGTGCGTTTGCGTCAGACCGCTTCTCTTCAGGTGGCTTGATATATTGACCATGAGATCAAGTCAGTGCTGAGATGTAAACACAGACGGAGGTCTATATGGTGTCCTGGTTTATTGGTCAATGTGTATTTTTTTAATGAAACGAGATACAGTTTCGTCTCCACAGGAAGTCCACTCACCAGTTCTGTCCCACACACTCTCTGTCTGTCTTAAACTCTTGCCGTGGCTCTATTTACAACAGCTTGTTTGCAGGCAAATCGGTTTTGGTTTGTTTCGTCTACCATATCTCGTCTGAGGAGGAGAGGGGCAGGTCCAGTCTGGCATGCAGGGCTGCTGCAGGACACCACCGTTGCAGGCTGCGTCCTCATCCAGCCGAAAGAACTGGGGGCTACACCTGATCCCTTCCTGTGAGAACAATAGACGATAACCGTCCTCGGTCATTTTCTAAGCCTGTGTTTGTCTGAGTAAAGGAACGGTTTGGACGGATCAAACATACAGTAGCACATCCATAAAGAAAAGGCTCAGCCTGGCGATGGATGCAATGAGTGGAAATGTCATTCATACAAATTCTGAAAAGGAGAAAGAAAAAAGAGTAGAAATCAAATCTGGTTATTATTCAACAGATTCCGTGTAATTCTGTTGTTTAGCAGTAAAGCGTATGTCATCAGACCCCAGCCTTTAGTCTGTGGTAACAGTCACAACCGGGTATTAACGTGTATATGAATATGGCCCCAACGTATGTTCAGTAGACCCGCATCTTATGCTGTAGCTGTTGAAGAACTTTTAACAAGTCCAAAATTCATAAAGTTTTGAAGTATCTAATCAAAGAAAGCAAAGTAAACAAGAATCTGATCAATCATTTAATACTTTTGATACTTAACAGTTTTTGATACTCAACGCTAGAGACACATTTCCATTTGATATAAAAAAGGAAGAAAGGTTTGATACTCATCTCTAGCATAGCTCCTGTGTGTGTGTGTGTGTGTGTGTGTGTGTGTGTGTGTGTGTGTGTGAGTGAGTGATGAGCCCTTGCTTTGTGCACAGCCTGGAAAGCCAGCTAATGGTCCTGAAGAGTAAATGAGGCATCATGACTTCATTCCCTCACACTCCACTTACTTCATGCTCTCACACTCGTACACGTTCTCAGTCGCTCTCAAACCCGCGCCGTGATATAGTTCTCACTCTGGCCCCGATAACGTCCGTCTGGGTTATTGCTCCCGGCTGTCCCGCTAATTTCCTCGAGGCAATCGATGTGTTTGATGAACGTCAGGCCGGGCTGTGCCCCGATGATTAGAGTACTTAGCCGGTGGCCAGGAAGTCCAGGTAAGTCCAGGTAAGGCTAATAAGAGGAAGCAGAATACGTCAGAGTTAATCTCTTCTATTCTGCACTGCAAATACCGATACACAGAGTGATGGGAGTATGCGGTTTTCTTAGGGGTGTGGTTTATTTGTACACACGGGAAGAAAAGAGATGAGCTCATCCACAGAGAGGAAAGAGTTAAGAAAGGCTTCAATCACAAGTGACTCCCATGCCATCCTCTCATTGTTTACCCTGCTTTTTCCTAGATTGCATTATATTCCCTTTTGTCCGTGATCTTTGCTTGTGCCAAAGACTGCCAGAGAGACAGCGAAAGCACCGCTGAACCTCTGTGGGTAATCCGGGATAAATAATGCATCGGTCTTTTGTCTAGTTCCCTGTCCTATGGTCGCCAAGAGAGACTTTTCTGCTGCAGGGATCCAGCTCACTGGCAGCGTGATATATAGAGAAGAGAGAGACATAGAGAGAGGTACATAGAGGCTACATTTACTCAGTCAAATTGACAGAGAGGAGAAGTGATGGGGGAGAGCGATAGAGACATAGAGGAAGAGTTCTAGACAGAGATGGTTACAGATGTCCAACTGAAGAACTGCTCATGTCTTTTCGAGCAGGATGTGCAGGCTTTGCATTTGAGTGACAAATCTCTGAGCGGTCTTGTCAGCTGCCAAAATTGGAGATACGTTGGAGAATTGGTTGTGGGCATATAATGTCGAGATACAAGTAGTGCCATCAGGAGGACTGCGGGGTTTTTGTCGGTCTGAAGGCGGTCTTAAAAGTTTTGCGACGTTTAAACAAAGTTGCACCTTTTCTGCTTTTGCAACTCGGATAAGACAGTGGTTAATCTCAAGAGGTGAGAATTGTCATAGGAGCATGAACATTTGTCTTTTTCAGTGTGTGAACACATTTCATCACAGGTAAGACATCTTTCTGTTGTCACTCTGGTCTCGTGTTCAGTAGCACAAAGAACTCAGAGCGGCCCTCTGTAATTTAAAGACCGTCGTTAAGGTCACAATATTTCTTTCTCGAGGTGAAACGGCGTGTGTCGGGTTTTATTACAATTAGGCTTAACTACTGTACATTGCTTTCCAGTGTACCCCAAAAAGTCATGAAACAGCTTGAGCCCACAGAGCGCTGCTGGCGGAGTGCAACCGGAACAAAGAACTGAGCTCACTGCCGTCCTTCGGTTCCTGCACTGGCGTCCTGGTAGTTCTAGGATCGATTTTTAAGATCCTGGTTGTATAAATATAGACTCCCACTCGACCGTGTAGTTGATATTCTCCAGAGTTATGTCCCCGACGTCTGTAGTGCCTCAGATCCACCGACTCTCTGCTGCTTACCGCACCCAAGATTAAAGACGACGGTGAAGCTGCCAGCTGCAGTTTTGGACCCAAAGTGCCTGATGAAAAGAGATTTTCCGAGCTATACAAACTTCAATTTTAAATATTTAAATCGAACCTATTTTTGAAGCTTTCCCGCTTCCTCTGTGTAGTGTATTAACTCAGTGATGTTCTTAGTTTGAAGTTGGCTTTAGTTCCAGACCTCTAAATCATAGCCTAAATCTGGTTTGTTCTCAATGACGAGTGTTTTCCTCGTTTCAAAATATATGAAGCCAATTCGGTTTTGTTGGTGGGATTATGACACCTTTGTGTGCCAAAACCTGAAAAAGCTTGGACAAGATGGATGCAGTTGAAGAGATTGTTGCGAGTCAATACATTTCCTTGATCCACTTGAGAGACGTGAGGCGGTCTGCTTTGAGGTTATTGTGTTAGCTTGTGTATTTCCCAAACAGGGAGCGGCGGGTGAGTCAGGGGAGCTCGAGCCGTTTGGTGTGCGGAATAACACCAGCATATGTCATCATCCCCTGTTTGACGGCCTCTGGAAATGTCTTCAAAGGAAAACACGTGTTAACTGTCACGCTGAGGACCAGCGTGGGTTGAAAACACACAGGGGATGAGATGGAGGTGATTAATGGAGGGAAAGAACAGCACCGCCAACCGAACAGTGGGTCTGAGGAGGAAAAGAACAAGACAGGAGAGAGTAAAGGTTATAAAAAGTATATTTGCATGTGGGCATCTCTAACCGCTCAACAGGAAGGTCAAACACAGTTTTTTTGTGTCTTTTTTATACTGACTCCGTTAGTTTGATGTCTTGCTTTTCAGCAGTCTGCTGTTGAAGGCAAGTGGCTATCATTTATCTCATCTTTTCCTCACTGCCGGTAGAGCGACATGTCTTATCGGTTTCAGGATATTAAAACTAGTTGCCAGAAAATTGGAAGAGAGAGAAGACAGATGTCAGAGGGCCACAAGTTAGAAGCTAACGAGGGTTTAGGATGTAAAGTTCCAGGTTGCACCTTTTGATGCTCTGCATTAGCTTTAATGGACAAAAACGTCTGAGGACTGAAGCCAAGGCCCAGAACATCACAGTTTGCCAAAACCAGTTTAAGCTTTTAATGTAACACCCAGATGTGCCGAATACATTATATTTCTCATCTGACACTAAGACTGGGGGTCGCATACTGTTCAGAGGTTTTAACCAGGACAAGGAAGGATCGGATGTCCCGTGGCAGGGTCTTGATTTTGTTCTGGCTTTTCGGGCCAGACTACATCTGTTCTGCTCATTCAGCTGAGGAAGAGTGGTGTTTGGAGGCTAGGCCTCAGTGCTTTAAAATGGAATATTTTCTGCCTCTACACACTCTCTACTGCGACGAGCCAGACGAGAGGGGGTGCTAACAGCAGACAGAAGTCACCTACGTTGTTTTCACTTGACCTGCCTTTTCAGAGCTGGGCAGATAAGAGATAAGCAGACGCATCCAGCTCTTTGCACCCGAGGACAAAGCAAGAAGAATCCAGTCAGAAATAGAAGTTACACTGAGTTTGGATACACACAACCTCCTCTACCTGATAATTAATTGTGTAATATCATCAGTTGTTGGACTCTGTAACCTATGTAGATGGTTTTAAACTGTCTGTTGTTAAAAAAAACAACCCGTGTCTGGGGGCGACTTACTTACAGTCTGCATCTGACAAGAGTGGAAACCATCTGGACTTTAATATTTCCTGGAAGAATTCCCTGGTAGTGGGAGGTTTTCTGTGTCTGGTTTGTTTGGCAGAACTGGGTCACAAGATCACAAATAAAACAAAGCCCCATGTGTACAGAAGCTGTCTCCAAGGGAAAAACAGACATTCTGAATACAATGTTTGAAGGGGTTTGAACCAAATGGTTGTGTCCTGAGAATTACAACTGCATTGGTATGTTTGTCTTCTCTTTCTCTTTCTCACCCACCCAGAGTCAGGCCATGCGTATTGTTCGGACGGTCGGCCAGGCGTTCGAGGTTTGTCATAAACTGAGTCTGCTGCACACGCACCAGAGCGCAGACGGACAGGAGGACGGCGAAAAGATCGGCGACGACTCCTCTGTCACAGGTACACCAACACACGCAGAGTGCGATTCACCCGCTACACAGTCGGCATCACGTTCTCACCGGCTCTTGCTCCGCCCTCGAGGAGTTGTTCAATATCCTGAGATTTTTTTCCGCTTACATTTTCGTACACAAAACACAACCAAACATACGTTGAGAAAATACGCAGGCAGGTACACCGTCTGGTTTTCACTGTGCTAAGGGAAGAAGTGGTGGTTTTATTGGGTTGAAGCTGAAAAAAATGTGAGTGTGTCTTCGTGTTATTACCAAAACAATGAAGTGACTAAGAGGAGACGCATAGCTGACAGCGGTGTCCAAGCTTATGCTCCCTAGCGAATCATTCTTACTGCCAGCTGACCACCACTGGCTGGGACAGTTCTTCTTCTACTGTTATCCTAAAGAGAAAAGATTCAGCAAGAATAGCATCGTCACAAAAATAATTTCTGAGTAATTCCCCATCGTTTTTGTAACTTTTAACAATTCAGAAGGTTTTTCTGAAGGTTCCCAGCATTGCAATGCTGCTCTGATCAATTAGCGTGACGCTAACGCACAATGTGATCAATCAATTACTGGTGGCTGCTCAACTGAATTACACAGATCTTGACCAATCCCGTCCCGTGATCGATATAGTTACTAGATGACAACAGCCGTCTCATTAAATGTATGGCCTTTTTCCCGGAAGGCTCATGTTTAATAAACATGTTATATTTTGTATCATCAATGTACAAATAGTCCAAAAGAAATGGTGGCCTGACAGAAAACCACCGGTTGATTGTCTGACCGCTCGAACGTATTGCCCCATAGAACTTCTTTTTAGCAGTGTCACCAAGTTTCAAGATCTCAGCAATTGTTTTGTTGAGTCATGTTGTCATTACCGATAGAACTGATGGCCGAAGCTACAGAAATGCAACCAAAGCTGTAGCAAGCCTTAGTGTTCCTTTTAAAGATTTTGAGAGAGGGTTGTAGCTTTTTTGGTTTGGAACAGAAAGGAAGATGGAGTCACAGGAAGGTGAAGCCAGGATCCATTCACTCCAATGTGAAGACTGACTTCGCCCAGTAGTAATGCCGAGCAAAACTCACCACTTTAGGAGGACAAACCAGGAAGGAATGGTATTTTTAAGCTCATGGAATAAAACGGAAGAAATATGCAACCTCGCCTTCAAGGCCTTGGTGGAAATTTATTACAAAGTCCAAAAATAATACTAAAGCTGAAGTCTTGACACAAACAGCTACACACTTCTCACATTTTCTGATAGCACAAACAGACTGAACTGTACACGCACTACACACACAGACACACACACACACACACACACACACACACACACACACACACACACACACACATATACACAGACTCGTTCCTGCCTGAGTTGTGCCCGAGTTGGCGAGCAGGAGAGGGCGATGCTGGAATGAATGTCACGGATGAGTCAACCCAAAGAAAGACGGCACCACACAGCAACACTGGTGGGCTGAGCTGCTTTTATCCGCTGCCTCGTGCCTGGACAGGATGGTCCTCACTGCAGCCCAGGGACACGTGGCCCTGAGAGCCGTCTGAGAGGACAGACATGGGGATTCAGCGGTAGGAAGACTCCACGATCGGAGCTCTTTCACACTCTCGTTCCACTCATTACAGCAGCCAGCGCTGGCCCCCCCCCCCCCCCCCGCCCTGCTCCGCCAGCGCCGGGCCGGGGTACGTTATCTCCACATCCCCCTCAAGCCCTCCAGAGACGAGCTCTCTTTCACATGCTGATGAGACCAGAGATCACCCACACACTCTTAACTGTACATCCACCCATAATGGAAGGACCCCACGCGCATACAAACTCGGGCCTATGCACACACACTCACTCACTCGCTGTCATGGTGTGTTAAGCAACACAAGAGCGTCACGCACAGCCAATGGGCTTATCCGGAGACCTAATTATCACGGCAATGAAAGGAGAGGGGATAGAAGAGTGTGAGATAGCGGATTAGAGAAACGGAAAGCTGGAGGAGAGCAGGGATAGTGGAGGGGACGAAGAAGAAGAAGAGATGGAAAAGGGAGCTTGGGATCATTGAGGATGAGAGAGCATGAAAGGATTAAATGTAGAAGTGAATTGACCATTAACCGAATGCAGACTGGCCAACCGTAGCATAGCAACGGCCAGCTACCACCAGGCTCCGACAACCAACCAGCTGTGCTCCGTATGTTCTCATGTAATTGTTTCAGATTTGTTGTTCCTGTTCCTCTTTTTCAGGCTGGTTTTGTGGATTCCAAGCTAGTCACAGTAAAATGTTGTACCTGCGGCACGTGTACTAGTGATAAATATAGATATACGTTTCTAGAACGTTATTAATACGTAAAAACCTGTGGACAACATTTACGAGCATTAGCACGTCTATGCTATGCTAGCTATTAAAGACAAACTGAATGTATACACAGGCTGTTTTTTTAAATAATTGTGACAGTGAATAAAGACCTGCCACGCTTTACAGGAACATTTCACAACAACTTTATTAAGTCCTATGATCGGGTTATTTAGACTCATTCAATTCGATTTTTAGACTTGCTTTTCCTTAGAAGTGAGACATGCTGCCCAAATGTTTCCAATGCAGCCCACTTGTTGAAGTCATTTTCTAAATGCCAGTAAATTGTATTATACTATTGTTTTAGCTTATTTAGTCATCCATACATCGGAAAGGACTAGTCAGAACCGCATATTAGCATACAAGTATAAAAAACAATACACTGGTCTACCAGTATACCACATAACCCCTACGTCATTCCCCTCTCTCTTCCCATCTTTCCTGTCTTAACTCCAATATCAACTTTTAAATAAAGGCCAATCAGGTGATGCTCCTGAAACGAGAGCAATAGCATATGACACATTAATGGAGGAAGACATATCAGCAACAGAGGGCAGGAGGCAAGGCAGGACAGCACAGTGCTGACAGCTGGGTAGAAAGGTGGAGGAAGAGCAGCGGTAATGGAGAAAGAGGTACGGGTAGTGCTGGCAGCAGGTTATCAAGCATGCGGTTTCAGTGGAGGGGGAGGACAGCACCAATAGCAGGCTGCAAAGAAAGGAAGAAGGAGAGTATACGAGTTAGGAGAGGAATTGATGAAGGATGGACAGTAGAGGTGAGTAGTTGAAGGCGAGGATGAAGAGAAGCCTGCAGCGGGAATGGCGATGAAAAGGAAAGACGGGAAGGAAAAGAGGACAAGTGGAGGAAAGAAGTAGCCGATGAAGGCAGAAATGTCCATTCAATACTCGATCAGATCTGGTGTGAGTGAATCTGCAATGAAGTTTGCATATCAAGCGGACATGACGCAGTTTGAACATTCTGCAATACCCCCTCTTTCATCCCCGACTGAGCACTGGTCCGGTTACGTTTGAGAAGCATTGTGATTGAGATGTCAACAGGTAACATTAGCATTGGCTTTGAGTTTTCACGACAGCAAACTTTTAAAACTTTGTTTCTGAAGTCATGTTTGAAGACGTACGTTCCCGTGAGATCCGAAGTCGGTTAAATCTGTTGTCTTGTCTGTGGTCTTCCTCGTTTTTTCAAATCAGCTGAGATTTGAAAAAAAATGCTCGAGTGGGCACCATTGCCCACTCGTCTTTTGAGTAGTTTCTATGCTTTTAAAATCATGGCATTTTTAATGCAACTTGCTGTAGGAGGCTGTGTGAGAGGTAGCCTTCAGTGAATGTTAGTAACTGCAATCTATTCCAGCTAGAAATAGCTTTGCCACGTAACTGAGCATGGTCCCAGCGGCTCCAAGTGCAATCTTATATTTCTAGTACAGTGATGTTGTCAGGAAACAAATGCAATTCTATGTAGGGAGGCCGTTGTCAACAACTAATATAAAGCATGATCACTAGACCACTGGCACCTACAATTCCCATGTTTTACAATTGACTTTGATGATACAAAACCTCCGGCTTTGTAGTCGGAGAAGAAGTGTTCCAACTGTGACAACCAGCGTTAAAGTTGTTTTCTGGTGAATTGCCTGGTGAGGCATATCAAAAACGAAATGTCAAATATTCAACAAGATTCCGACAGCTGAAGGCAAAGACAGTCTTAAGACTCTGAGGAGCTTCAACACGGGAGCTTTTGCCAGATATTAGGCTTTTTTTTGTGTTGACTTTATTGGAATATGTAGGATAACTGTATTAATAGACCAAAGAGAGGCTAATTCTCAAGTGATTCAATGTATTGATCTGCTGAAAAATAGTTGCATTTTCCGACCGTGTGTTTTACGCCACTGAATTGGATGGTTGCCTTTGGCCAAGTTGCAAAAATTCAAATAAATCCTCATCAACTCTTTTGTTGCAGTCTGCATTGATTTTGTCTCGTACACGGGCAATATTGTTGATCTCCATTGTGAATGTTGACTGCTTCAGCACAAACACGGTCTGTATCCATTCCGGTCCAATTTGTCCCATTTAAAAATGTATTCACAGGATATGAGCGCTATGTTTAAAAACACCAAATTGAAACTGCCAGGAAACGCAAGTGTTTTGCAGCATTGTGTTGTTTGTATTTGCATTGTACTATCGCTCTTTGTTAAGATGCATACCTCCAAACAGTTAGAACATACTGTATGTACACTGTTATTTTAGCATATAATCATGCATAGAGCATGCTGTGATTCTGTGGATAATGTTTCTGACTGGAGTGTCTTCATGTGTGTCCACCCATGTGTGCGTGTGGCCATAACTCATGCCTACATGTGTGTATGCAGGCGTGCGTGCTCATCCACCTGTATGTGTGTGTACTTTCCTCCGCTCAGCTCGGGAGCTAACCGGCACCGAGAAGACGCCGACCGTCACCGAGGAGACGGACATCGACGCGGATGACGCGAGCCACGTGTCTGCAGCAGAGGAGTTGAACCCCAATAGAGGGGTGACTGATCTGGACGCGACAGCCAAGTCCCCTGATCTGAACCACGCAGAGAGCAAGGTAACTCATGCCGTGTTAATGCATGTGTGTTGTTGTTGTTTTTACCTCTGCCCAACAGAGGATTCTTTCAAATCTCCTCGTGATTGAACTCCATGCGTGGCACCAACATGGCAGTGCAGTGGCTGTTAACAATGTCTAGAAAGCACTACACGCGAAGAAAACATCAACAGTGTCTGTGTCTGGTTAAATATTAATGTCAACTGAAATCTGAAGTGTACAAAATCCCTTTAGAAATGGTTTGAGATATTTTAGTTTTGCCAATAACTTCAGCATTGGATTACTCCATCAATTGCACAAAAGAAGTGCATTAGTCCGTCAAATTTATCAGCATCGTTTGGATTTTGTGCATTTGCTGGAATATAATTTAACTGTACAGTGGAATGTGCAATTCTCGTCCCAGCTTTCCTAGCTCGTAGATTAAAATCCTTTCCACTAGTTTGGCGGTGTGATTATGATTGGTAACTGCCAAAAGAGCTTAACACAATAGAAATATTATAGTTTTTGTATAACATGTTTCAAAATGCATATTTTAAAAGAGAATAATTCATAATCTTTTGGTCTTTATTAGCAAATCAGGATATTCTTTTTGAAAAGTAATGTTGACTTAGTTCGTGAAAATAAGACATATACTGTCGGTGGTTAAGGGGATTGACTGGCAATGTGTTAAATTCAATTGATTTAAGTGTTATTTAAATGTGTTGAGGCTGACTTTCCTGCAGCACATCTTTCTGTCAACATCACCGAACAAGAGTGTAAAAAAAGAAAGGAAAGGGAGGTCCACAAGGACGGCTATGAAAATGTGCGTGTGCATCAACATCTAGAGTCAGTTCACGTTAAGGCTCGTAAACCTGGCAGGAAATCAAATATCTGCGCTGCAGCTCCAGGTCAGGCTGACCCCTGAGTGGAACAGAGGATATCCAAGGTTTACACAAGCTTTCACGTTTGCTACTTTCGATGTTTTGAGGCTTTCTTATTTACAAGATTACCTTGAGGTCTTTCACTTTGATTTAAATATACGTGCCTGTATCAACCACCAGTCAAATCCAGTTAACACCAAGTCTGTGTTTACGTCCGAGTATAGAAATAGCTCCCACTACTTTTGTTTTCTAATCAGAAGCTGTCAGCAGTGCGTTGAGCGCCGAGACTACTACGCCAGTCAGTCTGGTTCACGCGTTCGCGTTTGTGCGGCCTAATAGTGTTAGAGATTTGATTCAGCTCAGTCAGACTGCTCTCTGGCCTGTGGAATGTTACCAACAGGAGTTCATCTGCAACCAGAGAACCGCTGTCCATCCTCTCTGGAGGTTTGTGAGCGTGGCTGTCTGGCTTGGCCGGCGAAGCCGCGTAGTAGCTGTTGTTTACTGGGATTTACAGCAGTATGCAGGCCAGGGGTGTAATTGTGTTTTGGATCGAGGCAGCAGTGGGAGGACGACACGGCGCGGAGAGACGGTGTAGCGTTGTGTTCTTTACACGACTCCTTGCCTTGAGACCTTGGGCTCTGCATCAACTTGGCAACAATGTATAATAATTATATTTATTATGTTGTTCTTTTGTATTACTTTTACTCGTACTAGTAGCGGACAAGGACAGAGGGAGGACCTGGACTGGCCCTTCGTGTTGTTTTGTTCCTGACAGCATTGTATTTTCAGCCGCATTGTTGATTGATTTCACAATTTCAAGATGCTAGACGATCAACATCCACCGTCACCGTGATTCATTATTTTCTGCTATATGAATGAGATTAACGTTGTGATGTAGGTAAAGATCCTGGGCTTGGTTAAATATTAGAAAAGTTGAAGCATGAGTCAAGACACTGGCTTTTGAAAGATTTAACCAAATCCACAATCTTTCCCTAACCTTCACACAGTGCGTTAGTCGTCTAACAGTCAAACAACTGTCTTTGAGTGTCTGAAAACCCCTTTGTGACAGCGGAATCTAACCATTTCTTTACCTTTCTGAAAGAGACAATTTGATAATGACGGCCACTTTCCACAGCTCTTGGCCATGTGTGCAGATGTACGAATGTTTGATCTTTGTTCTCTGGCATCAAAGTCCTGCAATTACATTTCTTCTACAAAGTATTAGGAAAAGAGGATCGGCAGTATATGAACATATTTTGTAGAAAATAGGTCAGAAGATGAGACGACATTTTTGATCTACGCTGCAAGTTTTATTGAAGTTGGTCTATATTTAATTTTAATTTGTACCGTGTTACCAAACTTCATAGATTAACAGAAACAAATATAGATAGTTAATATGAGAAATAACACATGTCTTGACGGATGGGCTCCTCAAAAAGGCAGCGGCTTTCTTACCAGAGAAAAGCCAATACACCAAGATTCATCATGAGAGAGAAGCTGTGGCCTGAAAATCTGCCATTTTGGGGGTCAAAGTTTCAATCAATGGTCCACAACAAAGACAAAATATCAAGTAGATACCAAACAACGAAGATGGAACTCAGACATCCAGCGAAAGACATAGCAGACACGAAATGGACAAACAAAAGCTCGTCGAAACAAATGGGTCTTGAGTTGCTTTTTTAAAAATTGTCCATGGTGTCCACAGATCTCAAGTCCAATGGGAGGAGATCCCAAGCTAGGAGCTACAACTTCAAAACAACAGTCTCATTTACAACGACCCCTGAGCAGAGGACCTCCGAGACCTGCTGCTGGGGAAGGGGCTGCAGTAGCTCTTTGACGAAGGCAGGTGCCTGACCACGCACGGCTCTGAAGGCGATCACTAGAATCCTGAACTGGATTGTAAATTTGATGTGAAGCCGGCTTGTAGAAATCCAAAGGGGAGTCATGGGAGACCTTTTGGAGGACTTGATCAAAAGCTTGGCAGCAACATTTAGGACCACCAGGTGGAAATAGAATTGCTTTGGCCATGATGATAGGAGAGAAAACACATGAATAATCATATCCAACTCGGCTGTGGACACATCTGCCAGCACAAACAATGCAATGTTATGGTGTGTTTCTGCCACGTTTGCCAGTTACAGAGTTGCCTTTTCCAACTCTTTGTTTGTCAGATGCACCAAAACTGATTGAAAGGAAGTTTTTAGTTTTTTGTGTTCTCCTTCACCTTCCGCTAATCGTGTCAAATATTCCCTTTTGCAGGAAAAGCTCTGATCTGTAGTTAATTTGGGGTAATTGGGTTGTTCCCGAGGCAATCTCTGTTAATGGTGAATAATTAACAGGCAGGCGGTTACTGCAGCCAGCACTCCAGAGTTTTCTTTTCAAGATTTCATCAGGACCAAAATGAGACGGTTACGTATGTCAACTTAGGCTCCGAGCTCAGTGGAACATGTCAGGTCACCACATGGAGACTCACCACAGCAAGACGCTGAGAGACATGTTGGGTCCGAACTCGAGAGTTACAAAAACCAAAGCTATTCAGCTGCTTAACATTCCCTGGATCGCATTAACGTTAGAGTTATATGACCTTTTTTATTACCGCCCCTGATTGAAAGCAACACGGCGTGAAATCACTGAAACAACGAGCTCTCAGCAATGACCTCAATTCTCAGGTCATCGGAGGAAGTGTGTGTGTGTGTGTGTGTGTGTTACAGTTTGTGTAGCTACTTTTGCACGGTCATGAACTGTATCTATTCTTCTCAGTATGTTTTAATCTGACACATGTGTCACTCTTGACAGCGTTGCAGATTAAATGGGGACTCTGCCGTGGGGGAAGGTTACATTGATTTAGATGTGCGTGCCTTTACGTTAGTGCCCATAGTCTATGCATTTTTTATTACAAAACCCTGTGTGTATTTTCCGGAGCGGAGGGATTTGATTCACTACAGGGCTTCCCTGGAAGCTGATGAAAGGGAAAGCAGCCTGTTGAGTGTTAAAGTTCATTCTTTTCCTGTCAGCTCCCGTTAGACTGACAAATCCCTTGGCGCCCCGCGTTCAAACGATCCCGCAGGACTCCGTGAGCACATGTCGGTCCTACCTTGGGCTTTGTGTCCGTGGGGTTGAGTCAGGATGTTGATTTTTAAAGGGCCGGCTTGCCTCCTTTATCAGAGGAGTGAAGAGATCAGAGCGTAACTACAATACAGATTGGAAAGACGAAAAGTCACAGTTTGGCGACAACATTTCAAGAGGCTGCACATGTTTTTGTTTTTAGTAAATGCCTTTTTTTGTGTGTGTGAATTAGACAGAGGGAGAAGGGGAATTAGTGTGTTCACATGGGCATGTATGCATTAAAGTGAGGCTGTACTACAAACACTCAGATAGAGGTTTTGCCTCTGGCTTACTTTCAGTTGCTGTCAGGCAGGTGTAAACACTCCATGAGTGTAGTGCTGCAGGCAGTACTCCACTGCCAGCACTCTCGCTCTCTCTCTCTTTTTCTTTCCCGTCATTAGTGTGCCTCAATTGTTTTACACCATCGTAACCTTACATGGACGGATTACCGAGCAGGCCTGCCGGATACAGGACAAGGGGTCAGGGGTCAGGGGTCCTCTGTTTGAAGTGACTGTTAAAAAGTCACAGAGCTCATTTAAAAGAAACAATGTTGTTGTTTTTTCCCTCCATTTTATAATCCATAATCACCAAATTAATCACTTTCCAATAATTTCATTCAAATTGAGTGTGAGAGTAATTTAAAGAGCAGATCAGATGAAATGCATGAATGTGAAATTTGTCTTCATACAAATATAAGATGCAACAAATCCATGGAGAGGTTTACAATTAATAATTAAATACAATTGACTTTGTTTTAAATTCAGCTATATTTTCCCTATAATTCGTAGAAAAATGTCATTGTTATTTCCAGGAAACTTCTTTAAAATTATGAGATTATCATGAAATTAGAGCATGTTTAATTTCTTTAGTCTATTTCTGCCTTTAAATCAGATTAGCGGCATTCCGAGACCACAGTATCATTGAGATACAGTAAAATGAGTAAAGCAATTTAAATCAGAAAAGCTGATTTTCTCTGCTTAAAAAAAGAGAGCCGACATCTCAGGTGTCCTTTGAAGTCATATTGAGTATAATATCTGTGCAGAGGGGTGTCAGTGAGTCACACAGCCTCTCTTCGTGAATACTGAAGTTCACATGCAGATTTTCAACCTTCACCTGAATATTTTAGGAACAAGTCACTGAAAGAGAAGTGAAAGACTGATTCCTGGTGCTTGTTTTTAGTATTCAATTGCAGCGGTGCTAAGAAAGTTACCACTAAGAAATTAAGCATGGGAGAATTTACAATCTGCTCCAGTGCACATACACTGGAGGCAAGGAGACGACCTCTTTTGTCAAAACCATTTGCATATTCATAGAATCGAATGAGGGAGAACAATGTGGAAAACCCATATCAGATAGAAAATAGTTTTCATGGTGTTATATTTATATATTGTAAAACAATGTCAACAAAGTCTCGATTGCCGGTTCTCACATCTAAAAAGGTTGTGAACCCCTCGTCTAGAGTCTCCCTCTATTCTCTATTCCACAGCTAACACTGACATCCACTTTTCCCCCAGCCTTAACTCACAACCTGTTTGCCTCAGACACACACACACACACACACACACACACACACACACACACACACACACACACACACACACACACACACACACACACACACACACACACACACACACACACACTTTTCCCCCTCTGGTTGTCTCCTCAGCAACCTTGCAGGACAGAGACTTATCTTTTCAATACTCTTTACACACTAGCAGGCAATAAAAATGCATCCCTTCAACTTCTCACTGTCTGTAAACTGTATCTATATGTTGGAGAGCCGAGGTCCAAGTTTTTCCCTGCTGGGGTCACTTCTCTTGATAGCCCTGCAGTCTGATGATTTGATTTCTTAGCAAGTGTCTGTGTGTGTGTATGTGTGGACTTGTAAAGTTGTGAAAAAAACTTACGGCTGCCAACCAACGAGGAGTCACAAGGCCAGTAGCCCAAAAAAGACCATGTCATTGCACAGACTGTAGCATTTAAGAATTGAAGCATTCCGCATCGTCGTCTGCTGTCACACATGCATATCTGGTGATGTTATGGTATGTTCGAATCATCCTGGCCATTGTTTTTAATGAATGTCAACCCAAATGTTTCATGGGGCTGATTTAAAAGGGTGATTCACCGGCTCCCAAAAAAAATCGGACTCACTTTTACTTCCACGTTGTGCGTTGTTTCTCCCCTCTCTCTCCTCTCTCTCTCTCTTTCTCACTCGACGCCTCCATCGCTTGACTTTTCTCTCCATTATCCCACAGTTTGTGCTGACATTGAATATCTTTTGCCCGGAATGCATTCAGTGCAGTTTCTCGTGGAAGATTCATGCAATCATGTGCAACTCCATTTTCCTCGACTGAAACTCAGAGTTCTACACGTCCTTAAAACAGCTGTTCCACGCTGTGATACATCGCAGCCGTTAAAGGTAACGCAACATGTAGAGTTTAAGACCCTTGACGACAGAGTTACAAACTACAAGGCATGCAAATAAGATCTGACCAATTATTAGACAATCACAAATGTGGGTTTGCACATTTTTGAATGAACAATGTCAGCAGGTTATCTCTAATCAAAGTCTATGTTAAAAAATGATGGAGGAGAAGGACTGTATACTCTTTTCAGTCAGAAATCCATTCATAAAACTTGCTAGGTGGAAAATATTGTAAAAACAAACAAAAAGTAGGATATCTTCTCAGCAAAAAATGATGTCAGAAGACTGTAAAGTAACACAAACCGAATTGTATCCAATTCCAAAAGGTCTTTCCCATTACAGTCAATACAAAGAGTGTCAAATTGAAGAAGGCGCAGAACAAATGTCTCGCTCACCCGATGATGTATAAATGAAATCATATGAATAACTAGTGTTGCAGCTGTGTAGCTTACGGCCACCAACAGCAGCACCCCAGACATTTCTATCATGTTGTACAGAGAAGACCTCTCTCTGTCAGAGTACAGTGTGTTTTGTTACTTTACAGCCCCCTGAAATCATTTTTTTTCCCAGCCTGCGTAGAAGGTATCCTGCTCTCCGATGAGTTTGTATTTCCACATTTTATGAGCAGATCTGTGACTGAAATGTCCAGGTTCTGTCGTTTCAGGCCGCATCGTGACACGTGGTATCTGGTCCTGGATCAATGCTTATTAAACCTCAATATGCTAGCTTACCCCGACTGTCAGCAGCACATTGCAAGAATACCACTGTTTGAATTGTGTAAAGATCCACCCCACAACATTCGGAAAAATAAGTTTCTTCTTTTGTTTCACAGTTCAAAAGACATGTTGATCAAGTAGTTTGTATTCTGCATTTGTTTTTGCTATTCCTTCCATTAATCCCCCCAAATGACGACACAAAGATCGAAAGTCATATTAAGGCATTTCTGAAAGTACCGGCATTGACCTGGAGGTTACCACTAGTAGTGCCCTCAAGAGACCGGACGTATTCTTTGTTTAAGGAGCACAGCTCCTCCAGTTTGCTCAAGTAGAAAATATTGCCAACTAAGCTTTTCAGATGCAGCTCCACAGATTCAGGCCTGTTGTCTCGGACTGACAAAATATAATCTGGAAAAGTGTAAATCCACTGAAGTGGGACTTTAAACAGGCATATACAGGCATCTTCTCTTAAATACAAGTACTCATCTGATCCATTGTTAAAATCAAAATATTGATGATTGCTTCTTTTAGTAAGGTGGTTTTATTTAAATGCGTGTGAGCATCCTTACTGGGTTAGAAAATCCCTGCAATAACTCTGGAAAGCTCTCCCTGCACATCTGACTTTCTCCCACGTTCAACACCATTAATGATGAGGGCTGTGTCAAAACTGAATGCAAACATATTCACAAGAGCCTCCACTGCTTTCACTACGATATACTGACTGTTGCAGTTGACAGTATGGTCTAATATTGCATGCAGAGCCACAATAGAGTGATCTCTTTATTCTTGAGAGCCCTTGACAAAGTTATAAATCTGTAGCTGAGGCTGTCAGCAGTGAAAGAAGCCAGACCCCGTCTAACCTTTTGGTGTTTTAGTGCCTGTGTGTGTCTGTCTTTCTGTCTGTGTGTCTGTTTGACAGATAGAAAGCAGCTTGTACAATCACAGCTGGAGACTGAGAAATAGAGACTTCCTTCCCATGTCATCTATCTTCTGTCTCACTTTTACCTTTCTCTTTTAAACCCCTTTTTTTCGTCTTCCCTGGCTTCTTCCTCGCCTCTTTCTGTCCCTCAATGAGTATAACAAGAGGCTGAGCGATAAAGGAAGACTCCAGCTGCCTACTAAGAGCCTGCATTAGCAAGTGCATGTGTGGGAATTAGATGGTAATAGCGAGCGTTTCCCTCCGGCAGGCCAGACTCAAGTAGTCATCGTGGGGAATTTCGGTGGTTGGCCGGTTTTTTTCCTCCATCCCCTCTGACTGCCCCACTCAGCTTGATTATTCGATGCCGCTGTCTTCCGTAATTGGCTTTGACTGCGGTAAACAAGTTTCGAGGCTAAAACAGTGTTTGAATATGCAAGTCTTCGCTCAACAAACTGCTTTCTGCGTGTTGGAAAGTGTGTGTTTGTGAGAGAGTGTGTGTGCATGTTTGCACTCGTACATAAGCTTTGGTAATAGATTCGATGCTCGTCTCTCAGAATGAATATTGTTCACTGTGGATCAGTGTCACATGTCATCCCATCCATCATCGAACTTAATTCACCCAGTCATCTGTCCCATAAATCAATCTGCAGGTTAACCAACGTTGAGCAATGATTGATCTCATCACAGGCATTTCTTTCATGTGACTCGTCCGCGACCGTCTAGCTCAGTCGTCTGTCTTTTTGTAAGGAGGCACTCCAGGTATTATGTAGTTCCTGATGATAATTTGACATCCAATCTTCATAGCTGTTTGGGACCATTTTATTTCTTTAACTGACAGTGATTGGCTTAAGGGGATGCTAACATTACAGATGACATGTTATATGAAAATAAATCAGTTTTAAGTGAAATATACAGTTTTTGTTGGGGGATAACGGTGTGGATGACTGCTCAAATGTACTTTAGAATGGGATTTATTTTCCACCTGCGTTGTATCTTCTTCTGCTGCTACTGACAGTCTGTTTAAGTCTGTCTTCTTTTTAATTTTCGATATAATTGCTTGAAAGCCAAACATGTCATTATTTTTTCCTCTCTGTTAGTTTGACGGCTGAATCGTCTTCCGCTCACCCCATTGTGCCCCGTTTGCCCGACGACACTCGCTGTTTTCTTGTTTTACATCCTTTACTCAGCAGGCTGAGTGTCGCTTCAGGTGCTGCAAGTGGCTTCTATGAGAAAAAAAAAAAAGTGAATAATGTGTGCAGCACTTTATATGATCTGACAAATCCGACTAATTACGTCGATCGCAAACACACACAACCTTCTGCCTTGCTATTAATTATGTGATGGCACCAAACCACTTGTCAACTTGGATAATTACCTCTCATTAACCTAAAAGATCAGTCGCGTTCCTCTCGTGGTACGCGTGTGTGTGTGTGTGCAGGCATCAGTGTGTGTGTCACCAGAAGGTTCGACAGATGGCCTGTTTTGGCATGGATCCCTCAAGGCAGGTTAAGGTTCAATTCAATCAGGTGTCGACTTGTTTGCTGGCCATCATTTGGGCGTCGTGACTCCAGTCACTTTGAAGCACCTTGTGTTCGCCCATTAGTGGTGTGACAAAGCTTGGATTCTGTCAGCAACCTAATTGCTCAACCTTGGCAGCCATGAAACTGTTTGCGAAAAACGCTCGACTTCCGGCAGTTGCTGTGCATCTGAGGAAGGAGAGGTGACACAAGCAGACAACTTAAGTTGTAAAGCCGATCACATCCAAAGCAAGCCATGCGCGTTTCCTCTGCTTCACGTGTCACGTGGCTTGTCAAGTATATGTTTAATTGTTTCTGCTATTCAACATCAAAACACTTTGATAGCAAAAAGCCAGGTGTAAACGCTTCGGATAAACATCAAAGAGTTTGAAATCCCGTTGCCCAAAACCACCCCGGACAGAGGTTTGAGACTCATTCCAGCCAGATGTTGAAAAGGTTTGAACACATCCATCTCTCCAAGACTGGATGTAACTGGCAGTAGTTTATCTCTGTCAATATGTTGAGCATTTCATATAGAAGATGGCCTCTCCATTTAGCCAGTCACATGCTCGAAGGCATTGGCTCATACGAGCAGCAATTCATTGTTGTGATCCCTCACTGGCTTCCCAACATAGGATGTTAGCATGATGTATCCAAGGTTCTTAGCAGTTTACTTTTTCTTTTTTTCAACCTTCTTTCGGCGCTCTAATTGTATTTTTATATCCACTGAACAATCGCAATCATCGGACTGTCCACTTCGGAGCAACGCGGTGGTTCTTCCCCACTTCCAGTTGTTGCTAGATTGGATTTCACAATGACCCTCAAATACCCCAAAAAGATGCTGATGCTTTGTTTTAGCTGGAGTGTGTTTGAGGCACCTGATCTGCACAACAATATTTTGAACTGGTTGAATGATGTAGGGAGCTCAGCATGTGACTGCTCACTTGACAGCCTTGAAACAATTAGGATGCTTGATAGCGCTGGATGGAGGAGATCGGAGTCCCAGAGCTCATTATTGCTGGAGTGAAGCGTCTCAGTGCTCCTCATGGACATTCTCAGCACTGCTCATACCACGCTGGGGCAACTAATCAGCAGCTCTACATTTTAAATTCAGATTCTTGTTTTGATGATGACTTGTTCTCTAAGGCATTATATTGATGCTGTTGCATGTCCGGATTATATTTACTTAGTCATTCGTCAGTCCTTTTCTCTTTTTTTCCCCCTGTGTATTTTCATCCTCAATCTTGAAACTTTTTGGGAATTCAAGTTTTGAAAACTGATGATAGTAGTTTGTATTGTTTTAGTTAACTTACTTAAAATCAGGCACTTGTCAGTGAAGAGTTTCTAAAATATATCTAGAAAATGAAGTGAAGTAAAAATGAAATATTGGATTCATTTTTTATCACTACACATTGTTGTGCAATAATCTTTCAGAATAAGCTTCTGCTAAACTATTCAGTGTTTTACTTGATGGTCCTTTTCGGCTATATGTTAAATATTTGAGTAGCTCTCAGTCACTAAATATTGACTTCATCTCTCTCTCTCCGTCCTCTCCCTGGTTTCAGGCTTCAGAGGAGGTCTCTCTGCTGTTGGCCAGCCCCAGGATGCTGCTCCCTGCATCAAGCACGCTGCCAGCAGGTGCCCCCCTGTCTGTCCACCACCAGATCCAGCTGCTCCAACAGCAGCTCCAGCAGCAACAACAGCAGACACAAGTGGCCGTAGCACAGGTACATCTCCCACTTACTGTTTTTGCCTACTACTTGTACATAAAAAAGTTTTTATGGAGTCACTTCATCACTCTCACCGAAACTTGTTCTTTTCCATTTTAGTATTGCATAGCAGCATCCAAATGATAGTACAAGATGAGGACATGCAGTATATCTAACATATAAAGATAAAAAAATGCATCTCATGATGTGCACTTTAGGGAGACGGAGGTGTAATTTCATCATGAAGCTTGGAGGATGTAAATAAAGACTTAACAAATAGTTGAGGCAACAGAGAAATGGTACAAATAAGTAACACACTCGCTCTTATACTTGATTGTTGCATTGTATTGAATAGAGCAACAACCCACTTAGATACAGGCATTTTAGGCTCTGCCTTCTTCTGGGTGAGTTGTAGTTTATTTTATTGGTTAGAAACAAAAGGTCTTCAATAAGTAAGGAAAATTCACCACTATGTATTGGCCCATTTGCCTTTCTCAGGGTGTCAACTAACCCCAATTTATTAGCAGTCTAATTCCACAAACCGATGTTAACGTGAACACAGTACATGCTGGCACACATTTGCAGAAACTGTGCCGGCCAATTTTAAGGTCAGGGTTTATATTGAGCTCAATCTAATCGTCTTTTGTCTATACCCACTTATACAGGGTACAGGGTTGATTTTAATAAAATGTATTCCAATACAATTACTTAGTAGCTTGTAAAAATAGTCAGTAACCTAATCCAATGTACCATGTAGTAATTGATTCACTTCTGTTACCTTTGGATTACGTTAACACAAAATATGCAAATAAAAATAGCAAAAGGCTAAATTTTTGCCATTATGTTGTACGTCAAAAAGAAAAGGGCGAAACATTACAGTACAGTTTAGTCATCATCCAAGGACTCAGATCTTTTGGTGCTTTAGTGTGTCCGGTTTTTAACTTGGAGTATCCTAAATTCTATGCAAATTTTGTTACAAACCATCGTTTCACGCTGGGAAGCAACTTGGCAAAAAAAATGAAATGAAATCTTGTATTAAATATGGAAACCAGCCCTTGCTGACCACACTGCCTGAGGAAGAGAAACGTGTGCTCAGTTGGAAACACTCCAGGATCATTGAGAGAGTGGAGATCAACGCCTGTCCAATCTGGGTTTTAAAAGAGAACTTCGAGTCGAGTGCACACAGCGTCAGACATCAATCACACAGCTCGAGTGGCTGCAGTGGGAGAAGTAACTACGGTAGTGACAGCGATGGCTTCAGGCTTATGTGCTGGATCAAAACACACACACACATATACGGTGCATGGAGTTTGTCAGTCTGCTTGCAAAAGGCCTCGAGACTTGAAACTGCATTTTCACAACTCGACACACCGTCTTCCTCACGCATGCACACTCGCACAAACACACTCCTGAGTCCTGACCCAGAAGTGTCTCAGACGGTTAAATGCTGCCGTCTCGTATAGCTCCCAGAGACGGATACGGGGGGGGGTCCTCGTCATTCAACTGCCTTTTCACACCGAGCATAGCTGGTCACTTGTCACGACCTGAACAACGGACAGACTGCTGCTACGACTGACGCATTCGGATTGTCTGTGCCCAGACACGAATGCCATTAATTATACCTCGATGGAGCCAGAGGTCACTTCCCGCTCGCACAGACTCTGGCGTAGACGCTTAAAAAAAAAAAGAAAGAAAAAGATTTTAAAAAATTTGGCACGTGAAAGGAAATATTTGACCTCATGTGGAATATTTCAAATGAGTATGAGCCACCCAATACGTGACCATGACTCTCTTGCCATTCAGCAAGGTGTCCCAAGGTGTCCTGATTTGACTGAGGCGCTGTAACTGTAACCACTCAGCATCTACATCAGTTTCCTTTCATTCCCCTGTTTGCTTCATTTAAGGCTGATTGTCTAGTGGGACTTAAACCATGTGCTGCTGTTGCCTTGTCTGTCATCTAGTTACAGTATGTAATGGTTGCTCTTAGAATGGCTATTTGAGTAATAAATAAGACAATTGACATCTTTTAGCCAATCACTGGTTCCCAACCTGGGGGTCATAAGATGAACGTAATAGGTCGAAAGATAAATGACGTTATAGGAATCTTTGCTTTTTTCGTTCTACCTCTTCTGTCTTCTAACATGTATTCAAATGAAAATAATCTGAGAAGTTTAGAGTCCAGACTTGAACCGGCAGTTCTTAAAGACCAGCTGTTTATTAGCAGCAAGAAAGAAACTGTTACTAAACCAAACCAAACTTCCTTCTAACGAGAGGGAGGAGGGCTTACTCCACCGCTGAAGGTCTAACAGAAGACAGTAAAGAGATGAGTTCTGCACAAATAATAATAATATTTGTAATAGTAATTATACATTTTATTTGTGAAAAGCTTTTCTGGATTCAGAGTGCCAAATGCACATTGTGGGTGAAGACATCGAGGAAGAGAGGCATTACTTGGCTGTCACACTGGTGAAATGCGTGTGCGCACATTTGTAGTTTTTTGTGTGACGATGAAGACTTTGTTTTCCGCTCAAAACAGAAACAGCTTTCCCTGGTGTCGTTGCCTCAGTTTCACACCAGACTATAAAATGCCGTTGTTCTGTTTTCACGTTTCTCCCTTCAAGTAAATATTTCACAGGATCGAAAAAGTGTCCGACTTAGTGTCAGAACGCCTGCCCCCCCCCAGCCTCCTTTCAGCAATAGTCATTTCTGAAATGTCTCTTATGTCGCGTTGTTTTTGTTTTCAGTGGCAAAATGACGCAGTAAATATAGTATAATATAATGTACTGCAGATACTATATATAATGTAGAACACCGGTCTTCTAAATTAAACCCATCGTACCATTCAGCGACTCCTGCGTCTGTATTTGTTACGTTCCTCGTCATATTGATTTTCGTTTTTTTTCTTCTGAGCTGAAACAATTAAGATTGATCGAAAATGAATCTGCAACTACTGTAAGAATTGATCAATCATCTCCAAACAAACACAATAAACATTCATTGGTTCCGTCTTCCCTAATGTGAGAATCTTTTATCTGTTTTATATTCAATTTGCACATTGAATATCTTTTTTCTTTTTTTTTCATATCGGCAAATCAAATATTGGAACGTCTGATTTGCATATTTCACTGTTTACGGATGTGTTACAGACTAAACGAATAACAGATTAATCATGAGTAGAATCAGCAGATTAATCGATGATGACAGCAATCTTTAATTGCAGCCTTATTTCCCTTCAGCTTTCTTTGAAAGCAGCTGACTTTCAAAGCAATGTTGCAGTACGGCAGCGTTTTTTTGTCGTCCCAGCTTAATATGGAAGAAATGACTTCAAAGAGGGGATTATTCATTCATTCAGTGTGCCTCTGTGGCCCCGACCAGGAGACTTACTGGGAAAATGTTCTTGATTTTGAACCCTGCTGCAGAGTCTGAGCAGAGGTCACAGTAAATGGAGGTAAATCAGCGAGCTGGCCGACGCTAATCACGGCTCACTCGTGGAAGAGTGGAAGTGGAGATGTTTAATGAAGTCAGGAAAATGAGGGAACACATGGCCGATCTGTCACTGCTGAATGAAATGTAACCCCCTCTCTCCATCCCTGTGTCTGTATCCAGCTTTCCTACTGATCTTTCCTTCAGTCCTTCCTCACTGCATTTCCTCCCTTTCGTTCCTGACTTCCTTCTCCTGCTTTTGTTTGTTCCACACCTCTGCTTCCTCCCGTCTCCTTTTCCATCAGTTATTTTGAACCTGTTATTTTCTCCTGCCACCTCCACCTTCCTTCCCTCTCTTTTTATTCATTGGTCTGTCTCTCATTTCTCCTTCCACATCTTATATCTTCGCTCAAAGACATCTACCTTCCGTCCTCCCACACTGTCACTTGGACTTTTCTGGTTCTCTCTCACTTCATCAATCACACTCTCGCTGTCTTATGCACAGAAGTGCAAGTGCATTTCTAATGCTTTCCTTATCGTTGCACCACCAAAATGATCTTTCCGGTTTTTTTTCCCCCTCCAAAAATGATAAATAAAGACCAACAAGCATTGGAGGGGTTTCAAACACTTCCAAATCAAAGAGGCCCGGCGTGGGCAGGGAATGCGATGATGGTAATCCTGCGTGAAGAGTACATCCTCGCCAACCAATACCGTGGAGCCACGACGCACAACCAACGGTGCTAATCCCTTTATACTGCCAGTGGGAGAGACAATTATTTTCAATCTCGTCTGGACGGGAAACTATCATTTCATTTATCATCCGTTTGTTTTCATGACATCTGCATTTTTAGATGAGGAGTTAAATCTCGAGGTCGTATCGCTGTATGTAGTGCCACATGCTCTTTGCCACAGTGGTTCTGCAGAGGACTGTCTAGTCTGTGTGGCACTTATTCTAAACCCTAACCAGCAAACACACAGTGAGAGCGAGAATCCACTGGATGTTGGTTGAATCACAGGGAGCCAACTGCAAGAACTGTGTACGAAATATCTTTTGTATGCAACTGTATGTTGAAGTCAGTTAAACAGAGACGTGTTTTTCCATTTTCGGAAGAGAGAATATCAAACCGTTGCGAGAGGAGGAGTCGGGACGATGAAAATTGTCCTCGGGCGCTGTTCTGTTCTGTTTTGAACAAAGAAAGCACTAAAAAGAAGAGAGATGCTGCTTCCTAATTAGAGCTTGAAGGAGTCACTTCACTTGCTTGAAACTCCATCAATTTCACGATTTTGAAGCATTGGGTAGCAGTCGGTTTACTACCAAGGGACCACCACAGGGGAACACAAGGGGGAACACCTTTTTAATTGGCTCTTTGTCTGGGTTCTACTTTCAGCAGGAAGTTTTAGATCTACTCTCTTTTAAGTTTTAAAAGGAATGTGTCTGACATGCAGGTTTACTGTGTTCATTCTTTCCTTGTGTTCATTGTGTTGGCCTTTATACCAATCTGTTGCAGCACGGACGCACACATCCATAGACATGGAATCAGATAATGTGGAAACGAGAGTTACAGCAGCATCACAGGGCCACATTTCCACACACCAATGAACTTAGTGGTGCAGGACAAATAGTCTTGGTAATAAATATATGTTGTGACGCATAATGGACGGTGGTCATGCAGCATGTCCAGTATCCCAGAGCCACCTTGATTATCCTGTGCAGTGTGTAATTTAGTATGTAGAATTTTCTTTGGGTCTGACGATTTCTTCTACTCTTTGTTTTACTTTTGCAGACCACCACAGACGTTTGTTTAACTTTGTTCGTGGTCCCCAAAAAAATTCTAGTGTATGAGGGAGAATAACAATTTTCAAAGTAAGAGTTTTAAAGCCCTTCAAAGAGCAACAATTCTGAATAATATAATGTACATTTAACAAGACAATAATACATATAACAAGGACAAATTAATACGAACAAAAATACATAATAGGGTATAAATAAAACTGATTTAGTTTTAACCACAACCATGGTCGTTAAACATGAAAACAAAGCTCCTCTAACCTTCACAAAGTGGTCCGAGCATCAGATCAGACAACACGTCTCTGTGTAATTCTGGACAAACTATGTATGTTGTCATTTGATTTATGGCTCAAACTGTTAAACTAGAGTCAGTTCAGGATCAAGGCTTCTCCGAAAGACGAGCCTAATGAAAATGCTTATTAAATATTGTATTCATTTATGAATGAAGTGATCAGGTGGAGCCATAAAAAGGCAATGAGCTGGAGACGCACATGGCCGGATGAACAGGCGTACTACCGGACCAAAGGAAACGGAGAGAAAACACAGTTAATAATTTACGGCTTATCATTTCTCATCTTATCAATTTTTCATTCCATTTTTTATATTTCATCTTTTGGACCAGCCTCTTGTTTCCTCAGAAAAACTGGGTCTGTATCTGCACCATGAAACCAAATGTAACCTCGTGTGGCCGCATCCCAACGAGACGTCGTTCTCTTTTTGATCAGATATTCACAGGACAAAGCCGAGGTCTGACTTTGTCAAAGAAAAGTTTTTTCTTCCCCCTTTCTTTTTGCTTGTCTTGCTTTGTTCACTACTGTTTATGCGTGAGATCGTTCAGAGTCCGTTCACCAGCCATTGCAGCTCAGTGAGAGACGTTCAAACATGGACAGCATCAGAACAAATGTGACACCAAGACCTCAGTGTGAACCGTGTGGGAGAGGCTGGTGCTCCGTTAGAGGTGTCAGCAGGGCAGCATACTGTCAACGTCAAGCTGCACTCTTCCTTCGCTCAAGATGGGGTCCTGTCAGCTGTAAATCACACCGGCAAAGTCAGCATCAGGGCGTCGGTCTTTACAAATGAGTTCTGCAGAGGCAGCTTGGCCGCGGCACAATCTGAAATCACCGCTATGTGTTGGCGAGTGCAAGGATAATGGAAGTAGATGAGCGTCGACTTGTTTTTCTGTCTGAGGAGCGGATGTGAGATGGAGGCCTCGGGACAGAGGCTGTGGATTTTAGACACTAATAATCGAATGTAAATCAGAATCATGTGAGAATGAAATGCATACATGCCACAACCAAAAAGGGTCCATTTGAAGACGTGATTTTCTTTTTTGTCTATACACTGCCTGCACAATTATTAGGCAAGTTGTATTTTTGAGGATTAATTTTCTTATTGAACAACTACAGAGCTCTCAGTCAACCCAACATGTTAATCAACCTCAAATCTGAATATTTAAGAAAGTAAAAGTGAGGTTTGGGTTTTCTTAGAAGAATATCTGTGTGCACAATTATTATGCAACTAAATGAAAAACCAAAATTCTCCCATCTCACTTATAAACAAACAACTCAAAATTTACAAATAAACATTTCTGACATTTCAACAACAACAAAAAAATCAGTGACCAATAGCCTTCTTTTCAATAACAGTAATAAGCCTTCCATTCATTCTGTCACTTTCTTGATCTGTTGACGATCAACCACAGCCTCCCAGACACTGAGAGGAGGACTTTTCCTTCACCGTAAATCTCCCGTGAGGGTCCACGAGTTCTCAACAGGGTTTAGGTCAGGTGAGGAAGGGGGCCATGTCATTATTCTTTCATCTTTAAGGCCTTTACTGGCTATAGCTACGTGGTGGAGTACTTTGAAGCATGCGATGGAGCATTGTCCTGCATAAAAAACATGGTCTTCTTGAAAGATGCTGACTTTTTCCTGAACCACTGCTTAAAGAAAGTGTCTTCCAAAAACTGGCCATAGGTTCGGGAGTTGATTTTGAGTCCATCTTCAACCCGCAAAGGTCCAACTAGCTCATCTTTAATAACACCAGCGAGTCTAGTTGGAACTTTTCGGGTTGAAGATGAAGGGAAACAGTCCACGTCTCTGAACAGTGTCTGGGAGGCTGTGGTTGATCGTCAACAGATCAAGAAAGTGACAGAATCCATGAATGGAAGCCTTATTACTGTTATTGAAAAGAAGGGTGGCTAAAAATATATATTTTTTTAAATACAACTTGCCGTGTGTGTGTGTGTGTATTAATGTTAGTAGCAATATCATAGAGATCATTATGCTACAAAATCAGGTGCTGAACGCAGAATCACCCAACAGGCTCAGCAATGCATGTGCTCAACAAGACAACATCGTGCTCCATTACTCTATACAAACTGGAACAACAACACAGTCTATTAGTTAAAGACAAAGTAAAACATCTGGAGTCACAACCTCATCTCAGCGTTTGTAATAGGTTTTCAGACGGCTCATGAAACACTGAAGGACTTTCTGGGGCATTTTCTGCAGCGTTTCAAATCTCTATTCCAGTTTGTCTTGCAGTTTTTTGCCCTTGACGTGTGTCCCCGCTGACGTCAAGAGCCAAGCTATCCACGCTGCCCCGGTTACCACATCAAGCTGAAATGAGAAACCGGGGAGTCATTACAAGTTTAAATTACTTTTACCTCCACACGGGGCCCGGTGATTCACGGCGCTCTGCAAATACGATACTGCTCTTGTCGGCCGTTCACACCAGCTGCCTTCCGAGATATTTTATGGGCCACCGCTGACGCACTCTGATTAGGCTATTTATGTGTTCACAACAGAGTAGAAATGGTTTACTGACGAGAAGCCATTAGAGAAATAAGAAAACATTTTTGACATTCTCTCCTTCAGCGCCTCTTCGCCTGTTACACCGGCGACATTTTGAAGTCCTGCTGGACTACGTTCAAAGATATAAAGCCACAGAAATAACAAAGATCTCAAATATATCAATCGTGTCTTTTTCATTACATCGGAGACAGTCGAGAGTGTGTTTGCTTTTATCTCCGTGTACATAGGCCGAGATTAAACACTAGACAGCCACAACTAAAGATCACTTTAATTATCAGTTAGTTAGCTGATTATTTTCTTGATTAATTGACTGCAAATTCTTTCTATAAATTATCGGAAAATAATGAAAAATGCCCACCACAATTTTTCACTTGTTAAAAGTTAAATCTTGATTTTATTGATGCATGAAAGACGGGCGTGTGACAAAAAGACACTTCGTAAACACATTTTAAAAAACAGCTTCACAGTTGAAAATACAAGAGCTGTGAAACAAATGAATGGTTGTGATGAATATGCTTAACACTTGAGAATAATTAGACACATATCGTCTTCCTAGTGACCTGCCGAATACTTGATAATTCATTAACTATCAAAACAGATAAATATTCAGCACTTTTCAAAGTGCACACATGGTCAAACCAGGAAGTTTACGAGTTTCTATGTCTAGATGTCGCTCCTCAGCTGGTCAGGATCGTACTTTACTTTTACAAATGTCCCCCTGGGGATGAATAAAGTACATATCTATCTATCTTTAAACTGCTTCGACTCGCTGCTTCACATGGAACGTGTCCAGCTATGGATTATCGAACTTCAGCCCCGTGTGTTTCTCCCATATCTGATAGATGCTTCTTCTTCTTAGCAGCAACATCAAGGCATCGCTTTTTTTCATGTGTGCTAAAATTCAGCCCTTTTGGTCAGACAATGGTTGTTATTGTCTCCGAAGTCATCGCCTCTAATCTAGAAGCAGATTCTTTACTTCTTCTTTCTCACGGCCTGAGAGGCTGAATGTGGCTGAATGACTCAGCACCTTATATTTAGAAAGGATTGAATCTGCTTTGGGGAAGAATTTGTTCAAAGAATTTAACAACCTTTTAAAGCGGACTCAAAATGTACAATTCTTATTATGCAACACACCAGGAAGTGGCGACTCAGAACGATGACTTATAAGTGTCCAAATATCATCGTGCTGCTCACCATACAGCACCTTTTTGATGAAAAATATCAGCTCAACAGAAGCCTTTTTCAGTGCGTTGGTTGGTGTTTTCTTTGCTCAAATATTTGAAGCACTCACTCCTGATTTCACTGACAAAGCAAATTATATTTGACGGGTCAACACAGTTTGAGCCTTCAAGTGGAGCAGTGTGTGGTGCGTCTGTGGAATCCAGATAAGAGTTTGTAGTGCTGATTCAGTCAGTATTGACCTGGGGGAAATGTTTTGTGTACACCGCACTGAGCATCTGTTCCTATCTCCTTCCTCCCTCCTCTTCTTATCGGTCCATCTCGACTCGCCTCCTCCTGTGCAGGTCCACCTGTTGAAGGACCAGCTGAGTGCGGAGGCCACGGCGCGGCTGGAGGCCCAGGCCCGAGTCCACCAGCTGCTGCTGCAGAACAAAGACCTGCTGCAGCACATCTCCCTGCTGGTGAAACAGATTCAGGAGCTCGAGCTCAAGATGTCTGGACCAAACTCCAGTAAGAGACTTACGCACATACAGTACATACTGCATGCTGGAGTTTATAGCGACGAGTGCACGCTTGCTGCAACATCTCATCCCTTCCATCTCTTTTAGCTGTTCTGATCTCATTTTGATCCAGCACAGTAAAGAGACAGGTGAGCAGGAAGAGATCCATTGAAAACATGAATACAATATATAATATTACGGTCATTATATGCAAATTTCACCAAAGACACGGCACGAATGATATTACAGCAGGGTCCGACAGTCTGCTCCGCGCAGTGCTGGTTCTGGTTCCCGGGCCTCCCTTCCTTCCTGCGAGAGGCAATCCGCTATCTTATCGGCATCTGATAAGCCATGAAACACATGAATCTGTTACTCCAGCATGACTTCCTGGATCATATTTGATTTTCTCACCGGTACTTAAAACAACACGCACCCGACAAACTCTGCCCCCTGAGCTGTTATAACACAGGGCTGCTTTCCGTTGAATCCCCACTTGCTTTGTACTGCATCTTTTAATTAGTTTTTCTCGCTCACTCACTGTTCGACCTGAACATCGCCTTTCACGCTCCGTGTGTGTCTGATAAAACAGAGCCGCAGACTTTAGATTTACGTCGCACAACAGAGAGGAAACAGATTATACCTAAGGGGCGGTTCCAGAAGCTTCTGTGGATATTTGTGTCGATGCTGTTGCTGCTTTTTGAGATCACTGCTGTGAATCCAAACTGACATGAAGGAGCCAACTACACACTTCTTTTAATCTTTAATGCTTATTAAGGGTTCGTATTAGAAGTATTCCTTTAATGTGTCCTTCTCTCAGTTGTTGAGCTGCAGGTCTGTTCTCTGTTTCCATAAAGAAGGAAACAAAACGTGTTTCAGTGAGCAGCCCTGACGATGATGAAATGCTTTGAAACATGTTTTCTTTTTTTCTTGCTTACCCAATACACAACTGATTTATTGGTAACTGAGTGTTTGATTTTGTTTGGGTTTTTAGGGACCGGTTTCCACCACAATTCGCAGATATCTGTATCGCGTACATTATTCTTCTGTCATGATCCAGCAGGAGGGGTGACGGCAGATGAATGTAAATCGAGGCAAAGTGGAACTTTTGAATGTCGTATGAAATATGATGCGTCCTTTATTCCTTGGCTCGCCCTCCCTTTGCTCATTCATCACTTTTCTATCTCATCTCCTCTCTGCAGTGGGATCTCAGGACAGTCTGTTGGAGATCACCTTCCGGTCTACGGTACCTCCAGTCATCTGCGACCCCACGACACCCAAACCTGATGTGTCCGCCCTCAACCTGCCCGCGCTGGGCTCCACCGACGGGACCGGCAACGCCTTCTTCTCGTCTTCCAATGGGACTCTGAGAAGCCCCCTAGGTAGGGACAAGTGTCTTCTCAAACTGGACTGTTTCCGTTTCCTCCCGGGGCCTCCGCCTCCTCAACTCCCCTCGCCTCCCCCGCTGCACAAGGCCGACAGGCCCGAGAGCGAAGGCCAAGAGGTGTCTGAGGTGAAGTTGTTGTCCCACGACCTCAAATCTCTGGGCTGCCTGGACTTTGCCGAGAGGTTTCGCGAGTCGGGCATCGCCTCGGAGTACGAGTCGAACACGGACGACAGCGATGACAATGAGGACGATGGGGAGGACGATGAGGAGGAGGGGATGGAGATCTTTGGCTGGGGGAGGGACGAGGAGACGCTGAGGCTGCTTAATGTTCTCAACAGACAGGGAGCTCCTGACTGTCTGGGAGATGAAATAGCGGTATAGCGCACTAACCTGCTCCCCGGAAGAATCAACGGCCTGTTTCTGTCCATTCACACAAACTACCCTGTAGGAATAACCACGTAGCGAACTAACCTCTGTCAGGCAGTTATATATACAACGCTTACGCCAACATATTGGTGTAATATAGTTGCGATTGCATACAAGAGAAAGGAAAGACTCAAAATAGATGAAAGCATATGTAGGCGGGAACTCGAGTAGCGCTGATCTGGTCAAACTGAATGTGGTTGGCTAACGTAGAGATCCTGAACACAGGAGCCACTCGTGCGTCTTTAGGGTTGGAGAATCTCAGCTACTTGGTTTAGTTTGATAGAAGTGGGTTGGCTGCAGATCTTCTCCCTTGCTCACTGACTGGGGCGCTATGCGTTCAGTGCTGCCACTAAGTAGCCAAACGCTATTAGCGGCATTTATTTATTTGTTCACTTATTACACTGGATAAGTTGCTATAAGAACACTGCCCTCCCCCCCTTTGTTTCTGTTTTGACATGCTACACATACAAAAACACATATATTTTATTCATCAAATGATTTATTTACAATTATTACTATGTTGTATTCAGTGTCGGGGCTGTCAGGCGGTCGTGGATCAGGGCTCCAGGTCGAGTTAAGAGACAAAAAGTCCTAAACCTGAAGCTGAGAGGAGCCTCGTGAATGTACGGGGCAGTAGCAACAACTGGGGTCGCTGGTGAGGCTTAACATCTGTACGAGCTGACTCAGGGTCAGTGCATGTCGTCAGTTATGCCCGTAAGTGTCGCAGTTACTCTCTGTTTGCTGCTATCAAATACATAGCTTATTTTTGCAGTCAAAAGTAAGATTATAATTCAGTCGGAACACACTTGAGGAATATCAGTATCAACGTAAGTATCCCCTACCGGTCACACCTGTGATACATGTGTGAATCTAATCGCTAATCTATGTGCATGCACACCTATTCTTTACGATCTTGTTTCCTTTTCGCCTTCTCTCTTTATTACGCACACAGACCTGAAATCCGTACGCTCCCAAAGTCTCCTCCCAGCTCTCTGCTGCTGAATTTGCAGTTTGAGAGATCCGTAACAAAATCAGGGAGTTTATCGTCAGAGTCTTTCCTCCTTTCATTCGACGGATTGAATTTGTGAGTTCGCCTAGTCTTTGTCGTGGAATTGGACCAGAAGTTGGAGGTCAGTTCAGGGGGCAAGCTCTCACTTTGTCAGGATCGGGAGCGTAGCTGTCGGCCGAGCCGGCAGGAACAAGACGACAGGGTTTGGGGACCGGAGAGACTGATGAACACTTCAGCTGAATCCAGGAAAGAACTTTATGACTGTCTCTATGTTTGGAGAGGGCGGGAAGTCCTTTTTCTTGAGCTCATACTAATTATTGTGATTCAAAGACTATTTTTCGACAAAAAATCTGTATCTGTACCGTATGTACAAACGTTGTTTTCTCTGCCAATCCCACAGAAGTGTTGAACTGCTCCGTCCTTGACTCCTTTTGGTCTCCTCACAGTTTGTTGACTTGGTAGTCAGAGCATGTTTGCACTCTCTTCACTTGTCCCCCCCCTCAGCTTTTTCATTTATGTAAAGCCAGGATTAGTCGGACCTCGAGGAATGCCGTTTGTTTCTTTTATTCCTCCCGTAAACAAAAACTCTTCCCCCCCCGTGCCAGAACAGCAGCTCACGGATGACAGGTCTCATTTGTTCAAACCCAGCTCCGTGCATGGGCCTCCAAGCACAACGCAGTATTAAAGTGTTCATTTTGTTTCACCAGGAAGAGCCACAGCGTTTTATTTCTGCGTACCGTAGCCCCAGATTATCAGAGCACTCCTGTCGAACCAGTGCAGGGTTAGCACCGGCCGGTATTTGGCAACGGCAGATGCTGCAGAGATCTAAAGGGGAATCAGGCCAGTTCCCAGCGGGCTCACTATCTGTGGCAAAGAGCTTTAGTGCTGATAGGATCAATCCAATTGTGTGAGCGTCCAGTAAACTGACTCCCAGTTAAGTCGCTCGCTTTCCGAACACGTTTGTGTTGAAGGATAACGGAGATTCAATCAGAGATGTTATTTCTCTGAAAGTTTTTTTTTGGAAATTAGTTTCAACTTTACTTAATCGGTCTCTGTCGAGCGTGGCGGAGTCAGTGGTTCTATCAAGACTACACAACGCACAATGATGCCCCATGAATAAACCAGCAGCCACCGTCAAACGGAGTGGAAATGCCTCCAAAAAGCTCCATAAATAGCTTCAATATGCGTATGTCCGTTCTTCACATGGCCTTTATTACAGGGAATGAGGGGAGAGACGGATGGAGATTGACAACCAACGTCGTGGTTCATGGTCGACGCCTTACAGTCCACTAGGGTGCCCCGTCATTACGTTTTTCACTTGGGGTGTTTTCTTTTCCTTTATATTGAATCATCTGCCAGAAATCATCTCAACCACACTCATAAACTCCCCCAACCCATATTTACAACCACTACACTCTGAGCTTTCTCTCTTTCTGTCGCCACCCGTCAAGAGTTTGTCAGTTCCTCTGACATTTGACCCGGACGACAGGAAACGCAGTATGAAGGATGTTCTCTTTGTTTAACATCCTCTTCTCTTGTCTCATCATCTACCGTTTTGCTTCTCTTGTTTCGTTTTCTATTCTGTCTTTTTATAATCTGGCGATTATAACGATGACTTTAACACGTACAACTCTGACGCTCCACCCCCTCCGTTTGACACCATCAGGGCAAAAATAAATCAACAAATGAGCTCACTGCTCAAATAATATTAATAAACAGATATTTCATCTCCAACCAGCAACAGAATTCTAAAAATACCATTTCAATCACATTTCAGCAACCGGTGCAATCAATTTGAAACGTAATGAAACCGCCCTTGAAATTGACAGCAAACACATTGAGACGTGTTGCTATGAATCACCAGTTAAAGACATCTTCACACAATGATTTCAAAAAGGTGACCCCCATCTCATGAGTCAATAATCGCTTTTAATCAAAGAACGCATTCAATTATCAGGTAAGAAATGACTTTACTACCAGGCCCAATCACATGTTTGACTGATGCAGCGAGAGGTTGCCTGGAAGCCTGGAGACGAGGGCGTGTCTATCAGTACGTTTTTCTATTTGTAATTACTTCAGGCCTCCTTCTTGTGCCCTCGTCCCGCAAATGTGACACACAGAACACACAGAACCAAACACAAAGTAAACACAGAACAAATATTTCAATGAGGCGTTTGATGCATTTTTAGCGACCTGTCAAATTAGATTTTGTTGAAACTTAAATGCTTCAGACTGAACTTAAAGGGATTTCCACATCAAGTCACCAATAATTTCCGTCATTCATGCGGAACCACGCAGTTAATATACAAGCGATAATACCTGAAAGTACTTTTTTGAGTTACTTGCCAGCCTTTTAGATTGGGCATTCTTCAGTGGACATTGAACAGATGCTTTTGTTCATACTTCTTCTCGCACAACGAAAATGTAATTTCATGCAGAATAAAAACCTTTGAGTTTGTTGTTGGACAAGTTTTTAACCAATTAAAACCAAATTCATTTACGAGACATGAGATTGGGGGCAAAGTAATGACATTATGGCAATAGCATAATTCGTCAATTTACATTTATTTCGTTGTATTTCCCGAGTCATCACCCATCACCCATCGGCACCCTAAAAAACAATTCTAACATTTAAAATCCTGCCTTAAATGTGCTGCCAAATTGGTGAAACTCACATCCCGACATCAAAGTTTACTATTTTTGTTTTCTTGGACTTGTTGTCCCGTTGGTCCAATGTTACATTTTTGTCCACAATTTGTGTGCATTTTGCATCGAACATTGGGTTCGAACCAGTGGGTGCAACTGCGTTTAGTCCGAACCCTGAAGTGGTCCTTGAAACTGTGAAGACTTGACTGTATTTTCCTAATATTTCAGTTCCTGTTTTGGACATGATCATAAGTATAGAAATAAATCAAAGAGTACAAACTCTGTTTTCTGTTTCTTCCTCCTACCCTCGTGGTATTTCCGTGAACTTAGCATCTCTTAATGCTAAACCTCTCTTCTGTTCCCAGCCTGCTCTTGACACGCGTCTCTATTGCAGCCTTTGGTGTGAATGCTTCCCTTTCATATCATCTATGTTTCTCTCACATGTGTTTGACCTCATTCTCCTGTCATCTCGAGAGCCCAGCTCTTCCTCAGGCCTCTCCAAAATGCCAGCCGTACTGTAAACGGGTCTCTTGTTGCTGATTCATCCATTAGCGGATTCATGCTGTGTGGTTGCAAAAAAACAACTAAAACAAGAACAATAACCCTGTGCCTTTTATCATTCTGGAGGTCTGTAACGGTGTGAAGACCCCGTATTCAGTGGTTTGTTGCGAGATCACACTCAGAAGCAGAGGGGGAGATTGGTTTCTTTTGAAAGTTATTTGTGTGGCAGGTTCAGTAAAGTTAGAATGTTTGAACTCATTCCTGCATCTTTAACTCGTTATTGATTCAGCCTCTAATGAATGTATAGGATACAGTTGAATTGTAGCGCGTGTGTGTGTGTGTGTGTGTGTATTTATGGTTATGCATATGTGAGAGTGAGGTCAGTTGTGATCATCTACCTTACTTCAGAGTCACCATAATGGGCTTCTCGCACCCATAACAGACCCTCTGGCTTCAGGGTAGCAGCGAGCAAGATGGCCTCTGTAGCTTCGACAACACGTTCCTGTAGTTTTCTGTGAACACTGCAAGAAGGATAAGTATCTATTTCTACTGGATAGGACGACTTTGAAGACGTGTCTGATGTAAATCCTACAATGTTTCACACTCTTTCATTGTTAGTTTTGAGCGTTATTGAACTCAATCATGGAACAAGAAAAGAAACCGCTGAATTGCCAGTCCGGTCCGATCTCAGTCTTTATCTGTGTCTCAGTTTGTCTCTGTCACACACTGCGGCCTCCTCCCTCCTCTCAGCATGAAGTAATTGTCTGATGGGGCTTGTCGTTGCCATCTGAGAGCCACGTATGCCAACCGGTCCCTGCAAGCAGAGCAGGCTTTTGGTGACTCGCATCGATTTCCCCGTCTCGGGCGTGTGTTGTTGAAACTGGGGTTAACAACTGCGACAGCTTGGGAGCGTCGCAAATCAATACACTTCTTTACAAGCTCAGTCTGTCACCTGCAGGGACACGCTTGCGCAAGCGTGGACTCAGCCAGCTGTTGTCTGACACACCTACACATACTTGGTTATGTCGGGTTTCAGTCTTTAAGGAGTTTGGGTGAACAGATTGCGACTTGGTGCCTTTTTCAAAAACGTCATGCTGAACACAAACACGGGAACCATGACGTTTTTAAGGGCGGAACGCGTTTGTTTCTTCACTGATCGGGTCAGTCACATGACCTCAATCCAACTGATGTTGTGTTTCACTGCTGAACACCAAAAAGCTTCCGTCGTGTACAAGTCAAAACTTTAGTTCGTCACATATTAATACATAATACATGTTCTGGAAAATCAACAGATATATTGTTAATGCATACAATAACCATACATCCAAAAATCCAATATTGCTGTAAAACAGTCCTGCTAATTGATTTCCAACATTCCCACAGAGATTTTAACGGGTTAGCTACCATGATATAACCGGTATGGCAAAATGTTTTCGTCTCACGCTACATATATGAAACCTCATACTTATCTTTTAATTTCAGATACAAAGGGCTGAAGTAAGTAAGTACATAAAGCCTTATTGATATAAAAATGAATACAGTAAAAATATATTGCACTATAAAACAGTGAGGGACAGACTCAACTAAAACGAACCTAAACATAAAACAGGGATGGAGATCTATAAAACAGACTATAAAGACAGTCCATAAAGTAAATGTGTTTGGGGAAGCTGAATCCAAAAGGTTTGGGGCTAAAAGAGCGAAGGCTGCGAAGATGAATCTTAAAAACAGCTGCAATGCCCCCACCACCGCCTGGTGACCAAGCTGTGTTCGGAAAAGTATTGCCAGTGAGAGGCTGTGTCCACATAGTGCTGTTTTCGACGACATTATGCCTCCGAGAGCAGCCAACAACCCCCCCGAGTTTGACCCGACGTGTACCACACATCCAGGGCGACGTATTAACTAAGTGTGCCCTTGTGCTGGTGAGGAGTAGCCTGAGCTTGTTTTGTTGATGCGAAGTCGTGCTGACAGAGACGTGAGGAGGTGGTGGGTCACGTATAAACGAACACTCACAAACACACCGTGGCAGTGGTGAAATTAATGAGCGTGTCTGCGCCAGGAGAGCGGAGGGAATAAAGGACTTTAAAAAGCCGAGCTATTAATCCTCTCACCTCGGCATTAACGATCAGAGTCAAACAGGAGTCCATCAAACAGCCCAGATTCACCCTGAGAAGAGAACAATCTTAGAGCGTTTATATTAGTGTGTGCTTCAGCATCTACAGCATCCCTTACCCAACTTGCATTTGTCAGCTTTCAGCGTAATTCTAGGGCTGAAACAATTAGCTGATGAATTAAGATGGAGAGAAAATGTACAATTTTGATGATCAAATCATTGTTTATGTCATTTATCAAGCAAAAATGCCAAAACATTTGCTGGGTTTTCTGTTATATGTCATTGTAGATTGAATATATTGTGGTTTTGAACAAAATAAGCATTTGAGGCCCTCAACTTGATGGATTATGAAGTAGTTTAAAGCATTTTTCAAGCTTTTTGACATGTCATAGACTCATATCAACAATAGTTTAATTAACAGATGAATCCTTTATGAAAGTAATTCTTAGTTTCAACCCATGTGCACTTTGTGTCTCTCCAGCGTAAACACAGTCTGCTGTTGTTTACTGGTTGCTGCCCTCTAAAGCGTTACAGTCACAATCCCTGACCGCATTCTACTATCAGATCATCGGATTTGAACTGGCGACCTTCCGCTCACATCTCTAACCCTTTGGCTGCCACTGCAGACTTAGATAAGACCTTTTTCTTGGAGGCGCTTTTCTTGCGTTTGCCTCAACATTCGCACAAATATGCATGCACATTTGGAGGCAGCGGGGACTTGAGAAAAGCTGCCCTCGTGCTCTGACTAGATTTCTGCTTTGATGTTCCCGTGGTGCAGTGCTAGAGGCCGTGCTGAGCGGGCGGCTCGGCATTGCACGTGATCTGGAACATGTGGAGCTCCAGATGTGAAGGTCTAAAAGAGCCAAGTGGTCTTGAATCCCGTCTCAGCCACGTCTGTCTGTCTGCTGCCTGTCTTGTCCCGTTTCTCCTCTTTTTACGCAGCTTCCTTTGTGTTTCTGCATAAATGAGCTGACAAAAGAAAGTTGACAACATACAAGCGTTTCATTTTAAATGGAGGTGAATGTCAGCATCAACCTGAAAGAGAACAACAACTGAAGGAGAAAGACTAGAGATGCCTTTGATCCTTTGATTACTTTTAGCTCTTAGTCAGTAATATTTAAACTTGCCGAGTGCTTGAAGTGCTTAAAGAGACACGTTGAAGCTCCATGTGTTTACTCTGTCTCGTTAGGAACAAACTCCGATTGACAGTGTTGAACACGTAAAGAATTGAACGTTTCCATCGATCCGTTATCTGTAACCGCTAATCCTTCACAGGGTCAATCCCAGCTGACACCCTGGACGGGTAGCCGGACAATCACAGGGCTGACTTATAGAGACAGACAACCATTCACGCTCACATTCACATCTTCGGGCAATTTAGAATGAACCTGTTGGACGAAGCCGGAGAACCCGAAGATAAAACCCTAATAAACCCTAATAAAATTCTAATCCTAAAATCCTGAATTCACCCTCTGGAAAACCCGGTGTTGGCAGCATGATTTCACTTCTTTTTTTTTTTTTCTTTTTTTTTTTACAAACATCCTTACAAGGATCACTGTACTACTACAAAACCACGCAGACACAAAGAGAATCAGAAAAGAGAAAGGCGGAGAGAGACGCAATGTTTTCCTGCAGCCTCATTTATGGCAACATGTGAGTCTCAGACGCTCACACTCGAGGGAACCTTGGGGTCAGACAGACAGCGATTTGGCAAATGGCTGAATGAATTATTGATCCGATGACTTCGACAGGGAGGAGACTCGAGGCACCCGAACATGTCTGGTTACAACCGTGCAGCATGTCGTTTGCTGTCTCCTTGTGCTCTGCCCTGTTTTCCTGGCTGAGCGTAACCGGAGTTTTAGATCATGTTGTTTTAGCTCAGTTATGACGTTTGATGTATTTCATTATTTTCTGATACGGTTTCGTTATTTACTGCTTCTAGTTTGGTCAGTAGTTTCCCAGAATGTGTGTGAACGTGTTCCAGCAAGTGGAGTGAACTCATGCCATGTGGTTGTGGGGTTTTCACAGGCATGTGGAGAGTGTATAAGTATAAGAGAGCAGGCATTCCCAGCTGAGAAAAAAACAACGTGCGCTCCCTTTCATTAGTACATGGCGTGTGCTGTGGCTGCAATGCATTGTGGTCTGTCTGATGAGGCCGCAGTGAGTAGAGGATGACGCACTGCAGGCTGGATTGATGCTGTTCTGCTAAGAAAAGCAATGTGCCTGGACCAAAATGCAACACATTTAACACCAAATACACACAGTACCGAAGAAAGAAAATTGTTTCGTGGCAGAGATCTGTGTGTCAAACCCTGCAGCCTCTCTGGCTGACGATCTGAGGTGCCCTCGAGATGATTTGAAGGCAAAAGGCTGCCGCAGTAATTGCTCTTCTACTGAACAGTCAGGGCAGGTTGACTCACCTCATCCTATTTCCAAGAATGTAATCAGTATTGGATTCAGAGGAGATTATGTGGGATCATTCGTTGCATGGTCTAAATTCTATAGCAGAGCTTCATTGGTATTATCATGGAGGCTTTGACAGTTTTGGTGCCATGTAGTCTAAACACTGCTCCTGCCAATAACAACAGAGGTGTAGTTTGTGGAAAGGTTACTTGAGGTAGAGGAGGAAAAAATAGAAGAAGAGAAGGAGACAAATCCGTTTTGTTAATGGAACTTCTGTCTCCCCGTGAGACTGCGGAGGCTCAGCCTGTCACGACAAGACAGATGCTGGCTGATGTTTTTGCAGATGGAATTCGACGTTTGCTGCCCGGCCGTGTTTACGTTGAGGTAGCGCCTGTTTTAAATAGAGGAGGGCAGGTCGGCTGTGACACAAGAGGCAGAGACAGGTCAGCTTTCTAGATGGAGCCTGAGTCATCTGCAGAGCTCGTAGTTTCCTCCTGTGCTGTCGGTTCCTCCTGATGCGCCACTAAGTGCAGGAGGAAAAAGCGAATTTGGCGACTAAGATTAGATAAAACTGTAATGATGTCCGGGGGGGGGGGGAATTAGTCTGGAAAGCATGCTGTAGATAAGATGGAGACAGAGAACTGAAGACAATACAACTGAAACAACTGCACATTGACAATCATGCAGGAGATAAATACATCAGATGGCATCTTCATTTCAAGATGTGTTCGATCTATGTTTGTTAGATTTATTAGATTTGTTAGATTTTTACTTTTTCTACTATCCAAGCAGATAGGAGGGAAAACACACACTAATGCAGGCATCATTTTAAATCAGGACTTAATGTTTGTTTAAAGAGAGGTCTAAATTAAATCTCTCCATTTTAAAATAGTTTTCTAATTTGCTGCAACATGATTTAAATGAGGTAAACTATGATTTAATCAGGTTTAAAAATTGTTGGTGTAACCCATCCTTAGAAAAACGTTTTTTCACACTGATCTTCAATATTAAGAGTTTCCTGTGTTCAGAAAGTCATGAATGTTACATCTGATCCTCCATAAAATTGGAGGCGAAATCGAGACGGGGCCCACTTCCCAAGTAGAAAATGACTAAGAGCCGGCACAAAGTGATGATGTGACCGGCAGCGTGTCAGTCAGAGTTCAGTCTACTAAATCAGAAACTTCTTCCATTAATCCGGTCCTGCATACGGTCCCTCATCAGTCTGAGGAAGCCCCCTACCAGAGCCCAACCACTTTAATCATTCATGTTATAATGAACCTGGGTAACAAAATCTTTGTGTGTTCGAGTGAGTGTGTTTAAGGTCACTCATCCTCTCTGCCCGGCACTTGTCTCTCACATATTCTGCCTTTGGCGTCTCTGATGCAGCCGTCTTTTGCAAACCAGAACACCATTATTACAATAATTATCTTTCACATGTGTCCCCATATACACATACATGGTCTCGTCATCCATGTTGACTCAACACTTCATTATTCACCTCGGAAACTGTAGTTGACAAAACGATCTCAATTCAAAGGACAAAGGTTGCTCACCGTTTTAAGAGCTCCAGACCTTTGCATCGACGATATTACAGATTTCTGACTTCTGAAGAAGTCTGAGTGTGTTTGTAGACGTGCAGGGCTCAGTGTGCGTTAGCTCCGTCTCAGTGGCAGAAGTGGGTTACCCTCGGCTAAGAACAAAGCTAAGAGTTTGACACTTTGATGGGCGACGCCAAAGCCGAGCCAAGCTAATTACAACCTCGCGTTGGCTGCCTGGCAGAGCCGAGTCGAAGTCACAGACAGAGAGGGCGTTTGGAGCTTATTTGGCCAATTACCGTGCGAGTCCTCATTATTCTTTATTAGCAGAGAGAAAATGACCCTGGAGTGAAAAACATACACATTGTAGCTGCAGCTGTTGATGACAGAGAGGCATTGGTGTTCGAGCAGGGTATACATTTTGTTCTACTTCGTAAAGGTCAGCTGCTCTGCTGGTTCACCTCTTGCAGAGACGACCCCTTAACTATGCCTTTTAAGACTTGCTTTACCCAGTCCCGGTTTTGTCCATGACAAAGAAAAAGCACATCGAGAAAACAACAAAAAAAAGTCTCATTTACACCCAATTTTGTTTCTTCATATTTTAGAGCACACAAGTTCAAACGCAGTAACAGAACAGATCAAATTATAATTGTGCTGTCGGATTAATATCGATGTTCCTTCTGGGGGTAGATTTTGCAATCTAGTTCGTGTTGCAGAAGGTTGCGTTATCATCTCAGTTGATTCAGCGTGCCCGACCGCTGCTGGTACATGAGTGGGAGTGAGAGCCCTCTTCTTTAGCTTTGTAAACCATTTTGTTTTGTGCCCCTAAAATCACTCTTTTCACTGCTTATGTTTCTCTGCACTGCTTATTCTGCAGGGTGACTGATTACATGGGATGAGATTACTGGAATTGAACAGGAAATGTGAGAGTTTGGAGGGATTACACACTAAAAAACAGCCTTGCCGACTCTGGCGAATGCAGTTAATCCACAGAAGCTCCAGAAGAAAGGCGGAGTGAAGGATGAATGACAATTATTGCAAAACACTTCTGGCGTGTTTGTAATTAAAAGATAACCGAACACACAAAATAACAGACACTAAAACGCATACTGTAATCTGCTGTTCCACAGTCTTGCAGAAGTAAGGAAACAGGGTGCAGACGTTCTCTGGAGTGATCGTCTCTTTGGCCTTTACGTTCACTCTGATTAAAGGATTCTTTTGTTCAGGAAATGATGCCCATGGCACCGAAATCTAAACTTCTGTCTCAAAGCTGTGCGGGGTTTTTTGAATTGTACAAAGATACTGTGTTCCATGAAAGGGACAGGTGCATGCTGGTGTTCTGAAAAACAACAGGAAGGCAGTTATTGTAGTTTGGTCCACTGATTTGGCCCCAATTAAGGTACTTAAGATGCTAATTCTCAATTATAAGTCAGTGCTGAAATCTCGAGGATATCATTATTTCCAATGTCGATGAACATCAATGAACCCACTTAGGAATCATATCAAAATGGCGCTTCTTTTATCTCCTGAACTTGACAATCATCAGGTTTTTATAAGTTGTATTCAGTTTCAAAATAATCCAGTGATAGCTGTCATCCATGTCATATAGGAAGTACTGAAAGCTAATTTGGCATACTTTCAATGATGCCAATTTGCCAAAATGTGAACCTGTAGATTTAAAAAACAGGGCTCAGTGTCAGACACTGAAAACCCCTCCAGTGTATACGAATACCGGCAGTTCTTATGCAAGAGCTTTTATTTAACATGTTTTTATTGTTATTTATTTACATTATTAACACTTGTTTTCTTGTTGTACGATCTGCTCTTCCACAGTCAAAAGTCTAATTGACTGATTTCAATATGCATGTTGGTATTTTCTAAGTGTTTTTCAAACTTACTGCACACTCAGACGGTGTGTATCTTCGGTATATACAATGAAACTTGGACACCGGGCTGTTTTAGTGGTTTTAAAAACCTTTCATCAGGTGAATGCTTAATTTAATTCACAGTGATTGCTGCGTTTAAAACTGAATGTGTGACAGACCGTGCTAAATTACGCACGTCATTGCTTGATTTAGAACAGTCTTCATTGGAAAATTTCCTCTGCTTAAGTGGCAGTGCGGGAGATGTAACAATTATTTTCACTTTAATGCTTCAGTAGGCAAGAAAAGCCACCTGTTTCGCAATCCTAACTCACAATGGGGCTGCTGCACAGAGGGCCATCTCCACTAATTGGGAGGACAACGATGAAAGGGATAGTTTGGTTGTTTTGAAGTGAGGTAGTATGAGGTACTTATACATAGTCAGTGTATTACCTAGAGGAAGATGATGGTCGACACACTTGCAGCTTGGAGAAGCAGGCAGGAGTTGTTGCACCCACCTCACACCTGTATCTCTCCCATCATTATCAAATGAAGGCAAAAAGCCAGTGGTACCACTGCCGTATCATCATCTTCCTCCTGTGTAATTCGCTGCAACTTCAATATCAGTGGTGTTGTCCATTGTCCAACGTCCCCTCCTTCACTGCAACTCACTTTGGTGGGGACGAACTGACCTCCAGTCACTGTGGGTATTCTGCAATTTGCACGCAGCACTTTACTCTACAGACTTTGAGAAAACACCATATCTGCATTCGTTTCGAGTATACTGACGCCTTGAGAGGAAAGAGCTTGAAAGCTGGCTAAGAGACCATCCAGCAGAGAAGTGGTCATAAATAGTGATGTGTGTAAATGAGCCAGACTGAGACACCTGGGCTCATTTCCAAATCGCTAATTTCATCTTTCCAGCAGCATGGGATGCCAGATGACCTGTTAAGAGAAAAAGCAGCCAAACAGTAAATGTTTAGAACTATAGAAGAGTTTCCAACACCACATTGTTAGGCATGTTACATACACATCTTCCCCTTCAGGTGTCCTTCATAATACCCTCTCCTATGTCCTACGTTACAATGTCCATCCATTACCTTTACATTAGGATTTAAAGTGGAGGAACATGTGGCCTTGTGTGCTGAATGAGGATGTTTCATAGCCTGTGCAATGTGAAGCCATTGATCCTGAGATCAGTCGATGACCTCGGTGTACAGTCAGTACACCTTGAATGAAGCCCTAACGTGTAAATTAGGTGCCTCTTGAGTCACAGTAACAAATGGACAATAAGGTTTTTACGTCTACTGTCCGCTCAATGAGTTCCGTTAGCTAAACTGTTAGCTCAAAAACTGAAATAATCCAATTAAAACCAGCCGATTGAACATTTTAAGTTTCATCACTGAAAACATAACTTGCTAACAGAAGAGAAGTGTCAAACCATTTTGCGCATTATAATGACGCATGTGAGACGCCAACTTTTAACCAACAGAAACTGCAGAGACATGTGGCTAGCAATGCTAATACGAGCTAATAGCTGTGCTAGCTGACAGGTAAGAGAATCAATTCGCAGCCAAATGTAAATACAGTATTTATTTTCATAGCACATAGTATTGGGTTTAATAAAATAATAACATATAGCAAAAAGGCAAAACATTAAGAAGACACCACAGCGACCAGAAAGTGATGCAGCAAAATATGTGATTCTAGAAGTGGGGATGTGAAGAGTGCTTGCAAGGCTAGTTGTTAAACTACTGTAGCTGGCGAGCTAACAGCTAGCATGCTAGCCACCTCAAAGAAAAGTCAGTCACATTAACTCTATGAGGTTATTTCAGATTTTTCCAGAATGGGTCATTTCAATAAGGAGTCATCAAAATGGGGGCTCTCCAAGATATCTAGGTTGCTTACTGTCAGTTAGCGGTTTTTGCTTCAAACTCCTGGATGTATTTTTCTAAATGGACTAACTGGATCATATCTCATCTTACCCACGTCCAATGCAGTCCTTTACATTTTGTAATGCAGTGCAATTTCACAGAAGAGTAATAGCACAGAGGCCGTCTTCATACATGCATCAGTACTGTGTGAAAAAAAGAAGAAGCTGCAGTGACACAGTGGGGATGCAAACGCAATATTCTTTATATTATAAGATAGCAAAACAACACAAAGACACACAATCTACGATATAATTACATTCATTGCAAGATCAACTGCTGTTTCACTTTGCACCTCTCTGTTGTAGCAATCGATTTGATGACTTCCATTAATAAGTGCCTGCATGTTGCGGCCTGTAGAATAAATGTACAGCTCTCTCTCCCTCTCTCCCCCTCCCTCCCTCCTTGAAGTTACTCTAAATGCCCTCTGTATCACATTGATCCATAACATATCATTTCCTCTGGCCTCTGGCTAATATGCTTTTGTAGATCTCTTGATTGGTACAGCAAGTGAAATGCTTGTATGTGCAAAGTGAAGTTAAGGTCGGCTGCTTCAACCTCGTTTGATCTGATTACAATGGGCCATATTTTCCTCTACATTAATCTGGCCAAGACAAATGTACCTTTCAGATACGACTTGTCTTCTTCTAGGAAGACATGGATCAGCTGCATTTTAAGCTCAATAATTTGCAACTTTAGAGGTGAAATGATCTGAAATCTGATACTTCTGTCTCATTTAATGCCTTCCGAGAAACATTTTCTCTCCAAGAGGTAAGATCTTCTATCTTAAGTGGATTCACCTGAGCTCCCCTTTTATGTTTGACTGTTTCTGATCCTGCATTTTGGTCACCTTCCGCTTTATTTCCATTGGTGGTGTTTCTATGTATGTGCATGTGTCATTGCAAATTCCTTACGTTTTGTTGTATATATTATTCTGTGATTATGACATGCAATATTACTGCACTGCCTCTGGCCCCAAATTCATTGTATGCATTCTCATTAAATGAAACATGATGTGATGATGAGCCAGAGGGACATGACGCGGTCACTTAAAGGAATACTCCACTAAAACATATCAAATACTCACTCCCCTTTAGGCTGATGGGGCCTTTAAAGGTTTGTAGATTGGTTCATTTGTGGAGGACAGCGGCTGTATTTTCAGTGGAGTATTCCTTTCACTTTCCTTCAAGATCTGATTGTTTGCATCTCATTCTCAAAGCAAACATCCCATTTGTGTTGTCCAATGCTTCAGCGTCAGCAGCTTTTCAACATGTGCCGTTAAAAGCAGAAGCACATTTTCTGTCAAGTCCTGTTCTGTGTTTACGTAATCCTTCCTTTCTCCGGTTTCTCTCCTTTTTTCACAGTTGATCAAAGCATGTTTGAGAACTCCATTGCCCAGCAGCAGAGTCCTCAGACCTCTAGGTCGGGCCAGCCCTCAGCCTGGCGCTCCCCAGCGTCAGCCAATCACAACCTGAGCTCCGGCTCTGTCGACTCTCCTTCCTCTGGTGGCCAACAGAGGCTTAAAAACGCCATTAATCTGGGCAAGGCTGTCGGCGCAAAGGTGAGCACAGCACAAGCAGCAGTTCTCCTCTTCTCCTCTTGATATTTGGGTTGTAATGTTAATTTGAATGTATTTAGTGTTGCATCAGTGAAGTAGATTTCTGTCTTTCTGTATTTTTCATTGAGGTCAACGACTTGTTAAGAAGAAAGGAGCCCAGTCACCTCGGAGACATCGGGGTCACTGAGGTCAACAAGAACGTTGATGCGGTGTGGAGCTGTATGGACCAACTCAACCAGACCACTGCAAACAGGTACACACACACACATCTCCTCTGTATGTGCGCGTTGTGAAGAAAGTACGTGATCCGTTAGAATTCATCCTCTTCTAAACTTAATCTCAACCCTAAACCTGAACCTAAGATCATCTTAAATGAATTTGCAAACTTGTGCCTCAGAGACCTCACTGATGAAATGTATCATTTTGTAGCACTTTTGTAGCGTATGTATTTATTTTTAGGGTGAATATGTAAAATTCACAGAACTTTTCACTTGTTCAATTGAATGATATAACCACTGGTAGACATTATCTTATTGTGGGCAAAAATATAGAATTACCTGTGCTGAGAGAAGTGTCTATCACTGTATATTATAGCTTGCAGAAAAGATGAATGATTTAAGATTTTCCCTGTGAAATGTGGTTTGAATTAATCATGACACATTTCCTGTGAGATGTCTGAAACTTTTCAGCTTCTTGTACAGTCAAAACGTAAATGCCTTTTTATGAATTGTGTATTCGTGACCTGCTTACATGCGCACACATACATTCCAGGTTGTTTCTGTGTGTTTGTATTTGGGGATTTGTTCCAGAAAGCATTGATCCGTTTCTCTCTCCTGAAGATCGATCAAGCAGAAGTCATTTCCAGCAATGTGAATAGATTAAGTTTCATTTACCGGTGATGATGCGTGAGGATTATTTTACTGGTTCGGACGAGTGGAGCTGAGAGATAGTTTAGCTCATGACGGACTGACTGTTGAAACCTGGATGCAAGCGATGCAGTGGACTCTTTTTTTTTTTTTTCTTCTTTTTTTTTTGAATCAACTGAAAATGAAAGGCGCATGACCTCATCTATCACTTATCTTTGAATTGATTCCAGTATCTGATGGTTAATGACATTATCAGAGATTTGGATGCATGGAATTCAGGAAAAATCAATATGAGAGAGGTTAGAAGCCAAAACGTACCCGTAAAGATCCTCCCCCATTAGATATCAATCGTCGTACTGGAAAAGAGGATAAAGGTTTCAAGACTAAGCAGTATACAAAGATTAATACAGATGTTCAAATTACATAGACGTTGAAGTTGAGATGCCTTACAATAAAATCCATGAAGTGTTATTAAACTTATACTTAAAGTCCTCTTCGGATGTTTTTAACGTTGCACAAGACGAGCAGCTGATGCTCCATCCCACTGCCCCGTAACTTCTCCCAGTTAACGGCACAACAGACGGTGAAGTCTGTGTTGTTCGTATAAGAACGTGCACCAATCCAGCATGATTGAAAATACCATCTTAGTGATGACAGTGACCCGGGAACTGAGGTAAACATACCCAGCCCAAAGCAGCATTTTAGAGAAAATACATCCATAGTGACGGACTAAAAATATATCCAGATTTTGACTGCCCAAGACGTAGTTTCCGTGGTATTTCTCATTTAGTATTTGAGGTAAGAATTGCGGAAATCATTGATTTATTGCAGTAACACCATCATTTTGTCGCGGATTTTAGTATCTAATGGCCTGAGAAAGGGAGATAGACCCCCTACTACACACACACACACACACACACACACGCGCACACACACACACACACACACACACCAGCCTATTGTTCAAACACATGGAGCTGAGAGCTGACTTTCTGTGTTCTTCACATTCTCAGACTGCACAGCAGTGCTCATTGAAATCAATTGTCTTTGAGTGCATCCCCGTCAGCTCCGATGAACGATCATATATCCATCCATTATCTTCCGCTTATCTAAATCTGCCGGAGGCCAACACCCACTGGGGACGTGTTTGCCTTTGTTCCAAGTATACCGACATAGCTCTCACTTTGGTTGTACATGGACATGATGGCTAGTTGCAACGACCCTGGTACCCTCCACACAGGGCTCCTGCCTTCTCCAAATCTTTAAAAAACATGTAGGATAGGCAAACCTCCATGAAGCCTCGACCAGCCCTGCGAGGGTAAAGAGCTCTCCTGGGTCTGAGTTTTTGAAAAGTCCGATTTCTTTGAAAATCGGTCGAAACGTCCTTTCCAGCATCCTCGAATGAACTTTTCCAGGAAGGCTGAGCAGTGTGATACCCCAGATAATTGGAGTCTTCCCCCCGAGACTTCAAACTCTGCCTCCTCCACGGAGGAGTTGCTGGTCGGGTTCAGGAGTTCTCCAAGGTGCTCTGTCCAAATGTAGAAAACAGATGGTGGTACATTTTTGAAAACAGAACAAGGTTAATAAGACCTCATAACACTTAAACGCAGCATGTGTACCAGTACCAGAACTTTTGGTGGGACAGTACTTACTTCTGACCTCCGTTTAACTAATTGCCTCTATGTCTCTCGCTTTCTCCTCCTTTCCCCATCACTCTCCACCTCCCAATTTATCCTCTCCTCCTCCAGTCACATCTCCGCCTTTGACTCCTTCCCCCGGCTGGACCCTCCACCCCCATCGGGGAAGAAGCGCCTCCCTCGGGCGCTGAAGACCACACAGGACATGATGATCTCCTCTGACCCCGTGGTCTCCTCTCCGGACCCTGCTGAGTCATCCTCCTTCCTTTCTTCTCCCGACAAGGCTCCCCTCATCGCCGAGGAGGAGCTGAAGAACAGCGAGGAGCGGCAGCGGGGCGAGAAGGAGGACGAGGGATCGGAGGAGCTCACGTTGCCTCCAGGCCCAGCAGAGAAGAAAGTTGTTGCTGATTGTTGGGCGACGAAAGGAAGCAACGGCAAAGTCGTTGAAGTGGTAGGTGAAGAAGAAGATGTAGTGGAAAACGGGAGCACTGTGGGAGGCGAAGAGGAGCATCAGCCCCAGCTGCAGCACTCTGTGCCAGACCTCATCAACAAAGATCCCCCCCCGGAGCCCAGAGCTAAGCCCTGCGACGTCTGGCAGAAGGCATCCGGGCCGGACTCCCGACTGGCCTCCACACCCTGCTCGGGGAAAACTTCCTGCCGCATCAGCGTGGGCGAGGATTTCCCGCTGGGGAACGGAGCCCCCTGCAGTAAAGGCACCGGAAGGAGCACTGATGATTCAGAGTCCCACCCGGACCTGCTGTCGTTTGAGTAACGAGCACAACCCGAGTCAGATACCAGTCCAGTATGTCTCAAAAGGTTTGAATGTTTTGCTCTTAATTCCAACGTGAGCGGCTCAAGGGGTGACTCAAACAGACTGATGATACGTACTGTGGATCAAACATTCCCTGCCACTTTGAAATACTTAACTCTCCCTGCTCCAGGGTATGCTTTAAGAAAGGGGAACACGGGCTTCCGGGAATCCGGGCAGGGGCCGGATGTGTTGCTTTTTTTAATTTGACTTTTTTGCATCTTTTTAGATGTGTGCATGGGTTTGAATGTCGTGTACAATGTGGCCCTCCAACATAGCTGAGAGACACTACCAGCTTCTCCCTGATGATAGGAACACAGAGCTGACCAGCACCAGATAATGAAGGAGTAGCAACAGAGAGAAAACGTGTTGGAGGTAAGGGTTCCTTACGGTGCAGTGAGAATTCAAATATTTACATTTCAACCATAGAACACATGACTATTAAGGAATAGAATTGTATCATCATAGTCTTATTTATCATGTTTTAGCTCTTCCAAGGTTTTATAACGTGTCATGTCTGCTTTAACAATGCAATAATACCAGATAATGCAATAATGAATGTAATCAATGTGATGAAATATCCCTTTAAATGGGCTGAAAATGTAAAATCCCGTTAACGAATAACTGGCGATCATAAAAAAACAACTTCATTCTTCCTTCTTCCTGAAAAAGTTAAACGTTAGAACTATCTTTAAAAAAAAGATGTATGGGTTGTTCTATTATTTATCAGCATTATTATATTATCATGCCATTGATTTCCAGACACTTTGTTGCCATTTAAAGGGATATTTGTTTCATGATTGTCACTTTGTAGTCCATACAAAAGCTGCTACAATGAAACCAATTACAAACCGCAACTAACATGTGTCATATAGAAATGTAATTTGCATTTGATATCATTAGAACACTAAGTCTGAGCATCATTTTCATCAGTGTAATCGTGTTTCCAGTGTGGAAACGAGCGGGAGAGGCTGAAGGAATGCGGACGTGTTAGAGATGGACTGTTTTTTTGGGGGGAGTTCGCTTTCAGTTCAGTCATCACAAAATATCCCGCAGAGTTTGTCAGGACTGGAAGCCTTTTGACCCGTAGCTTCATTCATATTACATCACTTCTGACCCCTTTTTGGAGTTTTAGATCTTGTCTCATGCTGCACAAGGCCTTTGGCATGGACTGTGACCCTTAAAGGGACCCTTTAAAGCTCTGGCAGCAAGAAACTGAGTATTTCTTTTGCGAAAATACATCATAATCACCACTATTGAAACTTGACCTGTTGACCCCAGGTAGTGTACGTTTGCAACCGTTAAAAATTCTCTCATCTTAAATCTTTAATTCGGCAAATATTAAACAAAACCGAGCAACCAGACTGAGGTTATTTACATGTGTGTATCGCTGGTCCAAGATGAGAATGGCTTCCAGTCTTCCTTTGTCTGGCTGAACTTAAAGTAGACTCTTATTACACCCCCGAAAAAAAAACTGACAGCGAGTCGGGATGAAAGGACGGATGAGCGGACGGGCGGCATGTGGAGGGCGGGCTGGTGAAACGTTGTTTTTGAGCAGAAGACAGAGGAGATAATGAGCTGTCAACAGAGAGAGATGAAGGCGGTGTATTTTATTCAAGCACATCATTAAGTGACAGACCAAAGACATGAATTAGCAGCTCAGTCAGAAAGTGTTTGTTTTTGTCTTATTGTTACTGTGTGGGGAAAGAAATAAGCAATAATTCATACAGAAGATTTTATTTTCACTTCTTCTACTAAGGAAAAAGTTAAAAACCAAAAGTTGAAGCATTTTAAACAATTTAATAGCAATTCACATCTTGTTTAAGATCTCTAGACTCTCCTGACTCAGTCAGATGTGTTCAGCTGCTCAAAGGTGAGCTGACACTAACGGGGAAATAACCTGCTTTTGATTCAGTCCATATGCTGCAACTTCATCACTGTGTCACCGAAGGATCAGGCTGCAATGGTTGTTTGAGCACGATCAAAGTTACACTATTATCTGAGCGTCTGACACGTATGGAAAGCAAGCTTGCAGATGCCGAATCCAGACCCTAAAAATAACCCGATTTTCTAAAAGATATCCTCAAGTGGCCTCTATAAGTGACCGCTGTGTCCTTGCAGGGATTTCCTGACTTCAAAAAAAGGGCAATAAATTTCCCAGAAGACACCGAGACAGACACAGGGCCGGCTGTAGCTGCGGTCAGGTCGTGCCCGGCAGAATGAGAGGAATGTGGAGCTGCACTGCTAGAGAAAGGAAGCTTTGTCTCTCTGTCTGTCTCCTGTCTCTTTCTTACATACTGCAAATGTCCCCATTTACTTTTAAAGCAGAAGCAAAACAGCTGGCACCCACAGGACAAACCACATTACAAAAAAAAAGATTTTCCTTAACTGCTGTGTCGAGCAATCCTCAAACCTTTTACTGCGTTTCTATCTTCAACTTTAAAAGAGTTTAATTTGATTTAGATGCAGTCAGGACGTTGGAATGCACAGAGTGCCTGTTTGTGGAAACGCACGCTGCTGTTGAATTTTTCAAACGTCATATCTCCACTGTGTTGGGGTGGCAGATGTTTCAGCGGTGGATATCTCCAAAACAATTCACTTTGCTGGATAAGACCTCAGTGGGAATATTTAGAGGTTTGGGCGATCTGTCCCTTCAGGGGGAACGAGTTTAATGATCTTATTCAAATAAATGCAGTGAAGCAACCAAAAGTAGAGACCTAAACTAAATGATCTGATACTGATAATCACCAAAACGTAACTAATCACCCATATTGTTTTTTAAAATCTTTTTGATGTCTCAGTACAAATTAAAATTACTTGAACACCTGGTTTCAAATAATTTCACACCATTAAATATTAATTAATGACAACAATCAAAGTAAAAAATAAAAGTGTTATTTAGTGAGAGTTTGATGCTCAAACGCTCTGGTTTGATCACATTTGATTGACGGTGCTCGCAATATTGCTAATTCCTGATTGGTGCATGGAAATACATGACATCACCTTTGTTTCAACTGAGTCCACTTTAAAGCAGTGAGAAACACAAATACAGGATTCTCTCATTGAAAAGAAATGTTCGGTTCACGGTGGATCCCCATCACACGAAATCTCTTTTCATGGCCTTAAAGCGTGTTTTTATCTCTTTTGAATCTTCGATATATATTTTACTGTGGTTATTCAGATGATTGCTACACACCTGGAGGATCCAGGTATCGGAGAGGTTTTGACCGAACCGACCAAAACCAAACGCGCATACTTCCCGCCTGACGACAGCTGCGTATATTTAGTCCGACGGTAAAAGCAATAAGATGAGATGAAGGGTTGCTCAGAGGGCGTCGGACTGTCTGAAATGCTTTGTTTCTTCCCTTTCAGCAAAGTGTAAAGACAAGAAGCTAAATGCATTTTTGAGACAATCGGAGCAGCTCTATTCAGTTCTCGTGCATATTTTAAGAACCACTAAAGTCGATTTGTATTGTATTTTCTGATGAAGGAACAGTGGTGTACATTTTATGGAAATATTCTATTGCTCTTTTTTTTTTTTTACAATCTCTGTGAATATGCAAATTGGGTCTTGCTCTAACAAATGAAGGAAAGTGATTTATTTTGATATTCAGTCATAGAATGTAGTTATGGCAAGCTGTGTTATTTAGTTGCCTCGGTTAATTTGATAAAAGAAAAAGAAAAAACGGTCCAGCTTTCTATGTTGAATCTTGTGTGTTTGTCTTTGTGAAGCCAGTCGACATCATTTCAGCGATTGTGATGAATGAAGGAAGTTAAGCACTGCACACAAAGGCACAGACGGAAGGCAAACCCGGGACTTTCTATCGATCTATACTCTAAAAGTGCTGCAAATTAAATCTTTAACTATTTATCCATGATGCAAATATGCTACAGAAATCAAAGTGAATGAATATTTGTTTTTTGTTTTATCTTCCTAATGTATCTGTTTTTAAAGTGGGGATGTAATAACTCCTGTAATGACTGTAATCATTTTAAACAAAAAAAAAATAGACCTAATCATGATTTGTTTCGTGGTGTGTGTTTGTGTGTCTTTTTAAAGATGAATGTCACTTTTTTTATTTTTGCTCTGCGTAGAAAAAGCCTCTCTCCATTTATTCCGGGCATATCCTGTTTTTCATGCGTTTCCTTCGTCTCGTTCCTGCGACGACAGCAGCCAGACTCCCACTCAGCCCCACCAGTACACTTCCTGTTTTGACGAAGCTGATGTCCTTGACAGTTATTTTGCCATCGGAGTCTGTGTGAGTCTTCAGTACAGATGGGCCCTTGTGTGTCCTGCCTCTGTTTGATAGATCGTCTGTTTTTAGAGAACCAAACGCAGAGAGACGGCGGTGGCTGGGATTCAAGAGTGGAAGCTGCTCTGATGTTTAATTCATCTGCGTTGGGCCTTATTCATGGAAATCTGCGTGTCGCCGGCCTCGTGTTTGTTGGTGTGTCGAGATGAGCCGAAGCCCGTCAGGAATAAGATGGAGGAAGAATCCAAGAATGTAGACGACTGCATGATGAGGCTGTTTTATTTACCCTACTTCCACATCAGTGGTGTAAACAGCCAATCAGCAAAGACACACAGGTCTTGTCACTGTTAAATAATTCAAACATGATGCATTTATTCATTCTTTACAAAGGAATCTAGGCTTCTTTGCATACTAAATCACCAAGTTTGGGGCACAGTTAGAAGGCTGGATGAAGTTTGTGCAGCCTAACATTGTTTAAAGAATTTGGCTTATTTGTGAGAAGTTCCCCAGAACTGAAAGTCACACTTACCCAAATTTAGCCAAAGATTCTGCAGCAGACAAGAGGTTTAAAGGGATACTCCAGAGATTTAGTAATGACGTCCACAAGGTTGAGAGACAGATTTATAAAATACAAAAAGGAGGATCAAAATCAAAGCATCGGGTGCCGAAATGTCCTGACTTTTAGTCCCTAGCGTGAGTCAAGCTCCAGGGACACTGGATCCTTCATTTCCCATCATGCACCTCAACAGCATCTTTCATTAGACCCTTCCTGACAAGTCAATGCTCAAGACTTTCAAACTCCAGTTCGTACCACAAAACACAAAAGTTCTGTTTTCAAGTCAAAACCAACATAACCCCGATGACATCACTATGACGTCATCGGGGTTATTGACTCAAACTTTGGAAAAGTCTCTTCAGAAACCTAAAAGATATGTTTTCTGGCCGAGTAGTACTGATCATGACGAGTAAACTGAACTTCATGTGTACAATCTGTAGAGTTCAATGAGCACAGACTTTATAAACGATATTGATCTGTGAGTTCTGTAAAGAAGTCTGTGTGTATTCTAACATTTTTAATATCCTATTTTTTTCATAGTTTTTCATATGCATTTTTTAGATGTACATTTGTCCCAGTATGACGCCGTGCTGAACACCTTTTACCTGGTTTAACAAATCCTGAAAGAGGACCTGCACCTTGTCCTCCAAACAAGATCCAGTGTGGAACTTAAGGCCCCGAAAACACTTGGACTGGCTCTGTAAGATACTTTGTAAGGCGTAAGTACATTCTTCTTCATGCTCCAAGACGTGTTGTTGTTGATGTCATAGTGATATTTATACGAGTACCAAGCAGAGAGTGATCTGAAAGCAACATTAGCTCTTCGATGAGCTGTTTTCAGAGCAGGGGGAAAATGTTCTTTGTGGCTGTGAGAAATAGCCGCCATATTGAGTGTGAGGCTCTGTCTGAGTTTATCTATGCAATGTATATTTAATACTTGTATTATGTTATGAGACAGCAAGCTCGCAATGTATATTTAATACTTGTATTATGTTATGAGACAGCAAGCTCTCTCTCTCTCTCTCCCCCCCCCCCCCCCCCCTCCAACATGCTGTCTGCCACCCAGACAGAGCGAAGGAGTCTGCTCACCAGATGTGAGTTTACTTCAGGTTGCTCCCTGACCTGCGGTGCTGCTCATCAATTAAGATTGTTTTGGTGAGTTTTCTAGTTTTGGAATATATACAGTCGATATCTCCAAAATTAGGCAACTCGCACCAAAACAGTCTAGATTGACAAAGAGCACTAAAGGTGAGAGGAATTATATGTATTTTTGGGGTGAACTGTCCCATCAAGCATGTCTAAGTTATGACTGTTGTTGGGTAACTGTAATTATTACTGTGTGTAAACAAAGCCAAAACGTTCCTTTATTTATTCATGAATGCATGGATAAATCTGTGTGTTTCAGAGTTATAGCATTTATGTTGCCTAGATTTAGAAGGAACCATCCAATTAAGCAAACTAATGTTTTCAGCCTTACATTTTGTAATTATCCTTTAGTTTGCATCATTATGAAGTTTAATCAACAGTCAGGCCATATATGGCCACCATTTTACATATTTTACTCCCTTCGAGCTACCTAACTGACGTTCGTGTTAGTTGTGTCAGTGAGCTAGTTCTGTTTGCTACGTAACAGTTATATTTCTATTCTATGATATTTCTACCACACATACACACATCCATGTTTGTCGCCCTCCCAGTCTCCCTCTCTCTCTCTCTCTCGCTCTCTCGCTCTCTCGCTCTCTCGCTCTCTCGCTCTCTCTCTCTCTCGCTCTCTCTCTCTCTCTCTCACTCTCATATATACGGGCAGCACTCTTGACCCTCAAGAGTTTGCTGCCTGAAGTTCCTATCGGGTTTATTGATCGTCATGGGGAAAGATTGCGGCCCTGTGTTAGTGTGTGTGTGTGTGTGACAACCCCGAGAGCCAATCTAGCACCTCAATCCAGCCTCATCCACACACTACAAGCACAATCCAATCATTGAAGCTGCTGCTGATAGCTGACAACAACAATCACGTGTTCTACCAAAGCCTGGGAAAGCAATTCAATTTGTACCAACTATAAACAAAACCGGGGGAATAAGCGACAAAACAGCACAAAGCAGTGTATCTGCCATAATAATACAAAATAAATACCTGCCTTTGATCGGTTGGCAGGAGTTTATTAAGATCGTAAAGCAGAAGCACCATTCTAAATCAGTATTTGTAATCTTTTGTAATTTGTTGATGCAAGCGAGACACACAATAATTTAACAAATGACTATGTAGAAATGGAACATTTGATGTCTGGATTCAGAAAATAAGACTAGAAGATGGAAATGTTCTCTGCATCTACCTTGTCTATTATTATTTTTTATAGAAAACCTCCATCACCTCCATAGAATCACCCGATCTTCTTTTAAGGCTATAGTGTACATGAAGTCTGAAGAAAAACTATAATTAAACCCGCAGCAGGCATGGCATCGAGGCCACCAATAATCTTTTTAATGGTTTTGTTTTCCTATTAATGCTTACATGTTATGTTTGTGTGTTGCTGCCTTTTGTTTGCCTCTGGCTCAGATCCAGTGGAAGTGTCAGGAGTCCCTCTGGTTTCTTTTTTCTCCGTCTTCCTCCTCCTCTCGTCCTGTCTGCCTCCCTCTATCTCTCAGACAGTAATTGCTCCCGTCTCTCACAGCCCAAGTGTTCCTGCTTGACTTTGACTTTTGTTTTTTTGTTCATGCATGGCTGACCAAGACACAGTGTCAGTCTTCAGGAAAAAGGGTATGCTCTGTACATCTAATTTACAGCCTCCTCTGTCCTTACCTCATCCATCCATCTGTCATACACGGGCCTATTGCAGCCTCTCAAAGCCCAGACGGGGCCTCCTTTATGGGAGGAGGCTGTCAAAAGAAAGCCCTCCAAACAGGATGGGAGTGGTGGGATGTGCAGACAGACAGACAATCAGACAGACAGGCTGTTAACTGAGGCAACATTACATCTCTCTGTGCAATGAAACAGGCCACAGGGGCTTTACTGCAAAAACTGTTATTTTAACAGGCCATTAAATGTTTTAAACTACTTAAAGCTTGTTTTTTCTTCGGGGAAGACAAACAGAAACGTGTCAGTTCAGTATGATTATTTTACATGTTTCCAAAGCAAATGAACGTCTTTTTTCGGAATCAGATTTCCACGGGGGGGGGAATAAATGTAATTTCTTTTTTAATTTCCATTAGCCCGGGTTCCCTGAGGAACTGAGTTACAAGTGCCTGAGTGCCTCACAAAAATAAACAACAACAAAAGCAGCACAGTCAGCTAATTAAGTCACTCACCGCTGGGGCAGCTTTAAGAGAACGGAGTGCACTTTGTGTTTTACCACATGGAGGAAATCAGATGTTAAATGCTGCAGAACGCAGAGCTGACCTGTTGTTTTGACTTCTCTGCTCGTCATTGGAAAAGGTCAACTGCTTTATGAATCACACCAGGCGTCAAATCAACTGAAACAAACTGACGCGCAGTGTGACACGGCTCACTTAGAGGTTGCACAGATGCTCCACAAGTGGCCCGACGCTAACCTGGGGCCTGCCAATGTATTTGTGGGACACACTTGAGGAAGGCATCACTGATCTCAGCGAAGACTTCCTCTTTCCTTGGTGTGGGTTAGTCACGCCCCTTTTCATTACTCATGCTTTCCATGGAGATCCATGCTTTCCACGTGCGTGCATGTGTGCATGCATTCGCCTAAGTGGTTGCAGCTGTATCAAATTTGAGTTTGTTACATAAACATGTCAATATGCACTTTTTGCTGTTTTTTTTGCTGTTTTTTGTGTGACGTGTGCTAGTGCGGTGACTTTACGGATGGCAATATCAGTTGGTCGGTCCACTGCTTGGGTCCAGACAGATATCTGTTGCATTGGATGAAAAATGAAAATGTTCTTACAGACATCCACGTTCCCCTCAGGAGTAATATTAATATCATTATGAATACCATTATCAGGTCAAAATTGTCCATTGTTTGATTTATGACTAAATGCCTGCAAAACTAGTGACATTTCCATAGTCTAAGCTGTGCTATGTGTTTAGTCCAAATGTAAGAATGCTCAGCTGCTAAACTAAGATGTTTAACATGCCCTCGAAACGTTGCCATCTTGAGTGTTAGCATTCCGCTCAAGCACAGCCTCACACAGCCTCTCGCACACACATCTTTTTTAGTTGGCCCAAAACATTGCCAACCACACAGCAGTATAGTGAGCATTTTCCTCTTGACAACTGAGTCATTTAGATCATTTTCTTCCTGGGATTGTATGGAAAAAGTGGTGTTCAGTGTGTGTGTGGCTCTCACTGTCAGTACTCACCACATACTGTCCTTTTATTTATTACAATATACAGCACGTTCCTTGATTGTAAATCTTTGTTTACTATAACCTACACACATACCTTTCTCTATAATACTAAGAAAACATTTGCGACCTAGCCATAGTCAATCATACTCAGCTAATCAGCTCCATCTCGTGGGCAGCTGATATCATTACATCTTCAAGAAAGTGACTGCATGACCCAGGATGCGGTCCAATAGTCCTTTTTGCTTAGGAATGACCTGGAAGTATCTAAGTGGCCGCCACGATAAGAGCTCTTCGAATTCTCTAAATGCTAAGAAAAGGTGCTTCAATGCTTCATTTATTAGCTCCTTCAGCATAGGAAATACTGGACCTTCCTTCAAGAAAGGAAAGTAGATAATTCCGCCTAAAGTTCTGCATAAAGTATTGGGATTAATGTTGATGAATATGAATAGACAGTGGCAATCCTTAAGTTTCCTTTCATATGTATGTATTTACTTCGAACATGTATAAGTAAAAAAAATGAACAGTAAATATAGCAAACTGTCAATGAACAAATTCTCATTCTCAATAACAAGAACTATCAGCAAAAAACAAAACAAGCTAGACCTATGATAGATTATTAAACTGTTAAAAAGCACAATATAACTAACCGTTGAATCTACATCATTGCACAAAGGAAATATCGATATTTAACAGTTTCATTGATATTGCACGAGTGAATTGTTTCGTAGTTTTCAAACTTTGCCCGAACGTTTGTGGGAGGTCGGGTTTTTTTATGCTATGTCGAAAGAAGTCATAGTATATGTCGACAAAAGTAAAAAAAGGCATACAATTTATGCTGAAAAATATCATAGTATAACATGTCAAAAAAGATGGAACAATGTCAAAAAAGTCATAGTATAGTATGTCGAAAAAGTCATGGAGTATTTCGAAAAAGATGGTAAGAAAGTCATAATATAGACTTTCGAAAAATATCGTAAAAAAGTCAAAGTATAGCATGTCGAAAAAAGTCATAAAAGTCATGGTATTGACTTTTATAATGTAAACAAAATTCATAGTATAGAATTTTCAAAAAGTATGTTTAAATATGTAAAAAAAAAGTCATAGTGCTGAAAAAAGTTTAAAAAAAAGAAGAGAAAGGTGGACCTCGAAAACAGAGCTTTTAACAAAGAATGGACGGACTCTTATTTGTTCATTCTCCTGCTGGCGCGACTAAATCACTCCAATATTATACTTTTGCATCTACTATGAACTTATCATCATAATTCTCCGAAAAGCAATATGACACTATGAAGGAGTTGTAACAGTGCGTTTATAAGTATGCTCATTAGACTAGAGGATGTAGAGGCCAATGCATAATATTATGTTCAGCAAAAAATATCCACTTGATGCATCAGGTCAGTGTTGTGAGAAACGACGCCTGCCTTGTAAACTCCTATGGGCCTGATTGAACACAATAGACAAAGGTTTTGCTCAAGCTGAATCTGCAATTGGGCGACTGCTACCATCATTGGCCTCTACGAACGGGAGTCGAAAGGGAGTCGAAAGGGAGTCAAACGGGAGTCAAACGGGAGTCAAACGGGAGTCGGATGACACCAAAAAGGAGGAAGGGATAGCACCGACAAATCGGGAGCACATCGCAGAGTCAAGGTGAAAAAAGAGGAAACGAGGGTGAGCATCAGACTGGGAAAAAAAAGAGGAAATATGATGAAGTGTCCGAAGACATCCTGGCTACATTAGTCGGTCATTAATTGTAAGTTAAATGTGATAATCTGAGTCTGTGCATGTGTGCTCGCCATCCTGATTGCTCTTTAAAAGTGACGCCTTGTGTAACTGAAAGTTATTGAAACTTTGTTGCAGTGTTTCAGGGCGTTTTCACACCTTCAGTTCATTTGCTTTGTTCTGATTCAGGGATTAATATGATACAATGTTGCAGTTTCCCCTTTGTTCGGTTTGTGTTCACACTGCAACATTTAACAGCGGACTAAATATTGTAAACTAACGCCACGAGCGAGCAAACTGTTCTATCATTGGTCTGATTTTTATGCGGCTGTAAATGGGCTCTGTTGCTTTTTTTTATTAAGGGGGGGGGGCTGCTCTAGTCTAATGAGCAGACTTATAAACGCACTGTTACAACTCCTTCATAGTGTCATATTGCTTTTCGGAGAATTATGATGATAAGTTCATAGAAGATGCAAAAGTATACTTATGTACAATATATTATGTTGAACATTGTTGCTCCTGGATGGATCACAGCCAACCCAATTATGTTCAACACAGCTCCATGTCCTTGGTCATGGTGCCACAGCACTTAAAAGAATAAACTTCATAATTCTCAAAATTCTGACCCTATGCTTTTTTATTAACAGCATTTACTTGTGCTTTTGCTTTCAATGAACAGGTTATGATGTACATTTAATATCAGAAAATTACATTTGATACTTAAATACTTTTGTACTTAAGTACAATAAATATCAGATACTTTAAGACTTTTACTCAAGTAGTATTCTAATAGGTGACTTTTTACTTTTACTTGAGTAGTTTTCCAGTAAGGTATCTTTACTTTTACTCAAGTATGGCTTTTGAGTACTTTATACACCACTGGATATGTGCAAGAAATGTAATGTTGAATGTCACTTCCAGAACAAACGCACAGCATTTTCTGAAAAGTGTCACGCTGGAGATGATTTCTCAACTGCTGCAGCAAACTCTCCTCTTCATAAGAGTTTGATATTCTTCTAACAGGTAAAATAGCAATACCATGTCAATTGTCTTTATTCTTGTTCCATAATTTCAAAAATACAACAAACTATAGTTTTTGTATATATAATATAACTATATATACAACTTTATAAGCTGTGATATCAAATAGCTTTTGCGGCTCCAGACGAATTATATTTGGTGGACAATAGAACAAAATGGCTCTTTGGATAGTAAAGGTTGCCGACCCCTGTTCGAGAGTTACTTGGTCCTTGTTTTGTAAGATGTTGATTTCTTTTTTTAGTGTTCAGTGTATTGAGGTGGAAGCACGCTTTGACAAAAAACTTTACATATTAAACTGTATGTGCCCACTAGAGGCAAGTTTGTGTCATTTGTGGGAATTGATCTTTTAAAACTCGGGACAAGAAACTAAACAATGAGACGATAGCTTCAGTGCAAGAGTTTGTTTTTATTAATGTTATTAACCGTTATCAGCAGAGAAGCGAGGCATGACGAAAGACAGAAAGAGATGCAGTGGAATCAGATCTTGTTGAAAGCTGCAACGTCAACACTCTGGATCTGAAACGGAGCAAAAGGGGAAAAACTTGAGTGAACTACAATCGTTCAGCTTTTGACCCAGCCTCATTTTCATTACAAGATGGCAGCAATGTCCTGACAGTGCCTGAAAAGCAGATTCACTAATGTGCAGTTGCCAAGTTATTATGGACAGAGTGACTTAATAATTTGAATAACTGTAATTGTCGAGTACTTACATAGTCTTCAAACTTGGTGATTTCTTCCTCCAACATATCCGTTCCCACCTTGTCGTCCTCCACCACACATGCGATCTGGAGCTTCTTGATGCCGTAACCCACAGGAACCAGTTTGGACATGCCCCACAACAGGCCGTCAGCCACCACCGAGCGGACACACTCCTCCAGCTTCACCATGTCAGTTTCATCATCCCACTGAAGAAAGGCAGGGGAGGTGATGAAACAAGGTAAAAAGGGGGCACAGAGTCGGTATCAAACCTCAAGAAAAATGATAGTGTCTAGAGACATTGTACATGCATTTATACATGCATCTGTTTTTTTTTTTACCAATCTGTGTTGTCTTATGTTCTTGGGATTGTGTGAAAGTGCATTGAGAGCAATTTAAAACAGAATCAGGTTCCCTGTATGTTTCCACATTCTTGGCCAATAAAGCAGATTCTGAAAGGTATGCCTATATTATCGTGGTTTTTATCTATAACTCTAAGCTCCTGTCGGAGACATTGAATTCTGAATAAATCCGTTGAGTGAGCGGACTTACAGGTTTGACGTCCAATAAGATGGAAGACTTGGCGATGATGCCAGGCTTCTTGGCCTTCTTCTCTGCGTACTCTTTCAACCTCTGCTCTTTGAGTTGCTCTGCCTCTTCATCATCTTCATCGCTACCAAACAAGTCGATATCGTCGTCCTCTTCCTCGTCTTTAACCGGGGCGCTGGTCTTCTGCTGGACAGTGGTGCCCTGAACAGAGTGAGCATGATCACATGCTCCTCAGAGATATCCTGGAGGTGAACTAAAACTGAAAGCACAAGATGTATGAACTCACATTGGTGTAGGGCGCTGACGGAGCGGTAGCAGGCGTTGCAACTGCAGGAGCTTTCTCCAGAACGGACACTCGACAATCCAGTTTGGAAAGTGCCGCCCTCAAGTCATCCACCACTAAAGAAACGGCACACAAACAGTCAATATGGAGTCTTACATGAAAAAAATACACCAGGAGAGAAGTTGTACAGCGTTATGTATTAATAAAAAACATATACAAAAATGTTTATATTTTGTACGCCTTCCTGTTTTTTTTTAAATGTACATAACACTCTACAAACATGATGTATTTTTCATTTAAATCATAACATATTCAAGATGAAAAACAAGATAGCCGATGAAAGACCCGGCGCTGAAACATTCATTTATAAGTATATATATATAAAATCCTATAACGTCAACTGACCAACCTTTGTATAAGCTGTGGTTCTCCAGCTCCAAGCTCTTGATGCGACAGATGATCTCTCCTTGATCAGCTGCACTGCTGATGCTCTGCACAGTAAAGACACAAAAGAAAGAAAGGAATCAGCACAGCTCTGTGAGAGCGACATCTGATGGTCAAACTGAAATGGTAGTCCTTTCATCACACCCAGGACTATTAAGCAGGCCGCATATGCGAACACGCAAAAAAACACAAGGTGTCCATCTCAGCAGAAACACAGGAGCTGTCGATGGAGGCTGACATAGACGTGATATGCAGCCACATGTACCACACAAAACTATCATCTAAAAGCCGACTGAAGGTCTCACAAACTCAAACTGGAGCTTGGATGTCAAAGCGATTTGCAACAGAGGGGCTTCCAGGGACACACGAGGCGTGGCGGCACTTACAGGCTGGGACATTTGGCTCAGGGAAGGTTGACCAGACCCTCTGTTACACAGTGTAGTCTTCAGCTGGGGAGGGGGGGAGGGTAATAAAGTACAATGGCTACTTAGGTGAAGTGCTGTGATGAGTGTAAAACAGAAAGCAACCAAGGAAACACTGTAGAGCTGAGAGGTTACGAAGGATAACACCAACATCTCAACTCACTTGCTTATGTTTATCAGCAAAGCACACTATTGCTGAGCAATCAAAAAAAAAAAGAGTGTGCCTTTTTATTCAAGTTGATCTTTTTCCATGTTTCATCGAATAGTGACACAAGCGGAAGAATGTTAATGCAACTGCAGGTTTTCTAGGCAGGTTGCGCCGATGGTAATGTTCAGTGAACATTGAGTAGTGGCAGATTAAATCCTTTTACAGCACAAATATATAGATACAGTCTCCATGTAAAGGTGAGGTGCAGCTTGTCTGGCTCGTGGCCATGAGAGAGAAATAAATACAGGAACACAAATCAAATCGTCGTCACTGTTCGTGAAATGAAGGAAACCGTATCTTTACATGTGTCCTGTTACCCTGGAGATGTTAAAGTAATGTTCTTTATAGGTCAAGTGGGACCATGACTGCTCAGGCTACATGCACCATGTCTGGGTGAAAGTGGAGAATGTGAGATAAGAGGCCGATGCAGCACATGTACTCACTCCTGCTAGAGACTTCTGGATGTTCTCTCTGGCTCGGGCGATGTCTTGCAGAATGGTGTTAGCCCCGATGTCCTTAAAGAAAATGAATAGAAGTCAACTTTGATTCATATTTTACTTTATAAAAACTAAATGTGAAATGAGTCTTCAGCTCCATTATTTAAATGTGGTCACATGTATCGAAATATCGATATTGAATATTGTCACGGTTTCAATACTCAATTGCCGTATTGATACACTGGTACCATCTGGTACACTGCCAGTTATTGTTCAATACAAATCTAAAATACAACTGCTGATCTGGCAAATTAAACAACTCTTTCTGTGCATAGAGACATGTCAGCTAATGTAATTTGGTGTACAACAATAACAAAAACAAGCCAAACTAAAGTAATAGTTTTGAAAAATGTCTGCAGATTAGGGCAGAGTCATAGTTTGACCAGATATATTGAAATCAATACACAATAATTCATTCTAGATTGATTGAGAATATTGTTGGTCCTGGTGGAAGATGTAGAAATAAAGAACAAACACTAACAATGAACCTCTCAGACAGCGTGGGTACCTGCGATGGCTGTGAGGAGCCGTCCGGCCGCTCGTAGAAGCGCCGCTCTGCCTCGTCATAGCGAGGTTTGTCAAACCAGATCTTCTCCTGGGCCAGAAAGTCCACAGAACTCATGGTGCTACAGAGGAGAGAGCAAGTAATACTAATTATTATTATTATTAGAATTAAAATCACCTGATGTGAGCTCTAAACTCTCAATGATTTAATAGCTGTAAAGTATTAAATTATGGCTTATTGTAAGTGGTCTTTTATCTGCACGTCCCACAAACAAACCACCCCAACACAACTGTACAAAAGAAACTTTGGATGAAGTTAAGTTGGCAAAAGGCAACAATGGTTCATACAAACAACATACAGAACGATTTCAAACGGACAAAAAGGAATAAAAGGATGAATGAAATAACAAGAAGCCGAAAGAAAAAACATTCACACATTCACAAAAGAAAAAGGTAAAAACCATGATGACATAAACAAAACAAAAATGAGAGATAAGAAAGAAACATCTGGAGCGACTCCATTCTCCCGCTTTGGTCATACTTGTCCCTCAGTGGGGCGGTGGAGGCAGCTGATGCTGCTTCTGGCCTCCGACCCTTATTCCCCACCAGAGCTTCACTCTCATTGCAACCATGGAAGCGGCTCTCTGCAGCATCGTACCGCCACTTGTCCAGCCACACCCGCTCGCTGTCTGGGTGAACGAAGTAGCAGACTCCCGCCCCCGACATTTCGTCCTTCTCTGGGACCTCGGACGGCTCCTCTTCCTCCTGAATAGGAAGCAGAGCATGGAAGACGTCCGCTTTACCCTGTGGTACCGCCCATTTTTCCTCCACCGCCAGTTCCTCGTCTTCCTCCCCCTCCTCCTCCTCTACAAGGCTTTGAGGGTGGTCGGTACTTCTGGAAGCGGAGGTGCAGCCGGACCGCTTGGAGGAATTGTTACCGTACAGATTCTGGTAGAAGGCGGCTTCGGCGCGGTCGTACAGCGGCTTCTCCAGCCACACGTCTCTCAGCAGCTCCACTGGGATGCGGGGCAGCCCGTTGATCGACTGACGAATGGTCGGCGTGACGGATGCTTGTTGGATGACGGGTGTTGCGGGCGTCGGGGCTAGAGACTGATACCCTTCATCGGGAGTTCTGGATGCAATGGAGCAGTCAGACGGGGGTGGGAGGTCAAGAGAGTTCGGAATCGGCGGCTGGACGTATTCTTCGACACGGTGTTGTTCTGCCTGGTCGTCGCTCGTCTTGTTCACCCACGCGGCCTGGACGACGTGGTGGCACGCCGGTCCTGAGGAAGATGGAGCCACGGTAGATTGAGAGTTTTTACCCGGGGCGGAAGGTGACCGGTTCGACTTGGTGGTCCCGTTGGAAGAGCTCGCCAACCAGCACTGGTAGAGGCTCTCGGCTCGCTCGTAGATGCTGCGCTCGAGCCAAACATTAGCACGCTCGGACTGCAGGCCAATCAGCTCAGCAGGGGGTTCGGGCGGTGGATGGCTGGTCCTTTTGTCTGGCTTCTCTTCAGTCTTGGTCTTTACGTCAACCTTCCCATCGGGGCAACTCCCGGGATTGGATGAACGTTTCTTGCGGCGGCGGCTTTTCCCGCCGCGCTTTCCGTCTCCGTTCAAGCTGCTGCTCTCTGGGGACGAAGGTGCGGCCTCTCCATTCCTTTGACCGCATTCAGCCTTGTTCCTGCACCCCGGCGCTGCGTTTGCAGGTCGGTCCACCTGACAATGACTGGGAGGCTGATCGACCTCCGACTGATCCAGTGCAGAGCACTGGGGGGTCTTCTTAGACATCATCTTTGATCCGTTGCGGGGGAAATAAAGAGAATCACAAAGTACAGACTTTTGGATTAGTTAGAGAGACGCAGGAATACACGACGGGATTGATTTGATAGACTCCAGCGCTACAGATGAATTAGTGCCAATCACCCTTTTTCTTCTTCATAGAGGTGTACGAAATAGAGTCTACAAGTCTATCCCAGAGAAAAGCAAGGAGCATGCAGGAAACTGGAAGAAACCCATGCAGATGAAATAAAAATATTTAGTGAATGGAAGCTACTCGTTTGTGATTTGTCAAGAGTCAGAATCATCCACAAAGTCATGCACAGCAGATGCTAAATAGGTTCTACCCCAACTGGGACTGCTATTCTCGCATGGTGTAAACTCAGTCTAAATGCCAGGTGGGTGTGAAGTTGGCAAACTGTCGCCAAAAATACAAAACGCTTGTCTGAGTTGTAGTTTTTCCTGCCACGCGATCATTTCCGGAAGTAATTTACTTTTGTCAACAAATCACTGTAAAACCCCAACATTGCTTATTAAGACATGACTTGGGGCGATCGCGTTCAAGTACATTTGTGACATTAATTGCTACTACAATACATATGAAAAAAGGAGGCACAGCTATGAAGCTATATGTCACCAGACGGGAAATTGAATTTATCATCTTTGTTTTAAGCTTTTGTGCTTTTTAAGTGATACGGTAGCTTTCTGCAGTGCAACACTCGTCCATGCGTCATTATTATTCTCATCCTACAAGGGCATTTACCAAATGCATATTCAATGGATGTCCCTGTGTAGTAATGCAGATAATGCAGCATCATTAAACTAACATAGGTCTCATGTCTAACCAACACTTCATTTGGAGACACTTGACAAATCTTGACACAGTGACATGGGAGCATGCAAAAAAGTGCGTCATAAGTCTCAAGGGAAAAAAATATTAACGAGTCATTGAATTAAAAGAGATGACATAAATCCCACTCCACTGATGGATCTGTGACAGACACACAACATGTCCATGCAAACCAACTAATTCATTCCGTAGGTACTGAGGTTCAAATCACACATTGTGCAAGCCAATGCAGTTTTTTTTTACAATGTTACAAAACAGGAAATGCATTCCCTTAATGATTCAACATGTGTAATACTGATGAACACTAACACACCACTGGAATGGATTTTGGCAATATTTTGTAAAGGCATTTCCTGCTTAAAGGAATACGTCACCCTTCAAATCACCATATATATATATATATATATATATATATATATATATATATATATATATATATATATATAGTATTCCTTTAATGTTTAATAGAACATATTATCCAAGCTCTCAACTCACCTCCCTGGATAAAGGTGTTGAGCGTAAACTAGTATTCAGCGTCAAATGCTCAACGCGTTCTTTTCATCCAGTTAACCGCAAGCAATTGAAACAGAAATTGAACAATCACCACCTTGCAAAACTACGGAACTTCAAAAACAAAAAAGGTTCAACTATGGATGAAACAAAACTCAAACCAGGTCAACGGTTTCAGCAATACTCACTTGTCAAATTCTGAATGCAAGATGAGGGGAAAGAAGCTACGTGTTAAAAGAGTTCTTTAAATAAATACCTCAACATGAAACTCGGCCTTCTTAACAATATTGAAGGGCTACTGCCCCTTCAGTCCTGGATGACGATGAATATGGAAAATACGCACTCGTGTAAATCCAAGACTCTAATATTAAGCAATAACTTCAAGCAACAATTTGGATGCCTCCCAAAAGCTTTACCCTCCCTGAAGCCAGCTTTCTCCTACTTTGACATTTGATTCTACTGAGATCTTTAATAAAAGGCAGAACAAATATACACTCTCGTCTTCATATTTAACTTCCTATAATAGCTGATCAATATAGTTTTTAGCATATGTCCCTTGAACGGTGGAGCTTTTTAAAGCAGCATTTGGTGCTCTATCTAGCAGCAGGACGGTGAATGTGGGAATTACTCAAAATAAACGAGTGTTAACCTAAATGAAGGAGCATGTCCCCCGGTGCAACGGTGTCGCTCAGCGACGTGTTTTAAATAGTTTATTGACTGCAATGCAGCTCCAGGACACAGATCAGGCTTTGAATACACAGACAATACGTTGACATAGGGTGAATGAAGACATCGATGATAATAACTACAGTAAAATATTTCAAGCCTGAGCTTTACCCTTTAAATGTTCACATCAGTGCATAACCACATATTATAATCATTGTGGGGAAGTCAACTCAAATAACCGCTGAAGCTCTCAAATAGCACTTACTTTACTCCAGTGTTTTAAACAATTGATGCATGCGTTTACCTGCTTTACAATGAGGTCAATTGCAGGGTCAGATGGCCAGGAAGGGTGGCCCAAAAACTGATCAAAACAGCTTCGATTCAATTAGAAAACAGGTCCTGCTTAAAAGACTGTACACCTGAGAACAACACACTTTCACTATAGATTTAACTCATCAAGAAAAACCTGTCTTGCAAGATGCTTAACAGTTAGAGAAGCTGTCAGAAGCCTGAACAGAGCTAGCATCACCCAGAGGTGCGCCCTGCTAACCTCAACAGGAACGTCAGCTAGCCACCTCTCATCTCGTGCGAGGTCCTAGCTACGATGCAACACTGTCAATAGGCGGCTAGCTTTAAGAGGACACCAAAGCAACGCTTTAAAATGCGACACTAACGCACTCCTTATTCATTAAAACGTTCGTGTGAAATGTCAGTTTATGACAGCGGCCACTGAAGCAGGCGTCCAGCTGGCGTGCCAGCCGTTCTGGTCGGCGTTAGCACGCGCGAGCTGTCCCGTTCAGCTAGCCGCTTGCTAGCCTTCGGCTAACACACGCAGAGTCCCTTGCTGACTGGACACCGCCGAATATTCATTAATTTCCCAAAATGTCTCGTAAATGAGTCGCAACATTAATCCCCAGACTGAATCACCGACTGTCAGCCAGCGTTAACGTTACTTACGGCTGTGTTTTTGTCTTGTCGGTGTGGGACCAGGCCGGCGGATAAAACGCGTGTTTCTGCAGCCAGTGAGTGAGAACGAGGAGGAGGAGGAAGCAAGGAGCAGCAATGACTGTGTGATCTTAGAGCATGGGGGAGTTATGAATCATTAATGTTTCCTGTATGGGATGTTACAGCCCATGCATTGACACTCAATGATCAGAATAATATTAACTATTATTACTGCTACTACAGTGGAGCATTTTACATAATTAAGACAGAAATAAAATCTAAATTTAGTTTAAAGGACCAATTTGTGTATTTTCAACCTTTGTCCTAGTATGACCAGCCTTGTCATGTGTGTACTCATTTACCAAATCTTAAACCTGGTAGTGCAGTGGCAAGAAAGACTTGAAGTCAGCGGTGGAAGAAGTACTTTTAACTATTTTTTTTAAAGTTAAAATACACAAGTGTTCAGTAATTTATATTATATCATTACAAATAGTGATGCATTATTGTGTATATCACTTAAATGTTAATAAATAATAATTTATCATAACTTATTAGTTGCATTTTGTAGTGATAATCTGAATAAGCAAAGTAACTACTAACTAATGTGGTCAAATAAATGTAGCGGTCAAAAAGTACAACACTGGCTTCTAAAACATAGGGTAGAAGTTTAAAGCTACATCAAACCTTAAAATCGGAGAAAAAAAAAGTACATTCAAATTGTACTTAAGTTAAGTACAGTATTGCAGTACAGTACACTGCTTTCAGCCCATCATTTATTCTCTTGAAACAGAAAGTAGAGTGTGACTGTTCTCTATAGAATACTGTAAAAGCCAGTGAAGTTATAGCAGATTTAGCAGCAGTTTTAGAGATTTCATTATAAGTCACGTGGTTTTCAGATTTCTATCTGCGGAAGTTCACGATGGTCGATGATGATCATGATATATAAATAAAAGCTCCACAACAACTGCAACGGTATTTGTGGTGAGATGCAGGGTTATTCTCATCAGGTAATATGCCAATCATTTTCTGGATAAATCATTTTAATTGTTTGGTCAGTTAAAGTTTCTTGAAGCCCAAAGTGAAATCACAGACTGTGTATAAGAGGGGGAAATTGCTTTTCTACAACAAACAATGCCAAACCCCAAAATATCAAATTCATGATATAAAACTGAGAATAGCAGAAAAGCAAAACCATTGAGAAGCACGAGACCGCAAGCGCGTGTTCTTTTTGCTTGAAAAATGACTTAATCCACCATCAAACGGGTTCCAGATACATTCATCGCACAGGTCCGCCGCTTTCCGATTGCAAGACCTCAACTTAACTCAGACTAAGGCACCACACGATGGGAGCTGATTCACAGGACGCTTTATGGAAACCCATTGAACACAGTTGGAATCATGCATCATGCCTATTTATCTCAACACTGTGTTATACACAAAGCAAGCAACTAGATGTGAACTACGCCTGGGACAGCATCTGTATTCAAACTCACAGGACAACATGGCTGTCAATAAATGTGGTACAGTTCATCTAATTGTGATTACCATATCATCCACAGCAGAAATCTAGTTCTGGTCCCACCTTACCAGCATTAGATATTGGATTATTGATGCACATGTGAAAGTAGCCAATTCTCTCAAAAGAAACCCACAAGGTCATGTTCAAATAATTTACTTGTCAGTGTCAAAGATTGAGCCAACATTTCCTTTTTGTTCACAATAAATCCCTCTGCTCAAAGACATGAAAAGAAGGAGAATAAAGTGGGGAAAGTGAAGGAAAACGTGACCAGTCCTGCTTGGTCTCTGTGTTCATGGGGACCTTGAACCAAAAAAGTCAGCGTGTTTTAAGGCTTGAATTAAGTCCATTGAGTAGTTGTGAAAAAGGCAAACAGCAGCTGTCATTTCCTGGATCCTGCTGCCGACGTTTGGCCGAGCTCCCTGGCTCTCTCGGTGGCAGATTGCACAGCGCTCATGGTGGCTGCTCTCACACCGCCCTGTTCCAGCGTGTGAAGCCCGTAGATGGTCGTTCCACCCGGGGTGCAGACCTCAGCGCGGAGCTGCGCTGGATGCTTCCCAGACTCGCGTAACAATCTCCCAGCACCCTGCAGACAGATGGAACAGAGACTAGATTTAATCCTGGTGTATTCAAAATACTGTGCTCTGGCACACATGAAACATAGTATTCTTAAAAAAAATATTAAAGATGCTAGAGTGAAACAAAAGCACGGTAGAACTGACCAGAACAGTTTGGGATGCGATGCTGTGTGCCAGAGCACTCGGCATTCCCATTTTAACAGCTCCTTCTGCCAGCGCTTCAGCAAACAGATACACCTGCATAGAGGGATCCCACGCATCACAATCAAATAAAACACACACGCAAGTGTTGATGACGTGCATTACTGCAGAGTAAACCATTTACTCAATATCATATAAGCTTATTTCTGGCACTGTACAGCGTGTTTAAGCGGTTTCCACCTGGACAACAATACAGCGTTACATAAGTGTAATTCCCTGGTGGAAGAGAGCTGCTCAAGACACAACAGGGTTTGAGCTGTGCTCACCGCACATCACAGCGTGCAGCATCCAATGTAGCAAAAAGCTGTGGTGGCGCGGCACAAGTGATTGGAAGTCATGGGTCTCAGAGTACAGTGGTTGCATTGTGTCGGAAACGGACCTTTGATGTACATTGACAATAAAAGCAGACCTGAGATTCATTGTGGTTATGTATTATCTACAAGTTGACTTTCATGTTGTAGTGAAATGAGTTCAAAACAGTTTGAAGAATGAAGGTAGGAAAACAGAAATCTAAAACAGTACAGCATGTTTTAAGAAAAGGTTAGACGAATTACAGGTTTCACTGTTTTCTTTCATTTTAACTTAATTAAATGACAGGCTTGAACCTAATCATCAATCAACATTAACTTCTTTGCTATGAGGTAGTCTTATTAAAAAAATAAAAAAATAAAAGTCATCAAGCAATTACAAATACTTCCTTCTAAACAAACCATACAATCCTGGGGCACTCACAAAAGCGACTCCGCTCCCGCTGAGTCCGGTGTGGATGTCGATCCAGGCCTCGGGTCCCTCCTCCACCAAACCACAGCGGTGCACCAAAGAGTGAAGCAGAGCTCCGTCCTCTGGCCTTGCATGGGATCCCCGAGAAAACAGGATAGCTCCTTCCTGAACCAAACACGGGAGATTTGGCATAAGCCTGATGACAGCTGAATTCTTCGGCAGGAGCTTGGAATTGAAAGAGAGAAAAGAAATATATATATAAATAACTCATCTCGAGACCACCATGAAAACCCCCATTTTTGTTTGAAAAACCATTACACGCGGGCTCTCACCTCCTCCAACGTTGCCAGTGTTACTCCTGCCGCTACAGACACAATAATGTGTCGGTGAGTGAGGTGGAGGGAAATCTCATTGAGAACGGGTGGAACCAGGTGAGGTTTGACTGCTACAAAAACCACGTCTGACCCACAGACCAACTCTATGTTGGAGTGAGTGACGGCAATCCCGAGCTCCTGAAAGCCAATGGAAGGGATGTTACTGACCCACATGTCCACCAGCATGTAGACACACGTACACAAAGTCAATCCATGTCCACGGGTCAGGAAGAATAAACTGAATTGAATCTTTCTATTAAATATTTATTCATAATATACATTACAGTGCTTGACCACTTAACATTTTTATTTTCTTTCACATACAGTTATGCTTGTTTCAGCGATACTGGTCAGCTATGACTGGAGCGTGGCAGCTATGCCGCTGTGTGACGCAGTGCAAAACACGAAAGTTAGTTCATCCAAATAGCATTTGTGTGAGAGCCTACATGTTTAGTCAAATAAACGTTAAGTTGACAGAAAATCAATTGGAAGCTATTTCGATAACAGAGTTTCATTTTACGAGCAAAAACATTATCTGGTTCTCGCGTCGCCACAGTTAAGACTTGCTGCTTCTCTCTGTTTTCATTATCAATCTTATATATATATTTTGATTATGGACAAGCTAATGTAAAATGTCACATTGTACTCTTGGGAATTGAGATGGGTTGTGATGATAGTGAACTGAACATCTTTGGTTTTTGGCCATTTGTAAACATCACCATGTCATGACATAAATTATAACAGTAATCTTTCACAAAATAAACAAGCAGATAAATCAATGATAAGCATAATTGTTCGATTCACTCCTAATTTGTATCAACTTAATAAAAGGTATGTTTTAAGACAGACCTATCTGGACACACTTTTGTTTTGCCACCTAAGCGTAATGTTGCTTAAACTTGACACCCTGTAAATGTAAATCTATTTGATGACAGAATATTACGTTCTTTTAACTTGTGCACACACGTTTCTAATTTGAGAACATGAATTGCTAATTCCTGCACAGGAGGTATTCATTTGTACCCTGGAATTACTGTATTATATGCACATTAAAAATAAATATATAAATAAAAACTTGACACCCGCAGGACTGAGCAGCAGAACAGAAGAAGATCAGCAGAACAATAAATTGGTTTGCAGGTCGAACATCCATTAACGAGTAACCTGATCTTACAAACAGTCACCATGATCCTAACTACGACTGCTCACCGTCCTGCAAACCAACCCATCCTACCGACACTGACAGAAGTAAAGCAGGGAAAAAGTACCTGAAAGCGGCCCAGGTTCCTGGAGGATGGTGCGCTCACTTTGAGGTTTACAGGAGGAACATCTCCTACAATGGGAACACACAAGAGACCGTTATCTGCTTTATTTAGAACCTCTCTGCTCCGTTTCAACGACTTCCTCTCTCTCCATCGACTCACCAGACAAGATGCCCTTTGCGATGCCGAAGGCCATGTTCCCTGCACCAATGAAACCAATGTTCGGCTGTGAGTCCACCTCAGGGTCCATTTTGATCTGAAGAAAAGGAGAGATCAGATTTGAGTGGAAACATTAACAGCATCATCATTTCACTATTACCAAAAAACTATGGGTATGCAAATCACAGGATGACCTAGAACATCATGACAGTGAGAATGGTATCACACACACACACACACACACACACACTATACAATAAGAAAATTGAATCTGCAAATATTAGTCAATTCGTCGACAGCCATCTTTGGGTTTTGGACTGTTTGTCAAATCAAACAAGCATTTTGAAGACATTACCACGGCAAGATGGAAGTTATGACATTTGTCCGATAGGTTATTGACAAAACAATGAGACATCAGCAGATGAATTTGTAGTGAAGAACAAATGTGCAGCGATAAAGTAAATCCATCATCTATGATAAAAATATCTTCTTAACTAAAAGCAATGCCTTAAACGGGTATATTTTCTTTAAAATCAGTTATATGTTTATTAAATATATTGACATGTTTAAGGGATAATTTGACAGACTACTGAGACAAACTGTTAACAGTGTGCACAGTCTAGCTTGTTAACAGTAACAGTGTGCCATATAACCTTTTGTGACTCTTGTGTCCCATCATAAGGCCAGAGGAGAAATCAGGAAACATAAAATCTTGGTTGACATTTGGTCAGTCATTAGATTTCCCCCCCCAACAGCTACATAACATGTCCTGGGTCTTTTTGTCATGCAACTGCATCTTTAATCCAGATCAGATCTTACAGGGATGAGAAAGCCGGTTACTGCAGCAGAGAAGGCGGCAAGTTTACTTGTACCGGTAAATCAGATTTGTCTCTCGCTCTTGTAACCTGATGATTTCAGAAAGCATGTTGCTGCTAAAAGCCGGAAGTACTCACATTATTTAAAACACAGCTACAGTATGCAGAGAACGGCTCATGTTAACCGACAGAAAATATGTATCATGAACTATTTTGACAGTCGGATCATTTCGTTACGGCGACATCCCAAGCATGTGTGCTCACTCGTCAAATGTGAAGAGTTGCTATTTTCCTCAGTTTTTTTATGACTGTGAATTGCATATCTTTGGGGGTGTTTGACTGTTTGTTGAGGCCACTCTGAGAACTTGTGATGGGCATCTCTCACCATTTTCCACTTCTAAGAAAACCATCATTTTGGAGGTTGTAGGAATTTAATTCTATCTTCTCTAATCTATATATTCAAGCATTTTGAGTGGCACCTGTGAAGGTTTACTTTAATGTAGAACCAATGTAAATTATATATCTAAACTATTTGCATTTGTTTTCATTAGATCACCTGTTTAAATAATCACCTGTTTAAATAATGGATCAAAAACTGTGTTATAGATAATTTATTCTACTCCTATTGATATAAATAGAGTAGACAGACTATTAGTAACATCTCTCACTGTAGCAAAATACAATCAACATCCCCTCAGACACATAAAGACCATGAAGTTGAATCCACACCTGTCTAACACGGTATAACAGTCCTCCATGTAGGATTTCATGCAGGACTCTTCTATTTGACTGCGTTAGTTTTAAATAGGCGTACCGAGTACATGCCTGTGTATCAGAACAACCCAGAGACATGTTCACGGTTGGGTAATGAATGCATGCATCTCTAGACAACACATGGAAGAAATGAAATCACGGTTATGATCTAATGACAAAACGACGTCGCATCCACGGCATCACCCCTACAATTAAACCCAGGTTCCGGGTGGAATTGTCCGGGCAGGGCTGCGGCCAGTGCAGCATCGACGCGTCTCCGTCCGAGTCCTCCGTCACTTCATCGTTCCTGTCAGAGTTAACTCCGGCTCCGACCAAGGGGTGTCTGGACTCCATGATGGCTATCATCGTCTTTTCATAACGCCACCAGCCCTGTATTTTGGTCGGTGCCGGAGAGTCGGGCTCTCTTTTACACTTGTAATACGCACTTTTGAGAAGTTTCCAGCGAAACTTCAATTGGTCCACGGATCTGTGGTAACCGGCCGCGGTCATTCTCCGGTGTGCCACCTTGAACAGCTTGTTATTCCTCACTTTCCTCCCATCCAAGCATTTCTTCATGTCCAGCTCCTTGAGGATCTCCAGGAATAACTCAGTCTCCTTCACGTCCCAGTTCTGCTTCTTGATGCCAGAGTCGTCCATTGTTGTGGCAACGTAGCCCCGGCTAGCTCGACGGCTATCAAACGTTAGCCCAACAGTAGTAAAATATCCACACAGCGGGGATGCTAATGAGGTGCTAGCATGTCGTGACAGGGGCAGAGCGGTGCTGCTGCTAGCATCAATGTTAGCAGTATTTAGCGTAAAAGGCGAGTCGATAACATGTTAAAGTCCTGTGTTTAAAAAAACCACGACAGCAGAAAACCAGCCCTGATGCTGCATTTTGCTAGCAACAAAATAATCCAGCACAGATTAGATGAGAAATACAATGCACGTGTTACTTGTTGACTGGACAACTATAAAATATCACGGAGTGACATACACACGATGTCAGGCGGTGTTGTGAATAACACCGGCTAACATTGTCGGTAGGGTATTTATTCACCTGATGTTTTTTTCAGAATGGCTGACGTCCAACGTTTAGCAAAAATCTAATTGTAGTTTAATGTAACTGTCTCTCAGGTTGTAAACACCCGGCGCATCCAGCAAACCAACCAGTTGTATAAAGTGAACTATCGGTGGGTTGGTTTTATACGCCTGTGCTGCTGCACCAGGTGGGCGGTGCTTTGTACGTTTTCAACCAAACAACACACACATTAATCCGCACACGAACACTCCGTTTCAACCGTGGTGTAAATCTAACACACCCCATGTCCGCCCACCCCAAAACAATGCGACTAATCCCATTGGCTGTGTCCCTGTCCTTATACATTCATGGGGCGGTGAAGTATTGGACCACAAAACAATCAGATGTCATTTTGAACAGCTGTGAGAGGGAGACAGCAGCCACAAGGACCTGCACAATTTCAGAACAGGTACATGATTTAGCAATGTTTAAAATGCGCATTTAATCCAGCGTGCATAGAAAAGCAAGGTAGTTTATTTATAATTATTTTACTCGTGTTTTTAATGGGTTACCTTATCAGAAGAAGGCATCGTGATGGGCTCCCCGAGGTGGTTAAAACAGACGGAAATGTTGATTTAAAATTGTCTATTCATCATTAGTAATGTAACTTTGTATTTTCTTCATGCGTAAATTATGTTGTAGTGTTCCACATAGCAGGTGGTATTGGAGCGCCAGTGCAGCAGGGCAGACATGCCCGGGCAAAGCCTCGGTGTGGTCTTCATTCAGACTTCTGAATGAAAGTCTTGATTATTGTCAGCATGCATGCAGTTATACTCACTGTGCATGGACTCAAAATACCCCGTGCATCCATTTAACGTATATAATAGCAATGCTGCATATACATTGTCAAATAATCTTTCAAACATATTGGCCCTGTTGTTGTCGCCATCTGGCGATCTTCTTAAAATATGGACATTTTAAAGACATTACAACCTCTCCCAGAAGTTAAGTCTGAATTTAATAAAGTTATCTTAATTAGATGTCAGATAGTGATACAAGTAAATCAGGCACTTGCACGATGCAAAGCAAGTTTATTTGTATAGCACATTTCAACAACAAGGTAATTTAAAGTGCTTCACTTAACAGCATCAAAACACAAGGCAAAATAAAAGGAGATTTAAGAACATTCATTGAAACAATAAAAACAGTTATTAAAAAAACACTGTAAGAAATAAAATACAGTAGTGAAATGCAGGAAATTGATTAATATATGAATTGAATGTGGTTCAATTAAAGGCAGCAGCAAACAAACTTCTTCAATCTTGATTTCAATGAGCTGAGGGTCTCAGCAGACCTGCAGCTTTCTGGGACTTTGTTCCAGATATGTGGAGCAGAAAAAGTGAACGCTGCTTCTCCATGTTTAGTTCTGACTCTGGGAACAGAAAGTAGACCGGTCCCAGACGACCTGAGGGGTCGGGATGGTTCATAAGGTAGCAACAGATCAGAGATGTATTTTGGCCCTAAACCATTCAGTGCTTTGTAAACCAACAGCAGGATTTTAAAGTCAATTCTTTGTTAGAAAGGAAGCCAGTGCAAAGACCTCAGACCTGGAGTGATGTGATCCACCCTCCTGGTCTTAGTGAGGACTCGAGCTGCAGCGTTCTGACGGACTTTTTACAGAGACAAGATAGTGGATCACATCACTCCAGCTCCGAGTCCTCTGCACCGGCCTGCCTTGCCTTGCCCTGCCTTTATCAGTAGGAAACACCCTACTTCATGTCGGGTGTTTTATATGTTGTAGAGACTTTTCTGAAAAGTTAGTAAATAACCTTATTGAGAAATCCATCGTACATAGCCTAAAGAGTTAAGTAGAACAAATTCAAGAACAAAATTCAACAAATCCTAAAAAGTTCCACTGAGTTGTTTGGCAGGCACTTCATCTCTAATTTCTCTCAAGAGAGAGTAATAAGAAGCATGCAATATTTTGTTAACTAAATATGAATAGTTAAAAAGCTAATATGAGGAATTAGGTGAAATAGCTCCCGTAGCCCATGAACAGATGCACTAATTATTGAATACATTTCCGTAATGAAAAAACTGATGGATATCTTGAGACTACAAGCTCACCTTTAAGAAAATGGGGGGAAATTGGACATTATAAAAGACATCTGAACCAAGCTATAAATGAATCCAGGACTACACGTGAATGATTTTTCTTTTGTTCGGTTTTAATGTTGTAAATCTCTTGCTATTAAAATATTTAAGGGATGAATTGATGATGGGTTCTTATTGTGTTATGCTCCAGACATGGGCCATCTCCTGATCCACCGCCTGTACTTCCTGCTGATCTGCACGCTGGCCTGTCCTGCAGTCAACGGGTTGTTTGAGTGGCTGAGAGGAATGGAGGCACCAGCAGCACCGCCTCCTACACCAGCAGCACTGCCTCCTACACCAGCAGCAGAAGTCCAAACACTTCTTGCAAAGGATGCCTGGTTTGAGATGCCCACTGCAGATGAGAGGTTTTTGGCTGAGTCAAAGCTGATGGCGCTCAGCCCATTAGACAGCTGTCATTACAGGGTAAACGAGGAATTTACAGTTCTCAGTCTTTCGCTGAGAACCCACTTAGTCACTTATGCAACTAACCTGTTGTTTTTATTCAGTGGTGAATCTAACAATGAATTCCTTGATCAAAAAGTCCAAAAATAGTGGAAAATTCTCATCACAATTTTAGCTAAAAACTCCCAATCACCCTGACAACCTGAGAGCCCTCACAAGATGTTTTGGGACTAAAAAATGAAATTGCAGTCCAGAAAATTTGAGAAACACTGCTGTAAAGGTGTTTGGACGTCTTCATCCAATGGTGGCAGTGCTCACAGCTCTGTCACTTTAGTACACCTCCACTGTTTTTTTTTTTTTTTACCTTGACATTGTAATAAAGCGCTGCGCTCGTTGTAGGTGGTTGCCCAGCTGAAGGCGAGCTGTGAAAGCCTCCCGGAGGAGCAGCTGTCGAAGCTTGGGGTCGTACTGTTTAACTGCCAGGCCGCGACTGAGGGGCGCCGGACCTACCCATGTACGGAGCAAATGGTAAGAAATAAAGTTAATTCTTGTATTTTAAAATCAAAACAATGTGCCGTGGGTCTTTGTGGCGCTATCTCATTGTGATGTTTCAGACCATAAGAGAGTGTACAGCAGACATGGACTCGGACACATGGAATGCTTACCACATAGTGAGCAACAGGGCGCGCTCCGTTTGTTACGCCACGCGGCAGCAGCTCTTCCGGCGCAGAGCGGAGCAAACTGTGAACGCTCTCATCTCCACGGCCACTAGCCAACTGGATGCAATGACGGAACTGAAGGTAGATTTCCATTTATTATTAGTTTTGCTTTGTCATCTTTATGTGCATAGGATGCCAGTTTGATTATGCTTAAAAAAAAACAAATCCTGTTTTCTAACAGGAGGGCCAGCTGGAGCTGAAGGAACTGACTGCCGCCTCCTTGGACAAGCTGTTGGACGGCCACAGTGCTCTGCAGGCCCAACAGGGGAAACTGTTCGAGGGCCAGGGGCAAATGGAGAATTCACTGAGGGACAACCTGGAGCGCCTGGGCCAGGAAAAAGCCCTGATCGCCTCTGGACAGGAACTGGTGGCCCAGCTCATTCAGGGCATCACAAAGAGAGTGGGTGAGCGCTCGCATGTATTTCACACTGAGAAATCTTTAGCATTAGGTATATTCAGCACAGTTACTTTTGACAAGCACAGTTCTGACTGTATGAAGTGTCGACATACCAAAATGTGCACCTGCATATGTGCTTTACATTGCTGTGGTTGCACTCTTACTATTTGAAAGCACATGAAGAGCACACCTTTTTAAAATTATTATTGATTTGATGGATACAAATGTAATTATTTTCAAACGTAATGAATGATTGAACTGCTCGTACAATAACAATAGAAAACTGGAGCTGTTGTTATTTGCTGTCATATTCATTATTGTGTCTCCCATGCCAGGAAGAAACTAAGTATTACCAGTTAAAGAGCAACATTAGGTCCCTACAGTACAACTTAGTAATCTACGAAACATATAGAGCCCACACGTGCCTGAGTAAAACTAATGAAATGCATCAATTACCAGTTATTTTGCACTCCATACAATGTTGTATTAGCATCACATTAGCCTCGAACAGCTAATGTGTCTAAGAAAATGTCTACGTGGTCACTAAATACTTCGTCCTCTTGTTTACATGTTCTACAATCAGAAATAAGAGATTGATTTGATGTCTCAAGCTGCTAAACATCCTCATTTATTTACAAGGAGACTCTATGACAGTTTCATGTTCAGAATGGGTTTTTGAAAGGTTTATTCTCCCCCTTCAAACAGAATATCTTCTAATGTCACATCCTGTAGTATTAAATGGATATTTATTCCCTTCTGCCTACCTTCCTCGCCGCTCTTAGAGAATGTGAGTGAACACCTGCAGATCCAAGGCTCGGAGGTGCAGGACAGCCACAAGGCCATTGTTAAAGACCTCGCAGATGTCAGACACCAAGCTCAGGACATCCACCAAAAAATTGGTAATCAAATCTAAATTCGTCACACAATTAAAACTTGCTGTTGAAATAAGTGTCGTCTTGAATATGCATTTCTTTCCCCTGTGCCTGTGGCTGATCAGACCACAGTCTGTCTGAGTTTCTGCAGTACCAGGACCAGACCTCTCAGTACTACACTGACCTGATGAACAAACTGGAGCGCATGAACAGCACCCTCGGAGCCACGCTGCACTTCCTGGATAACATGCAGAGCCGCATTGAGGAGCGGCTCCGCATGATCCAGGGCTACCTTGGCTGGGCAGGTGAGACGTCACACCCACAGTGCAGTGACCACGTTTGTTTGAGATGTCCTAAAACTACTTAAATTTGGTGACGATTTTATTTCTTATTAAATGTCCCTTGTGCTTGTTGTGATTTCAGGTTTGAGCCTGGCAGCCATGTGGACGTGTGTCTCACACACAGGCTACTTTGTCCTGTGTGCAGTCCTGCTGACGTTCCTGCATTGTCCAAGTTTCTCTCGAGCCGTGCTGCTGCTCACCGTGCCTCTCAATGCAGTGGCCGAGGTCAACCAGCAGCCGGCGCTGGATCTTACCGGCCTCAGCCTGCTGCTGCTCATTCTCTCTCTGGGTACAAACTTAAAGATGCTTACAAGGCAAATACAAAGTCTTCAACTTCGTTACGTATCTGTCCCAATGTTGTTTTGTTTGTTCCATATGTGCAGGTCACTGGTTTGTGAGTCAGTTGTGGGCATGCCTCCAGATCAGAGGAAAGCCCGCCTCCCCGCTGCCATTGGCCCAATATGACATTGTTGAGCCCCTGAAGCAGCCAGTCTCGTATCCACTGTCCTCTACACCGCAGAAGTGAGTCTGCAGAGTTCATTATAAACAGTCTATGCTGCAAAAGAGCTCATGAATTAAACCTATTTTGTCAAATGCTTTGTTTGGTGTCCAGAACCCACGGTGACTTCTTCAAAATGTCTTTTGTCAGCCGAATGGTCCAAAAGATATTTAATTTACACTGATGAAAAGCAGAAAATACTTGTTTATGGCATTTTTGCTTTAAAAAACATTCATTATCAACCAATTGTGGCTCCGACACCTTGCCATTGTTTTATTCTTACTATTGTCCCGCATTACTGCACAAATTAAATTAGTTTTTTTTAATGATAAGTGCTGTACTGCTATTTGTCTTTTGTACTTGGTTTTATTTGAAGTATTCTCTCCTTTTTTTTCAGAGATAAGAATTATTGCTTCATGGAGCAAGATGACCTTTTGAATCAAGACAGCTTCATATCAGGTTTGACATGTGTACTGTACCTAAAAGTGAAATATTTTACAAATAATGAGTAATGTGAGAAAAACAGTTTTCCTCTCAAAATTCAAGGTAACGCGGGGTGAGTAACTGATATGCAAATGTTAATTTTGGGGGTGAAGTATTCTGTGAAAAGTATTGCTGAAAGGTGACACCCCAGTTGATTCAGTCACTCATGTCTTTGTGAACAGGTAACTTTGGCATGTCTGCAGTGACTCCTCACAGGAAGCCAATGCCAGAGTCCAGGGTTATGCCGATTATTGGCACACCCAACCACTCCACACCCAGGCTTGGACCGCTGCCATTTCTTTCAGCAGTAAGCAATTGTCACACCAAAGATCTATTTACAGTACCTCATGAATTATTTAAAAGGAGCCCTCACACTCTTTGATTTTATTTTATAGGCTCTGGTTGCTGATACTCCCCCAAGAAACCTTGGAGGTATTTTTGATGCAGTGAACAGCTCTCGTGATTTCACAAACTCACGAAGTGCGAGTCCGACCCCGTCACTGCTCAGCCACAGGTTACGTTCTGATCACACCTAAAAGCTTTCGTCATGTTATTAAAAATGTTTTTGATGCAGCTTTTTTAAATTAACCATTGTTATTAAGTGATCACGACTTTCCTTTCTCTATTTTCCCTGCCGCAGCTCTATATCTGGCCGTCAGCTGTGCAATGGGGTCACAAAAACAGGGAAGGCCTGTAAGAAGAGAGCCGTGCTGGGACAGGAGTACTGCAGAGTCCACGAAGGAGTCCACATGTCCTATGTTGTCAAATGAGCGTGACACTTTTTAAGACTACAGAAGTTTTAAATCGATTTTTATTGCCATGTTTTTTTAAACAGTCTCTACGTGTACGTTGAGGGTCTTCTCTGCAGAAACTATAATCAACTGTTATTGTGATGTCATTGTAAGTTGTGCCTGCTGTTCATTTTTAAGTTAATAAATTATTTCTTTGCTTATGAATCCGTCTGTAAGTCTATTCAAACAGCAAAAGTCTCAAAAGCTGAATTCACTGTTTTACATTTTGTCTTCCTGTAAAATATGAAAACCTAAAAAATTATATCGCAGCCCTCAAAGATTCAGGCAAGACGCTGGTATGAAACATTTATTTTGATCAGTGGCAATATACGGAGTAAAAATAGTAAATCAAAGCTGGATCATGTAAACTCCTATGGTACTTCAGTGATTGAATTGCAGAAAAGGATTGATAATAAACAATTGTGGCAAATATAGAATTTTGCTAGTACCTGGATTACAAAATTAAATTAGTTAACAATTCAAATGAACACAATATTGAAAGACCTACACAGTGCTTCATAATACCCAAAAGAGAAACAAGATGGTGTTTCAGTGAGATATCGCATCAATCATTGAGTGACACAAACTGACTTAATTCAGTAACTATCTTTGCAGATGAACCACCGCTTCTATTCCAGCAGAGCGGTCCACGGACTTTAGACCAACTTGTTTGCAATAGCTTTCACTTCCGGGCTGATTCATAGTTGGCAACAAACCAATTGCAGGTTTCCTTTAAAGCTGTAAAGAAAGAATCAGTGAAGACAGCAGATGTAATCAAGACATACTTCCTGTAATGTCCAAGTGCTTTACAGTCAGTCTCACCTTGTTTGAAGGGTGTGAAGGTGAAGTCCGGCTGGTAGCGGTGCAACTTTGCATTGCTGGCTGTCTTTTTGAACTGGCCGTCTGCTTTACTGGTATCAAACTAGAGGTCAAAGGTTAAGTACATGGAACTGATATAGAAATGTTTCAAACAGCCGCTTTGATTATAAAGGACTATAGTAACAATTATACACAAGTCTTAACTACAAAATGCATGATATTTTAACGCTGCAAAAAGAAAAATAGTAAGTCTTCGCACTTTGTACTCGATGTGCAACAACAATCAAAAACCACCAGCACATTCTTTCACACCGGGGATCATCACACCAAAAACATGGAACCTTTTCTGTTTGCCAGGAGTCTGATCCACTGAGTTATTCAAATAACCTTCTGAATAAAACTTGGAACCGCCGCAAGTCTGGAACGTGGACTATATATGGTAAACCACCTGGTCCAAGTTAAACACCTCTAAAAATCAGTTAGCATGATCAAAAGGATACCACCACTCCTCCTTTAAAGTCCAGTGCTTGCACAACTGCTTCTGCTGCTTCCTTTATGGACACTTCATCCTCCTCTCCAACTGGAACCAGTGGACACGACATGGACATCAGCACTATGAACTTAATTCAGCTTTCACTGTGGACATGGCGTGTATGAGGACTCACCAGAGAGAATGATTGGATCGACCTCTGGATACTCTCTCAAGACCCAGAGGAAGAGACGAGCCAGGTCCAAAGAGTAGATGAACTGTCTTCTGGGAGTGCCGGAGCCCCAGACCACCAGGGGCTTCCCCTCCTCTAATCATGCACAAAAACAAGTGCACCATTTATATGGACCCTGCTCATCCAATGTGCAGGATTGGCATCGGTGCCGTTACTAATCTTATATTAAATATTGATTTTCAACTAACTGGTAACAACGCAACTTAATAAGCTTTCTAAAACTAAATAATTCAGTGTATGAAAGGTAATGTATTTTTGAAACATTTGCTTTATTCAAATTATTTTTACATTCAGACAGCAATCAATAAATCAAATGCTCTGAATAAAACAGAAAATCTAAAACATGTGGCTGTTGCAAGACAATAATAAACCTGTCCAATCATTTTATTTTTCCCTGATTAAAATGATTGGACGCGCTACCCGACTGTACCTGATTGCACCGTCCCCGTGCACCATAGGAGTCTTCCACAAGCTACTAGCTGAACAGCTGTGAGAACTAACAACAGCTACGTTGCTTGTAAACGTTCATTATGATCATTTTGAGGGAGTGGCTGTCAGTGTTGCAGACTTAGCAACATTCTCACTACATTTAGAGACTTTTGCTGCGAGCTACTTTCATTGGAAAAGCAACACTGGGCTGGCTTTTTCGGTTGGATAATTTCTTAAATTAAACTTCTAATCATTCATACACCGTCGGAATGGCCTGCGGGAGAAATTTGGGGTCAAGTGTCTTGCCCAAGGACACGTCGACATGGACTAAAGGGAGCCTGAGATTGGACTGCCGATGCTCTGCCACTCAGCCACAGTTGCCCCTACCAAGGTATTTGGTGTTGTTGTTTTTCAGGTGTTTTATCAATCGGGAAATATTTGATTATATGAGAGAATGTGACTTACTTTGAGCGATGTACGCTTTGTGGATGAGGCCTGGCAGCACATGGCCATCTTCAATGCTGAAGTTGTCATGGGGACCAAAGACATTAGTGGGAATCACAGCTGTATAGCAACGCCCATCCTGCTGGAAATACGCCCTGTGAAACACACACACCCACCCACACACACACACACAGAGTTTTACAGACAAGTCTTATTCATGCAGCATTTACTAAACACGTTACAGCACAAACCCATCAGTTCCCACCTGTTATGAACATCAATCATTCTCTTTGCATAGGCATAGCCAAAGTTCGATTCGTGAGGTGGACCGTTGTGGATCTTGTGCAAAGAAAACAAAGTCAAGTTATTTTTCATTTACAAATTTACAGACGCCAGCGAAGAGAACACCTACGGGTCTTTTACCATGGTCTCATCAATAGGGTATGTGGTCTTATCGGGGAAGATGCAGGTGGACAGACAGGAAACAACCTTGACCACGCCAACTTCATGTGCGGCCTGCAGCACGTTATCGTTGATGTAGATATTGTTTCTCTGGAGGGGACAGACACATCAGTTTTAACAAAAAACAATATCTGAAATCAAGTACATGAATAGCAGTTTATAACACGACAAATTCCACTTTCAACCCATGTCGAACAAACACCTGCGCTAGCTTATCAGCAGTGATAGCAGAAGCGCGACTTCCTCATACCCAAAAGTCCAGGTTGTATTTCATGTTCTTGAAAAGCCCCCCAACCATAGCAGCCAGGTGAATGACGTGGGTTGGCCGATGTTTCTCAAACGCAGCTCTCGTCTCCTCCATGTTCCTGGACAGAGGCCACAATTAGCATCAAAACGTGTGTGTTTGCATAATGGTAGTAGCTAGAGGAAGAGTTCTCTCACATGAGGTTGGCATCTTTGGAGGAGAGGAATATCCATTCTTCCCCCTCCTTGGCGCCCCCCTCTTTGACCACATGCTGTATGGCCCGGCCTACCAAGCCGGATCCTCCTGTCACCAGCACCCTCAATGGAGCTGTGTGCTCAGCCTCACCCTGACAGTTCATCTAGAGACAGCAATGCACACACACAAAAAAAAAACTTAATAGAGCGAAAGCACAATAAAAAAAAAACAATATGAGTGTTTGCATGTGAGTCAGGTCATGTAAATATTAGGCAAAGTCGTAATGATAAGTTAATGTGGCACTGAAAACTCCCTGACAGCGTCTACAGGTTGGTGTGTTGCAGCGTGCGGTCAAGACAGACTCAAAAAACAAATCACTAACTTACTATAGCTAACTTAATCTTACCTCACTTTTCGGGTATCCAAAGGCCAACTTGTTTGCTGCTTCACCCGTCAGTCTACGGTTGCTTCCTCCTGCTTCTCATTGGAGGCGAGCAGTATTTACAGGACTGTGTTGTTGATCTAAGCAAATCCAGAAATGCTAACGTTATCAACCAAAGTTGATGTTAGCTATGCTAACCGTAACAGTTTTTACTCTTCTTCCGCCTAGTGCAGAAAAGTACCGATACTCGGAGCCAAACACATGTATAAAGTAGGTGTTTCTCACCCGTTGGCCACACAGACAGAAGGAGGCGGTTTAAAGCTGGAGAACCAGATTGAATGTACGGTAGTCTCGCATATCCTGTCCAGACAGCGCTGCATGCGCCGGAGAGAGAGCTTCCGGTCATAACCTTCACAATAAAGTTGTATTTACGAACAGCTGGGTTGGTGTTCATGCCCCAAATCGACACGCTGAAGCTTTTCAATTATTCTCAAACTGGAAATACATTAAACATGCATCAAATATAAAGTTTCACTGAATACACATTTCTCACACGACATAATGATACAATTTTAAACATTCATGTGTGGGGAGGGGTCAATGACAATCATATTTTAGTGTCCAATTCCATTATTTCCTTTTAAAATATTTTTTTATCAATTCAAGACATCATATCATTTCATTCAATAAAAGCTATTGAGTTTGAATATATTTTCAGTTCATTCAAATAATATGTATTATTTGAACAGACTAAGAACACTATCAATTTTTTACCATTGAAATCTTTCAAATAAACCAAATTTTACAAAGACCTATAGTTTAAAGCAATTGAGATCATTTTAAATCTTCTGTCCAGCAATTTGAATGTTCTCCAATGTCAGGGTGGCAGAAGATGGGACTTTTATTTTAAAATTGAAGTGCAGAACATTTAACAGGATATTGAATATCACAATATTACGGAGTCTGTTATCAGTTAGTGATTTGTAATGCAAGAAATCATCTTCGACCCATCTACTTTAAAACTTGTTCATGGTTATCATAACTGGTCAACTCAGGTAGACTCCCAACATTTAATATCATAGAGACATGTGATCTGTTGTAGCCAGCTCATACAAGATTGCAACATCCTCGAGACAGTCATGAGCATCAGCTGTACATATACAGTGATCCAGCCAAGATGTTGTATGCCATGCTTCACTAGTATATGTGTAGCTATGTGCAACAGCACTTTGCTGGAAAGAACCAAGGACGACGATGATGAGGCTGAAGGGACAGATTATAGTGATGACTGGAGTGGCCATGAGTCTTCTGACTGGACCAACGGAGAGGATTCTGGTTACGGGAGCCTGCGGTCTGAGGAAGAAGACGAAGATCGTCATTGGTTGGATGAAGAAGAGGAGGAGTTTGAGTTTGAAGACAACGGTGAAGTCTTCAGACGTCCTGGCCTGGTAGACGTTCCACCACCAGAGCTTTGGCCGGGATGGGATGGACATCCTCCTCCAGACTTCATCCGGTTGGTGCACAACTTCTTCCCACGACCGTTCAGAGGACCCCAGCAGGAACCTCCTCAGCGTCAGCACCCTCTTCATCATCATCACCCTCCTCAACATCAGGACCTTCCTCAGCATCAAGGAGGCATCGAGGAAGAAGACAGTCCTGAAGAGCCGACTCCCTCAACTTCCAGCCCGAAAGAGGAGCAGGGAGGAGGACGACGAGGAGAGTTGTTCCAAAGAGCCCATTCCATCAACTTCTGGCCTCGGATCCTCCGGAAAGAGAAGATGACGGCGACTCCGATTAGGATTTCAGCCCTGTATGAAGCAAGACTGACAAACCCATCTGGAAACAGTCGCATCTGGTGACTAGATTTTTTTATTTGTAGCAGTGAGGGCATCCAGCAAGATGGAGCTATTTGTCTGAGTCCTGAAGTTGTCAGAAGATTCTCATAGAGGACAACTCTGAAGTCGACTCCCTCAACATCCTTCTGTAACTCCTCCACAAAAAGGAGCAGGGACATAATCTCAGAGGACCAGAATGTCCTGATAAAAGGACCAGAGGGAGTAATGAGGAAGGCCTCAGAGAAGAGGAGACCTTTGAAGAGACCTTAGTCTGTAATGCAAGTATGTATACATGAAAAGATGTACAAAGATATATTATATATTCGCTAATGCTAATCGCGGTTAGCATTTCCCCATTGTCCGTAATGTTAAAATTAGCTTAGAAGCTAGCGACATGTTATGATGTTCATAGAAGATAACTTTAGTACTGTTCAAAGCATCTTGCTGTTTAACAGGGACACCTGCGGCTTATAGACCAGTGCGGCTTATCTATGTACACATTCTTTTTTCTTTTAAAATCAGCTGGTGCGGCCTATATACCGGTGCTCTCTATAGTCCGGGAAGTACGGTACTTAGTATGTGAGACGAGTATCAATCTAACTTTATATATTAAAGCAGATAAGTGTATTTTCCACAATGTTGTATTCAAAACAAACATTTTTGGTCACTAGAAAACCATCACCACATAATTAAAAAACAGCAAATAGGGCTGTGACTAGATCAGCAAATGCAAATAGATAATGTAATTATGCACCAGAAGACGAAAGGGAAGGTTTTCTTCTTGGGAAATTGAACAGTTGGATATTTCTTGTGTCTCAGTAGAAATACATCTGTTCAGTGATTAATATAGTCATATCCATTGTATGTGAAAATGACAGTTTATTACTGCTGCAGTTGTCAATAATTGATCTATATGAGCTGTTCTTTTCATTCTGTATTGTTTAACTTTCTATGTATCACCCCACTAAGCTCGCTCAACAAAATCAAACTTTATTAAACTTCTACTTTAAGTTTTTTTTACCATGCATTTACCATAACCAACATAACAGTAATCACTTTCATCTGTAAAGAAGACACAGAATTATTGAGACCATTCACTTTTAATCAATACAGTGCAATATTGTAGGCCCTTATATCCCATACCAGGGAAAGTTTGACATATTAAGGATGAAAATCCAAAATAAAAACAATCTGAAAAGAACATTGTATTAAGTTCAGTTTATTCCCAACATCCAAAGACTCGGTACTGCTGGACCATATTCTCCATGCCCAAACAGGTAGGTCTGTGTTTGTCAGTTTGACACTCTGCATCTGTGGGCCAATACTCAATCCAGGTTCTCTCTCCGAGCATATACTGATACCTGAGCAGAGCAAAGGGAAAAATGCATTGGTTCTTAATCTGAACAGCTATCTGCAATACGCTGGAACATAACATGAAGAAGCCTCCTCCCTCCTTCTTCATGTTAATTTACTCTGTCGATAGCAACAGAAACACATAAACAAGAAAGGCTAACTTGATTTAGTAATAGAAAGCAATAAAAACGTTTAAATACACACACCACACAAAGAACAAGCTTACGATTGGTCTTGGTCATCCCTGTGAATATCTTTGGATGTGCCCATGATAAGGTAGTTTTTGCCTGTTCTCAGATCCAACGGCTCCCTGCAGTGCGGATAACCGAGCAATGTGCGCAGTTCATTCAGAGGACGCACATCCTTGCTTCCTGTAATCAAAATATAAGAGAACATAGAAAAGGTAAGGATTATTAAACACAGAGCTAAAGGTGCAGTACAACACATTAGTGATGTATTGTCACATATTCACGAAATAGTTGGACATGCGCTGATTGGATTTCTTGAAGAGAGTTAGATTGATACCTCTGTTGATACCACTCTCATGACTGTACAGCAAATGTGCAGACGACAGCAGGCTAACTTAGCTTAGCATAAAAACTGGAAACAGTTAGCCTGGCTCTGTACAAATCTAACAAAAGCCACCTACTAGCACCCCTAATATACTCTGTTTAATCAATACAAAAAAATGAATTGTTAAAATGACCATTTACCTTTTTAATTAAAAGGGCCAGTGTGAAGCCGTTAAAGCGATCTATTGGCAATAATTCGAATATTGTCTTCAAAGTATAATCACCTGAAACTAAGAATCGTGTTGTTGTTACCTCCGAATGAACCGTTTACAGTATATCGACATAGAGAGCAGGCCCTCTTCATTGCGTCCACTATGTTGCACTGCCATGTTTCTACAGTAGCCCAGAACGGACAAACCAAACACTCCAGATGGAGCCATTCAGGCCGGCCACGGTATTTCTCCTGCACGCTTGACACACGGGAAAAGTTTCGGTTGGTAAAAATCGAAATGACGAATTAGTATGCGTTTAAATGATTAAAGAATATTGTACATTTAACAGAAGCTCATCTCCTCTGTAGTGTTTAAGGCCTGTGTCCTAGTGCGAACTTTCACTGACACTAGGTCTTCAGCAAATGTTTAGTCTATTAAGAAGCAGTTGATTGCCGAAAGAACACTTCAGCTGTTTGTCCTGAATAAGAATGATAACAAACATGTAGAAAGCGTCAATACTTACGCAGGGCTCATTTGCGATAGAAAGTGACCTTTGTACTAGAAAAGTGTCCAGATACGTAGACGCCTGTGTGAAACGCGAAATGTGTGTGTGTTACCTTGTGCCAGCCCACTGCATGTTGTTTACTGAGTATAAATACCAGAGACTCGGAGACAGATCTTCGAGCGGTCTTGATGTACATTCTGTATGTGAATCAACCCTGTCTCCTTCTTAGCAAAGAATAAATGTCCAATGATTCATGATTTTTACACCAGTCTCGAGTGAATTTTTCTAACAGTTGCAATCTGCAACCTTACCGCTAGATACAGCCAGACTGTACTGTAATATTTCTTGGCTATACCAACCAGTAACTTCCTGGAGTGTCTGCTTGTTACCTGACGATGCAAGCTAATTTGGCCAGCTGCTACAAACATGTGAGTGGTACCAGTCTTTTCATCCAACTCTCTGACAGAAAGCAAATATGCACATGTCCCAAAATTATAAATACCCACCTTCTTTGATGACTTGCAGTACCCGCACTTTGTAAATATCAGTGGACAAAGCGTCTCTAAACTCTTCCAGTCCCACTTTGTACACTTAGGACAGACAAGTTGCAGATTGTTAGCGGAGTTACTGATACTAGTCTCTTACTCACACCAACAAACATTTTTTTGTATGAAAGTGCTTTATAAACGCAGTCACGCTCACTTACCAAAATCCATTTTTTTGTTCAATTCAGCCTCACAGACCGTAGCCATGCGCTGATCATTGCTGACTTTGTTCTTCTTCTGCATACTGCAGTTCTCTGGAAATGCACAAAGTAAAAACACGACTGATGACCCTATAAAATGAATAAACGTGGACGTGAGAGGGAGAGTTGATGGGTGAGTGAAGCTGTACCTAAATCACAATTTAAGTAATTATTTAGCTAGACTGATGCTCTGATCCTACAGGTGCTTGTTGTCTTGGCAAAACGTTGATCATTATGTTACAATCTGGTGATTTACTGTAAACCAGTGTTCATTTTGGAAGCTATTTTATATTTAGTCTTATTCAGCATTCACATAGAATGAGGCAGACCGTAGAAGCAGACGGACGCCTTCAGGACGGCACTAGACACACAAACCAACAGTCATACGGAATATGCTGCTGTGGTGATGGAATAAAATATATTTAACAAAAGTATTTCATGCCTAGTATTTTATGTAATTATCCTTGTAATGCATGTAACTATGAAATGCAGCTTTCTCTTAATTTTCTATTGGAAACAACTTTGTCCTTCCATGAGGGAGCTACACAACATCCGATTGTAAATTCTGTCGCAAATGCCGTTACCGTTGACGGTATTCTCTGCCGGTCTTACCTGATTTTACTGTCCTGCTCTCATCCACTAAAATAATATCTGGTTTGTTGTCTACTGTCTGCCTGATTGCATGTGAATGCAGCATTTTTCTTAGTCTTCAGATAAAAATGCTTATTTGTTTTTGGCATTTTCATCCTTCATAGTTTTCGACAACTCAAAATGTTTTCGTCGACGAAAAGTCATTCAATTTGAATCAATTTTTCGTCAAAAATGTTTTCTCTCTTGATTCTGTCAGCTATCTTTCGTCTATATCAGCAAATAAAACAATTTTGTAATTTTAGCATCATCCGATGAAAAACCCAAGTCGAATGATTGAGAATGCAGCTCAGTCCAGTCGCACCCACCGGGCTCAACATGGGAGCCAATGCGCACCGCCTAACATTCAACATGCTGTATGAGTGTGTGTGTGTGTGTGTGTGTGTGTGTTTGAGACAGAGAGAGAGTAGTTTGACATCATCCTGTTTACCTTCAGCACATGTGCATTCATCATTTATACAGAGACGCATTAACTTTCCAGCTTTCCTCTCTGGATGGTAGAATTTCACACAACGTGTTTCTGGTGAAGAAAGATATTTGAAAAGGAGTTTGTGGTAGCTGCAGTACATCAGAACATTCACATTAAATACTTTGAAAATATAATATCGACTGCTCATCCACAGTGTTGTCTACTCTGACGTCTATTGACAGTAAAGTACATGGAAGCATCATGTGTTTCGAAGTGACTTTGAGACTCACGGTCATAGTATTCGTAAACAGACACAGGAGCCGGTTGAAGGACGCCCACTTTCAGCTTCTGATGGACCCTAAAGGTGATCTCCTCGGGTCGTGTGTGAGAAACCTGTGGACAAAGGTAAGGTGGCGATAACACACAAAGAACAAGGCAGAGAGAAAAACTGTAAAGGCAGGAAACAGGGATGTCTTACCTTGTCCAGGTAGATGATGAGTGAGCCTCTTTCTGACAGGACTGTGTGCATCTCATATTTCGCAATAGTGCGAGCATGTCCTTTGGACAACTACACACACACACACACACAAACAAACACACACACACACACACACACACACACACACACAGTCAGACAACTTTCTAAACCTTATAAAACTACTTGTTTCTCCTAATAAACACAACTTGACTGAACTGTAGGTGGGTATACATGTATCTGTCAGTTCTTACTAGGTCCAAGTCATTTGTGTTAACAGTGAAGCCAGTTAGCAAGCCAATATCCAAGATTGACATGGATGCATTGCTGTCCTTGTCCTTATACCTACACAAAGAATAGACAAATGATGGCATAAAGGAGATGGAGAGAAAGAATGTTAATTATGTTAGAAAATGATCTTTATATAGTCATGTTACTGTAACACTGGTCAGTGAGACATCTTTATTGTACTCACAAAACCTGTATTCTCAGCTTGTATATCTTCTCATCCTCATCCATGCTCTCTGCAGGAGCAAAAGTAATTGAGTATTTTGTTTATTCGTTTCTCATAAGGTTAAGGAACTTGGCAGAAAGAAACTGATAGTGACAACAGATAAACAGAAGGAGAGGGAGCGCACCACATTACCTGGGAGGAGCTGCACAGACATGTTAAACTTCTCACAGTCACTCTCCTTTTCTTTTGGCAGAGTGTAATACAGCGACACCATCTGTCACATCGATAAAAGTGCATGTGCAAAATGTGTCTTAAAAACAAAGTCCACACAAGGTTAAAAATGTATTTGGTCTCGTCTGAGATTCAAAAACGACAAATCAACAATCAACAGATGATAAAACTCAGAATGTGAAAACATATTGTGCTCACTGTCAACGTTGCGTCTCCTGAGCCGGTGGCAGTCACTGTCACATTCTGGTTCATGTCATTGCTCTGTGTGAATTTAAATATGCACACAAACACAGACACACGGTCAAAGATCAGCAGAATAAACCTACAGGAAACAACAGGGGTGGTGATATTAATGAGTCACAGAGAGTTTGTTTGTGTGTCTTCTCACTCGAGCTGTTCTGGTGAGGTAGTGGTTGTCCCTGTTGAACTTGTACATGTAAGGCCTTGACCTGCCCGACAACATGATCTTCACATTCAGATCATACTCTGTTTTTTTAGCATTGGCCCAGTACTCTGCTATTGCCTGGTACACTATTATGGTAGCCTAGAGAGAAAAAGAGTGAGAAAACAAGACAAAAATAAACAATAAAGTAGGATGGAGGTATCAAGATGCAGAGAGAGCTCAGTGTTACCTGGGTCGATCCATAGCCTCCGCCCACCTTCTGCTGCTTGTTGAACCATCTCACAACAGGCCTGGCTTCTTCAAAGGCCTTTATTAACATAAGGAAAGTAAATGGTTGACATTTCCTGTGGTCTGTGGTTGCATATTGATTAAAAAAAATTATTAATTTAAAAACAGAGAGATGTGCCGATTCTGGTACAGTTGTATTTTAGATTGTAACCTCCCAGTTTCTAAAGTTTCCAAGTCTACTATAGAGCTTCTAAATCAGTTTTTCCTATTATGGCACAACCAAACAGCAGCTACTTGAAACCAATATTTCAAGGCATTGGCATTAATGAGACACACATTTCATTGACTTTTGTTTCCAAACCCTCCACCCTTTTAGTGAGGCAACATGGAGGATGACTGAGTTGTATGTTTTTTGTAGCATGACATCCTGGTAAAACCCAAACAAGTGGGACGTGCTCACCTTGGCCTTGACCAGAGCAAGAAGAGCATAAGCTGTGGCCTCCAGAGTGTAAACATGTCCCCTAGGTGTCGGCCAGTGAGAGAAGTCTGAGGAAGATGCACACAAATAGCTTGTTATTACAATACCTTGAACACTGATAATTCCCCAATCACTCGTCTTAACATATTTCATGTTATAGAAATAAAATTAAAAAGAAGAAAGTAAAATGTCCTCAATTAAAAAAAAAGAAAAAGCAACTAATCTTTCTATCTTTCTACATAAGAGCCCAACTGAGAACAGATTATTAAGAAAAATACAGATTATTGATATTGCGTAAAATTTAAAAATCTGATATTTGGTTTTTACACAGACAAATGTGTCGTTCAAAAATTGTTCCAAAAATATGTAATGAGCAGGACACTATATAGCTGAACAATATGTAAATGGGAAACAGTTTCTAAATCACTTAAAAACATATCTCATATCATAGTTTTGCACAAAGCAAAAGTTACCCAATAATATTGCCCAATTTATCATTGTGTTGGTCGGGCTCTGATAAACCTATTGTAGAAATGAATAGTACACGTGTAATATCCAAACACAACAACATAGAATCTGTTTCTGAAACTCAGTTTAAGAATCATGCTGTGTGACGACACCTGGGGAAACAAACTTGAAGAGGATCTCCTGGTTCAGTTTGTCTTCATTTGCCAGGGCATATGACGTCATGGCCACAGCATATGGGTTGGTGAGGCTGGGCAGACGGCTTTCCAGAGAGACCACTGCTTTGTCTATACTGCCTTGTAGACTCTGGACGGGAAAGAAAAGGAAGGAGAAAGGAGAGTGAGGGGAAAACAGTTGGATGACAGTCATCCATCCATTTAAAATATCCCATTCTGTTCAGGAATGTTGTAACATTTGATCCTGGGACATTAGCCGAGTCCGGAATGTCCCACCTCGCTCTCCTGTGTCTGAGGCGCCCACAGTTACAGTTACTATTTGAGTGTGGATTTCATGCTCCATGGAAATGCCAAACCAAGGGTTGGCAGCAAATGTCGCCATTTTGAATGTGTCACATGCTTCGAAAGAGTAATTTTAGCACAATTGACCATTCGATAAACCCCTTCCAGCAATTGCTATTTTGGTTTCGCAACTGAAACTAGACTCAACAGGTCGTTCCACCTACTGAAGCAGTATTCAAACTGTTTTTTGTAACACTAGCTCCAGAAACATTACTCTCATTGCCTAAGAAATAAATAACACGTAGTATTTCCCGACTGAAGGTGTTTTGTGCAGCCGTTTATCGTTGTTGAGGAACTCCAGCAATGCAAGCAAACATTACCGAAGACAGCTTTACGTTACAAATATAGCGAAGCAGCCAAGTTATTAGAATTTATATAAACATGTATACATACACGTATGTATGTATATTAGAATGAAACAAGTCTGATTGGACATTTTTCCTGACCATACTTATAATGCAAGGACTAACGAGCTCTACATTGCACTACAATACCCTCTTCAACCAACTCACAGAGCTAATGTTAGCTTAATTTGGTATTCATTTACTGTTGACCAAATCTGCCAGTGGCTAGAAATGCAAACTGAATTTGTCAACCTCTGTGTGAAATGAAGAGCCCAAGAATTTTGAATAGTAAACTTGCCCTGTCCTTACTGTAAACTGCATGTGCAAGAACGGAAAGCTCTATTAGGAGTCACGACAGCAACTAAGACTTTGCAAATGACGAGTTGCTTCATCATCAGAAAGCGTTGTTTGTCCATCACTACTGTAGAATCAAAAAATTCTGAAATAAAAGCAGTGGAGGGAAAAGAAAAAACATCGTATGGAGATGAGGTACTCACATTAACAGTGGCAGCACACAGTGTTCGTGACTCCTGCATGGCAATGACACAGAAGGCCGTCATGGAGGCATCTGAATCTGCGCCGCAAACATCACCCTACACACGTACGGACGCAAACATATTGATTTATATGAGGCTTTAGCCAGTGACATCAAATTGTTTCCATCTTGTTATTTTGTTATTGACGACAATGAAATCAGTTCACGCACAATCATCTCTACGAGGAACAGCTTTCCAACTTCTCTAAAAAAGCCGTCAGGTTGCTGCGTGTTGACAATCAGATACTTAATAGCGTCACAGATGTCTTTGCTTTGCACTGCCACCAGACTGTTGGCCATGGCAAACACCTTGGCAACATAGGCTGTCAGCCTGAGAGAGGAGAGGAGACGTTTAGTTTCCTTCATTTGCACAGGAAATACACCATCGCCACATAGTCAGAATTTAGGTTAAAGGAGGAAGTGGAAACATTTGTACGGGTTCTTGGATATTTGAAAGCCTCACCAGGTGCTGCTTTGGTGGGTGGGCCACATAGCAAAAGACCCATCATCTTTACGATAAGCAAGCTCGTTCTGGTAGCCTGGACACAAACAAGGACACACAACCAGTCTGAGGAGCCCCGTTACATTTTTCTCCTGTTATAATTGCATCTTTTAAAGCAGTGGTTCTCAACTGGTCTGGCTGTGGGACCCACCATCACCCCTTATTGATAAGCCGCGACCCAAATCAAGGAACATTTTCAACTTCTCAAATGTATTTAATGAAAAGATATGGTGCAGTTTGAACCCGAGCTGAAACTGTCCTCTGCAGTCGTAGTAGTAGGGAGCTCTCTTGTGCAGAAAAATTGTTCCCGTCAGTCCCCGTCCCACACATGTTAAGGAGTGTGAATAGATGGCACTCCACTGCATAAAAAATCCCCATCAAAATAAAAGCACAGGATTTTTTTTTGTTTTATTTCCAGGCAAAGGCCCGCGACCCACTGAAAACGGGTCCAAAACTGGGTCGCGACCCACCAGTTGAGAATCACTGTTTTAAATGATTCTGCTGGCATACGTTTTTGTTTGTAGTTCAACTTATATAGTCTATGCATTGCATTCAGACCACTAATACTTTGTGTCTCTGCTTGGGGCAGTGGTAACATGCATTGCTGTCTGCCATACTGTTTTTATTTTTCATACCACTTCTGCAACATCAGAAACTTAAAAATCCTACACAGAGGGGCATCAATAAGATTCTTGGTATCTGTGTCAATACCAGTCTTGATGTGTTGGAGGGCTTCGTTACGTTTCTCTAAGCCCACACTTTCCCACTGGTTGGTTTTGTCCAAATAAGTTGCTGCAATGACAGGTAGAGTCATGTGGATCATGTTCGCTTCTCCAGGGCCTGAGGGTTGGTAGATCAGACCACCCATAGAGTTTCCTCTAACGGGGTTCTCCACCTGAGCATAAACCTGTTCTCTCCCTGCAGTCACATACACAAACAGAAAATAACTAAACATTACAAATCAACACAAAGAAACATGCAAAGGTCCCCCATAACCAGTGAGGTAGTCATTAGAACAATGCCAATTTATAACAGTTCATTTTACGAGCACTATCATAACGCGCCCAAATATGACATAACATCTCACCTGTCACAGAGATAAGTATGCTAGTAGGTGTGTCTCGAACCAAATCTTTGTTAGGAATTCCACTGTTGAGAGTTACTTCTTGTTTACCATCTGAAGGGACAAACAGTGGGATCAATTCGCAAGTGATAAAAACACAATATTACCAAATGACGATATAATATAGCTATGTATGGGTAAACTCACCTACACCTTGATTAGAGGGGTCTAGATATATAATCTGAGAAGATTTAACCAGTACACCTTCAGGCTGGAAAAACAACAGTTAGGACAAACATTACAACTCACAACGATATTTTAGTAGTCTGCTAGTGTGTAACAAAATACATGGCTTGCCTGTTAAAATCTTCTCATTTTGAAAAGGCTGATACAGTACACATATGCATCAAGGTTAAGCAACTGATGTGTGTTTCCCTATGCTGACTTTAACACGGAAGATCGATGTTTGCCTTACCACCACCCGCAGCATCTTGATGATTCCATCTTGGAGCGATGAATCTTTAACAGCTGCTTTGACCTCAATGCGGTATTGTCCTGTTTTCATGGGAATAACAACGAATGGCACAGAGCGTGTAGTTTGGGCCCCAATTACGACCTCCTGACGATACTTTCCACGTTTAGAGGCTGCACTGCACACATCCTCCTCCTCAATCAGATCCACACGCACCTTGAAAACAGGACGATGGAGAAAGAGAATGAAGTTTGTGTCACTGTCAAAGATGAAGACCCCAATTGAGCGGATAATAGAGATCATAGTAATCTGTTTTATTTTAGGTCACCAACCAATGATGCATCCCTAATTTGAAGAAATGTAATGCTTTATATTGTTTCCTTTGGGATCAATTTGAACTTGAGAATGGAAAAGCACACTGTCCCAGTTCTGGGGACCAACCACCATTCATCAAAGACGAGTTCATTCGTTCTATTTCTTTGAGTGCCACTCGTATGTCAGTCCAATATTTACTGTTGTTTTTGCACTTTTGTTTGAAATCGCTAAGAGAAATAATATCTTGATCTCATTGGCTCTGGCACGAAACACCAGAGCAGAGGAACACAGACTTACGGTGGCAAAATCGGGGTTGTAGTTGTGGAGGATTGCCTTAACTTCCAGCTGCTCTCCACGAACAGCAGAGTACGGCAGCTTAAGATCAATGAAGAATTTCTTCCGGGCAATTACCTCTAAGGGTTCGCCAACACAGATTCCTTTAAGATGAGAGGGATAAATACAGATGAATGAGAAAAAAGGGAGAGAGAGAGAGAGCGGTGTAAAGGATGGGAGAGGTTTACAGGTTTTAGTCACTGAATCCTCACCGTGAGTTTGTGACAGACTAATGGCAGTGAACTGCCAGGTTGTGATAGAGTCTTGCAAAAACCGATTTATCGTCGATGATGTGGTGTCACTGAAACATAGGAAACGGTTAACACTTTGAGAGGTGAAGGGTAGCTTTAAATTCCAGTGGTGTCAGTGTGAAGTTATCAGTATATTTTGTCTGTGCATATTTCAGTTGACTCACCAGTTCGGTGTTTGTCGAGGACAAGCGGGCAGTTTGATGTTTAACCACAGCCAACTCTCAGGGAATTGCATGCGAGAAATTATTTCATTGCTGTCCATGTAACTGTTGTCATCCACCTCACCTAAAGTGTCAATACAAATGTTACCAAAATTGAATGGGACAGGGAGGGGGAAAAGTGACAAGAAAAGACAGCTCCTTCTCCCTTCAGTATGAAAAAGTAGGAGCATAGATTAGATCGATGAGAAGAAAGTATGAAGTAAAAACAGTTTCACCTCACTTTTATCTGTCTACCAAGAACAGTGAAAGTCAATGGGACAAGCTGTCCAACGACAAACATCGTGAGAGCTGAGTGACTGAAGATGTCTGATGGTGTGTTTATTGGGTACCGTAGTTTAGAGCCGTGGTTCTTACTTAAGCTGGTTGTGACGTCCATGATAGTAGTGGCTCGTTTCCTCCTACTGGGGTCCGGACATTTCAATTCTGGAAAAACAGACACGTTTTTAACTTTAAAAGGTGGGAAGTAAACCTGATTTGTGCTTGGTATAATTGATGTGAAACTCTTTAAATCAAAGTGAGGTCATTAATCTGGTTGGCAACGTGGACAGGGTGAGGCCGTGAGAAAATTTGATCTACAATTGCACATCCATTTGTTGAAATGTTAAAAAGTATAAATGCTTTATTATAATAAAATGGTAAAGGCAATATTCTAAGACCCCTAAAATAAGGGCGGGACCATGATCACCTAATGCGGCAGTCACAATAGTTCAAATGGAAATGCCTCAAAGCGTCTGTCCAACCAAAATCATATTATCTCACTTACGTCAGGTAGTATTTGGCAGATAGTTTTGGCTTCATGTGCCATGTGTGGCTCTTTGTTTGTGTTGCTTACAGCCCTGAAGAATTAAAAAACTAGACAGCAACGAAACAGTGTCTCTGAAATACCGTACATGTCAAAATACTGAAAAAGGTTAGCAAGAAATATATTGCAATTTGATTTAAGATGCTGTTTTTACTGTCCACTAGATGCTGACTCCTAAAAAACACGAGCGATGAGTAAAGGTCTATGTGTGAACTATTATCTCCGCTTGGATGCTTTTTGTTTGTTTGTTTTGTTTTCCCCTTGCACCACCCCACCCCAGCCTGCTCTAGTGACCTCTCCTGACATTACAGTGCCCACTTCTCCTAATCAGAGATATTTCATTGATCCAATGTTCAGGGAAGGAGAGAGTAAAGTAGTGTCACCTGTTCTGTAGGGTGTCTCAGAACCCGTGTTGGACTGAAACATCAGCCCAGCATCGTAAAACACACGCATACCGTCTCTCCCTCCACCTGGTGTGCAGCCTGTGTCGTACTTCTCTACAATGTCCCACACCTGAGCAGGTCGGAAGTCACACACACACACCCACACACACACACCCACACACACACGACGTATGGTTACAGTATGCAAGTTAAACAAACACATCTATAAACTCACATGACGGATCTGATATGTACACATGAACTCATGCAAGGTAAATTAGCTGCAGGACAAATTCACACCGGATATTATCTGAACCCAAAAGCAAACAAACGTGAAATTTAACATGTGTGTAATTGTCGTTTATACATCGCTTTTAAAAAAAAAAATGAAACCCCTTTCAAATATTTTAAGAGATAAATATGACATAAAGAAATTGCCTTTTTCTGGGTGAGAAGGTGCTTGTTGTTTTGGACGTAGACGCCTTCGTCAACTGCCAACAGTCCCACTGTGGCTTCTGGATCTCCTGTGACCTTCAGAGCTAACATCTTGCGGGGCTCATAGGAAGGTGTGGCTGTTAACGATTCAAGCCTCAGCTGAATGTGAAGGGGAGCTCAGTGAATGAGACATGCAGTTCTGTATTTGCTTAAGCAGTTTCATACATTAAAAAAATATGTCTGAGAAATTTACAAATAACTTCCTCAGCTTGTGTGTGGGTGTTTTCTTTGCCCACTTAAACTCTTCTGCATCGGTGTTGCGTGTCTCACCGAGCCCATGCAGGAGTCCTTGACATCCACCCAAACAGAGTCTGATACCACTTCATTGCCGTTGGTATGGTAGTAGGCTATGATGCGGAACGATGGCAGCATTTCTTTGGTAACAGGAACTATCAGGGAAATCACAACTTGACCTCTTGTCCTGTAACGGCCATTGTTCACCAGCTGACCTTTGCTCAAGATCTAGGCACGCAGATTTGAACATCAGCACTTATCAGCCATGAGTATATATATATATATTTTACACACGAAGAGGGACGCAACCAAAACAGTAATATATATGCACACATGAACAGGTGTAACACATCTCTCACCAGGTATGTGATGTCAGTGTCATGGCTTTCCTGCCGGTTGAGCATGAGGTCGATTTTCAGGTTGTCTCCTAATTTCAGCTCCGCGGTATCCGCACCTGCAAATGTGACATGTGATAAAACACCCAAAAAGATGTAGTGCATGGTGCACACTTTCCACTGCTATCTCCTTTTTTTTTGTACCATCTGATGTTATGTCAGGATGTCCCTCACCTATGTTGATATAGTTATTGCTCGGTGTTGTATATGGGAAAGCTACCATGGAGGCTGATGCTTGTCTTTCAGGGCTAATAGCAGGATCGTTGGTCATTGCCTGCAAATAAAGACACACACACACACACACACACACACACACACACACACACACACGCACACACACACACACACACACACACACACACACAGGGAAGCATATACACACAGTTCAATAAAGAATACTTGAAGAGTCCCAAGTCTTTCCTATCTCAACTTATCATGGCTGCTAAATAGAATGACAAGCAGACATTACACTGACAACAGGAAGTTCACCATTCACATACTGTACAGTAAATGTGCAAACAGATGAACAATAACAGGGAGCTGCTCAGCTTGATTTCACCTCTTCAAGTTTGCCAACTCAAAGCGGAAATTCAAAAGTGGTAAAAGATTTCAGAGACTTACAGTGATTGTAAAGCTTGGGTTCCTTGCCGCTGTATTGATGGAAAGCTTTGCGATGCCATTGGCTGCGGTCACGCCCTGCATTTGGCCTGGATTCACCACCACACTCAAGCCTCGAGCCGGACTGCTGTCAGGATTTACAACTTCAACCTGCCATCAGAAACACAAACAGCTGAACATCAGAAATCGACTAAATGTCTCATTGAAACACATCATTTTAAAGGTTAAACTCATGTTATTAGATTAGTTTGTAGTTCTAGGTCATGGTGACCCAATGGGTTGATAGACTTTTTTCTGTTTGTCAAAATCTGCTTTAACATCATAATGAAAGTCCACGACAAAACAATGATCTAATCAATAACAGTTATGAAGAGAGCATGACGCAGCATGCGACTTGCACAATAAGATATACTGCCATCTGTGTTTTCTCAGAGTGACTGTATTTCAGTGTTGTAATGTTGTCCGTAATGTTTTTTATTTCAGTAGAAATATAGCCATTTGATAAAATGGAACCAGAACTGCTCCCTGGTTCACCACTGAACTCCGCTTCACGAAATCCCGGAAACGCAGACGAGAGCGACTCTCCAACAAAACCGGCCTCCAACAAAACCGGCCTCACACCCGAGCTTACAAGGAACACATACAGCAATACAAACTGGCTCTCAACTCTGCTCGCTCCACCTACTACTCTGGCATCATCCACTCTGGTTCCGCCAACCCCAAGGTCCTCTTCTCCACAATAAACAAACTCCTCAAACCTACAATCCCTCCCACTCCGCCACAGCAGAGCAATGCTACTCCTTCCTGTCATTCTACAAAGCAAAAATTGATACCATCTATAACCAATTGGCCACTTCCAGCACCACCATGTCCAACCCTGTATCTGTAAATCCCCCACTAACTGACCGGTCACTCTCCCGATTCTCCCCCATCTCCCTCATTTTTGTTCTTATTATAATTGCTTTTACTGTTTCTGTTTCTACCATGTTAAGTGTATTTGAGTGCCTTCTAAAGCGCTATACAAATAAAATGTATTATTATTATTATTATTATTAAATCACCATCTCTGTCAGAGAAAAACAATGTGCATGTTGCCCCGAAGTGCCAAGCCATAAGCCATACATGTGCTGTCAATTCATGTAAATGTAAATAAGTACTTTACCGCAACATTGAAGGGCATTCCTGGTTTGAAATATTTGGGTGTTTTCTTGAAGTGGATGGTGTAAGGTGATTGGACAATCTGGATGCTTCTCAACTCTGCCTCCACCATTTCACTACCTGTGTGTTGATACAGATACCACAGAAACCAAACACATTCACACAAAAACTGATTACAAGAGTATTCGATTTTATTTATTTGACATCTCCTGATTTTCATCTTGATTAACGGATACAAAAATGTTATCTTGATATCTTTATTTTCTATTCTCTCATTGTTTGGAGATTTTCAGACTCTAATACTGGTGGTAGTTGGTTACTTTGATCAAACACACTGAAAAGGCACACACACACGCACGCACGCACACACACACACACACACACACACACACACACACACACACACACACACACACACACACACACACACACACACACACACACACACACACACACACACACACACACACACACACAGTCTCTCTTTCTTACCGCTCTCTGTCATCACACTGACGGCCACAAATATGGAAGTCCCCACCAGTTCAGCAATGTTTGGGAAAGTCATTGTGATGTGCTCTTTCTTCAGTGTGACCACTCCATTACCTCTCTCAACCTAATGTGACATCATTTAAAAATGCATATTCAAATACAGTAGCTACAGTGGTAAAGTCAGTGAAAAGCCAGTTTATGTCTGAACATCCTAAATAAATAATATATGAAGATGTAGCAATTGTACATATAAATAGAAATGTAACAATTTCGCGAAAATAACTGAAGATGTATGAATGAAAGAAAATTATAGACATTTTTCATGTTTTAGAGTCTTGCAAAACATAAATAAAATACAGCTAAAGTGTAAGAATGTGCTCACCTGTACTTTCTGAAGAGAACTTGGGAAGCTTTTCTTTTGACCGTGTTGCATAACCCCAAATACCACATAGGCGGTCCCATCCACCTTTTGACCAAACAGACCCCTGAACTCACAAGACAGGGACATGTTAAAGCCCACAATGAAGCAAAACAGAGAAATCTAAAACAAACAAACACAAATCAGACAAAAAAAAAAAGAAGCTAAAGCCCCAAAACACAACCTCTGGACAACAGCCAACACTCTGGACAATCAATCTACCAATCAAACCTGATATCTCAAGCCACAAAACAAAAACCTTCACATACACAGCTTTGATGTCGACGGTGAGCTCTTCACTGTCCACGTAGAAGAAGGAACTCATAGGTGCCAGTTTAACCTCAAAACTGGGCAGCACTGCAAAATGGAAAACATTTTATTTTGTGTCCAATCAGGTCAAGAAAATGTGTGAATGTTGTAGATTTGTGCAGGTAATGAAGGACTCGCCGTATTCTTTGACCTCGAACTCTGTAGAATAGCTCTGCTGTGGGTTGCTGTTGAACTTTGTCACCACCTTCCACAGTCCTGGACTACACACGCACACACAATTAAATTGATAATTTAGAGACTGAAAGTAACACAGGAACAGACTTCAGATTGCGTGAAGTTATATATACATATTTACATCCTACACAAATTGAGATGTAGGGCTATACAACAGACCTGCAAGTTTCAGGTTGCCTGTGCACGAGATAGAAAGGGTGTATTACTTTTATTTATGCTTTTTTAGGCTGATTAGTTTTAGTTTATAGGGATTAAATGTATTTCTATCCATCAACAATCAATATTTAGATCTTTAAAGAAAAATTGATCTTGAGTTTAAAGGAAGAGTTTAACATTTCATTGGAGAGTTATTAAATAAGATCATCACCACTCTCGTGTCTAACAGTGGTAACAATCTTCCCATCTCAGTAACCCTCTGCCTAAAAGCACATGAGCTATTTCCCAAAATGTCAAACTCTTGCTTTATTACATTCAAATTTACTACACCCTGATTTCCAGAGTAACACCAGATGTTCTACTCAAAAGCAAAGATGGCAGCTGCTGCTACTCTGCCAGTTGACCTTTTAGCAGGTCTAGTTTATCTTAGCTGTTTGCCTGCTGTCTCATTTAATTATGTCATGTAATACATTTTATCGACCAAAATGTTGGTTTGTCAAATTCATATTTTTCAATTATATACTACAGATACAGGTTGGGTCAGAAGTATCTAGATCTTGCTTTAGTGAAGATGAGCTGTGAAAATCTTCCCAACAACACGTTGAAGATGTATTACTATCACAGCCAGGCTCTTATAACATTAGCAGACTGAGTTACATTACACAACACAACTCGTTGCTCCAGTTCATGTCTCTTTTCCTAGCCAGTTGTGCTGAACTAGTGTTCGTTAATTCATCGGCTGGGCATAATTGGCTCAAATGAAAAGTCTCAGTATTCAGTGTGTCTCCACACTTTATACACTGTATGACTTACATACTTCTATTTAGTTGCTGTCCAAACACTAAATTAGCAACATGGAAATTATTTGTAAAAAACGCAACATAAACATGTTAAAATATAGGCTACTTTGCATAATCCTAAATGATTTGACGTTTTAATGTTTTGAGATGAATTTACCTGCTATCCATATGTATCCAGAGTGTAAATACACCACTTAACAACAAAATGTATAAAAATGGAAAATGTAATTAAAATAATACAAACTACTAACCTGACAATTTCAGCAAGTTGGAAAGCTCCAGAGTGGATCCCTGATCTCAAATTGACTGAATCAACTGGTAAAATGGTGCCTTCAGGGGTCTAAAAATGAACAATTTTCAATAACTATTAACAGAGAGCCGTGGTAAGTTTCAAATGAATTCAGTAAATCCATGAAATATTTTAAGTATGTCTTTTGTCTACAATCCGCCATCCTCGTCAACGTCTATATCGACCATAGACGGCATGATATTGACACTTTTTTCAGCTATTTCAGTCTCCAACTGAAGGAAAAAGGCTGTCTTTAATGCGCAAAGCCACCACTAGAGGGAGATATACATTTATTTGTACTCCCAGATAGGGCTTATTATATGATATCACTTTCAATTCTGTGCTTATCATCGATAAATCACAATACCACAATCTCGATGGAAATATCAGCATCAGTTTGGGTTGCATCATCCCTCTCTACTGGCTTCATACGAGGCGTCACTGCAAACATCCTGTAATGAACTGACCGAGAGAGAAAGAGGTTCATTTTGCTGAACGGTGTATCTATTTTGGGTCATGTGACAGCTTAAAAACGTTTTGAAAATAAGGCTTCTTTCACTTCACTGTAATTTAATACAACCATTCAATTTGAACGACACTTCAACAATGACACTTAAAGATATTCTCACAGAAGCAGGTGTGTTTTGAGCACTGATTTGAACTCACCTTTGCTGTTGGGGGTGTAGAGGGTCTTATCAGTCTGTATGAAGATGTACCCGGACTGAAAGGACACTAAGACCACTTTCTCCAGCAGTTGGTGAGGAAACTGAGCTTGCAGGTACACAAACTGCTTCATGCTGGCATCCTTCCTGAAGTTTCCAGCTGGGATCTGAAACCAGTATGAAGAGACACCAGTAGTGCATCGGTAGCAGGGGTAGGGTGGTCGACATCATGTGCATTTCTGGATTCATTTATAGATTATGTGTGGCCATGTTAGAAAATTAAGCCAATATAATAACATAATGACATATACAGTGACGGTATTTAAATTACCGTTATTTGTCCAAGCTGCTGGAAGTCATTTGCCGCACTAAGTGTCACAGATGTAGTTGCCAGCCTTTGGTTTTTGGTCGGATGGTTCATCACGCTGATTTCAACATTGATGTCTGCTCCAGTGCAGTCTTGACACTCCACAAAGATATTTTCTGCTGTATCTACACGCAACAAGTTGGGAGCAGACATCACCTTCCTGCAGAGCAGCGGTGAGAGAGGAATATACGGAGTAATAATTATATTCTGCAGTCACTGTGTATCGTTCTTGCTCCCATTACAGTTCAACCAATGTGAATATCAGGAAAATGAACAGATGAACAAACTGCATATTTTAGCTCTGTTTTGGGTGAATGAATTCAAACGCTGGGGCAGTGTTTAAAGGAAAGGCAGGTCGACTTACAATGGAGCTCCATCAGCCAGAGAAGTCAAGGAGGCCAAGGCCACAGAAGCCACCAGCCACAGCAGAGTCCTACTCATCCTCTTGACTGATCCTGATCCGCAGTCAATGGAGACCGTCACTGTACTGCACCCTGTGTTTCTGCACGCATGTATGAACACAGACACACATTATCGTTCTCATTATTTCCCATCAGCAGTTGAGAAACTGTTGAGTTTGGCTAAACTTTGTCTCTGCTCTGAAGAAGAAGATAAACAGTAGAAAATCAATGAGGGTGTAAACAGTTGAATGAACTGTTCACTGCAACATTACAGCAAAACTGCTTCAGATGTTTTCTAATGTGACACCTTTGTTTTCTTTTCTCTTGTTCGGGACATTTTGAGTTCCTTCTAAATCTTGTTCTGGACCTGATAAATCAGCATATTACACAAAAACAAGCATGCACACAACTACTACTCAGGTTAGAGTCATGTTGAGTCATTTCTGGGGAAAGTGTCTGGCAGGGCTTTGTGGAGTTTCAACAACATGGACTTTTGTCCGGTGACAATCTTTTTTTTTTAAATAGAAGGAAGTCAAAGTTGAATATTCAGATGGAAAAACATCCATATATATTTACAGTTTCTGAATTAATTTTTTTGAAAATGTCCTACCACAATCAGACAATTAGCTTAGCTTAGCACAATCACTATGTCCGTCAACCCCATGGTGACAACACAGCTTCAGAGGTGCTGAAAGATTAGTTTTGTTACCTTTAGACAGAGCCAGACCAGCTGTTTCCCCATGTTTGCAGTCTTTGCTAAGCTAAGCTAACTGGCAGTAGCTTCATATTTCACAGACAAAATAGTATCAAAAAAGAAAGCAAATAACTCTTAGCCTGTGTCCCAAAATGTCAAACTGTTTCTACACATTGTAAGTCCAGTATAGTCATATTCTTTCTGAAAGTATTTTTAAGTTTGTGGGCCTAATGATACTTTTACTCCAGTTAACTGTTGTGGAACACTTTCGCAGCATTTTAAGTCACATGCATTGCATAATACACATGTTGTGGATTATCAATTCTAAACTGAAAGAGGATTGTTGACACTGAACATTCAGCAGGCAAAATTCAGGCTTCACATTTTGTTGTTACACTTTCAAAGGTCATTTTAGGTTTGATCTCAGCTCTCTTACCTTTTAAAGCTCACATTTAACAGTAAAATAAATCTGCTTGAGAATTATATTCTAATATTCTACACCTGCCACCAAAAGATATACTTGTAAATAAAAGAAGCAACTCTGTGTGACTCTTGTGTGAAAATCTCTTTGCATCATTTTTATTCTGGTTGACTCATTCTTATTTCCTAACTTCTGATAAGACCTAGAGCAGCCACACCGCATCTTTGTTCTGCACGTCAGGACTTCTTCAATTTGGACATGAACAAAGTTTGTTTGAATAGTCATCATGAAAGTAGGCATCTCCAGAAAGCAGATTGTCCTCAGCTGACAAACAACAGCCTCCTATACTCGCACAAGGTCCTTTCTCTCTAGTTATTAAACCTTATTGATATCAAGAGTGATTGGTGGAGACAGTCAATCCTGGCTCTCTGTATCAGGTCTATATATTGAAAACTGTTGCTGCTTAACACTTATCTCGACAATTTTTGGAAGGTTTGATGCCACAGACAATCATTTTCCCCGAGAGGACTGAGTTTCGGGATTTCCTAATTTTTCATTAAGCATCCAACAGGTTAAACAACTCCACTTGACTTTCTTGACAGAATACCACTAAAGGTAGTGACTGAATTCCCTTCAGCCTTAGAGGATAATGTTATATAGCAGAAGTCCTAACACACTGCGAAGTTAACATCAGGATGTTGAAGAGGCAGATGTAAATATCATAATCACAGGGAGTTCTAGCCACTCAAGGCAGTTGTGTACTTTCTTCTGTGGGAATTAGTGCATTCAACTCCTATTGGAACTAAAGTCAAGTATGATAAAGTAACTCAAGTGACATCACTTGAGTATCTCACTGAAGTCCAATTCAGTGTTTACCAGTCAGGGAGGAGCTAAACAAATATGCTACTGCGAGGCATTATGGTCAGTGTGGGATCCAGCATTTTTCAAGCTTTTTCCATACTTTGAAGTAAAAATCAAATGTTGGCCTTTGCTACATTCCTTTTTTAGCATTAGCATGCTGTCAACACAACATGCTAAGCATTCTTACTAACATGAGGATGTTAAAACTCAACGTAATAAGCTGAGTTTACACAAAACAAGTGGATAAAAACAAAGTTGAAAATTAGCCAGGTTTTCCAATCAGTTCCGAGAAATACTGTGTCAGTTCTCAGGGATTTACTTTGAGCGTACACTCCCTTACATAAGACACAAGGTGGTGCTACAGCATAATGCAATATCTGACCAACAACTCACACATAGAGGTACTTAGTATGATAACATCATGACCTCACGCCTTCAGAAGAGAGACGGGTCACTGATACCCCCCGATCAGTTGAGTTATCAGCAGTGATTCACCTTAGACAGCTGCAACCAGTGCCGGAGAAAAATAATGAGTCAGGGGGAAGAAGAGGAACAAGGGGGGCTCTTGTCGGAGAGTCGTTGCTGAGAAACATCCAACTTTCAGCTCTCGTTCTTGTGGGAGTACGTAAAAACCACAGATCTATATTGTTTTCAGTCTCACCTCTAATATTTATTGAGCATGTTGCAATGGGTTGCTGTTTTCTATTAAAGAGGTAAAAAGGATCCACACACTGTTCAACATCAGTCCATTAACCTCTTTGTTTCTTTCACTCCTCTACTGCCCAGTTTGGTTTTTGCACAATAATTGCTTTAAAATAAATCTGTTGACTTGTCCAAAAATCGAAATGAGGAAACATTCTGGTGAATGTAAGAGGAAGATGTGAATCAGATTAAGATGTTTTACTGTACTCGTAAGTCATTTTTAGTAAAAAATGTAAAAACATGTCATGTACCACATACCTAAAATATTTGTAACACAATAAATCACAGCAAGCTAGTATTACAATACAAATCTGCCACACAATTTTACATTTAAAATACTAGTAAACTGACATCAGCTCAATGCCTACTACCACTGATATGAACGCTATGACACATGATGAGGTCACCCATTTAAAAGACAATAATGGACACGGTCGAAGAACAACCCTGTCCAGCATTTTCTATATTATGACATTTCAGAGTACACTACATTCATATGACTCACTGAATAAAATATTGAGGTAATGCTTCATTCATTTGTAGTCAGTTCAACCTACGGCTATAGGCTGATTTCACCAGTGACTAAACTGGTGTTAAGCATGGTAATGTGTGATAAAATAATCATTTGGCTATGCTATTGAATGCTATTTAGTGTTGACCAAAAGACGTGAATAGACATCTGTCCACCATTTCTAATGTTAGAGACAGAAGATATGGATAGTATAGGGTTTAGGTGGGTTTATCTTGAATAAACTGAGCTGTACAGAAGATTACAGTTGCTGTTGGTTCCCATTGCTGCTCTGTGCTGCCGACTCTCTGGGATAAAGCGTTCACTGTGCTAGTGGGCCAGTCCTCCCTCAAGGACATACAGCACAGTCCACTGAGTACTCAGTAGGTCAAAACCGCAAGCACACAAATCTATTATGGGTGTTCTCAATTGTCTTTCTTAATTAAATCAGCCATGTCGTGCAGCAGCCTGATTTCATGGGAAGGCGTATAAATAGCACAACATTTTAGGAGATTCCACTTGTCATGGTAACGCATTGTAGGCTTTCCACAACGCATTTTGGGCATTTCACGCCACATCGTTAGCTTGAAACGGCCGCAGTTTGGTCTTTGCATCAAAACCACTTAGAGAGGTTTAGGAAAGACATTTTAGTTGGGCTTAAAATAAGTACCTGAGTACCTAAACTAAATAAAAAGTAAAGAATGTAACGTAAGTACTGGAAAACACATTAGAAACATAACAAAAGTAACTTCTAAATAACTCAACAACACTTTGGGACACGATCACCGGCCTCATGGTTAAAAGTCCTGCGTTTGTTTGACCCATGCGTGCAGATGTAGTCCATTAGCTCTCTTCAACACATTACTTGAAGCCTGACAAGATGGATTTTTGTGAGATCTTGTGATTCCGCAATTCTTGCGTAACCTTGTGATATCGCAAGAATGCTGCTGTGAAGCTGCTGTGCAAAGTACGGACAAAATATGGGTTCAAATGAATGCGAAATGTTGCTCTGCATCTTGTGTGTGTGTAAAAAGCAAATATTTCTTGACACATTAGCCAGAACAATTTAATAGGGCGATAATCTGTCAGCTTGTTTATGGCCCCCTAGTGGCCAAATATGTATCCTTTAGCGTTTAGTATTCAACCTTCCAGAACGCACTCCTTATGTCATTTATGTGTTGTATCACGACTACCCGTTTGCTTTTGATGAAGTACATTTCAAATGCATGACTTTCTTTGTTGTCGAGTATCGTCTTTTAGTTGTTGCATTAGTGCTTTTAACCGATGATTGATTTGTTTACGTCTTTCACCTCTGAAGCGGTGCAGCTGCAGGTTTCTGCCATGTGATTCTGTATTGAATTGCCTTTGAATGATGTAACTGTTGCACAGCCAGTCTGATTTTAAATACATTTTGTGTGGAGAGAGAAGTACATGTGTCTGACTGACCAGGGAGTGCTTGAATGATTCATTGGGGTTGACAACATTTTCTTGTTGTCTTAAAACATATAAGACAGTTTGTCCGTCCTAAATTGCACCAAATTGGTTTTTGGTGCGTGCATGATTCTGAATACATTTTGACACTGGAAGAGTAACTTTTATAAAGTTATGCTGACATAACTGTTCAAAAGGCTATTTTCTGGAGCATATATTGACGATCCTAATATACTGAATGAACATAGAATATAGACCGTGTTTGACACTATCATCTGGATTTCTTGAATGATTGAGATAGTGAGATAGCCACGTACCACCGGAACAGAGTTGACCAATTGCACTACCCTGCTGGTGGAGATTAAAATAAGGTCCATCTTTAATCTTTTACATTTTCAGCAACACTGCCTTCCTCAGACAATATTCTTGCAGGATTATAATTCTGGCCAGCATGTGACAGCACAAATCACAATCCAGGGAGCAGAAATCCCATTGGGGAGGAAAACCATTACCAAGAGCACATTATTCCAATAAGCACAGGTTCCCCTTTATGTCCTGCCATAAGGCACCCTGACATTTGTTATGATACAGACCCTTCTCCAGCACAACGGCAAAATGATGGCACCCGGAAACATTTACAGTTACTCCAGCAGACTTAAAGATCGTCTCTGGAGGGGCCTGTGGTCAATCTGTAATAATCAACCGTAAGGTCAAGCTGACTGGAGATTCTAACGAGCAGAGCTTGATTTGTGCAATCAAATAAATGTAGCAAAAATACTAATACGATCATGACTTTATCATCATGGCAGTTTTTTAAACCACCTACACATCTTGTTTTTGTGGGAGTATCTTCATGTGTGATACAAAAAAATCAACAACAGAACAGTAGTTCTGGGACCAGTATTTGTATTACTGTGAGATATAGGTACAAATACAGGATTCAAAAAGTACCTCCATGTTTCACGATTTCAAGAAAAACAAAAGTGTCGGAAAATAAAAAAAATCTTTGTCTCATCTGTTCATAGCAAGTTTACTAATTTACATCGACGGGGACTCATCGGCAAGAGCATCAGACATGAAACAGAAATGAATAAATAAATAAACAAATAAATAAATGACCACCGCCAGAAGAGTTGCGAATGCAATGACATCACTTTGTTTAGCTTCAAAGGATAAGAGCAAATTATTTGGTGCTACAAAGACGGTATTTGCATACATTTACATCTGAAATGTTGAAAGCCGAAGACCAATCATTTTGAAGAGCAGAGCATGACGAAAACATGAGCGGATCTAAGCCTGGGTAAAGCTCAACTAGATTTGCTGAAGTGAATTCAGTATGTAAAGCCTTATATTTGAAAGAGTGCTAGGCTAGCACAAGATGAGGTGGAATTGACCCATTTCAAAGCTCCTTCTCAACAATCACCTCTATCTATAGTTCCTTCTCCCAATGTGATTTGATTTTCTAAGCTTATGATTAGCCCCTTTTGATGGAGGTCCAAGTTTAAAACATTTTCTCAAGCATGTTGAGGTGGAAGAGAAGGAAATGAGGGAAATATTTTCTGTATAAAATGATGCACCTGAAAAAAAACTTTCTGGTTTCTGTTTTTTGATGTAGATCATCAAAGCTAGGAAATGAGTTGTGGTCTTTCAAATATTGTTGGCCTACATCTTTCCACATGGAAAAAGTAGAGTCAAGGGTTGATGTGGGAGACTGGAAGAATTGTTCTCGTTTTAAATTGGCTTCCTCGAGTGGTAATCTTGACATTTCAATTGCTGATGAAAAGTGGAAAAGCACTATTCCGGGTACATGTGTTCAGGAGTCATTTTGGTGCTGAAGTGAGGCTTTGTTAAACTCATTGAAAAACAGATTGTAGGTGTCAAGTGCAGGCCCGTCTGTGGTCAATAAGAAGGCAGAGGATTTGCAAACCAGGTTAAGTGGACATGAGAAACATCACAAAACAGGGAAGCAAGTTCAACATTATTTTAAATTCTACTGATGTTTTTTTCTTAATAATCAACCTATTTCTGCATTAACAAGAAGGTTGCAGTAATATGTTATTGATCATCTGGTTTGTCTTTTTTAAAGATGACAGAGCTGTAAACAGCTGTAAAACAACCGCAGATTGACCTTACTAGGGTTGACATACATTTTAAATTTAGCACCAAGTCAAAAAAGGAAAAGTGTGGCCTTGTGTGCATGTATCCATCAGTGTCACATCGTTAGTCACAGGGTCAGAGTGGCTCCTATTAAGCCAGGTGTTCGGGACTACTAGACAAGGAGACAAAACACTCTGCAGAGCACTTAAACTCCCTCCGTTTTTTGCTACGGGTCATTTAAGCTGACGCTGGAAAAGTCGACTTCTTTGTTTGTGTTCGATATGCTGATTGTCACAGCTGAGGGCGCATAATGAAAGCAGACTTTACGGGAATCCCAGAGTGAGCAGCCTTTTATTATTGGAGCCAGACGGTGTTTATACTGTCATGCCAGACTCCTCAAAGTTACCATACAAAGACCTGTTGTCCAGGTCTTTATGTGGAGAGGTTTGGGTGGAGGAGGCTGCATGAGATGAGTGAATCTCTGCTGCCTTAAAAAAAACATTTTACAACTGTTGCCATTTCATGAAAACGTCTACATTTGCTGCTCCTAATCAACAAGGAATGGAGCAAAGGACATACTGAAAGAGAAACTGTTAGCATGCAGTGCCAGACAGTCTGATGGAAACAACTTGACCTAAAGACATTTAAACTTCATTAGTCAAACATCCACTGATGGTACAGTACTGCAGACGGCTACAATGGCTGTTGGCTGACAAGCTCTTATTTTGGTAATTCATATTTTCAATATTAGCAGCAAAACATATGGTGGCAATGCATAGAGGAGAGGGTAATAAGACGGTGGCGGACAAGGCTAGAGTTAGCAACATGCTTGGCGTAGCGTGTGAACAACTAAAGCTGCTAAAACAAGAAATCAAAAACGCGACACATCCTCTCCTTTTGTTCCATCACCTCCACGTAACTGCATGGTGGCTGAAGAAACAGAAAAAAGAAAAGACAGAAGAAGAAAGTCAGAGGAATTCAGGAGCTGAGCTGAACTGTTGGAGAAATCCAGATTTAGTGCACACACAGAGTATACGCAGAGTTAAAAATGCAATAAAAATGTTGATCACTTGGTTGCTCCACTGTTTTGGTTCTCAGCAACTGTTGGATGGATTGACACAACATGTTTTTCAATTATTCAAGGTAACAAGAGGATGAATCCTATAACTTTGCAGATTTATCCTCAGTGCTTCTGTGTGGTTGGGACTCTTAATCTTGTCATTGTTTATTACACAAGTACATTTTGCCTTGCTAAAGCTCATAATATTTTCATGATTTAGTTTTTGTTGATAAGTTATCTGAGAGGGGCATACTGTGTTTCTTAAATTGTGCTCCCCTCATGTATACATTGCAGATTAGATTGTACAAATATACATTTATCTACTAAGTCAGGGTATATGATGCAGTTGGAGTGAGAGTTTTAGGTACTTATTTAACACAAAGTAAGGACATTTCCTCTGAATATGTTTCGGTAAATGCTTCCTCTGACCATTACAGCCTATTTTTTTCCTTAAACATTTCCCTGTTGCTCATCCAAAAGAGGACAAAGGTGTGGGATGTGAAGATGTACTGACAATGTTGTCATGGTAAAGGTGTCATCCTGAGGCAGAGGGGGGATGTTGAAGTGCATCCTGCTCTGTGGCACCAAACCAGTGAGTCATACAGGGGAGGACTAAGGCGAATGGATCTGGGAATAATTTCGATTCAGATTAAGTTCATGTCCTCTCCATACCCCGAGTGTCGTCTCCTAAAGGATTAATCAGGATATTTTGAGTGCTGCTCACTGCATTAAACCAGACCCACATGTGAAGTGGAAAACGAGCACAGCAAACAAGCCAGCGATTTCACACCAGGTCTGCTAGCTGCCCTCCTTTAAGTTCCCCATCCTGCCTGACAGATTCAAGCGTCACGTTGAGTGTCTCTCATGATGACAGATGAAGCTCTTGACCATATGAAAGGTCATATGGTCATATGCAATCATCCCTTCATTGATGGGAATGATGGAGGCGGCTTGTGGAGGGCTCTGCTCTCCCTCCTTTAAGGAGCTGTGAGATGAGTGGGGGTGAGGGGGATAATTGATTGAGAGTCAGCCACTTTATGAAGCCTATTCCCCGTCACATGATATGGTTTATGAGGGACCATATCCACCGCTCTGATGCTGCCTTGGCTCCTTTTGACCCTTTGGAAAAATAGCATGCTGAAAACCCCTAGTCTAAATCTACATAAGCACCATTAACATTGGAGGCTCATTTTCATTACATATTCTACAGAATAAGTGTCAGGATCCAGGATTCCCCTGTCTGTTGTGGTGTGCCATGTGCTCTGTTTGTCCTCTGCCTTCAGACACCTCCCAGGGCCGCACCCTTAATCGTGCACGGCTGAGGACACTCAAGCTGATCACCTCCTGCAGCCTGACACACCAGACTCAGGGCCCCTTAATGAGTAGCCTGCCACTATATAAACTCTGGTCCTGCAGTCTGGGAGTGTCAGGTCGTACCGTCTTCAACCCGCTGAAACCCTGTGGATTACACTCCACGGCTCTGCCCTCCTTGTGTTTGTGGATGCGCTCCGCCGCTCTGCTCTCGTTGTGGTCTACGGATTACACTCTGTCGACTCCAGTATCGAGCCACGGGACTTCACGCCGTCAACTCACCAGCCCTCCAGTGTCGAGCCACGGGACTCACACCATCGATCTGTCAACTCTCCAGTGTCGAGCCACGGGACATCACACTGTCGATCTGCCACTCGGGTGTCGGACCACGGGCTCCACACCTGCACCCACCTGTCTATAAATAAAACCTGTTTAACATTCACTTCTGTCTCCTGTGGTCTTGCGTTTGGGTCCTATCTGTGAACTCCCGTGACAATAAGTGTATTCTGAAGTGTCAGTACAATGAAAACGATAACGAAAAATGAATTATTTTACACCAACACTGGGTCAAATGACAATGTGAAATTGCTGACTTTCAATTACACATACGTAATGAGAGTATAATAGAGTTTACAATCTTCAAAACAAAAACAAAAAAGTGTCGTGACTTTAACCTGACCATAACATACCTATAGGGGTAGAAGGTCACAAAATGCCACTTTGGAGCAAAGATATGGGTCATTTTGGGAGCAACTGACCTATATTGTCTCTTCCGTTTGACGATTTATCGGGTCACTTTGTTTTAGTTCACACATGTGAACATGTCATGATATGCTGTAAGATTACATTACACAGTTTTTGTTTTTTACGGGATGAACCCACAAAAATAGGCTGTAGACTCCTTTTCCAATTGCCAATAGATGAATTGAGGAATGAATACCGATTGTAACCTTTCCCAGTGAAGACAAAAGCCAGATGTTAGTGTGCCCAAGGACCCCTTCTACATGCAGACTGGAGGACCTGGGATCTAACTACCGATCCTCCAATTAGTGAACGACTAATTAGTGAACGACTAATCCATTAACAGGTGTTACCCAACGCCTGCATATCCGTGTCTAGCTGCTGCAGCGCACTATGAAATGCTTTTGTGCTTTTGGGGGGGTGGAAAAGACCTGTTGAGAGATAGGGCTGACTCCCCAGGTGCGATGTGAGTGTACCAGGAGCACACAGAGCCTGGCCTCAGGTGCTCTCATCAGATGCTGGTGTCTGGGCGAGCACCGCTTATCAACAGGAGATTGCGAGACAAAATTCGTCATCAACCCCTCGTTGACCGGAATCAAATATCCCTGTCATGCTGTGAAAGTCCAACTGAAATGAAATTGTTTTTCTTTTTGTCTGGTGCGTCACACATATTGGCCCTGTGAGTCATTTGTCCTGTGATCTGCAAGAAATGCTTCTCAGCAGACGATAGGGAGCCAGCACGTCATTCAGACCATTTGCCAAACCACCATTATGACCTCCACTCTGATTGTAGTCTTTTCTTTTTTTAAATTGGCCACACTGAATTGATTCTTCCTTATCTGGAGACCTTTGGCAGCGCTCCATGTTTTGATTGCCTACATATGTTGGCTACAAAGCAGAAAGGTACGTGTGTGCTTCGGCTGCTCTTAAATCACTTACAGAAAAGAATTCAAGCTTTTTTTCAGTCATCAGATAAAAGGAAAAACTGTTCTGGGATTCAGATATGAGGTCATGTGTAATAGAGGCCCAGGGAGACAGAAAGAAGTAAAGAGGGAGGCGATGCTTCTTTTCATGCATGCATTTAACAGAAGGTTTTCCACCAGACTTTGAATTTACATCTACTTGGCTGCAGCTTAATCTCATTTATTTATTACCAGGGAGTGAGGCTGCAGATAGATGTTGAATCAGTTTATCCTCGCAAGTCAAGATGAATGAGCAGATTAAAGCAATCTGGACAGCTCGTTTTCTCTGAGAGGCCTCACAGTCCCACAACGCTTACTTTGTAAATAAGTGACAAGGGAGGATGATCTGAGGTTTCAATTAAATATTACATTGAATTGTCAATGTTATATTTAATTAGCAGCTGTGACAGCGATGCTGGTTTTGTAGGGGGGTATTGTGTGTGTCATCATGGCAAAATGTGGTCCTGGAGACACCTACTGTATCGGGAACTAGGTGGTTTTGAGTACCGTAAATTCCGGCATATAAGCCGCTACTTTTTTTCACACGCTTTGAGACTGTGGCTTTTACAATTGTCAAGTTCTCCCCTTCTTTGTGCAATCTCCACTTGAAGGAGTTGGACATCTACCCAGAGTTGCTGGACTTCACTCAATAACCACACTTTTCTTTTCCTCTTATCTTCTTTTATTTTGTGATTTCAAGGTTTCAGGTAAGTCGGTACTTTGCAAGTAAGCAAGTAGTTTGCAAACAAGCAGGTAGGTGAAAAACCTTTTGAACCAATAAACAAGAAAAGGGTTGTTTTTACAATGTTCTGGAAAATATACATTTTTAACAATTATTTCCTTTTCCCTCTTAAATTAAACAAAGTGCGACATAAATTCCCCAACTGTTATTATTAATGCATTTAGGGATTTCATTAAGTTAACTTCAGATTTTAAATATTTTACATTTACTTAATTTAAATAATGCCACCACAATAATATAATATCATAATCATTTTAACTAATTTCTCTGCTACATATAAGCTCACTAAACAATCATGACATCATTAAATTATGAATGAGACCCAAACATGACACACACTGGCATTCATAGGGTTAACGACCGCACTGCCGGTTCGGCCCCGTGGCTAACACTAGCGGCTATCGCCTGCACAAACATTTACTTTCAATTGTCCGCTGGGTCTCCTGATGGGCTTGGTGTCTTACCGGCTGCCTCTCTGGCGTTTGTAGGTCTGTTTGCACGGGGTTGGATGTTTTTGCGCTAAGCATTGCTTCAGTTTGCGGCTTCGCTTCACTTCCTTCCTTCCTTATTGATGTTGTGTGCCACCTCATTTATAGTCCGTGCGGCAACTCGGACTGCCGAAAGGTTCCTTTCCGGTTTCCAACATGAGTTCATTAATTATTTCTTTAGTTTGACTTCACACCTCCCACTCGATCTTCGCCTGGAAACGGTGTGAAGATCGACAGCTTCAAAGCTTCAAAGGCAAACTTGGTTCTCCTTTCCCTGCTGCGTTTGACTTTCTGCCTGTTCCTCTGCAGGTAATAGGACAACGAGCCGCCTGACGTCCCTGTGAAGGACGGTGGCTTGGATCTTTTCCCTCCTGATTTTGGGAATTGACTTGCCTTTCAGAGCTCTCGTGACAGGGACACAGTAGCTCGGGAAAACTCTTACATTGACGTCCCTTACAACGCCTTTATCATCTGGGGTCGTGCCGATGACTCTGCCAAGCTTGAACTGCCCTCGTAGCGCATTCTGGTCACACAGCCACACAACATCTCCAATGGCAACATTTCTTTGTTCAGTATGCCATTTGCTTCGGACAAATAAGTTTGGACCAGCGAGTTGGCTCCAGCTCCTCCCGAACTTGGTCACCTCCGACTGCATAGCTCTCAGTCTTTTGTACGGGTAGTTGTGAAAGTCAAAGGTTTTCAAGTCCCCACTTTGAGAGGCCCGGCCCAGTAGGAGAGTGTTGGGTGTGACATACTGAATGCAGTCCTCTTTGCTCTGTACTCTTGCGTCAATTGGACGCTCATTTGCTAGGTTGGCTGCGATGTAAAGAGTTGTCTGGAACTCACTGTAGCTTAGTGAAGCCTCATTCCCAAGATTCTGGAATGCCCTCTTTACAATTCGCACAGCAGCTTCTGCAGCACCATTCCTGTGTGGAGAATCGGCTGGATGGATTTTCCACTGCCACTCAGTTCCATTCCTTGCTGCGGTCTCTTCAAGGTTTGCTTTGTCTAGGTCCAAAACCCTGTAGAGCTCCTCCAGGACTGGTTTTGCTCCAATAAAATTGGTGCCTGGGTCCGACCACATCTTTCTTGGATGACCTCTGATTGCCGTGAACCTTTGATAAGCCATTAGGAAGCTTTCAGTTGACAGGGTGTTTGCCAGCTCGGTGTGAATGGCTCTGCTTGCCATGCAGCAAAAGACAACTCCCCAGACCTTAAGTGTCACTCTTTTCTTGACGTCATCTTTAACTTGGTAAGGGCCAAAGAGGTCAACTGATGTGAACTCAAATGGCGCAGCAGGTTCAGTCCTTTCTGGCGGCAAGTCAGCCATTACTTGTTGACACGTCTTTGCTTTTCCTCTCCTGCAGACCATGCAACCATCAACAACTTTTTGTGCGATCCTCCTCCCTTTAATGACCCATGCCTTCCTCCTCATTTTTAGGAGGGTTCCAGCTACTCCCTCATGACCTTCATTGTGGGCCTCTCGAGCTATCAGCTTGGACACCCAGGCGTCATAGGGTAAGAGGGGGATGCTAACTTGAGCTTCCTTGAAGCTTTGTATTCGGCCTCCACAGACCAGTAGCCCAGTGTCTTTGTCTTTGTGGACCACAAGCCTGTCTAACGTAGTGCCAGGGAAGGTTGTGTTTTCTTGCGCTGCAAGAAAAATGTCTCTCAGGGCATCCTCTCGTTCCCTTACAGAGATGACTCCTGTGGAGGAGATTGCCTCCCACTTTGGACTCTCCACAGCTTGGCTTCCTTTGCCAAACTGTTTAGCTGCTCTCCAGATCCATGCAACTGTCTTTACCAGACGGCTCAGAGTGCTGTATCTCCTGACATCCACCAGCGTTTGGATTGCAGACCCTGCAGGTAGCCTCCGTTGCTCTGTTTGTGCCTCCTGTTTCAGTTTGTGTTCCACTTGCTGCTTCTTAGCCTGAGCTCTGGTCAGTGCAGCAGCATATGCCTTTTTTTGAAGTTTTGTGACGTTCTCCCTGGCAGTGGCTGCGAGTTCTTTGGCTGATGTGATTGGCCACTCCTCCACTGGCAAGCTTAGAAACTTTGGACCTTTTTGCCACTCTGAGTCCTCATCGAGATCTTGATGGCTGGCTCCCCTTGTTATAATGTCGGCAATGTCTTGTGGGCCAGGAATCCACCACCAATCCTGGACCCTTGTGTTGCTTTGAATCTCCCCGATCCTATTTGCGAAGAATGTTTGATAGCCATAGCTTTCCCGTTGTATTGCACCAAGGATGGTCTGGCTATCAACAAAATGGTACCACCTCTGAATCTGGATTCGGCTGTGCAGTTCAAAGTACTTTTTCAGCCGTGAGGCAAACACTGCTCCACACATTTCTGCTTTGACAGCATCCCCTCCTTGATCCAAAGGAGTAAGTTTTGCTTTGGACTCCACCAGCCGGATGACCGGGCCCTGGTCTGAACTCCATCGGAGGTACATCACTGCTCCATAAGTATGCTCGCTACCGTCAGAGAATGTGATCGCCAGGGGACCATCAGTAAAGCTTGGGGGAGTCAGTGCTCTGGTGAACTTGACTTTGGCAAGTTGGCCGTACTCCTCAAAGAGCTTTATTGCGTCCTCCCTGAGTGCATCTGAGAGCGCAGTATCCCATGAGTCCTTTACAGGTGCACTTCCACCCTTTGCTTCCTGGAATGCCCTACGTACCAGGATAGCTCCCTTCTGCTTGATGGGAGTTACCAGGCCGACTGGATCATACAGCCCTGACACTTGGCTCAGCAGTGCTCGCCGAGTCAGGGGGTTGGGTGTTTGGGCTCTTATCTGCTCCTGCAGAAGGTTTTGGCTGAGTCTCATCTTTTTCTTTCTCTTTGAGAAGTTTATTCCCACCATGACATGGAGTTTGTCCTCTTCTACCATGTAGCCAAGGCCGAGTGCTTTATTATCCTCCTCTCGCATCTGGTTTGGTAAGACCATGGTCTTTTCCGCAGCCTTTTCCAGCTTGTCACTGCACTCTTTCCTCCCACTTTGCTCAGAATAAACCCAAGGTTTGAGCTCGAACCCGCCAGCTTTCAGAATCTGTTGCACATTCGCCGTGATGGTTTTCAGCTGGTCTAAGTCATTGTGGGACGTGAGAATGTCATCAACGTAGCTGTCTTCTTGAATAACCTGCCGTTCCTCTTTGAGGTGAGTGAAAGGTGGGAGGTTGGCAGTTTCACGCATTGCAAGCTGTGCGATGCATCCTGCTGGCTTGTCACCGATGTTTACCCTGGTGATTGCATATTCCCCCAGCTCTTCGTCCTCTGAATCACGCCAAAGGAATCTATGCAGGTGCATCTCCTCTTCTTCCAGCCAGACTGAGTTATACATCTTCTTTATGTCCCCCAGAGCAGCATGCACTCCACCCCTGAATCTCAGGAGCACTGCACGAATCTGGTTGAGGACATCCGGGCCTTTCATCAGTAGGTCGTTCAGGCTCACACCTCTGAACTTTTGACTACTGTTCCAAACAAGTCTCACAGGGGTTGTGACAGAGTGGGGGTTTGGAGCAATGAGGTGACTCACATACCATACTGGCCCATGCCAGTTGATCACTGTGTCTCTGGATAACTTGGTTGCAGCTTTCCGATCTATCATGTCATGGACTTGAGCAGTATAGGCAACTTTCCATTCAGGTTCTTTGGCCAGTTGCTTTTCCGTCCTGAGGAATGTGGCCTCCACAGTCCTTTTATTGTTCGGCAGGGAGTCTGGGTTCCCTACCCATGGATATCTGGTATGCCAGTGTGGTTCTTTGCTGTGGGCGTCTCCTGTGACGTAGGTGAGACCCTCTTTCACCACTTGGAGTTCTCGCTCCTCGGCAAGAGTCATTTCCTTGCCACCCGGCTGACAGTTCCCACAGCGGCAGCCTCCACACTTTGGCTCACATCCTGCGCCGATGCTGTCCCATCTCCACCACTTTAAAAAGTCCTGGTTGATGGCTGAAGTGCTTGATTCACAGAGCTGGATGGTGCCTTGATTATTTGCCAGCGGACCCTCTGGGACCATGCTGGTGAGTTGTTCCTCATATCTTGCAGCCGCTGCTCTCATCGACCTCGCAAAGTGTGTCTTCGACATGTGAGCTGACACGGTGAGTTCTTCAAAGAGTTCAGGATGCGTTCCTCCCACTGTTTTCCCCAGTGGACCGTCCCACAGCACAAGGTCTCCAACAGCTCTGATCCTCTGTGGCGCTAGTTGACCTTCTTTGTGGCTAATGAGCAGACTTATTTCTTTAGGTCTCCGGAGTTCATCCAGCGGTGTATCTGGGAAGAATCTCTGGAGCTCCTTTGGTTCCACATGTTTGTGTATCTCTGCAATGCTGTCCAGTCCATAACACACCAATTGGTGGGCTCTGAGAGTGCCTTTTGGTGTCTTCACTCTGATCCTGAGGAGGTATCGTTTCGTCTCTACACGAACCTCCATGCCCCCAACTCCATGGACGACAAGTGCGACTTCTTCATTTCTGAGGTTTAGCCTGCTTGCAGTCTTGTGGGTTATGTAATTGGTGTCAGAAGCCAAATCGATTAATGTTCCAATTTTCTGCCCAGCGTTTGCTGTGACCTCGACAAGCATCATCAGTACTGGCAGCTCTTGAAGTCCGCTTTCCCCTAAAAGGCTTGGTTGGTCTTTGACAGTATTGAAAGCCCTGGATGCAGTATTGGAAAACACATTTCGGCATTGGTTTGCCAATTCAGGTGAGAGTTTCCCGAAGAAGCCCTCCTGCTCCTCTGTGTACTTCCTCCTGCCTTTATCCCCTTCCGGACCGAACCTGCTCCTCTTCTGACCATCGCTGCTTCTCTTCTGACCATCGCTGCTTTTCTTTGCCTCAGCGTTGGGGCACAGATAGAAGTGATGCTCAGGAGTATCTGCATCCTTGCAGTCCTGGTTTCTGCACAGGAATCCAGGTTTGCACTGTGAGCCATCGCCATGAACCTCCAAACATCTTTTACATGCTCCCAACCTTTTTACTGCAGCTCTCTTCTCTGCTAGTTTCAGCGCTCGGAACTGTCTGCAAAAATAGATCTTCCACTTGTGTTTTACATCACTGCAGACCACACACCCTTCCTGGTCGTTGCTTGATTTGGTTGACTTGGTTCTGGCATATCTTGGCTCCACCTTGGTTTCTCTCTTGTTTGGCTCTTCCTCCATCAGTTGCTCAAGCTGTTCATATATGCTCTCCTGGTCTTTGAGGAATGCCAAGAGACCGTCGAACCGACCTCTTGAAGTCACATCATTCCTCCTGTCAGCTGCATACACAAGCCATTCCTTCTTGAGTGTCTCCGGGAGTTTACTTTCAATGGACTTAGTCACAAGGGGATTTTTTATAGCACCTGTGTCTCCAAGGTCACTCAAATCTTGAAGTGCTTTTTCCACAGTTTTAATTAAGTCGACGATTTTCCGTGGCTGGTGACTTTTGACAGCTGGCATCTTCTGTATCTCCTCCACTATTTCTATGGCAATGGATGTTTGGTTGCCGTAGCGGTTCTCTAGCACACGGAAGATGTCATCAGATGTGTTGTAAGCCGTGAGCCGAAGTTCTCGTGTGATCTTATCCTCCAGGCTGTCTAGTAGCTGGACCTTTTTCACTTCTTTTGAGCCTGTTGGCTCTCCCTGACTCTGCAGCGCTTCCCAGTCCTTCTTCCACCTGTGAAAATCACGTTTGATGCCACCAAACTTGGGGAGGGCTGTTGGCTTTAGCTTGATGGTTGGTATCCGATAATTAGATGTAGCTCTCACCTGGGCTTGTCTATCAGTATCCTCCTTTATGGTTGCTTGTATGAAGTCAGCCTTTCTGGAGACCATCAAGGGGACGTGAAGTTCGAGCTCTCTCACATGCCTCTGAAGCTCCCCCTGAGCCTCTGGTGGGGCCCACTGCTTCCATCGGCCATGCATGTCCTTTGCTGTTCCTACCAACCCTTTCAGTTGGTCCAGCATGAATTGATACGCTTCCTGGTTAATGTTTGGTTGCACAGCAGCGACGCGTTCGCATGCTGCCTCTGCTGCTTGTAGTGCTATAGACATTTCCCTACTTCCAAAATTGACCCAAAGCGTCTTCTGGAGCAACCTCTTGACCTCCTTCAGCTTCTCTTGGCACTCATTTGTAGTTTTTTCCAGGTCGGCTTTTGCCTGCTCCGTTAACATGACTTCATCCGTTTCCAGCTCTGCTTCGAGATCTGCAATAAAGCCAGCTTCCAGCTCATCATTTGCCTCCATGACGTTCTCTCCTAGTGCCTTGAGTTTGTTGAAACTGTCTCTGAGCTCTTCTTCAGACATGTCCGTATGTGACCGGGTTATACTGTTGACCAGACGGGAAAACACTCTTTTGGCTGTAGTTCTTTCAAGTTTCAATTGTTCAACTGATTTTCCAGCTTCTTGATTAGCCATGTTTACTTTTATTTTTAAGGTCCTTTAATTGTGAATTTGACAAGTGGTGTTTCCAATGGCGCCTTTACTGTTGCTTATGGTGCTTTATCCTCCACTCTTTTTCCTTTCCAGGATTCCAGGTTTTTTGCTCCTGCTGTTCCAGCTTTAAGCTCCTGTACTTTTTCCTGGCCAGCTTTATGGTACTGGCGGTTTTTCACTGTCAAGTTCTCCCCTTCTTTGTGCAATCTCCACTTGAAGGAGTTGGACATCTACCCAGAGTTGCTGGACTTCACTCAATAACCACACTTTTCTTTTCCTCTTATCTTCTTTTATTTTGTGATTTCAAGGTTTCAGGTAAGTCGGTACTTTGCAAGTAAGCAAGTAGTTTGCAAACAAGCAGGTAGGTGAAAAACCTTTTGAACCAATAAACAAGAAAAGGGTTGTTTTTACAATGTTCTGGAAAATATACATTTTTAACAATTATTTCCTTTTCCCTCTTAAATTAAACAAAGTGCGACATAAATTCCCCAACTGTTATTATTAATGCATTTAGGGATTTCATTAAGTTAACTTCAGATTTTAAATATTTTACATTTACTTAATTTAAATAATGCCACCACAATAATATAATATCATAATCATTTTAACTAATTTCTCTGCTACATATAAGCTCACTAAACAATCATGACATCATTAAATTATGAATGAGACCCAAACATGACACACACTGGCATTCATAGGGTTAACGACCGCACTGCCGGTTCGGCCCCGTGGCTAACACTAGCGGCTATCGCCTGCACAAACATTTACTTTCAATTGTCCGCTGGGTCTCCTGATGGGCTTGGTGTCTTACCGGCTGCCTCTCTGGCGTTTGTAGGTCTGTTTGCACGGGGTTGGATGTTTTTGCGCTAAGCATTGCTTCAGTTTGCGGCTTCGCTTCACTTCCTTCCTTCCTTATTGATGTTGTGTGCCACCTCATTTATAGTCCGTGCGGCAACTCGGACTGCCGAAAGGTTCCTTTCCGGTTTCCAACATGAGTTCATTAATTATTTCTTTAGTTTGACTTCACAACAATGATGCGGCTAATGTATGGATTTTTCGCCAAAGTCGGATACGGATGTGTGTTAGAAAACACGAGCCCACACCCGTGCTCGCTACTGGATTGGTCATTACCAGCCATGACGTCTCCGTCCCCGATTCGTCACACTCACTATCACGTGACCCGTACCCGGAAAAAAACAAACAGGCAGGGCGACCAGTAATTAATTTCAACATGGATAACTAATTCCAAGCATTGCTGCTAGCGCAACAGCAAGCAGCTGTTGCGCTAGCAGCAACTGACGCTGCTGATGACGCCGCTGGTCACGGCACTCGCTAATCAGAATCAGAATCAGCTTTATTGGCCATGTGTGCTTACTCATACATGGAATTTGTCTCCGGTTTCCACTCCGCTCTCAATGTACAAACACAAATTTACAATAACAAGAAAATATATGTATAAAGAATAAAAAGGGCAGCAAAAAAAGTAGAACGGATGTAGGTATAAACATTTTAGCGATAATATATAGATATATATATCCAAGAGAAAAAAGTAAATATATATATGTATATATACACACACACACACACACACACACACACACGTCGCTCCATAATCGCTCCAATAACAGCTGATTCCTCCACAGACTTTTACTGCACTGTAAAAGTCTGTGGAGGAATCAGCTGTTATTGGAGCGATCAGCGAGCGCCGTGACCAGCGGCGTCATCAGCCCTATTAAGCGGCCAAGCCAGTTAGCCGTAAATGCTATTCAGAGCTACAACAACCGTTGTTGCCTCGTTGCGTTTAGATTCTAATGAGAAGACACGCTGCTTCGTTTTACTTCTTCCGTTTGGTAGCCTTGAGAGACCTTAGTCTGTAAGTATGTCTGTATGAAGCATGAAAATATGTACGGAGATATATTATATAGTCCGGAAGGTACGGTACTTTGCCAGGTGCTTATATGTCCGTCGACAGATTTTGTGTCTGCGATAGAGTTGCATACGTACGAGATGGTCTTTAGTTTATTCTCCTGAAGGTTTTGCTGTGCATAAAGCTGCTACAGGTGCAAACTGTGGACCAGTAGGCCTACAGTACATCTGGGGTAGCAATGTGATTTGTGGCGATACTGTTTTATAGCACTTTCGACTTGCAGGAGCATCTTAACTTTGTACAAAAAGTCCAGAACCTAAACAATAAATCAAGATGCCTTTCCAAAACGACCCACATGAGGATTTTCAGATCTGAACATTGTTCGTCAGGGAATGTTACAATTATGATTCATATGATGATTCATATCAGTATTTATTGAAGTCTATTTTCCGATGCATTGATTTTGCATTCGGCTGTAATCGTTGCCAGAAGGCCTCTAGTGACACTACAAACATGAAAAACACAAATAAAAAGGTTGTTTTTGTCCATCCAAAAGTATTTTTTTATAGTTGTGTCGATTTCTAAGTTGTATTGATACTATACTCTCAAAACTTGTGTTTGATCATATACTCTGTTTTTCAGGTGCAACGGTGACTTACCTTGGTCGGGTGGTCAGACAGGGGCATGTGGCTCCTGTGCATGCCAAAGTCTTGGCAGTTGAGCAGTTTCCAAGGCCTGCCACTAAAAAAGAGCTCCTGCGATTCCTTGGGATGGTAGGGTATTACCGTTGCTTCTGTAAGAACTTTTCTTCTGTTGTGGCACCGCTTACTGACTTGCTGAAGGCAAAGGCTCAATTTGTGTCGTCAACAGAGTGCCAGGAGGCTTTTGTTAATGTTAAGTCTCTTTCGTGTTCAGCACCAGTGCTGGCTGCTCCCCATCCTTTTGTGTTGCAGGTGGATGCTAGCCATGTAGGAGCGGGAGCCGTGTTGATGCAGGAAGATGAGCAGTCAGTTTTTTTTCTAAGAAATTCAACCACGGCATCAGTTAAATTACTTTGTTGTTGAGAAGGAGGCTCTTGCCTTGATCTGGGCCCTGCAGCATTTTCTTTGCAGTCTATGTGGGGTCTGCATTGGTGACATGCCAAAATATGCTGCAAAGGTCGGGAGGAAAAACAACGCACGCTAGAAAACGTGGATGGAAACAACGCTTGAATTAAAATACTTTAAAAATCAACTTTCCAAATGTGTTCTGAGGAAAGAAATGCACTCGACACCTTTGATAGACCTCAAGGATTCACACAATGAGTTTTGTTGTGTAACGCTGAATGTAAACACAACTTTTTGAAACTCCACATGGCACCTTTAACCCAAAATATAGTAGTTAAAAACCATGTCAGGTTAGAAGTGAATTGCAGTTACAGGGTGAAAGCACACAAAACTTTGAAATAAAAGTCTGACTCCTGAACACAGACCTTTCTGTGTTAATGCCCTCTTTAATAAACAACTTTTTTTTGAAAGGTGATGTATGCTGTTAATATCTACAACCAACAATTACCGTAATAACCACAGTCAGGCCTCCCTTGAAGACCACTTTCACATCAATGTGCTGTTGAGCTGGGTTTTGCATTCATGGAAGGACCGCAATCCCTTTTCAAGCAGTCAAAGTCCAAAACAGGTCACTTGATCACATTGTGATGTAGATTAAGTATGAGGAGATGCCAGAGACTTCCAGACGACTGGACTTTGTTGATCTGTGTTGCTCGACTTTTGGATTACCTCTGACTGTGGCTCAGCAGCAGATACAATAGGTCTTATTTTTCAACGGCTGTGCCAGATCCTATTCATTAATTGCTGTCTTCATGCTTATTGCTGTCTTCATCTCTCTTTGACCAAGTTGATTGTTAAACCTGGTCGGAAATGGTAAGATATTTTCAACAAGAGAGGATATCTTGGACCTTAGTATGACATTGGAACACAGAGGGTTTTGAGCAGGTTGGTTTATGAACTCTCACTGATGTATGTTGAGGGAAAATGGGTCCACCAATAAAAACTAAATGGAAAACTTTTCCACAAATCCCTCCTTGAATGTATTAACAATTACAGACTCGTACCAACATTATTCATGCCTGGATTTAAATTGTGTTCAGTTTGACTAAGCTGAAACACATGTGTTTGTATGTGTTTTGGTTACATACAATCCCATTTGTTGTAAAAACTTCGCCTTCCTCTCAGTTCTCGCTCTGTCTGATTGGTCAGTTTCGTGTCAGTGAGCACTCTAGCGCAAAAGAACAACAGCAGGGGGTGGATACACCAGTAATACTGAAAACTTCACTGCTCGCAATCACACTGTTGCCTCCCTGGTGGTGCCGTCGGCATTCACAGCTGCAGCACTGACTTTGGATCTGTAACGTCCCACCATGTGTTGAGGACTTGCAACACGTCCTACAACATGCTTGCAAAGGTAAGACCAATTTAGTTTGGGCAACAGGTGGATAGAATATATATCGTGTTTCTGCTCAAATAAAATAAAAGATCAAATGCTTTTAAATACCTGAAACTGTGCATATGCTGACCCTTTAGGAGCCTCACCGGTTTATTTACATTAAAACACATATTTTAAACTAGTAAATTAATTACAAACCACTGTTCAATGAAATGCATTTTACTCACTATCCTCTCATCTCCTCCACAGTGCCAAAGACATCAAACATAAACGGGTTTTTTTGATATTCTTAATCCAGAAGCATGATCCTCAAGCAGCAGGTCAGAAACAATTGAAAGACTGCTTCTCTCTTGTTTATTTTGTGGATGTTTAAAGTATTTGTTTGTTTTCTTTGGATGCCACATCAAGCTGCTCTTCCAGGAGTTCAGGAGGATATTTTAAACTCTCTCACGAGGATTATGATTAAACTAAACTGCATTCATGTCTCCTGAGGAAAGTACATGTTCCATTGAAACAAATTCATGAATTGCAATTCGATCTGGATCTCTTCAGTTATCAATTGATAATTATTGCTTATGATGAACACGACACCGACCTTTCCTTTGCGGCAACATGCAACCCATTGAGAGACATTTATAGGTAATCAATATGTAGTTTCCCTGTCGTTGCTCAGCATCAGTATCCTTCCATTCACAACACAAATACATGCTGTAAAGCCTGTAGAGGGGATATTATCGTATGGTAGGTTTTCTTGTGTAAATGTCAGGTGACGCATGCTCGTGTGATTAGTTTAGTTATTAATCAGTGAATTAGTGCAGTTGGGGATCTGATGAGCTCATTTAGAACGAAAGCATGGCCTCTTTACAAAGCTGTCTTGTTGGGTTTTGTATTTGTTTTGGTGGGATGACAGGAAGCCAGCAGGGTTGTTTCTCTACCTTTTGCAACAATTACCTTATTAGACCTTACTTACAGAGTACAAACAATATAAATGGTTTTCTACAAAATTCCCAGTGGGAACACATTGTACTTTGGATACAAAATATAAAATCCAGATGACACATATCCTGAACACAATTTGTGAAATTTCCTGTGTTGTTTACATAGAAATAGTTGCATGCATGCTTCACAGTTTCCCTTTAAAACTCCCCACTCAGAAAGTGTGTCCAGCCTTATTTACAGAACCCTCTTTGTCTGTGTCCAGCTGAGGTGAAGAAGTGGAGGAAGTCTTTCAGCCACATGATGAGCAGTCAAAGTGAGTATTACAATATTGTTTCACAACTAAACTTGTTTAACCTGAACTAGGAACAAGTCCGAATGAGATTGTGTTTGAATCCAAAGCCAGGCCGAAAGATTGTCAGATACTAATAATACTGACGACAACCGCCAGGAAGGTGCTCGACTCATTAGTTATCCAGCAAAACCTGTGTGCTGAAAAAAAACAATTAAAACTTAACATATGATCATTCTCATGGTGGCCAGTATTTGTTTTCTCAAAAGTTATGCCTAATCTTTCATGTGTGTTGGTTTGTGACCAGTGTAGATCATGATGTTGAAGGAAAGTTAGAGAGACTTGGCTGGGACACACAAACACGCAAATTAAAACACAAATATGCACACACGCACACACATGCGGTCTCCGATGGATTCTCATTCTCTGTGCCCAATCCCAATCTCCACACTCAGAGGGTTTAGTTCTGTCCCACCGTCAAATCATCAAGTGTTTGAGGGCTCTCTCGCAGACATTTTGAGCCCTCTATGAACACTTTCTGTAACTTCACCTTTTGGCAGACTTTTGCCCAAGGGAATTACCCACAATTCATAGCAATGTGACGTTAAACACAGGGTTACCAGTGGAGCATGGAGATGTAAACAAAAAGGACGGCACATGTGTTCTTTAGCCTGGCAAATAATGTTTACTCAGAAACATGAAGTATTGAAGATGGAACATAAAAACACATGACATCAGAGAAATGGAAGCAGAGATTACCGGTACACAGATTTATTGAAGCTGTTTTGACAAAAACGAGTAAATAGATTATTCGAAATGACCTCATCTCGTGAGGAAAGAGCCAGAAAGTCAAAAGTTTAAATAAATACCCACAATTGCACGTACTATTTTTGGACGTTGTCATGGTAACGTGATATGTTGAAGCAAATTGCTGTGCCATTCGTATTCACACCATTTCAACCATTTACCAGGTGACGTCAGTAAATCCGTGAGGGTTCAAGGTTTAAGGCCTTAGGGGGGACACTGGGATTGGGCCCTGGTTTTCTGCTACGTGTCTCAAGACACTACTCAATGGCACCTCAGGGCATGCTGACCAGTGTAGCGTGTATGTGTCTGTGTGTGTGCATAAGTCCACTGAGAATTACACTGTGTGTGTGTGTGTGTGTGTAGGTGTGTGTGTGTGTGTGTGTGTGTGTGTGTGTGTGTGTGTGTGTGTGTGTGTGTGTGTGTGTGTGTGCGTGGACACAAGAGGGGAGCAATGGCCTTTCGGGAAGCAGCTGAGTCCTGACCTGCTCCGTTCCATGACCTCATCCCTCCAACAGTATCATGTCCTCCTTCATCCGTCAGCTCTCACTATAGCCTCAGTGGTCTCCTCCATTTGATCTCTTAGTCATGTGTGATTTTGAAGCAATAGTGCTAAAAGAAGTTGATCAATTAAAAAAAAAAAGTGACTTCTACAAAAGGCCTGAGGTCTATGTGTTCTGTGATTTGGAGAACACTTCTTGTCTTGTGTATCTTAAAAAGACAGGATGTAATTATTAGTGCAAGGATGTTGTTGTAAAATTGTGGAATTGCGCTGCCTTCAAGTTGCTTTGCTAATTTTTAAGTACTTATTTTCTTCTCCCACTTCTCATGCATCGCTAAGTTTGGCCCAGGAACACGCTGCCTTCAATTCAGCTTAATTTATTTTTAAGTTATCTTGTGTAAATGTACCAATGTCTCAAAATGAGTTTGTTAAGAATTTACTCACTCTTTTAATATAATATGGCTTTCAATAGTCAATATTGCGCCATTTTGGCTAGCTGTTGTCAAGAGTTGGTTGCAGAACTTGGACTGGTGAACGATTCTGCTGCATCATTCTTCACAAGCCTAGCAACCAAGTATGCCAGATTTAGGTCATTTTGATCGGCTGGGACACATTATGGGCCTTAATACTGTTAAAAGGAGCATCAATATATTACAGCATTAACCAGCATTGCCAATATGTGCACTCATGAGTCTGAAAGGTGCATTTGATAATACAATGAAACATATTTTTTTCTGTCTTTGTTTGCGGGTCGTACGTTCTTCAACAACTTCCTGAAGTCAACGTTCAGCGAGGAGAACATGGACTTCTGGGTCGCCTGGAAAGACGACAAGAAGTCTGAACCCTCCAAAGCTGGCGAGCAGAGCCAAGCAGCTCTACCAGCAACACGTTGAGGCAGATGCTCCTGGTTTTCATCTCAAGCGTATGAAAGCACACCGGTGATATAAAATGTCAATCAGTGAGCGTGATCGGCACTGTATGAGGAACATGCATCCTTAAAAATGTAACGGCTTATGAAGTCAGAAATGACTCTCGACTGAAATGCCTAAAAAGGCAAATGTAAAAAGGTGTAAAACTCAGAACACGTCGACATTGTTTCAAAGCCTGAAACACACTTCAAAGGCATTATTGCAAACTTTATCAACCCTAACCCTATTGCAAACCTTATTAATGCAACTGCACAGTCTCCTTCAATGAAGCGAGTACTTGAAGCTGAGTGCGACTGTGAAGCTATGAATATGCTCACTGACAACACGACTACAGGCCTATTAACAACCACTCAGGCACTCAGGAAATATGTCGCACGACTCAGTTCAGTCATTTGGGTTTACTCTTAATGAAAATAAAATGGATATGAAAGGGCATTCTGTTCTGCTTCCCACCCAAGCTTGTCATTTGCCATATGACAATGTTTTTCAGATTTGACACTGGTTAAATGGTAATTTTATGATGTTTTCTTCCACAAAACATCATTACTTTTACTTTTGAAATGTATTATTTGTGTCCTTACTGCTGCTTTACCGAGAACAATAACTTCTACCGTCTTTTTCAAGGCATGTGCTTTGTGCATGTGCAACTCTGTGCTCCTGAAACGGAAACACTTTTTGTTTTATCTTATCTTAACCCAGCCTTTCCTCTCATTCTATAAAGTCCTTAAGGCAAATTTAAACCAGAGATGAAACCAGGTGGAACGCCTTCCCTACTTGCTTCAACGACGCTCAGGAGATGATTTACACCTTGATGGAAAGAGGCTCCAACAGGAGCTTCCTCCAAGCACTTTTGTTGCTTAAACCTAACCAAGTACTTTGTTGCTTTTTTACTAATTCATACTTATTTTAAGCCAAAGCATAATATTTTTTATTAAACCTAACCTAATATTTTTGTAACGTTGATGGTTTTGTTTCAATTTACAACGTAAAACATGTGGTTGAAACTGTTTAAAACTGTGACTGTCAAAAAAAACTGTGACTTAATTGTATGGGAGCATTGATTTTGTAGGAGACAAGGACGCCACCATTTGTCATTTCTGCTTTCACCATCAGCTGTCAAGTGTTTGTACAAATCCCAAAGACTACATAGTAACTGATTCAATGTATGATATTAATACAGATAATGTGAAAGTGTTTGCCAATAGTTTCACTGCAACTTTCACCACAGAAAACAATCTACATCTACCTCCAACACCTTCAAACAACCTTTTGACAAGATCCCTGCAATGTGCAAATGTTGGCTTTAACCACTTCTAGTGTGTATTTTAACATTGCAATACTGATTTTCTGTTGTTGAATTGTGACTCATTTGATCGATTTATAAGAGTTCCCCTGTAAGTCAAATGGTTTTGTTCAGATGTTTTTGACTGTAATTTGTGCAGTGTACTAAATAGTGTGATCACTTTCATTGAAATATTTTGGTGGCCTTGCATACTAAAGATGTTTTATCAAAACGTATACTGTGATGATAGAAAACTAGATACTGCATGTAAATATATATCTTCAATGATGTCGTCCAATTTATGTCTCACATAAAATGATCTGATGGATGATAAGAACTTCGCGTGTCGTTAGTCTTGTTTCATTTTGGTTCAACAGTTTGAGTAAACGACCAATGCCCGGGACATGGCTAATGTTCTCCGATGTGATTTACCGAAATGCAAATCTAAACAGCAGGTTTATAGGCAATCATCAGGGAAGCTCATTGTTCACTGTGAGGTATTCGAAGTGAACTAGCAATACACGCTGATCAAAAGTAATTTTAGGGTTGTGAAAATGCCATTTCTAATGAATGAGCTGAATTGTCATACTTTTGACTAAATAAGAGGTTGTTAATTATATTTTAAGATTTTTTGATCTCCACCTCAAGTTATACTTCTCGTGATTACAAGATAATTATCCCACTTGTTATGTCGAGATCAGGAGACAGTTTTTTTTTTTTTTTCAAGGATGTGAAAACATGTTTTTCATGATGTTGACACAACTCAGACTGTCCCATAAAGAAAACACAATCATCTATAATCGGGATTCATAGGGCGGCTTCTCCAATCTCCGGTGGCGATTATGTAATGTCTGCAGATGACATATGATTCCCACATCAGAATTTATATCAAATGATCACCAGAAGACAGTTTGATATCATATTACAACACAACTCAAATCAAAAACGCTCTATGGTGATACCTCTTTTTTATTGTAACTTCTGTTTTACCCGACTTGATATCTGACCAAAAAAACCCACGTGTAGCAGCTGACTGGTCGGGCAGTTACTCCAAAGATCAGTTTTCATTGTTTTGAGGATCTTTTCATCTTTTCATCAGTGCCAGACATCCCAGAATGCAAAGCTGAAAGACAATATCTGAGTCCTGGCAAGACATGTTAAAATCAAGAATTAAACGCTTTCAAAATGAATGTTTGCAAAACAGCTATTACAGACATTTCAATCTTAGTGTTAAACTTTCAAAATCTTCTAATTTTGTTTTCATCAACAATGATTGTGTTTAGGCTTCAACTGTGCGTATTTGTTTCGATTGACCTCCGCTGTTTACTGCAGCTGTATTCACACTCGCAGTCTAACTCCATGCCTATTTAAGGGCAACACATTTGGGACCATGACACACCATACAGTAAATAAGCTTGCTTAAGAACTAATCTTCTGCAAATCTAATTTTAACAGACAGGGAGATGGAAAACATGCCTAAATATTTACTGGCGGTAAATTCTGTCTGCCTGCTTTGCTGCTTAGTAAAAGGCACACAAATAGAATAAAAAGGCAGAAAAGTGCTCGGGTTAATAATTCACCAACGCTTTTACACAGCCGCTTCAAAGTGGTACTCCGGGAGTTTTTCCATGCAGGCCCAAAATGGGTTAGTCTTTCAAAACATCCTGCGTTGCTGATTCATTTATCCTTTGAGAAAAAGATTGAAGTGACATTTCTAGTTAAATTTCTCCTGAGAAAGAGTCATGCAAATATAAAAAAGGTATGAATACATATATCCTCATTACTGTCTGATATATGCTACTGCTGTGTATCTGATATTGCTCGATATCAGCCTCAGTATGCTTGAATTATGCAGCGAAAACACAGGAGTATAGAAGAAAGTGACAAATCCACTGCGACCGCTGTGCTTGTGTGAATTCCTTTCCCTCATCTAAAACGAACAGGAGTATTTAGGAGGACTGTGGGAGGGGGCCAGCAGCTAGAATTTAGCCAAAAACATTCCGCTGGAGTTACAAATGTATTCTGCGTATAATATGCCCTCCTTTGCATGAGTTAAATGGACTACTTTGAGTGGTGAAGCTCATGTGCGTCTCATCTAGTCAGACAACACACACATTTAGCAGCAGTCATTACACTGCACATTAACGGCATCATCACTGGACATTTTGTTCTGAACTTCACTGTAGTTTGATGACAAAGATAGCTAATTCTACACAATTAAGTGATCGCGTTTAGAGCCAACGTGTGTACCTAACAGATGGGAGAAAAGCTTTTTAAGTTCATTTCCTGGAAGTGCTAATTATTTTATTTACCATTTATCGACTCCTATTTCCTACAGATATAGGCCTTAAGAGAGGCTTGTCAATGTGCCCGCAAAACCCCACATCCATCTGTTCCTGCATTAAACATTTAGCCCACGCAAATCGGTCAAAGAAATGCACAGGGAGGAACTCTATGTGTGAACTTTTTGATTGTAGTTTAAATCAATCTACCAGTAAATGAGTTAGGGACCTACAGTTGGATCTGTATTTAAGTAAGCAAAAGTTGAAAGAAAGTGTCGTCTCAAATCAGAATTTTCCTCAAAAAGGTTTTGTATGTAACAGTTTATGAATTGCGAATGTGTAAACGGAATGCAACGTAACAAAAAAACGGGGCCTTTCACTGACGTTTTGGTTGCTTAACTGTAACTTAGCAAAAATACTGTCTTGAGTGGGTAACGACAGCTAATTGCTCTCCCACAGGTTTCTTCCTCTTTCCTCCTGTTAAAGGGGTTTTTTGGGGAGTTTTTCCTGTTCCGATGTGAGGGTCCCGGGAAAAGAGGATGTCAAATGTGTACATATTGTTAAGCCCTCTGAGGCAAATTTCTAATTTGTGATTTTGGGCTGTACAAAAATAAATTGAATTGAATTAATTCATTCACACTCGCTAACGCTGTGGCAAGCAAAATATTGTAAGGGTGTATAACTCACAATTCCTTTCTACTAACAAAGAGTGATGCAAGGCAGTGGCGACCAACTATAGCCAACTAAAATAAGCTAAACTGACCAGCTTGCTGTTACAGAGGGAGAGTTGGAAAACAGAAAGATATATGATGTTATAAAAGGACTTGTCTTTGTGTGCTTTTCTTCGCCTGCAGCTGTTGCACGAACCAGAGTCTGTGTTGGCTCAGGCTCTCAGGCCTGAACGGCGCTTCATTCAGCGCTAACCTGCTTATCGCTTGATGTTTTCTCCTGCCTGACCAACTGCCAGCAGCTGTGAGGCCTGCTAATTAAAACCTGACAGGAGGATCTGGTGCTCTAATGTGATCATGCATGCAAGGAAGCACGTACACCCCGACCAGTGCACATGCGAAGCCACTTATCGCTACCGCGCGTACACTCAGTCCCTTGGGCTCCAGGCCTGAATCTCTGGTTTATTGTCTTGAGATTCTTTGATAATAAAACACGGCAGGGCTAAAGCGATCATCTCACTGTGTGTGTGGGGGTTTTTGTTATTATATTGTCATTGTCATTGTGTTTATACCGGCGCTAACTTTAGCTGAAATAGCAGGTTTGTGACAGCCTTGTGACATGTTTTGACACTTAATTGTGTGCAGTGATAATATTTTCATTAAGCTGTTATGGGACATTAGTTTCCAGTGTACAAATTCTGTACCTGTAGGCAAAATCTATTTCACTGTCTGCTGTAATTCTCTTGCTGTTGACAACAACTATACAAATACATGATGTAAACACGTTTATGCATCAGTTTTATAACTTTACATTTTAATATTGACAATGACTTGAGCTTTGCTTGAGCTGATTATATTATTTGGGATGGATTTTAGATGCAATTGTGGTTCTTGCTCGGTTTGTAAGCATGAATACATACAACTCTTAAATATCAATAAATAGATGGCACCAGCTGGCTAAAATACCAATTTAATCACAAAATGTAATTAAAATCACCAATGACAAAAGTAATATGAAGTTTGAAAATTTAGAAATAAGCTTCTTAATCCATGTAAAGTTTGTGCTGTACAGACATCGCTCACAGAGCAACTTAACAGTCCTTAACAGTCATATTACCCCCCCCACAAAGAAAAATAGGCAGGACAAGTGGAGATTCAGGGCTTGGGATCTGTGATTCTGTTCATTCAGGGTCCTTCCATTGGCAAAATCTTTAGAACTTCGATTGCACACTAAAGTATATAATTGATTGCAAGTTATGGCTTGGCTTTTAAAACTTTTAACTTTTTTAACCACATCATCCAGCACGTTGAACAGTATGAAAGACTGTGGAGAACATATAGTGCAGTCTTGGCAATGAATACCTCTTCCTATCGTTTGTCCTGCCTGTTTGAGTTAGAGGGAAGACTTTTCCTTTACCTAGATCTCGTTCATCTTATTGGAAACTACCAGCACAGACTCTACAAAGACAAATATGTTTCACCACGTTTTCAAAGGAGAGTGAAATAATGACTTTAAGAAAGACATGCAAGTTAATGACGCAAGCTCCTACACGAGTCTGTAGAGTGAGTGCTTTACAGAGAGGAAGCTTGATTAGATGATGACGTGCAGCTGAGCAGGCAGTCAGCAGGTCAGCAGGGTGATTAGCTGATAAGGAGCAGGTGTGAAGGCCAGAGAGGCGGCTCGTGAACAGGTGAGAGATGACTGGATCTAGAAAATAAAAGCATCTGGGTTGAGTTAATGGATCAAATTCTTCTCAAGTCGGACAGTTTTCAGCCGCCTTCAAAGAATACAGAGGAAGTAAAAAAACGGCTACATCCTGTTAGAGCCGATCCGTAGGCTACTTTCAGTTTGCAGACCCTGTTTGGATTTTACTCATGTTTTTAAATATATATATATTTATGTGGAAACGTAACAAAATGCCAACGTTTACTTTTAGTTTCCCACTGGACACTATCAGTGGTCTCCTGAAATAAAGTTCTGGCTGTGTTTATTTGAACCATCAACCCTGCCCCCCACTCGCCCTGTGTGGACTATGTTGCTCTTAATTCGAGTGGCTCTGACCGTTTAATAATGACGCGGGTGGGTTTACCTTGGAGTTAATTGAAAACTCGGTGCATCGGTATCAGACGCTGTCGAGAACTGATTTTACGATTTGGGTGTGAGACCAGATTTTTCTTGGTCCTAAATATAATCTCTCTCACTTATTCAGCAAAATCATTTTTTCATTTTCACAAAGGGAAGTCTGTGTCCATTTTTTGTTGGCGGTCACTCGGCAACAGATTTCTCAAGCCCTGAAGCCATTCAAACTTTTTGCCTCAATGTTGTCAGCGTTGCTGTCGTTCAAGAGGAACTCAGTGAGCAATCAGCTTCCCATGTGTTTCCCATGTGTTTACCGATCCTGCTACACCCACGCATCTGCCTGTTAATGACGCCAGAGTAAACATAAACAGCGCAGTATAGTTTTATGGTTTATTAGTTTTATCTGTCAACAGATTATTTTAGACCCTGGGGACTACAAATTTGTTTTTCCCATGACCGAATGCCAATATGTGTGACTCAGTTTCTACGTAGGTCTCTCCAATAGGTTGACGCTGATTCCCAAAAAACAGATGACCATAGTAAACCCACATTCAGATATCAGGTGGTTTATCACAAGTCTGAATCTTGTTTTTGATACAGATTTAAATATGTCTGTTTGTGCTTCGAGGGCTATTGATTACTACAGGAAAAGCAGAAGAAATTATTTATTGTGTGGAAAACTTTATCAGGAAAACATTATTAGGCAATCCTGTCTGAGTGTAATTCTTCATCTCCTGGCACATTTGGAGGAAAATCAGATCATGTATCAGGGTGAAACTTAAGATTCTTTGGTTGTAATCAGAGTAATACAGTCTAAGCATTTGCTGTTAAGTGTTTATCTGCTTGAATCTGAATTAATTATATTCGTTCAGGTTTCAAGAACAGTAATAGATACAGTACAGAAAATGACTACCTTTTTTGGGAGAAATATTTACACCTTTTTGGCATGACAAAATTCCAGCTCTGTCTTGTAATGAGACCAGGCATTTAAAAGCAGAGTTCAACAAAACATGCGTCAAGAATTTCACTACCTCCTTTTCCATCTATTTCTCGGAAGTGTGGTAGTAACGGATGCTTCCATGCGAGCCTCTGACAGTGTTTGTGTTGGCAGAACAATTCCTCAGCCGCATCTGCTTCCGCTCTGATTTTTACTCGTCTCTGACGGTTTTCTTTTGTTGAGGCAAACACTACACATGCTGCTTTGATCTTTAAAACAATTACCTTACTCTTGGGAGGAATTAGAAAAACAGGGAAGAGGTTTTTAAAAATATCTAAGAGCTATTATCCTGAGAGTTTGAAGGATGTTTCCCGTCCTGTTTGTTTGATAGTTACAAAGATCATTCCAGAACGACTCAAGAGACTTCCTTGGAAGTTTGTAAAATGTAAGGCCTCGGCCCATCAAACGTTTTGCAAACAGATTACGCCAACTCCGTTTACAAATTCGATTACATTTTTACAAGATTTGACAGATATGGATGTACCTTCAAAATTGGTGAGCTCGTGTGGGGGTGATGTCACTCCACTCTATCAGCTCTGGGTGGGCTGCTGGTGGGATCCTTTGGGTGTATTGTGAAGCTTCCATGTGTTACAACCTCCTAGTGAAAAGGGGGCAGCTGGAGACGCCATGTGTCATGACGGTTGTATTGTGTTAGAGGTGTTAAAGATTGAGTGTTTAGGATTTAGTGGCATCTAACAGTGAGGTTGCAGATTGCAACCAACGGAATAACCCTCCGCTCTCCTCACCTTGTTCAACTGTTTCTGAAAATGACGGTAAAAAACACACTGAAAGTTTTACAGTCCCTCTCTGGAGCCAGTATTTGGTTGGTCCATTCTGGGCTACTGTAGAAACACGACTCTGGGAAGATGACCCGTTCCCTAGATATGCAGGGCTGATTCTAAGCAAACAAAAACACCATTCTCAGTTTTTGAGTTGATTTTACATCAATGAAAACATAGTTATGAATGTTTCTGTAGATCTCCCTAAATGTTTGTTAGAGCTCAATGCATTTTGTGAGTTACACTGAATGTACACCGAACAGAAAACTCCACATGGCACCACTTTTGATATTTTTCATTATTAAATTACTTGATTGTGGCATTTTTCTCCATTTTACTCCAAATGTTTTAGTTTTTCCATTGCAGTTTTAAAGACTCAATCATCATGTGCTTTCTATGTACACACATATTAGGAATAGGGATCTAATGAAGAAAAACAAAAGTCAGGTGTTTCCTCTTTTATGACAGTGAAACGAGTCTGGGAAAAGTCCTTGCCTGTTCTCCATTCATATAATCATGGGTTCCATTGCTGTATTTAAGAATAACTTAAGACACAATTGGTTGTAAATAGTTGATATTTACATGTAAAAATAAATACATCTTCAGGAATTGTATGCACATATATTTTTATATGATACTCCAGAAATGACATACAAGACTACATCAAATGACGCATACTCGGCACTGTTAAAGTCCTCATTGAGTTTTTCTGTGGGATGATTATTGACGTGTATGACACTTAGGGTTATGACATCAGAATGGCTAATCTGTGCCATAATGGACCCTTGCCAAATGCTGTTGAAAATTTAAATAAACTTCTCAGATATTCATTTGATGTTCCAATGGCCTTTTCTTCGTGTGGGATATTTGCATGATGGGGAACAATAAGGACTTATGAAATGCTGAATATCTAGATAGCAATATTATTACATTGGTTAATACATCTGCTTTTGTTAAATATAAAAAAGCATTAAAGAGTACATATAATCACACTTAACGATTGTTGCAGTCAACTGAAGTATACATTTAGGACCCTCAAACATTGCACACCAAATTCACCATCGCATCCACCTATGCCTCAGCTTGGTGTAAGTTATGTGTACCAATGTTCTTACAGCATGTAGTGAACAATAACTTGTGGTTGAAAGTGTTTACCCGAACAATAACAGAAAAGTGCATATAATGTCAGATTTATCAACTGACTATTTTGTATCTACTCATCTGATTGCAGTGCTATTTCCTTAAATTCCCTTCATGACTTCAAAATTAAATTTGAGGTTGCATGGTTTGTAACTCAAAATACCACCTTAAAAAGGATTCTCAATCACCAGCATTTGTATTGTTTAGTGCTGCAAACCTGCAAGATCTGTCCCTCATGTTTTACACTGGCGTATAAGATCTGGACCTTTTTTAGACTCTGAATGCTTATAAAACTTTGGTAACATCACATGGGAAAAATACCTTTTCTCTGTTAAAACCGCTGCTCTGTTCACTTCTTCACATTCCCTCCTACTTGATTTTCCCAACATGCAGTTTAGTGGTAGCCAAGGAGCTCGACCACTGAACTAGCCAGCACTATTCTCAAGGATGGCTCTCACAGATTCATCGATACCAAAAGGGGAGTTTGTTGAAAACCTGAAATTACTGACTGAGTGTTAGAGACACAAAGGACTTATGTGGTAACTATTACTCGTGCACTGATACTAGAAGAGAATCCACTTTGTTACCTTGAATGAAATAATTGATTAAAAACAGCCAACTGTGTAACTGCCAGTCTATTTAGAGTTCCCCAATAATTTTCTCTCAGACAGAAACTGGTATCGGTCATATCCTTTTCAGCCACTCCATATCTTTGAGGCTTCTTGGGAAAAACACAAAGTACTTAAAAGTCACTCTACGATGATATAAGATGTTTGTCTGCAGCGAAGGACTGGGTTATGTTTTAAAATGCCTGTATTTAAGGTTAATGTTTGCAACAGAATTATCAGAAACGGCCCTGCATTAGGGCTCTTTGTAAGAAAGTCATGTATGGAGTCTGCTACAGAATGCATAGCAGTCGATGAGGTCAAGCTTTACACAAAACTACGTGCCTGGCAAACCTGCAACAACACGTTGTGGAAGTCAGATCATGTTTTCAACAGGTAATTTCACAAGCGTGTTTTGAGTAAGATAAAGAGCTGACACAACTAAATATATTGAGTTGTATGTTTCGAAACACATTGTCTGTTTTGAAGTGGATCTTGACCCCGTGTGTAAATATGTTGCGTCTGTACTTCTTCTTTTGTGTGAGAACCAATCTGGTTTTTGGCACCATTCTGGGAGACCCTCACTTTCTTTAGGAGGAGAAGGAATAAATGTTGTCAGTGGAAGGTCCTCACTGGTATAGAACTTCAAGAACGTGTGTGTGTGTGTTGGTTGGGGAGGTAGGGCTATTTCGAAAGGCAGTCTTTCACTTAAAGTTACATTCAAACTGTAATTTGGAATTATAATTTTCTCGCCCTGTTTTGGATATTTTGTAAAATAAGTCTTTGCTTCTTGAGCTGTACTTACAAAAAAGGTAATTGATTACAAATACCTGATTAAAAAAAAAACGTGTCTTGTTATTTTCATATTAACTAACTGCTGTTTGAAACCTCCCCCCCCCCCCCCATCTCCTCAGACTCTGCTCTGGCTTAGTTGACCAGGAGCTCCTGGTACTGCACAGAGCGAAGGAAACGACCAAAGGAGTCTTTCTCCATCAGGGCGAAGATCCTCTTCTGGGCCAGGTCAAAGGTGGTAGGGGAGAGATCCACCAGGTTCCTCAGGGTCACATCCTTGGTGAAGTGATCAATGTTCACCTGTGGTGGAGGAGACAAACGCAAACTAAATCAAGTCCTGTTGCCCGGAAAATATTCTCTGGAGAAGATCTAGGAGAGACCGCATTGATGTTTAACACACCTGGTTTAAAATAGTCAGACTGATTGTAACTCTGCAATAATAGAAATAAATGTAGATCAGTACAAGAAACAACAGTTCCTTCTAACATGCAGTAAAGTAGAGGCCATGTCTCTGACCCAAAATGGAACCGCTTTAGAAAGTGTGTGTGTGTCTGTTCTCATCCTTGTGCTGTTCTCTGTTTCTGTCTGTAACCTCATCTGTTTACACTCAAGCGCGCCTGTATTTCTCCTCTACACAGCCGTTAATCTTCAAATGTATGCAAATTGTTATACAGGCAACTTTCTCTCCAACATTTCACTTTTCCTTTTATTTTGACTGCACTGTTGGCTTTTAAATAGCTCTGTCAGGAGTGAAATGTTGCCTAAATGAAGGCTATATTACTCATCTTAACCTGCTGACAAAATCCTCTTTGCCAACATAATGAGGGCACCAGTATCGGTACCAGTTTCAGTGACTCTCGTATTAAAGCGCTTTGAGTTGTCTGAAGAGTAGAAAAGCCATTCGTAGAGTACAGTCCATTTGACCATGGAGGAGAGGTTTTGGAGGGAGGCCTGAAGTGTTGCAGACTTGCTGACTTTCGCTAGATCTAGCAACTTTTGGAGCAAGTGCTGCTGGCTACTTTCATTGTAAAAAGAGTTGGCACTGGGCTAGGTTTTTCGGCTGAATATATATATATTTTGGGTGAAGTCTCAGGAGTCACTTACCTCTCTGGGTCCCTCAGACTGGATGAAGTCTTCGTAGATCTTCTTGGCCTTGGTGGCCATTTTCACAGGGTTCTTGGTCTTCTTGAAGTCCTCGCAGGTCATCCAGAACTCAATGTTCTCCTCACTGAACTCTGACTGCAGGAAGCTGCGGAAAGCGGCCAGACCATCTGATGGAGAAAGGAGAGGTTATAAGAGAGAGAACGGTATTATCAGGCAATATAATATAGAAGTGATATTGAAGGCCCTTTTCACAAACACATTTTAAAGTAAACATGCTGGCAATTGAATAAGCCTCTGAGATTGCACTGTTCCATGTTCCAAGGACAGTCTAAAACACTGTTTCTGTAGCAGTTTAAACATGTCTAACAAAATTGTGTTTTCATCCACGTTTCCCCCTTGTGGTGATAAACAACCACAGAATGCCAAAAAACATTCATCAAAGCTAGCTATTTAGTCAGCCTAATGCTTTTACATACAGCACGAGAGAAATTAAGTGTGAGTCACAAGCTGATGTTTCATCATTTTTAGCTTTGATTGGGCACTGTTAGGCTGTAAATATAAGCACCAGAATTATATATTCAAGTTATGAAATTGAGTGGACACTTCTGTTAATATATTGTCACTTATTAAGAGGAAGGACAAAATAAGATTTAAAACTACATCCGTGATGCATCTTTTTTAGTCACACCTGTTTTACAGCAGTGACATTGCTGCCTTTCGCAAATAATCAGATGACCGTTGTGTCTCTTTCCGTAATGAAGCGGTCACATTTGAAATATAATGGAACATTTACATAACAGACACTTGGGCCCAAAAAAAACATTATTTTAAGCGATAGATGAAGCCAGCTTTGTTCCAGATTCCATGTCTTAAAGCGATTACACGATTTGCAGAAGTGAAGTAATGGAAAATGAAAGGAAGGCACAATCAACATTATAAAGTGGTGGCATATACTACAGAGGTTTGGTATTTTTAGAGCGGAAAGTGTGACTTCCCATGTTATGGTATTAGTTTTCCCAAAACTCTCTGGAACTATCAGGAAAAAGACTGTTTTATGCGACACAAGGGAGGAGAACATCCCCTTTTTCCTGATATTGTTCCAGCCAGATAATCATAGAAATAAAAATGCATACTGTACTTCTATTTACAAAAACAGCCAACTACCTTTCAGAAATGTCATAAACAGTGTCTGAAATAGAAACAACTTTTATTTGGACAATTGTGAAAGCACAGTGGTTATTCTAAGACCAGATCCATAATAAGACTTGAAACAACCACTCATTTGAGCAAAGAACATTGTAGTTCAACATAATGCCTGCGAAGGTCCCATTGTCTGAAATGAACATGTGCGGCAGATGATAAGCCTTTTGCTGTGGCCTCAGGCTTTGATCTCCAATCTAAAAGAGTTTGGTTCAAAATAGCTCTGAGTCACAATCAAGCTCTGTTTTTTGGACAGACCTTCAGTTCAAGAACACATAAAAAGAGAAGCAGGCACTCACGCACAGGCACAAACGCCAATTTATGGCTGCTTGTGTATCAGAGCGGCAACAACCAGCAGAAATTGTAGCTTCAGTGTTTGTCACGTATTCATGGTTCTACAATATTCTGTTAAAATGTCCGTTAAATTAATTCCAGTATTAATTAACTTTACTGACCCCCATAGGTTGAACCAGTAGCGTGATCGGTGAAAATGAAGAAGTGATTAAAACAACTTGAAAATTAGATTCATTTCTCCACGAGTGCCATGTTCTTTATCAGAGAGGAGTCGTACATTATTCATTTCCTGTTTCATAATATGCATTGAGTTATGCAATTTATTTTGTTTACGGCAAAGGAGGGAGGGCAGTTCTACATTTGAGAGGAAATAACTCAGAGAGAATCCCATGGGAATTAACAAGAGAGATGCCATAAAGAATAATGTTAATGCAAAAGCTCAGATAAATGATCACAGCACAGCCGTTTGCAACACCCGTGCAATAAATCAACGCTGGCGGAATCGTTTACAGCTCTCCCTGGAGATTTTACCACAACACACGGACACATACATGGATGCATAATGCACACTCCCGCAGGCATGTAACCACAGGCCAAAACATACATCTCTTTGCCCTAGACTGTGCAGAAGGAGCAACAAAGGTCTTTTACCACCCATTGAGCTCTGCAGAGGAAACGCTGCTCCCATTACATACAATATCAGCTGCGCAGCAACATCTGTAGGTGGATCTGTTCAGATGTGCAGGGGCAACTTAAGTGACTTATTAGCAGGAGAGTTTGCGCGTACCGCGCATATATATATATATATATATATATATACACACATACACACAAAATGTGTGCAATTTAATAGACACCAATAAGCCGTTAGGGTGTCGGACATGCCGTGTCAAAGACATTGGTGTCAATGTACAGGCACGGAAGGCGCTCAAAAACGAGAGCCGCGCTGTCGTGGTAGGTTCGGGCGACGGCTGCGTCTAGAGCTAAACAATATGGACCACAGACAATATTTCAAAACATACTTGAAAAACAACGGCTGGAGAAGATCAGCTCGGAAATCGGGATTCCTGGTAAGTAGCATGACTGTATGGCCTCAATGATATGATTAGCTGGTTATGGTTGCGAAACAACGTCAGGCGCAACCTGCCTCTGCGCCCTCGAATATTGGCAGTATGCACCTAGGCCTAATAAGGCATAGAGATGTGTGTTTTAAATCTTCCATTGATAAAGAACGCCCATTAAAAAAATTAAGCTCTTTACATTTTATTCATTTGTATTTTCAAGATTTTGTTGCCAATGTTGAGGTTTGAAAACCTGATTATGCATCCGGCAACACTGAAAATCATTATCTTCATTCAATTAAACAAACAAATAGTCACATGGCTGTCTAACACACAATATAAATACATATAAATGTACAAATGATTAACAAGCACACAAGCAATTGTGACAGCCCCCGGGGTGGCAAGGGGGTTTCACGACAACACGGACCAATAAACACAACCAGTCGGTAGATAAATGGTGCAAGTGAGGTTTTTACTGAATATAGAGAGTGGATAGAGGTAGGATAGACACTCAACAATACACTGTCCGCTTTCCAGAGGGATGGTCGGTGTTCACTTCCACGGTTCGGTGCACAACGGGTATTCCTCATACGGTCCAGGGCGCGGGCAGGAGCAGGGTAGTCGTACAGGCAGGGGTCGGGAGCCGGGCGGGTAGTCAGACGTTCCAGGGTGATCAAGGGGTAAGGCAGTTGTCTCCAATGGGTTTGCTTTTTCTCCGTCTCCTTCCACTCCTACTCTCTCCTAGTTTCCTGTGTCCGGGGCCCTTTTATAGTCCCCTCCTCCTCCTCTGATAGGGTGTGGTCGCTCCCTCGTCTCTCCTCCTCAGGTGTTGCTTGTTGGGCTGATGGTGGTTTGGCGCTCTTTTCCACTCCCTGACATGGGGGCTCCGCCTCCATGTCAGGCAATATCGTCCCTCTACCACTTCTCCTCTGAGGTTGCCCCTCCGGCTGCCACATACCCCCCCCCTTAAATCCGACCTGGGGGGAGGACTGCTCCAGGAACCTAGGGCGTCCCGTCTTGACAGGGCGTCCGCGTTTCCATGAGCGGCCCCGGATCTGTGGACAACAGAGAAAGCATACGGTTGAAGGGATAAAAACCAGCGGGTGACCCGGGCGTTATTGTCTTTTGAACGGGACATCCATACCAGGGGGGCGTGGTCCGTGACCAGGGTAAAGTGTCGTCCCAGCAGATAATATCTCAACTCCCCCAGAGCCCATTTGATGGCCAAACATTCCTTCTCGACCGTGGCGTATCTCGTTTCTCTCGGTAATAATTTTCTGCTTACGTATGTGATCGGGTGCTCCTCTCCATCCCTCAGCTGGGACAGGACGGCACCCACCCCGGTCTCGGAGGCATCCGTCTGTACCACCAACGGTTGCGTAAAGTCCGGGGTCACCAGCACTGGTTCAGAACAGAGTACTTCCTTCAGCTTCTCGAAGGCGTCCTCGGTCTCTGCCGTCCATACGATCCGATCTGGCAGCCGGTTTTTTGTTAGGTCCGTCAGGGGTGCTGCAAGAGCAGAGAACTGGGGAACAAACCGTCGATAGTAGCTAGCTAGCCCAATGAATGCTCGTACCTGTTTCTTTGTGCGGGGGCGGGGCCATTCCCGGATCGCCTCGACTTTCCCTACCTGGGGCTTGACGCAGCCGCGGCCGATGGTGTACCCCAGGTAGTCAGCTTCCCGGAGGCCGAGGCGACATTTCTTGGGGTTGGCTGTCAGCCCCGCCCCTCGCAGAGCTTTCAGGACGGCTTCCAGTCTTTGGAGGTGAGCCCCCCATTCCTCCCCGTGCACGACGATGTCGTCCAGATAGGCTGCCGCGTATTCTCGATGGGGACGTAGTACCTGGTCCATCAGTCTCTGGTACGTGGGGGGGGCTCCGTGGAGCCCGAACGGCAGCCTCTTATAGTGGTACAGTCCCATGGGAGTAGTGAAGGCCGTTTTTTCCCTGTCTTCGGGGGCTACTGCCACTTGCCAGTAGCCTTTAGTCAAGTCGAGGGTGGTTATGTATCTGGCCCTCCCGATGCGCTCTATCATCTCGTCCACCCGGGGCATCGGGTAGGCATCGAATTTTGAGATGGCGTTGAGCTGCCTAAAGTCATTGCAGAACCTGACTGAGCCATCGGGTTTCGGAACCAACACTATAGGGCTGCACCACTCGCTCGTCGAGGGTTCGATGATGTCGGCCTCCAGCATACTCTGTACCTCCCTCTCTATCGCCCCCCGGCGGGCTTCGGGGATGCGGTACGGCCTTAGCTTCACCTTCTTCCCGGGCTCGGTGATTATCCGGTGTTGCACCAGTGTGGTGTATCCGGGGTCCGGGGAGAACACGTCCCGGAACCGATCCACCATTTCCCGGACGTCCTGCTTCTGCCGGGGGGTCAACTCTTCTCCCACGGGTACCTCGACTGGCTCCGTTTTTCCTGGGAGGGTAGAGAGAGAGAAACAGAGCATGGCATCCCTACGCACCCATTTCTTGAGCAGGTTCACATGATAAACCTTCGTCGGGTGCCTCCGACCTGGTTGCCGGACTCGGTAGTTTACCGGCCCCAATTTCTCCATCACTTCATACGGCCCCCTCCATCGGGCTAGAAACTTACATTCCGCCGTGGGTACCAGGACCAACACCCGATCCCCTGGGTTAAACACTCGGGGTTGGGTTCCCCGGTTGTACACGCGGGCTTGGGCCGCCTGTGCCTCGGCCATGTGTTCTCGGACGATGGGCCAGAGGGATGCCATCCTCACCCTCATCTCCTCGACGTGGTCCACCATGGTGCGGTAGGGGGAGGGTTGGTGTTCCCAGGCTTCTTTGGCCAGGTCGAGTAGCCCCCGGGGTCGTCGACCGTACAGGAGCTCGAAGGGCGAGAATCCGGTAGATGCCTGGGGCACCTCTCTGATGGAGAACATCAGGAAGGGTAGCAGTTGGTCCCAATTCTTCCCGTCCTGGTCCATGGTTTTTTTCAACATTTTTTTCAGTGTCTGGTTGAATCGTTCTACTAGTCCGTCCGTTTGGGGGTGATACACCGACGTCCTCAGTTGGGTCACCTTCAGCATGCCACACAGATCCTTCATGATCCTAGACATGAACGGGGTTCCTTGGTCGGTGAGAATCTCCTCCGGTATTCCGACCCTGGAAAACAACATCACCAGCTCCCTTGCAATGCCCTTGGTGGCCATAGAGCGTAGGGGAATGGCTTCGGGATACCGGGTGGCGTAATCCACTATCACCAGGATGTACCTGTGTCCCCTGTTGGTCTTGGGTAGTGGCCCCACTAGGTCCATCCCGATCCTGCTGAAGGGGACGGTGATGATCGGCAGGGGCACCAGCGGGTTTCTGTGATGGGGTTGTGGGGCCACTTGTTGACATTCGGGGCAGCTCCGGCAGTAATCCTCCACGGCCTTTTTTATTCCGGGCCAGTGGAACCTGGCCCTCACCCTTTCCAGGGTTTTCTCCACTCCTAGATGGGCACCTAGGATATGGGAGTGGGCTAACTGGAGGACAGAGGGTATGAAAGGACGGGGTACCAGTAACAACCTGAGGGGGGCCCCGTCCCTTATTACTACCTGGTAGAGGAGCCCGTTATAAATGGAGAAATGTGTGGGAGGGAGGTCTCTTACCCCGTCCAGTGGTCGTCCGTCTACGGCGGCCACCTGCCGAAGGGCGTGGGCTAGGTTGGGGTCCTCCAACTGGGCCGTCCCAAACCTCCCTGTGAGGGGCCCGGGTAAGATGGGCTCCTCCGGGTCCTGGGGAAACAGCCCGGCCAGCTCCTCTTCTTCGAGGGAGGGGGTATCTGCCTCCTCGGGGATGGGCGGCGCCTCTCCTTCGGGCTCACTGGGGCTGGAGGGTCCGTCGTTCTCGACGGCTGTGGCATATACGTCCTCGGGGTTGGGTTGGGTGGCCTCCACCAACGCCCGGGCCACGGCACTGGCGACTCCTTCCGATAGGGGATCGGTGGAGATCTCCTCCCCCAGCCCACAGATGGCTTTCTTCTTGTACTTTCGGTGAGGGGTCGTACCTGGTTTCACCACCAGGCTGCGCCACAGCTCCTGGAACACGGGCAGGTCTCGGCCGACCAGCACCTCTACGGGGAGTCCTTCCACTACTCCTGCAGTGCCGACGTATCTACCCCTCGTCGTGTATATCTCGAGGGCGGTGGTGGGGTATTCGCGGGTCTCCCCATGGATGCACGTGACCGCTCGGGTGCCGGTTAGGAGCGGGTACTGAGCAAACGTAGGTCTCACCAAGGTAATAGCGCTCCCGGAGTCCACCATCGCGGAGGCGTCGCGGCCGTTTACTTTGACCGGGGTGAGGGGCATGTGGTCCTCGTGAGTGGCCCAGCATCCGGTAATCAGTCCGCATGGGCGACTCCCCTCACTGGCCGTGGGCATGGGTGCGTCCTGGCGGTGAGGACATTCCCAGGCGATGTGCCCGATCTCGCCGCAGTGGTAGCACCTCCTCTCTTCCGGTCCAAACGCCGGCCGACGTCGGGGAAAGCCTGGGGGAAAGGAGGGAGACACATAGGTAGTTTCCTCCGTTCTCATCTTTTCTTTGCGGGTGGACCCCTCCACTTTCGGGTTTCTTCCCCCACGCACTAACGCTTGTGCTGCGTGGTAACCCTCCATGATCTCTACCAGTTCCTCGAGGTTGCGGGGGTTTCTCTGGCCGGCCAATTTTTTTGCCTCATACGGGAGGGATCTAAGGAATTTGTCCATGACGACACGATCGGTGGGCGACACCTCGGTGGGCTCTGCGTGCAGCCAGGCCGTCGTAATCCTCTTGATCTCATGCATCTGGGCTCGCGGAGAAAGGGAGGTGTCATATGTCCATTCATGAAATCGTTGTGCCTTTATTAACAGCGTGACCCCGCATCGCTGTAACGCTTCCGCTTTCAACACCCGGAAGTCAACTTTTCCAGCGCGCTCTAAGTCCTGATACGTTACTTGCGTTTCGTTGATCAAAAAGGGGGCTATCAACTCAGCCCAGTGCTCTTCTGGCCATTTTTCCCGGAGTGCCGTTGTCTGGAATATCTGAAAAAACACTTCAACATCGTCAGCTGCCGTCTGCTTGAGAAGGAAGCGCGCTGGGTTGGCTTTCTCCACGGTACGTTGCTCCTGTTGTGTCTGTAACATGCCCTTGATTTCGCTTTGCATCGCCTCCGCGCGTTCGGTTTGTACCTCCATATACTTCTCCATGTGTACTTGCTGTTGGTATTGTTGTTGCTGCTGTGCTTGGAGGATTTGCATTTGTACTTGCATGGCTTGTTCGTGGCGTTTTTGGGTTTCCTGGTTGCTAGCGATTAGCCCCGCTAGCAGCTCTTGAAATGGCACCGGGGTGGCCATGCTTACTGGGTCGGTCGGTCTATCGGTCAGTGTTGCCAGAACCGGACTGTGCCCACGTTCTCCACCAAATTGTGACAGCCCCCGGGGTGGCAAGGGGGTTTCACGACAACACGGACCAATAAACACAACCAGTCGGTAGATAAATGGTGCAAGTGAGGTTTTTACTGAATATAGAGAGTGGATAGAGGTAGGATAGACACTCAACAATACACTGTCCGCTTTCCAGAGGGATGGTCGGTGTTCACTTCCACGGTTCGGTGCACAACGGGTATTCCTCATACGGTCCAGGGCGCGGGCAGGAGCAGGGTAGTCGTACAGGCAGGGGTCGGGAGCCGGGCGGGTAGTCAGACGTTCCAGGGTGATCAAGGGGTAAGGCAGTTGTCTCCAATGGGTTTGCTTTTTCTCCGTCTCCTTCCACTCCTACTCTCTCCTAGTTTCCTGTGTCCGGGGCCCTTTTATAGTCCCCTCCTCCTCCTCTGATAGGGTGTGGTCGCTCCCTCGTCTCTCCTCCTCAGGTGTTGCTTGTTGGGCTGATGGTGGTTTGGCGCTCTTTTCCACTCCCTGACATGGGGGCTCCGCCTCCATGTCAGGCAATATCGTCCCTCTACCACTTCTCCTCTGAGGTTGCCCCTCCGGCTGCCACACTATATTGCTGTTATGGGAACCAAACCCTGCCGGGTACCTGTTTCAACAGTCTACTAGACAGAAACCAGACCTCGAAGGCATGTTTGCTCCTTTTGGAAAGGTTAGAGTTTCACCAAAGTTCAAGCTGTTGCATGAGGAAGACTGCAGCTTTGGCTGGTATGAAATCATGGTGTTCTCATTGTTTGGTTGGAAGGACATCAACAAAGCGAGGCTGCAGAGCAGCAAGTAAAAGGACAACCTTAACATGTCTATTTTGGGATTTAAACAAGGATTCTTTGTGTGGAAAAAGCTGGTTTGAATAAATGGCACCATTATGAGGAGAAGAAAGATATATCTGCAAGATACGTGCTACATGAGACATTACATGTGATATTTCTTCTTATTATTATTAAAATCACGGAGTCAGTTTAAGAAGGTTTTTAGAGTAATGTTACGTTTACTGAATAATATATACTACTTTAAAATGTTAAGTAAGTTCCTTGATGCTGTTATACAGAAACAAGGTGTTCAATTTATTATTGAAGCACCTTGATTCTAGTTTGTGATTCGTGAAATTGGGCTACGCAAATTTAATTTACCCTGTGCTCTCATTGATCATGTTGTTCGGACAAAAATCTGTTCATGCAGTCACATTATGGGGACGAAAGAGAGAGAGAGTAAATGAGGGCAAACTTACAGCTGTTGTTCAGGACTCGGTCCAGACATTCACGCCACTGAGCAGCCTCCTCAGGAGTCGGCCTGCACACAAAATACTTCAGTTCAGTCTGTGATCTTCAGAAAAACTTGTTCAAAGTATCCCAAAAGTAACGAACTAACCCTAACTCACCCCTCCAAAATATCCATTATGGGCAAGAAAGTAAAGAAGAAAACATCCAAGTACAAATGAGACATTCCATGAATTATCCTGTTCGTATGTTTATTTTCATTTGCATAATGTTGCAGTGCACTCAGCCTTTTTGTTGTTTACCCAGACTTACCGAGTAGTTTATAGATCCCTACAGAAGCCCTATAGGCACCCAGCAGGGCCAGCGACCACCCAAACTGAAAGAGGCAGGGAACGCGACCGCCCCCCAAAACCTAACCCCAGAGACATCCACAGGGATGCACCAAAGACCCCTTCAGAGCACTGCAGCGTCAAGTCTAACCATGGACATCAGCATTAAGAGACATCCTACTTTAAAAAATAAGTTTCAAAAAGTGATTTTTTTTTCTTAAATACAATCTTTTCTGAAGGAAAGTGTGAGAAAAGCTCTTTAAGCTACAAACATGCTTGAGGGGCTTCCTCTCTATAGGCCTATACACAACAATTTGTGAGCAAACATTATGTACTCGAAATAAAAACTCAACAGAGTGAAAACAACTAACGCTATGAATACAAATTTGACTTTTCCCAGTTTCCCAAAACCAGACTCTGCTTTTGATTTCTGCTGACAGATTCAAGTCTGGAAAACATCCACCAGGATTGTGTCTGCTGTATGAACCGGGCCAGACATGGGGAGCATTTAGACATTTCGGCTGCTTCCAAAGCAGCTGAGATGTTTCAGCTTAACCGTGTGAGGATGATAAAAGGCGGAACATATCCGCAGTAATCACACACTAAGTCAAAGCAAACAAAGATTTAAAACTCTGTACCTGGATGACAACGAATGCTTTTACAATATCATCTTTTGATGAGAAATGTAAGGGCTGTTGTTAATTATCAGCATGAGTTACAGTGACAGGAGCGCAATGAAGAGTTGTATGGTCTCCACCACAATGACTCTAAAGGGAACTGAAACAAAGCTTCACGACTTTTATGGGTTACTTTTAGATAAAGTGCTGCTTTTCTAAAAAATACCATAATATTTTAAGAGGAAAAAAATAACATTTTATACATCATATAAATGATCTGTAACCCAGTCTTTTCAAGGTGATGCCTGATAAAATGAGGCTTTGTAGCATCAAACGGTAACAGCTGAGCCCAGTCAGTGTCTGGAGAGGTTTAAGGTGCTCTGGGCTCTGCTCGGCCACTTTACCATCGATTATCTGGTTTACACTCCAGCAAACTTTGAGGCAGAGGCACAGAGAGAGAGACTCACTTCTGCTGCTTCTCCGGCTTCTTCTCAGTCTTCTCGGGGTAGGGGATGATGAGGTCGATGGCATTTTCTGGCTTCTGCAGTAAAATGCCCAATTTCGACTTGATCTCTTTCGCCCTGGATGACAGAAAGCAGACGACGTGTGTGTGACTTGTTTTAACTTCTTAGACATGGAAGTAATAATAATCTAGTCATGATGTTTACCTAAGCTTTCAAGATGAGAACTCTGATATATTGTATTTATACAAGACACTAAGATTACATTTATAAGTGTCAGTTGGCTGATTAATCAAATTCAGAACTTCATTTGCAACAAAAAGAGTTCTTCACAAAAAAGTTCTCATGTTTTTGAATGAGGCAGCAGAAGGGAAAAAGTAGCAGCTACAGTTTAAAAACAAATTAGATATTTTGTTATTTTTTACTTGCCCTTTTTTATTTGTTTTTTTTGGTGATTCCGTCCCATAAGTCTCATACTCAGTACAACAATGTATTAAGTTATAAAGTTACTCTGCACATTATCTATAATGTAAAAATGTTAAATTTACTGTAATGAACAAAACATGACCTGCACACATTTTAAAACCAATAATAACCAAATGGTGAAAATGTTATGTTATATTTTGACTCATGTAAACCCTTTAATAAAAGTTGTTCTGCAGGTTTAGAAACCTCTCCGACCTCCCTTCAGGTTTGAGAGTGCAAGCAACACAATACCTTTCTCTGACGCCCTTGACTAATCTGCAGAAGCTATTGCAAAATATTCTTAAAACACGTAAGCGAGCATAACAGTTCGGAAGCTTTCCTTCAGTTCAGAAAGTCTGCCGTTTTGTGAAAATCCATTTTTCAACAATTCATTTCAGAAAGTAAAAACTTCACAAAAATGAACTTAAAGCCTCTGAGTTCTTCCAGATGGAAAGTCTCGACCCGAGAATGACAGCATGCGTTTTAATTCATTAACGGGGTAAATCAGCCACTCTCAAATGGTTTGAAAAGTAGCCACACTGTATCAGATCCAACCACTTCTAAGACATGACAGGTAAAGTGATGATGCAGTTCTCACCTCACCAGGCAGGTTTGGGGTAACGCAGCTAATCCTTTACACATCTTCCCGTGCTTTCAGTTGCAGTAATTGAGTGTATTCAGTTGCCTGTGAGTCTCAGAGTCCTTTTTGCTTTCTGACTCTGTGTTTCAGCTGGTGGGGAGTTTTATAGGGACACCCTTTGGGCTTTGGACCAACAGCTAAGCCAATCGGACTGGAATGTGTAGACGGCCGAGGAGGGGCCTGTTTGCTTTCAGGATTCAATTAACCGACAGATCCAGAAACAGTGTGCAGTTGATATTGTGATCTAAAGCTATTTATGAAAGATTGTGAGGCTATCAATTACAATGAGTATCACATGCTGAGTTTTCATCTTAATGGATTTTGCATTTGCCAGTTGCCTGAGTTTATGCCTATTTGCTCGATTTCACTTCATCATCTTTTCATGTTTCACTGCGTTCTGCTAAAACAGCTTAATTTCGACAGAAATAAAATGAAGTTGCATCTGGTGTACAGTGTTGAAAATCAACATTGTAACTCGCATTTAGTTCTTATTTTAACTTCAGTTGGAGCAGTTTCCGTATTTTGAAGTTGGTCACACAGGTGGGAAACAAAGAAAGGCAGATGGGTAAAATAAGACAAGATGAGGACTTTCAAACTAAAACAAGAAACAAAGTATAACAAAACCCCGAGGACCATGACACCTTGAAACTAATTATATTAACAAACAAGCAAATAGACTAACAAAAAAGATTGAGTCTCATATTGACTATCAAAAAATACCCTGTGTGAGAGCTGATGTAGCACAAAGCACAACAACTTGTATCTTACAGATGATTTATCTTCAAATATATATGGTACAGGTATGGCAGCCCACTACATACACTTCCAAAAGTACACCAAAACAAATGGAAAGCATAGTGTTGATATATTTAAGCATATATTAGGATTTGTTCGTTGTGGATTGTAACACAACCAAGCCAACCCCAGATCCAATCTTGTTTTGAAACGAGCTTTGTCCCCTTACCATCCCACTGTAGCTGTGGTTTTTTTCGGTGTTGCATTGTGGGTCACAACTGATGATTGAGAGAGAGACATTTTTAGTCCATTGTTTCATTTTTAGGAAAATCCTTCAAATTCTGCCTTCAAGTAAAAAGAAAAAACAACTTTAGAGACTTCCATCTCACACAGTGTTGCACAATTTTTTTCACTTTGGTGACAGATTAATGTGCAAAATGAGTACAGAACATTGAAAGTAAACAATTCTCAAAATCTGCTCGTCAGGAGCCCCATGAGATTAATGTCCTGATACATAAACCAGAACAGGAAAATTCTAATTCCACACAGTTAAACTTTACTAACAAATAGATACACATGCCTTGTTCCAAAGAACATCCAGATGACTTAAAAAGGGAAACAAGGCAAACTTTGCGCCATGATTTGCACCAAGTAGCAATTAAAAGGGCTTTGTTTGTTGGTTTCTATTCAGAAACACCGGTTTTAGTACCATGTTATTAACGCCCTTGTTCCAGCCTCATAATAGAGGCCTGACAGTTACAGAAGTTCAGCACTTATCAAAATTGACCGAAACATCAGGCTGTCTTGTTATCAGTGTTTTTATTTTCGGAGTAAACACGAAAGTTAAAGCAGATTCTTGTAAACTTTGGTTGAGGTCGGCAATACATCTCTGACTCCATGAAAGGTGAGAAATAAACTACTGGACTAAAATAACTATGGTGTTTCTGACTGCCGAGTTCACAAGCTTGAAGTGTAGTCTTAAAATATCAAGAACCAACTGGATTACCTAATTAAAAGCATCATAAGGAGCAGTAAGTCAAACTACAGCAACAGCAAATACAAATATTTTCCTTAACATCTCATTACGTTGCTTTTTAGATTTGAATCCAATAACAGGGTGCACGCTTAAGTCGCTTTGCACTTTGTTTGTTTATTCGCTCCAATATGGCCTGCACAGACAAGGCAAGCATGCAAAGCTACATAGGGGGGTTTGCTTTTATTACAGAATTTCCTGGAAGCCAAAGTTCAGGAAGGGATGGGGTTTTGAGTCGCTGTGTACTTAGGGCAACGGCAATAGCTGTACCGCTGATCAAATAAACTGCCACCAGTTGGCATCCAGGTGCTTTGTTTACCACGCTGACAGAAGCTCTACGCTCAATTTACAGAGGTAATGGCCAGGAGAAAGCTCAGGCAACGCCATAAAATACTGTTTCTCAAAGGTAATGGGCACCAAATGGCACAATAAAGAGATATATTGCATGGAAAGGCAGTTCATTGCAATTAGCATCCTGCCAAACACGTGATATGCAGTAAGTAATAATCATGTTGTGTTTTTACTTGCTGTACTGAGCTCATCTGCACGTTTTTGCGCCAATCCTGGGCTAATCTCTGAACTTTGTTATGACTCCTTTGCTCAGATTACAGCGACGCAGACAGTTCTCGTGACATTTCACTCGATTCCCACTGGTTAAAGGTCAACAATGGGAGCTGTGAGATAAACATTGCAAAGAAAGGGGGCTCTGGAGGAGAATGTGAATGTGTGTGAATCGAAGGAAACAAAGTCTCACGGTGATGTCAGCAGCAGGGGTTCTGTGGTAAATAATTGGGCCTTACTGTTGTCATTTCCTTTTCTGGACCCAGATCAGTTCTGTTCAAGGCCTGATGCTCTGGCCAACACATTACGGATGTGATGTCTTTTTTTTAATAGGCTCCGGTCGGCAAAACACATCCAGTGTGCACAATCTACTGACACGCATCACTCATTGCTATGCAATTGCATGTCTTGCTTCTAAGCAGGCTTGAAAATGGTCCAAAAGGCGTCTATGTGGAGAATTATCATGTGATTATATAACACCATACAGTTCTGTGTTAAGAAAAAAATAGAAATTCCAGTTCACGTTTTCCATTTAGCCCGTTCATCGTCTTTGTGCAAAGTATTTTTTAAATCTATTGTTGCCAAAGTAAGAAATTCCCCAAAAGGGCTTTTTTAATTTGCATTTTATGATCGTGATCTTTATTTTAGTTGCATTCTAAAAAAATCTTCTGACACATCACAATCATTATTTTCGCTGAGACAGCCCTACAATAAGATGGTTAATAATAGCTCATGCGTACTTTGGGTTTCTGACCTTACAACCAAAATAAATATATTCTGGGTGCTGGTTCAGTTGGAGACAGGTGCACCCTGCATCTCATCGAATGCATGCATGGATATTCTCAGCCCCCAAGACCATGATCAGGAAAATCAGTTCTAAGCAATGGTTAGATACATGTTTGAATGTTCTTGTAATGAAACTTATGTTTAGTTTTTACAGAGGCACTGGTAAGCTCCACAGTCATATTGGGTCTGTGATTGTGTCCTTCCGCTGCAACACATTCTCACTCAACTCATCAAATACCAAAGCTTGTTCATTGCCCTAAGCTAGTTGTTTTTCCGTCAACTTACGCAACAAAAGTACTTGGTTAGTATTACACAAAGCAAAAATGTCTTACATAGAACAACTACATTTGTTCAGCAAACTATGGGAATTACGTAAAACAAAACTATGGTAACATCTGTCAGCGATGACTTGGTTTCATGCAGGCCTTGAACAGAGGTCTCCTGGGACAAACCTGGGAGAACTTTCTCGCCATTCAAGGTACATTAGTTGCTCAGCCTGTGTAATAATGACATGGGTGGGTTTACATTGGAGTCAGTTGAAAGCCCGGTGCTTCGCATGCAATCGTAAAGCTTGTCCCGGTGCATCGGAATCAGACGGCGAGGGCCACTGACCACGCGTCAGTGTTTGACGAGTTTGGAGTGAGAACTGGTTGTCCTGTGAATACCTTTCAGTCTGACTCAAAGAATTCAGCTCCAACATCTTCATTCCTTTTAGTATAGTGAAAGAGAAACACAGATGTCAGGGAGCCGATTAAAATAAGAACATTGAGTGCTTCAGTTCATTTCCCAATGCACAGGATATGACATAACTATCCCGTGCATTGTGATAACTGTGATGCTAATTGCTGATACGATAAACATGTACAATGACAGGGAGGGAGGGAGAGAGCACCATGGACTGATTGGATTAAGGCATTCAGGAGATTTTGTGGATTTTTAACGTTAGCCTCAGACTCATCACTTTATTGGTGTCAGATCTGCTACAAACCCCCGTTCTGGCTTTCTTGCTATGGCGGCCGTGCTAAACCTGGCAGGATGATGAAAAAGGTGTCCAATTTCTCAGTGCCCCGTCTACAGAGGAAATTAAATCACTCTTCCCACAGTATCATTAATTGGCAAAGGCTTTTCTTGTGAACGTGGCTCTTACAAGGGGTCAGAGGGCAGCTGAAAGGACAGTGTTCTCTTGAATAGCAACAGATTTTTCTGTTTCAGAATTGTGGCCTGAACATGAGGATAAATAATGAAGCATTCCTTATCATTCCTGCCTTAGAGAAATAAATTGCATACTTCATTTTGAGAGAAAATGGATTTTCCATTGCAGAGGTCAGCACTGAATGCTCACAATTTTATGTAACAGAGCTTACACGAGCTAAACCAATAGAAAATAAGATGAACAGTGTCCCGCTGAACTCCTTTTGCAGTGCTACGTGGGCTTTCACAAGTTTACAGTTTGGATATCATTCTAGCTTTTGCTGAGTTTCAAAAGGCAGCAAAGTTTACAGCCTCATAAAACACATGGAAATGCATGTGTTGGCAGATAGACATGTCCAACCTCACAAGTTATTCCTGTGTATTTTGACAGCTAAATACCTTCAACATCTCTATCGGATCAGATAAACCCCAACTTTAGTACAATAATGTTTATCACAAGCAATTAAATAAAGTGTGTTTGGTTTTCAGAGATCTGGACACGAATCAAACAAACACAGAAAAGAAACAGCAAAAGCTTGAGGCGACTACGGTTTCTCTGTGTGCAGCTCGTGAACGGAAGAGTCTGCAGTCACATGGTGGAAACAAGAACTCATTATGTTTTCCACATTGCGTCACGTTGTCATGTCACATTATTTGTTCACATTAAGGAGGGGTTAATGCACCGAGTAGCACTTCAAGAGGTTTAATCTGTTGACTGTCTCAGCTCTGAGTCACATGACGTAGGCCCGTGCTGTGTATGTTACTGTATGTGCAGCCAATGGACTCTAAGATGGGAACTCATACTTTCATAGGTTTCAATGTGTCGTCCTTGCTCTGAAAAAGATGAACAAATTGTCAGCACAATTGATCTACATTTCCAGAAGTCTTCCAATAGATAAAGCCTAACGAAGTACTGTACATCAAGGGCACACTATTTTGTGCATTTGCATTTAATTATGAAATCCTGAGGTGTGGACTTAAACCATATGATCGAGGAGATGAGGAGGCGCACAATTGTGAAATGAGAGACTCTGTATGTTTTAATCTAAACTTTGGGCTCTGTTTACAAAGTCAGGCAGGCCGTGTTGCCTTTTAGTGTCCGTTAGTGCATGTGAGCGAGCACCACTGGTTAGTTCAATGCAGAAACATAACACCCTCCTTTCAGTTCCCCCCTCAGGGAAACACTGTTAGCTATGTCAGCACTTTTGCCGTTGTTTGCACTGTTAGCTGCGAACCATGAACTTAAAAAGTGACGGACTACACAGCGAAAGTAAATTAATATTTCAAATACAGAGGTGACTGCATGAGATGGCAATGGCAGGCTATAACCTGCCGAACGTGACCAATACTCCACAGATAAGTCCAAACATGGTTCTTCAGTTATTTATCTGGGACGATACGCAATAATTGGTATTATGATAGAAATGCACCAGACAGAACCAGCTGGCTATTTTTTTTTACTGCAGTTCACAGTGGTGGTTGATATTGAAAGTGAAAAAAGAAATGAAGACAACATCTACTAATACGTTATTAATGCACATATAGCATGACACAGCTTGCTGATGTAGATTATGATTTTCCAGACTGATCTGTGAACTTTGCATGTTTTTGGGACTACCAAATGATAAATTCATTGCAATTAATGTCATGACCTCATTTAAACTCTATCAAAAATAAATGCTCTCTAATCCTGCTTTGATTCACATGTCTGACCGAGTTCAAACTCTAACGACAGTTGGCTTTTGATCCGGAAGTGTTGCGGCGCAGAGCAATACATTCTGACGAACACACAGCTCGATGTGAGGTAAGGAATCAACGAGCATTCTTTTGTTCCATTTGAAACCGCTCCAGATCAAGAGATGTGTTGCAAGGCCCACTTTGGTATTGTGCAAACATCTGGCACGAATTATTGAAGCGTCTAACAGCAGAAATACGTCAACATTTGCATGCTGGTAATCGACGTGCGATCAAGATCGTCAAAGAGTTCAAAGTGGTGACCTTACGAAACACACACCCTCCCTCTGAAATAAGCGTGGAGCCTTGCCAGAACAAAATGAAAGGCTTAGACAAAGTGTTAAGGTTGGCCCAGGTGAAAGATATAATAAGAGCTGAAAAATGGTCATCTTAACCTTAGAGTGGATCAATATGCAGCAACACTCCAACGTCAGCTCAATTACCTCATCTTGATAGTGGATTGCTACACATGTTTAAACAAGAGTGAGTGACAGATTGTTTTTGTAGAGCTATAATGTAGACATATGGTTTCATTTATCTTTAATACATCATTTGTCCTTCTATATTCTTTCTACAATTATCTAAATAGTTGCCTTATGTTCAAAATGTACTGTACAGTTTGAAAATGACATGACCTATACCCAGATCCTTTATGTTCAAAAGTACCCAACTAATTGTACCGAGGAACAGAACGGAAGATGCATCAGATATTCAAGTGTCGAGCCTTTATTTTTTTCCAAGTCTGAATGTGATCCTTAGAGCACAGAGGAAGTGAACCCCAAAGAACTGAAAGTCACTCGCACAGTTTCCACAAGGGACCCACACAAGGAGATTTCCCACGCTGGGACTGTAATATGCTGTTGCGTTCTCGCCCACTCATCTAATATGTTTATCATGTATCCTCTCCAACTGCACCTCGTCTCCTGTCACATCCTGCTCCTTGATTCTTACTTTGTTGCAATAACACAGCAGCAGACATGCACGAGGGGATGTGAGGGACATCCTATGGGAGGAAAAGAAAGCACCTCCACCCACCAGGGGGTCCAGGCTATGAGGCGCGTCTGTGTCGGGGAGACGCACAGCACATGTCCACTCCTGGGGGAGATACTGAGGAATGTGCACATTGGGGTCATCTACTGCTCTCGTCTTCGTGGCCACAAAGGGGTTCAGATCAATGTTTTCTTGCCACCTATTTTAAACTCTAGCTCATGCAGCCATAAGTGACGAGGGCTATCAGGGTTCTGAAGGGTTCGTTCTTGTGATGAACATACAGTATGTGCTCTCCAGTACATTGGCTCTGTTAACAGTCAGTCTGTAACTGACGTTTGGGACATGAGCACATGTCCTATTTTTTCAAGTTCATTTCTACTTTTCACTCATAAACATCAATTATTTATATGAGAGGAATTCGTTAATATCTCCTCAAAGTTAGATTCATGTTTTATTTGACCATGTTTGTCCTAAAAGGTCAAAAGTCAGATAAACTAAGGAGAAACAAAAAGACAGGCCTGTATGTTCAGGTTTATTCACAGCGTTTCACTGCCCCCCGGTGCTGTAGAACAAACACTCATGCAGGCAGTCAGTGCTGCTTTATCACCCCTGGAAAAACATTTTCAATCTTTTTGCTGAGACTCAGTGTTGCTCAAAATTAAAATATAGAAGTCAAATGTTGAATAATTATTTTTAAGTCAGTGGTTCCCAACCTTCTTGGCTTGTGACCATTCAAATGGAGTAATGTCGACGATGCATTCATTGGAATTTGATTGGTGCGATTATTTCTTATGTTGAAGATATCAGTATTTGGGTTATTTGTGATGTGTTGTCTATTTACCAGGTGTAAAGAATCTTTTTCCACCCTGAGAGGTTCTGTGTTTCTGTCAAGGGAGTTCAGGGCAGGACCCAATAGCAGACCACGAGACAGGATTCAGGTACAGAACAGACTTTATTTTACGCTGTACAGAAGGCAGGATCGACGGTGTGGTTACCCGTGGACCGACACCGGAGGGCAGGCAGATCACCTGTGTGGATCCCTTGGTCCGACACAGAATGACCTGCAGGAATGACGGTGGAAGACGGTACGGGGTTGAAGCGGGTGAAAGACGGTACGGACTGGCAACCCAAGACTGCAGGACCAGGGATAAGAATCAGAATCTGGTGTGTGAGCTTGCAGCAGGTAATCGGCTGGAGTGTCCGCAGCTGTGCACTAATCAGGGGTGTGGCCATGGGAGGTGTCTGGAGGCAGAGGAAAAACAGAGCACATGGCACACAATAACAAACAGGGGAATGACAGAACACATGAGGAGAGGAGATCAGGGGAAACAGAGGTAACACACAACGGGTCAGACAGGGATCCTGACAGTTGCAACCAATATTCCTGACTAACTAAAGGCTTTGAAAGGCACACTGTGTAGAATTTAGTGGCAACCAGCAGTGTGGTTGCAGATTGCAACCAACTGAATTCCCCTTAGCTCAGCCCTCAGTTTTCAAGACTGTAGTAACATTTTGGTGTAACATGAACATGACTCCGTGAAGAGGACCTGCTCCCTATGAACAACTCATCCTAAGTCAACGGAAACAACGATTCTTAGTTTCAGGTGATTATACACTAATGCAAACAGTTATGAATAGTATATTAAAGCTAATATATTGCCCTAAATGCTACACACTGTACCTTTTCAAATAACTATGATTCTGGCTCTGTCTAAGACTAAACGTTTCTGAAGTAGTATCTAATTGATGGCCTTGATTATGGGCGTGTGTTGAATTTGACTCTTGTCGTTTTATCTCAACCCCCTGTTTGTTCACCACTGGTATGAAAAGACGAACTTATTTAATCCTGCATTTATTTACAAATTTCCAGTAGTTGGCAAAGTTAGTGATTACAACTCAAACCACTAGATGTCAGTGTCAGTTCATTAGTATATCTCACACTACTGCTGTTGGAAGTACAGAACATGAGCAGTGCAAGACCACCCACAAGACATGCAGAGACACATTTTATCGGGACACATGTAATCTCTTTCTGACTTAATACCCACAATGATGATTTTATAGAATGAAATTAACATGATTGAAACATTTAAAATGACTTATTTTAGTAACCATGAAAAAACACAATTGAAGCCTGTGTTACAAAACAAACACGTATAATGTGCATTTGTTTGAACGCACAATTTTTTCTGTCTAATGTTGGAAATGAAAGACAAAATAAACTGGAGCGTCCTACCCTGTGGAGTAGAGGTCAGCTGAGTGTTAGCTTGGAGCACTATGAGTGCTATGGGCATGAATGCAACTAAAAATGGTACAATCATGTTATTGTCCTTTGCACTCAATTTGGCTTGAACAGCATGTGGATAAAGCTGTGACTTTTTATAATATGCGCTATACTTATACTTATATCTATATTAATATATAAATGTAATAACACTTTCTATAAGACTGATAATCAGACAGATCTAAACCGGATGCAAGTGGCAGAGGCCTAGTGATCTGTTTTATCATTAAGGAAAGCATTCATTCAAAAATAGTCCAATTGGAACTTTATCTTCAGAGGAAAGTAGTTCTACTGTTCACAGAGATGTTTGTGGTTTAGTGTTTCTGGAAGTGAATATTGCCGTCAGCATCACAGGGTCTGTTCACTCCAGTGATGTGGTGTGGTAGAAATCTCTGGAAGGGATATCTCAAAACCACAGCAGATACAATTCAGTAAATCATCAAAAAAACGAACTTAGGTCATGTGCTTTCCCCCCCAAGTGACCTCTTATGAGTAACAATGTTCTAGCTGGGCAAAACGGGACGACTTCAGGATGGAAGAGAGCAGGGTTCGCGTTAGGTTTTTGATATATATATATATATATATATATATATATATATATATATATGAACGATGTATTTCCCTTTTGTCAGGGGGGAAGCTGAGAAATAGACTGACTTCAGGTCTTAGATATTGTAGTTTCTATATGAAAGGGTTGGTAATCAGACAGGTGTTTACTGTTTATCAGTCTCACACAGTCTGAAAATCCCACCTGTCTCTGCCTCACCTTGCATTCTGCCAGTAAAGGTCTAAACAGACCAACATTAGTTACATTCATATAAATAAATGAAATTATTGTCTGCTTCTATTTAGCAGTTGGTCCATGTTGTCCATAATACAATGCAGCACTACAAAAAATTGTTTAAAGCTGCATCAATTCCTTGTGGCCATTAGGGGGCAGATGAACTCAAACAAGCTGACAGATACAGAGCCACCACTTATCACTATCTAGAGGCTATAGCTAACATGTTAGCAAACAAGTGCCTACTTTCACATCCATTATACAGGGAGCTCAATTAATATTCATTTGGATTCACATTTCTGTCTGCAAGTTCAATATTCGCTCTACTTTAAGCTCTGGTTTGGTCTTCACCATCAAAGAAAAACATTCAACTGAAAACGTCTGTTCACGCAACTGTGAATATGTTGAGTGCAGTACAAGCTCATAACCAACATTTCAAGTGCATTTAGTTCTTCTCTCCCAAGCAAGTGCCTTAGATGATTGTGAAAATTTGCCGTTTATGTAAAAATAATGCATTTCCCTCCAAATATTCATGGCAAAACGTACAGAGTAAAACCAGTTGGACAGATGGCCATTGACAGGATAAGATCTAGGTAAAATGGTGAGTATGGAGAGGGAGGCAGCATTATGAGACGTTCATATGCATCAGGCCTCTGGACCAGCTGTTGTTCACCTGACACTGGCTCCACTCTACACTGATGACATCTGAATACACAAAGTGGACATTCAGCCACATTTTGTACTCTGCCTGCTGCTGAAATGCACTCTATCAATGCAATGATAATAGCCTTAGATAACTGTAATCAATGTCACTGTTAGCTATAAGCAGAGGGGGCTTTTGTATGATCCTTTGTGTTTCCTACATGCTTGGTTTGCAGACAGCAGAGGTAGCAGCTTTGCTCTTATTTTTATGTGGAGTTGATGGCTTGTGCAAACAGCAGCACGTAATAATAACGCTTTATTGCTCTTCCTATTGCGTTAATGCTGTCACATAATCTCTCTCTGCTTCCTGTTTGCTCGAGAGCTCTTTCTCATTCACATATGGGACAAAAGCGCCGGGCAGACGGATGTTGTCATTGTCCGATGAGGCAGAGCAGAGCGTGTTTCCAAGGTGAATAACAGTTCCACACAACATCAGCTGCAGAAGGCCTCATGATTCACAGCAAATATATCGTTCGGTCATGTGAATGATTTAACAAGCAGACTGAGATGGAGTTTGCACGTCATTGTGCACATAATACACCTGACATATGTTTACATTTGATGTTTCATCTAGGTCACTGGGTTGAGTATGTGAGATACGTAAAATACTGCTGGTGTCAGAAATATCATAGTTAACGTGTTTTCATAAGTGCTACTGTGTCATATGTAAGTTTGTCCTGCTCAGCAACTCATTGTAAATTCCAAAGATAAAAAAATAAATACTTAAACCATGTATTTCTTTCAATAAGGACAACACAATTTAGCATTTTTCTTCTTCAAATAATTTACTTTATTTGCTGTTATGTAAAAAAAGACAACAGTGATATAAATATTATGATATAATTTGCACATTTTCTCATGTTTAGTAAAAAAAAGAACACATTTCGCAGGCAAATAAATACGAATAAATAAGTAAGTACCTTACATGCCTGTTAATAAACAGTGTAAGACGTTGACAGAGAGACATCACAACCACAAACGTTTGCCTATTGGCAAATAAAAGAGTGCTTTTCTCCTTCCCTCCTGTTTGATTGTCACTCAGACTGTTGCACTTTCACATGATGTCCAAACATCATCTGTGTTCACTCAACAATCCATTTAAGGCATCAACCTCCATTCTCCTTTTCTCTTCAATCCTCGGCGTCTACAGAACACGCGCCATCCACGGCTGCTCTCGTGGCGATCTGTGCGTCTGCACCCGCAGAGTCCAGCTTCATGGTGCAGCAGATAACGTCATGCATCTCTTGCCTTCTCAAACCTTGAGGCAAACCACAAACGATCCTCTATGGAGAGAGTTCACACCTTCTTGGTGGCCTTGGCGTTTGGTTTGGCTTGGCACACTAGATCCCTGTAGGTCGGAGAGCGGAGGAAGCGAGGGTAGCAGTCTTTGGCCATGAGCATGTAGATCTTGTGCTGGGCCGGCTCGAAGCAAGAAAGTGAAGACACCAGCATGTTTGCTCTGGTGATGTCACGAGTTTCGTGGTCGATGTTAATCTGGTGAAAAAAAGGACAAGGAGAAAGAACCAGATTAGTTTTTTCCCCCCATCTGGAAAGTGTGTTTTGGGGCCTCATCATCTAACTTTAAGGATGCAGATTCTAATCCTCTGCTGAGGTTGGTGTTTCCTTACCTCCCGTGGCGCGTCGTTGCCGATGAATTCATCGTAGATCTTCTGGGCTTTGGCTGGTAATTTGGTAGTCGACTTGGTTTTCCTGTAATCTTCACAGGCAAAGTAAAACAAAATGTTCTCCTCGCTGAACTCAGACACCAGGAAGGCAGTGAAGGCACACAGTCCATCTGAGGAGAGAGAGACAATTTGTTAAATTGAATTACTTACTGTACATAATGGTCCCCGCAGGGGCTGCTTGCGTCTGTATGCGTCACGACAGTATGCGATTACTGGTATTTGCACGTGCCGTTTAGTGTGCAAATGTGTCAAAAAATGCTATAAATCTAGATATTTACTTACATTTGCTGGACAGGAGTTTTTCAAAGGACTCTTTCCACCTAAGGCATTCCTCCAGGTTTGGCCTGAAAACAGATGAAGCAAGATTAGATTTCACCCAGAATTTCAACCAAGGACACAGTGAACAATGTAAAGTGAAGTTGTAGGAACATATAGCACAGTTTGTGTGATGCTTACTTATTTTGCCCTATTTTGCAGCAGGATAGATTCCAAGTGGATTTTTGCAGAATGCTTCCCAGCATTGCTTTCAGCTCCTTGGCCCTGTGAGGAAAATAAAACAGGTTAGACACATTTTTCCCAAGATCAACATTGCATACTGGCAAGCCATTACTGTGCAGTACAATTCACCACACAGAATCCACACGAAGTCTAAAAATAGCATAAACTGAAACGGACTCTTTTAGCGTCTCAAATGCTCTCACACAGATGCACAAAGACAGAGCTGTCCTCCATATCCTGCAATGAAACATCAGCCAAGTAAGTGTTTGCATGAAACTCCATGTACCTTTCCAAGCAGCCGGTAGGCAGCGATGCCAGTCCTTTGCACATACTGTAGCAAGAGGTTGGAGCCGGTAAGGGTGGTTTCTCGAGCAGGTGGCAGTTAAATATCCTTTTGGTAAAGCTCAGTAGGGAGCGAGATTGTCTGTGTCTGAAAGCCAGAGCAGAGGCTTTATAGTCCCACCGCCCCTGCTTCTGACATGTCATCAGCCCTCTCAGCCAATCACAGAGAGGTTGAGAGAGAGAGGTAGAGAGAGAGAGAAAGGGTGGCGAAATGATAAGTCGCTGATGTTTTTCTTGCATGTCCCTGAAAACACGCCACAGTAAATCTTTTGGTGTTTTCATTTCACCCTTCTCCTTAAAAACAACTAATTTACACACATGACAATTCCAGTGATGTGAGAATATTGTAGCCAGCTGTTAGATAATTGTGTACCTTTCAAAAGGAAGGAATATTCTTGAACTTGGCACAAGTAAGCTCACAGTTTTTTCCTCAGACATTGAATTCATGACAATCCTCTCTCTCACACACACACACACACACACACACACACACACACACACACACACACACACACACACACACACACACACACACACACACACACACACACACACACACCTACACACACCTACACACACCTACACACACACACACACACACACACACACACACACCTACACACACACAACAGAGCTTGTATAAATTAAGGTTTCAAATCGATCAATCTGTGTGTATTACCTTACAAGCCGATACACTAATACCATCTAGTGATTACTACGATCACACCCAGCCTCTTTATGGACCTCATAAAAGGTGTTCATTCCAGGGACAGATGGGAAGGATGTGTGGTATTTACTCTGTTTAATTATATTACTGTAAAGCCAACTGCTCGACACAGAAGCTGAAGCAGAAACGTTTCCCATATGGCGAGTTGCAGGTTGCTTATCTCAGGTTTGCTCATCATGTAATTTAGACTTGTTTGGCATAAGAAACTCTAAGCCTTAGAGTCTAAGGCAATACAAGACTGAAGAATTGTTATGATTCTTACTGCTGTACAGTGGCCTCTAGCTGGCATATTTCCAAAATAGAAAACACAGCCTGGTACAGCAATATGAATGAATCACAATGTCTGTTTTTGTGAATTTGTTGTTCGATTCAAAGCTACAACAAGATCTTGAGCAACCAGAGCAAATACAGAAATTAAGAGAAATAAACCACAGATGACAGTGGAAACATTGTATTTTCACCCGCCATGCAATAACCATGGGCATTTCAAGGACTTGAGACCCAACAGGGCCATGTGATAGATGAAATGAACTCTCATAAATAAATAAATAAATATATTGATAGATATAAAAAGGTTTGTTGTCAGATAGTTATTTTTATGAATTGTGACATCAATGTGTCACTAAAAAGCAGCTATACTCAGGGTCTTCAATAAGAGCAGTCGGTATATGTTTTCCTCTGTAGATGGAGAAAGTAAAATGCCAAGAAAATGTGTTGTCATATACTGACACGGAATAATAATTACTCTTTTAATTAAAATAACAAAAGCTCAGACTAACACATCATCTTTTACATGAAGCATTGATGTTCATGACAGGAATGCTAATTCAGAGGATTGAAGTATTCCAGACAACATGAACTGGTAGAGATCTCAAGCTTAAACGTGTATTACAACTTTTTAAAATGGGTAAAATCATTTCCTTAAACATGTGGTTTACAAGAAAACGATATAATCCAAACATTTGAATGTGTTTTCCTGACAAGCGACCTTTTTTGGTGCATGATGATTGTGTCATTTCAGATGTAATAGCTCAAAGTGCACTTCCTGTGATACAGAAGCATTTAACAAGATCTTTGGTTGTACCATGAGAAGGCAGCACAGATTAGGATGAGTCAGCTAACGTAGACTGGAGGTGAAGAACAATAGATGTCCGAACTTGTCCAGATTCATTGTGCTGGGGAGGATTTAATTGCACCATTTTCATTGCCAGGGAAGAACAAAGGTTTGCATGAGAAGCCTGGGGGATCCCGGCCGCCCACTTACCTACTCGTACACTCATACTGTGATGTCAGCACACTTCTGCGTCTCTGACAGCCCTATTGACACGGCAAACCGGAAACTAGACTATTATAGAGCGAAGAGAAAAAGTCTATTACGTTGTTGAGCGAAAGGGCTTTTATGGAAGTTGGAGATTCACTGTCCTTGAAGCTCGAGGATGAAACACATACTCACCAACCCCACATCACTATGTGCGCAAACAATATTTCTATTAGACAGATATAACACTAAAAGTGTCTCAGAAATAAAAAGTTGAACAAAGTACCAGCTCTGCAGGCCATCCCTGTGTTTTATCATTCAACCCTTTGTGACAAATATAATGAATAACAGACAGATGTGCACATGAATTAAAGCTTTGAGAGAGGGCTTTAACATCTTATTTCTCAGAAAAACCCTTTGGGTGAAATCCCTATCTTAGATCTAATCAACAGAGAGTTTTAATGTCTGATTAGCAGTTTCCTAGTTATGCCGTTTGTTGCCCTTAGGCTGTCATACCTCCCTTTACACTTATGACCACCATATGGGATAGTACCCCCTGAAAATGTTTTGATTCAATAATCTATTGGTTAAATGGTCATCGCTAACACACTGTCTGGTGAACTGTGATGCGTTGAGTATCGAGGTTGTTTGGGGCTTTTCTTACAATGCCCTGGAGCGTCTTTGCCTAGATTTCAGCCCTAAAAAGAGTCAGAATTTAACCAAGCTATCTCAACATTGCCCAAATTTACCACCAAATTTAACTCAGTTTTAACCATTGACCTTGATAAGAAGTGGACGTAGTCACCGTGATGTCCCACATTGGTTTGCGGACCGTTAAGTCTGCGTTTTGACCATCATCTGGGTTTTTCTCAACCAGAAGTGACACGACAGGCAGGAGATAAGTAAGATAAGATAAGATAATCCTTTATTGGTCCCTCAGTGGGGAAATTTACAGGATCACAGCAGCAAAGTGGATAGTGCAAACAAGGTGCATGGTAAAAAAACAAGAGCAGCAGGTATTATAAATAAGTAATAAACAGTAAAGAATATCAACTGAGTAAAAAAGTACAGAAATCCACAATAACATAAATAAAATCATAATATTATACATACAGACAGATTATTTTTTTATTGCACATTTGTTTTGTGTTAGTGTTGTGTGGTCTACTGGGAGCAGAGCTGACAGCGGCAGGAAGGAAGAACCTGCGGTACCTCTCCTTCACACACCGGGGGTGAATCAGCCGGCGGCTGCACAGAGCTGCCAGGGCGTCCCGCATGGGGTGAGAGGTGTTGTTCATCAGGGATGATAGCTTAGTCATCATCTTTCCTGTCTCCCACCACATCCAGTGGACACCCCAGCACACTGCTGGCCTTCTAGTGCAACCAGATTCTGAAAATGACATTTTCAGGTGACCAAAATGTTGCAATTAACTGAATGAAAACACACTGTAAAAGCGTTAAAGTTCTACAAAGAAAACATGCACAATGCTGTGGTAGTGACCTGCAGCAAGAGGAATCGCTCCCTGATGGTTAATAGAAATAATGCAAGTTTAAGGCACTTCCACATTGGCTTCACTTTCAAGAACCAGATGTTGCCACCTGGTTTAACCTAGACAGATTAACATTTTATTTTTACAGATTGTTTCAAATATGCAAACATTGGAACATTTATTGACATGTCACTCTGGGTTTCAATCTTATTATTTGAATCCCAGTGTGGTTGCCTCCTCATGCTTTGAGGAGGCTCCTGGCATTTTTTCCTTTACGACAACACACTCTGAATCAACAAATGAAGTGAGTCTTGAATGAGAGCTTTGCTGCTAGAGATGCAACTTAATCTCTTGTAGAAATGGTGAAGGATACAAAAACAGAACTATATAAATTTACTTCAGGAACTCATTTCTTCCTGTCAAAAATGATTTGTGTGTTTTTTTATCTGCTCTGAATTTCAAAATGGCCTTTACACAAGAACACTGAAAAAAAAAAACTGAACTCAATTTATCTTTAATGTGTCACATTATAATATTGAATCGCACCAAGGAAATGCATCACCAGACACTCCTGATAAACCAGAAGTGACATTTACCTGTATGAGTGAGTTCCAAACGAAAGGTCACATCTCACTCCTCGCTTGCTTCTTCACCTCTGGGACTGATTCAAGGCTGAGGTCAATTTAGGACACTTGCGTCTCAGGGCCCTATTTTACCTCAACCCACAATTCTATTCATATCATTTGCATTCGGACTAAGCCTTTTTACCTCAGGCTACCTGATATTGGAAGTCCTTTTTCCATCTTTGTTCATCTCGAGCCTGGCGAGGACCTTTCAATTTAATGTGGCATCAGCTGTGATGGAGGGAAAGCTCATCTTCAGCTCAGTGTGGTCCTTTCAATGTTCACCTCCATCTGCGAAGATGAAAAAGCAGGATGGGGATCATCCTCTCTTTGGGGGATGCTCTTATCCCAATGCATTGTTGCCAAAGAGAAAATGACAAATAAATCAGAAGAGGTCCCTGATACCTCACTGTCACACCCACAGAGTATGCCGAAACAAAAAGACCACCAACAGGCAACAACAGCAAGATTTTCAATCTTAAATGAAACCTTGATGACAACATGTATTGTGTGCAAAAACTGCTTTTCCTGCTCAAAACTTGCATGCATCTCCTCGGAGTTAAAAAGTCAGTTTTGCTGAATTCTGTGAGATTGAGTTGAAGTTTTTCTTTTGTCACTAGCACCTTACAGTGCTAGCTACAAACAGAGGTTGTTCTTTTCGACACATTTTTGTGATTAGCAATTTGACAGAGATTGAGCACAATACAGATAGCACACATGTGGATTATAATGCAATAGTGGTTGATGGTTTTTCACAGTGAAAAAGTCATTTTAGTAAACTTACTCGTTGGTGCTACCATTGAAGCCCACAGGTAGTAAATGCTTAAGTACTATGTGCATTCCATTGGTACATACAGTCAGTTGCGAATTGATTAGGAAAGCTAATTTCCCCCTGGGGATGAATAAAGTTTATATCTATCTATCTGTCTTTGCTAAAACAATTTACATTCTATCTGCATTAATGAGACTAAATATTGAAAGACATCCCGATGCAAATAAAGTCAAAACTACGACAAACTAGAGCCTCCAAAATGACCATTAAAGCCTAACATGGCTATTGCTAGTACTCAGTAAGCTAGCAGCTTGTGGGAGACTGAGGCAACGCACAATGAGTGCACGCAGGTAATCTTACAACAGTCCTGCAACAGCCACAGACACCAAATTGTTCCTTTTCTTTTGTCAGAGCATTTGATTTATTTATTGCTGTTGGGATGTAAAAAAAGTTTCTAAAATACATTATCAACCCTAGCTTTTTGTATCTTTTGGTGAACATTTTGCTACTTGTTTCTACTAAAGATTACGACACAGCTAAAAAAAAATAAAAACTATTATGCTCTGGAGGACAATTTAGCTCTCGACATGTTCCATCAAGGACCAGCTGTTAAATTTGCTTTGCAATGCTGATCACAAATCACTTCCACAATACAGAATGTACACATTAGGCTGCAGAACAAACACATGGAGCAGCTGTTGTGATGACACACTCGAAGTTAACTGAACAAGTTGTTTTATGTGTGAACTTCCAGTGCGCTGCCAGACTGCTGATGCACGTGTACACCCCATGTTCATGTGCGCTGAATGAAACTAAGTGGAGACAATGGGGGAGAGCTTCTCCGCAGACTTGGTGTGACTTCATGCCTGAGGAAGTGCTGAAAGCACCACAGAAGCAATCTTGTTTGAGTAATTGCCCTGCATGTGTTTGTGTTGGAGAAAAGAAGGTGAATTATGGGGAAAACCCAACATCCTAGCCTCGTGTCAATGCCACAGGAAGTGTCTGTAATGTTTCCTGGCATTACATCGGCTTCTTTGTTTGTTTGTTTTTTTCTGAAGGTCCCTCAGAGCGGTGACTCAGTGATGAGTGGAGGGGGACAGCTGGAAGCCCATTTAAACCAATAATTGAATGGAAACATTGAAACAGAAACGAGTGCCTTGCTGGGAAATTCTGGCCTATGGATCTGCACAATATTAGAAATGTTTCAAATGTAGATCCAAACAAACAATACGAATGATTAAACATGTTTTGGTCCTGATGCTTGTGCATTGTTTATTCATTTAATAGTTGAGTATTATGAGTGAAGCAAATTCATGTTCTAATGCCAGATATATATCTCGAAAGGCAAAAGAAATGTAAAATCCTTGATTAATGAAGGGTTTTATTGTCGTCATCACATCAGTACCCTATGTAAATCTGGAATTACACAATTATAACATTTTAAACTTATCAATCTTTTCATTCAACTCTTACCAAGAAGGGTTTTTAAAATGAAAAACCATTAATTTAAAATATAAAACAAATAGGCCATGCAGTTCCACAAATGACAGATCACACGTTTGTATTGCTGCCATTGCTGGGAATGTGATAATACATATAATACAGCAACCCCTTCAAATGAGGCCAAATCCTTGTTTGGCTGGGTTGTAAATGGAGCTGACATTGCACATGTGTTTTCAAAGCATATATTTGCACCATGATGTTAAACTGTCTTCAGAGTAATGTATTTTCATAATGATAATGTAACTGTATACAGCCTTGGTCTTGTTTAATTAAAATGCACATAAATGTTTGCTAAATTCTCAAGATGTAGTCTGGCTATGTGAGAGGAGGAGGCTTAATGATCTGGATTAGCAATTAACATTTTCAAATATGAGATCATTTTTGAACACCCAAATATAACCGTATTCACTCTTTAAACAAAAAGTGCTGAGATTGTTTATCCCAGGCCTCTACAAATGTGTGAAGTGGTCAGTTTGCTCATCTGTCTGTTCGGCCTCTGGGGAGAAGAGGGGCATGCATGCCTGCCGCAGGCCCGACCAGATGCTCACTGTGGCCGTTAAACAATAACCACTGGAGTGTGTTTCGCCCCTCAGCAACACTATGATCCGCAACTACTCCCAGGAGCCTGTTTAGATAGGTCAGCCGAGCTTACAATATGCAAACTCTCCTGAGATTCAAAGTGATAAAATGTTTTCCATTACTATGCTGTTTTTGCACTATTTAATACCCAAATCACTTCATGTTCCAACATTGTGTATTTTCTTTTGATGTTCTCTTTGAGTTTGCACTCCGTTCTTTGTCTGTTAAGGTTATGCAAGAAGTGTGGTCACACCACCTACTTTTGCTGCTTCTCAAGAATTGAAATGGAACTGAATGGAAGTAGTACAGTGTGTAGTTATACCTCAGGCAGTACAGAATAAGTTGGCTAGAGGCTTAATGTACAGTACCAGGTGGGAGATGTGATTCTGTAGAGAGATGTTTGACATAACTGTGCTTTGAGCTAAATGCTAACATTAGCATGGTAACATTTGGTAATTAGCACTTATTTGGCCACAAACCAAAGTGTAGACAAATTTAAATTTTGAGCTGCACACTAGATGAGAAGTCAGGAGATCAGCGAGTGATAAGGATCCACCGTCTGAGAACCATGTATGTCTTTAGCAGGAAGATATTTCAAGTGTCATTTTGACCAACCTGAATATCTGTACAAAATGTCATGGCAGCCCATTTAATAGTTGTAAAGTTATTTTTTTGCAAAACCAAAAATGCTGTTGCAGGTCTGGTCAGAGGATGAGCACAGTCATCAGGCTTCATCTTCATTGGGCCGAAACTGGACTAATTCCATATGTACCAAGATATTCTCAATACCATCCATGCACGGGGCCAGCAGATGTCTGTTGATCGGAATGGACAAAAAAACACCCTGACTGTAAATCATTTATCAATGTGTTGATATCATCTCCGAACACTGAATCTGCAAGAATGGGAGGCACTTGCTGCGATTTTTGGAAAATCAAACAAAAAGGTAATATTTATAGACATTTCAGTCTCTCTTTATGGATTATTCCACAGTTTGATTGGCATCCTAAAGATTGTCTGAGGTGGATTGATCATCACCTGGGGTTATCCATTTATCATACGAATCCCAGAGTTCCTTTCAAATCGGACTATATAACATCAAAGTGGGCTTTCATATGTGCCTTGATTGGAAAAAAAAACCCATTCCCCCACTTTAAGGATGATCAAGTGTACCCTGTTTCCTCTCAACAATATGCCACCTTCTAATCTGTCTTTGAACTGCCTTCTTGGATATCACCACCCCATCTTGTTAACAGACATGATGGTATTCATCATTTCCTGTGTACATATTTACTAGTATTTGATGGCAACATGCCACCAACCCTGTTCACCAGGAACTTTTTAAATGAGAATTAAATTAATTAAAAAATGCTCATATCATTAAGTAATTTATTTATTAATCGGTGCTAAAGTCAATCCAGAGCAAGCACACGTGGCACAACACGTGCCCCGTCTTTGAATGTTGTGAACGTGTTTTGGTTGTGTCATCAGAGGCAACTGACATTTTTAATTTAACATTTAATTTCTTCCAAAACTGCGCTACAAATATTTTTAAGGGCAAAACCTGTCAAGCTGCATTGGAAATTATTTGACTTAATTTGTGTTCTGAACGTCTCTGCTGTCACGTGTGAACTTCATTTTAACCTGAAAGCTCATTGCATTGTGTGTGTGTGTGTGTGTGTGTATCGTGAGGTGTGTATTAGAGTGTAACGAGAGAGGAGCAGGGTTAGCTGAAACAGATTTCACAGTCATGAATAAAGTATAACAGTGATGTTCTCTCCCACAAAACCACCTCCAGCTGTTAAATGACTGACTTGTAGGCGGTCCTTTACCAGTGCTTGCCCTGGAGAAATCACTGATAATGATTAACTTGACGCTGAATGGCTTTGTGTTTTTCTGCTGTACCCCATAGGTGGGGTTGCCAAACGTTGGACCCTGACAACAACAGGACTGATATTTGACTCTTGTCAACATTACATACACACACTATGAATGTACCTGCTGCCTTGGAGATCATAACAAACAATCATTGATGTCAATACCTTGGAGCAGCAGGTACTGTTATTCCCAGAGACTGTTGTTTGTGACTAAAACAAGTGGACAATCCAGTCCTATGGGAATTTGGTTTATTAGGGACCTGATGGTACAGTGTACATATAGATTTGTGGTGACATAATGTTAAAAAGGTGATTGTATGTATATGCTGCTCTTCATGTGTATTTTATTTTACCCAGATGACAAAGCATAATTTGGAATTATACCGCAACTAAGAAAGTGTTTTTCCTTGCCTTGTATTTTGAGTTGACACATTCTACCTAAACAATGGCTGTTGAATGATAAACAGCAGTCTGTTATTGTTTTACCCTGCAGGCACTAAAACACACCCTGGAATCTGAACAACGGAAATTTTTAAATTTTTAAACTTCACGTTGTATTTTTGCTAGCAAAATGCCAACTACATTACAGGTATTCTTCCACTTAATTTGCACATGTAGTGCACACACTTTATTCCAAACAGTCTACAATGAAAGGTTAGTATATTAGTTGTTCATCATATGGCAAGCTAATTGCACAACGCCAGAAAAAGGTACCAAAAACACAATTGGGTGACGTTAAGCTACTCTGCAAATTCCAGATCTGTTTTAGAGTGATTTCTATAGCAACTTTGGATACACTGAAATGTAAATGCTATCGTGCATGAAATGATTTGGCCAAAATAATTCAACAACGAGCTGATGGCTCTAGAGGCAAATTTGATGATGAGAGGGCTGAGACTTCAGTAAATGTGCTGTTAAACCAAACAATGAACACGACTATGATGCTCCACAGAGCTGCAGAATAGGTTGACAAGGCATGTATCACATAAAAGGCATTTAACTCAGTGTTGGAAATATATTGACGAATTGAGCATTATATTTACATCTTCTGCATCAGAGTGTCTAATACCCTTTTGGTATTATGAGAATAAGGCCACGCAGCGCACAAAATATAGATGCAGTTTCATTTTTTAATCGCAAAATATAGTGGGAAGGTTACATTCATGTGGAACACAGTAACATACCATATAGGGTGATATGTTGTTCAGCCAGTTCGGTTGCATTTCCAACAGTTTGGCTTTTATGGTGCACATGCAATAAAGAAAAATATTTGTCTTCCCTGAAATCATTTCAAATCTTATTTTAAAAAGGAGTGCAAATGCTGAGGGAGCACATTTCAAACATTTTTTTGCAGACATTTTCATTACATACTGTACAAGTTGAAGGATATCTAAATAGTTATTCTGAGTATTGCATCATGCTGAAAATTATTTAGGAAATTTGCACAACACATTTTTCAACTCTGAACAGATTATTTGGGGGGTCTGGGCTGTCACTTTCAATTCACCACTAGCAGGAGGCCAATGTTTGACATTTAGTCTAATGAAGCACTGCATGCCCATTATGCGGTAAATTGTAGCAAATTAATTATGTAATAAATTGCAATTTTCACTTTATTAAGGTACTGTAATTAATTACCGGTCAGTAATTTAGCCAAATATTGAGTCATTTTAAATCCAATGTTGATTGTAAGAGATTACATTTAACAATTGTATTTTTCAGTTCAATATAATGGCCTAAATCAAATAAAAAAGATATGAATGATAATAAATCACGACATAATCCTGGTCGCCAATGAATGATGTTCCAAAAGGATGCACTGTATATACAACATACAGAAACATCTCAAAAGGGTTGATAGCACATTTCTGCTCCCTGAATAAGAGTGAATTGAAAACAAAAAGTAACCCAACCCTTCATTATACTTATACACATAGAATACCTGCAAGAGTTTACAATACACAGGATTATGTAGTTATATCGATATCTAATTTGGCACAGTTTGAGATATTAAGTGTTCACTCACTTCATTGTTCAATGTAAGCACACAAACTACCCTATAGATCGAGTCACCTGCGTACGACGGTGTTTATTTCCTAAAGAACTGAAGATAAGTAGAGGTTGTGCTGGGCGATAAAACAATGATATTTATCTCCCTACATATTTCTTTCCCGGTGAAATGAATAAACACCCTAGCCTACTTTTAGTCAAGTACATGTTTTTTTTTTTACAGGCATTGACTGTGTAAACCTCAACAAGTCAATCAAGTTCAACCAATGGAGCTAGCCAATTGCATTTAGGAAATGGTGTTGTATCATTTATTTTATTTCTGACCAAAAATACAAGACCTCCATGGTAATAACTGCATTAGTCATGCCCCAGCAGAGATCACGTCGAACATCAGTTAAATCCATTACCGAAATGGTCCATAATCAAGAGGATTAGAAACTATAAAGTGCTCCAAAATAAAGCTTTGGCATTTACATTTCAATTTAAAAAAGGTCCTGCTGAAGTTATGTTTGATATTGATCCTTGATTTTCTGTTTCCTACAGTAGAAATGAGATATGCATTTCAACTGAAAACAACCCTCAACTCTCTCAGCTGCATCTCAAGTTCTTCATTTTCAAATCATATTTTTAGCAGCTGTAATTCTAAATAAATATTTTGAGTTACAGCTAAACAATATCAATCGTTGCTTGATCCGTTTAATAGTTGTAACCTGTTTAATGTCAAATGCCCAGCACTAACTGGAGGTAAAACAATTAGCTTATCCTCGTCAAATCTCTTCTGTACTGAAGAGTGCAGTCCACCAAGACACTTTGTTTCTAGAGGGATTGCATGCATGGAGCTGGTGTAGACAAGGGAAACAGTCAAGCATTTCGCCCCATCCTTGCAGATTCACAGTATTCAGAGATGATGTCAAAGGGTTAACTCTAGCGATTGACAGTGTAGGTCCAGTTTGATGTCATCTGTGGTCTTCATCGGATTCGGTCAAACAGACCTGCGCTGACTTTGAGCATTTGCCCTGTTTACTATACCCTGGTACATCTTGGACCTGAGGAATCGTGGGTAAGAGTCTTTCTCCATGAGGCTGTAGACTTTAGCTTGGACTTCGTTGAGGCTGGTTGGGGACGGATCTCCCAGGCTCTGCTTGGTCTTTTCCCTGGTGGGGTAGTCAATGTTTACCTGACAGGATAATGAGAGCAAACACATTTATTTTTTTACAAAGTAAAGGTCCCTCACAGTAAGTCATAGTCAAAGTTACACAAACTCTACACCACCTGACCTTTACCAAGTAGTTTTATCTACCTGACCAAACCAAGGCAGTTTCAGATCAGATAAATCATTTGGGGAGGTAATGACAAAATGACCTATTGTGTGGTTTAGTTAAGGGGAGTCGTTGCTGTAATCCAGTCAGTAATCTAAAACAGGAAATGAAGCTAACGACCAAACTGAGGTGGGACTATCCATCATGTTAGCCAATAACTGTACAAATGTTGCACAATTCATGATCAACGTTCTAACAATCAACGAATGAACCAAGAGACTGACTTTCATGAAAAAGGTGAAACGTTTAGATTAGTAGAGCAAAAGTACATTTACAGAGTTTGTGTGACATAGATTAAGTACATTTTTTGGAAACAGCAGTGTTTATGTGAAATGTAATCTTAAACCTTTGTCTCAATCTGATATCACAATCACTATAGTATATCTAAACAATATTTGTAAAAGAAAAACACAGCAGTCACACACCTCTCTGGGCGCCTGAATATCAATGAACTCGTGAAAGATCTTGTTTGCTTTGGACACAAGCTTGGTTGAGCTTTTGATTTTTTTGTACTCCTCGCAAGCCATCCAAAACTCGATATTCTCGTCACTGAACTCTGACTTGAGAAATGTCCGGAAGGCAGCCAGGCCATCTGGAAAAGGAGAAATGAATGAGACGGTAAGGGAAGGAGGTAAAAACAACAAAGGCACTTCACAAACATGATTGATATTGCAAGGCAAGTTTATTTGTATAGCACATTTCAACAACAAGGTAATTCAAAGTGCTTCACATAAAACCATTAAAAGCATCAAAACATAAGGCAAAAGAAAAGGAGATTTAAAAACAATTAAAGAAACAGTGTAAGAAATAAAATGCAGTAGTAAAATGCAGAAATGCAGGAAATTGATTAATATATTAATTGAACGTGGTTCAATTAAAGGCAGCAGCAAACAGAAAGGTCTTCAATCTTGATTTAAATGAGCTGAGTGTCTCAGCAGACCTGCAGCTTTCTGGGACTTTGTTCCAGATATGTGGAGCAGAAAAACTGAACGCTGCTTCTCCATGTTTAGTTCTGACTCTGGGAACAGAAAGTAGACCGGTCCCAGACGACCTGAGGGGTCGGGATGGTTCATAAGGTAGCAGCAGATCAGAGATGTATTTTGGTCCCAAACCATTCAGTGCTTTGTAAACCAACAGCAGGATTTTAAAGTCAATTCTTTGTTGGACAGGAAGCCAGTGCAAAGACCTCAGAACTGGAGTGATGTGATCCACCCTCCTGGTCTTAGTGAGGACTCGAGCTGCAGCGTTCTGACGGACTTTTTACAGAGACCTGTAAATTGCAGCATAACACCTATTTCTGTACAGCAGGATACTGGATGTTTTGTTCTTCTTGATCATAGAGTAGCTTGATCATGTCATAATACCCTTCACCCTAGGTTGATATTTTTCCAGTATGTACACACCCGTGTTCCCAGAAGCGGAAAACGTCTCTCATGACTAGAACACAAACAAAATTGGAACAAAATACTCCCACAAAGAGATCGCTTTTTTTTTGCCTTCTCCAACAGTCAAGATAAGTGATCAATTAATGTGCTCCCCACTGATGATAACACAGAGGAAGGGCATGTTTTTCTATCGGCTCATGTCACACTGACATTATTTACACCCTTCTCCTTTCTGCTGTTTACCTAATAAAGCTAGGCAGAGCAGAGGGGATGGTCCATCTGTGCATATTCAAAAATATTACTTGCATAGAAACACATTCTCACGAGTGTGTACACAACAACAAGCAGGTTTGCATAGACACACACACACACACACACACACCCCCCACACACACACACACACACACACACACACACACACACACACACACACACACACACACACAGTGCTGCTGTTTGAAGAAGTCCCCAAGTAACTGTGGTATCACAAGCAACAGGGCGTTTGCAAGCTTTTACAGTGTTCCCTCTTGTCTACTTGGACTTATTGGAAAGCGGGTGAAAGGTTTTTCTCCCAAGTGACACACTTTCTGAAAAGCTTTCAGAGACCAAAGACCTCCACTGAGAATGCTAAATATTGGTAGGATCATCATAGATTACAGTTGGCATATTTCCTTTATGTCAATTTCAGTAGTTTGTGATGAAGTGGTGAAATATTTAAAAGCATGCTATGTTTATAAATGTGGATTGAAACCCACAATTAGTCATTTTTGCACCAAAAATGTATTGATGACATCTAACATCTTAACACATTTATTTGTTGAAAAATCTATGTAAAATATCTCACCACTATTTACCTTATTTTAAGCTCAATGGCCGACCCTAAAGAAGATAAGTGGTTAAAGATAATGGATGGATGGATAAGCTGACAGTTAATTCATCAACTTAAATTCACTAAACAGCTACGTAAAGCTATGGGGAGCTGCAAAGATGCAGGTGATAATTCTGTCTAGGTTCATCACTCAACCCCATCTCATAAAATAAATAGCACATTTCCGCCACCATTGATTCACATCTTTGGTTTTTTGTGTGTCCTTAAACAACACGTTACTGTGAAACGGTCATGGAAATATTTAGGCAACGAAACTACAGTGATGGCTGCAGTTAGGTTGAGGCAACAAGACCACTTAGTTGGGTTAAGAAAGACATCATGGTTGGACCTAAAGTAAGTCCATAAACACATCACTAACGTACCTTTAAAAAAATGAATAACACTTAGAACAAGTGACGAGGTTTACTGGAGTTCCAGAGTGTAGCATATTTACACAAATTTGTATAAACCGGTCAAAGTAAAATAAGCGCTCGGCTGATTGATTGATTTTCCGCGCCCGCATGGCTCTCATCTCTCGGATTTTGACAGTGATTTGCCTTCATACAGGAGGCTGTCCAGAGACTCAAGTTTAAATACACCAGAGCAATTAGGAGCAGCTGGGGCTGAGACAATCAGTTGGGGCTCAAGCTGCACACTGGGACGAGAATGCAGTCAGGTGTAATTGGTAAACACTATCCCTCCTTTTGAATTAAATTAAGGACGAGGTGAATGCAACAACCCATCAAGGGAACATTCAGTACTGTGGTCTTATTGCTTTGACATTACTTAATGTGATGTATGTGCGTTCAGGTGCATGTTGTATTTCACCTCTCGAATGTGTGTGGCCAATTGAAAAAGGAAACGCAGGTGTGTCACGCTTTCTCCGCCTGGGGGGGGGGGGGGGGGCTCTATTCTTGGCTCTGTAACAAACAAAGGTGTTGTGTCAGAACCTTGATATGGACAAAACAGATAACTGTCATGTGAGTGCAGGGTGTTTACAGCTTTCTTTCAGTCTAGGCTGGCTGTCTCTAATCCCTTTGTCAGCAGTGTTTCATATGATCACCATAATCACTTTGATGACAGACCTGTGTGAAAAGTGGTTCATCCTAGTTTTGCAAGCTCAGACCAAAGCTTTGAAAGGTAATTGCGATTGAGGACAAAACTAGGCAGTTTCTTTTCTGCTTAAGGACTGAAAATTGTTTTGTTTTTTTAAATGGAAAAAATACACTGCAGGCATCACAAAAACAAGTTTTAGTTTCAGAAGTGATTACAGATAGGTTGTGAAAACAATGCAATACACCCAAGAATTTATTTTATGAAAGAGACATCCATCAAAAGCCTTTTGCATCAACAGGCAAAGAAAAGTGTGAAGAAACGAAAAGTCACAACTTTCACGTCGGTGACAATGATTGAATGTCTCACATGTACAAATGAAACGGCAGCGATAGGATCAGAAGACAAATGATTCAAATTCTGAAAAGAACCCTGTGGAGTTTTATTTGAGATTAATCCATTTGGAGAAACAAGGTTTAGTTTAAGGCCAAAGACAGTCGGTATGGCCTGATTGCTTGGCCCGTTATTGCTGCTTGCAATGTTGTTGAGGGAGGTGCGAAGAACACACACACTCCTTGCTTTATATTTGGATTGTAAATTTTAATATAGGAGTTTTGGACTGTTGTTCAGACAAAGCAAAACTTCTGAGGATATGACATTGGGCTCTGGGAAAGTATTTGCCAAAATAATGTCAATTAATTAAGAAAACAATCGGCTGATAATGAAAATAAGGTAGTTTCATCCCTAGCTTAACAACGTGTTTCTTCTTCATGAAACATTTGCTGATAGTCGGATTAAATAATCGGCCAATTTTGTTCTTCTCACTGTGCGAATGTTAGTGAACCAGAATAATTTTCGATTGATTGCCAAGAGGAGAAAGCGCTGAAGTTGTTGTAAAAAAGAAGCATGGCCCTTTAATAATCTAAATGGATCTATCTATCTGTATATATATATATATATATATATATATATATATATAAATAACTTTCCACTGGAGAGATGATTATAAAAAAAAAACAGACTCAGGCTGCGAATGTTGTATCCCCTGAGATATGGACTGTGGCTCAGGTAAAATAATTAAATAAAACGGTTTGATGCTAAATTTAAGCGAAAAGAAGAATAACAGATCAGACCAAGTAGAAGGAATCCAGGTGGAAGAGGAGGACAAGGGCCATCCAATCTGGTAACCCCAGATGAGAGACTTGCTGCAATAATTGGACAAACATCCAGAGTGGAATATGTCCGAGAAATGAGGGTGAAAGTGAGGACATCCAGACATCCTTTCCTCCAGAGGTAATTTATTTCACAAGTGTATTAGGGTTGTACCGAATAGTTTGAAGCTTCATGCTTGACATTCCGATCCTCAATCAACATTTGATGCTGCGCAGCTGCTTTTTTTGCATGTTTATTCATCATGTAAATTCTTTATTTCTAGTGTCAGATAATGATCAGACTACATTAATATGAGCAGTATTATGCTTTTTATAAAATTAGATTTCAGTGGTGGCTGTGTTGTTTCCGACTAATGTGAGCCAAACATTTGTTATTATTCAAGAACATTGTAATGTCCATTTGTGGAAAAAAAGATGGATGCGATCATTTCTAAATTTCATCAACATATTTTATCTACATCTGTAACAAAACATTCAGCTGCAACCCATTTTTGTTGGCGTTTAACCTTTCAAAAATAGCGTTTCCACTCCAGTCAAAAAGCTCTCCTGCAGTAACTGGGCGGGCTGGCAGTAATCTAACAGCACCATGAATTACATTTATACAACCACAATAACATCAAATCACATTTACTCTCTTTTAAATGTCAACAGACATTCAAAGCTTCATTCGAAATGATCTATAAAAGCTAAATATTAAAATAATTGATGAGGATGAATGGGCGTCAATTACATGGTTACATGGGGCAAACAGAGGAGGGAAAAGAACAGGATTTCGGTTATTAGTGCATTTTACAACTTTTATGATCTAATAATTTATATCGGGGATATTCGTGTGCTCTGGGAAGTTGATTTACCTAAAAACTAAATTTTCCACTTTCCTTTTCAACCTTGGACACTGATTTTCTCTCCAAGTTCTCAAAATAAACTGGGATGGACTACAACCGACTTGGATCAACTTTGTCGAATCATAAGGCAGTACGGTAATTACAGCTCTAAACAATACACCAATGTACATCCTGTTTGTTGTCTTTATCTTTTATTATCGTGGCTTTTTCAGCGCAAATAGCGTTCTCTATCTGTTATTGTTTTCCTCATTTCTTGTGGCACCTATTGAGCCGTGGTTTATGTCACTTGCAAAATAAACATTTGTTTTACAGTTTACTGCAACCATCTAACAACATAAAACTAGTTCATGCCTAAGATGATTTGTTTTTACTTGTTCTCCAGAAAAGTACTATCAGAGTTTTTAATATCAATCATACAAAAATCAAAGCAGGAGGAAAGCTTCTTATTGTCGCCCTGCTTCCGAATGAATATTTGTCTTCTAATCCAAGTTTAAATTTCTTTCCTTTCCGGGGATCAGTAAAAGGCAAGGATGTTGACAGACAAAGGTTGGTTTTCTTATCACTCAAAGAGCAGCAAGAGTGTGTGCTGGAGTCCTTCTGGAGATTGAAAAGAAATCTCAAAAAGTGCACAAGCTCTGAATCCACTTGTGTTTTTCCTTCATCTGTCAGACCAGATAATTCGATACCGCTGATGTTAGGTCACGTAAGCTTTTTAGCAATTCAAAAAAGAAATGCCCGTCCTGTTTGTGCTGATGGATTTGTGTGAGTGAGTCTGTGCCAGTGTGTGCTTGGTCCATGGGGAAGGTCAGAGACATGTGACTCATTCTGGGAAGGAGTCCTCACAACACAGAGATGAGAGCCTTACATAAGACAGGCTTGGAGGGGGGGGGGGGGGGGGGGGGGCGAAATGGACTTGTGCTTTGCAAAAAATAGACAATTTCTATTTCGTAAACGGAAAAGCATTACTGCTACATTAAAGTGTCTTTAATTTTCTTCATCGTGAAAAATAGAACATGTCGACTTACATTTGTGAGACAGGAGATGATCAAACGATTCCGACCATCGAACAACCTCATCCGTTGATACTCTGACGGCGAAAAAGACAAAAGGACACTGCCTGAGTAAGAAGCTAACCCAAGCTAACACAAGATGGGACTGTATGTATTATTGAAGGGCAGCAGAGTTTGATGCATGAAATACTCTCGACTCACAGGCCATCATGAAATTGAATTATCTGGTTCAATTTAGAGAATGATGAATGGAGGAAGGAGATAAGATGGAAGAACAATAGCTGCACATGTTAATGCTCCTTTATGAAGTGGTGAATACGTGATGGAACGCAGTCTCTTGGAGATTAGAGGGATGCATTATGACTATTGCACCGCTCCATCTTTGGAACGTTAGGGTAAACATGAAGAACATTCTCGACAGCTTAAAATCTCTTAATAATGCCAGATCTGCCACAAGTTTCTCAATAAAGTTTGACATTATTTTGTGTCCGAGCACATTGTCTGTTTACTTGGATTGACAAATTAGGGAAAACACATTTCCTTGGACGTACTTTAATTGTCATGAGGCTTTAATTGACCACCCACATCCTATGCATAATATTACTTTGTAATATTTGCAAATCAAGGCATTATTAAATGTCACTGAGAGAAATGTTTCCCTGTTGTCATTAGAAAGTAAAATAAAAGTTAAATTGTATCACTCTAATCTTTAGTATATGAAAAACAAAAGGTTGAATTTTTCATTTATGTTGCTGGCTAACAGGACAGTACATTACATTGAACATCCCACTGAAATAACACAATCTGAAAGAAGACTCTTTTTCCATCAAGAGTTTTAAAATGTTGAATGTAATTTCATAACACGTCCAAACTTTGCAGGCCAAGTGTGAGGTCTAGAGAGTTATTTAACACAACAGAAGCTGGCGCAGGATTTGTTGGCAGACTCACTTCAGACACCTGGCAGTGGTTTCGTGGGCAGGAGGCAGGAACTCAGAGAAGTCACTGTAGGAGTCCGATTTGTTGGACAGGCAGCCGAGTCTGGTCTTCATGGTGCTGATCCTGCTGAAGAAAACAGCAAAGAAAAGGCAAGTTTAACAACAAGGCAATTCAAAGTGCTTCACATAAAACCATTAAAAGCATCAAAACATTCGGCAAAAGAAAAGGAGATTTAAAAATGTATTGAAACATTAAAAACAGTCATTAAAACACTAAAAAGCAAAAAAATAGATTTGCTGCAGTGCAGTTCAAGAAATAAAATACATTCGTAAAATGCAGAAATGCAGGAAATTGATTAATATCCTTGAGGTTCAATTAAAGGCATAACAAAAAAGTCTTCAGTCTTGATCTTCTAGGGAATAATTCACAATAGGATTGTGCTCAAAGCACCCGCAAAGGGTAAAACGCACCCATAACTGCACTGCTAAGCAAATAGCATCACATTTTTATGTTTTTAAATGAAGAACTATGTGTACATTTAGCGCAAATCTGCCCTTTTCCATGGAAATGAGCCTCAATCCAAAAACAGTCCAATTCACAAAGATCAGCGGTACAGTTAGTTAAATTATTAAGGACTTCACAAAGTTGGTGGCATAGACTTTATGTAAGTGGAAGGGGAGGTCGTCACCGTGACATCACCCAGTGGTACTTTGTATGTGTGGAAGAACCAAAACAAAGTGGAAATGTGATATTAAGACTAAGTGCTTGTAGTCAACAAATTACATAAAACTGTAAAATGCATTTTTATTGTAAGCTCAGCACCATCAAGAACACGCCATATTTTAACTGTTGCCAGGGTGGCTAATCATATGTTTATGCCTCATGTAGTTGGGCTGCCCCTTTAGATATTTAACCTATGCATACGTTCTAAAATGCTGTTAGGAGACCTGGTGAATCAACTGCAATAAGATGCAGAGAGATAAGGCCAAATGACAGGACTGGACTGGAGGTCGACAACAGGTGCAACTCCATATGCAAGAAGCTGAATCATTATGCCTCAATCGGCAGGGAGCTTCAAACATCCCTGATATCCAAATTCACACCCTGGTAAGGTTTCTTATTTCAGTGTAGTTTGCAGAGTTAAAGAAAACCATGACTGCAACTGAGGTCTAGGGGCAGCAGTGTCTCCGATAGTCTCAGTAACACTATCCAGCTTGCATGAACTTAAAATATGTTCTGCAGCTCTGTGCTTGCCGTATTTTTCTTTTACAGACGACGTAGACTTCACCAATCAAAGCTATCATTGCGATAGAACACTGCATACCAACCTCTAGAATTATTATTGATAATGAGTAAATTATTCATTTCTTTGGCTTTGGAAAATAGATGATGGCCCTTAATTGTAATCATTGTTTTTTTTCAATTCACTACACTCAACAAGAATTGAATGCACTGAAATGAACCACATCCCCATCACATTCTGTCGCATTTTATTAGTACACTGCTGCTGCCATGTACTATCCGTCACTGTTCTCCCTCCGGGACACATTGGTCTCTCCAGATGGGGCACGGTTGTAAAGATGCTCCATCAAAGGCAACACATTTGTGTAAAAGTAGGTTTATTTCACAGGAAACATGAATGATAACCATCTAAAGGACATGACATTCAGGCAAAATCGTCCAAGCTAGAATGTAAAGGGCCATGACACGAGTAAAGACAACGACATAACAAATGAATGAATTCTGCTTCACCGCCTTTCTGATGTCATTCGGGGTTTTGACCCTTGACTCCCACTGTGAAATGTAAATGCTGCATGGGTGAAAAATAAAAAATGAAAATGTTGACCCCTTTCTAACTTGAAAAATAAGTATTCCAAACTTTTTCGGAAAAACCCTGCAAGATTATATTTGTGTTTAAATAATATGAAAACAACAAATTCACCATTGGAGTTATGAGCCGGAGTACATTTGAATTTGTTTTGATTAAACATACAAGATATAAGGTGTTAATTAGATGTGTTTCATACCTTGGTTCAGCTACACATTTCGAAGTGTTTCAATCTTCTCAGATAACGCTCACAAGCGTTTTCCCCTCACTGTCAAACTATTCCTTTAATAGAGCATTAAGAGCTTATATTGCATATATATATATACATATATATACATATATATATAACCTCTGCTTAATTCATCTCTTCTGGGAGACCTGAATACAGCAGAGAAACATAGCTAGACAAAACAAAAAAATGACCAGATAAACAAAAGAACATGACATACAAGGCACCCAGGCAGACATAACAAAAGCACACACAGCATCAGTGACGGTCCACCTAAATATATTTGACATTACACGTTTTAAAATCGGCCAGTGGAATGACACATTACATTTTTAAAATCCTCTCCAACTCATTCCATTTATGGGCCTCAAAGTAGTGGACGGCAGTCTTCCCATGTTCAGTGTTTACCCGAGGGGTATCTTAGGTTTCGTGACGGATCTGTTCTGTAAAAGTTTCCGGAGAACTCCAATAGACAATGACGTGCTTAACTAAAACAACATGTATCTGTTTTCATAGTATTTGTCTGTTCACTCTAAGTGTTTCTCTAGTATTCCTGTCTCTCAGATGGTGTCATTGCAGTAGTAGAGCTGGAACAGTGGGTTGTTTTGATGCTTGAACCTTCAATTGGGAACATTGCCTTAAATGTATTGTTCATTAGTCACCTGGAAGCCATTTGCTTGAATTAATGGACTCTATCCACCACATTAATGCCAAGGCTCTTTAAATTGTCCCTTTGTATCTTCATCTTCCTCGGACAATTTGTTACAAGTGTGTTTGTGTGTGAGACAGACAGCATGTGTGCATTTGTGTTTTGGTTGGACTAATATATCCGGATTCTGTTATTGCCTTGAAATGAAAATTGGATGGCGGTCTGCTTTCATTATGTGTGAGCCCTAGAGGGGTAAATATAGGAGTTTGCATATGAGTTTAAAAAAACAACACATACCTGACACACTCTCCAGTGAGGAGGGAGCATTTGTTTGGGTTTTAGTGGAGAGTTGTTTACATGCTCTTTCTGAAGTGTTTCCAACCGATCAAGAATAAATCAAGTAACACACTGAAGTGTTCGCAGCTTGTGCCGTGTGCCCCAGAAACAGCCATGTTATGTATAAGACAGGTGCACTGGACTGGAAGAGTTGTTTGCATGTCATCTCAAGGTACACTTCATTTGCTAATGTAGATTTATTTTCAGAGAGGATTAATAGAAATTATAATGCAGCGGGCCTTGTATTGACTATGAGTTTGAAGTTCACATCAGATTTCCCCGCAGACTTGTGGAAGGTTGTACAAAATTGCTGTTAGGATGACCTTTCTTGTACAATGATGGCAGGAATTCCAACACCTCTAACATTTACGCTAATACTAATTTGGGATACATCGCTGTCCTGAAAGCAGTCAGGGAGGCTAAACAATATAAAGTTAAGGATGAAAAGCACAATGAGGGTCATAGAATCGCACAATGCGAAGGGTTATTCCTCTGAAGAGCATAAATGTGCTCATGAAACACATGGCACCCACAACATTGTGTAACATACGAAAGTGAAATATTTGTGTAAGGCCACCAAACCACTCAAATGAATTGGAAACATCCTCTGGGGAACATGCAGCTCATGCTAGTTTTTAACAGTTGTTGGACACACTCGGTAAAGTTAGTTTGAGGAACTTTAATTTCGTGTTGATTTTGGTGGACCCTGTTGACAAAAGCGGTCGTGTTTCCGAGCACCAGATTCCCTTTCGAAAACTTCAAATTTTACTGCAGCAGGGTCTGGGCTAGAGGCAACGCTGGAGTCTGAGCTGAAGGCCTTTCATAGGGAACCTGCATGATCGTTTCAGGATACGGCAGAATCCGACCCGGTAGCACGGATGAGAAGCATTAAGAAAAACGAGATAACAATAGCCAATCTTCTCGCTGATGGACTCGTTTCCTCATGTAGGTCATGTTGAGGCATCAATGTTGAATCAAGACAGTTTCATAACCAGTTCAAAGCTTCCCGTAACAAAACCATCTCACTACAAGGTCTATTTAGTAGCTCTTCTAGAGCTTTTGAACTTATCATGCAAGCTTTGCCAGCTAATGACGAGTGAGCAAAAGCTCCAGAGAAGAAACTAAATGGAGGTTTAGATTTTATTTCAATCACATCAATTAAGATGTATCTTCTGAGGACCATGAATAATTGAATCACATGCCTTGTTACTTGACTTGCTCTTTTTGATGGCTTCATCAGAGTCAAATTAGACCACTGAGTCATGCTCATTAAGCTCCTCGTCCTAGCTGTGCACTGCCATTCATGGATTGCATAATTAAATAGAACCATGATAGGTGCAAGTTTTCTATGCATCAGTACACTGCAATTAATGCTTTGAATTTCATGTAAAACATTTGGCCTTGAATCCCTGTGCGGCATGGACAAATGGGAACAGAAATATGAAAAAACTGGCGCGTTGTACAGCAGCTTTAGTACATTAATATTGGAAGAGGGAACCAGCCTTCAACAAATTTATTCAAGTTGAATTCATATGCATGTCAGCATGTGCCTTTTTATAGCAGAAAAGGGTCATCAAGTGAAGTTGATGAGGGGAGACGTGAACGTATTGATTAATCCATTTGGCGTGTGCCAAACTGTAAATAACATGATGCCAGACCTCTTCCGCCCCTCCTGTTGTTCCTTCTCTCCTTGTCTCTCTTGACAAATCTCTAGCTCGCTGACTGTTGCGAGCTAGAGTCTTCGTCTGCAGCATGGTGCAGACACATGCTGCCACTGAGCTATTTATAAAATCCCTGACAAACCCATGTAGTCAGGAGGAAGCAGTGCATGTTCTATTCAGCCATGCAGCAGGGCCGGCTCCTGGAGGAAAGATGCTAAAAACCGCAACGCCACTTTAATGTTTCAGATTTACACAAGTGCGCCTCATGCATCTAAAAGCACAAGCAACATCCGCTAGACCTCTGATGTCTGATATCCCTGTTGGGGTTGGTGGATTAGGAAGTAAAAATCTAGAGCAGGGAAATTGTGTCCGAACATGTGCGTATGAACATCTTCTTTGTGTATGTTACCTAACTTGCTGCAATGCAGGTTTTCAGATTTCCCTCTGTTTCCTCATTTCTGTATGCAGACACCCAGCAGTTCTATGGCTACGTGTTAACTGACATGCTGCAAAGTGATGATGAAACGGGGTTTGCATGATGAGATGAGATTCATGTACACAGAGGGAATTCAAATGAATACGCTGTGCCTTATCTTCTGCTGAGAAATGGCAGCAAACGTGCACAGTATTGATTAATAGACTGTAATATACTCAGCATGATGACGTGTGCGTGAATGCTCAAGTGCACATATTTGCATTGACGTTAAAGGCCACGTGTGTCTCGTGTCATCTCTCCAGTTAGAGGAAGAGCGCCTTAAGGTCACATCCCTCCTCACATTCCTGCTGAGTGCAGCTTAAAATAGCAGCCAGCTGAATTCTTGGACACTTTAGGTTGCCCCCAATTATAGCAGATCATGTTTTTGTCCTAAATCTGGGTCAGTCTTCCAACATGCTGTTTTCAGATAGCGCTGTATTCTGGTAATTCAGTGTTGATAGAGACCAGTTGCATTTTAAATATTTAATACAAAAACACTGCTTCTTCTAACACTGTGGTAACTACTACTAATATTCACGCTAACTAAAGTATCACCAACTCAATTAATAGCAATGATAACATATAAAACAATTCACAAATGTTTGTAAATATCTATGTCTACTCCAGTCTTCTGCCATAAAGCCTGTCCTGCTTTCCCACAGCCTCATTTATTGGGAGCTGTCTCTCACATATTCATTCATTGATTCTAATTCATGAACTTGTTAATTCAGTCACTCACTCGCTGTCAGAGTCTCTGCCCCCTCCACTTCTTCACAAGCATTAAAACAGGATCATTTGCTTGTCTCATCTCTGCAGACCCACTGAGCTGTGACGCTGTGCTTTGCTTCTTTGTCCTCTCTGTGACTTTCTTGTGCTGATTCTTTGTGAAGGATTAAATGATTTATGTCTCAGCAGGATTTGCAAAAACTTCACATCACTCCAGTTCTGAGGTCTCTACACTGTCTTCCTGTTTGTCAAATAATTGATTGAAAAATGCTACTGTTGGTTATTAAAGCACAGAGTGGTTTATGGACAAAGTCCATTCACAAGCTTCTCCCAGGAAACTGCAGGACTTCAAATCAAGGCTCAAGACTTTTCGGTTTGCCTTTTATTAAATAATTTCTTGTATTTGAAACATGTCTGATTTTATATTCTCTTGAATTTAATAACTATTTTCAATTGTATTTAGGTCCTCATAGTGTCCTTTTTGCACTTTGTCTTGATGCATTTTAATGTAATCATCGGCCATTGTGGACACACCTGAGATCTGAGTGCTTTTCTATTTTCATTATGCGATTGTTCTTTTCCTCCGTGAAGCCTTTTCTACAGTGCTTCAAACTGAGTCATTCATGATCTTTCTGATGTTAAATACGAATGATTTAGTTGTCACCACTGATTGCTCATAGGTACTTGTGATGAATTAATAAACAGGTGCCACAGCTAACAGTCACATATACGGCTGATCTGACATTGTTGGAGAATCTTGCCGCCGTGGCACAATGCTTAGGCCTATAATTACACTTCTGCCGTTCTTTTCATTGACAGGTAGAGCAAGTGGTTCAGCAGGTAGAAGTATTAATATGGAAACAGATGACTAAGATCATGTCTGCATGAAGAGATTTATAAAACAGAATATATTTTTGATGCAAACAACACGCATGCTTGACGTATTTCGTGTTTTACGCATTCGTTTGATACATATGGCTCCTGTTATCCCCCAAAAATTATAAAAGGTGACAGTTCAAAATAATTTTCCAATCAGACTTCTTCACTATTGTTTTTCCCATTTAGTATTTACTAGGTTTCAATATTTAATAATTAATAATCAATAATTATGCTCATTTAAAACAAAATTATTTTAGTGCATGTGAGTGCATGTGAGTATGCCCCAATAGCTCACTCATGACCGCACCTCTGAACTTTACGCTCGTCGTAAGTGTAGTGCCAAGCCTCCGGTTCCCCCTCAGGTATAAACTCTGTTAGCGCTATTAGCACCGTTAGCTACAAAGCTGCCGGCTCAGCCGTTACACGAGTCATTTAGAGGCAATAAATATCCTTTAAATTTTGCGTTTAGCACTTTTTAAAACTTTGGATGAGTGAATTCTGTTCTTTACTATTTGGCATGTTCCACAAATCTCTGGGGCCTCACTCCCGTCACTTCTCCTATTATGACACCTGAGTACATTTCTCACAACAGCCTGATAGGTCAATCTGGGATAGAGCTACCCAGGGGCTTTTCAGAACGTAACACCCTGATACCATTTTCATCAACGGAGAGGTTACACTCGTGTACGGTTCGATTAATGTCACTCCCCCCGCCACGCAGGCCCTCCTCCATCTATTTTTTTTCGTATCAACTTAATCTGTGTCCAGTTCACAAACCTCAGCAGCTCATAATTTAATCTCAGAAAGAATAGAACTGCACTGTGCAAGCCTGCAGTTTGTTTGGCAAGCTGAAAAAAGATTGGCCATCTGCTCAACACATAATACAATGTTCATAATTGTATCTTCTTTCCACCTGCATGTGTTCTGCAGTTGCCACTTTTTTGTTTCAGAATTGTGCAGACAATCATGTGCATGCTTTTGTTACATTGCTACATGTTTTGCATTGCACTTTCCTTTGTGATTTTGTAATGTTGCTTGGACCAGCAAAAAGAGATGTAGCTTGGGGTGGGAGGCATCTATAACAATATACATGAACGCTATTGAGATGGTCAGGTTTTTGTCCATCCATCCACCTATACTTTTATTTTCTATATGCTTATTACATTCACAGGCACATTTCTTTATGGTAATAGTTTGAAATTTCACATAGAAGTTCAATGAAAATTACACCTGAATATATGAGCGCTGATGATAAAGAATGGAACTGCTTGACCAAATTCAATATATATAATATTTTGTATTTTTCCTCAGATTATACCGTATATGCTAATTTATGATTTCCATTTACATCCTTTAAAGACCAGAAAGAAATGTCGTCTTTTGTGCTCCATTTTGATAGGCTGGGTGGCTTGCTGTTATCCTCGATGTGAAGAGCCTCGTTGCAATATGTAAGCATCTGCTTTAGGAGCAGCCAGCGAGTAGAAACTGTTGCAGTGTGAGCTTTGTCAGGTGCATATATGGTGCAGTCCGTTGGGAAAACATTGGAGGACTATTTGGGACGCATCATGATTTAATCCTTCTTGATAAACAAGTGACTGGGTTCTGCTCGTGAAGATTACATGAGCTTTCGTTCATAAACGACTCATCCCTCTAATTGCAACTTATCTGTTGTTACAGGAGGGATGGTTAAAATATTTCAGTTCTTTGACCAGGTAGATGTTTCAACAAATATCTTTCGAGCAATGCTGCTTTGTTAACCAGATTTGCTAGCTCGCTAATCAGTCTGATGGAGCTTGACACGACCCAAATCATTAGCAAAAGCGTCATGACTGGCCAGTGGATGAGTGCATTAGCACTGGTCAGACTTGTAATTAGCAATATTTCACAGAGTGAAATTAGCATTCATTTGGAGATATTTTTCTGCTGATGTGTAAATTCAAAGTTCCAATATTCACTCTCCTTTTAGTTCTGTTTGTCTCTACAAACTCCTCAGCGGCTAAATCGTCGACCTTGTTTACCAGCCAATCTCAAATGTTGTTTGTCTGCTATTTGTTGTTGGGCAGGCTGCATACGGTCAAATTCTAAGAGTTTTTTGACTGAAAACAGCTGTCTGTAGAAACAAGGTTGGTGAGAAGTAAGAGTAAGCCATACAGTAAATGTCACCAGGAGCCACGTCTTTCACATCAGTCATTTGAGCCATTGTTAATTTAAAAACTTGATTCATCGTTGCTTCAACTTCCAGGTGCGTTAATTGACTGAAATCAATTCAAATCAATAGCAAGATGATCAGCTTTCATCCAGCAAAGTATGTTTAGAAAGCCAACCAGCTCTTCACAGCTACTGTCCTAATATGGCATGCCTCTTGAAATATTTATATTCTGTAATAAAAACCTCTTTTGCATATTTGACACAAATCTCAAAACGGACAGTGCTTGAAGCTCTAGCCACTCTCACTCACCTTAGAAGTAAAGGGAGGGTCAAGACGACTTCCCAATCTTTGGCCAAGTACCTGATAAAGAGCGATGTCGGATTATACTCATAACTCTGCCCGGTACTGACTGGACAGGACTATTGAAAGCACATGTGCGCCACTGGGTGTTCAGGATGATAAAGGTGCACCACTGACTTGCATTAGCTTCTGGAGAACATTTTGCTTGGTTGATAAAAAAGTCAGAGCCTGTCGGCTGCATCCCAAGATGATGGGCTGTGACTGGGTTTTGTATGTTCCTGCTGCATTTGATGAGGAGAATGAGCTATAACCATACACTGCAATCTGGAGAATGACAAAGAACAGTGATGGATGGAGATATATGAAGCCACAGTAAGCCTGAAAGTTATTCACGAGCACATCCTACCGTTCACATTTTCCACCATGTGTAACAAACCCTGTTATGCAGGTGTACTTAATACTGAAGTGTTTGTTTTTTCAATCTGGACATGTGCTTTGTTCTATTTAGATTTAACAGCTCAGCGCTACAGTCTGAGCGCATGTCTTCGCTCATCCTGCCTTTAGCCACTTGGTAATCAGTTTGTTCCAGGCTATTTGATTTGCATTGCAGACACTGAAAGCATTTCTCTTAATAAGCAGGATGTGAAAATGTGTTTCCATATAGTATGCTTGTGCTTACATGCATGACTTGTACCATTGAGCAACAGATGTGCACGTGCTTCAAACGCCACATGTGGTGACAATACTGACGCAACCTGTAACAGTCGATTTAGAATCATTTATTTGTCCGTTTTTTCTGCTGCCACCTAAATGCAATGACTGGTATTTAGTTTATGGTGCTCACATCATAAAAACACTTAAATATAGAAAACAGCAAGTTGTTTTTCCAGAATCAGTGTTTGTGTTACTCTAGATCAGGGATTCCCAAAGTGGGGTGCGCGAGCTGCCTCTAGGGCAGGGGTTCTTAACCTTTTTGACCTCGGGGCCCAACTTTTCAAGTACAAAGTGTCCCGGGGCCCACTCTGACTATATGCATCAAAAGTGTCAGACAACCTGTAGGTCATACAGAAACAGAGCAGTGGGCCTTCAGAGTCAGTAAAAATTTAAGATTTTTGTCCGCATAAAATAAAAAAGTATGTTTCAGTATAAATAACTGCCGGTGGCTGTATCTGTACAGGTAAAGGACAGTATAGGGCTGTAACTACACTATCAGTGAACAACTGCCTCAAATTTGAAGAAGATTGGACAAAGTATGACCATTCTACAGTGTTTCTTCCATGAAGAGATCCAGGCGGAGCTCTAAAAGGACATTTGGAGACCCAAATGGACACATGGTAACCATATGATATTCTGACACACTAAAGGTGTTTCTCCCTTTATATTGTGATATTATATTATTTTACTTTTATTATTAGCCTTTGCAAATTGCAAAAACTATGTATATGTGGTCGAAGACATGGTGTGTGAGTAGCGCACTTCCTGTGCTTAATGGCTGAGACCGAGCGCACGAACGAGAATGAGAATAGCTCAGTTACGCAAACGTTGGTTGACGGGTTACGGAAGAGGAGGATAAGGTTTGTACTATAAGTACTAGCGTTTTCTGAAGGCAGGAGCTCCATGGTAACATCCGCTAGCACGTTGTCGGGTCTGTAATGTGTCTTTTTCCGTCGAAATGCTGCAAGATACGACTTGCAGCGGTTATGGCGACTTTGGACAGTGTGTGTGTGGGCTCCTTTTGTGGAGAAACCATAAGAAATGAAAGGAAATCGATGATTTCTTTGCAAGGATGAGGATTTTGGGCATGCTGGGATACCAAACACGGACATGTTTTGTGACGTATTTGCGCAAACAAGCCGTAGGACCGGAAGGGGAGGGGATCGAGGATGCCGGTGTTGAACAGGCAAAACCCTTGTTCAATAAATGAGATGATAGAATGTGATGATCACAAAGACATTTATTTATCGTGTGTATGTAAACCTGCATACACAACAAGAAGCCCAGCAGACGTTCCCACGAGCGTTGGATGTTTCGTCGCTACGTGTCGCTTTATTTCTGAAGGCTTCAGTGCTTCGTTTGATAGCATTAGCTCACATTCCACACACTGAGCCCTCGGCTCTGCCTCGTTGCCTCCGTTCACAAAGCCGTACTTAAGAAAGTCAGGGTTGTACTTGCGCACACATTTAGACTTTTGGGGGGTATGGCACCACTGTCGTGTTCATTTTTTCTTTTTAATAACTTATCCATAACTTTCGCTACAGGCGAGCGGCTAGCGGCTAGCTGAGTGTCTTCTTCTGCTTATTGCAGCTTGTTAAACAACAGACTGACGCATTACCGCCACCAGGTGGTGGGAAGCTGTATTGTAACTGAGCGTCTCATGGATAACAGTGATATCTCTGGTGTCTTCAATTGATCAATGCGGTCCCGCGGCCCTCGCGGCCCACAGGTGCAAAACTGAAAGTTTTTCGCGGCCCTCTAGGTGGCGCTCGCGGCCCAATCATGGGCCGCGGCCCTATGGTTAAGAATCACTGCTCTAGGGGGTGCGCGAGAGGAAAAATGTAATGGCGGTGCAGTCCTGTCTCCTAAAAATTACGTTCCCCCAAAACTAAAATGCATTCTCAATTACGTTTTACCACGAACGTATTTTCTCCCTGATTACGTTTGTGTTTGACGTACAAATACGCTTCTCATCAACATATCTTTGCTGTACTCTAGTCTTTATTATTTTTCTGTGATCTGCCTCGCCTCTACCCCGCCACCCACGAGTTGTTGACCCGCGGCCTGTTCCGAGGGCTGACAGACCTGACGATCGGGTGCCTCGCGGCGGGGGCGGCTGGAGACCTCGCGTCCCGGCGCCAACGAGTGAGCGCCCGCCGCTTGGAACCATAAAACCAAGTCCCGGATTTCACCCGGGGGACATTCTGGAGGTATTGTGACCGGGTGATGTGCCTCGTTGCTGGGGAGGTATGAGCCGAGAGTGGCGGGGTGTTATGGAGGTATATATTACAACTCGGTGTTGTTCCCGTGCGTGGATGAGCGCATTTCTGCCGAAGACAGGCGGCGTGTTGTGGTAGTATTCTGACCGCGTAATAGGGAGAAGGAGAGGCGTGGTGGAGAGGGAAAATGTTAAAGAGATGGTGGAATGTATGATTGGAGAGAGAGAGAAGCGAAAAAGTTGGACGTGATCCCGGTGTCCAACAACACTGTCGCGCGCATCGATGCTTTGTCCGAAGACATCCTGGCTACATTGGTCGGTCGCGTGAAGAAGAGTGAGTTTTACTCTCTGCAAGTAGACGAGCCTACAGATGTGGCCAATCTGGCCAATCGTCCGTTACCTTCGTAACGTTACGTCCGTTACCTTTTCGAAGGCACGGTGCAGGAAGAGTTTTTGTGTTTTTTATCTTGTAAACAAACGCCACGCGCGAGCAAACTGTTCTCTCATTCGTCCGATTTTTATGCGGCTCTGTTGCTTTTTTTTTTTAAGGTGTGTGTTTGTGGGGGGGGGGGGGGTTGGGGGTGCGTGAACCCGGTCGGGATGTAGAAGGGGGTGCGTGGCCTAAAAAGTTTGGGAACCGCTGCTCTAGATAATCTACAGACATGGCTGTCAACAGTTTTCAGTGGATCTACTTTGTACCAAACAAAAGATCCCAGCATTTCTTAGATTGAAGAAATTACATTGACCTTAATTTTATTTGCAAGAAGGCTATCCGACCTGATGCGCCGGATTGCTTTGCTAACAGAACCATTTGAGAGGCCGTCATTGACAGCTGTTGGAAAAGGCAAGAACTTCCAAAAGATAATTGTCAGAACAATCTGTCAAATGCTTTCCGAAGCCAGTCGAGAGAAAAGCAAAAAAAAGTTTTCCATCGAGAAAAGCCTTCAGTGGCCATCTTTGCCCTTCTTTCAATGGAGAAATACTCCAGTTCTGATAAAACCGTTGCAGTATCTACGCCACCATTATTTAATATACAGTCACCTCTCCGTATCGTGTCACACACACCTGAACCACACCTGCTCACAGGAAGCTTATTGGTCTCATTACTTGAAGCCTGACAAAATAGATTTTTGTGTGACCTTCTGTCATCGTGAGAATCCAGCTGCCATACAAGTTATTGAAGGCTAGGCCTATATTTTAAAACCTGGTCCAACTTAGATTTCTAGGAATTTAGTTCACAAACATAAGGAGAGAGATCGTGTGAATATCATTTCATTGTTATGTTTAGGGAAATATAAGCAATTGGTTTAGATATGACTTGACATTTTGGGGGAAAAGCTCATTTGCTTATTGAAGAATTGCCGAGAAGATCGTTACGACTCGCATGTTTTGTTCAGTACATAAGAAGTGATCGCCAGTAGTCACCTAGATGAACACAAGGCAGGGTTGAACAGCCAGCCTGGCTATGTGCTGAAGGTACATATTACCTCTAATGCTCACAAATGAACAATTAACAAGATATAACAAGTGTCCTGGTCAATGACATACAAAGGTAGGGTAAGTAGCGGTAGAAGAGTTCAAAATTCAAACATCTAAATGTTATGGGCGGGTTTGGATACACCTCACCTTGAGGTGGCACTTGTGTGGGCTTCAAAGCCCTCCTCCATCTTTGATAGCTCTGATGAGTGACATTTACTGGACTGAAAAGCCCTCAGAGCTTTTTACATCAAGGGAGGGAAGGTGGGAAGGTGGGAACTGATTTTCAGTATTGCTCACAGGAAATGTTACTGAAAGCATGCGTGAATAAGCAATCACGTTGCCAGAAATTTGAACATGCATCCAAACAGAATGAACACAAGCGTACATTGAATGAGCTGGAAAATAGGCAATAGGACACTCTTGTATGGAGCTTGCATTTCTCGCCTCCAATAGTTTGACTGTTTCCACTGTTCCACATAGATGTTGAATCAGTTCATCAACAGGGTTTTTACTGATGTAACTATAAGCTATTCAAAGCAGCAGATAATAATCAGCCCGGTGAACCACTAAGAATGACAAAGACCCAACTAATGTCTAGAGCTCTTTGTCCACAGCAGAATTACATAACACTTTGTCATCCAAAAAATGAATATGGATCCTTTACCTTGAGCCTGCTGTGTGCGAGAGGCGCTGGACTCTCTCCCCTTCTTATATATCACTGCCTATCGCCAACGTGTGTTTTGGCAGAACGCAGCCTCCGTCTAGCCAATGCTGGTGTGTATTTGTATGAATCTGTAGAGCTGAAGATATCTGGTGTTTCTGATGCCAGCGAGTGGGAACTACAGGCGGCATGCTCATTGGTGTGAAATCGCAGGGGGGGAGAGAGCAGCCGAGACGGATAGAGGGAGAGGCAGAGGGGGTGGAATAAGAGAGAGATGGAGGGGGAAGAGAGCTTTGTTTGCACGGGGGAAATCTCCAAGGACAACCTGAACACATCTATGAAGTGGAGAAGTGCTGTTCAGTGATGTTGTGGTTGAAGAGATGTGTAGTGCAGCAGGGGTGCTACCTCAAAACCTCAACAGAAAACGAGAATAAATAGAATGCATTTGTTTTCATTTTGTGCTGAATAAATGCTCTGCATTTAATGGATCCAGCTTCTGAAATGTGCTGATTTTAAGTTGGGGTTGTTTTTTCCCCAAAAAAAAGAAAATTCACCGAATATTTGTTTTTTATTTAACACTTAAATGGACACAATAAGCTATTTGAAGATGCTAATGTTACATTGCATTATGTAGTTAATTGTTTGAGCATGTGACAGAAAGAGACAGAGAGAAATAGCGGATACGGTTTAAGACTACAAAGGAGAGTTCATTATTAGGCGAGACTAAGTATTCCACAGATGATTTATAGTAAATGCTATGGATTTCGCTCACTAAGCACAGACCACAGCAGGTTCACCACCATGCCATGTGCATCTGTGTACATGCTAATTAACACAGCGTCTACAGTGCACACATGCAAACTAGCACTCGGAAGGTGCCATGGGAATAATAACATGAATGTTCTTTCTGGTAGCAACAGCAAGCAAATCATTTCTCTGACAGTATCTCTCTCCTCTCTTAAAGTCGGGTGTTTTAGTACATATTGCATATCCACAAACGCACGCAAAGCACACAGGAATTGCGATTGCACCTTTATGCATATAAAACCATATTGAAGATGATATGTTACAAGTAAGTGCATAGAAAGGGAGTGCAGAACATTTATCTTGCAATCTTGAGAGGAAGATATGATCTGCAAGGAGCTGAGAGTGTGGAGGCGGCAGCCTGGCAGAGGACAGATAATTCCTGCTACTGAATAGACAACCAAGTGTTACATAAAATCACTCACACACAAACACGCACGCTCACACACAAAACCATGCAAAAACACTGCCTACACACACACATGTTCCATGTCTATATCCTTCTTCTTCTCTTTCCTCAATTTCAGACACTTACAAACACATCATCATTCTATTGCGTCAAGAATTCAGAGTTGCACACAGTCTGTAAAAGCTACGGTTCAGAGAACTAACTCGAGGAGCAAGCAAAAACCATTCAGAAATTGGAGTATCTTTTATTGATCAACACCGTAAATATAAATGTTGAAACAACCAATTTAAGAATCAAGCGAAGGCGTGGAAATACAAGACCAATAGTTGATGATGGGGGTGTTTGAAAAGATCAGATTTAGCCAGTAGTCGTGAGATTTCTGTATTCTGATGAATTACATAACCACAGTATCTTCCCGTCGCACCCGGCAATGATGCATAGATCCCCTGAATCACCCATTATGGTGTAAGAAGAAACACATGCACCCTCACAGCTGAGAAAGGAAATCTTGCAGTTTGACTGATTCTATTTTTCCGTCATCCAGCAGTGAGCAGATACATAAACTATGTGTTCAAAACCCTTTTCCAAACGCGAGGAAGCAGACCACAAAAGGGTGAAAGAGTGATGAAAATATCCGCCCACATGGTTGTTCAGATATACGTGACCTTTATGACGCTGCAGATGCTTGTATCGTAGCGTTACCATTCAGACACCGTCTTTGTCCCTCACCGTCTCTCTGGGTGACGAATCGGAAATCTACCGGAAGCAAACATTTCACACATCCTTACTCCATCGAGTAATTAGTCTTCACATTGTCTGACATGCACGTCTCCCAGTCCTGTTTGGCATTTCACACATTTCAAATGACAATGCGAAATAAAATAAGATGATGAACATGGTAAAGATGATACCCGCTAAACATCAGCATGTTAACATTGTCATTGTGAACATGTGACCATGCTTCCCTTGGCATTTTAGCCGAGTATGAGGTTACAGAGACGTTAACGTGGCTGTAGATATATTTTTCATCATGGTTACAATAAGACGACAAACAAACAAAAGTTTAAAGTGTCATAGATTCCAATACCTTACTTACATATAGTGTATGCTTATAATATCACTGTTTATAGTATTAGTATTGGATCTCATCAACAGAAATTATTTGATTTGAAATCGAAAAATAGACAACCCGATTCCACCTAATTTATCTAATGGGGACAGCACACATTAATTCAATCAATCTGATGGAACTGTTCCATATTTTCATCTGCAACCCCTGAGATGTCATGCTGTTTCTTTGTTGTTGTTTTTTAATTTGCAGGCTTGTAAAAATAAACCTGTTCTTAGTGAAAGGTTATTTTATTTTTGTGACTTACAAAAATGTGTTATGGCTTCAATTTGACAACATCAACTTTCCACCATCACACACTGAGTAGGGCTTCTGTCTGGTAGATTTATTGGTTCCTAATTTTGGTGTAAAATCCTCTGCATCTATGTCTCCAGCATTCCCCCTCTGATCCCTCATCTCCATTATTATGGCTTACACAACAAAGCCATTATGACTTACACAAGGAGGCTTACTGACCTGCTAAAATAGGTCATAATACCCCTGGAACACATGGACATTCTGAAATGATTGTCCGCAGGGTTAAATATATTCACCCTGTTAGTCATTGTTGTTGAGTCTGCCTCCATGTTTATCTCAGGCTGTCAGATTTAACTTTACAGCTTCTTCATTAATCTCTCACCTTTTTTCACATTGTGTTTTGCACAGATGGCCTTAATTTAAACCACCTGTGTAAACAAGTTTACCAGATAATTTAGAGTAGTTTAATCTCACTATAAAAGACTCAGAAATCAATAAATAAAGTTTGTAAATATTGTGTGTTGCTCTTAATGTCGCATTTAGTTTTCGTGGCTCCAAACCACACGCACTATCCCATAATGACGAAGCAAAACCAGGATTTTTAGATTTTGTTTTGTGTCATCAAGGGTTCCTTTTGGGCTGGTCCAAATTTGACTGGAATTCACACTTTGTTTGTTTTCTATTTAGTCTGGTTCGGTTTCACAGTGCTCAAATTAAAGTGGACCAAATAGTGATCTCGGACCAGTTATTTTGGTCCTCTCTAAATTATGACTGCTTTCAGAACCACCCCAGACTGACCGCACTAGAGTTCATTTTAAACGGACTAAATATTGGCATGTGAAGGCGCCCTAGATAGCAGCTAAAATTGGAGGAATTGACTGCTGACCGCTAGAATGCCTCGTCTGTAAATTCCATGAACTGTTGCAGGTGCGTCGTTGTTTATTACACTGTTTGGCGAACTGGAAGGGGAAGCATTCAGGATTTTGGCTCAGCAGGGGAGAAGGTCTTACACTTTTTTCATTTCAGGTTGTCGAAATATATCTCCTTTGCTTGCAAACAAATTGCTTCTTCATTGATGTTTGGCAACATAATCATAACCTCAATGTGGTAATCTGTGTTCTGAGATTAGACTGTGTTCCACTTTGAGCCAGCATTGTCGTTCTTGATTTGGGCCAAAAGACTCGCTTGTGGCTTCCCTTCGGTAACCAGACATCCCGGTTTTGACAGGGATTGTCCCAGTTTCAAGCTGAATGTCCTGAGTCCATACAAATATCCATAAAACACGAGAATGTCCCGGTTTTCAACATAATCTAAATAATCATAGTAATATTAATAATAATAACCTGTCAGTTAGTTAGCTAGCTAGCTAGGTAGCAAACTTAACTTGTAGTCTATTTACCTTTGGAAAACTTCTAGTTCGGTACAAATAGTCTTGGGCATTTCCAAAATGCAGGCGCAAAGTGTTCTGGCGGGAGTTTACTTAGTTGAACCGCATCATTTCGGGTGTTAGGGTGCTGAGGAATGACATACAGAGCAGAAACTGTGGGTTTGGGGGGATGTTTGTCATGCACATAATGAAGCAGATGGGACAAACACCATCCATGCCTGCGACCAGAGAGCATAGGCGGAGATGACTTTAGAGGGCAGAGGGTGAAAGAGGGAGAAATGTGTTGCAAGTGTTGCACGTCCTGCCATATTTGTGATTTATTTTGGATGGAGAACTAGCCCAGATGGATCATATGTTTAGCAGAGACACCAGTGTACAGCTCCCTTCCTCCCCACGTAGCCTACCACTGAATCATGTGTGTGTCAAGTTAACCCACGTGCCTGCCATGTGATATTGACAAGTAACCTCCCGAATCAGTCTGGCCTTTCATAGAAGACTGAACATTGGCAACCCGGATCAAGGGCATTCTGTATGAGTTGGGGTACAATGTCATGTTGTGGCATGGCGAGAAGATGGAAGAACCACCTATCAAAGTAATGCATGGAGCAGTGGGCTTCACTTGAGAAATACAAGTGAGCGTGCCCACACAGTGTTTGATCACTGCTCGATCAAAGGGGTGAGAAGACTGGAGGGCTTCCCCCTCAACACCAGCAGGTCATCAGTATAGGCCTATTAGTCATCAGGTACATCATGTTTACTTGATGTTTCTAGAAACATCTTTGCCACAAAGTTCAAATGTCAGAATCTGTAGACTCTCCACTGCTTAAGTCTGTAACCTTGCGAGATCGTACGTGACTCACACAGCATGCTAGGAGGCAGAGGAGCGAGCTCGACACACCTGCCTCTCACTGTGCATATTTGGTGGATCTGTGTTTCCGTCTACACTTTGAGTGAAACCAATTGACGCTCAAGAAATAACCAAGGACCTACCCATCATCTTATAAACACTGTAGTTGTCGTTTTGTTGACATTGGAGAGGATTGACAAATGGCAAGGAAGTGTACAGTTGCTGAAGTTGTAGCAGCGGTTTGGCAAAGCAGGGATGAGGATGACAGAGCTTCGGAGCCTGAAAGGGTTTGATTCCTCTGATGAAGAGAGGCTTCTTTAGATGAGCAGAGTAATGAATGTCCTATTCTTTTTAAAAATACAATTCTTTACAAAAGGGATTCAGTTGCCAGGACCCGGTGAAACGAGTTGCGCCGGGATAATGTTTGTGTTCGATCTCATGTTAGATACGCTGAACGTGGATCAACCAATCACACCTCTTCAAAATAATGCATCAACGGGGTCAACCACGTGCCCTCACTTAGGTCAAAGTTTATTTTTCTTACTTGCTCAGAGTTGCTTTGAGACGTTTCTAAATCACTCTGCAACTACACATTTTTAGGAGAGTATTCTGCGACTGTTTGTGAATACGGCCCAAGGACGGTTTAAATCAATATTAATTCAATCACCCAAACTGTCTAGAAATAGAAATCGTTGGGGACACAGTGACGTTTTTCTCTCTGGATCCCGATTTGTTGGACTGGTACAGGAAAATTGCAGCACATTCGATGAATCTACATCAAGCCGACTTTTCTCCAATTCAGTCATTGATTTTACCTGAAACATGATATCAAGTGAATGTGGAATATGTGCAGAGGTGGCCTTGTCACGCCCCACAAAGATACACCAAACTCAGGCTAAACGTAACCTTCTTTCCTTCAAGGTCCAGATGTCTGGAGAGGTCTTCAGGATGAGTCATCAGCAGGTTGACAGTTTGATTACCGGGGCCTGCTGTCCACATGTCGTAGTGAGCTTGAGCAAGACATGGAACTCCAAATTGCTCCTGATGGTTAGATCAGTGACTTGCATCGAAGCTTGCTGCCGTGTGTGCGTGTGAAAATGATTGAATGGGAGCAAACATATTAAAGCGATTTGGATTAAAAGTACTATGCATGCAGTCGATGTAACTCATTCCCCAAACTGCTGCCAGCCACGTGGAATGTGTTACATTTTTGGGTATTTAATGTGACATGTTCTTGAAATAAAGTAAAAACTGAAGAAAATAGAACTGATTCATCAAAAACAAGTTGGATGACATACAAAGCCAGTTAAGTGGTTTATGTAATATTGTCTTTACAGGGTGCTCATGTGAGTGTCATACAAAAAGTGTCACCAATAAAATCATGAATGTGTACCGGACCTGTAGTTACAGTAGTATTGCCTCATATGTAGTTGTCACGACCTGGCTGTCGGCCATGACCTATTGAGGGAGACGCAGACCGTTTACCCAAAACAAAGAGTTTTATTTGACATAACAAATTATCCAGCGACAAATGGTGCATGGCGCGAGCCGTCCTCGCTCCTCCACAGGGTGATAGGAGATGTTGCCAGGAAGGCGGAGCTTTATCCTGGCACACTGGCCCAGGTGTCTCCCGTTTACAATCTCCGGGTTCCTGCCGTTAAAGGGACACACACACACAAACCAGGAGCATGGCAGGGAACCGTCACAGTAGTTATATTGAGGGAAATACCCTGGTTGTCATTGCTGACTGTAACTATAAATAGAAAAGAAAGTTGTCTGAGCTCCTGTGTGCCCCTTTGCTAAACATCTTAGAAACTGGGGTAGACCTGCATGGCAGTTGCAGACACGAACAGTTGGGAAATGAATGAAATTATTTCCTTGTATTTCCAATAGTTTAACAAGATGAAATAATCCCACTAGCGTCGAACAAGTGTGAAAAAGAGGAACTGTGGCGGCAAACATGTTGGCCGTAGAACAGGTTTGTGTGGGAGGTATACAGCAGAACATTGTACAAAGTGATTTCTCCCACTCTACCCAGTGATCACACGGTCACCCAACTGAACAGTTCTTCCGAAGACAAAACATTTGGCATTTTCATTTGGTGATATCATTTTTGTGGAGACCATGAAGCAATCCTCAATAAATGAGAGGTAATGTGTGATGTTACAATGCAGCCAAAAGTAGTAACAGCTTACTCTTATGCATAAAATAAATATTATATATATATTTATTATATATACATATTTTTTTTTTCAGTTTGTTCACCATCAGCGCTCTTATTTTCTCTTTTTTTAACGACTATTAAAAAGGTAAAAGAAAAAGTAACGTAAAGTGTTTTAGATGCATGCAAACATAAATACAGAGAAAATAAACTAAATTGAACTCGTCGTTTTTTGTTGAATCTACCACTTCCTTAAAACTTGTATTCATTGCTGTTAGATGTGTGACTACAACAAGTGAAACGCAGGTTAAGTATGATTATTTTACCCTCGGTTAACATACTGTAAAGTTCAGACGACTCATTCCCAACAAGAAGTTCTGACTTTGTACATACATTGTGACGCTGCAGATGACCTGTACGGTCCACGATGATTTGAACATGTGCGAGGGTGAGTAAACCGGTGCGTCAAGACAAAGTATTATAAAGCTCATTAATTCTGTCGATCTTTCGTACTTCTGCCTCTCGTTCAATAAATCCAAACCCCAAGTGATCTGGCTGTTGCTTTCATTTCTCTCAGAGGTGAGGGAATGATGACTGTGTGACCTCAGGGAACTGCAATAAAGTGGGTGGCTGTTTATTTGCAGCTGATCGTGAGTTACGAGGTGGATGATCATAAACCTGCTTCCTTAATTATCTTACAACACTATATAGTTAGTGTCTACCTCTGACGGAAAGACTGATAACCACAACTGAATAAACTGTACCCACCCTTTTTTTAGATTCATGAAAGCTTGAATTCACATGAATAACCTCCGAGACTCCAAATTCATCCTCGTCTGACAGCGCTGGCAGAGCAGTTTTTTTTTCTTCAAATTTCAGTTAACTCCACTTTAAATCAGTTCCAGTAATATATTCTCACAGGGAGACATACGCATTATCCCAATAGGCTTTTTTCCACAGAAGACATTTTGACCTGTCACAGCAGGAAAAGCACAAGTGTGAATAATGAAATTAATGATGGCTGAACATCCTTTAGCTGCTTCAGTTTTGGGGTGGGCATGTCAGCTCCGTTGGGGTGGGCATGTCAGCTCCGTGTCACACTGTCATGGCTCACTGTGACATTTATGTAGAATGCAGACCCATTGTTATTATTCACAGTTTAACTTTTCCAACTACGACAAGTCAAAATGTCTGCTCTTTCCCTTGTTATGACATGTTTTAAAATGGCCAGTTCTGATCAGTTGTTGGAATGCTTAACAGCATTCCAACAACTAATCTATTTACAGACACGGCCGTCATTTTGCACCACCTAGCTCGTTCAAGCCTTTTCACTTCCTTCACGCCGTTAATATTAGTCCGCGAGCAGCTGACTACCGTCCTCTTCCGCAACGGGCGTAGTGCGGTTCCTGCTCCGCTGCTTCTCCGAAACCCGTCTGAGGTCGTCCTACGTCACACAACCCTAGAAAAGAAGCTCGGTAACACTTTAGAATAACTACACGCTGTGAGGCATTAGTTCAGTGTGAGTAAACACTTAATTCATCATTTTTAAAGCATTGTTCCTACATTAACACTCATTAGTATACAATTTATAACAGTTATAAATGTTTTATTCTTGATTAACAAGCTTCTATTATGTGTTTCATGATTGTGTTTTCATACTTTATAAATGATAGATTCCCCATTTGTAAATGAAGTATTATAAATATATTACAAACCAATTATTAAGGAGTTGTAGATGATTAATAACATCCTTTATGAAGTGTTAGTAAATGATTAATAACTTATTTAGATGTACCTTCATGCATTTATATATATAATGATTGATATATTCGCTAATGGTTAGGGACTATGTTAATATATGCTTTATGAATGCATATTAACACTGCAATTCATGATTAATTCAGGTAGTTACTGTTAAGTATTTTGTGTGACCTCTTCTAATGTGAAGACTATCTATGCTTTACAAAGCATTTATAAATGACATTGAAAGGCCATCAGTGCCTGAAACCCCACAAAAGGTAAATAGACACAACACAAAGTGATCAAGTACATATCAATATTTATTACAAGATGCAAACAATGTACTCTTAAATACAAACCTCTCAGCCACATGGATTCATGTAAAAACCAAAACAAAGAGATTCTCCTTCAGAAGAATATGGCTGTATGTAGGAACAATGCTTTATAAATGATGAATTAAGTGTTTACTCATACTTAACTAATGCTTCATAGCGTGTAGTTATTACAAAGTGTTACCAGAAGCTCTTTGCTCTACATTTAACGAGAGTCTTAACAACACCAGACAAAACTAAGGGACTTGTCATCAATATATTAACAATAAGCAAGTGCGACACGTAAAATGTGCCAGCTCATTCCAGCTAATAGCTGCCCTTAATATCCATCGTGGGACCTTTATTATTGACTGTTGTAATTATGAATTAAAGGTCAGACGTGACTACGCATGCATCATCCAACCACTTGGGGAGGGTCATTTCCATTTTTTCTATCTGCCTGACTGCTGTGTGGTGTCATTCATGAATGAGGACAGAAATTGCTTATCGACTAATAGAAACATGCAGAGCATTAGGTTTACGCACCACATGCTGAGAATCACAGCACTGAACTGATTGTAACGAGGTCGCTTGATTGATTACGGCACATGATTAGCAAAAAAACACGTATGCAATCATGTCCCTACACATGTATAATAAAAGCTGTTGTACACATACAAACCCATCAGAAGCTAGAGCAGACTGACTCAGACCTGTTTGAACAAGGCTAAGCCTTAAAAAACGAACTGGGTCTGTTACCTGGCAACAACATGTTGCTTTAAGATATTCGTCCTATTGCACTATAATAATGCCTCAATTCACCAAATTCAATCCCAAGTTTACTGCTGATTTAGTGTCTAAACATCAACAGCAAGCTGAGAGGCATATAGAGCTATTTGCCATAACAAAACATTGAATGAGACTTACTGGACATCATTACAGCAGGCTGTTGGTGCTCGGGAGGCTGATCAGCATTTATAAAAGAGCTTACATAAATGTTCATGCAAGCCTGATAAATATCCTGTAGATGCACTTTTGTAGATTATTTCATCAATCAACCACAAACACAAGAAGCAAACCTTATACGCATTGTGACTCAGGCATATATGTACACGTAGGTGAACACTAGAACATACTGGAAACAATATTGATTTCAACATGTCAGCATCTCAACGAGAAGGACGACTGAGATTCATAGCTTTGAACGTCCAAAAGGTTATAATTCACATATTCTGTCACACTAGATATATTTACTTTGAAAACATACATCCAGAATGATAGTCTAAAATGTCTGTGTTTCACAGAGCTGCAGTGTAGTGCTATCATTGTTTTACATTGTGCAGGTAGTGTCCTCTGGTGGCCACGTTTAAGAAATGCACTTTCCTTAATTTCCTCACAGCACGTCTGTAGAATCGATAAGTTACATCATGGTGATGACAGACTGATAACTCAACCACATTGAATAGCTTGATGTTCATGTAAGTATGAATCTTTAATCTTTTTTGTGTGTAGCTGCTGTAATAAATGATGACAGTTTTGATTAAAATGATAATTGGGGTCTTCAAAGGCTTGAGGCCTCTGGCAGGTTGGTGCCTCTCTCTGTCTGGTTGGCTCCAGCGGGACGCTTCATGTGGAGCACAGTATACACACCTCGGACTGTGAACAGCAGGGAAATGGCAACAAAGTACGAGGCGTAGATAAGGAACTGAAAAGATGTGAGGGGGTTACTTGCACTGTGGACGATGACTTGTAAATCAAAAAACAAAAATCATCCGAACATTCTCTTTTGATCCGTCTCCTTCTGTATGTTTATTAAAAGTCCCTTCAAACAGCATAATGTTGTTCTGAGGCCTTTAATCAGCACTCTTAATTGTTTTTATTTAAGCTCCAATAAAATATCTTTATAATCCAAGTTAAGCTCATAGGTATCACTCAGTATTCTACTTTCAATGAATGAATGAATGAAATATAAAGCCGATAAATCATCTCCTGAACTCAACGTGTGATGTGTGAGTACCTGCGAGGTGATGGTGAGCTGCAGAGACTTGGAGCTGATGACGATGGCGGTGAGGACACTCTGGAGGATCGTGCCCACAAAACTGTTCATGCCGAAAACCAAAGCGAAGCGCTTCCTGCTCAGCATCTTGGCTATCTGAAAACTGGGAAGTACGTACATGATAGTGCTCATACGCTTTGACCAATTCAGTTATAACATAGTAATATGAACTTGGACCTACAACAAAGGATAATCAAATATTGAAAAAATGAATTCGACAATTTGGTGGTATAGCTAAAGTCAGCATGCTATTATGCTGAAAATTACAATGTTAACATGAGGATGCATAGCAGATTGTATTAAGCATATTCACCATTCTACTTTAGGGTTTTAGCATGCTAACCTTTACTAATTAAAAAAAGTATAGCTGAGGCAGATGGAAACATAATTTGTTGTTCATTTGGTTATAGACAACAATTTTGAACAAATACAATGTTTGACGTGATGACCCCGATTGTGTTTGTTTCCTGTCAATTCATTGAAAATAGACCACAAGTGTCAACCTCAGGGAGCCACAATAGAGGAAAAGTTAGGGCAGCACTAAAGTCATTAGGATACATCGTCTGGAACCATGAATGTCAATCCGTCTATTAGATGTTAAGGTTTTTCACAAGATAAGTAAAAACCTTAACTTTATGGTGGCAACAGATAAAGTCAATAAGTCATCCACATTGGGATTTATCTTCTGCGGACATGGTTGGACTGCATGTATCAAATTGTATGGCAATCTAGCCTCACATTTCACATTTCAGGGACCACGAGAGTAATATATCCAATAATTGTTGAGATAATTCCGTTTTGACCAATGTTTGTGGACCGGCCAACCGTCATTGCCATCGCTAAAAATGATTTGACTGAAAGCTCTTCATTTTGTCCCACACAGCAGGGACAAGATATGAGGAAAATAACCCAGGAAAATAAAGGAAAATAACCCAGTTTGAAAACAAGCAGAGTAATTCATTCATCTTGTGGTGTTAGTGGTGGATGTAATTGACTTATGTTGTGCTCAGGGAAATCTTTGCACAACCTGAGTATTAAGCATCGCTGGAGCCCAAATTACACACGTAAGTACAAATAAAAAGATGGATCAAGCTGCACGAAGCGATTGTGTCGTTAACTGTGCAACAACACCATTAAATACGGTTAGGATGCATTTGGAGGTTTAGAATACTCTCCACTCGCCATAGAACCATTACAGCCCGTGAGGCATATCTAGACTTGTTTAACACACAAAACATCTTTGTGGTGTCATACATTCAAATTCAACACAGTAAATCATGCACGTGTTCACACTGATACAGTATTTGTGGACTGTTGTGCTGCTGACACTTCTATAATGCATTCTTACGTGCAGATGGTGGTGAGCGCCATGTAAACGGTTTTGAAGAGGAAGAAGCATGAGTAGCTGATCCAGATGTTGTCAGTCCGATCCATTAGGAATATAGCTCCTGCGATCAGGAACGTGAAACCCCCCAGGACCAGTTCCCCCCACACAGACCACTCCAGAGACATGTGTCCCACAGCAACAGTGGCTGCGGCTCCTAAAGGAGAACACATTCATTCTGAGTCACTGCACGACTACCGGGTTAGTTCAAAATGTATTCACAGTTCATCCCAACACAGTCAAATATATTCAGCTTTGTCTTCAATCTGTCACATAATATCCATGTCTCCATGGAATAATGACGCTCTTCAGCAGCAGGATATGCATCGATATAATTCTGTCCAACATTTGACGAGTTGAACTCTTCTCTTTTGGAAAGTGACGTTTCTCATTTCAGCCACAAGGTGGCACAGTGTAGCCCAGACACATCACAAGACTCCTCGTATGACATGTGAAGGAGTTATGAGACCTTCATCCCTGTCGATGGATGTACGATCGGGGACTCCACTGGCTCTTTGAAGCATTGGTTATTTTAGGTCTCCCTTTTTTTGCCCTCTTTTTATCTTTTGAAATTCTCTCTTGTTTCATCCCCCCACTCTTCATCTCACGTCACTTTAACTTGCTTGCTACATATTCATCACAATTTCCACAACTACAACTGCCATGTCGAACCTTTCTTGTAATTGCTGAAGATTGAATAAAAAGTAAAGCGAGTTCAGTGTGGTGAGGGTAAATAGGGAACACCAGAGACATGGATCTCTTCACTCAGAGCTCTTTATCTACGCGACTGAAGAGAAGCGAAGTGTAATTGCTTCACTAATCTAAATGTGTACATTTCCTTTAAGTCCTTGTCTATTCGTGATCAATCAGTGCTAATAGTCCAACATGGACACCACTGGAACTTGTGTGTATTTAAGATATACTTAATCAATCCCCGGGTGCTGATTAGCAGAGGTGGGTCAAATGAAGACTGAATCATTGGACCAGTTTCCTCAGCAGTGTCAATTGGAGGCTTAGTAGGGTCAGCAGGGGCCAACTGTACAGCTTCATAGGGAGGAATCAATAATGCAGCTGGGCTCTACAGTGTTTAAATTGGTCTCAGTTTAATTGGATATGTTTTTGTACTTATTATATGTTTTAACCAATTTTATATGTGACAGCAAGAGGTGTTAACAGAGATCTTGAAAGTTAGAGGTTCACCAAAGGTATTAAGACTCATCCCCTGAGAATCTGGAATATCAGCGGCAAATTCCACAGCAATCCATTAAATAGTTGATGAGATATTTAGGTCTGGACCAAAGAAGTGGGCAGACCCTCCATAAAGCACTGATAGAGCCATGTAGGTAGTGTGGCTAAAAGAAGAACAGTCAGAATTGATGGAGAGGGCATCCTGACTTTTAATCCCGATTTAAGAACTGCATTATTTTTTCCACAGAGTTGCCTCTTACTGCCCATGTTTTTCCAACATCATGCCCACAGTTTGTAACACAGACTTTCTGTTTATAATCTGAGGTATTCATGCCCTATTTGAGTCAACCTTGACGCCATCATTAGTTTCACCCAAATTTATGAAGGTTCAAACACAAGCTGCATGCAGGTCACCCTGCTTATGAACCACTTTGTAATATGTGTGGCATCGAAGAGGAAAAATATGTGACATCACGCTGCGTTTGGCTTTTCACGCTGATTAGATAACATCATACTGTGTGTGTAGTGTATGTGGGGGAGTGAAATATGTATTTGCAAGCTTTAAACTGTGTGTGTGTGTGGCCTGAATCTAAACTGAAAAAACAACAAAAAATATCACCCCTTTTGATGAATGGTTGGGAGAAACCATCACTCCAATTATCAACAGTCAAGTTTTTAATTGCGCAAAAGACGGGAGGTATTTCTGAAAATATGGGGCGCACTAAATTACAATGTTGAATGGCTGGAGTTAAGCTGACAATGTTATAATATGTTATCTTGGGTTGTGAGGGATGGCTTGCATTGTAGGTCATCTTGTTATCATTATGATTAGTGTCCGATAGCAATGTGATAAATGATGTCCTGATAGTCGCAGGAAGTGGGACAAGGGTTGCTACTAAAGGCGATTCTTGCAGGGTAGGTTTCTTACATTATGACACATGAATGATAACTCTATGAGGATGCCATTTTCCCAATATAATTCATTACTATTGGATATGTCCATAGCAGCTATCTATGTACATCTATTGTTATTTTTTCTCTTATTTTCAGTCGTCTTGTTTATAGTTTTATTGTTTTAATTGTGTCTGGCGTTACCTCTTTTGCAATAAAAACTGAATTATAAATAAATATGTATGTTTGAAGTGTAAATTATTTGTAATTACTGCTTAAGACCATAGATAAAAAGATGGAAGCCTGTAACTCCTTTTCCTTTGAAAATCACACCATACAAAAACATATTACTGAACATAACTCAGTTTGTTCTGCATACACATTTTGTTTTATCTTAATCCTAATGAGCTACAAGAGAATGTTGTTTTCGAGCACGAGGGCGTACAGTTATTAATATACTGAACATAAATCGTAAATGATGTGCCGTATTTTATCATGCTGGTCATCCATATTCATAGTTTCCCTTTCGGATTCCACCAACTTCTCTTTCCTCAGGGAGGTCAAGGTGGGGAACAGAAGAGAACACAGCAGGGATCTTTGGGGAAATATCAGACATAGGGACCTACAGCTTGACTGCATGTTGGGTAGAACCATTTGCAAGTGAAACGCATACAGCTGGATGCGGTTTACACAGAGTAATTGCCTTTGGCTTCTGGGGAATACAGGACTATCAGTTCTATAATCAATAAAAGTGTACTGGCTGGATGGCAGCAGCTGCTGTACCCATATGGGGATGAGAGCAGGCAATTAAACATTCTAATTAATGTTGCTGCTATTGTCCGCCGTACTTTGGGGGTTGTGAATACCGGTACTGATAATAGAAAGGGATTGAGTTCTTTCTTTCTATTTATTCAATTATTTTTTTGCCGCAGAATGTGTAGAATGAAAACAAAATCCACCTACCAGCACCTCTAAAACTCAATAATGAATAAAACACGTCTCATCCGCTTAAACCGCACAAAAATATGAGTTAAAGACTTCATGGAGATTTACAGTATGTGCCGGGCTATTTCTTTGCAAGGAGCCTACAGTCAAGGCTGTTAATTGTTAAATGGATTATTATTTCCGATGCATTACATGTTCATCTTGAAGCTGGTTAAAGTGGTGCTTGTAATGGTGCATTAGTTACCTGACAGTGTGCTGAGGCTGTCCACCCCTCCATTGTAGGCCGTGAAGTTGTGAGGCTGCGTGTAAACCCAGAGGAGCTGGACGTACCCTGTAACCTGGTAAAAGCCACATCTCCCTGTAGCTGCCCATATGCAGAAGTAGAGCATGGCCGCAGACGAATAACATTTCTTGCAGTCCAATACGAGTCTCCTAAACATCCTCCTCACGTGCCTGGCAGCCGTCACGCTCTTAACCCACGTGGAAAAGTCTTGGCTTTCAGAGTCGTGACGGTCTTCACCTGAGCTTCCCTGTTGGGCAGAATACGTCCCCTTAAGAAGTAAACTAGTCTCCGGCATGGGCAGGAAAAAGGAGGTTATGAGTGCTACGGAGACAGAGATGAGAGTCACAATAGCTAAGCAGTACAAGGACACCCCACCCAAAGACACTAGCAGTTGACCCAGCAGAGCGCCCACAGCGTAGCCCAGCAGCACGGCCCCTTTGACATAACTGGTCACTTTCTGATAGTAGCTAGGCTGCACCACACTGTACATGTAGGATAAATAGGCCACATCTGCTGCCATGGCAATGCTGTAGATGAAGAAGGCCAACTGAGCCGAGCGGACCCCCGAGCCAACTAGTACCAGCAAAAACATTGTGACTTGGCTGAGCCCCTGGAGGATGATTACAGGCTTGTACCTGAGGAAGTCTGTCACCAGGAGGACTGGGATGAGGAGAACCAGGCTCGAGTAAGTCCACACGGGATACACCTGTCTCGTCACCTGGAAATGGAGGAAGGTGGAGACCTAATTATTCTTTAGAAAATGATTCCTAACTGGTATGGAAACACGATGAGATCAGCACTCCGTCATGCAGTTCTACCTCTTTTCATAATCAATGAAAAATCACTTCTGCATGTTCATGATGGAACAGGAAACACTTCGAATGAGGCTCATAATGTGATAAATTGATTCATTATATTATTATGACAATAAACACAATGGCACCAGCTTGGAAGGCATGGTAAGCAAAAAATATGGTTATTAAATTGATTGTTCCAGTTCAGTTGTTTATGGGCGTTTCACTTTAGCTTCGACTGAAATCCGATTCAAAGATGGGTTTTTATGGCAGTGGCACAATTTCAAATCTGCCTGATCTCTATCAGCTGTTATGTAACAAAACAATGTGTGTGAATGAGATCAGACAGTTGTTGTAAATAGTGATTTGTATAGGAAGTGTCAGAGTCTTACATAAATAAGAGGTTTGATAATGAGTCATCTGTCTCCAGAGGACACATTATAATGACTTTGGTGTCCATATTCATTTTCTTAGTGGTACCTTAATAAGGTCAAACTGCCCTCTTAACCAACACTTTGGTAAGGGTAAACTGAATAAAGTAACACCCATAACCCCTGCTGTACCAATCAGTAGCTACAACAGTTAACCGAACATTTTTCACACCAATTAAACACATGTGCATTGAAATAGAGATGCCACTGTGCAAGCTGTTTGAGAGAAAAACTGAGAAAATTCCTTCATTGTACAGACTTGAGCTATTAGCTAATATCCCAACCCTCACTCTCCTAATTCTGTTTGTGGCAAATCAACATGGAACACTGCGGTAGTCATTCTGTAAACGCATGGATCAAACCAACTGTGTTGGTAAGTATTCAGTCTAAATGCATCCTTAAGAGCTCCTTGAGCATATCTTAGTCACTCTTGTGTCAAATGTACTTCATTGGTACGTTTGGAACAGGAAATTGAATCTCTGGAGTCTGCACTTTGTTCACCAACTTAGTAAATTCCAATAAACTTCATATGGAATCTCAACAGCCTCTCAGGACCACAAGTTGAAACGTAATTTGCATCATACATGGTTGAGCATGAAATGAGTACACCTCGGGTGAACCTGCCATAAAGTGGCTCCCAGCCCGCCTTGTGCATCACAAAGTGATTGTCATTGCAGAGGCGTGAAGGACTCTATTCAGTTTCTTCTTAATGCCCCCATGTGAGGCACAATGCTGTCGAGGCTCCCCCCGTTCCCTCCAGTCTGAACCAAAAGCTTTGAACTCTCTCATGTAAAGAGGACAGCTCTGCTGACGCTAGTCGAGCTAGTGCTTACATCCGTTTGCAGTGGCTGTACATTATTAGTTGTGGTGGTATTTTCTCTCCATGTATGGAGAGAAAATAACATGGTGAATAATGTAAAGAAGTAATACATATTACAATAAGAATTCATCCTCTTAGACAACATGTTAAACGATCAACACAACATGTGATTACTTTGCCTTGTATGGGTATTTTACACATTTGCCCACGTTGAAGGATAATCTTAAAGACTGGCGAGATTGCAAAATTGTATTAATACATTCTTGATTTTACTTATTTCAGTAACCGTCTGAACCTCTTTTTTAGTGCCACCATCAGGTTAAACATTTTGTGAAAGGACGTAATTTGACGTTAGGCTACATCTTTAGTTATCAGGTGGTGTCATTCAAAATATTATTTGACTCAATTTAAACTGACAGTTCACTAAACTATATTAGAGGCATAGCCAACATAATGCCAATATTATGAGCACAGCATTAATATGTCATAAGGGCATGAATAATGGAAAACAATTATAATGACTTACATATTACATTTGTAACCAATAAAGCAACTAGTTACTGTAGTTCTGACTATACATTGACAGACGTCTGAACCAAACATCCACTATTTGGATTAATCCTGTATATTCATAACTTTGTTTACATGCATTTAGATTATTCATATTATGTATATTAAAACAAAAAACCTAGCAAACCTAATGACCTTAAAGCCTCCATCACCGTGCAGCAGTCACAAATCTCATTTCATAGCTCAGTGCCTCACCTGCTCGGTGGTGAGATTCTTGTAAGTCCCTGTGAGGAACTCTGTCATGAAGGGCTCTATAGGCTTCATCATGGAGCAGAAACCATAGATGCAGAGCGGCACAGTGGGGCCCACCCAACCAGCATGGCAGGGCATATAATGGCCTGCCCAGCAAGGCCTGCTACCACACTCCCCGCTCCAGCAAAAACCCATCGTTCCTCTCCGGCTCCCCGGGGACGTCTCGCCGTGTCCGGCGAGAGCACAGTCTAATTTAGGGCAGTTTAATCTGTTGAGATATGGAAGCGCCTGATAAGGCCAAGGTGAGACTGATTGTGAACACCGAGTCCCCTGCTTTGCCATTGTTGTTTCTCTCCTCTGAAGTTTTCTACGATGAGACAGAAAAAAGAAAAAAAAAAGAAAAGTGAGGCTGTAAGGCATTAAGATGAAATATGAGGTAGGGAGCCTCTGGGACTCCAGCGGGTTATAATAAATACCGTCTCCTCCTCTGTCTTTATACAAAACCTCCTCATTCCTGCAGATATTGAGGAAGGGGTGGAGGTCAAGCAGAGGAATATGTATGAGTGTGTGTCTCCGTGCAGGTGTACGCATCATAGTGCATATGTGCATATGTACACACACAGCGTGTACATATGCTGTGCCTGTTTAGCTTCTGTGGAGTCTAAAAACAATGTGAGTGATGCATGAAGTGATTCAGCACTGTTTTAATCAAGGAGATATTAGATTATATAAAGTATAAATTTACAAAAATACTTAGTGCACTTTCACCAGACTGCTAAAGAGTGATGTAGACACTTGGACGCATCCACAAATCTCACTCAGCTCGGAATTAAATCTACCCAATTTTCAATTTTCCAGAGTAGCTCTGATCAAATTATCTTAACTCTCAGTGTTTTGTCTTTTGTGACCGTGATAAATAACAAGTTCATAACTTTAAAGCCAGTTTGCAGGATGGCTTGGCAGTCAATTCTTAATACTCAGGGAAAGAAATAAGCAAGGCAATCATTCCCGAGCTGAGAATTACTGTAGTCTGTAATTTAAAATATCCCACGGCGAATTATGAGTCACCAGTGGGGTGTCAACAGAAAGCTCTGCCTCAGCTCAAACCGTCAGACCGCTGCCATGACTTAATTCTCAACATCAAGGTCACCGGATAGGAAAAATATTATTCATATTTACACATTTGGCATTTCTAGTTTAATGTCAGATTTACTGTATGTGATGCTCAGTGACTGTGGCTGGAGGGAGCAGAGATACAGAGACACACAATCTGACCTTCACACCATCAGAGTAAAACTGTAATGTTACCAACATTTGGTTCTATTATCAATCCATGTTGAAGAACAGTAATACATAAAATATTCATCCTTTCATCTACAAAGTACCTGTGTTTTCATTAATCTGCTTCTGTATCAATGTTGCTGAGGTATTTAACTTAGTTCAATTCAAAGCTGATACCCATGATTACATGATAGGAGTAGTTGTATATTTTTTGAATTGGCTGCACTGGCAGTAGTTGCATCAGTACTACTCTTCCTTTGCTTCCTCCTCTTATGTTTCCCATATTGAAAGAAGCTTATACAACATAGCAAAATACATTCTTAAAAAAAATCTCCAGACCAAAAAATACGATTAACACAACACGACTGCAAGATGCTGTGCCAAGATCGCACCATCCAACACCCTCGCCCTACTCTCTGGACTCATTACGCTCTTAATCATCTCTGACCTGCAGTCTTCTTCCTTATTAATCTACAGCAGACAGAGATGAACCTCATTCTCATTTGGAGGAGCCAGATTAACTCATTTTCTTTCTCTGTAATCTCCTACAGTCTGTACTGGGACAGAAGTGATGATCAAAAGGTATCTATCCTCCATTTCCCCTTCCTTTCCGTCTGCAAATTCATGTGTAAAGATGGTGAGACGGCCTGATGATAGCTGGAGCAGAGTGGGGGCCATGGGAGGCAATGGCAGGTAAATGTCTGACATTGCCTGCTGCGAGCAGTCGGGCCAAATGGAGCTCAGCGTGGGGAAGGACATCTAAAAGCTCAGGCCGCGTCACCTGCACCGGCTCAGTAAAAAAACAAATCCTGATAAGAAACCATTTGGAATTAGATTTTGGGGTGAACACGGTCGACACTTTGTTGAGTAAGCTCTGAAATGCCCGGGTTGACCCTGCTGTGAACAAGGAGTTTAGCACCATAAGCAAACCTTTTCAAAAACCTTACCTTAATCTCACCTTTGTCAAAGGGACATCTTTTACTACATGTTCTCCTTCTCAACAGCATTGCTCTTAGGTTATGTGATTTCCTCCCCCTCACTTTATATTTCATCTACCCTAGCCTATTTGTCCTTTCTTCATCATCACTTCTGAACTGCAGGATCTGAGATACAGCGAGTGTTCAAAGCCAGCCCTGATGCATTGATTCCTAATTCTTCAACAGACCAAACCCCTCTTCCCACAAGCTCCTTCCCCCCCATCCTTGCTGGCAAATCATATGAGGCCGCGGCAGTCAGGAGCCTGACTTTGAAACAAACACTGAGTGTGGGCTGGGGGTTTGGGTTGGTGTGTGTGTGTGTGAGTATATTGAGGTGTTTTGTGCGGCTCAGATAAGCATATGTTTGCAGTGGTTTGGCTGGAAAACAGAACTCCCACTGCCTTAAGCTGATAAGACTTGGAAGTTCTGTGCATGTGTGTGTTTGTGTGTGTGTGTGTGTGTTTTTCCCACCCTCCATTATGGCTCTTGTTGATTTCACTGGACAATAAATTGGATGTATAATAAGGGGACTGCCGCAAGTTTCTGGTTTAAACAAGAAGACAAACACAATATAATCCAGCACCACTTACAAACACTTTAAAAAAAAAATACTTTACATCAGTGCAACACTTCATTTCCACAGAGCCATTTTGATTCAGTTCTCAACAAGACTAATGCATATTGAACATAGTGTAATTGGTGGTCTGTTGGTCCCCTACGATATCGCCACAGCAATTTATTCCTGAATATCTAGGTGAGTGTAAAATGAATTAAAAATACTTTTGTGTTACATTTACGATATATTTCTTCAAAAGCCAAGTGATCTGCTGTGAACCATAGGTTTTTGGCACCACTAGAAACACAGGGACCTGAGACAGAGTCCCTAAAGCTGGTAATTCAGCCTTCAACTATTACCTGCATACAATTCTAACCTCAGCATAAACCAAAATCTAAAACAAAATTTCACCATTTGTCAAAGTTAGATAAAATCCTGAAACACAGACTACATTTCACTCAACTCTACCAACTCAAACACATTATAGCTGTGATGTAATAAGTTGCATATCAGCACTGGACTGTCTTAATAAAGAGAGTACTCATCTAAGAGTGCATTTCATTCCAATATACTGGATTGAATTGGAAAACTTCCAAATATTTACTGCACCAACAGATTGTTTGAGTGCAGTGGGTCGAGAACAGAGTGTTGAAACTTCATGTTGTAATCATCTATCTGAAGGTTCTCAGGAAGCCTTTGGGCCAGAAGCACTAAATGCTGGTCATCATGGAAAGCACCCGTAACACTAGATGGAGCTCTTGCTTCATCATACACCCGCAACATCACTCCTCATCTCTGTGACGCACGGCGGTCATGACACATTCCTGACGATTTTTGACAGTCTCAAACTTGTGAGAGCTTCAGGATGAGCAGCACATGATTGACACACTGATGGACGGACAAACAGTGAAAACCTCAAAAACCAGCTGTCCTCAGGCGGCCATCTGCCGCTTCCTGTCTAATTGGATGATGAGTGCTTCATTTGGAATGCTTGTTTGATTGCTTAATATTTTGTCTCCACATGTTTTGAATTATCTTCCAGGCTTTTTATTGTTCCGACACGGTTACAATGGATGTAGCATAATTAGTAATGGCGCTGGAAGTACAAGCAGTAACAGTCAATATATCGTAGCTGTAGCTGACAGCAGCTGTGATCTATTGACGTGCTTGTGGTGAAGATATAACTTGGTCCACAGAATCATATAAAGTGCTGGTTGTTGGCTTACAGCGAAGCCCCTTTGACATTTTGTTCACTCAACCATGGGAAATGAAATGAAATATTGTAAAGATCCAGGATTTCACAGTATTCACCTACAGTAATGTGGCACAAAAAATCATGCTTTATCCTCTCAACTCTGACCACAATGTACAATATGATGGACATGTCTGGACATTGCTGCTATGATCACACCCAGAAAACTTATGAATTGTACAGTAGAACCAATTTGTCACAGGGGCATGTTCCCCGTTTTTCACTCTACCTGTCAGTCGGAGGAAAATTGAAAAAAAAAACATTTCCATGATGCATTCTGGCATAACTCTGAATAACCCTGCTGGATAACAGATAAAGGGTATGCAGGTATAAATACGTGTTTTCTAGGGGTGTAACGGTTCACAAAATTCACGGTCTTGCTCACATCTTGTATTGTTACTTACATCTTGCAAAAGAGATTTTTTATCTCAATGGGACTACCTGGTTAAATAAAGGTTTAAAACAACAAAAATAGGTTGCTGTTGTCTCCAAATAAAATATATATATTTTTTATTCAAACGTATTGTTCGGTTCGTCATGCGTACCGAACCGTGAGCCTCGTACCGAACGGTTCAATACGAATACGCGTATTGTTACACCCCTAGTGTTTTCAGTTTTTACTGGAAACACTGCCACACCATTGCTAATTACTGACTGTGGACAGCCCCCCAAAAAAAGAAAATCAAGAGATACAGTAACAGTATGTTGCAGTGCATGTAAGAATCAAATCAAATGAATATGGTGAGAAAAAAACAAACAAAAGAGAAGCTTGTGGAATTCAAATGTCACTGAATATCAATACGTCAATGGCACTGTAAAGCTCACAAGGAGCTGCTTCCGATCAACACTTCACATTTGAGCCAAGTGGACCTATGGCTGTCAGCGCTGATCCCAAACCTGTGACATTTAAAAAGGGGAAACAAGGAGGGTTTTCACTGCCTCATTGCACAAAATGACAGTAATAAGGTGTGTGACAGGGATGATAGCCGTAGCTGGAATTTCTGGCATTCAGAGCTCAACTCTCTTGGCCATACTTGTTATTTTGATTGCAACAGAAGCTTTCTATTCAATCATTTTGTTTGTAAGGTAACTCTTAAAGGACGACATTGGACTGCAAACAAGACTAAAAGCCTCGGGACCCTGAGGCAGTTTTTTCCATCAGAAATTGTCACACATTGAAAAATAAGCACAACCTCATATTGTGTCTGTGAAGGTTCCACACAGACTCCAAAACTTTCGTTCGTCATTAATGTTTCATGAAAAGGTTTGGTCGCCTGCATTTTTTTCACATCCGTCAAAAGCCTTTGGACCGTTGTTTGATCACTCAGAGCCACTGTATAAGCAAAACATCATCATCCAAAAAGGCATTTAATCAGCAGATTCACTTCATCTCCCAAAGCACTTCACGACAAACAACCTAAAGGCTACAGAGATGTGTAATTTGAGGTGTGGCAGATTGCAGAACAGCTTAATTTGGAGATAATAGCAACCTATCACAAAAAAAAGAATATACGAAATATGAGACAGTTAAGAGTGTGCTCTGGGCAACTATTTGATAGTATCTTGCTGATGTCGTGCATTCATTATCCCCCGTTTTGGACTAGCAGACCAAAAGCAGACCAACTAGGATGCCATTAGTTTTGCAGGTATTTGGAACTGATGAAGGTGCTGGACGTGACATTTTACAGAAATGCCAGTCAGTTAATGTTACCCTCTCTGGACCATGAATGTCTGTGCAAAATGGAATGGAAATCCATTCTACAGTTGTCGAGATATTTCAGTCTGGACCAAAGTGGACCCGCTCATCAACCTACTCACCAACATTGCCATCCATGAAAACCCAGAATCCCCATCCTCTCTGATATATTGTCATGGGAGTACCTGGTACTTGGTAGGTATATATAGTTACTCCATGAATTCAGATAAGGATCAAATTAACTTTCTTCATTAGCCAGAGTGTCATTGGTGTTCAGTGTATTTAGGGCTCGTTTTAGTCAAAGCTTGCCCGCAAAACCAGGGAACAAAATGTAACTGATTATAAAGACTTTGCTGTGTGCAATGTCACAGGGTTGTCCATCTATCTTACAGGCAACACACGTATAAAATGGTAAGCTTGGTAAGGCTGGTGGACAGTGTTAGGGAAGTGACACATTCTAGAGTTCCTCGGAGCAATTCCTACAGAGGTCACCGATGACTTAATACCACTTTAACAAGTCCTAAACAGATAAATGACTTGAAAAAAATTACTCAATATGGCAATGTTCACGGCAGTTAGACTATATCTATTAGGAGCCATGCATTAAAACTCATTAGAGCTTGTTTGGAAAGGATAGGAGGTCTTTGGCACCAATCAATCAAGGTCATTGCTAAAATGACACCATGCCTTAGCTGGAGGCCTCTTAGACTGATGAGTGTCAGCGGCTTCTGGTGAGCGCTTGAGGGCTAATGTCCCCCTCACTGGGCTCCCCTCTTTCCCCTCCTCGCAGATGAGTCCTGATCTGACAGAGAGAGCTGCAGGAGGGGGATGGAAATAAAAGCTGACATATCCTCTCCACATCTTGTCAGAATAGTGTTCTTTTGCCCTGATCCAATATCCAGAACCTCTTGTTCTCTTCCCCCCCCCCCCCCCCTTTCACCCTAGTTCTCAATCGTATAGGCTGCTCAAGTTAGCTGTGAATAGACTGTCTTTTCCCTGTGTGGGGGTTTGCTAGCACCCGTGAACGTGTGTGCATGCAATACTTTAAGCACTGCTTTACCAGTACCCCTTTCTCTTTGCCTCCAGTCTTCCCCTTTCGGTCTTTCCACCCTTTATCACCTTAATTTCTCCCCTTTATTCTCTCTGCATCATAATAGATCCAAAATTGTGGGGGTAATTGTGGCAGAGGAGGAGGAGGAAGAAGACTATACGAAGAAGGAGGAGATGATTAGCTCAACAGTTATTTTGTGTGGTAGGACGGATTATTTTGTGCTGCATTTTTGGTTCTGACCGCCTTCCGTTTGACAGCTCTCTTCCAGATCCTTCAGGGTGCTTCCTTCCGCAATCAACTAATCATATTCTTTATAGTGGTGTCTTTCATAAGACTCTGTATTTTGGCTCCCGTCCAAACAGGAAACAGTACTTACTCTACATTATTTGGGCAGAGATCTGAGAGTCCTAAAAATTCAGGCAGGATTTAAATCATGGTAATAATTTACATAATTGGTTAAAAAGCAAACATTTAGTCCAGACAAAACAGACAGATAGATAGACAGATAGATAGAAAGATAGAAAGACAGACAGATAGATGTCCTTTTTCACATATGTCAGTATGTATGTTTCACACAAATCTTAATAACACTGGATATCTCTAGAAACACAAATTGTTCATTTTAACCTCTAGGCAGTGTTTCCAGTAAATATGCAGTTGTGTGTCTTCTCGTGGAAGTGCAATTTGAAGCCATTCCCATTAAGCCTTAATGGGAAACATTAAAGGAGAAAGAGAAAGAAAAATCCAGGCAAGATAATCAACAGTGCATTTCAAGCAGCTGGCAATAAGTTGCACTCGTGTTGATGCTCTCTCTTAATGACATTGCCTCATTAGGAATTAGTGCTCTATTATTTGCCATGTGAAAATCAATCAACTCTCTGTGAATTGCAATCAGTACTCAACACCTCACACAGTTAAAGAAGATATATTGTGGAATCACAGCACCTATTTCCTATTGAAGACTACATTCGTCACTTCAACTTGCAAAAACAATACAAATTTATTTAATACAAAAAACAATGTAAGTCTCCTAGTTTAGATATCCCAGTGCTTTGGCATAACAATTTAGATTATATAAGTCAAACCAAGATTCATCTTCAGTGATAGCACTTCTTACATCAGTGCTCTCCTGGGGCTTAAATGTTTTGTTCCCAATTTACAAAGTCTGTACTTGTATGGTAATTTCATGATACAATATCTTCGTGAACTAAAATGGTTCGTAATATCACCGCAGGCGGGGAAGGGGGCTGCCATGGTTAGCCATTGCTGAGCCCTTTGTTGGACTCATTTGAGCACTACCCTGTGACTCAGTCCACTACTTTGTGGCGTGATATTAATCACCGTGTAATGTATCGAGTAATAATGTCGAAGAACTGTTCGTTGCTGGGAATTCTTACTTTGTCATTTGTCTTTTTCCATCTGCACAAATCAACCCATGAAAAAAGGGCAGCTAATGCTAGCCACACATCCTATTGTGGTATGAATGCAACCCTGAATCTGTGGAAGCTTTCGATCATTCAGCAGGTGTTGAAAATCATATTTGAAGAGTAATATTTAGAGGGGATCTCTCCTAATATTTGCAAGCTAAACTGGCTTTCACTTTCAGAATCCAAACTCAACAGCACAATGGATTCTCCCAAAATTTGAATTATCTTCAGGGACAGAGCTTAAATCACAAACCGTTTATGTAATCACGCCATAGGCAGCGCTATTAAGAGGCAAGGAGGGGGCTTGGCGGTGTGCTATGACCGGCTCTAGATAACTGCCTGCGATGAAAGTGACTTACAGGTCTGGCCTTGAGATTTATAGCACCCCTTGCCTGAACCTCGGGACCGGGCCCCCTGCGCCCGTCGCGTCTGCCTGGCATCACCATATATATCTCGTCAAGCACTTTGTTTACTAGAGCACACAATTGTTTTCAAGAGGACAAATATACTTCCCATATCTAGCCTCTTGCACCAGATTAATGTACAACATTTTTTTAATTTTTTTAGCTTCCCCATGCCTGATGCCCTAGCGCCGCCTATGGCCAAAGCTAAACGAGTTTGTTCAAAAGATAGGAAATGGCGTATCAACATCCAAAGGATATACGACCATGACATGCTCCAGTCAGTAGCTTACCACAGAAGTTGACAGTGCATCTCCTTGCTTTGCCTGCTCTCAAATGTCATCTTTACTCCCAACTCTTCAAATAGCTCCTTTCAAACAGAGAGCAGGTACCAAGGCATAGTTTATTGTGTGTATATATATATATATATATATGCCTCCACTGCTCTGTTAAAAAAAGTTCACAACTGACTTTAAAATCCTCATTATGCCACGTCTCTGGGACTCTCTGACTTGTTAACATGAGCATCTGCGCTGCTGTCAACACTGAGGTGCTCCTGTGATAAAGACAGGAAGTAGGTATGAACTTTGTGAACTTGTAAATGTTGGTTTGAACTTTGCAGCTGTGCTAACAGCTCTGAACCAGAATACAGACCCATATCCTGTGCTCTTCCTCAGCCACCTTTTCTAATTAATTCTCTATGGAGCTTCACAACCGCGGGGACCGGACCAACTCTGCTCTCTTGTTTCAGGCTGCATGAGACAGGAATAGATGTTCACCTGTACAGAAAGAATTGCCCCAGGTCGCAGGGATGGAGGACAGTATAGGAAGTCAGAAGCTCACTGAATGCCATTTTCACAGTGGCTTTGTTTGTAGGAGTCAAGAGTTTTGTCACGCCTACATTTAACCCTCCTTGTCTGCTTGCAGGACGTCTTTACTGTTGTTCTCGTTTTGTGTACCACTGCTGCCAAGAAATGAGATCGTTGCCCGTTTTGGAAGGTGGAGCAATATTAGCACGCAACAATACGTACTTCTTCAAGGGCAGGTTATTTTTTAAATGAACTTGTTTGTAAAAAGCATTGTCCCACCATATCTAAAGGTTTGTACACGCACACATTTGACGGAAGTGGTTGTGTGGAGGAGGATGAAAAAAAAAGGAGCTTGAGACTTGTACTGGAAGGGAAGTTATCAAAGCAAAAATTTGATGTCGGAAAGGTGTGAGTTTTCAAAGACTGTGAAGAATCAAAGAAGAACTAGAAACTAGATAGCAGTGTTTGGGTACTTTGTTCTTCCCATGCAACGTAGACATGATTCCACTTCTGCTGCACATTTAGCCTACCCCGGCTCGACTGGAACCAAACTTGTGGCGCCTTGTTCCAGAAACAGCGTTAATATTAACCAGTGCTTTAGGCAAAACCTCTCCCAGATTCAGATAAAACTGCCAGCATGAAAGCGCCCCAAATTTCATCCCCTTAAATTGTTGGATAAGGATGCAACCTTGGCTGCTCTCACTTGGCACCCAATTGTTTCTGATTGGAAGCCTTCAAGCTGAGCCAACGAAGCGAAGCATCACGTTTGATCTGCCAGGGCTCAGTTCCTTCATCCACACGGAACAGTGGGAAGCATAAAGAGGAAAGGCAAAAAAGGACATTTATAATCAGTTCGTCAGTTAGGCTTCACCTCTCTCCAGCTCTCTCAGCTGGCCAAGACCCCCAGTATAAACACACACAGCCACTCACACCCACTGTGCCTGCTCCCCCTTTGAGATTCATCTCGACTCACGGCTCTGCTTTGTAATTGCCTCACAAGCCTGGTTACTGAGAGCCAGCCTATTAGAAGAGCAGCGGAGTGGAACATAACATTTTCAGTTTCAATTCGGTCTATGAGGGCATACATAATGCACGGGGGAGGTTTGGTCCCCTCGGAGTGATGAACTCATGTGGGGAAAAGACGCAGCAGTGGTCAAAAGAGCTGAGCTGAGCTGACTGTTTCCGCTGCATATGGCTGTACGATTTGTCAGCTTTAAGTGAATTAGTTTGTGCTCATTGGAATGTGGAGATAAGTTTGGAGAGAGCATTTATGTGTGTGTGTGTGAGATACAGGGAGAGAGGCAGGAAGATTTAAAAGAGAGGAAATTGCACCAGACTGAACTAACTGAATTACATTCACACTTATGTGGCTGCAATTACCTGGTGTGGATTTTGGCTCACCGAGGTTGCAGCAATCCCCAAACATTGGGACCTTATTATGGCATGATATGATTTCATGTCATCTTGTAGTATGTATGTAATCATCTCAACCGACTCCCTACGGATACATTTGCATTGAATTATTCTCCCCACTGCAGTTGAATTGCAGTCAAGTTGAGCCACTACAGCGTACCACTTCCTCGTTAAAAGCTCACGGAGAGACCCCACAAATGACAACGTCATAATATGGGAACGAGCAGTGTTAACAGTAGTACTCATATAGACGCAATCGGCCTTAACATAAGAATCCCAGATGAACAGAAGCAGAGCCCTAAGGTCACGGTAGTTTGATTCATGCTTCTATCGTTCACCGATGTGCTTTTAAATGGTGTATTAGCTTTAGCATTAGCTAAAGAGACATTACATACATAGTCAGTGACCATCAATATGTGCATTGAACTGGATGAAATTACTTTGACTCATGTTTTGAACACCTAACCTTTTAGTGTGCCCTTCACTAGTTTTAGTTGCCCAACCATACATTAACAGTACGTTTAGTTTTAGTTGATATAATACAATTAATTAACAGGGGAGAAAGGAGCAGATCAAAGAAATCATTATTGCAACGTCGCAATTCAATTTCACTGCTGCCTCCCTCATGCATCCATCTTACCTTTTTATCTACCCTCTTTGGTTCCTGTACTAATGAATGCATCCCTGAACTTAGAAGGGCTTGCATAAGATTGCATAGACTTGCACAACAGGTGCTCTAACGGCCCCTGTTTCTCAGTAGGTTTCTGCTTCCCTGTTTTGACATTGTGCACCTTCAGGCTTCCAACCTTCATATCGCTGCCATCATCTATATGTCTGCCAGTTAACTAACTTTGCAGACTCTGAACTCCCTGGCTTCCCTTCACCTGTCAGTTCCTCACAGCCAAAATGTGTTGTGGAGCATATCATTGACTTGTCTCCCTCACTTTCACATTCACTCTCCCTTCTTACAAACATTATGTATGTATAGGCCCAGAAGCGGTGTTGTAAACCAGGTTAAAACTCAGTGTTGAAGTTGAGCCAGTGCACATAGTTCAGTGGTTCATTCGTTACCTGTATTAAATATTTTTTCCAACATTTATATATAATTCTGGTCTTTATTTTTGCATTGTTGAATATGTTCAGAAATAGGTAATCAAACCCTAAAGAGGTAAAAGAACAGGCAAGAGCACCAGTTAACAGTCGAGATTTCACTTTGCTTTAAAAAGTAGGACGTTTTTTTCGTACACTTTTTTAAATTTTAATTTTGTGTCGTCGTGTGGTGCTGTCAAGACAATAAAATTCAGTTTTCCCGGAAGTATCTGTTTTTTGGTGTCTTTAATAATATTTTTTGCGTCCTAGGATCATTTTGTGACTAATATATAGCTTTCTTTAGGTTGTTCGACTTCACAACCTCCTGTAGGGCCCATCTCTCAAATGTGCACTGGGTTGTTTTTGTTTCCATCTATGTGACACACAAACAATCAACCACTTAAGGCTGCATCGTGATGTGAGACCATCCACAGGCAGAAATTGACTCGATCAGAGAATGACAACAGGCAGCAGGCCTTCCAACCCATGCAACGGCGAGCTCTTTGTGTGTGTGTGTATTTATGTGATCCGTCAGGCCAGAGAGGCCAAGTGTGGCCGGGTGCCCGCCTCAGCCAGGTCAAACAAGACAGGACAGAACAAGCCATTTTCTCCAACCCCCTCTGGTTAAACTCAGCGTTTCCACACCAGTCTACCTGGAATTGCTCCGTCTCTCTCTATGAGCGACATCCTGATGGCACAGTGGGCAGCAAACCCAGTAAGCAAATAGGAGCAAGCCGAGGGCGAGACAGCAGTGGGAAGGCGTGGCCGAACAAATTAAATGCCATACCACAGAGAAGCAGCTGTTTGGGTTTGTTTGGTTTAGTTTTGAGTTGGCCTGCAGACATGCCTCTCCTGGGCATTCGGTGTCATGTTGACATCCATCTTGTTTCTGTCCATCTGCTGTTGTTTGTTCAATTCAAACATGGACGGGGCCGGGTCGAACGGTGTTGTCTTGTCGGCTCTCGGAGGTGTACGTGACCCTCCGTCGACCCTCCTCTGAGCCTGACTGGCCCGCATGTCTGTGCTTTAGCTCAGCAAGTCGAGCTGCTCTTGGATTCCCCCCAGGTCCTGTTCACTAGCGTAGGATCACAGGGTCAAAGAACCTGGCTTTACTTTAATTTCAGACTGAATGTCCCGAGGGCTAAATTGTTAAGAACACACTGTCCGGTGCGTTACGTTGATTTCCGAGGTGGCTGGCCAGGTATTACAGCACAGGCAGTGGACTTTCTATCTTCTATTCAATGATTTCCCCACTTATCCTGCTGCAAAATGGATTATTCGTTGCTGTATTGTGTGTTTGTGATCTACCACGGTACAGGTATTCACCATGTGCCTGTGATTTGCATTATTAATACGTTTTTAATAAGTGTGCTCCTTTTTGTGCCTACACAGTGAATACATATCCTCATGGGGAAAACACAATTAATGAATCAATCAATCATGAAGAGCTTTGGAAAATGTTTTGAACCGATATCAGCAAAAACATGCATGTGCCCGTTTAATAAAATGATATAGGTACCCAGCGACAAAGATAATGTAGCTTTGTTTATAATAACGCCCAGTCCTGCTAGGAGGCTGTTCATCCTGTAAGTATGTAACACAAACTTCACACCCGATTGTTGAAGAATCCGTTCCAAAACCATTGATGGGCATTAATCTGCTTTACGTGACCATTATTTAGCAGTCAGTGTGGTCTATTCACTCAATTCTGCCCGTGTACTCATTAAAGTCAACGGAGTCCTCCACATTCTGCCAGCATTACAGCAGCGAGTATTAACAATTGCCATGTCCGTTGTTTACGGTCATTATGATAATTTTGGGTGAGTGGCTGTGGAGGGAGGCCTGAAGGGACGGGCTGTCAGGGTTGCTGCTAAGCAACTTCCTTGCAAGATGTTATGACTTTTGGAGCCAGTGCTGCAAGCAGATTTCATTGGAAAGGAGTCGGTAACACTGGGCTGCGTGTTACAGCTGGACACTTTGAAAATCTACTCTTGCTGGTTTCTCCAATGTTGCTGACCACAGTTCTAATGGAAATGTTGAATTATCAAAATGATGCGCTTGCATTTCAACAAAGAAAATTCCACTGCAGATCATATAATATGATAGCGGCTATTGAATGGACCTCGTGTTAAGCTGTTTTGTAAACTGCCAAGTCAAGAATGAACCTTTCGTCTCAGCTTTAAAGACAAAAAATTGAATGATCCCAAACCACGAGTGCCTAGATTTTGCACTTACTATGCAATTTACAAGTGACTGCACCTGCTCAATACGGGTATAACGGGTTTTGTAATCTACTGGAATACCAAGAGGCTCCATGTCGTGAATTTAAAAATGGGGAGCACTCATAAATAATAGTTGTCCATGCTGTCAGTGGATCTGTAGACTCACTTGTGGAAAAATATACTCTCTGCTTCTTATCCCTTTATCTCAGCTGTACAGCTAAAAGAAAACAGACCGTACAATTCATTTGATAGTCCATGATTTCACATTTGGTAAAAAAAAGAAATGACTTCAAGGGAGCATAGACATTCAAGTTACCACTGGGCAGCAAACAGTTTGAGTGGGAGAGAGAGCACGATCCAGCTCTCCGAGGATTCAAATCGTTATTTGTTTGCGCTTACATGTTATGTTAATTGATTTTGAGTGAGAAGGCACCTGCGATCCCCTTTTGTCCACACTGAAGCCAGATTTTGATCAGCGCTGGCATCGACTTTTGTGTTTGAGCCAACACAAGTCAAGCATGTTAGAAAGCATTCGTGGACTCACACATGCCATACAATCCTATATGCACTTACTGTGCACACCATCATGAGTGCCGGCAAAAAGACCACAACATCCCACACCGATCGGTTTAAAACTCTTTGATCTTGCTCCCACTCTTTCATTCCTCATGCATGTATTTCCTCACACATGCAGAAGGCAACACATGAAATATAAATCATTAATATCATATTTGTATATACCATTTGTAAATTACCCATGACTCTTCTAATGAGCTGTCAGAGCACTTTAACTACCTCATAACGCCTTATTGATTATGGCACGATGTGTACATGCACAATCCAGGCTGGTGAGCTGAAAATGCATTTAGAGTTCCCATAGAAACCCAGGTTTGAACAATTGATCCATGCTTTCCTACTGTATATATTTAAAGGGCAGTCAGCAGTCAGATTATATGCAATAACACAATATCATGAATAACTGATTCCTTGCTCTCGGGTAAGGGAAGGAAATGGTTGCCAGGACAACCAGTAAAGCACTACATCTTCTTTCTCGCTCTCTCTCACACACACACACAGTGATAAGGCTGTCTAATTTGCCCCGACCTCACTGTCTCTAGACAGAGAGGTCTGCCTCCACACGGACGGCCTTTAATTGTTTGACTTAGAGGCTCCCCTTCCATCTCACCTGAGCACAAACACACAAACACACACACACACAGTGACAAACACACACACACACACACAGTGGTCCTTCCTCTGATAACGAGAAAAGCCAAACAACCCCCTGTATGTATATCACAGATGTAAGAAGATGTATAACCTTTGTACCGTTTTGTTTCATCTGCTGGACATCGTTTCATTACCAGTGTGACACAATATAAATGGACTAACAGTGCCATCAGTGTCCGATATGTTGATTAGCATTTTATTCACAGATCCCATATTTTCATAAATACAGGGTAATTAGCTGGCAGTAGAATACAGTGTGTGCAATGACGGGCTGTTCTGCAAGGTGGATGGGCACTGGTGTCAGTCATTTTTTGGGGCCTATTTAAATCAACATTCATCTGAATCCGCCAGTTTCAGCAAGAAACTCGCTCATGATCGATAAGTGTATTGGTACATTAACAAAACACATGCTAAATCTATTACAGTTGTGTAACAAACGGGATTTGGGGATTCAACCCGTGGCAAATAAAGAACTAAATCTGATCAGGAAATAAAGATAACTATTGTTGCCTGTATTACAACCCGGCTCAAAGGCTGAAACATAAAAGGGAGACAGGACAAGTGTAAAAGTAATATATACACATTTATTTCAAGAATACAAAAACTAAACCAACAAAACAAATAAGCAGCGTGTCAGCCAAAGAAGAAGCGGCGCAATCCATGTTCAGATGGTGCGTCTTTATAGCGGTCACCACACCAGACTCACGTGGGGCTCATTACCTGCCAATCAACATCCTGAAAGACAGAAAACACAGCAAACAGGGCACAGACCCCAAGTGGAAGGGAGGGGTCATCACACCTGCCTTTGGGCCGACACACAAAAGAGGTTGAAAAGTCACATCTGCAGTTATTCTTGGAGTACAGTAATTCTCACAAACAACATCATGAGAAATCTCGAGATAGGTTTTTGGTCTTGCAGTGAATACTTGGCTTTGATCTAATGGGTATGAAGCATATTAAATGGATACAGATGACAGGCCCTATACAGAGCTCCATTCACATTTTCCTCTGATTAAAAAGAAAGAAACTAAAAAACGTCCTCAAAGCTCCAGGTTCCTTTGATGCTTTTTAGAAAATAAAAAAACCCCTCAGATGTGGCTGAATGATGTAACGTTGAGCTGCTCCTGCTCCTGTCAGGGGGAAAAAATGAGAAAAGCAGGCAGGGACCTTAAACATGTGAATGCAGGGGGTTAAGATGGCTCAGGCTCAGGAGAGTTTCTCTTTCTTTCTATCAGTCTCTATCTTCCTCCCTTGCTCTATTCATTCATCAACCCTTTATTAAACAAAATCCGCTTCCAGCACTGCCTAAAAGGTGCAGAGATAATCTTGACATGAATGCACAGTATTTACCCTCCTTACCCTCTATCTCTTCACTGCATGGTAATGGTGGGGGGGGGGAAGCTCTTGCGCTGTATAAAGACCAATTGAAAATACCAACCTTTGTAAATATTACATACAGTTCTGTTTAATGGTCTTTGAGCGATTGTGCCTCAGAAAGCCCAACGTCTGCTGCCAAGTACGGTCTGTGTGGATAGAGGTGACGTGCGTGGACAACATGAATGGTGAGGTGAATTATCCACTGCGGAGAGTCTGGAATTTAATTACCACCGTTCGACACTGACGTTTTTAAGGACACGGGCAATTTCGAACACCATTGTCTAACCACTCGCAGCAAAAGCGATACAGCCGAGCCGGGCAATCAAACATCCCACGGCCAAGAAAACTGGGCCAGGGTGTACTTTCTTTGAACAAGACAATTTAGAAGTTATAGTTTATGGCAGAGGCAAAGGCACTCAAAGGGCAGAAGAAAAAAAAACGATAGCGTGTAAGGGTTTCGATGTGTGGAACAATGACAATGAGGTGTCAAACTGGAAAGGACCCCTTAATAGGTGCCTGCCTGCCCTGGGGACCGCACTCGTGTCTTTTGGGTCATCCATTCACAAGACAGCGGTGCATTCTCCTCAGCGCCAATCAGACAATTACAGGCTCCATAACAGGAGGCCTACGGGCAGCGAGGCAGTCTTTACAAGCCCTGCATCTCAGGCAGGGGGAGACGACCCTGTCACTGAATAATAACTATGATGAATATGGCAGTGGGTTTACGGCAACACCACTGTTTCTGGTAATGTGAGGTTGGGTGCGTAATTACCATTCATAGGGACCAGAAGGTGTACCCCCCCTTTGAGGCTTCGAAGAACAGTGTACAATGATAAAGGCAGGGAGAGTAGTGTTAATCTAGACGTGGTGAACATTTATTAGCGTTCGAGGGAAGGTGCAGAACTAATGTTGCGTCACACCAGCTGCTAATGAACCCAGTTATGATGGAGACGCTATTGTTTGGAGTTGAGCAGGAGGGCAGTGAGAGGGGATGATTTGCTACCCCTGCTTTAATATGAAGTTATTTTATAGAGTGGTGCCAGTCCATTTTATCCTGCAATTATTAATCTGTTCGTTTCAACAAGGTCTAAGCAGACCCCGCCTGCTTGGCTTAAGTCCATGTCTCTTCGATTGCGCTGAGCATCAGTGACTCTTCAGCACATTATCCAACCCACCAATGATGCTGATCATTTGGGGGGCTCCATGCATTTTAATGTTCGACCTGCAGCCCGTCTAGACATTACAGCAGTGGTGTCTGAGAGCAGTGACAATGATACCACGCAACAGTGTGTGCTAGTTGTTGGGAACGAAAAGGAGCGTGTTTGAGTTATCAGCATATATAAAACTAAATAGTTGACATCATTAGAATTATTAATGTCAGTAAAATTATCACGATTATTAATAATAACGGGGCATCACTAACCAATAATCAAACTATAAACTGAGTCTCATTAGTATTCACTCACAATGTCAATAGTCAAAGTACTATTACTGATCTGGCTCCGCAACGCCACTGCCATATGCCGTATACATGCACATTATCTCGTCTCCCTCCCCCCTCCCTTCGCAGATGTCCTCCTTCTCCTCTGCCTTGATATAGTAGACTATGAACGCAGCAGCTAAGCATGTAGAAGCCCGATAGGTGAAACCCTGGATGGCGAACCCATGTAAATGAATCAGTCAACAAAAAAAAACTTGCCTTGTCTTTAGCTGTATGATCTCATTAGTCATTCAGGGTACAGGGATCTCATTTCATAAAGGTGCTAGTTAGCTACCCAAGCCTGTTTGAAAGTATCAGCTAGATGACACAGCCCTTGCAGCATCTCTGCGCATGCATGTTATCAGTGACGGTATAGCGTGCCTTCCTTCATACATAAATCAGAGAGCAACACATGAGAGATATGGAACATTTTGATCTTTATTCTTTGGAACACATACTTTGCAGATATGTGCGCTGTACATGCTGGTACAAGCACAAATATTATATGCTTCAGGCTATACTGACAACTGCTTCCTTGGCTGATATGAGCAGTTTTTAATACAGTGAATTCGCCAACAGAGTCAGAGAGAGAGAGATGAAGGCTGAAGATTGTTCCACTATCAGCAGAGAGGCTACAGCCACTGGCCTTTGTGAATAGAGCAGATCAGAGATATACTGGACCTCTTTTGACACAGGTATACCTGTACTGTAAAATGTAATTGATGACCTTACTTTAAAAAAAAAGTGACCGTAACTCATTTCTGCTTAATTAGTTGACTATACTGAAGGAAACATGGTAAAGAACACTTTCTGGTGAGTAAAGTTGTGAAACTCATCAGCTCAAGTAACCTTTAATATAAAAAAATCTGTGAGGTGGACCATCCGTAAAGTCCGAAGAAACACGAGACCGAACTCGGCCGCATTCGACGACTACACATGCGCAGTTCAACACTTCACCTGACTGAAGACGGTCTTCGCTCGAGAGGTAATGGCGGATACACGAAGCGAGAGGAGAGCGCTACTTCGTCAAGTTATTTGAAGGTACGTTTCAGCTACATAATGAAATAAAATGTCACTGGCTATCTACTTTAGCAAACCTAGTCGGCCCTTTACCGTATTATCTATCTGTTAATTAGGGGTTGGAGGTCAACTTTATGTCTTCGATTTTGAAAGCCAGCGAACGTTAAAGCTAATCTAGCTAACGCTGGCCCGTGCCAAACCCCGCTACAATAAATGTACTTTTAACAACGACTTGGCAGACGGAGCGTACTTTTTAGCGGGTTTTTTGCTGAAACCTGGCAATGAATTGGAAGTGTAAGTACTGCTTATTGTCTTCTGAAAAGAGGGCTCAACTATTCAAACACTACTGCTTAAAACATGGAAGCTATACCAGATTGACTCCAATTCCATGCCTCCACACAGATTGTTTTCCTGAGGGTGAAGATGAGACAAGTATGGAGTCCAAACGACTGGAACTTGTAGAGGAGATGAAGAAACGTTATCCAACTGCTGCTCTGATATCCAAGAATATGGACTCATGACCGGAGCCTCCAGTGAAAGAGTTGAAATTTTTTTTATAGAGTACAGATGTTACTGAGAAGCGAATCACAGTCCTCCGTGGGCTTCCTGTCATCCTTTGAGAAGAGAACACAGACTTCTTCAAGATCTGCTTTGTAAGTAGACTTTGTCAAATTTATTTAATTCCACACCACAGGATGCCCAATCATGCATTCCTTCTGTTCATATTTTGGTATTAGTTACTTCTCTTCCACTCAGCCTGAATTAGTGCTGCTATACTTGCACTGATGCACTGATCACCTATGCCCAATTGATTTTGTGGAGCCTTGTTTTGCTGTGAGGCACAAATATATTCATTGTGTTTTCGACTACAGAAATGCAAAATGACATTTGACATGCATTTGTGGTTTTAATGCTGTTATTGTTGTTAGGACTGCGATGACCCTCCAGACATATCCCACATCTCCATGGGAATCCTGACAGTGATTGCTGAAGACTGTGTGGCCTCGCCTCACTCGCTGCACCAGGAGTCTACAGCTATAATGCAATCGTTTTGGAAGGAACAGTGGTGATGGATGACCTTGACAATCTTCCGCATGCCATGTGCCCACTCTTCGGACTTTACGCCCTGAATTTGGAGTACCCTCAACAGCTCAGGTACACCATTGAGTTTATTCAAAGACTGCTTCTCTCACTTGGACAGAAATACCTAAAACCTAAAATACAATCACTCAAAAATCGACTGATACAGTGAGTGACTGTCTTCACGATGTGGATGGTATGTGACATGCTGGGTCAGGTTGAGACATTTACCCTTCCATCTCCAATGGAACTCTTTACTTGTGTGGAAACGTGATGTTTTTTTGTCATTTTGTCCAGTTCACTCTGGACTTTGTTTATCTGTTGTTTCTGAATCTGTAGTCAAAAGAGAGCAATTCATGATTTTTCATCGGAGTGATGAAAGGCATTTCAATTTTTATAAAAGTTAAGGAAGTTCATGTCAAGATATAGACATAAAGACATTGCCAGTAACGGTATGTTATTTTTCTTTTGTAATTTGATAGCTTGGTTTGCAGAAGTTCAATTTATTGTACTAGAGAGTGCAGAGAGTGCAGTCGCTTTGCTGCTTGCCCTTGCCTATGCTTGCATTTTCTTGCTTCAATTTGCCAGATATATCACATATATCTTGCCAGACATATCACATATATCACTCTTCAACGTTTGAGTGAAGACAAATCCAGAAAGTCGTCAAGCTATTTGGATTGTTAGCTAATGCTAACTAGCAGCTAAGTTAAAGCTAAGTAGCAGCAAGATGCCTCCCACAAACTCCTACAGAAGATTGCAGTCTTGGAAACAAAAATCCACCGACTAGAAGTAAACGTGGAGGTAAATGGACTGTGTGGGAATGATACCACTCTACCATGGACTCAAAACACTGGACAAACGCGAGCTAAGACACAGCTAACTAGCACAACCAGGCCTACCAAGAAACAGGAGGAGAGAGCAGATAATGAATCTTCAAATGGTAGTCCTCCCTGGAACTCTCTCGGTGCAAAGCCGAAGAGAAAATATGTGGGAGGATGACTAACAGGCAGAGCCCAGCGCCCTAGGATTTGTGATGCGACTGGCTGGCCTGCACTAGCACACAGGCAGAACTCCTCCTCAACCCCTGCACCCAGACGGACAAAGCCAAGGACAGCTGAGGAAAGTAAAACCTGCAAAACACCTCCACAACAACCAAGCCTACAACTTCAAAACAGATTTGCTCCATTGTCGCAGGATCCTAAATCATCTGATGACCTGGATAAGCAGCTATCTCCTCAAAGCGGGGTAAGAACTGAGAGTCAATGTGAGAGTAAAAGGCCGCAGGCAAAGCTAATGACTGGGCCTGAGACTCTGATTGTTGGTGACTATGCTGTAAAAGATGTCAGAAAACTATGCAGCAAGAACACCAAAATACTCTGCTTTCCGAAAGATATGGTCTCTGACATGAGAGACAAAATCCTGGACATTGTGGCTGACTATCCCACAGCAAAAAACATCATCGTGCATACAGGAAGCTGTGATATTGTGAAACAACAGTCTGAAGTTCTGAAGCGAGACTTTATTGATCTGTTAAGGCTGAGGTGTTCATCAGTGGCCCTCTTCCAACAGTCAGAGGAGGAGATGAAGGATTCAGCAGGCTGTTTGCACTGAACGAATGGCTGTCAACTGTATGTACTGACCATTCAGTACATTTTATCAACAATTTCTACCTTTTCTGGGAGCGTAGACATCTTTTTACAGCGCATGGAGTTTGCCTGAACAAGTCAGGGGTAAAACTGTTTACCTCAAACCTATTTTTCTCCCTGCGTCACCCGTCTGTCCCTACTGCCAACGACAAGACACAAAAGGAGTCTAAACAAGAGATAACCACACAGCATCGCCATGGAGACCTTACGGGAAGGATGCCTCCGCCTAACGATAGCCAAAAGGAGGAGTCTCCAACCTCATCATCAGGGACCGCCTCCGATCTCCCACTTTCCCCACCCTTCCTAGACGAGGAGTTTTTACCTCCCTCCCCAGCACCTACTTCCATCCCCCAAATTCCATCCAGGTCCCTTTCCTCTCTCACACTCTCCCCATCCACCCCCCACCTGGAGTTCACTGACCGCATGAAAGAGCTGGTCATTGCTGGAACCAAACACACTCCTCGACGGTTCCACAACCATCCTCTGTCTCCCCTACCTGATAACGGAAATAATTGATATCTTCTGGGTCCAGGCTACAAGGCTAATGACACCAATGACTCTCTCCAGGAAAAGTCGGGGCCCTGTATGCAGCTAGCTGTTTCAATTCCTGTCCTGCAAGTTTATAGAAAAAGAAAGGTGAGGCTGCGAAGAAACAATAGTAAACATGCAAACTTATCAAACTTAGCATACATTCCTCCTCAGCCTGTCCAAATAAATTGGGCAAAGAAAGTTTTAACCACATTAAACTTAGCTTTATTAAATGTCAGGTCTCTGTCAGGAAAAACATTTTTAATCAATGATTTTATTGTTCGGCACAAACTGGACATTTTGTTTTTCACTGAAACTTGGTTTAATCAAGATAACAGTGCAGGTGTGAATCAACACCTCACAACTTCAGTTTCATGAGTGAAACAAGAGCGCATAAGAAAGGAGGTGGAGTTGCTATTTTATTTAATGATTCTCTTCAATGCAAGCAGATGTCCTTTGGTCATTTTAGTTATTTTGAATATGTGGCTCTAAATTCCACTCAAGCTTTATTCCAAACATTTACAGACCGCCTAAATACTGTGCAACCTTCTTTGATGAGTTTACTGAACTGCTGTCTGTAATCTGTATTGATTTTGACTGTGTTGTTATTGTTGGTGATTTTAATATCCATGTTGATAATCCCCAGGACAGAGAGTCTATAGAACTATGTGGTGTCCTTGATAACTATGATCTGACTCAGCATGTGACAGGACCCACCCACAACAGGGGGCACACTCTGGACCAAATCATCACCAAAGGTGTAAACATTTCCAAGGTTGCTGTGACTGATGTTGCACTCTCTGATCATTTCTGTGTTTGCTTTGAGAGTGCAATCTCCTTGCACCCAAATGTCCAAACCAAGGTTGTGACAAAGCGTTACATCTCTGAAAACACTAGTGAACTATTTATTCAGAAGTTCTCCTCCACACCAGCCCTCTCTTGCCTCTCAGTCAATGAGCTTGGAGATGGCTTCAATTTTAAAGTAAAAAATATTATTGATGCCATTGCACCCACTAAAGTGAAGGTTGTCTCGGGTAAGCAAAGATCTCCTTGGAGAAATGCTATGCTGGTCAAAATAGAGAAACGAGAGTGTCGAAAGCTGAGCTCAGGTGGCGAAAAACTAATATCCAGGTTCACTGTGACATCTATAAAGAGAGACTTCGCAATTATAATTTGGAACTTAGAAATGCAAGGCAGTCATTCTTCTCTGACATCATAACCAAAAACAAGAACAATACACGCGTCTTATTTGCTACCGTCGATAGGCTAACAAACCCTCCAGTGTCGGTAGCTGCTGATCTCCAATCCACCTGGGCATGCAATCAATTTGCCTCCTTTTTTACTGACAAAATTCAGAAAATTAGACAAGCAGTCAGTGCCTCCACACCAACCACAGGATATGTGTTGTCCCGATCTCTGAATAACATCCATTCAAATATCATGACACAATTTCATTCAATCGACCATAGAAGCCTAGAAGACATTATACTACATCTGAAGTCATCCTCCTGCTGCTTGGATATTCTACCAACACACTTTTTCAAAAATATTTCAAACTGCATGACCACTGATCTCTTACAAATTGTAAACACATCCCTTCTCTCAGGTGTCTTCCCACAAGCCCTAAAAACTGCAGTTATTAAACCGCTCCTAAAGAAGGCTAGTTTAGACTCCGCAACGATGAAAAATTATAGGCCAATATCAAACCTCCCATTTTTAAGTAAAATAATTGAAAAAGCGGTTTTCCAACAGCTGACCAACTTCTTGGCCGTAAATAACTGCTTTGATGTTTTCCAGTCAGGCTTTCAACAGCACCACAGTACTGAAACTGCTCTTGTTAAGGTTTTCAACGACATCCACTTAAACTTAGACAATGGCAGAAGTTCAGTCTTAGTGTTACTGGATCTCAGTGCTTCATTCGACACGGTCGACCATGCCATACTCCTAGAAAGACTAAACATCTGGGTGGGACTCTCTGGCACAGCACTTAACTGGTTTGAATCCTACTTGAAGGACCGAGAATACTTTGTGTCTGTAGCTGATTACACATCAGAGCTGACTAAAATGACATGTGGTGTTCCCCAAGGTTCAATACTGGGGCCTCTTCTGTTCAACATCTACATGCTTCCACCAGCTCAGATTATGGAAAACAACAAAGTGTGTTGTCATAATTATGCAGACGACACACAAATCTACATAACTATGTCACCAGGGGACTATAATCCTATACAAGGGCTGGGTAACTGCATTGAACAAATCAACAACTGGATGTGCCAGAATTTTCTTCAATTAAACAAAGATACAAACCTTAAGACTGTTCTTCCAAATCTCTACCAGCATGTAAAATTCCCAACAAGGGAGAAAAACATCCTGGACTTAGTCTACACTTCACTTAAAGGAGCATACAAGGCCACCCCTCTCCCCCACATCGGACTCTCTGACCACCTCACTGTTATGCTAACGCCAGCATACAGGCCCAGAGTGAGAGTGAAAAAAACGGTTCGAAAAGAGATCACAGTGTGGCCGGAAGGATCAAGATCTGCTCTCAAGGACTGTCTCGCTACAACAGACTGGGACATGTTCAAACATGCAGCTACGTACAATAACAACATAGACAATGAGGAGCTCACAGACACTGTTCTTTCCTACATCCGGAAATGCACAGATGATGTAACCGCTAAAAAGACCATCACCACTAGGGCTAACAAGAAGCCTTGGCTGACAGGGGCCGTCCATCAGCTGCTGCGGGCCAGAGACAAAGCCTTCAATGCCGGAGATAGAATTGGCCTGAAAACAGCGAGAGCCAACCTGTCCCGGGGCATTAGAAAAGCAAAACAGGACTACTCTGAAAAAATCATCAACCACTTCAAGGACAGCAGAGACACACGCAGCCTGTGGCAGGGCATCCAGACCATAACGGACTACAAGCCTGCTTCACAGACCTGTGATGACAACATCTCTCTGCTGAACGACCTCAACAGCTTCTTCGCACGGTTTGAATCAACAAACACCACTAGCCCACAGAAAACCCCACCCTCCCCCCACGACCAGGCCCTGTGCCTGTCTGCTGCAAGTGTGAAAAGAGCACTCTCCACCATCAATCCCCGAAAAGCAACAGGCCCAGACAACATCCCAGGCCGCACACTAAGGGACTGCGCAGAGGAGCTAACAGATATCTTCACTGTTATCTTCAACACTTCTCTGAGTCAAGCTGCTGTCCCATCACACCTCAAAACCTCCATCATCATACCTGTACCCAAGAAACCGGCTCCATCCTGCTTCAATGACTATCGCCCCGTGGCACTGACCCCCATCATTATGAAGTGTTTTGAACGGCTAGTCATGGCCCACATCAAGTCCATCCTCCCCCCCACCATGGACCCCTCTCAGTTTGCATACAGAGCAAAACGTTCCACAGAGGACGCAATCTGCTCTGCTCTCCACCCAGCCCTCACCCACCTAGAAAAAGCAGACTCATATGTAAGAATACTTTTCATAGACTTCAGCTCAGCATTTAATACCATAATCCCACAACAACTCATCTGCAAACTGGACCAGCTGGGGTTCAACACCCCACTGTGCAATTGGGTCCTGGACTTCCTTAGTGAGAGGCCACAAGCAGTACGTGTCGGCAACAACACCTCACGCAGCATCACCCTAAGCACTGGGGCCCCACAAGGCTGTGTGCTCAGCCCCCTGCTCTTCACCCTGCTGACTCACGACTGCGTACCTACATACAGCACCAATCACATGGTGAAGTTCGCAGACGACACCACTCTGGTTGGTCTCATCACCAAGAACAATGAGACCAACTATAGGAAGGAGGTCAACCTTCTGACCACGTGGTGCAGCGACAACAATCTCCTGCTGAATGTCACCAAAACTAAGGAGATTGTTGTTGACTTCAGGAAAGGCCACACTGTACACCCGCCACTGACCATCGATGGTGCTGCTGTGGAGCAAGTAGAAAGCACCAAATTCCTGGGGGTGCACATCAGTGACGACCTCTCCTGGGCCACCAACTGCGCATCACTGGCAAAGAGAGCCCAGCGGCGCCTCTACTTCCTCCGCAAGCTGAAGAGAGTAAAAGCCCCCACATCAGTGCTGAAATCATTTTACAGGGGCACCATTGAAAGCATCCTGTCTAGCTGCATCACTGTGTGGGGCGGTAGCTGCACCCAACACAGCAGAAATGCACTACAACGCATTGTAAAGACAGCCGGAAAGATCATCGGTGCCCCACTCTCCTCGTTACAGGCAACATACACCACACGCCTCACCCGGAAAGCCACTCAAATCGTAAGCGACCCAAGTCACCCTGCACATACTCTGTTCAGCCTCCTACCCTCTGGAAGAAGGTACAGGAGCCTCCGCTGCCGCACCACCAGACTAAAGAACAGCTTCACCCACCAAGCTGTCAGGACACTGAACTCTCTCCCCTCACTCCCCCCAATCATATCCTCCAGCCTGACGGGAAGCTGAAGCTGACCCCCCCCCCCCCAGTACAGAAGTATTGTAAATATGTATCCATATTTATATTTATATTATATTAATTGCCCACTTTCACTTTCATACACACACATTATTATATTAATTGCCCATTTTTCCCGTTCTATGTGTATTGAATGTTTTATTGTAGTACAGTATATGTTTTAACTAGGATATCTGTTTTTACCTAGCCTAGGAAGTGTTTTATGTTTTATGTGTCGCGCTTGCACTTTATGTTCCACCGTGGGAGAGTGGGAAACGTAATTTCGATTCCTTATATGTCCTGACATGCAAGAAATTGACAATAAAAGCTACTTTGACTTTGACTTTGATACAACAGAAGTAATTGTTTTTGGTACCTCAGGGAGACATTGATTATTGTTTCAATGTATGTTTTAAATCTCCTTTACTTTTGCCTTTATGCTTTTAATGGTTTCATGTGAAGCACTTTGAATTACCTTGTTGTTGAAATGTGCTATACAAATAAACTTGCCTTGCCTTGCCTTGCCTTACTATTTAAATACAAAAATATGTATATTGTTTTTACGAGAAACTTGTAAAAAATGTTTTCCCTTTTTCAAAAGCTGTAGTTAATAATAACTTTGCCATTCGTGCTTAAACTGTCACTATATCGTGACAGACGATCTGTAAAAAAAGTCAGGCTCCTCTACCTCCTTTTAGTGCCCCAAATGGCATTTGCTAGATTCCACTGCGCCCCAAAGTAAAACAACCAATCAGAGATGAGGATTCTCTTACGCAAGATTCTGGTCCTGCATTGCCTATTTCTCACCTCAGACACCCAATTTAGTGTATTGTAGGGGTGTAACGGTTCACAAAATTCACGGTTCGGTTCGGTACGATACAGTGGAGCCACGGTTCGGTACAGTAGAAAACTATAAATGCCAGAGAAATGTACTTGATTTTAAAATAGATTTATTCATTACAACTAACTTTGAACAATGATGGAACTATACCTAAGTGACCCGTCTTCTTAGCAACACATAAGCATAAAAAACAAAAACTGCTCCTTAATGTTATGTAATATTGTTACTTACATCTTGCTTACATCTTGGATTGTTACTTACATCTTGCAAAACTGATTTTTTATCTCAATGGGACTACCTGGTTAAATAACGTTTTTTTTATTTATTATTTTGTTTTTTTTATTCAAACGTATTCGGTTTGTCGTGCGTACCGAACCGTGAGCCTCGTAACGAACAGGTCAATACGAATACGCGTATCGTTACACCCCGAGTGTATTGTTAAGCTGTAAAATGAGAAAGTTAACTCTGGCCTGTTTTCCCAACTGTCAACCTACCTACGAAATGGCAGCCGGGTAACAAACATAATTTCACAGCTAAACAGTACACTGACAAGTTTCTGAAAACATTTTAGGCGAGAAATAAAGAAACAGAGTATTGATTCATATTTGGTAAACTGTAAAGTTTTACAGTTAAATTAGAATTCACAAGTAGTGATTGACAGCTGTGTTGGAGACTCATCGACTGAGTTGTTTTTCTGCGGGCGTGGTGGAATCTTGCAACTGGCAGGAGCACTAAAAATAAGTAGAGGAATCGAGTATGTCTGTCTCTTCCCTTAATTTACCATAAGGGATGGGACTTGTGTTGTTCTTAATTTACCATAAGGGATGGGACTTGTGTTTTTCTTTGCAACTTCATCTGTTGAGAGGCATATGAGGACAGAGTATTGAGGAGACAATTATCCCCACAACCTGGGTCTTAACAGATACCATCAGTCTGTTACCGCTAGAAGGACTTTTCTCATAAAGCATGATTGCTGAGTCATCATCTTAACTTTGCTGAACCTAGTTAACTTAATTAGCTTGCTGAGAGTAAATCCAAAACCACCTTTTATTTTTGTTACTCTGCTATGTAGACAATGACCATCATCAATCACATAAGTGAAAAAAACAATAGCTGGATTCTACATTGTATACATTTGTCTTAGATAACATTATTTTGAGTAAAACAGGAAAGAGTGGACAAAAGTCAGCATTGCAGCTGATTAACGATTCCATGTGTTAACATTAATGCATTGTAATTCATGCTCTAAAATGAATCTTTCCCTCTCTTGCCACACCCTCGACAATTTTTCCCATTTCTTCTACAATCACCTGTCACCAGCTGATGGCGAGCAATGCATCCCTAGCTCCATATTCATCTGGCTCCCCTTTTTTTCTGAGCGAGATATACTTCCCCATTTGCTATCAGACCCTCGCCCAGCTCAACCCAGCGGAAAAGTCCTTTGATGTGTCACTTCACATCTCACCCTCAAAGCTGTGAAATCTCAATTTTCTGATAAGGGCAACCTAAATTTGTCAGGAAGCACTATTTATAGATCTGACAAGAGATAGAGCTGCACGAGTTGCGATAATTCTCAACAAGTACTAAGAGGCCATTGCCACTTTAGTGTGAAGTAAAAAGCAGCACTGCCCCAGTCGATTCACCTGATAAAGACGCATCGAGGAAGTAGATTTGAAATGAGGCTTGGCAGCACTTTTATTTTGCCACTTTATTAGACACGGGTCCGGCGTGGCCCCCAGCTTCCCGTTTGAACTCCCGTATACCTCCTGAGGGTTGAAGATCTTTTAATATCTCAATTCAACCCACTTTGTGGATCTTATAAAGTACTGCCTCCATCTACACAGCAGTCAAAATGAAAACGCAGTACTTTAAGCAACAGTTACAGTACACACACCATTGTTGAGAAAGCATACTCTGAAAATGCGGTTAACTGTTCATTACTCACACAAGTGGTAGCTGAGCTGCAAACTACAAGGAAGAAAAAAAAAAAAAAACTAACAGTGATGGCACAGGAATGATTAGTAATGTTTTATTTTACAGGGCCATACAATCCTACTCCTGTTATAGCTGTGCCCTCTCATAATTATGCTTTCTTGTGTTTCATCATCCCTGTGTTCCCCCCTCTCTCTCTCTCTCTCTTTCTCCCCGTTTTATTTTCTCTATATGTGCTTGCGTGCGTGTTCTCCCTCCTCTGCTGATCACACTCACCTGTCTGCAGTTCGCTCATTAAGCACACCTGCCTCCAAGTTTTCCAACCACTGATCGCCACATGAGAAATAATTTTCTAAAAACCTCTTATTGGCACTGAGAAAAATAAATGATACAGTAGAGACAGCGTTTAATTAGGTGCACCTCCACTTAATTATTCCAATCAAATGCTGCGTTGTCAGTTCAACTGTATAGGAATTAAATGGAGCAATTCTTTCAAGGTAAAATTTATAAAACCAACAACTGCTTTTAAAGTCACCACACTTAATTCACCAAGAACTGTCTCAGAACGCTCTCTATTTTGCTCTTAATTATCACCAAATTACATTATGCTTTTCAGGAAGTGATTAGAAAATAACAGACCTATAAAATAAAGAGGTACAGATCACTTTTTCAGCCCATAGTTTCTTCGTCTGGTCCGTTCACTCTGCACAGCACACAGAGAAGGCCATCTACTACTTTCCAAAATGAGTAGATGGTTTTCTTTGACTGATATCAAACAGAAGCACGAGACACTTCCCTTAGACCAAGTCCAAGCCATCAAATTAACATCGTTCATCCTCCAACACAGGTTCATTTTGAGTGAGCTCTGCTCATGTAGCCTAGATTAAAGTAATTTACACATGCTCATGTTTTAATACAAAGATCTTTTTGATTTATTTCACACCACATGGCTACTGTTCATCGAGCCAACGTGAGGAAGAATACAACCATACATGAACTGATTGAGCCAGATATGTTTATCCCACAATAAAGTCATTAAGTGACGTAGTCCTCACATGTTGAGAAGCATGACATCTCTTTAATAAGTCTACACATTATTTTAAGAAAATGCTGCCAATGTGGATGATTGAAAATATGAAATTAGAATTTTAAAAAACAGGCCAACTCCAGTGCAAAAACACTGAAATTGCCTGGCTTACTTTGGTAGTTTTCTGTCCAAGCAAAGCAGTCTCATGAGGAGAGATGCTGAGAATGAGTGCTTCTTGGATAAAAACAAATATTATAACCTGAAGGTTTTCGAAGATCAACAAGTATGGAAACTCATGTGGATCATTCAACAGACCACCTAGCTTGAACACTGCTTGCTTGAAAGCAGACAATGTTCAGCACTTTGGACCAGGTCAGGGGTGCATTTTAGCATTTAGTAACCTTCAAAATTCAACTGCAATATAAACCAGGTTTATCTCATGGCCAAACATACATTGTAACGAAACCAGTTCTTCTTTGTTTGAATGCAAATAAATGTTGCAGGGGCGGCTTTATACCACAGTCGGTTCATCTGTGATAAAATGCGACAACCGTCACCAAACAAACAGGGGAAGAGGGGTCTGGAGGCTAGCTGACTGTCTCCACCTTCAGTAATGCAGCAGCTGATCAGGCTAAATCTACTTCACAAACTGACTCCACCCTCCTGGCTCTTGCACGTAGATACCATGGAGGCGAATCCCTATTCAACGTAGCTGTCGCTTTCCCCTTTCCAAATGTAAACTCTCTGCTTCACTGAACATCCCTCAGCTATGTGGTTACTTACACAACCTGTAACAGGTACTTATTTACACAAGATTGTAAACAAAACTGGCATCGGTTTCAATAACTGCTTTGTAACCATCTCTAATGCGCTTTCCCTTGCATGTCAACACCACTAAATATGATGCTCACCTTTCTTTATACATGCACTTGTCTTAAAAGCAGGGTGATCATGTGACAAGGAAGATGGCACCACAATCCTGCAAGCAATTGCATCCGCAGCATGATCTGTGAAATGATTTTGAAATGAAAATTTGTATTCACTGTGCAGGTGTCTCTCTGTGTTGGGAGGAAGTGGACTGACGGTAGAATGTTCTCACGTAATTTGTATTCACAATGTTTGGCACATAATGTTGATTTCCGAAAAATTCTATGACATACCAGCTTTACATGTATTTACATGTATATAATTCTGTTTATTGAAACAAAATGTGAAAAGAAGGCAAGGCTAATTGCGGACTATGCTTACTACAACAATGGAAGTAAATGTCTTGTTCGATGGTTCTTCAGCTGACCTGAATTTTCACAGCCAATCTTGGGAATTTAATTGACATTTTTGTGGTCACAAGCACGAACGGTAACGCTCTGCTTTGAAGTTTCTTCTATTGAGGAACAGGACAATTCTGTTCTTCCAAGTCCACATATTACAGTATATAGCCAGCTCACACAACTCTGATTTTATACTACATACACAGCAGCTCGCTGAGTAAAGGGCTCCGTGTTTTGTTCTGACCCTCAGACAAAAGGCATTTACTGTACTTGTTTCTTTCATTCCAATGATATATTTCAATGGCAAACTGATTACCAGCCCTTGGGGAGATAGAAAGAGCAATTTGAAGACATATTGACCTTCCTTCTTCACTCTATGTCCGCTTGCTATTCCTTTCCCATCTAAACCCTTACCGCCTCTGCATAACAGGAAGGACGTATGCCTGCGTGTGTTTGTGTGTCTGTGTAGCCTCTCTGTTGTGTTCCAGAATGGTGAGTGTTGCCAACTCTTTTCCAATAAAAGTTGCTATCAGTAGGTCCAAAAGTTGCTGAAAAAAGACGTCATACGTTCATTTGCATAATGGTGTTGTCATCGCGCATTCATAAGTGTAAAGCTTAGTGTCGGTTGCAGTGAGGGCGAGATCACAGAAAGCCATATAAAATGGTAAAAAAATATTTAGCCAAATAATCACAAACTCTCTACAAGGACAAAATCTTAAAAGCGAGGGTGGAAATCAAACAACTATTTTAATATACTGTATATATAAAATTTCAACAGATTAAATAGAAATGGCATGAGCGCTATGGCGCATACACTATAGTGCGCAGCTTCCTCGCACTTTGTAAAGTTCAGAATCAGAATCACAATCAGAACCGTTTATTGCCAAGCAAGTTTTCACCTGCAAGGAATTTGTCGTGGCGGAAGGTGCATAACATTTAACTGTCAAAATAACATAAACTATCAAATAACACTTAAATATCAAATAACATTTAACCAATCCAATCCAGAGTGAGTTTCAGAGTGAAAGCGTTAATGTAACCGTACTCTACAACAACTGAGCCCCGACTCCTGAGGCAAGTGGCGTCCTACTGTCTGCAGTATTAGAAATTAAGCCACTCAGAGGGTCTGAAAGGTCGCTGAATCTAAACAGAAAGTACTCACTGTGACAGAGAGTTGCAGTGGATACCTCTGAGTCTGCATTTTTAATAAAGCAAAGACAATACTGGCTTCACTGTTCTGTGTATTTTAGAAGAAGAGAGAGAAAGAGAGAAGACTCTGCCCTGGGGCATCGTCATATATTACCTTCACAATGTGACTTCAAAACATTGCTTCCTCATTCCGTTCAGGGAACCATGATGCCATTATGTTTCGAATATAGGAACATGCCGCATCCATGTATCAATTTACCACTGAACCCCAAAAAATGCCTCGTCGGCAAGACGTGACCCAGAAATGTCAAACGACTCCGACGTAGTGTCCTACGATGGCAGGAAATTATGCAAGGAACAAACCTGCTGGCAGCAGTGATCAACCACAAATTATTCTATTCAGATTCACGAAGCAACGGCTAATTTGAGAGAGTGACACCAATTTCCCACAGGCTGACCCGCGCGCCTTTTTTCCCCTCTATTTACCATTAAACACCAAAGAGACATGCATCTAGTGAGCGAGCATGGGAGAGACTTTAATGAAGTTAGGATTCCATTCACGCCCCCCCACCTCTCACCATCCCACCCTCTGATACAGGCCTTACAGATTTTGCGGCAATCTCCTAGCAACTACAGCTTGTGACAGCAACCATATAGGCTCTGTAGGAATAAAAGCAGAAATATAACAAGACAAGAGTTACCATGCTAACATGCTCACAAGGACAATGCTAGCATGGTGATGTTGAACAGGTACTGTTTGACTTTGATTTAATTGTTGACAATTTAAACGTGAAGTGTGGTGGCATGTAGTGGAAAAGTCAGCTAAACATCACAGTCGTGACTATGTCTGAGCACCATGGATATAGAGGCCTGTATGCCACATTTCTTTTCTAAATCTTGAGATTCAGTGTGGACCAATGCGGTGGACCGTCCGCCTCGTCAAATGCATGGTGGATTTAGCTTTGAGTTCTGAGTCTCTGCCCAATCAGTTCGGGATCATGAGAATTTTAGGAAATTAGGCAACTTTAAGGGCTGTACTGAAGAGTTTGAAGCTTTTTTTCATGACAATCAAATCAAAATTAAGTCAAATGCCGTACTGTTTTTTTTTTTTGCATGGTTGTTCACAGTCGAATATAACGAGGTTGTTTCACAAATGTCTGAAACACAACTAAATCATTTGTTAAATTGAGAAAAATCACAACATAGAACATATTAAGCTCAGTGCTATAAACTAAGGGGCCTCCAATATGGCCGACAGAGCCTGTGCCACTTGCATATTCACATGCAATCACACTAACAACTGTAAATCTGAGTATGATGTAAAGTTTGGTTAGATGAGAGGCTCAAGCTGTTAATGCCACCTCAAACTGGTAACTCTATCTGTCCTGCATATTGCCATGTGGCTTGAGTGTTTGGAGCGCGTGCTGACCGCATCCTTGACATTAATCTATCTTTCGCTCTGTCAGTCTTGCTTTCAGTCTCTCTCTCTCTTTTCGCCGGACTATATTTCTGAAAGTGTGACAGCACTCCAGGGATCATTTTACAGCAATTTAACTTCATGTCAGATGTGAGGATATTTGGAAGAGGGCAGCCGATGCATATTTCCTGTATTAGCGGTGGTGGAAAAGTACTCAGATCTTTTACTGAAGTGAAAGTACATGTAGCCAGGAGGAGCATTAATGACCAACAGCTCTACCACAACGTTAAACCTGACATACAAAAATAATTATTGACCTTGGAAGCAGCAATTGAGAAGTAAATTATGAATTTCCATTTTATTTGAGCACTTAAAGGAGCTTTCGTCAATTTTGATTCAAAGCTTAAGTTGGAAACAGCCAATGCAAAAACAATCTCACCACAAGGTGCTGTGATCTTCATGCAGTATAGATTTCATCATCTGATGAAAATTAATTAAATTAATACTCCAGCTACCAAATGAACCTCGGGGTTACATTATTTTCTTGTGTTAAAGTACTCGCATCACAAGAAAAATACCTTGCAAGTACCAGCAAGAAGTATCAGAAATGATGATGCAGAATCGCTTTTCTGTTTTATTTGTATTTGTTGATTTTACTAAATTATTTTATGAAATATATATTTTACTTATTTCTTTGTTGATTTTCATCGTATCAACTGTCTCGCTGAGCTTTCTGTCATTGTTATTATTTCCTTGTCTCCTGCAATGTCGTGATTTGATTGTGGTTTGCTATTTGCTCATGATGGCACTTCTTTCTCCCCTCTAATATTATTCAAATGAGAGTACCAATGACACACTTCTCCAGGGTAGAAAAATCCACCGAGGCTTCAGATTAGTTCAAGGGCCTCATGAGAAATGGGACGGCTAAATGGAAGAGCCATTACATTTTTTATTTATATACTTTCTCAAAGTGTGAGAAGAGATGAGAGAGCTGTTGCAGAGCAGAATCATAAAACGGAAATATGACATTTCAGCGAGTTGTAAGCACGGCAGAGCTGTGAGCAATGCTGTTTTGCTCGTAAACAAAAAGATCAATTTGGATAGAAATGATTTGTTATGCTAATTTGTATTTTGTGTGGTCTCAGCTAAGATAGGTCTCTGAATTAGAAACAGCAACAACAATAATCCTAAAACAAATTAGCTGTCTCTTAAATCTCTACAAAAATATACATACAGCTTTACAGACTCCTTGAAGTGAGTTTGTTAGGAATGATGTCACCTTTACATTTACAGTTTTGCCACCAATGACCGCTTGTTACCAATAGGTGGCAATCTGTCCTTGTCACTCAATGCGTTGCGTGTTCAAGCTTATCTGCAGAACTTTTAATACATGCCAAATGAGATTTTTACAGCTATATGTGAGGGAGAAGAGACAAAGAAATGCAGAAGAGAAAGACAGACAGAGCCTCGGAAAGGTTGAGGGTGATGAAGGGAGGACGACAGGGGTGCTGACTGGTCAAAAGGTTTGCTTTCTGCACCTGCTACGCCTTCTGTCCATGTGACACCAAACCCCATTGGCGTTTTAACACTCGTCACGTGCGAGTACACATCCCAGAATGCTTCGTGTCTGTGTCCCCCAGTCGCATTGTATGTCAGGAGTTCATCCATTCTGCATAAAGGTTAGCGGCAAGGACGCAACGGGTGCAAGTCGTCTGGCTTGTTCCTCATTAGAAGGCTACCATCAAATGAGTGCTCGGGGGGGTAGAGATATGGCTGATGATTGCATATTTTCCTGCGGTGGCGGTTTGTAGCTGCACAGCTGGCTGGCACAACACACCGGGGTCTCAGTCAAAGCCAGCGCAAAACAAACGCCAATCAACCTGGTGCCGCTGGATGCCTCTCTGCGTGAAGTCACTCGAGTACAAGCTGCGTCTCAAAAGTCCTCTGTCGCTTCTTGGCTTCGCTGCCTCCGATGCTCCTGCATTGACCTGAAAACAGACAGAGGGCAAAGCAATATCGTCCGTGTCTTCTGTACTTGAAAACAGTCTCTTAGCTCTGCTTTCAAGCAATCATGCAAAAAACAACTCTCTGGTTCCTCGTTTTAAAATGACGCGAGAGCCTGGCAATTCCTGCAAATCTTCACAGCTTTAACATCACACACATAATTGCCATTCCCACATGGGATGTTAACAAGACTATTTCCTGCCATTGACTATATAAATGACTCCCAAGTATTTAGGCAAGGGCATTGCAAGTAATTTCTTCCCGCCCGCCCTTTTCTGTTTTTTTTACAAGCAAGAAGCAGTGTTTCCCATTAAGACTCAATACATACTAGTTATCTTTTGCAAGCATACCTTATGCATTACATATTGTATCTCCATGCTAAATACTATAGAGTGATATCTTGGTATACATGGATCCATGGATCCATGTATACATGGATCCAAGAACTGTATCGGAATGTTAAAACATTAATCTGTCTGTGGCATTCTGTGAACATGTTTTCCATTATTGCATTGTAAGGAAGCGATGCATTTCTTTGTATCCGATTGTAAAAGATTGCATGTGCAGAAGGTCCAAGGATCGCTATATTGAGTAGAATGGGTGAGACAAAGAATATGTTGTCGGTCAGGAGAAAATAAAACCTCCTTCTATCTCTTCATCTTGCCCTTGTCGGAATCAGCAAATGAGCTCATAAAAGGAGGAGAGAAAGAGGGCACAAACACAGGACAAAGGAGAGCTCTCAGTGGCTCTGAATGAACAAAGCAAGGTCTACTCTCCCTCTTTCCCCAACTGCACGGGTGGAGGTCTAACCTGCCTTAAGATCAGGCTTCACCCTCATGCAAGAAAGGCTGTGGGTTCTCAATGAATAAACACGCATGCTAACATACAGCTGGAGGTCACGCTGAATATTTGTACCAGATGGGATTGTTAGGAGGATTGCGTTTGAGAAGTGGTGCGGGCTGCTTGCACTGTACTTCACTGGGTCACTGCGCTTGTCCTATGAGTTTGACTATTAGTATCGGACATGATGGGACAATGGAAAAACATTGTAGAACAAAACATGTATTGATCAGATGAATCACAAACAAATAACTCTTAAATGATCTCCTGTCTGACTATACATTATATTCTTTTCTGTTTATATCAGTATTTTGATTTTCGGCCAATGACTGCAAGTTGTACATCCGCTTTGATCATTAATATAATCCGTTACCATGACCAACGATACCCCATGACAGATATGGCAGTAACATGCTATGCTGATCACGCTATCTGTTACCTTCAGCGAAGCATATTACGCATATTTAACTTTGTGTTTTGAGCACAAGTAAATTGGATTAAGATCTGGAGAGATTAGAGCTGTTCCATAGAGTACGATGCATTTAGCTGATGAATTTAATCTACAACATCTTTTAATGACAAGACAATGTCACAGTATCACCTACTGTAGCGACAAAGACAGGAGCGATTGAGTTCCTGATAATATAATCATGGAAAATGTAGCTGTCGGTGAAACAGTTCAGTGAGTTAGAAACAACGTCATGTTTCTTCCATCTAAGAAATATCAGTAAACTGAGATCTGTAGTATCAACACCTGAATTAGAAATGATCATACACACATTTATCTCTTCACGCATTGACTACTGCAACTCACTTTTCACATCACTCAGTGTATCTGCTCTTAACCGCCTGCAGGTCATCCAAAACGCTGCCGCCAGATTGTTCACCAGGACAAATCAACGGTCTCACATCACCCCCGTACTCCGATCTCTCCACTGGCTCCCTGTAGCATCTCGGATACACTTTAAAATTCTCACCATCACTTACAGAGCACTTCACGGTCAGGCTCCGGCTTATGTAGCTGATCTACTTCGCCCCTATTCACCCGCCCGCACTCTCAGGTCAAACGCTCTAGGTCTTCTGTCCCACGCACACGATTTAAGACCCGTGGTGACCGAGCCTTTGAGGCAGTGGCCCCGAGGCTCTGGAATGCAACTCTGCGCCTCGCAGATACTGTGGATACTTTTAAAAGCCAGCTCAAAACCCACCTGTTTAGGCTGGCGTTTGTGTAAAAGTAAACCCATGTCCTAGACCTGCTCTTAAAATATGTTTTACATTTTTATTTTATTTTTTATTTTTTATTTTAATTTTTAATTTTCTCTGTGTAGATAATTTATTGACCCTAGGGTCACATTGTGTTTTTTATGCTTTTAAATGTCTGCTCTGTTAAGCACTTTGTGATACTACTGTCTGTGAAAAGCGTTATATGAATACAATTCATTAATTCATTCATTCATTCATCCAGTATAGAAGGTTTGAGACTGATACAGTATTCAAAATTTACATGAAAAAAAAGATAGCAACGCTGTGGGCGTTGCCTTGTTTGTTCTCTGCGCTGTCTTGAAGGTCCCTTGTAGGCTGAGCCTCTAGGTACAATTGGGAGCACCTGGCCAGTCTCCCAGGGGTATTTAGGACCTGCCTGCGGCAGTCGGGGTCTCTCTCTGTTCCTGCAGCACCATGATTTTGTTTGTTACGAATAAATGCAAACTTTCCGTCAAAACCACCCGTGTGTCTTCCGTTCTGTCATGGCTCAAGAGCCGGGTCGTGACACAGCCAACTGAATACCCCATCACTCACAGCTCCCTGGCATGATGAAGAACCTACGGTGGCCTCCAGACAATGAAAATAGGTGCAAGTCCCTCTGTAGAGCCAGTGTTTGGCTTGTTGGTTCTGGGCTACTGGCATGATGCAAAATAATAGTGTTTAAAATGAACTCTAATATTGGCTTACGCTATTGGCCCGCTGATATATCAGTGAGGCTCTAGTTGCAACAGTGTTGACACCCCACTTAAATCATGAGTTGTAATTCTGACTGGGGTCCTAGGTAGCCAACTTCATCGTTATCTCATTAGTCAGTCCTTCTTATGAATGTATACTAAGACTTTCCAGTCAGCCAACCTTAAATTATAGCTCTTTTATGAAAGCAGCAATACACTTGAGGATGAGCTGTGATTATGGGCACTTCATTGCTGCTCGGCTCTGCTGTACCTCAGCATTGCCGGCATGCCCATCATCTTTTACTGAACCGGCTCTTGGGTGCTGTTGCAATATTATTTAAATTGCTAATAGCTGGATTTCATCCTGGGATGTCAACGCAGGAGCTAAAACTTAGCGAAACAATAATTCACGACTGGACAGTTCTCTACTCTTCAGACCTGGGTTTAAAGCCTTTCGTTATTTGCAGTTTGTGCGAAGTGACACTGACTGTGTCAGTTTACCTTTACACGCTTTGCATGATGGAGCAATTAAGTGAAGAAATGCCCGTCGTTTCCAAGCAAACTGGTCAATAAGTGTCTGACAGATTTGAGCCGACAGGATGTTGACACTGATGACTGCAGTGGAGTTATAGCTAGCAGGACAGCAGTGCCATCTAATTCATAGTCATGACCTGAGCTCACATCGACCATAGAGGCTTAAGGACTGTAATGGCCACCCAAGCACATGGTTGTCTCCACATAATGAGCACTGGTGGGTTTGCTTGTCCCCATACTGGCGAATATTTCTGGCCTGCGCTCAAAAGTCAGAGTGGTATCAGGGCTTCAGGGTATGGGATGAATGTCTGAGCAGCTGTCCAGACCCCACGTATTTGACAGTTTTTTTCTGCAGAGGGAAATGAGGGCATATGAAGCAGGACGGTGGATATCCTATGAATAAAAATTTGGCTGAATATGTATATGTATATATATATATATATGGTTTATTAATTGGTGACAAACTCCATCTCTTGTTTACAAGAAAGCAATGTAGGCAAATTGTCTCTCAATTTTACCCCTTTTGCATAATGTTCTTTGTTTGATAATTATGTATTGATGCTCCTTTTAAATCGCTTCTGCTGCTATTATATATATATAGCAGTACTGCCACCACTACTCCTGCTTTACTTAACTGCTACAAATGATGCAGTAATAACCTTCATATTGGACTATTCTGTAACTCGCAATGAATGTACAAATAAATGACAATAAAATGCTTTTAAATACTCTTTTCTGTATAATGTTACCTTGCATCAAACCTTCTGTGGAATATGTGTCATACATGGAGTGGATGAATTAAGGGTTTTGTAGTGATGTGAATAGGAATGAGAATTCATAATTCCTATTTGCTGAAATTGGCTGAGAAGAGCATCCATCTGCTGAAGGTGAGTAATGTTGCAAAGTGCTTGCTAATTAAAATACTTGAAAGATAATTTTGGGGAATTGAAAATTATTTAATGCTCATTTATGTCATCCCAGTGCATTAGGAGAAACGGGACGCGAACATGCTCTGTGTTTTATTAATGGGTGTTTTTGTGCATGTAGGAGTGAAGGTAACAGAGGAAGCCGGGGGTGAAGGGAGGGTGAGTGGAAAATGCACAATATTGATGAAGCACTGTCAGGTTAATGTCATGCAACATTTATTGATGCAATAATGTTTAATTTAGCATACGCTCCTTTAATAAGCCATTCGGTGTTGTGCTGTGATTCAGAGGTTGATGGTGCTGTAATGACAATCAGATGCCCTTGAATATCTCACTAACACTGTCTGCAGCAGTTAAAGGCAAAAAATTAATATAAATCACACTTATATGTATTTTTGACGGCTGAAGATGTGCAGTTGTGCTGGCCATCGATAACATGAGTTTCTATCTTTCAATGGCTGGCTGTAAAATATTAAAAATTTCAGACAGGGACATGATTGGATTAGCTTTGATAACGGATGACATAAAAGCAGGCAGTGCTATTTTAATAAATCTGTCACATTACAAAAGAGATTGTAGAAGCATCTCAGACAATGACAACAGAATTTTTTTTTTTTCTGGCCAGCACCCACTTAAAATACACAAGTATACACAACACAAAGAGGTCTTGGTTGCAACACTCTATAGTTAGATTTGTGGAGTGTCCAAGTTTATCACCTTTCACAGCCTCAAAGGACAAAACGACCAATGTCAGCTCAAGGAGTACAAGGACCTTGAAGATGAACCAGCAGGCTTGTGTTGCCCGAGATTGCATGACACTCCATAAATGAACTTTTGTCCTTTGTGACGAATGCCCTTAATTTGCTTGTAGTCTACCTGAAAGATTGTGTGTGTTTCAGTTGTCTCCAGCGAGGTTACTCCAAAGCATTCTTTTTGACACTCAGAATGGCTGACAGTGATCTACATGAGGATTAAAGAATAGATCGTACCAGAGGCAGAGATGGATCACTGAAATGACTCGAAGAAAACAGAGCTATCAACTGGATATCATACTATGCATATAGATCAAGATGCTGATATGTGTCCCGCTTCTTTCTGCTGTGCATTGCATGCAAGGGTGCTTTTTTTTCTGTTTAACCCAAAGGTATTGAAGGACTTCAAAGTTTTTTTCAATCATTATTTTCAACAGTAAGGAGAGGACTTTGCAGGGTCACATTGTTATCATTGATTTCCTCGCCAATGACATGGGAATAAATGGCCAATGACAAAGACACAGAGCGTGTTTCAGTGCAGAGAGGCCACCAGCATTGTTTATAGTAGTTATTTTTTTCTTTTGTTGTTCTGCCACGAAAGCTTATTATTTTTGTATCTCTGAAACATTGGGTCCTAGACACTGCTGTGCTGAGGGGGTCTCCGTGTAATGAAAAATACAGAATTTACCTACACAATGGATCATTATACATCTGCCACAGTGTATTGGCAGCAAGATAAAACATATTGTTGCTTGATTTACTTCACTGGAATACTGATAAAGTGGTAAATTCGCACAGAGGAGGAATCAGGATTGCAAAAAAAGCAAGGTGCAAGATTGAAAACTGTAAAATTGCTCCATTATGAAGATTTCATCAGAAGGACATTATAAACAACCCCTGCCAGGGGATTTATTAGGACTGTTCAAAGCAGCAGGGTAGTAGCAGGGACAATGTCCCTTGTCGCTCTTCTAAAAAGCCATTAGGACAGTGCTCTGGGAAGCTGTGAGAAAGGAAAGATATCAGGCACGGACAGAAGCAAGGAAAAAGGAAAGAGGCTGACACATAAATGATTGCAGGGGGGAATTGAATGAAAGAAAATTATGTTTTGAACTTTGAAAATGAATTAAAAACAATGCCGAATATGTTACACAAGTGGTTACTTCCAATTTTACGTAACAATTCACCGTTTTGTATTGTCTGGCTCAGAGTTGGTTTCACGCAGATCTGTCTGTCAGAACTCAGTCTTTTGTCAATTATGATTTTCTCTAGCAGTTTATTGTAGCTCCTCATCATGACATTTGGTGCCACTTATAATTCTGCTTCTTGTCAGATGATTCAGTACCTGGTCCGTTTCTTCGGTAGAGTTTTATTCCCCCAAAACAATTACATTACTCCCCTTCCTGTTATTCATACACATACTAATAATGAAATGTAACTTCAATCTTTGAAATATCTCAGAATTTGGCTAAAAATCTGCTTGGCTTTCAAGCGTGATGGAGAACTAAAGGCAATATGGTGATTCTAGGTAGCAACCTAAAGCCAGAACAAGTTACTTTTGCAAGAAGAAACAACAAACTCTTCCTCTAATAAATGGAAAGTAGATTCACAAGACATAAAACGCTGTTGCTCAATCCAGCCCACAGTTGTTTGGTATGTCCAGTAGCTAGTGGCTAGATTAGCTAGCTAGTGTTGGCAAACTTTACTTAACTGCTTTGTAACTGGAATTCAACTGTGCTGACTTACAGTGAGGATTCTTCTCTGTTTGTTCTGCTGTAAAACATTACATTTTTGCATGTCACAGTTAAATATCTCCATGGTTTTGTCACAAAAGTAAAACAAGACACATCATACCTCAATGGGTCATCTTATTTCTAGCTTGTAACCCTATTCCGTTGGCTCTGAATACAAGTATCTGTATAAATCTATGACAAGTCAATTATTAATTAGAAAAGTACTTTTCACCATATGAATGGAATAAAATACAAAAAAGTTTTAGAATTTCAAACTCCTAACCACAGATCTATTTTGAAAAGTTATCATGTTCTCTCCAGTAATGTTTCACTGCTGGACTCTTAAGATACATTGCAATTCAAAGATCAGATCGATAGGAAAGTTGTACCACTAAGATTGTTGCATCTGTACAATACATTCATATGGAATCAGAAATTCAACCCATCAGAACATTCAACACATTTTGAAATAGTTAAACGGAAATGTAGCCATGCCTATGCAAACACCCGGCATTGTAATGTTTTGCAGATGAAGATGAGTGAATCCTAATTAGATGAGTAACATGGTTGCCTGGCTCATTGCATCTTAATGAATGATTCATAATGACCAAAAGTGACTTGGAACCTCGATCTTCTCTGACAGCTAAGAAGGCAGTTGTGGCACATACCCGGGGAAAGACAATGACGCTGGTAACTTCAACACAGATCGGCCGCACACGCTTCTCAAAGTCGACAGAGCACTAGAGCAACAGCAAAGGTTATTTCATTGCATTTAGCCACTGACCACATTGTGTCTCACACAAGCCCTATAGGCTGCTTTCAACGAGCCCGTCTTGCTGAATTCTATTGAAAGGTTTTCCAAGCGCAGTCTGACATTTGTTATTTTCTCTGGGAATATAATGCAATTGTCTTTCTCAGTATACCACAAGTGTCTTGTGTAGATTAGAATAGAGCACAGGCTAACAAAACCTAAAAGCCACTCAAGTCCAGAATGTAAGGGCAAATTCCCCATCACTGCAAACCATTGCCCTGTCACTTTGACAGGCTATAATACTTATTAAGCTGACAATGCCGTGATGGCTTGAGCTTCACAGAGAAAAAAACGTTTCATGAGGATACGGGCCAGAGCTCTGGCATTGGTCAAAGCAGTCATAGAGATAGCATGGGAGAGAGAGAGCTTTTTATGACCTTGTGGGAGGGCGGTTATGAGTGGAAGAGGTGATAGTTTTTGTCAGCATAAAGTTATTGTGCCTGCTGCTATAACAGGATGAAATCCTGACTCTGCACTGTCTGGAATACACACCCTCCCCTGATACATTTCATCTCTTTATCCCTTGGAGTGGGAGCGCAGCGGCCCAGAACGCGCTCGCTGTGGGTGAAGGAGAGGTGGATTAGGAGCCCCCCCGTGTGCACAGCTGTATGCTTGGAAGTTGTTTTCTTATGTTGATAGAGTGAGACAATTTGTCTAGAAGTATGACCTTATCCTTTTTTGGCACTCTCTTTCCATCAGTGTAGATAGCACTGATGGAGCGATGGATTCCAAAATGTGCTTTGTGATTGTGAGGCTGACACTGAGCAGAAAAACAGGAACATTGCATCATCCCTTCTATCACTCAACATCATTTGAAGCTCTTATATCATGTGGCAGTGCACCCAATTGGAGTGACAACCATGTCAAACTGGCTGCTGAGTTGTAAATGGATTAACTGTGAGGATTTGTGTCTAACTCTGCTGTATTTCCCTCAGTAGTGTCCTCCTAGGAGTCCCGCCCACTGCCGCGCCTCTCTCCGTAGGCACAGCTGTGCCTCATCTCCGGTGATCGCCTCCAGCTGACATAAATACTCCTGTCACTCTCATCCCAGTTGTCAGTCCGTCCGTTTACCTACCTGGTATTCCGATCCGTGAGTAGTCCCGCTGGTCACTCTCTGAAGACCCGTTACTAACGTTGTCTCTCGTTTCTTCAACCTGCCTGCCGTACAGTGTCACGCCTCGGGTTTTCACCTTTACGTAGAAGCCTTCCAGTTCGTTCCTTGGAGATCAACTGTTTAGTCTTGGCGTTCCTGTGTCGAGCCTCGGGTGTCACACAGACGATCCAGCCTGCCTGCCAGCCGCGGACGCGGACTGGGCTCTTCCCGGCTAAGGATTCGAGCGGCGCGCGAGGACGCGCCTCCGTAGTGACGTTTGACAGTTTGCCTGTCGGCTTTTTGCCTGTCCGAGAGCAACACGGTCACCCTGACCATCGTGGACCGGTTTTCCAAGGCGGCTCACTTTATTCCCCTTCCCAAGCTCCCGTCGGCCCGCGAGACCGCAGACTTGTTAGTTCAACATGTCTTTAGACTCCACGGCATCCCTATGGATATTGTTTCTGATCGGGGTCCTCAGTTCTCCTCCCAAGTTTGGAAGGCGTTCTGCCGCAGCCTCTGTGCCACTGCTAGCCTCTCCTCCGGCTTTCACCCCCAGACCAATGGGCAGACCGAGAGGCTTAACCAGGAGCTAGAAGCCATGCTCCGATGTGTAGCGGCGGCAAATCCATCGTCCTGGAGTCGTCACTTGGCCTGGATAGAGTACGCACACAACAGCCATACCTCCACGGCAACAGGTCTCTCTCCCTTCGAGGCCTCCATTGGCTACCAACCTCCCCTTCTACCCAGCCAAGAGGTCGAGATCTCCGTACCGTCTGTCCAGATCAACCAGCGCCGATGCAGAAGAGTCTGGAGAGAGACTCATGCCGCCCTACTTCGTTCTTCCGAACAGAACAAGCGTCTGGGTGATCACCGCCGCACACCCGCCCCCACCTATCTTCCCGGCCAACAGGTCTGGCTTTCCACCAAGGACATACCCCTACGCACTGAATCCAGGAAGCTCTCTCCCAGATTCATTGGCCCGTTCCCCATTGTCTCCGTTATCAACCCGCTCACGGTCAAGCTCAAGCTCCCGCAATCCATGAGGATCCACCCTGTTTTCCATGTGTCTCTGCTCAAACCCGTTCACTCCAGTCCTCTGAACCCTCCGGCCGAACCCCCTCCACCCCCCCAACTCATCGAAGGCGGTCCGGTTTACACGGTCAACAGTCTCCTGGATGTCCGCCGACGGGGTAGGGGTTACCAATACCTCGTGGATTGGGTGGGGTATGGTTTTTTCCCTTGACTGAGAGAAATAAACTAACCTTGGTTTTGAAATAGAACTTTGCTGTCTGAGTCTGCATTTGGGTCCGTGAAACACCCCACATCATAACATTAACAGTTGTAAGAATTGCTCTTTTCCTACTAGTTTAGCAAGGGCTTCACAAATTAGAGTTTTTTTACAAACCTCTAACAACTTGTAACTTTCTTTATTAAGAGCATACTTAACCGAAAAAATGTATGGTGGAGCATGTTTAAATATTAAGAGTGACATGTTCTGTGTACATGTAGTGACTGCAGCCCCTGTCCTCCACAGTGAAGCCATATGGTTCGCACACTCTGAACAAAATCCTGGGGATTTTTGAATTTACGCTGACCATTGGCTAACATTGGTAAGCCAGCCAAGATCACACAATTTGTAAATAACACATCTTTGGGATTCTTGCTCCTCTGGGAGTAACTATGGCTTTCTCCCGCTACAAACTGGTATAAAAAAACCTTCTTAAACTCCTCGTGAGAAAGTTAAACAGATACCCAAAATTTCAACGACTAGAGGTTTACTAGGATTTGAAACCTTAATGTTAAGGCACCTGACCCCACGTTAGGTTTTAAACACGTGGTTAACATTGTGGATTGAAACAAAACTACATCATTTTAGCCAACCCAAATCATGGTTTGAGTTCAAATGAATTCCTTTGCTACATAACTTAGGTTACGTAGGCTATCCTACGTGCGTTACACGAGTGAACTTGCATACCTAAATAAAAATGAGTCAATCTGTTGACTTTTGGTTTCACATGGGACACACAAACAGCGGCCTCCTGGGTGAAAGTCCTGTGCTTGTTTGAGCCTCAATGCTTCCTCCCTATGTGGCTTTTGTTGCTCTTACCATGTCCCCTGACTTCCTCCTTTGCTCCCATCATAATCACCATGGCAAATAGAGGTCAGCGTCTAAAAATATTGAACCTCCTTGCGTTAATCCTATTTACCAAAAGATAACAGCCTACTGAGCCTTTCTGGAGGTAGAGTAGGGCCATACCACTTAAAATCAAAACAAAGGCTCATTTGCTCCCACACTGACTATTTCCTTCCACATTAACTGACGAAGCAACATTCAGTGGCCGCTGAATAATGCCACACCATATTGCAAATGTGCTTCATAAGGAATCTTTCAGCCATCTCCTTTGTGGTGGGCAAGCAGAGCGCCGTGCTCTCTGCCCCCCTCTGGACGGGTTTAAAGGTGGCCTTTTTCTGGTCACATGCCGCTACACCGCTCCAGTAGACTGGACTTCTCACGTTAGCTGCCACAGCCCAAAGCAATGCATGACTCCTCGACATACAGTATATTCCTTCCCCCACTGCACTACACTGTAGGGTCCTAAATGACATGCATGATTCTCAACATAACTGCCCCTACCGACACCCTGTGTGGAATAAAGTGAGCATATTTATCTTAAGAGTTGAAATCATCTCATGCGTGTGCTATATTCAATTTGGATTTTTTTTTTTCTTCAGTGTGACAAATAAGATATATTCTTGCTGTTAAAAAAACACACTCGCTGTAAGTTCTCATGCTGCTCTCCTCTGTGGCGGTGTCAGAACAGAGAAGAGCAGCATGATAAGACACCACATCAAAAAGCACGAGGTTTAGTTTGTCACAGAATGGTGGCATTTTGTGCAGAGCGTCATTATGATAATGAACATGCATTCTCTATCACCAGCAGCTCGTGGGCATCCTTCCCTTTAATGTACTTTTCTGAAGGTAACCGTCGCTGACAGTCTTATTTATTGCATTGCATAGCAGGGTTATTTCTGGAAACCATGAATAAAAAAGGGTGCTAAAGGAAATATCTATGAAAATCTATATCAAATCTACTTCCAACAATGTATTATTGTTATTGGGTGTTATGGGAAATAAACTCTTGTGTGAATATAATAACGTCTACCGATGTCCCCCTGCTTAGGCCTGCTTGTTGGCTCTGCATATGCATGACTGCATTTTGATTGACTGAGCAACGATGAATCTTAAAAATTAAACAAAAGTCAAAGCACAAAGAAGATGCAATTGTGCACGACCTTATGAAATGAGCTGAACAGCCTGCTTAAATCTAGCATGAAATAAAGTATTCATTCTCTGATTGCATATCTCCTCTTACTTAGAGTGATTGGGGCACCACTGCACCTTAATAACCCTGTAATGATCCAAAACCACTGCAATCTTATGGCGCTGATGCATGACAGTATTATCATTTAAAAAGCCTGTCGAGACCCTGCGCGCTCGTCTTAGCCAAGAACAAATGGTATCTACTCTCATCTCTGGAGGTATAATAATTCATGGAATTCACACCCAGAGATTTTTAACAAAAGCTGCTATGCCGTAGCCGAGCCCGACGCAATTACACATTCTTTCAGGGGAAGTGAGTGAAAGGCTTTCATCTACCGTGTTTTTAAACTCATGTGCATGTGCAAATCTGCCCTCCACTGAGACTGGCTCGGTAAAAGCTGTCCTCTGTTGCTCCGGTTTTTGCAAGCTGATCCCGAAACACATTCACACCTGCAGACACACACACACTGCATGCAGTATGTGCACTTACTACCCGTCATTCACCTGCCTACTCCTGGGCTCCAGTTTGCCATAGTTGCCATAGTTACCCCAACAAAAGACACAGCAGACATTATTGTGCGTTTCTTCCCTTGATCATGTTATTGAGGGAGCCAGAACCTACATCATGTGTTGTACCTTAGCAACACTTAACACAGACATGAATTAACCTATGGGGTGTTTTCCTTGAATGTAAGAGTGTATCTGGTTGTTTTTTTTACCTCATCTTAATAATCGAAACTAATCACTCACTCAGCTCACTATACTTGGTTTCTCAATCTTGGCTGTTATTTTTCAGGGACCGTCTTGCAAAATGTTCCCCCATGCTGGCAGAGAGGAGATTGGGAATGCTTGAAAAAAGAGAAACCCAGCATTGGTGAGCGCTACACTGAATAGCCAGGTTTGGATTTCTTCAAGTTAAGAGCATCAGTGTTGTTAAAGTGCAGCTGGGGCTGAAAAATGAGAGCCATGAGAGATGGTGTCACACGCTGCACCTGCCTACTGAGCCTGAATAATGCTCTCAAACCACAAGGACACCTGCTGTAACCCGTACATCTGCAGCACACACAGATGCAGATTAAAAACTACACAGATGTGCATGAAACTGCGACTGCAATTATACAGGTACCCAGACCAGCTGAGCCAAAATAAATGCTCTTAATTAGAGTTGTTGGCAAAACTTCAAATCATCTGTCAGAGAGAGAAACGGAAGTCTCTTCATCGCTTTTCTCCAGCTCAATTTCTATTGACACAGATGATTAAGATCCTTCATTCAGATTTCATATTGAAGCCACACTACTCAAAAACCGAAATGCTATTCTCCTGAGAGGGAAGGAGCAGGGTTTATTTGATCAGAACAGACCCTCGACACTTTGCAGGTCTCCACGATGATGTATCTAGTAATACACTGTCTTTCACTGTGTCGCATGAAAGTGGGACAATAAACAAGCTTATTTCATAAATTTGGATTTGTGCTGGTGAAGAAGAAAGACAAATAATCATGTCATCTCGACTGCAAAAAACAACATCCCCAAAGCGTTCACAGCTTCAATTATTGATAGCTTCCGCTGTTGAACAGTCATCAAAATGGTTGTCAGGCTTGAAGCAAAAGGTTGGGAGAGTGGAAGGAGGGAGGGTCTTTCGTGTGTTCTGTGCAGACAATTTGAAGGCAACTGAATGAGGGGGAGCTTTGGTGAGAAACTGAAGGGAAATGTGCTGCTTCCCACTGTCTGTTTATTTGGAGGATACTTGGTACATTTCAAGGTTAGAAACCGGAGAGAGAAATGAGAGCGAAGGAGAAATTGATTGCAATGTGGAGGAAGAGAAAAGAGCGGACACGGGAACCATGCTGTGCCCCACTTTAGCATATTTCTTCGATTCTGGCGCCCTGCGTTGGAGCAGCGCAGAGCCCGACTCATCAATACTGGATGAGTTTTATCTCTCCACAGTGCGGGAGCTGTCAGTCTCAGCTCGAGCAATGCTCCTACTGCTAACAGACGAGGGACACACACCGCACTGTATCACCTGTGTTTCGCTGTTCTGCCATTTGCTCAACATCCCTCAGTCAAATTGAATGTGACGTGTTGTGTTATTGTGGAGGAAGAGCAAACTCTGCCCTTATTCAATTATAGACCAGAGGATATTGAGTTCAATCAGCAGAGACAAGTCAGATGAAGATAAGATATGTTTGTTATTAACGGATGATATGGTAAAGTCTTGACAGAGTCGTTGGCACTTGGACTCTACAGGGAGATTTGTATTTGAGTGGCGTCTGCCCTGAGGAGCAACAAGATAAATTCCCCCGTGGAGTCCACACACACTGGTGGTGGTGGTGTCTGATGAGGCTGATGAATTTGCAAAGACTGGGCGGAGGTGGAGAGGCGTGTTACAGCAACATGAACGTACCGAAGGTAGAGAGAAAATGATATTTAAAAGAGACGGCAGCTAGATGATAGGCAGATGTATGAGAAATAAACTACAGGTTTAGGCATGCAAGATAAGAGTCTTCCTGACTGAACTCACGCTAGAGCTTCATTTCAATCAGGAGAGACAAGTCAAATATGTGATGATAATGTCTTGACAGAGTCTTTGAGCTTGGACTCTAAAAGGAAATTTGTAATCGAGGGGCGTCAACCCTGAGCATCATCGAGACAGCAATACCCTGCTTGCAATCTAAAGCCCTTTTAGCCAGCAATGGTTAATGGTCAGCACTGACCTGAATAGCAACAGTTTGAGCTTAGACTACGTGGCTAGTGTACTGGAATAAGGCATGGAATTACATAGATTTGGCTCAGCAGTAAGTCTCCGATAAATGCAACTTACAATGTATCCTACTTCACTCATAAGACATTGGAGGGATTTAACGAAAAAAGGTCAGCAGTGACCTGAGAATGCGATAGATCTGACACCACTTCGATATATACGATGTACATGAAACCACTTATTAGAATATGATGATTGTGAGCAATTACAGAACCAATGTAAATGTAGCAGACAGCCTTTGACAAAATTATGAGAATACAAGAAAAAACAGACACGCAACTGGCAAAGTACTCAAAACCGCTTCTGTGGTAGTTCTACTAGGGAAGTAACTTCCAGGACGACATTTTTTCCATGATGACGCACAAGGTTAAAACAATACCAGCGACTGGTAGTGATTACGCAGCCAAAATTATCGTATAATATCGATGTATATTGAGAAAAAGGCTTCGATGATCTCAATGATTCCAGAAAGAGGTGAATGAAATCTCGAAGTCAGCTATGACCAGAAACAAAGAGAGGACAGTGACTGTGAAGCAAAACTCCACCACCATTATATGCATACGTTTATAGAATCCGAGCGAAGCCCATTTACGGAGTGAGCACTTTCACTGCCACCGGAAAGGTTGCGATGATGACTTGAGTGGCAGCTAACTGCGTGATTCTGAAGCATGAATCTTGAAGAGAAATGCTCACATTGAGGAAATGCTGACTGATTTCGGCTTGAGAGTGAGGCATTTGTGTTTCTGTTGCTGGCCCCAGACATGAGCTTCTGCGATCAAATATCTCACAAGATGCAGATTACAGGCTGAGAACCACTGACTGTGATACCCTTCAAAAGCCCAAGGACGGACATAAGTCTCACCTTCCGAGTCAAAAGAAAAACATCGACACAACATGGAAGAGAGTTGCCGTTACGCCAACTGAGCATGCTTATTGTGGTTTGTGATGAGGTCAGTAATGACAAGGGCACTTTGCTTGAATGAGGCCGGCATGATCCTGTTTACGGACTTTATGAGATGCGCTGCTATGGATAACGTCTGAGCATGTCATGAATGATTGTGCCTTTGGCATACTTCCCTTTGCTTGATTGAAAATTAAACCATAAAACATAAAAACCTCAGTGTAAAAAGTTCCAAACAACTGTACTTTTAGTAATGTAACATAAGTGCCACAGGATGGAGACTGTTACATTGACCATGACAATTTCTTCAAGTTTCACATCAGTGAACCTGTAAAGGGCTTTTATGGGACAAGAAGTGTGATTGTAGGTAGGGCATGCACTTTTAGCAATACTGCAAATGTTGGATATTCTAATACCCTTCGGAAACAGAGGGATTAAATACGTCCTCGCTGCTTGTGTCTCTATACCCCTGCTTCAAACGAGCATTATAGATACCCTTGTTGCAGAAGTAAGCCAATTTAGGCAGGCCGCTATTACAGAACTTAATAAGGTAATATCGTACCCCCCGCACTATAGAGTGCACCGGTATATAGGCCGCACCAGACGATTTCTAAAATAAAAAATAATTTGTACATAGACAAGCCGCACTGGCCTATAAGCCGCAGGTGTCCCCGTTGAACAGCAAGATGCTTTTAACAGTCCTAAAGTTGTCTTCTTCTATGAACATCATAACATGTTGCTAGCTTCTAAGCTAATTTTAACATTACGGCCAATGGGGAAATGCTAACCGCGATTAGCATTAGCGAATATATAATATATCTTTGTACATATTTTCATGCAGACACACTTGCATTACAGACTAAGGTCTCTCACGGCTATCAAACGAAAAGCAATGAGGCAATAACTGTTGTTGCTCATAGCTCTGAATAGCTGTTGTGGGAGCAGCAACTGGCCAAGCCAGTTAGCCGTAAATTCAGAGCTATGAGCAGAGAAGATCAGCTTTTTCTCAAGTCTGCCAGTGATCCTAACAGCCCGGAACAGTGTGAAAGAATCCACCTCCACCAATGGGTTCTGAAAGGCTGGGATACTATGAGATTAAGGGGACAAGCGCAATGAGGAAGACAACGCAAGCTCAAGGGCGGATTTGCCCCGGTTCATGATGTGGTGTGTTCAAGGACCCAAATGCAGCCTCATTTTTTCCAGTTTTTTTTTCATTTCTGTCCACACAGGTAACCGTTTTACATCGGCTGTGCGGCCCATGCAATGCCGCACGCAGTGCGTACTGTGCACAATTCAGTCTGGAGTTTATTTTGGTCTGCCCACACAGGTAAGTGTCAGGTAGGATGCAACTTACGATGTACAACATGAATCATAAAAAAATGAATACAATTGATACCACTTTCATATTTGTTCAGTACATGTAGCAGCTGGTTAGCTGAGCTCAGTATGAATATTTCAGGAAAATAAATAAAAAAGCGTGTGTGGCGAGAGGCAGACCGGATGTCGTTTATAGTTACGAGGACAGCCAATACTTATAGCACAACAACGCCATTTTAGGAATTGAACCCAAGGATTCACTTTTTCCCACACAGTATCAGGTTTACTAGGACACCTATAGGTCTATTATACAAATTAGCAGGAGACGTGGTTCCAATACAAAAGAATATCTTTATCCTATTACAAATTCACAAAATACTAAAAGAGCCGTTATACATTTATTTAAAAGAGGACTGCGGCGGAACAATGCGGGTGAGGATCCACCCCGATCACACGTGTACACAACACTCACACACAACCACACGTGAGGGTTCTTAACCAGGGGCATACCAAACGACACAGCACACGAAAGGAGACACCAACACCTGGAAGTACTAACCCCACCACCTTGGCTTAGCAGCTCCTACAGGGACAAAGGACACAATTACAAAAAGGCTCTGGTTCTCAGGACAATCAAACAAAAAGAAAAAATGACGAAACAACTAAAATAGTTCGGGTTGACTGATCAGCCAGGGGGGGCGATCAGTAACCCAATTAATATAAACTTAATATAAAGCTAGAGTGGGCCTGAACATCCCTGGGCAGAATACACAAAATGGCTCAGGCTAAAAAGAGATTGTTCTCATTAAAACAAGGGTGCTGCTGACAGCACACGACGGGCGCAGTGCTGACAATAGCAGTGTCAGACCCTGTAGGCGACACAGCGCGGGTCAGGGTAGACGAACCCAGTAGGCCAAAGCCGTTAGTTAAACACGGCCGTAGGCAAAATACCGGGAAGCAAAACAGCAGCATCCTTGGACGTAAGCAGAGTTAGATGTAGCCGCTTCCTGGCGGTGTTCCGCTCGAACCCAACCAAAAGTCCCCTGTGATGCGGGAGAATATAGAATGAATAGAATAGTAATTAACACCAAAGTATATAAACTAAGAGAATAAAATCACCTTACCGATCAGGCAATATGCGTCGGCTCCAGAAGGGGGGGAGGAGGGAATGTAGCGTAGCTACAGGCAGCTGTATAAGCAAGACACGGTCACGAACAGAACACCAGAGTATAATCAAATCAGGACCTAATTGAGACTCACCGACAGATCCGGAGGTGACTCACCTGTGCAGGACGAGGGGAGCCCCTAGAGGTAGTCTACAAAATAATGAAAGCCAATATAACACCAGAACAGTGTGACCGGGATAAACAATGCTGCCGCATTCTTGCATACCTGCACAACGGCGGATGTCCGGCAGACTGGAAGCGGGACACGCGTTTGCCGTCAGGAGGGAGCAAAAGGGATCCTCGTCGCATTCATATGATGCCCGCCCACCGTGATTGGCTAGTGTTGGCCTTGTAAGGGACACCGAGGCCCTGAGGATGGTAAAAGCTCCCTTCTGCTACACGTGTAAGACAGCAATGGTCGTACACAAGGTAAATCTTATTATTTAGTTACCCTTAGAGGTGCTGTTTGACTTATCTTTAAAGCTTCAGACAGCAAGGCTAGCTGTTTTCTCCTGTTTATAGTCTTCATGCTAAGCTAAGCTAACTGTCTACTAGCTGTGGCCATATATTCAGATAGATATTTTCTTTTAAAGAAAAAAAAAAAAAGAAAACAGTATAAAAAGATCCGTGGGCAAGCTCATTGTGGTCAGGTTTCAGGCCAATCACTTGCATTCTCCACATTAAATTCCAACCCCATCCTGAGACTACAAGGTAACCAATTGAATAAATCCAATCCACCACCATACACCCCTGCCATGAGAGGACGGTGTTTCTGGTTGGCTGAGCTGATGAGTTTCAGCCCGACACCCTGTTCCCCTGCAGGTCAACCACCCTGGGAAAGCAGGTGTCTTTCTTTCAATGGGGAGCAACATGTGTGAAAGCGTGCGAGTAACGGAGAAAGCATGTGTGTACATTAGGGGTGTAACCATACGCGTATTCGTATTGAACCGTTCGGTACGAGGCTCACGGTTCGGTACGCATGACGAAGTTTGAATAAAAAAAAAGAAATAAAAATACATATTTTTTTTAAAAACCTTTATTTAACCAGGTCGTCCCATTGAGATTAAAAATGTCTTTTGCAAGATGTAAGTAACAATACAAGATGTAAGCAAGATGTAAGTAACAATACTACATGACATTAAGGAGCAGTTTTTGTTTTTTATGCTTATGTGTTGCTAAGAAGACACCCCAGAAGATGAGTCACTCAGGTATAGTTCCATCATCAGGTATAGTTCCATCATTGTTCAAAGTCAAAGAATAACTTCATGATGTTAGTTGTAATGAATGAATATATTTTAAAATCAAGTACATTTCTCTGGCATTTATAGTTTTCTACTGTACCGGAACGTACCGAACTGTGGCTCCACTGTATCGTACCGAACCGTGAATTTTGTGAACCGTTACACCCCTAGTGTACATACATGTTTGATGGGCCTCTGCATGTGTATGCGCACGCTTCCACCCCCAGGAGGGCGTGAGGAACACAACCCGAGATTTTGTGCGACACCTGCAGTCACGCTTAGCTCAACCTCATTTGTGGCGCAACCTGTGATTGGCCAGTCTCCCCTGCATCAGTCTCCCCTGCATTCTCAACATGTTAGATGTAGAGATGCCTTTAGCTCCCACTATCCGTTTTTCTCCATTAATTTAATCATTTATTTCCCTGGATTTAGAGAATTATTCTCTGTGTATGTCTTCCAAAAGTGTCCAAGTAAAAAAAGCAGACAAATGTGGACATGGTTTGAGGATGTAGAGTGACACGCGTAGGTTTTAAAATGAAGGATAGAGATGTCTTCGGAGAGAAAATGGATAGAGCCAATGAGGGGAGACAGAGGAATCCCCTCGGCACCATCTTTCTATTTCAGCACACAACATGACAGGCTGATGTTTGAGCACAAGCCAAAACCAACATGGCAACACACAATTAAGGCCGTAATAAATTAGAATACAGTTAACAGCAACAGCATGCCAACATGGCCCAGGGTGGGGGCTGCGAGCGACATATTGGGGATACTGTATCTACGTGTGGGAAACAGATTAATGGGAAGCGATTTGGGCTTGGCCCAATATATAATTACCGTCCCCACCTCTCCTGTTCAATGAGGCCTGCGGCCCCCTGGGAGAGGCCTATTTCAGTCAGGTAATGGAGAGCCCATGCCCAGGAGCGGATGATCAAATTGTCTCCAGCAATCTGCTTTTTCACTCCCCTGATTGTCCCCAAAGACATAAAGAGCTGACCCAAGGATTCTTTTCTTCCCTTCTAATAGGGCCGAGCCAGCTTTAGAAGCAAAGCTCTCCCCCACCGTAACAGTGGCAGTGTGTGCGTCTTTGTTTTTGTGCATGGGTGTTTGTGTTGGGAACTATAGGCAGACTTCATTGTGATTTATGTGTTGCCATGCTAACAGGAGCGTAATGAAGTGGTTTTTGCAAACACATGTTTGGGCTCTAAGGGGCCAACTGTACTGCTGGGACCGACGAGTATGACCAATTTGGAGGAAGAGAGAGGGAGAGAGAGACAGAAGGAGAGAGATGGAGGGGAGCACAATTTCTTATGATGACCACCAAATGAAAGTGCTCGCTTTTCGTCGAGGACATCTGCTTAAGGGTCTCATCACTGATGAGAGGTCACTTCATTCACAGCTGAATATGCTTTTTTTACCTTTCATCACTGTCAAATTATGGAGTATAGACACCACTTAAACAGCAAGGTTTAAGTGGTGAGCAACACAGGTGCATCCATTTAAAATAACAAGCATCGCACCTATTGGTAAAGCAGTTACATAGCAACCAACAATCATACCGCTTAAAGAGTAGAAGCTGGCGTAAAACCCATCAGTGGTCTCTCTCTTTGGCTGCCGGTGCCTTTTTCCACACTACTTCTATCTGGAGCCTCACCTCTTGTCTCTTCCCCCTCTTTGTGAAAATGTTCCTTGAGTTTTGTCTCAATGCCATCTGTCCTCTTCCCTTCCCCGTCTCAAGGTCCAAAATATATTGTGATGATATTACAGCGCAAACCCACCCATAAAGTTTTGCAGCTGAGTGCACTTTGTCCTTTTTTAGCGTCTGATTCCAATTATCCATGTGGCAAAGTATTAGTGCGCTTGAGGCCAATTCGTCGGCCGTGAAGGCTGCGAGTCAGCCTGAGGATTTGGGGAGAGTGGCGTGATGGAAGCCTCTACTCAGTGAAAGAAAAAAAAAGAAAAAACGAAAGGACACTAAGATTGTGATGAAGAAGATTCTCTGGTCTGATGAAACCAGGATTGAGCCGTTTGGCTCATTCCCAAGTGTCATGCATGCAGTAAGCAAGAGCGCACTCATCACCTGCACAATACTATTCCAATGGTGCAGCGTAGTGGCAGCATTATGACGAAGGGGAGATTTTCCGCAGCAGGGAACAGTCAGGTTGAGGGATCTACCAACCCTTCCGCCTGTCCTAAGCAGACTCTCGAGCACTTTATATACGTCACATGCTCGTACCGTCTACTAATGCTGCTGGAGGTTTTACATTGAAGTGAGGTGGAAGCCTGGTGCTTTGCATACAGCCGCTAAAGGAGGCCCCCATGCATCAATTTCAGATTGCTGAGGTGGACTGACCAGCCTTTGGTATTTGAGGAATTGGAAGTGAGAACTGTTTGTAGAAGAAAAAAAAACTGTTAAGCTAATATCCCCCTTCATGATAACTCACCCATTCAAATTAAATTGAGGCTTACAATTATGTATGATTGAGGGTGGGGTCACTTTGAGGGAAAGGAAGGTGCCGTCTCAGAACTCTCGCTCGTAACAAGCTGTCTCCCCTACCGCATCTCCCAGGACCTTATAAATTATATTTCTTAGACTCAAGAGTTTTTTGAGAATTTTAGACATTTTTGGAGTTCATCAAATACCTGCAGCGATCCCACCACAATGAAAACAATGAAATGATAAGTGGGTCTCCACATTAAGAGAGATGCTGTGCACATGTATGTACTCAGCATAGCAGCGTAACTGCATTGATTAATCAAAACTCCTTTTTTTTCTCATGTATTTTCCACAAAGGCATGGGTGTGGCTATTAGCGCTGATTTTCGTGAATTGGACTGTTTTTGTAATGGAGTATATTTGCATAGAGAGGGGCCATTTAGGGTTATGGGTGCATTTCATCCTTCGCGGGTACTTTCTTTTTTACACCTAAGTGGCCGCAAAAGATGCACAATCCTTTTTGTGACTTTGGCCCGGAGAATCTAAAGATAAATATGCTGACTGAGGGATATTGACTTGACAAAAATAAAAGTAATTTTCTCTGGTTCTCAAACCCAGCAATGCAAAGTGGCTCTTCAAAACCTTTGGGAATTCATGATCAAATGATTTGCAATCTCGCTTGCAGTTTGGACATCAGTCCTCAAAGAAAAACAAATCTATTTTTCGTAATAATATCGTGTGTATCCAACTAGTAGGCCTAACCGTAGTCAAACCCAACTGTGAGCTGAATATATCGTTTCATCCAAGCTGGTTTTTATCTTACTGGGGAGAAGCAAAAATCCTTTTGCGTCAAGAATCAAGGTTTACAGGAAATGTGATCTTTATTTTGAAAAAAATGACACACGAACACACTGCTACTCGAAGTCATTCATCCTTCAGGGATTACAAAGATCAAGAATACTTGTCAGTAGGGGATATCTGTTACACACCGATTAGGAGGCAAGAATGAAAACAAGAATGAGTCTCTTGCCCTCCCACAACGCAACATGTTTTAAAGTTTTTTTCCAAGAAAAAAAGGATTGAGCAGAGTGTAGATAAATCCATGCCAAACAACGATCACTATTGTTTGCTATAATTAAACTGTGCTATCCCTTGTGGATGGTGAAAGAGACTTCAGTCTGTGAAAACATGTCACAAGCTCCCATCGGGTTGTTTGTATTACCTGTGATAGTTTATCAATACCATGGATCTTAATCTTTCTTTCTCTGCCGCTGGGGGTCCCAGAGCCTTTCTACATCGACCTTTACCAACTGGCATTACAACATGAGTGAATGACTTCTGGTGCGGAGAGAGATTGTCTTTAAATCCCCATGGAAATTAACCTCAATGCCAATGTTTTGCGTCATATATCCACTTTAATGGCATTTTAATGAAACCGTAGAAAGAGCCCTTTAAATTTTGCAATTACCCGTAAAACTTTAACGTTCAGACATAAGTCATTCCAGACATTTTTTTTGGCATTGGGGACTAGTAAGTGGCCTCTCAGAGACCACCACAGATTTAAGGCTATGCCATGATATATTGTAAAACGAGGATGTGGATGATTCAGTGTCTTTTATTTTGATGACAACAGTCCACTAAAGCCTGATCCACTCTGGTGGATCTCAAACTACAACGCAGCCATTTGTGCCCTCAAAACATAATGGTTGCCACATTGGGAAAGAGCAGCCGTTGGAGGCATTTCATCAAAATCATAAACTATTTCCCTCGGGGTGAGCCACCTCTTCTTCATGGCGCCCTGACACCAGAGGTTAGCGTCTCTCCATCTTCAGCGAATAGAAGAATGGACTCTCACGTGTGCCTGCTGGCCCTGAAGGCTATCAGGACCAGGCATCAATACCTTGAAAATGCTGCGTGTCCATTGTCCCCTGTCATTCATCATCACCCTTATAATGTCTGGAAGAAATATGCTGCTGTAAGTATCATATTTCATGGTTGCCACAGGTTGAGTCCCCCATTTCTTCTGGAGCAATAAAGTTCATGTAATTATTCTGGCTAGCCCTTGTAGGCCTCTGAATCCACAGTTTGTTCTGTTTAAACAAAAAGACAAGAGGGTATTGGCAGTTTGGGGAATAGAGTGGCATGACCAGTGTGTGCAATTTGTGATATCTGGATTCAGTTTCATTTTGGTTCAGTCTGAGTATTAAATTGGATTTTTTTCATCCGTCACACATGTATCTAATGAATGGAGGTTGAATTGTATTAAACACGCACACAATGTAATGCTTTTTAAACATATGATTCTGATGGGTTTTTGCTCATTTCACCAGTGAAGTACAATTTCCTTTATCTATTTAATGTATTAGGCTGTTCACAATTTATTTGAATGTACCAATCCCGTTTTCCTGCTCAAGTTTCTGATTAAACTACTTCTATAGTTTTCATAAAACAGCTTTGTAGAAAGAAAACTGGAAACAAATAATTGAAATTGATCCCTAAAGTAATTAAGATGCTGTGCGATGTATAGAAACAATTTGGCCTTGAAAAGACATGCTAACTGAAAAAAATGACAGACTGTGTATTATAAATGTGATAGAAAATAGCCATACAAAAATACTAATAGTGATTTATTCAGTCTTGAATAAATTGCATTTCCTCTGCTGTTCTTACAGGCCATTATAATGTGATTTGATGTTTGTCTAGATGTTTGCTTCCACCCAAAGATACATTTACATCTTCCTTCCTTCTGTTAGTGGGATTTGTCCTTTGCTTTACACTTTAAAAATAATTTAAGCTAGACTTTGAAATACATACAAGTTTGTTTTACATTCATACCAGCAACTTCTTAATTCAAGCTTCCCTTCTAACTGCATAACCAACCAATTTCAGGACAAAAGCTGCGAGGACACAAATAGGCAGTTGGCCAAAAGACTGCTATCTGCTTTAGTTTTTAAAATAATGGACCGTCCCATGTGGCTTTTAATTTCATATAAACTAAACATTTCATGTTTGTCGGCAATCTGAAATTGAACATCGTTTTATTAAACTTGTGTTTAATAAACTGATCAGGAAAATACTAAGGAGGACCTTACCTCAAAACAAACAATCTCACGAACGTCAACTAACTTAGAGTCTGCCAATGGTATCTCCTCAAATAGGAAGTAGGATCAGAGGAATCTCTCACTGAATCTGAGAAACTGCAGCTACTGCTGTCGTGTAATGTGTTAGATTTGCATATTCAGTCACGTTTAACAGTAATTCACAATACTTTGCTACATCTTTGATCCATTCACAAACGCAAAGAGAAATGTGATAACTGTATGGATTGTAGAAGTAATGCTTCCAACGGTAACCCCAGATGCTCAGCCCTGTTATTGAAGACGTACACAATTGATTTGTACTTTCAATTGATCTTTCTGTGCAGAATGACAATCGAAATGTATAAAAATAATACGATCAACATTTTGCCAAAAAATGTAATAATACTGATGGAATTATGCATTATCATATCTAACGAAAATGGTTTAATCTGTTGATGCAGATCGATCAACAACACAGAAGTCGAGTTCGGCCCACCGTTTATCTCCCGGGACAACGATGTGCGTGAGCAGCGTGTGACAGCTGCCTCGCTGACCTCATGTTTCTCCAAAGCGTGTTGCGTCCACATGGACAGCTTTGTAGCCGCGCCGCCTCGCCGCCAGAACTTCTTTCTATAGAGTTTGCCTTTCATAATGGCCAGAATGTTTCACTTCAGTATAAGGTCATTATATAAACATGAAGCATCTTCTTATTTGTAAATAATAATAACTATAATTCACAATTATAAGTCGGTGCTTGAAAACAATACAACACATACAATAAAAAATGAACAAGTACATTTATTTACCACAACACAGCCCAGCAGATTCTTCAAAAAAAAATACTTGACAAATGAAGTGATTCTGTCCACAGAAAGATGCTAGAGGGCTTCTATTTTGAAACAGAAACAGGAAGCGTTAAGTTAAAAATAGATATTAACTTTTTTTTTATGTCTGTGAAATAAAGACCAAAGCTGTAGTAATGTTGCCGGTATGGTGGCAACATACTGCCAACCCGTTTTCACTGTCTATTTTTGCTATGAACCAAGCGCCGCGGCGTGCCAAACAAATATGTGAGAGCTCAAATCTCTAGAAGAGATGCAGCTGAACCGCAGCTGAGCCGCAACTAAGCTATGCTGCTTGCGCAGGCGGTGTGGCTGCTCTGATCTGTTAACATGAGTGCCAAAATAAATGCACTGCTCACACAAATGCATTGCTCACACACACACAGTGTGGCCCAGGCATGAAAAGGATCCCCTCCTCCAATAGCCCCGCCAAAAGAAAGACAAACTACTTATGAATCCCACATGTGCTTACCATAAAAAGAGCACCAAAGAAGAGAATCCCCATCGTCTGACATCAACAACCACACAGGGAACCCATTCTCAAACATCACTGGACATTCATCCAAGGACCAAAGTTAGAACAAAGGCTTTCCCACTGTCGATATACACATCTCCAAAAAAACGTACCAATAGGTGTTGTGTTCCGACCCAACTCGATAACAAAAACATACAAAGATTATATCACAAAATTCCAAATTCAAATGTTGGAGCTCACACCAAGCCAAAAACAAAACTAGTGATAAATAAACAGTAAAGAAGCCAAAAAGGCCAAAGTAACACAAAATAAAGCCAGGGAAGAGCCTGAGGGAGGTCAAACATCTTCTGGAGACGGTGGCCATAACAAAAACTCACATGCTATGGCACAGACTCTAGAGCTGGCACAGGTGGGTGAACTTACCTCCTCTTATACTGGAAGACATGACCAGCCTGTTCAGGTATATAGTTCATCAGTTGTTGTTGGTGTTTCGGTCTTTCGTAAAAAAACATGTGTAGAATGCTGTTTGAATGTCCTGTTGGACAGAAAGCAGGATTCTCACTGGACAGGTCTATCACAACAACAGGAATCTACAAACTCACTCACTCAAACATGGCAATTTACAATGGTCATTTCGGGAAAATAGAGCACAACGTCACAAAGACATTAACAACGTACCTGTCAGGACCCTCTTGCTGTGGGTATTGGCGCTAAATAAGTTGCTAACTCTTTCTATCACAAAGCTAAAGTACAGTCACACAGTCAACAGTAATTGCTACTAACTTTATTCATGACAAGTCTCAGCCGAAACAAGTTTTGAACACAACACTGACATTATCATCTTTTAATTGTGTTATGCCGAACCTGCTAACATTTGCTTATTTGCAGAGTAAAGTTCCAGACTTAACGGCTAAACAATGAAATGAAACCTGAACCTGAGGGAGATTCAGGTGATAATTCTCTGTAGGTTTATTACAACAAGCAACCCTTTCCTGTAATCACTTTGAATGAAAAAAAAATATAGCCACTTTAATCTCAAGCTGTCCATGTCAACATTAGTAGCTGACTTTAATTCCAAGACCAACCTTTAGCCTTGTAATGCCCAGGGTGAGGTGTTTTGGGGAATATTTATCTTTATCTTATACCTTTTGCCTCAGTTAAAAATGCAACCAATAATTATTTTACTGAAATAATAGCCTTGCAAAGTTACCAGCTACAGATCTTTTAATCTTTTAACTCAGCCTCATGTTGGCCAAAGTTAGTGGGTAATATTATTAGCTGACATTTTATAATTTTACCCTAATGTGTATCGTTTGCTCGTTAGGTACCAGACAATTGGTCCATATTCGCAAAAAAGTTCCAAATGATTTTTAGGGTGACATACAAGGTGCTTCTCCTGAGTAGGCTGTCTCTTTTATTAAGAAGGTGTCAATCCAGTCACACATTCCCATTCCAAGTATGGCATTGTATCCTATTCCCCGACACATAACTACAGTATATGCACATAAATTCCAAGTACTGCTTCTGCGAAATGGTGCATTTGGCTCCTGTATAATGTCATTTTCAAAATGGGTCTAGAGGGGATGATTAAATTACAGGTCAATACAGCAAGACATACTGTCACTAATGGAGTGCATGATTTGCAGCGGACAATGTGTTTACTTGTGCTTTGTTTATATTTATAAGGGAAAAGAGAAATCCATGTTGACATCATTTGATGAACAACCACTTTAAGAGTGTCAGTCACAGGTGAGATGTCTTTGGCACAGAACACCTCTGTTAACTTTCCATATTAAAACAATATGAATCATGCTGTCAAGTAAGTCCATTCTGCTGTTGTAAGCATTAACAATTATAAGAGTTTGAGTCTTGATATTTTTCACATGGATGGGTCTACTAACCTTATTCATTAGTGCTATTATAACGATTCATTTGATTGACAGTTTATCATTTGTTTCACCATCACTGCTGATGTCATCTGCTAGAGCTGTTTTGCCACTCACCTGCATCTGTCTTCTTTTCAACTGATGTAAGCCATGACAGCAGCTGCTCTAATTATAAGCTGACAGCTTCACAGCCAGCGTAGATGTGGTGATGTTTTAATGTGCACTGTTCATTCTTGTGAACTTATTTGCATGTGCCTGAATAAACATGGATGTCAATCAGCTGTCAGTGAAATTAGTGAGCCCCTGATGTGAAAATTATGCTAATCTGTCGAGTCCGGTGTCTTTTATGGAATCATTCAAAAGGTAGGGATGCAGTGTATTCAAAGTCCATCATGTCAATAGTCCACAGCAAGCATCAGCACGTGAGGCAATAATGACTGATGACTTCCCTCATTATCCTTGCATATTAGAACTGCTTCACTTAACAGATCAGTGATCACCAAGGATCTCTACATGTCAACACATTATGTATTGCAATTGAATAACAGTTCTGATATGTGTTTGATCCAATAGAAGATACAACAGTTGTACCTCTTAGTAATGTACACATTGTCATGATTGATTTAGATGCAGAAGATGGCAGCCCAAACAAATCTCCACGACCTGCTAAATCAGTAACCTTGCTAATCAGCTATCACCAACAATCGGTTGCCTTATACTGCACATCACCACACTTAAGACAACCCACAAAATGTGTATGTTGTATGAATTATGTTCATTCATGGTGGAATTCATAACATAATGGCTGTTCCTTTTTAAATGAAATTTAGATTACAGGGTGTCAGTGTGACCATTTCCTGCACGAATCCCATGACGGTCTGACCTTTTCCTCCAGAAATGGTTGATAATTACTGTGGCATGAAATATATACAATTCCATCATTCCATGAGCAGTGCCATCAGCCCATTCCCTGAAGTGTACAATTTATCATGCTGACATGTATGTGCTTGTTACATGTAGCTGACAGCTGAGTGACCATACATATACAGCAGAGGCCCTTTTCATCGTTCTTGAAAAGGTCACAGGCTGAAAAGCCTATTAGACACTGAAAGGTGTTTTGAATTCTGATGTTGGGTAATTTGAAAGACCTTAAGTCAAGGTATCCTGGCCCTTGAAGTCTGTTATATCATCCTCTAGCAGATTTCCATTACAAGCTGTTGATAACGCAAGACTTTCCATTACCTAATCCTATAGGAACTTGGGCGTTAGGTTCTTCTTTGCAATGTCTATTTAAGTTGGCACACCAATATGCTTTGTGAGTTCAAGCCGACCAATGGCCCACAATCATATCCAGGACATTGCAACCACTTAATCGGTTTAAGGTTTGCGCCACTGGATTGTGGTCTCTGAACTTTTAAACATTTTGTTTAATTGTATTGATCTTTTCCCGGCACTGTTTTGTAACATACTCTTCTGCAACTACAGCTGATTCAGCTGTACTACCTCACTTGCTCTGCCAAATGCAAAAGTCCACTCTCAATGTATTTGTGGTTTACAGAAACTTAGATTTTTTTCCTGGTGACTGAACTGAATTGTAGTTCAAAATGTAATGGATGTTGTGCTTTATTCTTAATGCACTGTATTTTTGACTGCCACGTGACCAACCCTGAAATCAATCATCACAAGCTTTCTTTATGATTAATGAACATAGGAATCTTTCCAAATCTACCATCCATCCTATATGACTTGGATATGGCATAAAAGTACCTGGAACATGGTTTCATTATCATCTCCTGAACCGAGGCCATATCAGTAAAACCTGAAGCAAAAGCTGTGATCGGGGTTATAATACATGTAAAGATTTACATTACATTACATTTAGACTTGTTTTAAAAATAAGTTATCCTTGCTGTGAAATGTCGAAACGTCAATAGAATGCTTTAAAAAAAATCCATATAAAATATACATAAATATCATGATAATAGAATATATATAAAGCTAAAGAACTTTCAGCTTGTGCAGGAAAGATTGTAATCTTTAAATGCAAGCATACATTTTAAATCTATTTATGTTTATCGAAAGTACTTTTGAGTGATCGATGGAAACACGCATCCTTGACTTTGTATCATTAGTACTGATTGGCAAGAATGCCAAAATACAAGAGGAAACATGATGCATATTTGTTTCATCCTTCAGTTTTCATCATAAATACATCCAGCGGGCTCAAAGATGAGCCCGCTCCAACATTGGAGTGGAGAATAGAACACAGAGTGAATGTTTGCACTCACTCATAAATTCCCAAGCTTTTTAATACAGCACAAGACAGGAGCAAACACATTTCAGCACTTCACCTTTGTCAGCATTTTCTTTTGTTCTCAATGGGTTCCGCCATTCCCTTTTTATAAAAAAAAAAAGTTCTCGAGTAAGGTTGGCTTTTTCTTTGTTCTAGCTCACACGCTGACAGGGTTTTTGCATTTGTATCCTCTTGAGACAGATCTCACGAGCTGGGAGGTGTTTTACAGGCTTTGCAACAGTACAGCTCTGCCCTCCTGGGAATCTCAAACAGACACAGATCACTTTGACATGTCTTTCTTCTTTCCTTTTTTCATAAAGGGTATAGACATTCGGAGCAATCGCCAATGCTTCGTATAACATGCTGGATTCCAATAACAAGCAATGACTTTGAGAATAAATAGTCACACAAACAGGATTAAGTTCACATCATTGAGAATTTATATTAATTTACAATTACTCATATTTAGTGTTGCTTGAACATGAAATACTGCATTGGTAGAGCTGTAGGTCCCTTTCGGTCAGCATTAGCTCAGTCTTTGTCTTGGTTTGAACCGACAAGAGAGGGATTAATGGATTTAAATGAACCTATAAGCAGGGCCATACACATTAGTGAGTGCTCTTTGTGTGCTGAATGGTAGCTTAGTCCAGTGGTGTTTTTATGTTACCACTCTCTTCCAGGTTTCCTTAGTTCTAACTTAGAGGTGTACTGGACTGTTAACACAACCTCTGAGTAAACATTACATTCGTAAATAATTCAAGCCTACTTTTACTGTAGGGAGAGAAGTACTGTGTCTAGTGTTTTCTCTTAGTTTTATCTAGTTCTGTCTCCATCCGGTGTTTTTGGCTGCTGCCATATGAAGCCAACCTGTGATCTGTGACACATCTGGGATGCTTCAGAGAAAACCATGTTATCAGAAAAATCAGGAATGGCAAAGAGTTTGCTTTGCACCCCATTACTAAATTACTGTGTAAAACAGCTTTTAAGGTCAGACACATGCTGCAAAAGTGAACTTAGAGTCTCATTGCTTATTGTCCATAAACTATTAAAAAAAAAACCCAGCCTGGTCTCCAGGAATTTTTTTTTGTCATTGAACATTTCCGCAAACCACAAATACATTGAATGACACTATATGTCAGTACACTGTTACGTTGTTACGTGATTATTGAATCTCAAACCACAATGGTTTTTTTCAAACTTTAACCAAGTAGTTTTGTTGCCTAAACCAACCAGGTCTCACTCCCAACTAGTCAAATACATCGAGTTGGTCAGTGCCCCTTTGCGTCCGATACCGATCCACCTGCGTCATGATTAGATGCTCAGAGCAATTGACAACATATAAAGATCAAGATAGTTCTCATGGGGCAGGTGGGATGGGAGGTAGATAAGTCAAACAAACATGACTTTTGTCCGTGAGACCCGCTGAACGTTTCTGGTGCAAACTAAACGTGGATGTTGACAGTCATGACTCATTTGTCACTCACTCGGTGGTGAAGTGAGTCGTTAGTCACATTAACGTCAACCACGATGTTTTGTTGAATAGCTCGTCCTGTGAAGACTCTGAAAAGGTAAAAAGACACGACCCATGTAACGAGTGGAAACTGACAGAGGGATGTTGCAGAAAAGTACAATGGCGAAATAAATTTCTGGCGACTTGGTTGTAAAAACATGTCAGTGATTTACACTGTTACACTAGGTAGGTTATTTTGACTCATTCCCACATACCCCATACTGCTGACCAGATAATCACTAGAGCAACAAATGTGGATTAATCCACCGCTGAAAACAGTCCCCAACAAAATGACTATTTATTTGTGTTTGGCGTTCTGGGCCTTTTTTATCCAGGATTTGTTTAGTTATACTAGTACATTGCATTTTTTTTTAAAATTGAGATATAGGAGAGCAAAGCTAGCATCCTCCTTTTACGAATTAGCAAGGAAAACTGGATGTTTGTTGCTTCCCATCGAGGTTGAATGATTAAAAGGTTTAGGCCTCCGAGAAATGTTTTATAGACTGACAAAACCTCCAACGCTCTTTCGTTGTCCTATTGCAGGGGCGGACTGGCCATCGGGGATACCGGGGGAATCCCCGGTAGGCCGACGGGGTTTGGGCCGGTCTCTGACATCGCCGGCCCCGACTATATTATATGCTTCACAGAACACGTTCAATTGACTCTAATACCGAAAGTCAATAATCAGTGAAAACTGCATCAACAGTATAAACTGACATTATACTACTACTCGCGATCCGAGGACGCCATAGCACGGCTGGACACTACGGTGCTTTTAAAAACTTTTCTCCATAACCGCGGTCTGCGCCGTGCGCTCGTGCCGGGCGACGGTCGGGGCGGGGCCGCGGAGTTGCGAATGGCCGCCATAGACCGGCGAAATACAGGGGCGGCTCGACTGTCACGGCGTCCATGAATCGAGAAGGACTTCTTACCGGAACTGAAACGATGTACTGGGATTAAATTCTTTGTCAACAAAGAATTTGGTAAGTGACAAACTGCGTTTGTTTTTTTACATCTGCAGTAACGTTTTTATGAATAATATTTGATGGCTCGTGCTCTTGTGTGGTGGAATGCGTGGATCCGCTGCAGGTCTGCTGGATTGATGTGCTTTGTTGTCATATGAATATATTTGACTGGTTCTTATGACTTTGTGGCTGTCGTGTTAATTACGTTGATTTGACTATGCGAGTTACAAAGCGAGCTCAAACGTCTGGCACGACAGTGGGATAGGCTGAAGGCATCAGTATTTGAGGAGTACACAACCAAGACAACAGAACCCGGGCCGGAGGATGCTGAAGATGAGGCTGAAGATGAGGCAGAGATGGTTTACAAAAAGTGCTCATCTTGCAAGGACTGTCCAATCTGTTGCTACCGAGTTCTGAAGCAGTACAACATCCTGACAGATGCATACCACATCATAGGCCTTGCATACAGGTTCCTGATTATCCTCTCTGTCACACAGGTAGCATGCGAGCGAAGCTTTTCGACGCTGAAATATATCAAAAACAGGCTCAGGAGCTCGCTCTCTCAACAGCACCTGGAGGCTTTTATGTTGATGGCTACTCAGACAGATGTTTTGCAGATGCTGGACAGTGAGAAAATCATAGACGGTGTTGCAGAAAAGAGTGAGCTGCTGCAAAAAACGTGCATTGAGTGGGCAGCGCGCCGTGTATTGAGTGGGCCGGTCTGACAGTAACTCCCGGGCCACTTTTTCCCCCCAGTCCGCCCCTGTCCTATTGTTTTTAATTTCCCTGGAATGCGGTAGATACGTGATCTGTGAAAGCAACTTGATTAATTTACCGTGAGAAGAATTTATTCTGCTTGATCTTTTACAACTTCCACCCCGCTTACTAATTATGCAAAGTTGACCGATTCTACAAGTCTGTGTCGCATAGCGGATGTAAATTCAATATCGGTGAAGGGAGAAGTCTTAAGTAGCAGACCTGACAAGTATGAACACCTTACTCTCTATCTTCCAACAATGCAGATATCATTGTTATTTCAATGCAGATGTTAACATTCTCTGCGTCACATCCCAGATCGACTTGAATTACCACCTAACTATTGTCGACCATTTGCATAGTGTATGGGCTTGATACACGATGCAAATGTCAGAAATTCAAGTGTTATTGCCTTCAGATCAATTTCATCGGCCGTGAAGTAGATGACCTTGATGAAGTATGCTGCTCCATCAACTAGAAAAGCAAAACAAATTACTTTTCTTCAATTTAGGCCCTTTCCAGGATATTTTCATCATATGATGCACAACAACACAGAAAATAAGCTCAGACACGCTGTCGGAGCTTTCATTTTATTGTCATCTCCGATCCCCTGCAGGGAGCTCAGGAGGAGCCGCAACAATAAATTACTTTTTTGGTCATTTAAATGAGGACGCCAATGAATTTATACGGCTCAGTGAGTTGACAAACGTCTCTTCTCGTGCCTTAGTTGCTTTAACATATTAATTCTGATATGGGGAATTAAAGTGTAATACAACAATGACGGCAAAAGCCCAACATTATATGTCACAGTCAGTTTAAATTTGGCTGCAGCATGGGCAGTTGCTTTGAGAGGAATTTTGGAGTTGAATGTTACAGTTTTGATCCAGATGGCGGTGGAAGGTACTCAGTAAATTGACTCTCAAGTACTCTGATGTGCAATTTTGAGGTACTTGTATCGCGTATCTCCATTTTGTGGCAGCTTATACTTTCACTTGGAGAGGGAAATATGCTACTTTTCACAGGGCAAAATGGATTTAACTGGTCTACCAACTACTCAGTTTACATATTAAAGGAATGCAATCATCAAACATTCAACCGCTGTAGAGAATATGTTTCTGATTAGTGTAAAATGTTAGAGTCTGGATTTAATGCTGACCCAGTTTCACTAGTATATGTCCATAGAAACTTCTCAAAGAGCTTCCCGTCTGCCTGTGGGCTCATTATGATCCCAACACTAAATTCATAGCTTGCTGTACATAGCATGGTTTGCTGTTCATTTTTGGCAAACACAACTAAACAAACTGCAAACAATCCGAAAGGTGCCATTCTACATTATGGATACTTTAACGTTCAATACCTGCAGTGTTTTCTTATTTCTTTGGTAACTGAGATCAGTAGAAAAAGCTTGAAACACCACGTTGATCATATGACCTTTCAAAAGTTGCCAACGTGTTGGCAAACAGTTTCCTTTTTACACATCCAGCTGACACAGCATGATAATTCATTTGGAGTTGTGTTTCTGATCAACATGTACAATATTAACTCCATTGCTTACTTCTGGTCTGCTCTCCACCTACTCCTGAGAGAAGTGTCTGGCTCTGATTAATAGTAAAGCTGCGTCCATAAAACCAACACAGTCCGTTGAAAGACAAGAAAATGCAAAATTCTTTTTATCAGGTGTCAATGGTTTTGTCACTAAAAGCAACCCCTTTCACACTTCATGTTGTCATTTGATCCATTCTTCTTAACAAATATAAAAAAAGTATTTTGTGAATGCTTTGATTACCACTGAAGTACTTTTACATTGTGGTATTGCTACTTAATTCTTCCTTTGCCACTGACCAAGTACTTTTAAAAATCTTAAGGTAGGGCAACTTCATGGATCTTATACAAAACAAGCTCTTTGTAAAAGTCATAATATACTTAATTGCTGCAGCCCTGTTATGTGTTAACCATCAGGACATGACACTGGCAGTGACAGCATCTAAAATACCCAAGTGATCCTGGGGTTGCAATGTAAGTTACAGTTGCTCTTGTATAAAGAAATGCAAGAACGAATATAGAAAATAAGGCATTTGTAAAATGTAAAAGAAGGAATATATAAAATAAAATGTAAACTGTGTCCATAATGCAGAGAATACAAGTAAATAACAAAATAAAGAAACAAAGAATGATAAATACAAGAAACGTGTGCATTAAACATATAGCCACAGTCTAAATAAGTGAATACAAAACGATGTGAAGTGGGATCTATTACCGTAAGTATGTTAAATATAAATTCAATGTAAATGCAATGCAACTGAATGTACTCCTGTGTTTGACCAGCACCCCATGGAGTGGATGGGAGACGCTGTTCAAGATGACACGTATCTCTTGGGCCGCATCCTCCTATCCGACACCGCCATCAGGGAGTCCAGCTCCACTCACAACATCATGGCTTTGCTGATCAGTTTATTGAGTGTGTCAGCTACCATAAAATGTCACTGGTGGTGACAGAAAGCTGTTATAACCGTTGAAATGTTACACTGTGACAGAAGGAACACTGTAATAAATCAATGGTTAATGCTTTTAACCAGGTTCTGTATGCATCCTTCAGTCACAGAAAAATATGTAACACATGGAGGAACCTATGTTTTTTCTTTGTTTGTAATTGTTAGCTACCTACTTCCTCTGTCTGCATGTGCGTGTAAATGAAAACACACACATGTGTTATTGACTCTTCTTAATGTGTAAGGCTTTTTTGCACGGGTGTGCTGAAAATATAACTGTTAAACCCCAGTCAAGCAGATGTCTTCTAATGTTTGACAGCCATTACACTTTGCTATCTTATTGTCAGCTGCTCCCAATGAACAAAGGAGTGCTCTTTAATTGTACCCAGTGATAACAACTGAATGTAATTGATGAGAATGCTTTGACTTTAAAAATAACACTTCACCCTTTTTGTAGATGTGAAACAGAAGACAGACAAGTAAAATTGCTATAATGTGCTTTTGTGCATTCTTTACTCGCACTTATAAAGGTGCCTCGTCCTCTTTCTTCTAAATAATCGTCCTCTCAGTTTATTCCCCGTCTGAATGAAAAATTGACTTATTGTTCGCAAACATTTTTCTAAAAAGCAATTAAGATTTGTTTTTCTTTGAGCTTGCTCTCCTGCCTACTTCTCAGTGTTTAAACAAATAAAACACAGACTTCAAAGCAGCAGATACAACACATTGGAGTTAGAAGTGGTCTCCTCTGGCCCAGTTAAACAAAACATATATTACTTCAAAATACTACCTCATAAATAAAAAGAAATAATCAGATGGGAATTCATATAGATCCTCTAAATAAGGCAAGAACGGCAAATATGAAAATAAAAAGAGCTTAGCAGTCTTCAAAAAACAAATCCCCAAACAGAGTTTCACAAAGAAAGTAAAGTAGCATGTTTCAGAACAGTCGTCTGAATAATAATTAGACCCCACAGGACCAATTTGGAGGTTAGTGAGAGGGCTTCTCATGTAACGTAAATCATGATGAAAACGGTACAACAGTGTTCAGAGCCTATCTTCAAGAATAATTAAACATGTATTACACTTTGTCTAGGCCGGTTTCTTTTCATCCCTTCGCTTCAAAGAGTGTGGTTGAAATGCAATGTTGGCAATAAAGTACTACAATTCAAGTTCTTTACTAAATTGATTCATCAATTTAAGGTACTTGTACTTTATTTTTACTGCATTCTTTGGAAGCTAAAGTAGCATGCATCTAATTCATTCCCAAATAAAAGATGCTGCATACAAAACATAGGTTCATGATTGTTGCTGCCTGACAGTACATTAAAGGAAAAGTTCACCACCTTTAAGTGGATGTCCAATCAGTTTCTATGGTAAATGTAGTCATTCGAAGCAATGAGTTCGTCGTGCTACGTACAGTACATTGACCAGGACACCCGAGTTATCATGCTTGCAGAATAGTTTAAACAGTGCCTAGATGTACCAGGATAATTTGGGCGTGAGCTTCTGACCCCTTCCCTGCTAGCCATATTGTCTTGCATGGCTAATGCAGCCACAAGTCTAGGCTTCTCTTCATTGCATTTTTTCTGCCGTATAATAAATACGGCTGCATATCAAAGTCAGCTAAAATACTGTAAAATGTATCCTCGTCCATAAAATCCTCTGCACTCATATTTTGGGATGTAATTTCCGCTGTTGGAAACGCAGCTAGTTTGTAATACAAGTTAAAATAAGAGGTAAGTTCTGTTATTGAGCAGCATCTAGAGCAGACCTGGGCATTGTCCGGCCCGTGGGCCATACCCGGCCCGTTGGCTGTCGCCGACCGGCCCGCGAGAGGTCAATGGGAAGTTAGGAATAAAACATAAATAATTGTACATCCTGTAAGGAATACAGCAGCATTGCTTTTATTTTGAAGGCGACTGTTGCCGTTTTTTAATTTTTTTTTATATTTACACTGTTTTACTCCTTGTGTACATAACAGTGGTGTATATTATTTACCTCTATCTGTCCATCTTTGTTGTTCTTGTCCCTAACTGTTATTTCAATTTCGGCGTAGTTACATTCAGAGAGATGATCCAAAAAAAAAACCACATTTCCTCAATGTAATGCTGGGGAGAAAGTACATGTTGACAAAATAACTTCATACCCTCAAGCTTGACGATGATGCCAGTAATGCTAATTTATAAACATAAGATCTTCTTGATCGAGACATTTGTTGATATTTTCTAAATTATTATAAAACTCTTATTGTAAATGTTTACCTTGGTGGCTGGACATCACTAATACGCATCACTTTGGGTGTAGACACCAAATGAGCAACCCTTTCTCAGCTGCTACATTATTGCAGAATGTTTTCCTTTTAATTTCTACTAAGATTATGTTCAATGGCAATGTTTTTTTCAAATATAATTTTTCAACACTGCAGAGAAGTTGTAGGGAGGAGGTCAGGGGGAGTGATATCTGCCGAAACACCATACTCCAATTTGTGTGAGACGAAACATTAAACCAGACACACAGTTTGGTCGTCACCTTATCCTCTCTCAATACAGCGTGACGAGGAGGGTGATATGTCTCACTTCCTGGTAGTGATGTACTGTATGTTGGCTTTGACATTCCTTGGTTTAAGTGGTCCTTATTTTGGACCACTTGTGATCGTTATTTTGCTTTGACATGTCGTACCTACAGTAGACAAAACATTATTCCAAAACGACCTGAACTGATGCCTCTCTCAGGAAGACTTTACTTTTGTCAGCGCCCGCCTATGATCACTACAATGGAGATTTATACAAGCATTTTTTCTTATGGTTTTGTTTTGTTTAGGTAACTGAAATAACTTGGTTATGGTTAGGACAAGACGGTAGTCATGGTAAAAAAAAATTGGTAGGACATGTAATGCGATCAATGGGTCAAATTTAAATTCTTCGTTCTTCATCCCGACATTCTCGCCGAACGTACTTTCAGAAATATGGAGCAAATTGTAGACAAGTGCAATTGCATACAAAGTAAATGGAAAGCTGCCAGTGGGAGCAAACATGCAAATTTTCTCTCTGCAGTGTGGATTGAATTAAAGATGTCAATGTGCAATTTGAAAATGTTAAAAAATGTGCATTGATTCGAGAGCTTTATGAATCTACATAAGAGCAAAAAAGAAAGGAGGCTAGAGGAAAATTAAGAAAGAGGTGCTGGTAAATTCGGAGATCAGTTCTGTCTGAATAATAGACTGTCGCCGTGACGTCACCCATTGGTTTGGTAACTACGGTTTTGAAGCCTTGACTTGACATTTTTGCTGAGGGTGGAGCTCCCGAATGATGAACAAGACACTTTTAAGGCAAGCAAAATGTTACAATTTACTTTCATGAACTGAAAACACACTGAAAGGGTTAAAGTCCTAAGACAGAAACACAGACAGAACGGACAACGCCATGGTCACAACCTGTCAATCACAAGGTATCCACGCCCTAAAGCTGAAACTGTCTTACTCTAAATGGGACAACAACAAACAAAATGAAAATATACTTTGATACCATCAGACTTCTTTTCGTAACATGAGTCGCCCACTGCTGGCTATTAGTAATAAGGCACTTCCACACTGAGATCTTTCCCTCACCTTAACCAATTGTTTAGCGCTGTAGATACTATAAACAATGTTATATTGATAGTGAATGACATTTTCAGTGTGAATATCTACTCATAATAAAATATAATCTGGACAGCATGTTGTCCTCCAAAACAAAGTTATATTGGAAATTAGTTGCAGACATTGTCAGGAACTTATCCCATACTTGAACTATCCTCCCTCTCTATCTATCTCTTCCCATTATCACAGCCTAGTTTCTCTATAACGCTGCTGGGGCTGTAGTCTGGACTGTGAATGAAAAATATAAAATTGTTGGAGGCCATTTACTTCCAAGTCATTAGTTAAGGTGGGTGGACTGTGCGGTCTCATGAAATCATCTGTGCTGCTCGTCAAGTCATTCTCCTTGCCGGGGAATGGGTCACTGCAGCACAGTTGTGAGTGATTGCCTCGCTCTGTGCTCTAATATGAATTAGCATGAGGTAAAAGAGGCAGAACGTGTACTGTAGCAGCAGGAAGAAGTGGGAAAAGCTGTGAAATGGGTTACCTTGAGTGAACAGTATTTGCTTTTCGTGCAAGAAAAAGTGCATTTAAGTGCCAACTACTCTTGAGTAGAACGAATGGTGATCTAGCCTTTTCTTCATCCATAACAGACTGATCACTGCACAACTGTAGTCCAAAAGCAATATATTCATCACAATTGACACTTATGCATTTATTAAATAAAGCTAATTAATAAATTAAATGTCTCACAATGTTTAACGGAGATTTAGCCTGTATATAATGCCGGTGCTTACTATGTTGCTGGCGAATTTTCTCAAAATGAAAGCCATGTTTTTCAAATATTGTGGTTCCTTCCAATCGTAAAGAGGATTTTTTTGTGTGTGTGTGTGTTTGTGAGAGAGTGGTCGAGGAGATGTTGACAATAGCCACAAAATGTGTTGTTACTTAGCTAAGGTCAATGCATGATTTTTCTTTATGTTTAACCCCCTTCCCTCCAGTGACGCGGAGCACATCAGTGAGTTCATTGTGTCCTCTCTTTTCTCTCTTGCATCACCAATGATGCTGTTCAACGACCATGCGAGTGCTTTTGTAACCTGAAGCCCATTTCTTCTTCTGAAAGCCAGAGCAAGACTACAGCTGTGCAAGCGGCTTTGTAAGGCTGTACTTACACAGTCATTGTACAGTGTTGCTGTGAGCTTTCATTTTATCCTTGTGGGTCCATGCATGTAAAATATTTCCCACCCATCAACCAAGTAAGTGTTCAAATATTTCTGTCTGTACCGAAGTGGTGGACTGATGGCAGGCTACTCTTGCTTCCTAAATCTATGGTATGGCTAAAACTCATCTTTCTTGTCAAGATTTCCAAGAAATCAAAAATGAAGTTGGCGACTCCTTGAACCTGAAGTAAAGCAGCTTTGTTTTGCTTTTAGGACAGCCATTTAAATTCAACATTGCAGATAAAAAACTTGATGTGTATGTCACACTCAGTGAGTTCTGGGAGCAAAGGGAGGATAATGCAGATGGTCCAGGCATGAAGGTACAAGTTACAGGATTGAGGTTGACGACTTGGGGGTTTATACTGTCCACAGGTATCCGCTTGAAGTTCAGAGGTCTAATAACCACACAACTAGTGGCACCTGAATCCTATTAACCGTTTTCTGTATTGTTCTTGGTGTGTGTTAGTACATTGAAGTGTGCTGCTGCTGATCCACAGTAGAACACTTGAAATCTTGAGTGCTGAATGTAAGCTGACGGTGACTTTGAAATGGTTGATAATAGAATTGTTTATTTTGATTGGTTTGATTGCTTGCCTTGTCAGTTGTAGTGACTTTCTGAAGGACCTTGATGTCCCATGATTGGTAAATTGTATGAAATCATTCATCCTGAGGGCCAATTAAGCCATCAAACTTTGTTGACACTGCATTACACCAAGGAGACAGGCAGATATGGTATATTTTATACACAGGGCAAAAAAACAAAGTTGAGACATTAAGACTAAAACAGAATACATGGCACAAAATAAATTAAAAGAAACAAATAAGTCGAAAAAATTGAATTGCAAATGGGATGCCTCAAGTTTCATTACGCACAATGACTTCCAAATATGCCTTAGCTTTGATTTAAAAGATATATTTTTTGAGACAAGTGATAATTGTATGCTAAATTTGGTACAGACCTGTGCACATTTTGGCTAAAAGCTATGACACCGGGATCATGCACAACTTTTTTTGCTTCTTTCTCCCAAATCATACATTCCACCATCTCTCTGGCAGCTGGCAAGCTCACGTCTTCGGCGATTGTGTGCGGTAGCCCCTTTCTCGCTATTCTGTAACTGACCAGATATGAAGCCCGTAGTGCGTCATTTATAGACCCAACACATGAATGAGACTGCAGTTGTTTTGGGCTGTTTTGTAACTCCTCCAATTTCGATATAAACAATGTAAGGGGCTTTTGACTTGCACTGGCATGCTTGGTGTTCAGGTGGCGACGTAAATAAGAGCTTCAGACTGTTAGCCAGAACCTCACTGCACACCACGCACTGTGGCTTTGGGGAATCTGCGTTGCCAATCCAAGTGAAGCCCAGACACACATACTTTTCATCATATTTCCTCTTTTTTTTCCCAGTCTGATGCTCGCTGTTAGCTGACGTTAGCTGCACAAGCTAGGCTGGCTAGTGTGTACGACTGGCGGCAGGACTGCCAGAAGGAGCTCAAGTCAATCTTAGAAAGGGGGTTTTTATTTTGTGAAAAATCCCACTTTTTTAATTATATTTAATATTATTACACCATCAGACGCCATTACACTTTTCCGCTCGCGCACCACACTTTGGGAATCCCTGGTCTATGGAGATGCTTTTAATTGCAGTCGGCAAGGACAGACAGTTGTTTGGATCTCACATACTTATTGTCCGTTGTTGTATTTTACAGTGCGTTCCATGAGGTTTAAATAGCTCCCTGCAAATCATGAATATTCAGTGTCATCTTGTCAGAACAAGTGCTAAAGAAAAACACTTTAAGTCAGCACATAGCATATGAATACCCAGTCTTAAAGCATTCATTTAAAGACTCATAAATTCATCATTTAGTCAGACGAAAGCAGCAACCAGCGGCTCACGCTGTGCGTTGTGGTTGAGGGATGAAGGCAGCACAGCGACAGCCTGTCATTGTTTTTGTTTTTTTCCTTCCTAATTGTAGTTTGCTGACTGATACGTAGAAACGGCATCTCTTGCTTGGCCTTGCTTTTGTTTTTCAAGGAGGCGAAGCAGTGCCGTGGATGTAGCTCTATAAATCAATGGGCGTCACTGAAAAGCTGTTCAAACACTCTTAATGGGAAAAAGAAAAAAGCCATTTCGAAGTTTCGAATAGAACTTCTTGGAACTCCTTGGAAAAAGTGGGGTTATTTTTACTAAAAGCTACTTTAAAGACACGAGGCACGTGTTGTTTACATACTTCAATGTGGCAATGTGAGCAGGTTTTTATTATTATTAACAAAGAACAAAATTACTTTCAAAGGTTGAGGGGTATGGAGATGGCTGTTCTCAGATCTTTCCCTCAAGCAAAACAGAAAAAAGCCCATACAGGCACAACTAGTGTATGATCATTGCTTTCTAAGAAGCTGGCATGGCTCTGATTGTTAGTCATGCAGATTCAGAGGCTCTTTGAATAAGCTTGAGAGGGAGGGAAGCACCACGGTGACAGATGCCTGCCTGCCTGCCTCCCTTTTCCCATCAGGCAGTGTCTTATGCGTTTATGTGAACTATATTACTGCATGTGTTGCACGAACAGAATTGGGATTGGGCATGAGGCTTGATTTTCTTTTGTCATTTCTCGTCTCTGATCCCTGAACTCTGTTTCTGCCCCCACCTTTTGTGTTTCTCCTCAGGGCTTTTGCAACAACAGCAACAATAAGGGCGAAAGGATAAATATAATAAGTGCTGCTTTTAAAGTATTTGTAATGAAACCTCTGGGAGAACTCAATGCCAGTCTTATTGAAATAAGTTGATTCCAACGGCACACACTTGAAGCAGCTGTTTTTTTTTCTTTTCTTAGACAGCGTTAAGGTGGAGGGGGAAAATATTCTTTCAACACTGTTGCTGAATGTGTCAGTATTTGAGAGTCAGCACAGCAGTGCCCTGCTTGGAGAGAGAAATAATTGGATACACTGTGCAAAGGAATGCCTGTCAGTTATCCTATGTGCCGTAATGGATGTGATAATTCCTATGAATTGTGCATCTTAACACATTAGTCTACTCAGATGTGCGTTTATGTGCAAGACATTTCCTTTAATGAAAGGCAGCTACTTTTCTACTACTTCACACTGCAACTCAACAACTTTGCCTTTTAATTAATGCCTGGTCAATGTTGTGATTTGCACTGCTGTCATAAATGTTTCTATTATGCTAATTGAGCATGATTTCATGCCCCTAAGACACAGGTGTCAAACTCAAGGCCCGCCACGTCATTTTATGTGGCCCGCGAATCCGCCAGCAAACAAAAATAAAAATAAAAAAAAATAAAAATAATTAAGTTAGACTTGAAAATAAAAGTATCCCCATGGTCAAAATTATGAGATAGCATGTTGTCTGTGTACCGGCATTAAAACTATCACAACAAGTGGACAGGAGAGGCAACAGCCCGAAAAGTGTTTTCCAACGATTGAAAAAGATCGACAAATAATCCCAAAATGTCCACGAAGAGAAAAATTGATGCAGAGGGAAGAAAATGTAATGAAAGATGGGAAAGCGAATACATGTTTGTGCTTCAAGGAGAAAAACGGGTCTGTCTTCTGTGCTATGAGGCGTGTCGGTGATGAAGGATACAATTCACGTCGGCATTTTGACACCAAACACGGAGCTAAATTTTGCCTCCAAGAAAAACATCAAATTGTCCAAGAATTAAAAGGCAGACTGCAATCACAGCAGAATATATTTACACAGCTACAGCCCAGTGCATGCTGAAGGTATGTGAGCAGTGCTCCGACCAGATACAGACTTTTACAAATGTCAGTTTGTGAAGAAACACCATCGCAGACCGAGTTCATGAACTAGCAGCAATCTAACAACACAGCAGCTAAGAGACGAGCAGGTACTTGTGTTTCTAATGAACTGTTGATGAAAGCACAGACATCACGGATACATCATCTATCCATGTTCATCAGACCTGACTCTCAGTGAGGAGCTCTTGGATGAAGCTGCCATGCACAGGACGACGACAGGGAGGAACATTAGTGATGCAGAGAGGTGACACAAACAGCTTTGAACAAAGTTTTTGTAATAACTTGTGTTTGATATTTGTCTTTGTTATTTTCTTTAATAGTTTGATCTTTGATAGAGTCATGTGGGTTTCTTAACCCTCAATTAAAATGATTTATGTTATAATAACAGAAATGTGTTTAAATATCATTTTTCATTTATATAACTGCATGTACAATATGTTTACACTTGAATAAACAATAATCAAATGCAGAGAGAGTTATTTAACAATATGTCAGGGAGAAGTTAGTTATACAGTCTTACAGTTGCGACCGTGATGCTGATGTGGCCCAGAGTGGAAATGAGTTTGACACCCCTGCTCTAAGAGGACTGCAAAAGGACAGTGCAGGAAGTTTAATTGAGGTGGAAAATGACAGGTTGCAGTATTTTGATCCCAGTTGGTGAACCACCCTTTGCAGAGTTTTCCTAACTCGCTTCCTCTGAAGTTGTTTCAAGCCCCCATGGTGTTTCTCACTTTAGAGGGAGAAAAGAAGGAGACTGGCTGATAACATTTTTAATAAAGACGGAACAGGACCTTTGTGTGTGTGTGTGAGAGTGTACATTCTGTATAAGCTTCTGGCTCTTGTTTTACGAGAGACAAAAGATAAATGCACTGCAGTTCAAACCGTTTTCAAAAATGTAACTTTACTTCCATGGGGCTCACTGGGTAAAGAGGGTCGTCTGGGAACCGCACGGTCAACGGTTCGATCCCCGACTGGGACGTGTCGAAGTGTACCTGAGCAATACACTGAACCCCCGGCTCCCCGGGCGCCGATCAATGGCAGCCCACTGCTCCCTATATATACAGGGATGGGTCAAATTTCATGTTTGTGTATGACAATAAAAATGGTTTCTTCTTATGAGAGCAACTTTAAATTTTAATTGAATCAGCCTTCTCCTTCTTCCTGACACTTTGTAAGTGGATAGCGTCTTTAATATCCACCTACATGTCAATAATACAAATTACAATAACCAGGGGTATTGAAGCAAAAATAAAGATACGGCCCCATAGGCTTTCAACATAGTTCTGATCGCTCCTCAGTGACACTTCCTCACCTGAAAGTGCCCAGTGGCTTTCCATAGCTTGTCACATAAGGAAAGTACCCACAGCAGCGGCAGGACAGGAAGACACTAATAAGGTGACAAAATACAGAGCCAAGCATTTTCCAGGGGGAGAATGCTGCCACCATGATTTCATATGGAAAAGAAAATGAATGTGCCGTGCGACTGCAATCCTGAATCTCATCTGTCCCCTCAGAATTTTTCAATAGTTATTGCCACCAAAATTGTTGGATTTCTCCTGGCTTTTTAGAAGGAAAAAGAAGTCCTGTGATATGCTCTCTATTTGCGGCTAATGCATAATGATTCAGAAAAATGCTGGCACATTAACAGTCATCTTCTCATGTCCGATGGCTTTTTGCATTGGTTTATTTCAGGAAAGTGATGGAGAATTAGGATGCTCAGCTCTACAGAAAACTAAGTTACTGCTCATAAACGGTATACATAAACAAATAACCTACAAACTCATTGCGCATGGAAAGTAGATTCATACGGTCGACTAAAACATGCAAACATCCCATTACGAACGTGTGAAAGTAGATTTAAAGTCTAAATCCTCCCAGCCAATGTTAAAGCTGAAGTTATATATGCAAATATTTAATTGCTGCATCTTGATAACTGATGTCAATTAAGAAGCCCCGAGAGACGGGGTTGTTTTGAAACGTGTTCATTGGCACAGAAATGATGCAGATTCAAGTTGCAGATCCCTTTTCTGTCTATTGTCAGTCAGGGACCGCTCCCTTGTGCTAATGAACCTGTTTTCACAGGTACGCATCCACAGGAGAATCATTTCTAGAACTGCTCCTCTCATCAGCGCTTCATGGACTTCAACCCACAGCTGTCACTTTGAATCACAACAGTTACCAGCTTGGTAAAGAAAACCTAAACACTGCCCATAAATATATGATTCAGAGGAACCTGATACTAATAGATGTGCTATACATAGGGCGGCTTAGGAGAGAACCTCTTTAAAGGCTATCTGAAAGACCTCCACAGCCTACTGTACCATCCATGAGACATAAGCTAGTCTCAGATGGCCTAATCTCAAATCGGACAAGATCATTAGTTTTGCTTGAGCCCATATCACTCCATAGACTTAACTGTTATCTCACAAGGGACTCCCACCTGCAGTCCTGTGCATCCTTTTTTCACATTCCTTCTCCCTATAATGTCCCATCATCCTTTGCTTCACTGCTGCAGCATCTCTCTTTTCATCATCAGCTTTGTTCTCCCGTATTTTCATCCTCAATTCTCCACCAACTTTACACTCCTCGACTCACTCTTTCTGCTCCTCTCACTCTGCATTGGTTGTCTCTATCGTCACCCCCTCCGAGGTTTCACCCCCTCCTTCCTGCTCCTTTTCTACCCAGCCACTGTTTTCTCCTATTCTCTCTGCCTTGCTAAACAGACGCCCATATTATCCCCCTGTTTCTATCAGGGTAGCTAGCCTGTCAGCCCCAAGCCTTAGTTAATCACTCAGGCAGCAAGGCAGTCGAGCAGCTCTCTGCTAGCTCCCTGGACACTAATAGCAAGACAAGCAGAGAGTGAGAGCAGGGGGGCGGGGGGGGGGGGGACTCATTAGGAATACAGGTATTTAAGGAAATGGTCCATTTCAAATCAAAAGATAATTTGTCTCCTACTCAAGTAAAGGCTTTTTGTGAAACAGGCTGGAGTTACGTATATTTTAGGTCAGCTACAAATGTGAAGCGGTTGGGTTCTGCTGCTTGCTCTGCCGGGCTGTTGACATTATTATGTTGACATAATGTGAGTCTTGATAAATACTTCCTGTGTTCGGATGGCATATTTTATCCCCAAAAGAGAGGTTTGGTTTGCTACCCGGAGGCTTTTTTTATGCTGACTCCATGTTGCTGCCGTGCCAATGGGGCAAGACTCGATAAAGTTGAAATATGACCTCCATTTGCACAATGGCATTAGGTTGCTGTCAGGCCTCTCAGTTGATCAATGGCTTTCAACAAATACCTCATTTCCCATTTTGTGTTTGCATGGCTAAATCAATACCAGAACAAATAAAAGATTAATAAATAATAGTTAAATCAAACTAAGGTGAATGACGGTACTTTTTCTCTCGTAAGACACTGTGTTCACTCCTTGGAATGAATCAATAATAATTAGACAAGAAGTTGATGTGAGGAGTAACACCTTAACTGGGACAAATTGATTGATGTTTAGTGAGCCCATGTACCCTTAGAAAGAATAAATAACACACAGCCGGCAATCTCAGATAAATACTAGAGCTAGCGTGAAGGTACTGGTACCATGTGAAACTAGAAAAACCTATTGAAACCATTAGAGGCTAGCTTGTCGGCAAGGGGGCTGTATAACACTCCAAACTTAGGCATGCAGTTGTTTTTGAATATTCCTTCATACTGGAGGCTTGGAATATATACATACGGTATGACTGTAAACGTGAGACTCTTATGGATACGCCCAATTGTATTCATGTGTGATGAGGTTCGTCCTCAAAGTAGCCATTTAACAGACCAGTCCATTTTTATAAACATTAACTGACTGTATAAAATGACATGTTGTGACCTCTAGGATAATCACAGCCTCATGAAGCTTTACAACGACAAACTAAAGACCTAGAGTATTCTGAGGATGTATAGCTCTCCTCTGTATATTGACAATAAGGCTGTTTCTGGGCAGTTTCCACAACAGAAATCCTTGCCATCCAATCGCCAAAAATGCAATTCTTGCAGAAATCTCCAAACCATAGCATGATATTTTCTATGGTGTACTCAAGGACTTGCATTCCTAATGTGGTATTTGAGGTATTTTTGATAATTTCTTTTCATATTTGAGTGGTTAAAACAATTGTTAAATTCAGCAACAAATGGTACCAACCCAATAATTGCTGGAACAACTTACGATACCTAATAGAGTATGGGGAATGGGCATGCCCCCGTCATAATGTTCTGACTGTCGTTTGTCACTTGACTCACCTAAGGTTGTCACTTTCGCAGTCAAGTTAACCTCAACCACGCTCTTTCCTAAACTTAACTAAGTGGGTTTGTTGCCTATGTCTAACATCCTGTGAAGAGGAATTATTATTTTGAAAATACTTTATGCATGTAACAAGCGTATATTGACAGAATGTCACTGTCCCGAGCAAAACTGAGGGGCACAAAGATTGGCATGCTTTTTTAATAATTATTAATTTAACGCATTGGTGCGTGAATCAGTTGTGGCATATTCTGTTGACCTGCTATCTCCCAGTAAAGATCCACTGCTCCTCAACTCCAATTAAGGTACGGTTATATATTATATTCACGATGTGACGGAAACATATTTCAAGATTTTTAAACTGAAACAAAGTAATCACACCAAGTGAAATGGTTAGCACTTCATAATAACTACACACCATGAAGCATTAGTTAAGTATGAGTAAACACTTAATTCATCATTTATAAAGCATTGTTCCTACATTAATAATTCATTAGTATGCAGTCCATAACAGTTATAAATGTTTTATTCTTGATTAATAAGCCCGTCTATTATGTGCTTCATGATTATGTTTTCATACTTTAGAAATGATGGATTCCCCATTTGCAAATTAATTATATATTTTACAAACCAATTATTAAGGAGTTGTAGATGATTAATAAGATAATTTATAAAGTGTTAGTAAATGATTAATAATTTATTTAGATGTACATTATTCATGAATTGATATATATAATGGTTAGGGACTATGTTAATATATGCTTTATAAACGCATATTAATACTGCAATTCATGATTTATTAAGGTTCCCCATTATATATGAACAAACAATTATTTTGACATTAACTACTCGTGAGTAAAGGGGAGTTAGCCAGAGTAATCTTATGTTCATGCTCTATGGGCCCAAAAGCATCGATGCCTGAAGATTTTTTTCAGCATATGGGCAGCAAGCAACGTGGTCCCCTCTTCCACGCAATGTCAGTCAGGTGACCTCATGATGACATCTGTAAAGCAGCTGACTCAAGAGAAACTTGTCAGTCACTTGTGGCCATAGAGGGCAGTGCTCAGGAGTTTAAGTTACTTGCTTTAATGTGCGATACTACAGGTAAATTCATTGTTTTTTTCATGCACTGGTCAATACTGAGATTTTGGGTTATTTTGATATTTTACAATACAAGGCTCTCTCTCCACCTTCAAATCCCATCTGAAAACATACATGTTTAAATGGTTTCGATCTTCAATGGCTACAACCAAATTAAGTCTTGCATCGACTGATGACTGATTCATTTGATGATGTTTTGACTCATTGCTGCTTGGTTTTAAGTGTGCCTGTAAGGTGTCCTTGCATGCTTTGAAAGGCACCTGTAAATAAAATGCATTATTATTTTTCGTAATACCTACCTTTTCTCAAAATGAGATTTTTCTCATACTCTGAGCCAGAAATCTCCACTTAAGTAGCACACACCAAACTTTTCCAGTGTCATTCCTATCAATATTGTGTGGGATTTTGCTGAAGGGTTTGTTCATATAATTCATAGCCTTATTTATAGAATATTTTATTCCTTAAACTACAAAAAATAATTTTTGACGACATTTTTTGATTTACAGAGTGATAAAAACTCCCTCTGTAAATGTTCTTCTCTGATATCTCAACAAAATGAAAGAATAATTTCTAACCTGGCTTAATACAAAATTGTTGTTCTTGAAATGTATGCAAATGAGCACATGTTTGATACGATATTGCATTATTTGCATGTTTAAACTGAAAATTTAAGAAATTGTGTGAATCACCTGGAAGTTTCATGGGGATATCTATTAATTATAGATTTTACCCGAATTACCTGTAGTGTCTCCCTTGTAATAGAAGCAGTGTGTTACATTTAGGGGGATCTATTGGTAGAAATTTAATATAATATTAATAAGTATGTTTTGTTTTGGGTATACGTGTTTTAGTTTCCTTAGAATGAGCGACTTCATGGAGTCCACCGCCTATAATAGCCCAGAATGGACAAACCAAACACTGACTCTAGATTGGGCCATTCGCATTTTCACTTTTTTAGCGTGAGCCACCGTAATTCTACTGTGGGACATACATGCTTCTCACAGGAGAAGTTTCAGTTGGTTGCAATCTGCAACCTCACCGCTAGATGACGCCAAATCCTACACACTGCACCTTTAAGTGTCGTTACTTTGAATAAAACCAATACTTTAAAATATAATTACCTCAACATCAACTTGGATTGAATGCTTTTTTCACACCTTTACTTTTGACATTATAAGCTTGGATCTTGCTTTGATGCATAGGTGTTCCTGTTTTTGTGTCCATTGTCAATAAACAGTATTAACATGCTTTTCTACAGTGAGTATGACTTGCTGTACAAAAAAAGAAAACCGTTGTAGAGTTGGTACAGACTAGGTGGACCTGTCACCATGTTGACATCGCTGCTATTAGAGGAACATTCTCAGGTGCAGTGGCTGGCTGTCTCCAGTGTTTACCGAGAAGCATCATTAGCTATAGCGTCTCGCAGCCTTAAAATGTCAAATATCCACGGTAATGAACTGTGAGAGTGCACACTATTCCCAAACTTCCCTGCTGCAGCGCCCACATTAATCCAAATGCTCACACTCTGCAACTCCAGTCCCTCCACTCATTAACTGTGGCAGATATCAAGATAGGAATAATGAGAAAGTGCCCGCAAGTCAGGACATATATTAAAGAAATTGAAAGAGCACGAGAGTGCGAGCACGAGGGAGAATACATTCTGTCGTGAATGGGAAAATACCCGGGAGAGATTGCCCTGGCTTGGATGACAAACAGCATGCATTCATATTGTTTGGAGATGGTGACAGCTTCTTATTATAGTACCAGAAACATATACGAATGTACAACTTGTAAAGTCCACCAAAATGTATAATCAAGACCGTTTTTATAGAGAACAAGCGTAAAGAATGACGAACATTCAGTTGAAGACACTCCAGAGTTTCATGCAGCTGCACAAATAAATAAAACAAAAAACAGGCTTGGTTGGACGAGTGAAGGAGAAAATGCAAAAAAGTGGTCTGAATAACCGCCAGTTCCAGCTGTTGTAATAATAACAGAAATAATTCAGTTATAACAGAAATGTTCTTACGTATGTTTTATAAATGCATGTACAATATTTTTACACCTGAATAAACAATTAAATGCAGAGATATTTAAAATATGTTAGGGAGTAGTTACATTTATACAGTCTTACAGTTACAACCGGCCCTTGGAGACCAACTATAATGCTGATGTGGCTCAGGGTGAAAATGAGTTTGACACCCAGGGGCGTCGTTAGGCCTATTTTAGGGGGGCTGAAGCCCCCCTACAATGTTCTTCAGCCCCCCCAAATAATTTGCCATTAAAAAAGTAAATAAAATGTCATTAAATTAAACTATTGTTTCTCACATGGACAAGTTATTCATAACTCTAACATGCTACATATGTGCGTGCGTTCTGGTTTGTATGTTTTATCCCCCTTCAAATTACAATCCAACAGCCTATCGTCAGGTCCATTCTCCATCCATTGTGTGCGGTCCCTTTAAGAATTAGGATTTGGGAGTGATGCGGATATGAAAGCGAGTTTATCCGTCTTTCCTTCACAAGCGGGACAATTATTTCTCTCTTTATTTGAGAAAAGCTCATATTTGTGTTGTCAAATTGCACTGTGACCCTGACATTCTGTCTCTTGTGTTATCATATACTGAATGCAAGCAAAACTACAGAGCAAAATCACACTCTCTGATTGAACCAATCTATGAACTGTCTGAAACAATGGATATCCGCGGCCCCAAAAACAAATTTTGCGCACGCAAACATAACGCCCCCCCTTTATCTGAATCCTAGAAACGCCCCTGATTATTTATTTATATATATATATATATATATATATATATATATATATATATATATATATATATATATATATATATAGATATATATATATATATAGATATATATATATATATATATAGATATAGATATATATATAGATATATATATATATATATATATAGATATATATATAGATATATATATAGATATATATATATATATATATATATATATATATATATATATATATATATATATATATATATATATATATATATATATATATATATATATATATATATATATATATATATATATAGATATATATATATATATAGATATATATATATATATAGATATATATATATATATAGATATATATAGATATATATATATATATATATATATATATATATAGATATATATATATATATATATATATATTGTGACAGCCCCCGGGGTGGACAGGGGGTTTCACGACAACACTGACCAATAAACACAACCAGTCGGCAGATAAACGGTTCAAGTGAGGCTTTTACTGAAGGTAGAGAGTGGAAAGAGGTAGGATAGACACTCAAGCACACAATGTCCGCTTTCCAGAGGGAGGGTCGGTGTCCAATTCCACGGGTCGGTGCACAACGGGTATTCCTCAGACGGTCCAGGGCGCGGGCAGGAGCAGGGTAGTCGTACAGGCAGGGGTCGTGAGCCGGGCGGGTAGTCAGACGTTCCAGGGTGATCCAGGGGTAAGGCAGTCTTTTCCAAGGGGTTCGTTGATCAGGCTACTTCTTCTTCTTCTTCTACTCCTACTCTCTCCCGGTTTCCTGTTTCCTGGGCCCTTTTGTAGTCCCCTCCTCCTCCTCTGATAGGGTGTGGTCGCTCCCTCGTCTCTCCTCCTCAGGTGTGGCTTGTTGGGCTGATGGTGGTTTGGCGCTCTTTTCCATTCCCTGACATGGGGGCTCCGCCTCCATGTCATGCAATATCGTCCCTCTATCACTACCCCTCTGGGGTTGCCCCTCCGGCTGCCACATACCCCCCCCCTTAAATCCGACCTGGGGGGAGGACTGCTCCAGGAACCTAGGGCGTCCCGTCTTGACAGGGCGTCCGCGTTTCCATGAGCGGCCCCGGATCTGTGGACAACAGAGAAAGCATACGGCTGAAGGGATAAAAACCAGCGGGTGACCCTGGCGTTATTGTCTTTCGCTCTAGACATCCATACCAGGGGGGCGTGGTCCGTGACCAGGGTAAAGTGCCGTCCCAGCAGATAGTACTTCAATTCCCCCAGCGCCCATTTGATGGCCAAACATTCCTTCTCGACCGTGGCGTATCTGGTTTCTCTAGGTAATAGTTTTCTGCTTACGTATGTGATGGGGTGCTCCTCTCCATCCCTCAGCTGGGACAGGACGGCACCCACCCCGGTCTCGGAGGCATCCGTCTGTACCACCAACGGTTGGGTAAAGTCCGGGGTCACCAGCACTGGTTCGGAACAAAGGGCTTCCTTCAGCTTCTCGAAGGCGTCCTCGGTCTCTGCCGTCCAGACGATCCGATCTGGCAGCCGGTTTTTGGTTAGGTCCGTCAGGGGCGCTGCAAGGGCAGAGAACTGGGGAACAAAACGTCGGTAGTAGCTAGCTAGCCCAATGAATGCTCGTACCTGTTTCTTTGTGCGGGGGCGGGGCCACTCCCGGATCGCCTCGACTTTCCCTACCTGGGGCTTGACGCAGCCGCGGCCGATGGTGTACCCCAGGTAGTCAGCTTCCCGGAGGCCGAGGCGACATTTCTTGGGGTTGGCTGTCAGCCCCGCCCCTCGCAGAGCTTTCAGGACTGCTTCCAGTCTTTGGAGGTGAGCCCCCCATTCCTCCCCGTGTACGACGATGTCGTCCAGATAGGCTGCCGCGTATTCTCGATGGGGACGAAGTACCTGGTCCATCAGTCTCTGGTACGTGGGGGGGGCTCCGTGGAGACCGAACGGCAGCCTCTTATAGTGGTACAGGCCCATGGGAGTAGTGAAGGCCGTTTTTTCCCTGTCTTCGGGGGCCACTGCCACTTGCCAGTAGCCTTTAGTCAAGTCGAGGGTGGTTATGTATCTGGCCCTCCCGATGCGCTCTATCATTTCGTCCACCCTGGGCATCGGGTAGGCATCAAATTTTGAGATGGCGTTGAGCTGTCTAAAATCATTGCAGAATCTGACTGAGCCATCTGGTTTCGGAACCAACACTATAGGGCTGCACCACTCGCTAGTCGAGGGTTCGATGATGTCTGCCTCCAGCATACTCTGTACCTCTCGCTCTATCGCCCCCCGGCGGGCTTCGGGGATGCGGTACGGCCTTAGTTTTACCTTCTTCCCGGGCTCGGTGATTATCCGGTGTTGCACCAGTGTGGTGTATCCGGGGTCCGGGGAGAACACGTCTCGGAACCGATCCACCATTTCCCGGACGTCCTGCTTCTGCCGGGGGGTCAACTCTTCTCCCACGGGTACCTCGACTGGCTCTGTTTTTCCTGGGGGTGTAGAGAGAGAGAAACAGAGCATGGCATCCCTACTCACCCATTTCTTGAGAAGGTTAACATGATAAATCTTCGTTGGGTGCCTTCGACCTGGTTGCCTGACTCGGTAGTTTACCGGCCCCAATCTTTCCATCACTTCATACGGTCCCCTCCATCGGGCTAAAAACTTACATTCCGCCGTGGGCACCAGGACCAACACCCGATCCCCTGGGTTAAACACTCGGGGTTGTGTTCCCCGGTTGTACACGCGGGCTTGGGCCGCCTGTGCCTCGGCCATGTGTTCTCGGACTATGGGCCAGAGTGATGCCATCCTCACCCTCATCTCCTCGACGTGGTCCACCATGGTGCGGTAGGGGGAGGGTTGGTGTTCCCAGGCTTCCTTGGCCAGGTCGAGTAGTCCCCGGGGTCGGCGACCGTACAGGAGCTCGAAGGGTGAGAATCCTGTAGACGCCTGGGGCACCTCTCTGATGGAGAACATAAGGAATGGCAGCAGTTGGTCCCAATTCTTACCGTCCTGGTCCATGGTCTTTTTCAGCATTTTTTTTAGTGTCTGGTTGAATCTCTCTACTAGGCCGTCCGTTTGGGGGTGATACACCGACGTCCTCAGTTGTGTCACCTTCAGCATGCCACACAGGTCCTTCATGATCCTAGACATGAACGGGGTCCCTTGGTCGGTGAGAATCTCCTCCGGTATTCCGACCCTGGAAAACAACATCACCAGCTCCCTGGCTATGCCCTTGGTGGCCATAGAGCGTAGGGGGATGGCTTCGGGATACCGGGTGGCGTAATCAACAATAACCAGGATGTACCTGTGTCCCCTGTTGGTCTTGGGTAGTGGCCCCACTAGGTCCATCCCGATCCTGCTGAAGGGGACGGTGATGATCGGCAGGGGCACCAGCGGGTTTCTGTGATGGGGTTGTGGGGCCACTTGTTGACATTCGGGGCAGCTCCGGCAGTAATCTTCGACGGCCTTTTTTATTCCGGGCCAGTGGAACCTGGCCCTCACCCTTTCCAGGGTTTTCTCCACTCCTAGATGGGCACCTAGGAGATGGGAGTGGGCTAACTGTAGGACAGAGGGTATAAAAGGACGTGGCACCAGTAACAACCTGAGGGGGGCCCCGTCCCTCATTACTACCTGGTATAGGAGCCCGTTATATATGGAAAAATGTGTGGGAGGGAGGTCTCTTACCCCGTCCAGTGGTCGTCCGTCTACGGCGGCCACCTGCCGAAGGGCGTTGGCTAGGTTGGGGTCCTCCAACTGGGCCGTCCCAAACCTCCCTGTGAGGGGCCCGGGTAAGATGGGCTCCTCCGGGTCCTGGGGAAACAGCCCGGCCAGCTCCTCTTCGTCGAGGGAGGGGGTATCTGCTTCCTCGGGGATGGGCGGCGCCTCTCCTTCGGGCTCACTGGGGCTGGAGGGTCCGTCGTTCTCGATGGCTGTGGCATAGACGTCATCGGGGTTGGGTTGGGTGGCCTCCACCAACGCCCGGGCCACGGCACTGGCGACTCCTTCCGATAGGGGATCGGTGGAGATCTCCTCCCCCAGCCCACAGATGGCTTTTTTTTTGTACTTTCGGGGAGGGGTCGTACCTGGTTTCACCACCAGGCTGCGCCAAAGCTCCTGGAACACGGGCAGGTCTCGGCCGACGAGCACCTCTACGGGGAGTCCTTCCACGACTCCTGCAGTGCCGCTGTATCTACCCCTTGTCGTGTAGATCTCTAGGGCGGTGGTGGGGTATTCGCGGGTCTCCCCATGGATGCACGTGACCGCTCGGGTGCCTGTTAGGAGCGGGTACTGAGCATACGTGGGTCTCACCAATGTAATGGCGCTCCCGGAGTCCACCATCGCTGAGGCGTCGCGGCCGTTGACTTTGACAGGGGTGAGGGGCATGTGGTCCTCGTGAGTGGCCCAGCATCCGGTAATCAAGCCGCATGGGCGACTCCCCTCACTGGCCGTGGGCATGGGTGCGTCCTGGCGGTGAGGGCATTCCCAGGCGATGTGCCCGATCTCGCCGCAGTTGTAGCACCTCCTCTCTTCCTGTCCAAACGCCGGCCGACGTCGGGGAAAGCCTGGGGGGAAGGAGGGAGACACATATTTATTTTCCTCAGTTTTAATTTTTCCTTTGCGGGTGGGCCCCTCTAATGTCTGGTTTCTTCCCCCACGCACTAAAGCTTGTGCTGCTTGGTAACCCTCCATTATTTCCACCAGGTCCTCGATGTTGCGGGGGTTTCTCTGGCCTGCCAATTTTTTTGCCTCATACGGGAGTGATCTGATGTATTTGTCCATGACCACGCGATCGGTGGGCGACACCTCTGTTGGCTCTGCGTGTAGCCAGGCCGTCGTAATCCTTTTGATCTCATGCATCTGGGCTCGCGGAGACAGTGAGGCGTCATATGACCATTCATGAAATCGCTGTGCCTTTAAGAACAGCGTGACCCCGCATCGCTGTAACGCTTCCGCTTTCAAAACCCGGAAGTCAACTTTTCCAGCGCGCTCTAAGTCCTGATACGTTACTTGCGTTTCATTGATCAAAAAGGGGGCTATTAACTCTGCCCAGTGCTCTTCGGGCCATTTTTCCCGGAGTGCCGTTGTCTGGAATATTTGAAAAAAAACTTCAACATCGTCAGCTGCCGTTTGTTTGAGCATGAAGCGCGCTGGATTGGCTTTCTCCACGGTATGTTGCTCCTGTTGGTTTTGTAACATGCCCTTGATTTCGCTTTGCATGGCATCCGCGCGTTCTGTTTGCAATTCCATATATTTCTCCATTTGTATTTGCTGTTGGTATTGTTGTTGCTGCTGGGATTGGAGGATTTGCATTTGTACTTGCATGGCTTGTTCGTGGCGCTTTTGGGTTTCTTGGTTGCTAGCGATTAGCCCCGCTAGCAGCTCTTGAAATGGCACCGGGGTGGCCATGCTTACTGGGTCGGTTGGTCTATCGGTCAGCGTTGCCAGAACCGGGTTGTGCCCACATTCTCCACCAAATTGTGACAGCCCCCGGGGTGGACAGGGGGTTTCACGACAACACTGACCAATAAACACAACCAGTCGGCAGATAAACGGTTCAAGTGAGGCTTTTACTGAAGGTAGAGAGTGGAAAGAGGTAGGATAGACACTCAAGCACACAATGTCCGCTTTCCAGAGGGAGGGTCGGTGTCCAATTCCACGGGTCGGTGCACAACGGGTATTCCTCAGACGGTCCAGGGCGCGGGCAGGAGCAGGGTAGTCGTACAGGCAGGGGTCGTGAGCCGGGCGGGTAGTCAGACGTTCCAGGGTGATCCAGGGGTAAGGCAGTCTTTTCCAAGGGGTTCGTTGATCAGGCTACTTCTTCTTCTTCTTCTACTCCTACTCTCTCCCGGTTTCCTGTTTCCTGGGCCCTTTTGTAGTCCCCTCCTCCTCCTCTGATAGGGTGTGGTCGCTCCCTCGTCTCTCCTCCTCAGGTGTGGCTTGTTGGGCTGATGGTGGTTTGGCGCTCTTTTCCATTCCCTGACATGGGGGCTCCGCCTCCATGTCATGCAATATCGTCCCTCTATCACTACCCCTCTGGGGTTGCCCCTCCGGCTGCCACAATATAGATAGATAGATAGATAGATAGATAGATCTATGTCCATATATATATATATAGATAGATAGATAGATCTATGTCCATATATATATATATAGATAGATAGATAGATCTATGTCCATATATATATATATAGATAGATAGATAGATAGATCTATGTCCATATATATATATATAGATAGATAGATAGATCTATGTCCATATATATATATATATATAGATAGATAGATAGATCTATGTCCATATATATATATATATAGATAGATCTATGTCCATATATATATATATAGATAGATAGATAGATCTATGTCCATATATATATATATATATAGATAGATAGATAGATCTATGTCCATATATATATATATAGATAGATAGATAGATCTATGTCCATATATATATATATATAGATAGATAGATAGATCTATGTCCATATATATATATATATAGATAGATAGATCTATGTCCATATATATATATATAGATAGATAGATAGATCTATGTCCATATATATATATATAGATAGATAGATAGATCTATGTCCATATATAGATAGATAGATAGATAGATCTATGTCCATATATATATATATAGATAGATAGATAGATCTATGTCCATATATAGATAGATAGATCTATGTCCATATATAGATAGATAGATAGATCTATGTCCATATATAGATAGATAGATAGATCTATGTCCATATATATAGATAGATAGATCTATGTCCATATATATATATAGATAGATAGATAGATAGATCTATGTCCATATATATAGATAGATAGATAGATAGATAGATAGATAGATAGATAGATAGATAGATCTATGTCCATATATATAGATAGATAGATCTATGTCCATATAGATAGCTAGATAGATAGATAGATAGATAGATAGATAGATAGATAGATAGATAGATAGATAGATAGATAGATAGATAATGAAGTATTGCAAAACCCTTACTGGGCAGATATTGACTAAATATTGTTTTCCACTTCAGAGCATCACAATATATTGCAACTCATTGCACTGCACCATCAACATAATGTGTCATGCTGCCCATATTTGAAGAAATATGGCAACCAAATGACCAGGTTCCATCTGTGACTTGAATATTGAATAAGTCTACCTTGTGCAGCACATTTTAAAACAGACTATGTCCCCTTTTAGAAGACTTTGGATGTTAGTTTGACCAAGTAGACTCCAATGAAAGTTTCCCCTGAATCAATGAAACAGAGTTTTATATTATTCTTCCCTCTGGCTATGAAGTCACATGTAGCTGAACTATGGGCCTTCTTTATGACTTATGTTTAGGAAATCAAATAAAGAATTAAATGAAATGCCTCTGTGACATATCAGGTTTTTTCTTGATCCCATTCCCACCACTTTTTTAAAATAGGAACAAAAATGAAATCACTTGCAATCACAGGCACCTTTCCTACAGCTTTTAAAACAACTTAGATTGTTCTGTCATCTCCAACTACAGACCAGTCTCCAACCTGCCTTTTCTGAATAAGTTTTCAAACTTCTTCTGCAACAACTCTGTGTTTGAGAAATTACATTCAGGTTTCAGGGCCCAGCACAGTATGGAAACCTTTGTTACGTATTGTAACTCAAGAGTAGGCATAGTCTTCTTAGAGCTGAGGCCACTGAGTTCATCCTTCCACGCATGCACAAAGTCATGTCACAAAGTTCTTTTGCGCTCTTGTGACCTGCTAGGGCTTCCCTTGCATCTACATTTGTGACATATAACAGCCATGCAACAATAGTTCTGCTCCCAATTTAAACCTGCATTTTTTCAGCTGACATAGTTAGAGCCAGAGGGGGCCCCAGTTTAGAGCAGTGGTCCCCGACCACTGGGCCACGGACCGGTACCGGGCCTCACAGAAAAAATACATTTTATATTATTTCCGTTCTATTTTGAAAAATGACCGGATTCTCTCGCAATTTCATCCGCCTGTGCCTCTTGACACATGTCAAGACGCTTGTCTCGGTCACGTGATATGTTACCTCAAAAATTAAGCCCTCAAACGAGCGAAAAAGATGAACTTTTGGAGAGCTTCAAAGGCCCACTAAGGAGACAGAAGAAGAGCCTACAACTTCCAAGAAAATGAAAGATCAGCTGCTGGAGATTGCAAATGACTGTGGCCTTAAAAATATGTTTGAGACAACAACTCTGCTGGTGTTTTGGATTAAAATCAAGGCTGAATATCCTGAGATTGCCACTAAAGTATCGAAAACCCTGCTTCCATTTCCAACATCCTCTTTGTGAAGCGGGATGTTCTGCAGTGACGGCAATCAAAACAAAATGACGGAGTAGACTGGACATCAGGAACACACTTCGGGTGTCATTGTCTCCCATGACCCCCAGATGGGACCGTCCCGTTGCAGAGAAACAAGCTCAGAGCTCCCACTGATTCAGCGTTATTGTGAGTTGCATTTTATTTGTTTTCATGCCAATCATATCATTTTATTTCGTCATGTTTTTCTGCCACACCTTGAAGGCCGGTCTGTGAAAATATTGTCTTACATGAAACTGGTCCGTGGTGCAAAAAAGGTTGGGGGACCAGATGGTACTTTGTCAAACGTCATGGATAGTCACACTATGCCATGTTGAATAAAGTCATAACAAAGTCAGTTTAGCATGTCGAAAAAAATCATAGTAAAATGCAAATTGGGTTTCTTCCAATCAGAGCAGTGAAACGTGCTATGGAAACAAAAAATAATTCGTAGAAAGACGTATTATTTGTCTTAATAAGTATTATCCACCAAATAATTCAGTTCAAAACAGTTTTAATAATTAAGCGGACATTTTTAACACAAGAACCGGCCGCAGCGAGCGGTGAACAGCTGTTTGTGTGGCGTGTCTTCCGTCTCTTCCTGTTCCCTTCTCCTACATTCCCCTGGGTCCTAAGTCCTTAAGGTACAGCTTCTTATCACGGCTCCTCTCTTGGGCACAGATTATATCGGTGCATCTCCGGTCTGTCTTTGTTCATCCTGCATCGCTCTGTTCTGTTCTTTAATGTAACGTTACTGGAGCGACGGAGCCTCTCCCAGCTGTTAGCAGACTGTTGTTAGCGAGCTTTACCCAGCATGCAGTGAAATTTTATAAATGTACAATTATTAGTGCTACAAATTGTTTATCTGTCACAAACTGTTGTGGTGTTTTGCCCTGTTAAAGGGCGTTAGTTGTGGGTTGTTAATTGTTGTGACCATGACTAGGGTTCCCTCTCAATACAGCTGATACAACTAGCTCCGACCGTAATGCTCCAAGCAGCGAACAATATATATTGCTGCCTGTTGAAGAGCGACATAAGTTGTTTCGGCTGTGTGTTTCATATATGACGGTATAGAATAGAATATAATAGAAATGTACTTTATTCATCCCCAAGGGGAAATTTGTCTGTGGCAGCAGCAAACAGGGTTACACAATAAAATAAAATATTGGGAATGGAAAATGCACACTATATACACAATATAATAAAATAACAGAGCAGGACCTATTCAATTTAAGAAAACAAAATAAAAATGCACAGTATACACACTGAATAGAATTGTATTAAATTAACTCATAGGAAAAAATAAAAAACAAACAAAACAGTAGTGCACAAGATCACCAACAACAGTGTAGCAGTGCTATAGTCTTGTGTTTGACTTGGCCAGAGGTGATTTATTATACAGTGATATTGCAGAGGGCAGGAATGTTCTCCTGTATCTGTCCTTGTGACAGCAGAGCTGGATCAGTCTGTTGGAGAAAGTGCTCCGCTGTCCCTGCAGGAGGTGGTGGAGAGGGTGGTCCGGGTTATCCAATATGGATAATAGTTTCTTCAGTGTCCTCCTCTCCACCACCTCTTCCAGAAAGTCTTGTTTGCAGCCAATGATGGAGCCAGCCAATGATGGAGCCGGCCTCCATCATCATCTTGAAAAATTCATATCGTAGGGGAAATTAAAAATCGGTTGAACCGGTATACCGCCCAGCCCTACAAGGAACACAATTGAAATGTAGGTAACTTTGGATCTGAAATGCACATTTGCACTTCCTCAATGACTTTGACCCGTATCCATTAAAATGGCACCTTTGTGGCAAAAAAATGATGTAATTTTGGTTGCCATTTGCAGGGGTAGGATTTTTCAGAGCTAACACACTCGTATGAGGTTATGGTCCTTTGACAGCTTGGCTCGCATGTGGCTTCAACATGTGTGAGGCATTTCTTTGACAGCTACACTACCCAGCCCTCTGGACACTAAAGACAAAGGCCAGACTTTGTTGAAAGCTCTAGCATGTGCCTTTGTTGTGTGAAGCCAAGCTCACGTGACGAGGACTTCAAATCAAAGCTGAGCATATGTTAAATGTCAGTGTTGTTCTGACTGGGCTAACAAATTATTGAAGATGTTGATTTACATCCAGACCCTGGGAATGTGATTAGTCTTTCAGGTGTTTCCCTAAAATGTGATAATCCTAAAATGTTCAAGACCTATATGATAGTCTGCTTTAGAGGACAACGCTTATACCCATAATCTGGAGTTGCAATACATAACTAACTAGCCAGATATTGTTTGGGCTTCGCCATCTGGTAGCTGTCGCTATTAGGTTAAGGGTGAAGCTGATGTAGTCTATACTGTGACCCCAAGTCAGCCTTGTTTGGAGAAAAAAGGGGATGAGTTATGTTACACTCATCACACAGCACTGCCACTGCAGAAGAGGTGCCGTTTAACATTGAATGAGTCAGGGATGACTCGCATAAATATCACAGATGGAAATGGATGACAGGGCAAGAAACCCAGGACTCCACAGCACAGATGTCTGTCACTGTCGGCGGTATGATGGCATCACAGCCAGTGATACGAATGCTGTTTTGAGCCACGCCTTGCAAGTGTCCTTTGTAGTCAACAAACAACTGCTGTGTCTGTCTCATGTCGACGGTGTGTACAACACACTGAGACAAACAAAAGATTGTTTTTGATTACGTGTGGGCAGAGATGGGCAGTATTTCTATTACTTGTATTTAAAATACATATTTCAATTACTTTGAGTATTTTATAATTTGTATTTGATAGGGCCCATAAAAAATCGAATGTAATTTGTAACAAAATACTTTAGAGTGGAGTAATTTTGTATTTAAAATACTCAACATACTTTCTCCACCAATCAAAAAACAGTTCACGAGTTCAGATCGTCAAGTTAAATATTTTATCTGAGTGTGACAGATATCAACTAGCTTGATGTATAATTTATGTCTGGGTCTGGCTACATAGCCTATTGTACATGGTGATGGTTATAATATCAATCTAGCAATTTATGCTAACATGCTAATTTATTTAATTTAAAAGACATATTATGAAAGTATTCTTAGTTTTATTATTTCATACATTCTACAGTTGGCCAGGTGGACAACATGTCTGTGACTGTTCTTCCTTTTTGTGGGGTTCACCAGAGCTTTGTGTACATTATATATAATTATATTATATAGCCCAAACCTGAATGCTCTGCTATACCAAATTGTGAGAAAACGGAAAATCCAGAAAAAAGTATTTCCTATATTTTAAATACAAAATACATGTAGGCCATTGTATTTTGTTACATTTTCTGGCACCAGTATTTTGTACACCATTTACCTGTGTAATATACTGTAGTAGAAGGGGCTAGTATCCTGGATAGTGCACACCACTGCAGGGGGTAGCCCTAACCCTCCCAAGTGCTCACGTTCAGCACGAGGCCCATAGTGCATCTGCGCCATGGGAGCTGCCATGGTTTCCCCACCAGCATAATGGTTATGCCATCATGTATGCTTTACTGACCGACACCAGTGGTCCTCCATTACATCTGTCAGAGGTGGATGTCATCTGAAAGGCCATCTATCTAGGGCACTGCAAATACCATGATAAGAAGACTGAAATGTGCACAAACAATGTATGTTTGGGTTTCTGTTTATGCAGTCCAACTGATTGGAGATTGGATGTAAAACTGTTCTGCAGAAGTAGTTACTGGCATTCACAATCAGTGTATCTTTTCACACTGACAACTTATTACTTTTATCTCCACGACACTCATCTTCTGTGTCTCATGTGGCTGGAGATCGAGCAAAATGACTAATTTACATTCAGGACAGCGCTCAATCAGTTGGCTTGTTTTTGATCACCGTGCTGTCTTCTTTCTGATTTGCAGAGGAAATGTCTCCCTGAGAGTGGTTTCCATTGACAGTGAAACACGAGTTATTTGGCTGTAGACACATTTTAGAATTGCTGATATTCACGAATATTTACCAATGCCCTCATTTGTTGCACTGACACTGTGTGAGTTTGTGAATATAAGCATTTGTTTTGTGATTTTATGTGGAGTAATGAACAGACTTTTAGAAAGTCACTGTGTGCTCACCTGTGCTTTCTCCTGCTCCAAGATTGCTGCATCCCATGGACAGATGCCCCATAACGCAATTGCAAGTCAGGCAGCATCCACCACATAACTCATTCCATGAGAAGTCAGACTAAACGTATGGAAGTTTCAAGATGTTAAATGACAGCAGTGGTGAAGGTGAGTTTGGAGGTGCAGAAGAAGCAAGAAACAGAACATACAGTAACCCTCTGTAGGGGTTTTGGAAGAAGGTTAATTACTGATTAGGGCTAGGTGGGAGTGGAAATTGCTTCTGCTCTACGTTAATGTTCCAGTCTGTGCAGATGGTAAAATCCTAAAATAAAGGGCCTTTCATATTTGAATGTAACCTCTTTTTTTAATTGCCAAAACATTAGATGTCTAAACCTGATTTTTAATATACCTTTAATATATACAGTACCTGGCTGTTTTCCCTAAACCAGTTTACATAAGGATGGTAGAGCCCAAATCATCCATGTGTTAAAGAGGACTGTTATTAATAATAAAATAATTGCAAGAAGAACATTTGCATTATTTACTTAATGTAATGTTAATACATGAGGCCTGTTAATTATTTGGAATTAACTTTGGGAAGGCATTCTTTTCTGCATGTCATTTCAAACACCAAGAGAATATTGCATTCAACCAATTTTCCTTTTCATCCTCAAATCAGTGGATTGACTGAAATCATTTTTTTGAACATTCCAAAACCTCAGAAAACGATGCATGTTTTCACGATAGTCTAAAACACTTGAAATTTTCCCATTAAATGCCACCACAGCCACGTTAGCCTCTCAGAGCTGAGCTGTAATGGGGAATCAGCTTTGATTGCTCCCTGGGCCTGGAGTGGAGCTGCAGACACACAGGGCAGCAGTGGGCAGGTGCAAGAAAAGGCCCTGATAATTGGCTGGCTAGTGTGGCCGGGCCTCCGGTGGGGCTGGGCCGTAACTCCTGAGGAAGACACACAAAATGAGCAACTCCATCAAAAATTGAGGTTGGCAACCTCCATGCACGTCTGGCCGATTTTTCAAATGAGCATTTCTCAGCCCTGAAGGAAACCACGGCACTCCTGCTATCACAAGCAATTGGAATAGAAATGGACACAAAACACTTTTTTTCAGCTGGCATGCATGAGTAGGTTGGGCAAGAGAGCAAGCTGCAATGTTCAAAGCGTGGCTGATAGGAGTGCAGGAACTGAAAGAGACGTTTTATTTCCTATGAAATGAGGCGAGTATATTTTTGGTTCTGTAGTTTTTCTGTTAAGCCTCGCATTTCCTTTTCCTGTTCTTTAAACAATGAAAAGAGATCATAGAAATGGGCTTTGAGTCCTAATAAATCAGTAAGGGCTGCTGTGTGTCCTGCTCCCACTGACTGAGCTTTGAAAGCCCAGAGCAGAAATAGCTCAATTTTCACATCAGAGATTCTAAACCTCTTTTTTGATAGATGCAACTAGACAAGTATGCTATCAGGTTCCTTTAATCCAAAGCATTGATAATTTATCAGGGTGGACATTGTTTTTCAGTTGCATGAAATGCATGAAATGCAATTTATTCTTTAACTTGCCTTATATGACACATAACATGTGAATGTAATTTAAGGTGGGATTTGATGAAATTGTTCAGAGATTTAAATTGATTGATCAAAAGTGGTTGTTATTGTGGGCAGGGACACTTTCACCCACACCTGGCTCACCTGCACTGGGAACAATTCCAAGCCATGAAAGTTATTCATGAGCAACTACAGCTACTAGCTAAGCAGAAGTAGTTCCCTCGTCGGTCGGTATCCCTTTTGATTCGATTACATTTATGTTGCTGTGTTTGTTCCCACTAGGCAAATGCAAGTCAACACGCATGACTCACTCAGCCTTAAGCCCTGTTTTGGTCTCCACCAACTGGAACAAATCATTGAAGTGTCAGGCTCTAAAACCTAAACAATATGCTGAAAGATACTTTTCAGAGCAATGACCTCCTGTTTGCGGAATAAGACGACCGGAAAAAAATGGGCTTTCGTCAGAATGGGACATTTGCGGATTATTGGGCCATCAAAACAATGGGCAGTCCCCAATCCTCAGAGCCGTTTCCAAAGTTCACAGGGTTTCTAATATTATTCCCTTCCTTCTGGGGCTTTCCTTAAATCTGATGATTTGAAGAAAATGTGCTTGCCTTGGATCCAGATTGTACGCCACGCTTAAAAAGAACTTGGCAGTTGATTGAGGGAGAAATTTGCATTTAGCCGACCAAATCACTATTTTTATAGACCTGTTTCGCAATTACATATCCTCTGTGTTAATGTTACTTTCAGATGGAATTAGTTCTTTCTGTGCTCCGATGCTTGTAGTACATTAATTTAGTTTTATTGTCGCTAAATTAGATTCACTTGCCCCCTCTGGTAAGGAAGCATAATGATCATAAAACGTATAGCCCTAAACATTTGCTTCCAAAATATTCAGCTCAAGTACACTGTAGGTAGGCCACATGAATGTCAATAACTTTCAAAACGTCTTCGGCATCTTAGTTTTAGGCGTCTATTGTGATATGAACTGAATTACTCTCTCGTCTTCTCATTTCAGTTCTTCTAAAAGTCACAGGCTGCCTCTGCCCGTTTAGGACGCCGCGTCTTGCCGCCTACTTTCAGTTTCTATGGGAACGTTTGCTCCGAGGATCTGGCATTAAGATCATGATAATATTATCACCTTCACCCACCACTTTCTGTGCAGACGGCACATCCTTTAACATTATGTTTTAGTGCCACTATTAAGGCATTATGAGTTTGCGTGAGTGGTTTTTTTTTTCTGTTGGAGAAATGGCTGTGACTCTCTGGGTCACTTTGGGAATTGTGTTTGATTGCAGCTTGTGTGGTGAACTATGAAGTACATTTTCAAAGAGCCGCACAGATTGCTCTGTGGGGAACTGCAGCTAGGACTACGCTGAAGAGAGAACCAACTTAATGTTGAACAACAAAAGCAAAGCAGCACATGCTGATTGCGGAAATATGTGTCACAGAACATCTGCCCCTTGAGGAGGTAAATGCTGCTACTTGAAAGTTGTTAGCACATCATTATAAAAACTAGACCCACTGTTGGAGTTGTACTAAGATGTAGACAAAGTAAATACAAATGTTACATTGTAAAACAAAAGATAGTTAGATTCTCTGAATTAACTAATAACTAAGCGTAAATTGTACTAAAGATAGGCCAAAAGATAAATACATTTTTATCACTGCATGCCGACAATTTGTTTGGCATTCAAATCAAACTATCATCACATTTCAGTTTTTTTTTTTGCATCAATCTGTTTACACAAATTTCACTTTTTGCTCAGTGTTCCTTGCAACAGTTACTTCACTGAGGTAAATCCTTTGAGTGTCATATCAAATATAACATATCACATTAGAGTGTGAAACATAATGTTCAGCAGGACTTTGACCCAACAGCTTTAGGATTGATAACTGGAAGATCCTCGTATCTGCAAATATGAAAAATGTGGATTTTTTTGTTGTGAGAAATAAAGAGATCTAATGAAACATATGGAAAATTCACGAGTCACATTTATATTCAGAAAGATTTTCAGCGTTCAACTCATCTGGTTCTATTCAGTCAACACATTGGATGAATTGAAAGTTATTTATCACATGTTTTCCACCAGCTTTCAGTGCTTTTATGGCGAGTTGGTTGAATCTGAGAAATTCTGAAGACCAAAACCTTGGAACATGACGCATTTTTTTCCCCACAGTCTGAAAGACTTGAACTTCTCTCATCAAATGCCACCACTCTGCTAGCCTCTCAAAGTTGAGCTGTATTGGGGTATTCATTATTGGGGTTCATATCAGTGATTTTAATCTATTTTAATTCAATAAATGTATGTTATGCTGTTGTAGCATTGTGACATTTAATTATGAGCATGCCTTGTCTGTCTAATGGTTATATCTTTATAAGAAAATAATCACTTGAATAACCCAAAAAAAAAAGAACAAGTAATTTCAACCTTGCACCCTAGGGTAATAAAACTAACTGGTAATTTCAAGAAAAATCCATTCACATATTAGAGCCGTCTTCATCAGAATTTGAATTGAATGACACTGCTGTTAATTTCAATAAAAGAGAATAATATGTGGCTGCATAGCTAAAAGGTTCTGATTTCAAGTCAAGGCCAAGATTTAACTCCCCTAAGACAGAAACATCACTGAGCCATCAGTGAGCTCCTGAGTGATCGGTATGAGAGTTTAGAGAAGGTCCGAAGCAGCGATGAGTCAAAGATCTTTGCGGTACACAACGCGTTTGCCTTGATGACTATAAATACACTTTTAATGGATATTCCTTTGATTTAGTTACCACCTGCTCTGAGTTTAATGTCCCATGAACACTTTCAGAAATACCCAAATGTCCCATTTGTATGCCTCTTTATGCCAGTGACAGTTGTGGCCAGAGGCATTACGTTTATGGGTTGTCAGTCAGTCTATCCGTCCCATTTGCGTGAATGCGATATCTCAAGAACGACTGGAGGGATCTTTTTCTAAATTTGGCACAAATGTCCACTTGCACTCAATGATGAAGTAATTTGAATTTTGAAGTCAAAGATCAAGGTCAATGTGACATTGCAAAATTCCTTTTTGGCCATAACGCCACATATGTACATGCCAATTATGTCACACAAATGCCCAATACTATGAAATGATGAAGCTATGACAGTTTGGCAAGAAGTGGACATAAACTGTAACTTGACTGGTCGGCGGAGGCACACAGCCGCGAGGCGGTAATTGGTGATTGATGGTTGGATTATGATAGCTGCCTGAGCACGAATAAATTCAATTTAATCTTCCTCATTATTCCCACTTGGACCTGAGCGTTAATGAAAGTATCACATTTTTGGTGTGAATCCATATCAATATGCTGGCTTGCTCTGAGTTACATGGAGTCATAGAGCAAAACATTCTGCACAGACTTGTCTTTTGATTGTTGTAATGCATGGATCATTTCAAACCAAATCACTATGCAGAAAAATAATGAGCAAAACACCCGACACAGCCGCATAATGGGGCTAACGCTCCGTTCCATTACATCTTGAAGGGTGTAATTACAGTATGAGCTTGTTAAGACAATATATGAATGAAACATCGATGCAGAAATATATGTATGTTCGTCATGTAGCCGCTATTATTCCAATATGTTAGTGCGAGCCAAACTCTGTTCATCCCTCGATCAAATCATTCTCCGTACTCTCTTGTTTAGGTTTGCAGGGTGCTGTAGCATTTCCCAGCATCCACTTGGCCCAGATTACTAAATTAAAATGCAACTTTATATTCCAAATGTTTATGTTCAGTAACTGATCACTCAGATTTTGGTTTGATTTGACAGGAAATACTTTTAAGATGACAAACATGTTAAAAATCAACCGAAGAGTCAGTTTCTTTTTATTCTGATGTAATGTCAATCTTTCGAATTCTACCTATCATTTTCACATGATCTATTGTTTCGTTCCACTGTGCTAGCAGGAAGAAGCAATTTGCTTTTGTCTGACATTTTCGGCAGAAGGAATCATTGGCCTTTTTTTAACGTGTGATGGGGATTACTGCGGGCCATTTCAGTCTCTGAAATGGTTAAAGATCAGAGGAGTAGGAGAATGGCTGCATTCAGGTGACATACTATACGTCTACAGCAGGGGTCTCAAACTCATTTTCACTCCGGGCCACATCAGCATCACGGTCGGCCTCAAAAGGCCGGTTGTAAATGTAAGACTGTGTAAATGTAACTACTCCTAACATATTGGCAAATAACTGTCTCTGCATTGTATTATTGTTTATTCAAGTGTAAAAATATTGTACATGTAGTTATATGAATGTAAACATATATTTAAGCACATTTCTGTTATTATAACTTAAATCCTTTTAATTTAGGGTTAAGAAACCCACATTACTCTATCAAAGATCAAACTATTAAAGAAAATAGCAAAGACAAATATCAAACACAAGTTATTACAATAACTTTGTTCAATGCTTAAAATACTTTCAAGGGTGCATTTGCACAATCCGACATGAAGTATTTCATGTGTTTTTAAAGCCACGTTTAAAGTAGTCTTCAATGTACTCACAATACATTTCCATTTCAAATGTACAGTAACCAGCCAAAGAGCTGCTTCTGTGTTTAAGTATCTCATCATTATGTATTTCTATCATAGTTTTGACTTTCTATCTCATAATTTCGACTATGGGGATATTTTTATTGTCAATTCTAACTTAAAAAAAAAAAAAAAAAAAAAATGTTTTGTGTTGGCGGATTCGCGGCCCACATAAAATGACGTGGCGGGCCTGGTCTACAGCACAAAGCGTTTGGGGGACGTTTGGAGTGTGGCGCTCTTATTTCACGGCTTGGAGTAAGACATAAACCCCCGCAAATTACAACAGACTACAAACCAGTGATAGAACCACCTGAGATAACGAGCTTTGATGCTGTGTCTCCCCGACTGCCTCAAGCAGCCATCAATCACCACAAATCCAAAAGAGTTCTGAAGAATAATCATTGCTCTTCTTTTTATTAGAGCATCATATGCGGTTCATGTCTAAAAAAATTTGGTCAGTTGTAGTTTTAAATCACACGTACACAAAAATGCATGTATCAAATGTTCTGTAAATAACTATATCAAAAGAGAGAACATGTTTTGTCCTCATGAGGTCTCATATATTGGATTGATGTCCACAGGAATAAACTAGTATTTAATGATCCAGGTAAAGATGTTAAAACACCAGCTACCGGATCTTTTTCTGTAAATCAGTTATGCTTTGGTTAGATTACCTGACTCCTAACAAGCTATCAAATAACGTGAGTGTTCCACTCAATCATTTATGATTTGTTTTCTGTGGTAAGTGCTTTCACAAAGGAATGATACAAATGTCATTCAGAGATGCAATTTTCCAAAAGAGTTGAATAGCTCCTAATAATATTCATCTACCACTAAATGTTGCATTTTGTATTAAAAAAAAGGAAATGAGTCTTGGATGCAGCCGTCAACATTTTTACATTTGCACTTAATGTCTCTGATTTAACCCTTTTCGCTCTGCTTTTTCTTGGAATATTAAAATTATGAAATATATCTTGAGCATTTAAACGGGTCGCAGTGCCAACACTCATTGGCTGGATTAGTTAAACAGCTATCTGATGTGTAAAAAAAAAAATCCCCTCTACTGTTTTGTCCACCTCAGTCTGCCAGTGATGATCTTGTACACAACAGCTGGCTTCTACGGTGCAAGCACTTCCGGATACAAATTTGTGTGTGAATGTGACAAAGTATTTGGGCGCACCAGTGAGTGACTAGGTTCTGAGGCTGAGGTTGGCAAAGTGCACGATTCGGTTAGTGTCAACAGCAAAGAGCAGTAAGGTAGCAGCCAGATTAAGTTGCATAAGTCACTGGTTATGGGTCTAAGTCGGTGAGTAACTTGACAACAGGCCAAAAATAAACTTGCTTGGTTAAAGTGCTCTCTGAAAGCCAGTTTCTGTACTCAAAGGAAATTTGTGAGGGGAAAAACCGCTCTTTGGAACGCCACCGCTCGAGAGACCTTTACCAGCAGAAATTCTGAAGGGCACAGGTGAAGTTGACGACATTACCAATGATTTCCGTGAAAAACTAAGTGGAATGCAGCTCATAATACAACTTATTTTCCCACTATGTCAAAATGTATATTGCGAGTGGACTGTGTGTAAATATACAGTGCATTAAAACACTTTGTCAGATTTTGTTGTTGCATCAATTCATTTCCCCCTCATCATTCTATGTTTGATACCCCAAAATGACAGAGGTTTTCATCAGGTTTTGCAATTTGTTGTAATTAAACCAAAATATCACATCGCCATAAGTATTCAGACCCATCGGCCCTTTGTTGAAGCACCTTTGGCAGCATTTACAGCCTAAAGTCTTCTTGGGTATTATGTGACAAGCTTCAAAGATCTGGATTCGGCGACTTCTTGTCTGAGCTTCGCGCTCTGCAGTCAGGTCTTGTGGCTTGGTTTAAGATCTGATATGCATTGTCAGCTGTTAGACCTGATATGCAGGTGTGTGCGCTTCCAATGTCCAATCAAGTGAAATTTTCACAGGTGGACTCCAATCAAAGGTGATCAAGGGAAATGGGAGGCACCTGAGTTAAATGTCAAGCGTCAAAGCAAAGGGGCCTCAATACTTTTGCCAATGTGATACTTAAGTTCTATTATTTTTAATGAATTTGCACAACTTTGTCATTTAAGGGTATGATCTTTCTTTGTATGGACTTGGTTGTTGAAAAAAAGAAAGAACAAGTGATACGATCAATATTAGTGATGGCTGTGTTTTATTCCCAAATGACCATGACAAAGTTTATGTCATATTTGAATGTCCTATTTTCTGGTTCCATTGTTCTAACACTCAGACACTTTTGTGTGTTTAAATCTTTTTTGGATAGTATCCCACACCCAAGGTATTTAATTCTTCATTTATATAGCTTATTTGTAAAAATCACACCATCATAATGGTTTATCAATGGCCTATCTAAAATCATATTTTCACAGCATATTAACATTTATCATCATACCTATATATTTAAGATAAACATTTTTATCTGAAAATTATTTTTTGGGAGATTTAACTTCAAACATCTTGTAGCAAACAATGAATCACCCTGTCATTTAGCAGCCTGTCACTCTCAGGAGCCAAGCCTAAAGGGACAGCCCAGAGTGGGCTACTTGCCTATTGCACTCGTCTCCTAAAACAGAGCCCCCCAGAACCCGTGGTCCAGGGCCTCATCATCAAAACAGATGACTTGGCCGTTGCATGTGTGTTAATGAGTCCACCCCCAGGGGTGGATCGTCCTGCAGTCAGTTTGTTGTGGAGATATGCGTCTCTGAACCCCAAGCCTATTTAAATGTTTACAACCTGTACTTATTGACCCTCTGGTTCTCTTATCTGTGAATCAATGCTTGTGATTGGAGGAGAGTTTTATTGTTCTTGGAGTCTAGGAGAGGGCGGAGCCTGTTTGAGCTGGATGTTTCCCAGACAAGGCTGGTTTGCATTTACAGTCGACACATTTTCACAAGTGCTAATTTACTTAATTTCAGTTTTACCAAGTGAAACATGACATAAAATCTATAAAAAAAAGAACTAAAACAGAGTAACGGTAATACAGAAAAAGTTAAAATTTTCACAGGTGACAGTGTCGGATAACCAATGATGCACTGCCATATACATTTACTTCTGTGGAGAGAGAGGTTTTCTATGACTGAAACTGTATGATGAGTGCCTGCGGCGCAGAAAAACATTGGTTATAACCAGTGGCGGCTGGTGGAAAATGTTCTAGGTAGGGCCATCCTATCAATTTCAGCAAACATCCCACTATGATTTAATGCAAAAAAAATGTAAGTATCAAACACGCATTACTACTAGACAGTTAAATATTTAACATGTATTCCAACACGAAAACAATCAGTAAATAACACTTATATAATATAACATGTTTATTTATTAAGATGCCCCTATGGACCTTGTTATAGGAGGTAAAGATCAGGAGAAGTAAACATGAAGTGTAATTATGAATACTGATGTTAAATGAAGCTATGATGAGTTTTCACTGTTAATTTAACATCTCTGTTACATGTTGATGCCTCCATGACCAAGTTAAGCAGATGAGACTGAGGACAGCTATGTAGAAGAAAAGATGTTCACTTTGCATAATATGTAGCTTGACAGAGTTCTCATGTGTGTCCTGGTGTTCTCATGTTTCCTTACCTCCTCATCCCTCACTCCCGTAACTGTCCGTGCTGGATCCGTCCCCGTTGTTTTAAAAAGCTAAATAAATGATTAGCATGACGTCATCCAGCTAGCCAAACCTGTCTGGTGTACAGCGAGTACAGAAGCTTCGCATGTACTGCTTCCCTTTCCCGCGAGTCTGCTGTCTGATTGTGAGGTCAGGCTGATCTGATATCAGCTCTTTGGCTGCAGAATCTCCGCCAAAGTTATCCTCTCAAACGGGTCTTGGAGGAGGAGTGCTCGTGGCGCGGGCGTCTGTAGAGACTTCTCCTGACGAGAACACGCAGCGAGGGGGGCCTGATCGTTCTGGCCCACAGCTGAATCAGTTTGAGGGCGCTGATTGGCTAAATTGTATGTCACTCATTTATATCTTGAATCAGCAATTGGCTAAACTGCTTCATAGACCCGTCTCTTTTGGGCCAAAACGATCAGGCCCCCCAAGCTGCGCGTTCTCAGAGTGTCGTGCACACAGACAGAGAGCACGAGCAGAGAGCACACAGGCGGAGAGGACGAGCAGGAAAAGCATATATTTTGAGAAGATATCATATTTTACACACATTACTGGGTACATTCCATAGTTCAAAAACAAATATTGACAATTATAATAATTTATGATTATTATAATTTTTTTTTTTTTGTGTGGCTCATGGTGGGGCCATGCCCCATGGCCCTCTATTGACCAGCCGCCACTGGTTATAACCATATCAGGGAAAGCACAGGCACTACTAACAACCGTAATGAAGGTCCTCTGTCTTCTGCATACTGTCTCACCAATATATAATAAACTCGTCATTGATGGTATTAGTCACAAGGTAAAAATACTCTGTGTGTATGTCAAGTATCTCTTCCATGAAAAGTAAACCATTTATAGACCACACATAAAAAGTTTTTTTTATTTAGTGTATTAACAAATTGTATTATACATTTTATAGACAGATTTTTTTTTCTTCTTTCGATTCACAAACGACAGCAATATAAAAATAAAAGCACATGTAACATATATTGTGTTTCACGGTGTTGGTTTCTTATCTGCAAATCTGTAGTAATACAGCATCTATTTATTCATTTTGTGTATTTATGCTTTTGTTTTTGTCTTACAAAAATGTGTAGTACAGCGTAAAAAAAAGGAGTGAGTTTATTGTTGACTAGAACGCTTAAAACAATGCGGTGCCCATAATGTGCCAGGTTAAAAGACAGGGCCGTGATAGTAAAACGGAAGTGTGTTTATTTTTGAGCCTGGGGAATAAATGTGATGGAAAAGTACAAACATAAAAACATGCTGGTGTTGAAATGTTTATATCTGTAAGATGATAACATTGCTTGGGTAATACTTCATCAGCAAAAGCTTTTGTTTACGCATGACAGCAATTTCAAATGTATGCAACCTACAAACATCAGCACACTGGCAACATATCAGTGGTGGGAGAGCTTTAAATTCATAGTATTAACTGTCAAAGTTAATATTTCAGTCAGGAGAGAGAAGAAAAAAAAGCTATGAGGCAAGTTTGGTGAAATCCTCCTTAATTCTACAATGTTGTACGAATTTATAGGAAAAGCTGACATGAGGATCTCAAATGCACTCTCGAGATCCATGACGACAGTGACAATGTCCCCCAAATGTCCCTTGCTCGGCTCCAGAATTGCTCTTAACATCATCAGGCCTGTGTGATAACTGCTCTGCCATCTGTGCAGCTGGCTGCCTGCCCACTTATTAGCTACATAATTTGGTTGTTTCGTATTCGATCGAGTTGGGCTGCTTGGCACTGAATGTCTGCAGCGCTGCCTGGATCCTGGCAACGTCCGTGGTGGACAGTTTGAGCCGGTGCCGCAGCAGACAGGAGAAGAAGTCCAGAGGCTGAGCTCCAGGTGGGGAGAGCCTGTTGACCCGATCCCGGATTTCCAACAGCTGCAGCAAGGCAGAGTCCTGCGATCCCTGAGTATATGGGTAGTCAAGCTGTAAAATCAAGTCCTGGATTGCTTCTGGGTCAAAGTGCATACTATAGCCATACACCTGGATGCTGTTAATCTTCATGTAGCCTAGATTTTGCCCCGGTTCCAGGTACTCCAAGGGCTCATAATATACACTTCCATTCCCGGTGCTGGAGGGCGCTCTGATGCGACTCCGGAGGTAAAAGTGGACAGTCTCAAAAAAGGTTTTCCACTTGTTGCCCAAAGTCAAAGTCCAGTTGTAACAGTCATAGGGAAGGTCTAATTTAGTCCTCTCCCAGTCTGGGTAGTTGCTCTGGTCAATGGGCATGATCCAACTCTCAGAGTGGCTCCCCCCAAACGGGTTGATATAGACAGACAGCATGGGATCCAGAGTGCTGTTCTTGGTAAGGCAGATCTGTAGAGACATCCCCAGGAGCATGTGGACATGGTTTGACTTGTATTTATTACTTTTCAGCGTCAGCAGCATCCTCTTTCTCCACGACGGGTCAAACCAGTTATTAAGCCTGACATCGTTGCTGACAAAGATCCCGTGGATGCTGATGCGGTTGTCTCGTTTCTGCAGAAGGTAGCGTAGCTCCATGTCCTGCAGGTCCGTCTCAAAGCCGATGTAGTGATCAGTGGAGTCGGGCACTTCGTTGCGGCACACGCCCTGGCTTAGCATGTAACCCTGGTTACAGGTGGCGCAGCGGGAGCGGTTTTCGTAGGAGCACGAGGCGCATGAGGTGCCCTCCCCCACCGTGCAGGGGATCACACCCAGGCAGGGGGGGTGCTCGTAGGGGCAGGAGCAGCTCCTGGTTTTCTCCAGGTAGTAGCCGATGTGGTTGTTCTTACTGCAGTACATGATGGAGAGGATGTAGTTCAGCCAGTAGCTGAAGGGCCTGGAAGAGAAAAAGTGCAGCATATAAGAGTTGTAGATATAAATACATCTATGTAATAAAATAAAGTGCTCACAAAGAAAAAGCCTTGTCCAGAAATAAATTAAGGGAATAAGTGTAATGTCGGAAAGCAATTGTTTCTTGACGTTTTAAGGTACCGAAGTAAAAACGAGAATAAAAGGCTTTGTATTGGACTCAATAAGATTTATACTACATCTCGTCAAATATTCAGTTCAAAAAAAATTAAAAGGAATGAAAAAAAGTGTTCACTCTGTCTGTTTTAATCTGTCAAGTATGAATATAATAATATAAAATAATATATTTTTGATGATTACAAAGATGTATCTGTTATCTTCTTGTATAAAATGAAACTATCTTTTATGACACGTAATGTGTTGGCGACCAAATAAATCCACCCATTATATAAAACCACACTACATCGTTAGCTTGCAGTATCGTGGGTTTGCGATGTGTGTTTCTATGTTATGGCAAGAATATATAAAAGAATCCTTGGCAAAGGTTTAATATCTCCTTTGTCAGTTTCCCGATAAAACAATGTAGGCGAGGGCAGCATGGGAGAAGGTCAACAGTCCCCACAGTTCTGTATCGCTTCATGTTCTCCTGAGACTCACGCCCACTCAGCAAAGCGCACATTTACAAAAATGTTGATCAAATCCTTCTGTAAATTATTTTTTCTATTTTTCTATAATACTTCACTTTCCAGAATATAGAGTGTTTGAGAACAAAATCCATAGTTCTATATTTAAGTTTAGCACTCAAAGCTGGCCAATTGGCTTTACATGATAAGCTGAAAGCAGAACGACTTTAATCAGATTCTGATTGGTGCTGGAGATACCTAACATCTGCTTTTTCCAAACAGTCTCGTCCACTTTATACCAATAGAAGAGCTAAGACAAAAACTCCTGTATAATGTATGTTTCATTTATTCTGAGACACAAACTCAAAATTCCTGAGACTGTTTATGAAAAAAGAAGCAGATGGGCCACATGACAAAGATATAATGCCATAAATCAGTCTTTCACCATCTTGTTCCACATCTGTTACTTTTCTGAATCCTCTCCTGTGCTCTAGCAGTGTTAGCAGTTTTGTTATTGTTCTCGTGTGCAGCTGCTCAATTAATTTAGGGCAAACAATGGTGCATGAATAAGTCATTTACATTTAAAAAAATGTATTTTCGAAGGAGTAATACAACATTTGTTCCAACAGTTGTTTGACTACAAGCCAGGCAGCTTAGTGTGTGCGGCACTGAGAATTTTAACTTGAATGATGAATATTAGATCAAAGCCATTAAAAGTCAGCAAAGTTTCTTTCCACAACTTCAGTCTTCTCATTGTAGAGCAAATATATGAGGTATGTTTCAGCATTTCAAAATAAAGTTCTGCCTCATGTCGCATTTCTGCACAGGAACAAATACTATATGGCAGTATTTGGTGCCGACTTTCCCTTTCCAAACGTTTGATGAGACACGATGATGACAAATGCCGAATGTATGTGCGCACACACAGCACCGTCACCAAAGTAGAACAGATTTTACAATACATTTAAAACAAAACCCTCTTTCCAACTAAACTGACGACTTTAATTGTAGCCGTTTTCAAATCCGAGCCAGAGCCAGAATAATTGGTATCCAAAGAATCATTCAGTACAGAATAGACATCTATTAGAACTATGTTGATTTGATTCAACATATTGAAATTCAATTAGCTTTAATCACACAATATAAATTGACATCTTTATGTAAGAATTGCATAGCAATGGCAACGTTAATGTGATAATATATTACTATATGCTCGGTGATGGATAATGGTGAAATTGTATACATGCATGTGACATTTTTAAGGCAGTTGCACGTTGTACTACATCATGTATTTTGTTTACATTGTCACAAATCTTACAAAAACATGTAAATTATTAAGTATTAAAATGAGGAATATGGTACACATCCTGTAGGTTTCATTCTACTTCTAAATAATAAGTTAACAAATATGAAAAACAAATATGCTAATTACACCTTCTAAATATGAAGACAAGAATAGAGTGAAAACTGCAACCGATATTTATATGTATTATATTTTTCTTATGGAGTCTGTAGAAACACAAGTGCTTCGAACAAACAAGCTACTTCAATACAATATTCCGACATCAAAATCGGGTGACATTTTGTCAAAAGACAATAAAATGTGTTCACAGTCCTAACAGTACCCGGCTACTCTGAAACTCATCAGTTGGAGTCAGTTGTGCATGTATCACCTCCACAGAGGCGGCTGTGCACAGCAAGAGAGGGGAAGCTGTCCCACCATCACAAAGCGCATTGTGTCAGCACGACATGTAAACTGTCATGGAGACATAGTGTGCAGTGCGGGCCAAAGAGAAGCTGGGTGTTCACTCTGCAATCTGTTCACTGTCTGTCAGCTCATTTCACACTAATCAATGCATTACGTGAGCAACACTTTTTTCTCCACTGAAGAGGCACTCCCTTTTTTTCCCCATTTATTAACGGCAAAAAAACATCACATGTTGTTTTGTGCGGCTCTATCATTGATATTCGGACACCTTGTGTGCAGCTCGAAACCGAAAAAGCCTGCTCTCTTTATCTTTTAAGACTTTACGAGAGAATTACAATAGAAACTCCAAAATGGATATGTGGCATACTGTTGCAAAGCAAACAAGGGGGAAAAATATAAAAAACCCTCCATGAACTAGGTCATTAGACACAATACAATACGGAAAGAATCTGTTGAATAGAGGAAATCATTCTATTTTTTAAGTGTAGAACAAAAACATTCTGCATTTTTATGAAGCTTGTATTTTGTGTAAAGTTTGTAAATTATATTCCAAAGTGAAAAGGATTTTCATCCTGCAACATTTCATTTATTCCGACTGCTTGGCTTTTAACCGCGCTATTATGAAAATAAAATAAAAAATACAGACGCTCCTTAGACCTTTTGAGAGCACCAGGTTATTACACAGCAGGAGCCAAAATATCCAGTTTTAAGTATTTATTTTAATCACTCCCACTATATCTTATTACTGCCTTTGCTGCTCTCCCTAAATTTGCCCCAGATACTGTCACAGCGTTGAGAAATATTGAATATTACATTCAGTGCAGATGGTGTTATTTACCTGTAAGGATTCATTACCACATAACCCACATGCCATGTATTTCATCTCATCTCATTGTCAGTAGTTAGTTAGTGCTGTAGACAAGAATAAGATATATTGCCATTCTACAGAGTCATTTTGCCTCCGAACAGCATTCAAAATAAAAGTATTTTTGATACATCCAACAGGACAACAAGTAACACATACTCAAGGAAGTACTTGAAATGAATACGCATAAAGAAGAGCAGTGGATTTAAACATGCTGGACCACAGGAAACTGATGAAAATATGTGTCAAATATCCTGATGTTAGCTCAACAAAGACATCCATAATTAAGTTAAATTATGGAAATGTGGGAGATTAGCAAAACTGTTTAAACTTTGACAAAATTATTTCTGTAAACGGATAATATGACAGCCTATTTAATCACCATTACTGGCTCATCAAATAATTTTGGACTAAACTGGACTGGAGAACTGTGAGCCAATCAAAGTCAGGAAAAATAGGCAGGGGGGAGTTGCGGGAAACAAAAAGGGTAACATTGTGTGGCATTGCTGCTTTTTTTTGTGTTGCAGTGCTGAGAGGAGAGCTCCTCCAAACTAATTCTATATTGCATTTTGTAATTCGCAAGTCTTTTTCTGTCTGTGGCTTCAGTCTCACACCGAGTGTGTCTGATAAAACGCTTCACACCTGCTTTCCTCACACATTGAGATGCAGTTTCCTCCGTATCATGTCAGTCTACAGTGATAAATCAGGTGCAATGGCTGTTACCTATGGGACCTTTTTCTCCTATCATACGTTTCCCCTACTTTAAACAGCAATGCCGTCAAATGCGTATTTCATTTTAATAGCAGGTAAAATCTTGGTGCATTCTATTAGTAAGTAAGGACTAATGCAATTTGGCTGTTCAGTGGGGTGTAAATCTTTATGATTGTGTGCTTTGACTCCGTAGTTCACTGGCCATTTTGCTGCTGAAACATTAGAATCGGCTTTGTTGAACTGGCAATACAAAAGGGGAAGATTAGAAATTGTAGCAGCTCTAAGGTTAACACTCCTGTATGTATGGTCTGATAAGATTTCGTAGGTGATTGGTAAAATGAATGAACAGGGATTATATCCTCTTCAGTGGTGGGCATGTGAGAGATGTAGCTGCAGCTAAAAATCACATTGCAGAGAATGCATATGTGGTTCTCACCTCAAACGGCTCCTAAAATAAACTTGGCTGAAATAGCTGTGCTGACTAAATCAGCTTGGAGTTGGCAAACTATGACTTTTCAGAAAAACACAAAAAAAGATCGAATGATCTACTGAGGAGACAACTTTTTTTTGTCTTGACGAGTTACCCAACAGGAAGAACTTGCAAACTTAGCATATTCCTTTTAAAACACTGCACACATTCATTTCACAGGACGATGGTTTTGATTTCCTGGATGTGAAGGAGACTTGGGCTGGGGAGTGCAGCCAAGTCATCAGGTGTGACACTACAGCTCATTTCGGTAGGACCTCAGTTGAATATCAAAGCGCCAACGTATTGTATGTGTTATTAGCATAATGCATAGTTGAGGGGATAACAAAGCGCTGCGCACAGAGTGGGCTGAAGAAAATAAACGAGCTCCGCCGTTCACAGCTTGCTTGAAAGAACTTGTGATGTGGCTGCAGGCATTGGATTTTTTTTCTCATTTTCACACATGCACAACCACACGCTGGCTTGCACACACGTACACACACACACTTTCACATCCGTATTAACAGAAAAGTCAGCAGGAATACTTATCAGCTTCTCACCTCTCCCTCAGCATAATAATTTTGGGCTGAGTTCGACACCTCTTGCTGAGGGTGAAGAGCTTGTTGATGATGCGTCGCGCTTTGCTCAGGAGCTGCTGGGTGCTGAGCTCAAGTTGTCTGTAGCGTTGGTGAATGGCCGGCTCCATCTTCCAGAAGTATTGGATGGCGGACGTGTTCAGGGCGTAGAACGTGGGAAGCCTTCGGACGAAGTTCTGAAACTCATCTGGAAGGCAAACGGAGACGCAAGATGAGAGTTGGACACTTTCTCCAGCACAGGCCAAACTAACGCTCTCACTTCCTTCCCACTCTACTTGGCTAATGTTGTCAAACTAAATGAGATAACTTTGCAGGGGTCACAAGCGCTCAAGAGCTGCTGGTCAAAGTGGAAGTGATATTGTTTGATGCCTATGCTAATGGGAAAAAGGCAAATACTAAATACAAGGTTGGGGCAAGATATTTTTTTCTTCCATTATTAAATAGCCAACAGCTTTTCCAGGGCTACTTCTGCTGGTTAGTCTGTGATATAATATTATGGACAAGTAGCACAGAAGATAATATCCTGTATGTCAACCCTTCAGAGCTGAAAACACAATGCGCAGCAAACAGATTACATTTCTGAGGCATTCAACAACAATATCATCATCATTGTAATCATTTGTTATGTGGGACGTCAATGCAAAGCTCAACACGGATGAGAAAATGACTTTACTGTTTGTAATTAGTTAACAATATCTTGATGATATAGCATCTGATTAGAAAACCAATTAAGTGCCAATGACTTCCTTGGTGATTATCCAAGGTGTATAACAGGTTCCTCTGAAATTAATAAGCTGATTAAACAGCTTGTAATAAAATATATTACAGGGGTATTTGGGGTCGGGGGGCTTTTCATGTCCTACAGACCAAAATGAGAGACATTCTCCTGAGGATTAAAGCAACTACACGGTGCGGCGTTCATATTTGTTCATCGGATTCCACATATTCATTTGTATCGTAATGCAGAGCCTGTTCATGGCCACATTGCATGAATAGCTCCACAGATGTCGATCTTTATTTGTTTGTACAACAGAAAAAAAAGGTTGAATCAAGAGTAAACACAAAATCTGATGAGACAAAACAAACAAAAGTAGAAATAGCTGTAATGAAAAGTGGAGAAGGGAAATTACAATTAAAACCCAAAGAAAGGATTAGGAAAAACAACAACAACTTGCTCGAAGGATATTGCCTGGCATTGAAAAACTGTGGCATTCAAAAAATGACAGTCTAGTGCTTTTGCATAGCACCTCATCAGGGTGGTATCTTTCTTAAAAAGACAAAGCTATGGTTTCCTCCATGTTATTTAACCATTGTTAAAAGTATTAGGTGATCACCGTTCACCGTGTGTATGTCCATGTCCAGTACTTCATCCTCTGGAAAAGAGATCGATTGATATGCTACAGGACACAAGGTAGTGGCTGAACCTGTTCAGTGTTGAGTGTCCTGCGGAAGGTTGAAACTGCAAGCTGCTGCTGAGCTCGACCATTATTTTATCACCAAGACAACGATAGCTCATTGCTGGAGACCCACTCTCTGTCCAACCATCATTATCTTGTCAGCCACTGAACCCACTAAGGTAACAGCACTCCCCCTCCTTTGGTATGATTTTTAAAAATAGACGACTGTCAGATTTGAAGGGGCAGAAGAACAGACACATTCTGGGCATTGTGAAAACTGAATTGGTGTTGGAGGGTAATGATGTGTAGAGGCTTATTTGGCAGATTCTTCATAAATCGCTTAATTATGAGGCTACAATTAAAAAATGATCCGTCTTTAGTTGTTCATTTTGCACATTCTAATCAATTGTACAACAAATGCAAAATATTATGTTTAACCAAGATCTCATTTGTCCGTATTGTATCCCCTGACGTGTTACATATTGCACCCTCCAGTCAATGGATATTAGACTGTTGTGTGTTTCAGTTTACCATGATGAATATGACTTTTTTACTGACTCAACGAAAAGATCACCAAGCAAGTGTATAAAGCAATGACAAAAAAACGTACATCTTTTAGGAAATTAAGATACTGATTCTAATCAAAGCATCATTCAGTGGAAGGTCCAAGCTAATCACGACCGCTATCAGCCGACTATAGAAACCTCATTTAACAATCAGAGTCATGATTATGAATCGCTGATGTTAGTTGTTCTCCATTAGATCAAATACACAAGTGGATCCCCAGGGGTTTCAAGGGAACTTACTTATTTTTTTCCATTTAATTCAGCACTGCAACTGCAGTTCTCAGGGCACCTTGCTGCTTAAGTTATTGCCAGCTGTGAGCTAATCAAGTCGCCCTTAGTGCAGAAGCATGTCACCTGTAATAACATTATTAGCCAGCGAGGTACACAAAGAGCAGCTTAAGACAAGGCTGGGAGAGACGAGATGCCCTCAGGGTGTGTGGCTGCAGCTCACAGTTTAAATAAAGACAAGAACACAGAAACAGAGCTTTGTTGGAACATTCAGTAAAATGTGTGACACACTGTGAGGGTGCAACATTTGAGTGTGCCTAATAAAATCACTTCGCAAGAAGCTTGTACGAATTGTTTCTCACAATCATTCCAAGTGAACACCTCGGGTAAACTGTATTAAATGAGGTTAACTGATTAAATGGTTATAACTCAGCTGCAAAGTATTACACCACAGGTTACATCATAGGCTAACAGATTACAGCTCCTGTAGTTTGTTTCTAGCACGGGACAGCTTCCTCTTTCGCTATTAAAAAAACCTTAATGTGACTGAATCACTGTTGGTGACCTACTGTCGTCACATTACTGTCAATCCTACTCTTTCATTTTCACAATGCGATTTCTGCACACAGACAAGCTCAAATGGCAGCAAAAGGCAGTTGTTTGAATGCTGAAGAGCACTGGGAGATGACAGATTTATCAACTGTTAAGAAATGTTTGCCTTCATTATTTCTGGCTGTATCAGGGAAACTGAGGGAAATGTTGCCAACCAATAGGCTGGACTGCTTTATGGCAGTGTTGGATTCGCAACATTCTTTCTTAAATTTTATGAAGTAACCTTAATTTGTACATCATCGTCATCGAATTTAGCAGATTGTCCAACAAAAATGTATCTATAATGAGCGACTCAAATGATTTTACAGACATTTATCAATATCAAAATATAGCGATATTGTAAAATGACATAATATTTAGTTCAACAATTGTTTTGGAATGGTGTTTACATCAAAACTTAACAAAAAGCAATTCGAAATATGGAAAACGGCCCTACATTTATGAGACAGACCAGTATTTTGTAGTTAATCAAGTTTATGTAAGAATGTATAAACTATGACCACAGCTAACAGTGGGATTTTACTAATTTATCAAATCTCAGTCATTTCAGCTTATAGGCATGAAATGCCCTTCTCTGTGGTTTTCTTACAATTTTGCAAAATGCAGGTTTAAAATTGCACCTCTGTGTACCGTTGAATTCCCATCACGTTGATTGGATGTAATTGCCCCTTGTTCTGCCTGTTTTTTTTGCCCATCGGCTCCTCTAACAATAGAGTCTAATTTGCCGTCAGTGTGAGGGTCACAGCCAATGAATGAGTGCAAAAAGGAGAACACTGACCTGACTCCTCAAAGTCTTGGTTGGCCACGTTCCAGGAATCTCGGATTTTCAGCACACTGGCTTGCATAGCCCTCAGATCCACCTCGGGGCAATTACACTGCGGGTAGTCCACTTTGCAGCGGCACCAGCAGTCACTGTCCCGGCACACAAACTGGCCCTCCTCATTACAACCGATGTAGCTGAGAGCTGCCTGCACGAACCTGGCCCTTATGTACTCTGGCAGTATGGCCTGGAGGCCTATGGCAAGGACAACAACATGGAAATGTCACAGAGATGAATGAATATGGAGCTGTAAGTACTTTAGGTATTTCAGAAAATGTGTAAAGATGGCTGTTGTGCGCTACATCTGTAAATCACAAAAGGCCGGCACTCGTTTTATTTTTTATTTTTTTGCCACCCTTGACATACGCTTTGGCGTCACATGCAATATGCTGAGATTCACTTAAAGTATTATTTTCACTGCACAGTTCTGCTACTTTTGTTCTGAATCATTACTGCCCGGGATTCATTTGAGAATCCGGCAAGGATGCGTGGCAAAAAACAGAAAAAGCGAAAGAGTGATTGAAGGTAAATTCGTTCTGACACTCTCATGCTGCAGTTATAAGCTTGCCAGAGAACAGACACAGCGACAATTCCATCAGAAATTGGGCGAGTTCAATTATGAATGCCCAACCTTGCAAATGAATCTTATTTTCAGGGCTCTGAACCAAAACGGAGCTGACAGAGTCCAGGTTGTCATAGTTACTGCATCCAAGAGGGCCCGTCCTTGTTTCGGTCACCTGAAGGGAGGAAAACAGAGGCACATAACAACACATACTGAGAAATAAAACGCACTGATGGCATTAAATATAGAGAGTGTGAGAGATAAAGGACTAACTGTCATGCAGAATACAATTACCAACACCCTTTCCCTTCACTATCTCGACTTCAATTATATTACTTAGACCTGACCTCAAAACTTTGTGAACTTGTGGGCTGGAAATCGAGTTGAGATCAGGATCCCTGGAGTAAAGCGTAATGAGTAAGGTGTGGTGTCATCTGTCAAATTCATCTCGACGTTGTGTTTCCCCATTACAATGCCCCCTGACACTCATAACATGCTAAAATCTATTGTGATGCTAGAGTAAGCATGTCCTATTCAATTACATACACACCTGAGGATTCATGTAATTGCTCGGTGCAAACCTTTACATGAGGTATGCAATACTGTTACAGCACTACACCCAGGCTGAAATGTGATGAGGATTGGCAACAAGAAAAAATATCATCTGTCAATTTGGGAACCATGATTGAATTGGTGGAGTACTCCACCAATTGCATTGCTCTTGTGTTACATTGTCAAACACACAATGTACAAAAAGTATTAAAATCAATGAAGCACAACCTGATACGTTTTCTTTTTTTATTTATTATACGTTTCATCTTCATGCCAAAGCATGGCGCCTACATTACCCACAATGCAAGTAACATCACTCGAGGCAATTTACCAGATTGTACAAGGCTCCCTCTGGAGCAACAAACTGCTTTACACAGAAAGGCTTTCATTTCATATCGTACCCCTCAAGACCTGTAAAGAAACTCTGACATACAAAAATTGGCCAAGTTCCACACGTGAAGCAGAAAAAGTTTGACTTCGGAGTGTATAATCATCATGATCCTCCGCATCAAGGGGCTGCATAGAGCAAGCACACTAGCGTTTCCTTTCACTCTGCCTCAAAGCCGCTCAACCTCAGGCTCATTCACGTGAACAGAGGAAGGAAAACAAGTCTTTTACAGAGGGCCCTTTCCCAATGTGCGTCTGTAGGAAAAGGTATTTTGGGGCTCAATGTAATCATTTAACTCGTTTTAACTTATGTTCTTCTCTACATAGTAATGCCACTTAACCCAAATAACAATATTTTCCTAAATCTAACCCAAATGTCCGTGTTGCCTTAACCTAACCAAGTTGTTTCCCGTAAAGACGAAGGTCCATTTTAAGACTGAATGCATGTAATGAGCGGATCAACACGCGTTGCTGGAGATTTTTTCGGAGAACGGACAAACAATTAGGAAAAAGAATATATCATACAACCATGTATGAGGATATGTTGAAATACTTGATCAATTAAGAATTTGACCCGATGGTGGCTTTATGAAAAGTCAGTGGATCACTAAAATTATTACAATTCATCCTGTGACACGGTCCTATAGTTTTGGAGAAATTTCACTCAAAATGTGAACCTCATGGTAGCACTAGATGAAAGGTCAAGGGATCATCAAAGTCAGTTGATTTCATCCTCTTGGGACCATAGATGTGTGTGCAATGCATTCAATAGTATTAAAAAAATATATATATATATATATATATATATATATATATTTTTTTTTTATATATATATATATATATATATATATATATATAGTGGTCCGATGTTGCAACATAAGAAAAACACTCCAGCTAAACTATATTCCATGGTGGAGGGTGGAGGATGAGATTAGGAGTCTCACAGCCTGAGGAAAGAAGCTGCTCTGAAGTCTGGCGGTACGGTAGCTGATACTTCCGTATCGCTTGCCAGACGGCAGCAGGGTGAACAGGACGTGGCTGGGGTGGGTATTGTGTTTTAATATCCTTTCGACTCTCCGCAAGTGTTACTGGTGGTGTAAAGACTGCCAGAGCATGATTATAGAGACTCTTTCTTTTTACTTGCTTTTTATTTTCTATATCAGCGGCACACAACCTCTGTCAAACATGTATGATGGGAGCTCACATGGTGAAACAAATTATTTTTGGCCATTTTGGTGTGCCTGTGGTGGAGCTGAAAACAGAACTACAATTGAAAGGGTTATTATTGTCAGTAGGTGGGACTACTTCAATCATGTCAAAGTCGCCCTTTTTTATTCTCTTTTGAAGAGTGCAGTTTGGACAATGGAAGCCTGCCAATGTCGTGAGGGAGAAAACAGTGTAGAGCAGGTTTCACCATACAAACTGATGTGTGCGACGTGTGAAGTCTCCATGTGAGAATAAACGACACCCATATTCAGCTATTGCGGGTTGGAGGATATTAAATAACTGAACGCATTTGGTTAACATGAGTTACTCTTGTCCAATGAGCACTCTTGTATGAATCTAGGAAACGGTTCAGTCACATTAAGTGAAGCACCAAACAAGTTGGCAGAAGTTGCTGGTTTGGCACTGAGAGTTATCTACCAGCCAGCCTACATCGTTCAGTTTTTCTGCTCCACATATCTGGAACAAAGTCCCAGAAAGCTGCAGGTCTGCTGAGACCCTCAGCTCATTGAAATCAAGATTGAAGACTTTTCTGTTTGCTGCTGCCTTTAATTGAACCACATTCAATTAATATATTAATCAATTTCCTGCATTTCTGCATTTTACTACTGTATTTTATTTCTTACACGGTTCTTAATTGCTGTTAAATCTCCTTTTCTTTTGCCTTATGTTTTGATGCTTTTAAAAGGACTGCACAATATATCGCCATTTCCTCCGGGACCGAGTTTGTGCAAGGCGTACACTATAAAACGCAGATCGGCAGAGATCTTTTCCAGACGTGGGTTGTGTGCGAGTAATTGCAGAATTGCGGCAGTGTATGGTTGATTGCGTGCAGCGTAATGTCTCAGGGAGACATCGATTATTGTTTCAATGTATGTTTTAAATCTCCTTTACTTTTTACTACTGCATTTTATTTCTTACACTGTTTCTTTAATTGTTTTTAAATCTCCTTTTCTTTTGCCTTATGTTTTTATGCTTTTAATGGTTTTATGTGAAGCACTTTGGATTACCTTGTTGTTGAAATGTGCTACACAAATAAACTTGCCTTGCCTTACATAGAGGATATAGCCACCCTATTTATCCATGCATCATTATGGCATTTTTGTACATCTGACAATCTGTCACACAACAGCTATGTGTACATATTTGACAATGAAAACATTTCCTGCTGGTTTAAGGATTCATACCACATCGGACAGCTTCTATAAAACAGCACTGGAAAGAAGGTCTGGTCATGAGTGCTGTTCTGTCACGAGTGTTGGAAGCACCAGCTTGAGGCAGAGAGGGGACCTCATTTTACACACCGATTCTGAGTCAGGTCAATTAACTCAGAACAGGTGCAACCATGTAGGAGTAGTTGAAGAAAAAAACAAAAGACATCAATTGACACACATGCAGACAACTCTGTCCACCCGCCTGTTCATTTGAAGAAAGACGTGTCCATGCAGAGGCCTGTGGACAGTTGCAACGAGTTGTCTGTGTGCAGGGATTGTGAAGAAGCCAGTGTTTGTCTGAATTGCCAGTAAACATCACTGTGTCCTCTTGTCTGTGCTGCAGAGTTGAGTTGAAAAACGTTGCAATTTGCTTGGTAAATTCATGAAAATCAGCACCTGTAATTACTTTTACCACCCAGTGTTGAAAACAAAATAAGAGCAAAACGTTCAGCATTGATTGAGAAATGCTCATGTAATATTTTGGTGAACAAGAACTAAATGACAGCAACATTTCTGTACAGGATTGTTTGCTTGTATTTACTTATTAAACAAGCAGAATGAACCTGTCTTCTTCCTCTTGTTATTTAAAGAACCTTATGTGTGCCAAGAGGAAATGATTCTCTGCAAGAAATGACCCTTTTGAAGCTGTTCAGGCAGATAACTGCTCCACTCGAGCTGCATGTGTTTATTTATATTACCAGTTGGGTGATCTATTAAAGCTCATCGCTCATTCTTTGCTGGCTAAAAAACCCGCAAAGAAAGCATGACAAAAATACAACTATTTTTATGGAGACTGCTTCAATTTTCTACAGCCATTAGGCTATACTCTGCTGTCAAAATGAATCAGAGGCTAATGCATTGAGATACATGGGTGAAAAAGGGCTTTTAACACAGTAAGTGGGTGCAAGCATAGCAGACATATAATACTAATGGTATTCCTCTTGAACATTGAACAGGCTGACCGCGTAGCCAAACGCAGTCTGTGTAGTCACCATAAGTTGTACAGGAAAAGAAGGCAGTATTTTTAACACCAGGTTCATTTAAAGGTCCCTGTGGTAAGATAGTGGTTTTGAAATGGTCTAGGTTGTGTTTTAAATGAGTTCATGGGGTTCATGTTCTTCAAACTCACCCACTGATCTAACAGCACAATCAATCCATACTTCAGGGGCTTCTTTCTAAGTACTTGTGTGTGTCATGGTTTTCATGCAGGCTAGCCTGCTCACTATAGAGCATGAGTGCACCGAAATCATTCAACTTCATGTCAGACCATGAAAACAGTCGAAGAAGAGATTCTCTTGTGGGGTACTTTTTGTTAGATCTGCTGCTATAGGTTTTATTTCACCCAGGTGTAACCAGGTGAGCTATTTTCTTTGAACAACTGACACAAATTGCTAAAAAACAGATTAAAAAACAGCAAATATCTGAGATCATTCATGTCAAAAAATGCAAAAATATTCACACTAAGAGCAAAGGCCAACATGCACACACGAAAAATGCAAAAAACAGTCAGGTCCAGACCCTGACAATTGCCCCAAGTTTGGATAGTAAGCTAAATGAAGCCGTAAATAAGCTGTCTTAGCACAAAGGTCAAAGAGACATACAGCATGCATACAACAGAAAGTAATTGGCAAAAACATGTAGGTGTGAAAGACAACACCCTCTGGGATAGGCATTACAATATCTTACAAGTTCACTTTTGCCCCGCGTCTTGAAAGATGCAACTATATAAAGGCTCAAAGACATAACACCATGTTTGTGCTGAAAACACAGACACACACACACAAACATCACAGCGGAATCTATCCTCTCCTTCTCAGCTAATAGTTAGATTGTTCACAATCGCAGCTCAATTATCCTCGACAAAAGACTGATTTGGAGCGTGCGTATATTCAGGCTCCACGAGCAGCAAAGATAAACTGCCAACCGGAAGGGAAATCCATCTCCTTCGCTGTCACTTGCGAATTATTACCAAACACCATGACGGTGTCTTCTTTTTTCCAAAGGTCCAATACAAGTAACAACATCTCCTTGCCAGATTAAGGACAGCAAGTGTGGTATTCAGCCAGGAGGAGAAGGAAGACTTCTACTGCAGTGGGAAAAAAAAGTTGTCTTGCTCTTGACATCTACAAGGTCAATGAGGAAACTAAATTCAGAGACACGCAAGGATGAATAAAAGCCGGGGACGCTATGCACTCTTTTTTTTTTTCTTTTTTTTTTTACACTTTCAGTCTCCTACTTACCGGTAACTAGAATAACTGCCTCTTGGTATGCCTTTGGCAATCATTTATTTTACAGTTTCCGTCAATGTCTGCCGAAAATTTCATTACCTTTATCCTATTAGATAATTGTGACAAATTGTCATACTTTAAAACCACAGAAAAATCATGAGATTATGCCTGTGTGTGCGACCGTGAGTGTGCATCTCTGTGTCTGTCCACAACTAATCTCCACTAATCTCCAGCAAACTGCATAAGGTTTAGGGTTGCCAATTATACATGCATGCTCACGGACCTCCCGTGGTTGTGGCGACTCACGCTTTCCGAAAACACGTTTTATGGCCTGTTTTATACAGTCATTGTTTGCTTCTTACTACAAACTCACTATTTATACCCGGTTGGAAGGGGCTGCAAGTGATAACACAGCGGAGTGCATCTCCGTCTGCTACTTTGTTTGCGGTGTATTTGATTAACCGCTAACGGCTAACTGGACTACAAATAAACACACCGATGTACAGACTGACTTTGTTTTGGACTTTGTGTTTGGCTGACCTTTTAACAGCGAATGGAGCTACCCGCTTACGGATATAGCCGCTGCTATTAGACAGCTTGTTTGAGTTTAATTTGGTCTTTGGCACAATTGTATGACGTGTCTTATGTGACAACTCTGAGCTAATTGTCTTTTTCAGAGTTTTAATGTTTTGAAAAGATTGTTTTTACGACGCATTACAGCGCATTGTTGTCGAGAAGGGAGAATAGTGCACTTTTGTAGTTCGCACATGAATTCTTGAGTGTGTTTGTGAGGCCACAGTGACCTTTGATGATCAAATTCAAATGACTTCATTCTTCAGTCCAAGTTTGATGAAATTTGCTCATGGGATGGACATGAGGTTAAAGTGACCTTGACCTTTTGACTTAAGTCAGTTCATCGTTCAGTTTGGTGGGCGATTCTCATCCAGACGTTCCTGAGAATGGGCCGAACGGACGGACGGATGGGCAACTTGAAAACTTAACGCCTCTGGCCACGACTGTCATCTCTGCAGAAGCTTGAAAATACTTAACAGAGCTACTGATTTGTAATTTACAATTACTTGAATGCTGTCTTCTGAATACAACAATATCATCATTTCAGGCAGGAAGGGCAGAGGGAGCGATGTGGTAGAGAGAGAGTAAGTGACTTCAATTCTTCTTTTTTATTATTGACGCGTTAACACAATTAATTAAAATCCGAGCAGCCTCCGTAGGGATCCACAGATTAATTTCTAACACAGACATGTCCAAACTTAAAGGGGAAAATTGACCAAATGCAAATCTAAAGATGGCTTTCCATGCATAGCAATGAGACCATCTGCAAAAAGAACCCAGTGGAGCAGAGCATGTGTGCACAGTCAGCCTTCTCTATTAGAAATCGACCCCAAAAATAAAAAATCCTTTTTGTATATTTCACTACTTTCAAGAACCCACGAGGCTTTTTTTTCCGCTAAAAGCAAGAAAACATACAAGTGATTCCAACAATATGGTATGCAAATGATATGGATCAGGTGGTGGGGGAATTATTAATGTGCCATAATTGAGTACAAGATAATTGTGCTGACTGTGTTGGAATAACTAACTGCTGCATTTAATGGAACATTTAATTGCACTTAAAGGCTTTCCTAGAATAAGCAGTTTGCGATGCTTACACACGCTGTGGACGTGACTTGTTTATCGCATCACTTTGCATTTTTTCACTATGCCCTCTAGGTTTGCCTTTTGATGTCTTCTCACTGTCTAAATGCTCCTTTCAGAATTAATTAATCCTGAAAATAGATCTTGTATAACCTCTAGAGTCCTAAAATCTTTAGCTTATTCAAATGTCTTTCGGGCTGACTTATATGGATGCAAATTAATTTTACCACGGTAAAAGGAGTGTGGTTTTTTTTAATCACAATATGGACATAAAAATCATGACTGATCATAATGATGTTCAGCGCTGGAGCAACCGTGAATCATATTAAAACAGAAAGTTGTTTCCAAAAAAGCAAATGATCAATTTTAATGAATTCACAAAGCCTAATGCTCATTTCAGTTTTGCATTAGGGGAAAGCCATATTCCTCCTGTGATGTCTGTCTTCTCCAAATCACCATTGTTCACAGAATCCTTGAAGAAGCAAGCTTTTAAGCCGGTAATCTAAATAAATAAATAAAACTCCTGTCAGATTAGTGCTAAGCTTTCCAATCCTCATATGGGCATATACAATACTGCCCCTCAGCAAGGAAAACGGAGAGCTAACGGCCAGCAAGTCAACTACAGATGGGTGACAAATGGGACAAATCAACATAAAGTATCTGAGGAGTTTGATCAGCCCGGACTGTTGTAACAGCTACATTGCTCTTTGGTATAGATGCTTGGAGTCTCTGGAACTCTATCAGAGGAATGAATGCTATTCTCCCCAAAGATACTTTGTTATTTAGTGTTTTAGTGGAGAGCACGGTCTTATGGTGTGTTTACACTCAACGCAAAGCAAACCTTCCCGCGGCGCAATGACATACAAAGGCAATTCAAAAAAACGTACATTCAAATACTGTAGAAAATATGGGTATACAGGTAAATTTATAGCCCATAGACATCCAACCATCCATCTAAAATGCGTCTTAAATCTCATCACTGCTCAACTGAGGTGAGATCTAATGACTGTTAATGCCATAGCATATGATATTTACCATTTTCATCAAACTATTCCCTGAGCCCTCATACCCTGAATAGAGGAATTATTTGTTACATTTCATAACTTATTCAGCTTTTCCATTGTAATTGCTCACCAGTCTGTATATTCAAGCAGCAGGCAAACATTCCCAAGTCAGCCCTTTATTTTTAGGTTGATATTACACTGTGCCGGTGAACATCTAGCTCTGCCTGCTGCCAGACACTCAGGGAAACACCGCTGCTTGGAAAGTTGACATCGTTCCACTCTCAGACAACACAGCGGCCCAGCTCACAAGTGCGGTGTCTCAGGAAGTGTCATTTTAACTATTGGAGCAGATGAGAGCCAGAGCCAGTATTTGGCATCTTAAGCTGGATTTAACTCTGCTCAGCTGCTAGCTTTACTGAGTTTCTGCAGCGGAGAGAGAGAGATATTGTCGGATACAGTGTTCCCACTAGAACACTCTCGAGTTCAAACATGCTTGATGTGGGAAATGACTACAGCAAATATAGAAAGCAGGATGAAGAAAAAAACAAAACAAGAACACACAAAAAAGCACACGTTCAATCATTAATAAGAAATGTAAAATATATCAAAACTAATTCATTATCATTTTCTCCCAGACTAAGTAAGATATCACCATGATAATAATGTCTGATTTCATTAAGAAGCTAGAACTGAATATTTATAGTTCATAAATTCAATAAAATGAACACGATGCAATGAAATGATGCTACAAGTTGGCAATTAAATTACGCCTCGTCTTGCATAATGTATAGATGGATGAGAGGCTCCGTACTATTGGTGTGGACCCTTGGAAGGCAGCACAGCGCTTAGCCTGTTAACATGGTTCAGTGATTCACATAGCTCTGAGGCACATCTATTATTTAAACATGTAAGGCTTTAATATTATTATAAGACCAGTTAGGTGTGAGCATTTTACTGATGGAGATTCATCACTTCAACAAATCCCTCGTATGAATAATTCCACAAAGAAACTGCATAAAATGTCACTTAGCGAGCTTGTGTTGTCGGATTGAGCAACAATGAGCTTTTAAATTGCGGCACTTTTTTTGCTTGCTGGAAAAAAACGGCATTAATGTTTCGTGAAAATCATGGTTCATTTCAGAATCGCCTCATTCGCTGCACCTTCAAGAATTGTCGTTGGCTTAATCACCACGGCATAGTAAATATGCAAATCCACATTTGCATCTGAGATAAGTTTTTTTTCTGCTGTATATTCAGTCTTTTAGGATTTCCATGCCTGTTTTAAGACCACTTTGTTGCAGTGGCTTACACTAAAATGTCAACCAGCGAGGGATAAGCTTAGAAACTAAGCAAGAAAAAGCAGAAGATGAAGAAAAAAACCATCAGAATAAGATTATTGTGTGCGTGTGAGAGAAACAAACACTCAACGCCACAGGGGAGCAGAGGGGAACCTTTGGTGGAAGGAAGTGGAATTTAATACAGTATGTGGTGTTTTGTTCACTGAGACTCTCCAAGGGAAGCTACAGTAAGCGATGTGATTTTACAGGAAGTACCAGTCACCTGAAACAAGGCCAAATGAGCTAATTCTGCATTTGACATCACTTCATTGAACCAGCTGCAGGTCGAAGAGAAATAGCCAAAATAAGTGAAATTTGTGACATTGGAGGTCAGATATGAGACTAAACCAGGAGCTGTCATCCATCTACTTATACCACACACTTATCTGTGGCTTCTTCGCTCTACACATATCCAGGAAGGAAACCCAGAGATCCCGTTAAAGGTTAAATGGGTCGAAGACACGGTGAAAAGACAATAAGAAGGACATTTATGTTCCTTTCTGGAGAATGAAGAAGCAAAAAAAAAAAAAATCTTGTCAGTAATGAATTATTCATCAACGCTTGTGATAACGGAGCATTTTGTTTTGTTTTGTTTATCCTGCCATCAAAACTGCCCCGAACTCGAAACCGTTCCTCAGCAGCCATTATCTGATCTCTGAAGCTCGACTTGTACTTGTGTTCTCTTCCACGCCAACAAATGAAGTGTATCGCCGCACGGCTGCCTGAACACTCGAGGCTCGCGTGTCAAACGTCCCTCACCACTTCTCCTCCCAACTTTAGTTTAACGAATCTTCAATACAGAGGAGCCTGGGCTGCAAATCAAAAGGTAAGCTCGTTGATTGATGCAGCATTTCCTGCGTAACTGCAGCAACCCGATCCTGGACTTAAAGGCCTGCTAAATAAGGCCCGCCTGTCCTCGTCTCATCTCTTCTGTGCAGTCGCACATGACACCTTAAATCAAACCGCAAAATGTTTGACGAATGATTGAGGCTCTCAGAGGAAATTACTGAAATGGAGGGGCTGATTCATCACACTATGTAGCAGCAGGGACTTTTTTTCCCTCTCCTATCTCCTTTTTCTCGTCTTTGATTATTTTCCAGTGCTGCTGCACCGAGTGCTTCAGGCCAGGCATTTCTACTATTTAGACTATATTATCTCTTGAAACCAGGGGACCAGTGCTCTTCTGAAAGGCAGCTTTGTTTTGGCATCCGTCTTCATTGGGTGAGGTAAAAACCCATGTTTCGGAAATTAAAGGCAGCTGAGGGTTGTGAATATTTTACATCAGTCACCTGAAAGTGCCTCACAAACAAATATACCCCAGAGGGCTCTTTCTCTATTCATCTCAATCAGAGGGGTTTTTAGCAGCACTTTGGTTCAGTGGAGGCTGCCAAATCAGCTCAACGTCCTTTTGCCAATTCACTTTAGAGAGTGTACAGTTTTATCTTTGACGGACTGTATAGAGAGGGGCATCAGTAAGGAGGAGTGGATGAAAAATGGGCTGCAGCTCAGAAAACGGCAAGCAACTTAGCTACACACTCAGAAAGAAGGAGATAGACCTGGATTTTCCTGCTTTTCCAATGGAGTACTGTGTTAGAGCTCGGTGCTCGCTAATGACTGCTTAATGAACTGTGTACAATCTTGGCATGTAAATTAGTAGAACACCGTGAGTCTCTCAGAATATTAGGAGCGTGGAAGGGTGGCCGGTTTTTCTTAGTGTCTTCAATCAAAGTTTCTATGTGCTTTGTTTACAACGTCGACCCTGTTTGCATGTTAGTGCATGTGAGCGTGCCCCACTGGCTATAGCAAAGTGCCGCCGCTCGTCCCTGCTCCAAACGGCAGATGCAGCTGATAACGCCCTCCCGACTGATAGTGTCGTCCGCGGTAAATGAGCCCCCACCGCTAGGTTCCGCATCAGGTTAACAGTGTTGACTATGTGAGCACTGTTGCTGTTGTTTGCACTGTTAGCACAATTAGCTACAAGCTGCGGGGCCGTCGTTATATATTGAGAGTCGAGTAGAGGCGAAAGATATGCTCTGAATCTGAAAGTGATTTAAGTCACCAAGAAACAAATACTCGCTCTATAACTAGTTCTGGACTTTCTAATGTGAGGCTGTCCTGTTTAGTTCTGTTTTTAGATTATTGTATGTGGCCGGTTGGTCAGAGAAAACATCACCTGCAAGACGTAATGGATGTTTTCACTGGTTTCTGACATTGAGACTAAATGGTTGGTTTAAAAAAAAAAAGAAAAGAAAAATGTTTAAAGCTTTACTCCCACATAATCCATAACAATATTGTCACTGACAATGAAACAAGGTATTTTTTGAGATTCACGGTTTTCACTGGCAGATGGCAGATTGCAACAAATAATGCTACTTGAAATCTGTAACTTTAAACCCGGGGATGACGCCTGAGTCAGATCGCTTTTATGTAAACACTGTTCAACTTAAAAACAATGAATGGGGTCTATTAGTCAGGTGTGTTTCCAGTGGTAGTTTTTTTTTTTGTATCACTGGATGTACCACCCCCAGAGGCAGTGCAATCGCAGCATACAAAACAAACAGACTGAAGAAGCTGCCAGTGTCTCAGGTGTGTGTTTATGCATGTTGGTATTATGCCGTGACGTTAATCTGTTGTTTACCACAAGCAGGTGTGAACACATAAAAGCCATTTGAGGAAAAGGATTCCTCAGAAAGCAAAGGGAATTCAGTCTCCAGTGTGAAGGGCAAACTCAGCCAATTCCATTAATTCAGCTTGATAACAACTGACAGAGTGATGAATGAACACACCCTGAAGGTCATCATAAGCATATCATACATACATCATAAGCATATCTTGATATGCATAGCATGTCATTCCATGCAAGAGCATGTACACGGATGAAAGAGCGAAGAGGGAAGCAAACAGTACCGCTCGCTTCATCTCTTCTCTTGCTCGTATACTCTCCATTGCTCATTGGGTTTGCATGCGTACATTTTTACCCCCATGTCTTATCAAAGGGCTATGAAGTGCATACATTGCAAGGAATATCTTATATGCTGTGGGACACTGGTTTCCAAAGTACATGAAGTGGCACCCATGGGTGCCCTAAGGAAAAGCCAACGGTGCTGCAAGATTCATTTCTTTCTTTTAAACAATGCTTCAACGCATCAAAAAGGACAGTGCATTTTCTACAGGTTTATATTATTTATATATTACATTACCCTTATGCTGCAGCTCGCTCACGGTTTCTGATTTTCATCGTAAAAAAAACATGTTTTACAGCACACAATAAGTCTAGTTGCACAGAAACTAAAACAGCAACAATTCAGAGCAAGCAATGGAAGCACTTGTCACTGGAAATATAGCTCTAAGAAATGCTGATACGTCTCACACAGTCTCAGACAAATAGACCTGAGCTGAGCAAAGCAACTCAACTGGAAGCTACATGGTTAGTTGCACTCTTGTCTGTACAGAACAAAGGGGGGGGGGGGTGTATTCCACAGAGGGATGATGGAAGGACAAAAACAAAAACATTGGACTTCAACACGAAAGACCACCGTTTGTTTCCAGTTTTCTGTAGAAAGTCAACACTGGTTTATTTTTTATCATAATGACAATCATTCCTTTGTCTTTATCAATTTGTTATTACTGAACAATGACAATGAAGCTATACCCTAACCTTAATGAAGTCGTTTTTAAATTAAATCTCAATATATCCCAAACCAAGTGAGTTTTCGGTCAGTTTTGGGAGGCAGTGACAAGCGACGCTGTGCTGTTGATAGTGAGCAGATTCTTTCCAGAGGGCGTAGAGAAGCAGCATGCTCTATTTGTTTAATTCTGACGAATTTGGCATTGGTAAGTTCATAAGACATCTTAAGACAAATCCCTATGTAGCCAACGAAGATATTTAGTGCTTCAAGTAAGCAGAGGTAAATGAAAAACAGAATTAATACATGTTGTCATGAGCTCTTACATTTGAACAGAAAGTATTAATACTTGTTAGCCAATTAGGACAAATATGCTAAATTGAATGCATCATAAATATGAAGCACCCTGTTAGCGTAGCATTAAAAGGGGAAGGCAGTTTCCTGGTTTTAATAAAAAATGAATAAAAACCTGTAAAACCACTGCGGACACATTTTGCCCAATGGTTTTCAGATCTAATGCACAGTCAATTTACTAAGTAGCAGAGATTTTCTTCCGAGAGGTTTTCTCTCGATAATTTTCCCTTTTAGCGCCGTGGAAATATTTATTTGGAGTTGGTTTTTGCTCCTTCAGTGACCCGAGGTAACCTATGAAACTTTCACTACTGCCGCTGGGTTTTTGGCTGGAACATTACGTGAGGTCTTAAAATGAATTCACTTTGAAGGGTTTATTAATTAAAAATGGAAGTTCATCATTCCCTATAGAGGGTTTCAGTCTGCTTTATGTCCTTAAGATTATGTTTCATTGGTCTGCAGCATGATGACATTCTGCATTATGAAGCAGGACAGGGTAGCCCATGGAGGGCCTGTTGATGGGTCGCCAACTGCATACAGTAATTGGTAGTAAGTGGTAAGTACTTTCCACTGTAGACGGATCTTCTGAATTTGTTCCAATACTTTTTCCCAGAGGAAAGCACAAGCAACATTGTTGTCTCAAAAACATGAGCTCATAAACAACATTTAGTTGTTTTTTTGTCTTTTTGTTCAGTCCAAGCAGCATCAACGGCTTCTATCAGAATAATTAACAAAGCTGTAAAACAACAAACCAATGTGGATGTTAAAGCATTCATTAGCGAAGCAGGTCTGTATGCACCGTCAAACAATATGAGTCAACATTTCATCGTAAAGATCCCATAAAATGCTGTTGTCATTATATTGTTTTATATCAACTGCAATGCCATGTAGGTCAGTAACTTAATAACTTTGTCTATAATGTTTGCCAGTAAAAATATAATGGTTAAAGGGGCGTAAGCTGAATCCTAAAGACTAAAGGAGGAGACTAAATCCACAGAGGCCAAAAAATAAATAAACTGGACCCTGATTAGGAGGCAATAATAGCTTGTCTCATTAAAATGAGCTAAACCTGCTGATTGTAGGGTTTATATTCAAATGCTACATACTGGCCATGATTTCATTAATTCTTTAGTGAGTGAGCGAATCAAGACCACTTTCCATGTTTTGAAAAATACAATAATTACGTTTATCCACTGAAACAGAAGCTAATTTAAATGATGTATGAAATGCATGAAATGGCTGTACATGAAAAAAAAGAGAAAATCCAACAATGGTGGCAATTGTTCTTTTTGACTGAGCAGCGAGCTTCTTACCTTGATGGCAGTGGAGGCGATCTGGATATGGTGCAGCTTGTGCAGGGTGCTCTCCCTGTCAATAAAGTAGGAGGCAGCCAGCTGGTGCAGAGCTTCCAGAGTCACAGCTGTGCCATTGGATTCGCTCACTTCAGACGTCCGACTCAACTTCCGCTTGTCCACAAAGATCATTAACGACTCTTCCCCTATAAATACGCACACAGACACATACGCACACTTCATCAATGCCTCATCCCCTGCGAACGTAGACACACAAAATGTTCTCAGTGATGTAGTGGTAAATATTAACCCGTTAACACCTGCCAGCGCTCATTATACAGTCACGTAAGCAGGTGAATTGAGCCACAAAATCGAGACGCTCCACGGAACACGTCTTTCAATCCAAACAGAGCCAAAGCCTTAAGAGGACGATGTATTGACGAGCAGTGGAGAGAGTGAAAGATCGATCGAAAAATCCTTTTTAACAGCATTAGGTTTAATGGGGAATGTGCTTTTAATTTGGACGCATTAGAACAAACATACAGTACATTGGGCAAAGATAAAGGTTAGCACTTGCCTCCACCACATTGTGAAGAGAAAATTACCCATTTTAATAACTCACTTTGTCTATTATTGGCTCCTGAAATCTGTCAACAACCATGCGTATCCAATACTAAAATAAGTACAGGTATACGGCAGTGTAAATATCTTAATAATATTGCAACAAGCAAAACAATAGGGTTATTCCCTTGGAAACACAGATTAACTTGCAATATTTGTTCTTGTTTTTTTAATAAATATTTTATAACAAGTAATCAGTTTCTCAATATGTATTCATTTGAATAAAATGCGCGATAAAGCACCGTAAAACACTGGCAGATAGAAAAACGACCTATATATATGCCTTAACACTTTCCTAAGGCGAGGTTATATGAGGCCATGCTTTAACTGATGCACTTTTTTAATTGCAACTCATGATGCACTCGATTGCCTTTCCAATCTATTTTAAATACTGTTGGTATTCATCTCTGCTTTGAGGGTTTGTGCACAAGAGACAAGGGATGAAAAGAGCCGGCAGAGGAGCTGAGAGAAGATCGTGCAGCAGGAGCTTTGCTGCACATCACAGTTGTCTGGCTAACTTACATCTATTGTTGTGGAGGATCCACTGACATTTCTGTTTAACAACTCCAAACATAGATTCGCCATGTTGAATCAGGGAATATGTGCTAAAACAAGCAAAACCAACCCCATAGTCACAGCTGAGACAACACTCAATCAAATATTTTGTCGTTTGAGTACACAACAAAGATCTCTTTTCAAAGATTATTCTCATGACAATTCCCCTTCATTTGACAGCTGACAGTCTACAGCCATAAGGATGGACAAGTGGAGAAAGGTACCAATTTAGAACACGGTGGTCCGGACTATGAGCTGCAACTACATTCAGGATATAAAAGTCCCTTGAGCCCTTTCTACTTTTTTGATGTATATTCATTACATAGTTCTTCTAAAAATGTTATCGCTGCCTTACTGTGATCTTTCAATGAGTGTTGGACTGGAGAAGTTCAGGGGTCACCAAAGTAAAGATCTCGAGAGTTAAACAATTAATAAATACAGTTTAGTTGCATTTTGTTTCACTCACTATCGAATTTAGACCCTGGTTCCCCAAATTGCAACACTTGTTAAATTCCTCAAAATGTTTGTTTTGGGTTTGGGCCACATGGGTGTCCTAAATCGCACCATTAAACATTTCCTTTTCCCTCGTTAAGGCAGGCTAATAAAAGCAAGCATCATTTATTTACCTCCCAGTGTAGCGGAGAGCAGAAAGTGAGTTCCGTATTTCCTGATAATGTTGTCGGTGATGGCGCTGAGACTGGGCCTCCTGCCCAGCTGCCTAATGGTCTGGTGGAACTCGGGGTCCAGCGGCAAGGAAAAGCCATTGTTCTCTTGTCTCTCCAGGGCCAAGCTGTTCACCTTCCAGCGGCCAAACTCCCTGCAATGTCACAGAAACACATGCTAAGAGGAAGCAAAGGACACATGTGAATGCTGCATGCGGGTCCAATAGAAATCACACATTATATGGACAATGCAAAGATTAAATGCAATCAAAGTCTATCTGAAACAGTTGTATTCTGCTTCTTGAAAAGGAGGAAAATGGGGCACATTGTTGTGATTTAAAGTGGACAAGGCACAGCTTGTGTCCCTCACAAGGAGGCTGTGAAGGATGTTGTCTGCAAGCCCTCAAAGGCAATCTTGTGTCCCACTTTTTAGAATGTAAATGGGTAACAATCTTTTTATCCGTGCTGCAAAGCAATTCAGACGAGAAGTTAAATTGTAGACAAATACTATCGACACAAAAAAACACATACAACTGTCCTTATAGATTCAAACAACTTCATTATAGTGTGTTAAAACATCTTTTCATGGTCATTTGTTTATAAAGGGACTTAAACGTGTTGCTGATGAATAGTCCCATTCTATTTCTAGCTTGCAGGATTGTGTTGCACCATAGTAAAAGACATTGTAATTCTCAAGCGATTTTCAATAATCGCGCAATCTTTTCTCATCTCGAGTCACTATCAGAGACTCCGCGGTTGGACGAGCTATAATCACGGATGGAGTCTTGCTGCTTTCAGGGCCTCTTTTGGAGTGAACAGGCTTCATCTGAAGTCGTTTGATATTCAGCCTGGCCTTGGAGCATGCCAGCTGCCTTTATCTACCAATTGCAGACTGAATGCTGCTGCTTGATGCATAGATTAGCGGCATTGAAATGCAGCTGGTAAAAAAAAACATAGTTCTACCGCTACCTAGCAGGGGAGAAATTGAAGGCCTTTCAATTGTTGTTTGCTTGGTGGTTACTTGTCTTTTGGGAAAAGGACCTCACATCTGACAGGAATTTTGAGTTGGACTGTGCTTTGTAAGGCTGCAAATAGGTGAGATTAGCATGCAAAAACACACATTTACATCTAAAGACACAAAACATACCCCTTCTCAGAAGAAACGATCAAATACTTTGTTGATTGTATTTGTAACAACTGTAATCAAGTTATAATGTATTCAGTCAACACTCAACGTGATTATACAAAGATGCAGTCTGGAAGATGTTGAAACAAGGCAGACTGGCAGCCACCACCCATCTTAATTTTCTGCAATTTTGGATACCAATTTTACAGTTAATTGGTCAATTCGACAGTTTCCTGTCAACTGAAACAAAGAAATTCCTAACATAAAACAATACTAAGATGTATGCAGACTTGGAGCAACATTGACCTTCATTTGGAGTTGTGTTTCTGTCAACTGAATGAGTGAAAGTCAAAGTATTAACTTGCCTTTTAAACTCGTGTTTGGTCTCTACCAACTCCTGAGAAGATATCTGGCTTATTAGTTGCTATTTGCTGCACTTTCTTCAACAGCTAGTTGCTATCTCTGCAGTTTGATGATGGGCAGGCAGTGTACAGTGAGTTCATCAGAGCTTGTTTGCTGGAAACAGGACTGATGAGGGCACTACGACCAAACCATACAGTAAATGTGACGCAAAATAACAACGATGAGCTAAAGGTGTTGAAGTGTGAGTTGCAGTTGGGTAATAATTATCCGTAGGTTGATTGATTAGTTAAGGTTAGATAGGCATGGTATATCTTACATCAGGGACATTAAATTGTATTTTTTCATTCACTGGATTAGCCCCCCCAAAAAAGACATTCCCATCACGTTATTATATCTATATGGATTCTCCATTGATTTTTCAGAAAATGTGCAATATGACAGTGACTATTTTCAATTTCATCAGCATTACGTTGTCTAAATCACCTCTTGTAGCATCCTATGCATACAAATCACCATCTAATGTGAATGCAAGATGGCTCTCAAGAGCAAAAGTGATATTATAGCTTCAACACAGTTTTTACAGCATAACACTGACAACTACTGCATGCTTGAAATGCCTGATATGGTTTCTGAGGAATAAAAATCCTCAAACCATCAAAAATGTCTTCAAACACTGCTTGCACCTTCTCTTTTGCAAAGGTGCAAATGGGAACTCATGGGCTCAATACATACATAAAACCCCGACACACACCAACTCCCTCATGCAAAGACACTTGGCCACACACATGCATTCACACACCCTGCAGCTGCACACATCTAAACAAAGCTGCCCTTGCTGCAACAACTCTGCTATCGCCCAGAATGTATCCCAGAGCCCCCATGGGTGCGGGCCAGCTGCCAATCAATTTCTCACCAGTAACAATGACCCCCTGAGAAAAATACAAAACTGAAAACAGCTCATTAAAGCCCGTTTCATGTCTGTGTTTCCCTATAACGAGCGACCATTAGTGTTTCTATGCGTCCGCTGGGGCCGGCTGAAGAACGGGCGTAGCGGAAAGACAAAGAGGCAGAACTTGACTGTCCATCGACACACATCGCACAAAGCCTCGCGATGCTGCTCGCCGCTGGACATCTATGACCGGTGCCACCGCTAAACTGAAGGCTACAGCGTCGAAGACTTCAATTCAACCTCAAAATTGGCACGCCACACACATGCACACAAAAAAACTGATTTTGTGTTTCATGAAAGACTGCAGCTTTATTTAAACATTTACATCTTTAACTCCTCTTAGATGCACACAGACACACACAGGTTTGTTAAGCGCTGCAGCTCCCCCCCCCCCCCCCCCCCCCCGAGGAGGCTGGAGCGCTGCAGCAGGAGGTGAGGAGCTACAGGGGTCGCGATCAGAGCGGGGGAGTCATATCCTGCTATACCTGTCTGTCACAGCCCAGGTGTCTCAGATCCATCTCAGCGTACAGGCAGCCTGAGGGTGCCGCTTGGTGCCCAACATAACAAATCAACGCGGTGAATAACCTGCTGATGCAGTCGAAACGCGCTGCCGAGCACAGCAACAGCAGATTGTGTCAGTTCAGAACAGTGTTTGACTGAGCAGGGCTCAGTGAGTGTCTCCTATTGCTGATGTTATCTCTTGAGGCATGTGAACAGGAACATTATCGTAAGAAAATGAAATGGTACACACATGGCACATCATGGTGTAGCTCAATAACAAGAGGGCGCACACGCTAAATCAATTTTCAATCTAAAAATGGAAAACTGCCATTAAGCTCAAAGGAGCCTTCTGCAGTGCAGTTAAAATATCACGATCATAGAATACCAGCAGCACGGTTATTCCTTTCATTTATTTATTTTGTTGCTTTTTGTTTTTCAAGCACCAAGTAAAGTTCAATCTGAATTTTATACTGGAACTGTATTGAATGTGATATTGTATGCCGAAGGAACAATCACAGTGGCACTGGCCCACATACACTATTAGCTCAGCCTCAATGTCATTATTCTTCGTGAAAAATACCCAAGGGTGTGCCTATATGAAGGCCTTCTGCCGGGTGAAATCCTGACCCTTTTGGTTCATAAAAAGCCTGTAAGCTATGTTAAGACCGCTTCATAATTCTGTTAAATGACTGACACCACACATGGCCACACCACAGCCTTTAAACTTCAGGCAAAAAAACAAGCTTAATTAGGTTATGTGTAACAATACTCGTATTGAACCGTTCGGTACGAGGCTTCAGGTTCGGTACGCATTATGAACCCAACAATACGTTTGAATAATACCATTGCATTTGGAAAATGCAGAAGCTTAAATTATGGGAAATATAATGTGCTCAACAAGGCAAACCACAAGACGTAACAGACAACGTGCTGTCTGACACTCCCACCACGGATGAAAAACATTCTACTCTGGTGATGCACTTGTGTTCTGGGAGAGGCACGCTAAACTAAACTATCTTACCAGGAAAACCAACAGCAGCACTCACACTACAAACTCTCCCCGCAGCATTTAGGTAGCTGTTCCCTACCAAAGCAAACGCCACGGCGAATGGTATATTTATAACCACGGATATGAGACCCTACTCTGGAGTGGAAAACGCAGGCTGTATGAACATGCTTCATGCTATTGAGCCCCGTGACACGACTCCTTCACCAGCCCATAATTCCTTGAGACTCTCACCAGCGAGGAGTTGGTGTTTCTGCTTTTTTTGCTGTATTGAAAACGTACCGAACCGTGGCACCACTGAACCGAACCGCGGATTTTGTGAACCTTTACACCCCTAGTTATGTCACATGTAACTGGCATCGTGTGAGGAACTCAAGTAATTGATGCATCACCCGACCCTCTGTAACACGGAAAATGAGATTGCACAGAATACTGACACCTACTGAAACTATCCCAAATGAAATTGTGTGAGGTAAAAATGTCACAGTTTTTCCTCTATGGGTTGCATATGTGCACACATTTTCCTAACCTGCAACGAGATTATTTTTTGTAGAAAGATATATACGTATCATTTCGGGTTAAAATACCTCTTTGGCTGCACGCTATTTAGTCTCGCATGAATGACCTCAATGACTTCTCTGTTGCTGGTGTCTCAGTCAGGCGCGTGTCACGGGAGCTGTATTTAACATTCAGAGTGTTAATATAGCAGGCATTTGAACACCTCATAAGAACATTGGAATGTCTCAGAGAAAGAACATGAGGGGAAAAAAACAGATCCTGTAATTGTCTTTGCAGGTGTTCAGAGTATTTGCATGTATACACTGTTTCAAGCAGCAAGCTGATTACCTCTGAGGGCATTTTACTTCCATCTCTCATTTCCTCGCTGCTTTACTCGGGTATTGTATGTTGACTTTACACCAGTTAGGTCGAGTCCATTGCTTTAAATACCAAAACTCTGGATTCAAACCGTGATTTACAAGGCAAATGCACAATATTTACATAATGGAAGAACTGCGGCATTGTTTTACTTATACTCTGATGTAATTACTTCACATTTCTGTTGAGCCATATCAGTTAGTTTTTTAAGGGGGAGGAAGTCAATTAAATCACTTGAGTGACTCAAATTTCATCTCTGACTTCATGCAGTATTGAGCTTTTATTTAAATCAATATTTGAATTGCATTGCCCATACGATTTATAAAAACAGACACTGTTTAGGCACTGCTCATTTGTTTCGCTGCAGTTAGTTTTAGACAGGTAACATAATTGCTGGTCAGATTATGCTCACTGGCAACTTTTTTCCCACAGAAGAAAATGTCAAGTGTTTTTAGAAATCTGAGGAATTTAACACTGGTTTCTCATCTTGAGTCCCACATGACATTATAGCAACCAAAGCACGTAATGTTACTGTGAGGAACTTTTAAGTGGTTACGAAACAGTCTCAAGACAATAACAATGCCTCTATATGATCTACAAAAGTAAACGAGACCATAAAGGAAGAGATTGGCATTCTATGCTTGTCATTATTGCCACTGTGCAAAATAAGAAGAAAGAATGCAGGTTCAACAGAAAGTCCTTCAACCTAAACTCCAGTGGGGCCTCCAGCAGTGATCAGCCCACCGCGGACAGACCCAGGGCCGGCTTCCCTGCATAGCTCTGGCTGGAGAGGAGATATCCGCACCCGGCAGCCGCGGCTCCTCCTGCAGGGAGCAAACACCGACACCGCGCTGCTGGAGACCCAGGCCACATTGCTGGGCCCGCTTGAGGGAAGGGAGGCATGGGAGAACCAGGACTGCACGGGGGCAGATAGTCAGACCCCTGCTGCAGTAAAATGAGAGGTTGGCCCAATACCAATGTCCCCCCTTACGGACTCACGGACTTTGAGGCGCGCTCCCGTGAAGTCCGTGAGGGTTCAGGGTTTGAGGCTTTAGGACATTGGGATTGGGCCATTTTCAAAACAGAATCTGGTGCTGTTGGCTATTACCATATTTGTCCACAGTAAACTGTATTTTTGTATGTATTACCTCACTGTTGACTTTTTCAATATTTAAGGACCTCAGTGTTTCTCTCATTCTAACCTAGTGCTGTGAGTACCAAAACAATACTATCAATATGAATATAGACAAACTAGTACCAGATATGTTAAGAATCAACATTTTGTAACTTGCCAGATATGTCAATAGACAATATTCCCAAGATGCATATCCGGGCAGCATAATATTTTTTTTAAAGTAGTAGTAGTTAAACATAATTTCCAGGAGATACCCTGGAACATCTATAATCAGCTGCTACAAAAGACTTTTGTTTTTATCATTTCGACAAATGCATGTTTCAAACTGATTAAAGGTCTGGATTGACGACATTCCGTTATTCAAGAGAAAACAGGGAAAGAGGCAAAAGACTGGCATCTGATGAAAGAGAATCAGGTGTATTGTAAATGGATCGCATAGTTTTTGTGTGGATGCACAAATATTGGTGAATCCCCCCCCCCCCCAAAAAAATGATCTAGCCTACCTTACCATGATAGACAAACATTTGCTTACCATCAACAAGGCCTCAGCAAGAATGTGTGTGTGTTTGCGTGCGTGTGTGCGTGTGTGTAGTTTGGTTACCCCAGATACCAAAATAACCCGTTGTGCAAAACAGTTGGTTGATGTAGACTCAATGTTATTTCAAGGACCTCCCCAAAGAGAATTCTGCAAAATGAGAGAAAAGTCCTTCATGCTTCATTTAGGAAAATACAGCAAATTATATATATTTTGGAAGACCTTGCAACCAAACTTTTTTTCTTTTCTTGCTTTAATCTGATGTGACATTGATCTTTCTAAATATGCACGTGCCATTAGCAACGTAAACATTATTTTAGAAATTAACATCAAAATATATTCCACACATGTCTGCATTTTCCTGAAAGTCACCTTCATAGTGGAATACATGAACTTTGTTAATTGAGCTTCTGATGATAAAGAGGAGAGCTGGAGACCCAAATGGAAGTAGGATGGGGGGGAGAAAAGATGGAGAGACTTGTGTCTTTTACAAATTTCCCCCTGGGGATGAATAAAGTATACATCTATCTATCTGTCTGTTAGTAATCCACCCACGGAGGAGACCAACAGGGAACGAAAGCGAGATCAAGACGAGAGTGTAATGATGTACTTAATAGCTGCTGGTTGTGAACGCTTCACGAAATTGCCACCAACATCAAACAAACATCAGACCATTTGAGAAAACCCTATTAAACCAGCCGAGAGCTCCTTTAAACAAGACAGCAAACTGTTGCTCATTTTGTTTTGTTCCTGCCTTTGCTGCTTCTTAGTGTTACCCAACTACGCATTTCAAATAATCTTTAACCACCAAAGACTGCATGTGACCGTCGCCACTTATAAAACGCCACTTGAGGATCAGGATGAAACTCCCCTGGTTGCTGAGTGCTGCTATAATGATTTTCTTTAGCTTTGGACAGAGTTATTTTCGTCGTTAAGCCCTGCTTCCAATCTTTATGTTAAGTTGATTGATTGTTTGAATTAAAAAACTATAAAAAAAAGAGCCAAAGCTATATATTTCTCAGCAAGAAAGTAAATAAACGTATTTCCCAAAAGGATAGGCTTGACTGTAGGAGGTGGGGAGCATTAACAGCGACTATCACCTTATTAATAGATGTTGGTTCGGGTTTATCCCAATATGAATACAATAAGACGACGCCCACCTCCAGTGGTCGCAGTAATTGTGAGGCGAGTACAGGAGGAAGTCAGGTGACAAAGCGAGGAGATTGGGCAGATGGATGCATCAAACAAACACAGGACTTCATTCATCATTAATCTACCAGATGAGCAACAATCACATGTGCAGAGGGGTACACAGTGGCCGTAATAACCTCACACTTCTCATTAATTGCTGCTCGCTGCATCAGCCCTCTCCACCGCCTCAAGCTCCACCTCCGTATACATTATGATGTTGGTATTGTTGACGTGTGTGTGTGTGTGTGTGTGTGTGTGGTGAGAAAAAGCATCCTTGTTACTCTGATTCTTTGGCACCAAACGGTATAACTATTTGCTATGAATGGGTCCTTGACTTGAATGTGTTCGACTGAACGGATGACTGGTGTTTATTTACAAACCAAAACCATTTTAAATGAACTCTTTATATACAATGGTGGCTCTCCCTTTTTTTCCTTTTGCATGTTAGCAGAGCTTCAACAATTGGAAAACAACTGCAGGCAATTTTACCATATTTTAGGATACAGAGGCAATCCAAACTCAAGCTGGTTCTGTGAAACAGTGTGCAGCGCGAAAAAAATACAGCTAAAATGTTGCAGGAGGGTGAGTTTAGTTAAAAAGGCAATTGATTTGTAGCTGCTATGAACATCACAGCAGCTCTGATAACCGAAAGCAAGGGCAAGTCAGAGAGAGAGAGTGTGAGAGTGTGAGAGAGAGTGTGAGAGAGAGAGAGAGAGAGAGAGAGCGAGAGAGAGCTTGATTTACAGGAGGGTTTGCTGACATGAGGACTGCTGATCCCTTTTGTACTGCTATTTGTCATAACACTGTCGACAAGAGACTACTCTTCACACAGAAAACAAGGACTGGCTGGAATCACATTGTGTACATAATGAGGCATGCACATACTGCTAATACACACTGTGCATACACACTCATCCTCATAAACACACAAACAAACAGAACAGAGGCTAGAAGAGCCACCAGCTACGCTAAATCCTGCTGTCGCTTTCTGTCAATGACATGCCTGCATGGGCTTTTTAAAATGATAATCACTGTAGCTGCAAACAAAGTGTCACCACTTATGTGCATGAGCTCTATTTTTCTATTACACACTTAGTTGTGTAACACTTTAACAGTTGATATGATTTGACATGTTTTTTTTATTTGGTCTTATAAAGACAGTTATGATCCCATTTTGCAATGTTATCATTCTTTGTTAAGCTGCATGTGCGTGAGAATCACGGCACATGCTTGGACCACAAACATTTGGTTTCTGATTCGAATGAAATATATCATAACACACACAAATTGATGATCAAAAGCATGGAGATGGTGTTTGGAGCTTGAAGGTTGATAAGACTTTGTTGCAAAGGCGTCATGAAATGTCTATATGTCTTTATATCTTTGTGAAGACATAACAAAACACGATAAACTGTGCTATGAAGAGTCTTTATTTGAGACCAAATTCTACTTTTTTGATGTAAAAATCTTGCTGAACTATGAGTAGTTCTTCAGGGGACAAAACAACCTACACCAATGATGACAGCTCACGCCATCTGTATAAAAATAAAGCCGTTTGGCATGCAGAGGCTCTTTTTCATAGAAGCTGCTTCTATGACCTCTGGCCCTGATAACTCCCCCATCACACACTTGTCAGAAGCCATTAGCTCCGCGCTTGGTGAAGTCCTCGTCACTGCCATCGCTGCTGGTGAATAGGAGGCTGCTCTGCTTCTGTCCCGGAGACACATTCAACCTCTGAGTGGAGGACGATGGACTTGTCTCCACCACAGCTCCGTCATTGAACGAGGCATTCATGCATGAGAGAAAACTGCAGTTCGATGAAAAGCTGGCTCTCGGGATGCACTTCTGCTCTCTCTGCGTCTGTTTTGCCCCTGTGTTTGCAATCAATCGTCACCCTAATAATTTCCAGAGACTAATATATTGATTGTAAACTAACAAAACCATCGCACTGAGGATCAACTCCCATCTACCTTCAACAGCATTCCACATTGTGCACAACAAGGTCAGATTGGATTTGGTTACGCGGGGCAGAGGGAAAGTGCTGGAATGTGATGTGCATTTTAAAAAACACAGCCCCAACAATAAATGAAGTGTGAAATGAACCTGCATCAGCTAATTGTTTATGGTAATTATACCAAGGCAGAATAGTCAAAGAGTTTGATTTTATTTACCTTTTTGTACTTGCCCAGAAATCGAATTATCCCCAAATTGCTTGAAATAAGTGCAAAACAAGCAACTGAGTCGCCAGTTCACCTGCCAGGAAGAGTTACTGTAGCAGCCACAATGTTGTGTGCATTGCCGCGGACACATGCGCCACTTTCCCAGGAAGTCGTTTCCACCGCATCAATTAGTTTCGCTGCTTCTCAGCTGTGTGTCTGCCGGGCATACTTGACATTAGCGAGTGTCCGGGCGAGAGAGAGAGAGCACGTGCGTGACAAGTATGAGGTTATCGGTAATGTTTTGCCGTGAACGTAGCAGTGCAGTGTTTGTAAACATTATTTTGTCGGTGGATAAATGCTACAACTCCTCAAGGCCCAAGCCAAGTTCTGGTGTCTTGCTTGCCACCTGCGGATTAAAGTGAATGGTGTTAGCCCACGAAGTTAGCAAAATCTTGGGCTCAAATCGAGTAGTTTTTCCCCGCTTGAAAAAAAATCTTTTGATATTCTTTTTTTTTTTAAATGTTACTGTAACTGATCGTCAAAATTCTTGTTGACGATTAACTAATTCACGGTTAATTACAAACATCCGTAGTGGCACCCATAGTCCACAGTCCATGACCCGTTGTCTCGTGACACAAAAAATGAAGGCAAACTTTCCAACAAGTCCTCCAAAGTAAACAATGAACTTGGTTTATCGTTGCCTTTCAAAAGGGATATATTGATCTGGCATCCCGGTTGTCAGAACCTTACAAAACCATCACAAAGTGGCTGATGTAGGAAAGTTTGCTTTGTTTAGTCACAAACACTACTTGGTTAAGTTTAGGGAAATATGAGGGTGATAGAAAAGAAGACAGAAAATGAAGGTTTAAAGAAGACATTGTTGACTTTTTGTCTTGCATGTAAAAGTCAAACCCAACTGTGCTCCCTGACCTCTTTGATATGAGGTTGTGATGTGCTTCATCACACCTCGCATCCAAGAGTAACATTCTCAAGGATGCTTTTGGTCTGTGCATTACCGCCGCTAATTAGCATACCATCATTCTGCATGGAGAGATCTAAAAGTATATCCATGAAGTCACTCCGCCCTCTAGAAATGTTTCATGAAAACATTGATCTGTCCCGTTTGATTTGACAACACATGGGATGCGCTGGTGAGCAGGCAGTGTCAGACTTCCTCTACATTTGGTGACCGATTTTAGCATTTTATAATTTGGATTATGTTTATCCTTCAGAGAGAAAAACGCCATCGATTAACCAGTGGACTAGTAACAGCAGGATGCCGCCGGGGATAGGATGGAGAGCTCGGCTTTGCTAATGCAGCCTGGGGCCTCACTGTCTCAGCTGTTAGCGGTGGACCCACAGCGGGTCCCCGGTGGCGTGCGGCAGCCAACGTGATGCTGCAATTCGCTCACCCGGGAGTCGGGACTGGATCCCGGTATGGCCGACGGACTGCAGCACACCCGTCAACCCCCCTTGGACTGACAGGCTTCTAGTGACACATCACTCACACACACACACACACACACTCTGTTCTCTCTTTCTCTCAAAAGCATTGACAATGGACCCGTCTGTGAAAAACACGAATATCCAAATCCCAATATTGAAAACTAAATACATGCCCAAGGAACACATATCCGAAGAGTCAAATATTCGGGTCCAGCCCTAATTGTAAGATCACACCTCTGCAGTCTATTCTCGCAAATATGTTTGCATGTAATTGAAACACTAATCACTCTGTAATTACAATAGAATACTGCGTACGTCACACCACGACAATGTAATAGCCAGTGGGCGGACAGGAGAAAAGAGAGAAGAAAACATGGGAGATGAGGCGTGACATAAAAGTTATCGCCCATGAAGAAGAAGAAAGGAGGAGCTGACATTTTGACGAATATGCTGCTGTCTGTGGAAATGGCTCGACTACAGAACTCATGGAGCAAAAGCTTCTCGAGTTCCCAAGAACGATTTCACAACCCCACAAGCTCCTAAATTATGAAATGAAACATGCTTTTGTTCATTTTACATCCATTTCCACCTCTGTAGGAGCTGGAACTGCAGAAACATATTTCTAATTTGAACTTGTGCTATCAGCATGAACAAGTAGAGCATTCAATGAAGAAATGCTGTTCACTGATGACGTTGTGTCTCTTTCAGACGTACCCAGGTGTACAGTATATGGTGGACGAGGAAACATGCAACCAGCTGACTGCTCTCGGTATAAAATAAAAAAAGACACAAAGCTTTGAGGAGATTTTCCATCCTTGCCAGGAGAAGACAAAGAATGAAAGAATGAAATAAATAAATTGCTGAGGAAGTGATGTTATTCGTGCTTTTCCTGTCTTTCTTTGAAAAACCTCCATGATGACTGATATAACAGGTGCAATTCCAGTCAAAGTAATATTCTTAAGTGCCTCCTTTTCCTGGTTTTCACTGCTTTGGAATCCGCTGAATCCATTAATCCATTGCATCATCTCTTTCTCTTTCATTTTTTTGTGTCATGGAGGACTTGCAGTTTGAAAATGACATCTTTTACAATGATTCACAGAACACCGCTGTGACAGCAAGCTGTAATTCTCTAAGCTTTTAAATCGGTCCTTTTTAAACGCAGTCCAGACAGAAGATGAAAGGTTATTAGTGTAAAAATCAAACACTTTAAAACTCCTACTCTGATTAATACTCCATTCAAATTTCCATTTTTTTTAAATTATGATTAGAAATGGCTACAAGCTGTTCCGGTGCAGTGACCAGCCTGCAGGGGGGGATAAAGCTCTGGTTCCTCTCATGTCACCTCCTCTGTACTAAAACTCCTCCAGCCCCCCCCCCCCCCCCCCCCCCCCCGCTTCATCCCCGACTCCCTCTCTTCTGCCCCCTGACGGGAAAGGCCAACTGAGCTCTGGAGAATATTTATGAGCGAGGGAGAGCAATTGGTTTGAGATCATTCGACGAGGGAGGGAGGGAGAGAAAGAAGAGGGGGGTGGTGAGAGGAACTGAGACAAAGCAAAAAGGACAATAGAGATAGACGTGGAGATAAAGACGTGGAGATAAAGGCTGTTTATCTTCTGTTTTTATTAATACTCCTTTTAACCTGGTGGTTAATTAAAATGTTAATTAAAATCGATCTCAGTATGCGTATGTGCTTGCATACATATAGGATGAGTCTTTCTACAGCTGCAAGGACCAAAAATGTGCACAAGCATACGGAAAACAATTCAACCCAAGGATATTTTGTCTTCTCCTCAGCTCTACAAGGGACCAGTTTGGGTTTTGGACTTGGATTGCAACACGTAGCGGTGACAGTTCAAGAGCCAATAATAAGACTTTTACAGTTCCATAAAGGGTCGTATACGTGTCTGCAAGAAGCAGAGCAGTGTTGAGGATCAACACGAATGACCCAAAGTCTTTTTTTTTTTAGCCAGATTTCTCTGGCTTTCAGAATTCATGAGTCTGTTTTTGAACAAAAAAAAAACTGCGCAGCCCGTTGCATTATGAAGGCAGTAGAAAGGCATCTCTTCACTTCTCAACTGGCATCCTCGACTGCTCAGCGATGAATGACGGCGCTTCAGGTGCAAGATATTTAAAGCCTGCAAAGACTTGTTATTCAAGGCAGGGACAGCCAATGACAATGCAGGAGCATTATTCCACTTTTCGACATGGTAATATTCTGCCCGTTCACTTGAGTTTCTATTTGGTTTTTGCTCTAATTGGTCAGCTTGCTTTTCTTCAGAGGAAACCGAAAAGGCCACCGTAGCTCAAGGGAAAAGGAGGGTTTTAGACTTGTCAAGCTTTCATTTCTGGATATTTGCTGACAAGGGTCAATCGTAGTTAGTAGCCATACTCAAGGTTACAGAATGATTTAAAAAACAAAAAAAGGTCTCATGCTCAAGTCTTGGCAATGAAATTGGTCAGGCAATGTCCGTGTGAGTTTTAGTAATGTAAAACTGTGAATCGTGTGGGAGAGAGGGAGGTATAGAGACATCCTGAGAGACAGCAAGAAGAGGCCAGCAGCGAGGGAGGAAGTGATGGATGTGAGGAAGCCAACAGCGCTACAGTCTCTATCTGTGCCTGCATTGTCACTCCTGTCAGCAGCTAAATGCCAGTGTCAGTCAAACCTCTGTTCGACTGGCATCAGACCCTCCACGTCACGGCTGCGTACGCTCCGCCAGCATCGTTCTCATCAACGGGTATCACAACACTTACCTGGCACAACACACCGGCACAAATACAGACACTGCAAGTAATGCACGCCCAGTCACGGTTTAGCTCATTGTTGTTGTCTGAAAACAGTATAGGCTGCATCAACGTTTCATGAAATTAGAAAACCAACATTGTTTCCGGGCTAATCTACATTAAAAAAGCTATTTGCAAAGGTTTTACTAGATCAGAGACATTTCTTAACCTCTAGAGAACCACGTCACCCTCAAGCCAAAAGAAGAAAGTATTCAAAATCCACTGATGAGGGCAATTTGTAAAATAAACATGTACACACACATCGTTTCTATCCTGCAGAGAAAACTCTGTGTATGGATGTGTGTTGGTATTTGTATGGCCAGTGAACTTTTGGTGGACTGTGAGACGCAAGACTTAGAACGACGTCTACTTTGAAACAGCGTACATGGTGTGTGTACTATTGCATACCATATATCTGATTGACAACAAAATGGGCAACTGCCTCATATCCTGTGAACTCATACAGCGGGGTTTGTTTGCATGGAATCCTGTTATTTCTCTCTCCTGTCTCAAACTACGGAAGAGAAATGTTTTCCGTCGCAAGCTTTCAAACAATACCCTGCTGCTTTCCAGCGCACACCCACTGTACTTCACACCACACACATCTGAAGCCATCCTGTCTACCCACTGTCACACATCAACTAGCTCAGTCAGATATCTGTTACGTCCCGCTGCTTTGCCCAAACCCCTCCTGCGGTATCTCCACTTTGAGTTTCCACTGATATGCAGCATTCTGAGGGTTTGTATCAAACTCAAACCATATGTCTCTGCAGCCCACAAAAAAAGAGGAAGCAGCCAGTCGCACCCAAAGAAACTGTCACATGCAGCGCTTTCATTTGTATGCTAAACTCCACTAAGTAATCGCTTTATCCCACTTTTCCACCTACTGAATGTGCATCTTTTATAGTCCAAACAAAAGTATGATGTAATATATTTCCTATGCTGTAAAAAATGCCTATTTTCCTCCAGACAATCGAGCTTTAAGGAATTACACAACATCTCTGCATTTGGTTCATTTAACAATCAACCTTCCGCTCAGGCAACTCAGCCTTGCAGACAGGCATCCCTTACCCAGCCGCTTACGGTCTCTCACCTGTATATCTTGTACTTGGTGGTGAATCCTTGTTGGTAGCGCTCTGTGAAATCAACAAACTCCTGGGAGTGGTGAAAAGGACCCTTGTCCGAAAGGAGCCAGCGCAGTGGGCCTGTGGCGCCGCTGAAGCCAGCCCCGACAGGGTCCGCCGCCCTGGCCCCTACTGACACCCAGCTCTGGAGCAGGCTTAGTGTTAACCACTTCCATAGAAACATGAGGGCCGTCAGTCTAATGGAGATGCACGGGCCACTCATGCTGCTTCCCCCGGCCCCGGTGACTCCTCATTCTCCCTGCACTCTGGATGAGTCCTGCCGGGAGGAGAAAGGGGAGGAAGAGGGAGAGGAGTTGAAGCAGGGCAGACACAGAGAACGATAAGGTTGTAATTGTGGTTTGGGCGTGAGTGGGATGTAGATAAACTGAGAACGCTGCAATTCTCCAGTGTTACTGGGTCAAAAAAGATGACAAAAGGTCATTAGTTTTAGAGAGTGTCTACATTGTTTTTAATGTAGATCAATAAGTAAATCATATATTAAAATGATTTGCTCGAAATGTAAATTGGTTGTTAGAAAAAGTGCAATGTGTCAAATTCTGTTATTGTTTTAATATGATGAATTTTTTACCTTATTTTGTAAGCCCGTGACTGTTCAGAAGTAGTCCCCGCAAAATCCCCTGATAGGACCGTGAAGTTGGGTTCAGCGCATGGACGCGGCGACATTGGCAAAGGACTTTTTTTTTGTTGTCTCGGGGATTAGTAGCGCCACAAATGCAAACAGACGCACAACCTCCTCAGAGCGCGCTCGTGTCCTCTTTATCACAGTGGCATATTTCCGGCGGAGAGCTTCAAACGCTGCGCAATAGGTCGTGTAGGTCCAATCCAGCGGAATGAGTCGCAGCGCACACGATGCGTCTAGAGCGCACAGTCTCAAGCATTCCAGGTAGAACCAATTATTTAAACACAACAGTAGATTTTGGAATCAGGTAATGCGCATGAGAGGAGCGACCCTAGTTGCTCCTCTAACTCATTTCTGCTCTTTTTTTGGAAATGACCGCTGACATAGCTGCTGACGGTGCCTGGGCTCCCAGCGCACTGAACGTGTGAATGACATTCGTCTCTCTCTCTCTCTCTCTCTCTCTCTCTCTCTCTCTCTCTCTCTCTCTCTCTCTCTCTCTCTCTCTCTCTCTCTCTCTCTCTCTCTCTCTCTCTCTCTCTCTCTCTCTCTCTCTCTCGAGCACACTCCCGGTTGGCTGAGACGTAAATGGAGGACGGGGGGGGGGTTAGATGAGCCGATGGTCAGAGGAGAGACATCCTGAGAGACAGCAAGAAGAGGCCAGCAGAGAGGCAGATGTCTCATTTTAGAAACCTTCAGCATTCAGATAAAAAAAAAGATGAAACTTCAAAATGTATTTGTGAAAAGTTGAGTTTTTCAAGAAAAATTGAGAAACGGTCCTTACAATGTAATTGAATATTCAAGGATCTATGCGATGTAGAGTCAGTCTGCTAATTGTAAATTGTTAAAACAGATATTATCTTAGTGTAAATGAATCTTTAACAGTTGAAATCATTTTAATGATGGCTGTGCTGATGATGATCACGACGAGGAGAGGGTGTATCCAGCCCCCTGCAGTTATTCTCGTTATTTTATTTGCCCTCTTCCTCCTTTCTTCCTGCAAACTTAATTACATTTGCTCTATCCCTGCTCCTTTCGAGCGCCTGTGCGTCGGACACTGAGCGCGGATCAGAGAGGCAGAGAGCGGGCGAACGAAGGGAGGGATATGTGCTGCCTTTCAGCTTTTCTGCAGACGTTCAAAGGGAGGCTTTATACAGGGATTGGATTACAGAAATGAACACCATTGAGTCGCGAGATTCACTGGCTCCCAAACTCAAAGAGAAACTGGAATCCCGTGGCATAGCGACTTTCAGATTCTGCAGTGAAAGAATGAGTTGATTTGGCACGGTTTCATCATCATGTCTTGGGATTGGGTGGCTTTTCTTCTGACCCTACATGCCTTAAAGCCACGACGACTTGAGAAGGACAACTTGGAACATTCTATAGTGTCGTTTGTTTGATGAGGATTTTCAACTTTTGTTTTAAGCTGCATTGTAGCTGGCCATTTAAAGCGTGTCTGCAGGCAGAGGTTAAAGTTTCTTTTTTTCTTAAGTTTTGAATAAAAGATGGAGTAAGTGTCACAGCTCATTACTTACATGGATTCACAGTGCATTTTAGGCCGTTTTTAGAACAATGTTTTCAGGTTTCAGAGCCCTAAAACGAGCAGAGTGGAAACACTCTTTAAATAAATCATTTATCAATGTGCTACGTTTGCATGTGTATTATGATGTGCTCACAATCAACTGTGATTATTTATTTATTTTAGTTTATTATTGATGGAACATAGGGATGTCCATGAAGACTGGATGTGAACCAACCAACATAGTACAAGATAAAAAACAAAGGGAATGCCACAGCAAAGTGCTCATTATGGTACCAGATAGATGCAGGAAGGATACAAGTCTCAGCTGCTGAGCAGTGAACAATAACAAGGAGTCATCCTTATACGCTCTTTCAGGCCGCAGTATCAAAAGGTTTTGATAATAAGCACAGGCGATGCCCTCTTCTGGACTTTATTTCAGGCCAATCAGGATGCCAATCAGGATGTGCCTAGGATACATGCAAACACCAGTGTTTATAGAACTGGGGTTACAATATCTTAACTTTTGTCATAACTCACCCAGGCTCAGCCCTCTACTGGATTATATGGGTACAGTGGGTGGTGCCTGATGAACGCATGCCCTGCTGCTTCATAACGTCAACCCAACCACACTGATCCTGACCGACTGCAGACCACCTACTCTTTTATAACCTCTGCAACCTAGGAGATGTAGAGGGCCCCACCGTCCCAGCTAGTAACTGAACTGGTTAAAGTCATGGCCTAACCCTGAGGTGAAAACGAGAAGCTGTAGACACCCTTCAGACCACAGTCCCAGGTCATCAATGAGCACCATTCCTGTTTCTTTCCAGCAAGCACAGATCCTGAAAAGGATCTGTGTTCTAGACTTAGCCATGGCAATGAGGTCTTTAAGATACAATAAGACCCCCATGTCCTGATTGCGCAGCAGCTGAAGTGCAGTGTCCACACTGCTGCTGAAGGTGCTGGGGGCCAGGGCATAGCCAAATGACAACTTGCTAGAAAGGTCTGCAAGGGGGGCTGAGGTGAGCTGGAGACTTGGGTGATGATTGTCGTTAGGTTCAACGCAACGAGGAGCTACTTTCACTGTTATCACAGCCTTTTAAGCCATAAATTACACACAGCATGAGAGGGGCTTATGCATCGGAATTTACATAGATCTATGGATAAGTATCGTGACACAACACTTTTTTTGTCCGGCACCCAGGCCAGGCGCCAGGATAACGTGACGAGGGGGCTGCTCATACTAATTAAATTATTTGATTCAACCATGCAATAGTCTTAGAAAGGCTGAATAAAAACAAGAACATAAGACTATAGTCTCAAAATCGAAGAATATATTCATTAATCAGAGCACTCACCTGAGAAAGTAGCACTAGCAGAGCACTAAAATATGTTCTGAATTCATTTATTTAACGATTCTCAAAATATGCTCGGGGAGGCCGTAGAAAGCTATTTGCAGCTCTTTCGCTCTCACTCAGTCTTTTTACAACCACAAAAAGCAAATAGAAACTAAACTAAGTCTGTCCATCTGTGGATATTCTCAACTCAATATAAGTTTTACGGAAAGCACCGCACCTACACATGCGCCGCCACCCTCTATAAAATAGAAACGGCGTTGTCCGTGGTTCTGAAACAGCTAAATGAGCATGCGCCTTTAGCAAAAAGGCACATGTACATTTAGCTGTTTCAGATTAACCCATCTAATCTAACAGAAACAACAGGCAAAGCCTGTTTACTTTGAAATGTACAGAAGAAACAACAGCCAAAAAAACAAACATCCTCTGTTTTTCAACCTTTTCTGACCCTCAGTACATTCTTACATTAAAAAGATCCAAAAAAGTTACAAAATGAATCATATATGCTGCCACTTTAATGACAAGTCTCAGTGTGAAACCTGGGCCCGATTAGATGAACACAAAGCTGATATCCTGGCAGAAACTGAGAAAAGGCTCTTCCTCAACAGCTCTCAGTCTCTCTCTGTTTTCAGTTGAGAGTCTTGTCACAATGGCACATTTTTTTGCAGCAACTAAATACTGTTTTTTTGGACCGATTAAGTGAAATTGGACACTTTCCCACAGCACACCTGCCAATCTCTCTGTGGTTGAAAATCACTGCTGTACACAACCAAAACACTGCCGCAAGTCTAAAACAACATCAAATTCATTATTACGAGTCAACACTCAGGAGATACACATCTTATACACACACAGACGGCCGGGCTGTGCAATGCCTTGCATGCCCTGTTTGGCTCGTTTATCAGACTCCAAAAGCTACCTGGGCTGCAGCCCCCCTTGTCCCCCCGCTTCCGTGCTCTATGCTTAAAGCTACACTAATGGATATGTTTTCCATTCCATCAAATGACATGTGAAAGTGGTCATTCATACCAACAAACCTACAAGTCATGTTCCAATCTCTGAGCTTTTTAGCATCTACCTGCTCATTATTTTCATGATAACCTTACTGCCAGCACTTGGCAGACAGACAAAGTTAGCGACCAGCTGGTGAACACAGTGGACCATTTAGCAGCTAAAGAGCAAGATAGTTCCCTCAGGAGTTGGGGATAAACCAGATCAGAGCTAAAAGGAGGGTGAACATTGGACATTTGTCTGCCAGGTGACCAGAAACTACATTATTGAATGCTAATATATGTATGTGTGTCAGCTGGCTATGAAGATGTACAACCATTTGAGACATTCAACCTATTACTAATATATCAGTAATAATGTGTCAATGTCGTGTTTACTGCTTCTTGCACCGCCCTCAAGTGGCCAAAAAAGAAAATGCAGCTTTAATTACAATTTTGCAGTATTTTCATGTTGAGCTACTTTACGTTTATTTTCAGAGGTTCACTTTGCAAACTAGTTTAAAATATTAAACAATAGCAAAATACGATGCATCGTAATACATTGAACTATCAAAAGGTTTATTGTACATAAAATATATATTAGCTTCACCATGAACAGCTGCATGACTAAATGATCTTTATGCTCTGCATAACTGTCATTTTGTACGTAGGATTTTCAATTGTAATGAGGTATTTTTTGGACTTTGGTACTGCTACTCGTCCACCACGAACAACTTCACATGAAATAAAAGTGATAAATGTTTTATTATAAAACATTTATCATCCACTTCATCTCACCTCATCATCAAAGACATTTGAAATTGCTCAGCATGCATTGGATCAGGATGAACACAGACAAAGAGAAATTCACATTCAGATTCACACATGCCGACAATTCCGATTCTTCCATCAACATGACTTGCATTTTTTTTAAGGCAGCAGAATGAACTGGCATGCAGCAATCTCTCTCATTCTTCCTATTGTGAAGCAACGTTGTGCGCCACTGAGCCACCGTGCGGTCCAGCAATCATCACGCACAGCTAAATAATAACAACCTGCAAATGGTCTGGTGTCGACAAACAGCTGGAACACAGACCACCGACTGAGGTCTCGACTCTGCGCCAGTGTGTGTGTCTGTGTGTAACCTTAGCGAGTGGCGAAGAGGACCGAGGCAGTTGCATTTACTCAGCACTGAGACAGATAGTCATTAGGGGAGGTAAACATTCACTTAAGCCTGAGCGTGCTCATTGATGCCACTCAAGGGTCTTTGTGAGGAGTGATCAGGGAACAGAGTGAAGCTGAGGTTTTAATTAGCCTGAAAACCTGACAGCCTTTGTCAGTGCTTTGTCACAGCAGTGTTGGCTTTACTTGTTTTTTTCCTGGTGAGCGGTAGGACGGGAAAAATGCATGTGTTTGACACTTTTATAATGCTAGATGAAATACACGCCTCACTGTACTCCCAAGCAGGTGTGTTTATGCACACAAATACATCTTCAAAGTTATCTCCGCCTATGAGCTTTGATGGATAAGACACTGCATCTTCTTTGTTTGGATAAGTGGTGCAGGATGCCCATTAACTGCTTCTATGTCTCTATGAATGATAAACTGCTTCAAGTGAATTGTGAAAAAAGATAGCCAATCATCCTCACTTAATATTGACCACAGTACATATCTCAGTGCGGTCAGAGGCGTATATAATGTGATGATCAGAAGAGCCAATAATGCTTTAATTAATCAGGACTATTACTGATTGCTCATCTGGGTCACCAAACTCAGCATTAATCATCTTAAGAAAATGCTGAGCTTCTTTAAAACTCAAGCAGGATTGCACAAGTTGACTATTCTGTAATTGTTTTTGGTACCAAGGACGAACAATTGAAAATCACCACTCAGCTTCAGTCACTGATGTTAAAACCCACAAACCAAGCCAGAAATCTAGGTGTAGTTATGGATTCAGACCTCAACCTGAACAGCCATATCAAGACAATTACAAAATCAGCCTACTATCACCTGAAGAATATATCAAGGATTAGAGGACTTATGTCTCAACAGGATTTGGAAAAACTTGTCCACGCATTTATCTTCAGCAGACTGGACTACTGTAACGGTGTGTTTACAGGTCTCTGTAAAAAATCCGTCAGAAAGCTGCAGCTGATTCAGAACGCTGCAGCTCGAGTCCTCACTAAGACCAGGAGGGTGGACCACATCACTCCAGTTCTGAGGTCTTTGCACTGGCTTCCTGTCCAACAAAGAATTGACTTTAAAATCCTGCTGTTGGTTTACAAAGCACTGAATGGTTTAGGGCCAAAATACATCTCTGATCTGCTGCTACCTTATGAACCATCCTGACCCCTCAGGTCGTCTGGGACCGGTCTACTTTCTGTTCCCAGAGTCAGAACTAAACATGGAGAAGCAGCGTTCAGTTTTTCTGCTCCACATATCTGGAACAAAGTCCCAGAAAGCTGCAGGTCTGCTGAGACCCTCAGCTCATTTAAATCAAGATTGAAGACTTTTCTGTTTGCTGCTGCCTTTAATTGAACCACGTTCAATTAATATAAATCAATTTCCTGCATTTCTGTATTTTACTACTGCATTTTATTTCTTACACTGTTTTTTAATTGTTTTTGAAATCTCCTTTTCTTTTGCCTTGTGTTTTGATGCTTTTAATGGTTTTATGTGAAGCACTTTGAATTACCTTGTTGTTGAAATGTGCTATACAAATGAACTTGCCTTGCCTTGCCTATTCAAGTTTTTTGGAGGGTTTACAATTAATACCGTTTTTTCTAATTAACTGTCTGGTTCACTGTGAGGTCTTCTGAAAAGTGAATAAAATGCGGAAGTCTCTTACACTTGCATTATCTCTAATGGCCATCAGGGGGCGACTCCCTCTGGTTGCAAAAAATTATTCTGAACGTACAGACAGCCCTTTCTCATTCCAAGGGCGTCAAATACTGACCCTTCGGCATCTATATGAGATGCACCAGGCTTTCAATTCACTGTAATGTAAACCCATCCGTGTCATTATGCTTAAGGAGTGGGATGAAGTACCATGAAGACTGCAAACACATATACAGGGTGGGTGTGAGGTTTCCCATGTGAAACCAACAACTTTTCGTTTGACTTTGTGTTTACGAAGTTAAGTTTCACTTTCACTTTACGAACGTAGTATTTTTTTATCCAAAGCAGGATTTTTCTTCCTGAACCTAATTATTTCGTGTTTTTGTATGAATTCACAATTGTGACCATAGTGGAATGTCATAGTTTGACATGGTGGGCTACCTACTGCATTAGGAAGTGTCAGTATGTGGCGAGTTAGGATGAGAACAGGTTGGCATAGAAGTTCATGAGAAAATGACCCTACTTCTCACTTGATTTATAACCTAAGTAGGAATTTGTAAACATGAGTTTACAGACTCAACCGTTTTAAATCTTCATTTGGTAAATGATGGTCCCATTTAGAGTAAAATAGACAGTCAAGAAGGGTAATGCTAAAGGTCAGTTCATCTCATACAGACAACAAAGTGTGCCTTGTGCATCGATACCAAAACGCTGAGGGCCACTGCCAAAGTGTTGGTATTTGACACACTGTTGGTCAATGTTGGCAATGCCCTAAAACAAAGATGGTGACGTTGAAAATGCCAAAAGCCAGACTTCAAAACATATTCCACAAACCAATGGGTGTTGTAGCAGTGAAGACGTCCACTTCTTATATTAGGTCTATATTTCAGACACGTCATTGCATTGCACACAGATAGTTAATAGATCAATCCTGCATGTCTGTTTCAGTGCTTCATTGTAGATCTTGGCCATGGCTTCCGTGCATTATACATATTCTTTCATTGTCATACATGCTCTTTTTTTCACTGTGCATGTATAAATATTTTACTCGATTGACATGTTAAAACCACATCCTGTGATGGTTTTTATATTCCAGAATATGTTTCATTCTCCTCTCTGTCTGTGCACACAGAAATTACTGTATATCAGGTTAGGGTATGCCTTTACTTTTTCTCTAGTACTTAATTATTCCTACATTTGGACATGTGTGAACATTCTATGCATTTTGTGAGGAGAAAGTCTGCATTCTGTCGTGTGAAAATACATAAACACAAATATCCGCAGAGTCCTCACCTGCCATCAGCAAAAACAGATGTTTGATGACACCCTGTAAACCCATTATACTGTATATAATTATATTCAAAACATGTGAATGTGACTGTATTGGCAATATGTGTATCTGCATGCATCTATGTGCAACGATCCAATATGCCACAACAAGATCCAATTTCTATTATTGTGCATCATCATAATTATATTACTTAACATTTGTATTATTCATGTTCTTGTTTCACATTGTCAAATTTGTTTCATACCTGCCAGCAATGTTTATTCTACATACATTTTGCAATTTTTTTGAATGATACATTTTCAACTGGGTAATTTCTGTTATCATGTATGTTCTTCATAGGTTGTTCATATTTTTCATTGTTATTCATTTTCATTTATATGTTGTCTTTTGTTTTATGCTTGTTTTACAGTTTCCATTACCCATTCATGCAAATAGAGTATATTGGCAGCAGGAGAGAGCGAGAGAGAGAGAAAGAAAAATATTATTGTATGTAACTCTGTCCACAGAGGGACAGGTTCATACCCCTCTTACAGCCTCCCCAGATGTTCACCCTCTCCCTGTGGTTGCCTCTCTCATTGAATGAATCAGATATTCAGTCAAAAATGCCGGTGAGTTTGTGTGCGTTCATGCATGTGTGCTTGCACGCATGTGTGTGTATATATGATATGATATGATATGATAAGGAGTCTGTGTGGAATCATTTCCCGCCGTTAATGCTTGTAGACGTCTCACCTCACCAGGGAGTGGAGTTCATTTGCAGGAGCAAAATTGTTTTTTGCAAATGTGACCGCTCCAGTTGAAAAACCATTAACTTCAGAGATTGAAATATATACTGTGTTGCACAGTAAAGGGTAAACATTATTGCATTTTTATTGAATGAGAAAACAGTGGACTAACAAGCAGACGGCAAACTCCAGCATGTCTGGCTTTCAAGATGTGCTTATAGCAATTACACTATATTCTTGCTCTCGTCAGGGATTCTGGGCATAAAAGTGAAGCAGGTATTGACACAATTGTCCAAATTGTTGATCAGATGTTCCATTCACCCACTACCAATGTGCACGGCACAAAAAGCTGAGAATACAGAGCAGAGTTTTACCAGCTTGGGGTTTATCAGCGTTGTTTTCTCATTGTGGGGACTCTTGCTGGTTACCTGAAGCTATATTTTTCTAACCCTAGGTACCATGACCTGAACACAAAAGAGCATGCCTGGAGTCAAATTAGTGCGGTACTGGAAATTTCGGGTGACTGGTTACTAATAACTAATAGGTAGTTCGTGGTTTGTCATTGTGTGGTTGCCTCGAAACAATAAAAAAAGATCGGGCAACAAAAAGACAGTTTGGTGCGCCTCATGTTTCCCACCTGTAAAATGCGCTCCATTTGATCAGGACCTATGTCTGCTTTGTAGGAGTTTAGAAGTCTGACATCCCTCCTTTACACAATCGTTATCCTCTCATGGACTGCAGCATTAGTGGCTGTTCATTCCTCCGTATGATGATTGATTTTTAAAGTGTGTGGTGCAGCTTTACTTCTAACAACATCAGCTCATGATGGAGCTTTGGATTTTACCACAACACAGTGATCATGTACTTATTTTTACAGAAATTGTTATTCAAATTGTTATCATTCAAAAAGAAAAAGAAAAAAAAAAATATATATATATATATATAAAGCCTATGCAACCACAGTCGGTCCTGAAAAGTTAAAAAATCAGTTTAAGAACACTAATGTGATTTAACCAATTTCTTTATTAATGATCACCTGAATAAATGTTCATTTGCAATTGTTCAACATTTGGTTATTGGCTGAAATATCCCTTTAATGTAATGCATATACATAAATAAACAAACAAACGGTGTCTTATCTGCCTGTCTAATGCCCCCCAATAGCTCCTCTTTTTTGCTTAGCAACCAGTTTAATCTTTGTCCAACTGGGCTGAATGTTCTTAAGGGTCTCATAAAACATGGTAAGAAAGCTTATCAGACCTAGCAGAATGCTTGGCTGGCATTACCCATTGTATAAACCTTGTTAGCGTTATGTTGTCCTCCCTCTTCTGTTTTTACCTGTTTTATAGTTATTCCCCCTTGATGCTGGTCTGCATTTGCAGGGCGGGGGGGGGGGGGGGGGGCAAGGACGATTCATTCCCTCTGGGGAACGAAAAGCAAACAATTCAGCAGTGATAGAGAGACTTTTACCGGAAAAAATACAGTCTGAGTAGGACATTGTCTCGGTTTATAGAGAACATAGGTCAGGGATAGACTTTGCCCAGCCTCTGCCTGTGGCGACTTGCTGCTGATAAATGACCTCAGCCAACAGCCTCCAGTCTTGTGCAGAGTCCAGCTGAAAGACCCAAGAGGTCTGCTCCAATCCTCTCCACGCGGCGAACACATTGTATACAAGACTGATTGGATTCGCTGTTGCTCACTCATTGTGTAGCTGTGATCAGACTATGCAAATGGCCCAACTGGCTTAGTACAATCAGTCCGTTTTGCACTCCTGTGACACACTCAAAGGACTAAAACACTCCAAAATCTATTTTATTACCAGATTTAAGTCAGTCTGAGCCGTGAATATGGTATTATTTATATATAAGAAGGTTCCAAACAGGATACAAATTGCCATTTAATTACTCAGATACTCTTAAATAATTAGCTGTTAGCATAACAATGGGGCGTTGGGGGTTAAAAGTTCTATATCTAGTTCATTATTTTTCTTAAATGTTTTTAGCTGCATGATCCATATTTTAGAAAACCTTTTAGCCGCTGAACTTAAGCTAATATTATGCACAGAAATCACAATTTCCCAAGGTACTTGTTTAGTCAGCGCAAAAGAGATTTATGTACAACTCATAAAAACAGCTTATTTTCACATTTGAGAAGAGTATTGTGGGAAAGCAAGTGTGTTTGTGCTGTTAAATGTCTTGAATAATGATCAGTTATCCAAATTGTTGTCGATGAAATTTCTGTCAATCAACTAATTGTTTCAGCCTACATTGAACACATTCAAATGGTTAAAGCAGCACTTACAGATATTTTGAGATAAAAAATGGATCAAACGATCACTGAAAATGATCACCAACTCTATAGTTCCCTTCAGCTCTGCAAAGCATTCATCTTAATTTTTGGTTTTGGTTTTAACAGCCCACAACTTTAATGTTTAAATGTTCCCACATCTGTCATTATCCTCATTTAGAGCTGCAGCAGGCGATTGTTTTAAGTGAAAAATCTGCCCAGCACTGAATTGCGAACAGAAAAAGCCATCCCAACTCATCACATACCGACACTTAGTCAGTAACCTTTGCGTCACTTTCTTATTAACTGGGTAGCCCAGCACATCAAACTGTGATACTCCACAATGGTTACAATAAACAAGTGGGTAACATTGTGAATTCAATCAAAAACACATGCTTTGGATTTAGACCACAAAACCAATTAGAAAGGTTTCGGACAAAGTTCACGGCAGGGCACAAAATAAGTATGTAAACCGAGTAAAACAAACCTAACATATAGAGGGAAAACATGTTACTTCATAATAATTTAACAACCCTTTGGGACAAGGACACCAGTCTCAAACATCGGTCTCCTGGTTGCAAGTCCTGCGTTCGTTTTTACAATTTGTGCACTTACTCAAAAGCCGTTAGACTAATAGAGATATTAAAGGGTGCCTCGTGCATCGGTATCAGACTAAAGATGCCATGACAACTTAATATGGTGATAATAGCCCAATGCTGTACTTACTCATTGTTTGGAGCGTGGGGCCAGCAGAATAACTGGAATATAATTGAGGGATGCAAATTTACAATGTGAATCTTTTACTCGTCCTCTTAATTCTACCAATGCAGCTTGGCCCAGCTTGGTAGTCAATAAAATAAATACCAAAGGAGCGACTTCTGTCACAGGATTTTATCACATCTGACTAATAAGTGGATGTCATGTTCATAGTTTTAAAATTTGGAAGATTGTGCTCACAAAAAAATGGCATGATCTAGCAGGCTCACCAGAGCACTGTGAGAGGGGGAATCTAGGAGATAATGAGGTAAATATTGGACTTTTGAATACTTTCGATTGTGCTGCACAAGATGTTTGCAGTAATTTCATGCTCAGTGTTTGCTCACATTCGATCTCATACGATCCTGTTGTGGGTCAACTGAGGAGTCGCATCAGCTAACTCTTTAATTTATCACAACACGCAAACCTAAACCAGTGGCGAGATTGAAGATTTTCACAGTAAACTAATAACTTTCATTGTTCATATTGGATTTAACTTTCTCTTCTCACATTGATTTTGTAAAGTAGTCATAGCAGATGAATTAAATAATAATTGTAGACTATTATCTTAACACATTGTGGGTATAGCTCAGTCATTTGCTGCAGGCCATATTTGAGATAATTCAGTGGCTGAGGAATGTATTAGAATCTTAATAGAGAGGAGTTATTGAGTTTTTTCTGACGGTACTACATGCTAAAGCTGTGCATATTGCAAACACAACATCATATCCATTGTGTCCCGCTCAAATATGTCTCATACAATGTGCATCATTCATAGATGTCTATATCTTTGCTGTTTTTATGCTGTGTGCATCCATTTAGAAAGAGAAATTCCTCCCTGAGTTATATCTGTGAATTGATTTTGATAGTGCTTCTCATATGGAACAACATAATACCATCATTTTATCAGAGACCATATGTCCCTGCAATGCTGCAATTACACAGCAGTGAGATTTTAAACAGCAGACAACAGACTGCAGAGAGATTTAATGGAATGACTGCAGATGGACGAGTGGTTAGAGCTAATGCAGCAGTAAGACAGACTGAACTGGTTAAATATAGTATCAGTGTGTGTGTATGTGTGGCAGTTCATGTCACAGACTGTGTGTGTTTGACTGTGAGGCACGGCCAGATGCTGTTTTGGGACAAGCTGGAGAATAAAAGGCTTTGCTCTCTAAGGCCTCATCAGCTGCCATCAACACTAGGACAGTCCAGAGAAAACCAAATGACATGTGATCACAAACACTTAACGAATAAATGGAATGGTGTGAGTTCAGGGTTTTGCTGGAAAATGACTGACACCGGGGGAGGCTACAGGGACGTAAGGCTGTCACAATTTAGGCCAAGGGTAGGTGCAAAGGTGATATTAATCCAGCATCATTACACAGGGCAAACAATGGCCATACCCTTACACTGGATGATTAGATCCGTTTAAAAGTGCATAATAATGTGCACTTTGAACATTTTGCTTTGAACCACACTTTTTTCCCCCTTTGGCTTTCATGGGAATGTCTCAAAAGCTGGACTTCAAAATCTTGCTGCTTTCATCCACAGTCGTCCAAAAGAGGAAATCAGGCAAGCATCGATATTCAGGATTTAAGATCTACTTTATTTTCCCCAGGGAGGCAAAATTTATTGGTCCATAGTGCTGCCAAAAACTGATAAACGTATCATAAAATGAATCACCACCACTAAGAGCCCGTGAAGCAACCTTTTCCTGTGTTTCCTGATCGTTCGTGGATGCAGCTCTGCAGTGCGACCAGCAGATGTTTTGACACCCTTCCAGCTTCTTCTCCTGCCTTAATATTCTCACAAGGGTCCTTCTCCTGGTTTTATTTTTAACTGGCAGGAATAAATTAATTACTTGAGAAGGAGCAACAAATGAAGTTCCTCTGTGAAAATATCACACATCATACCGCTTCACCCCTGTGTAGCACATTCAAGATCTCACACACACACACACACACACACACACACACACACACACTAATATAGACACAAAAGCATGGACCTGCTCATAAATCTCTCCCCCAGAGGGACCCACTGTAGCCAATTGCGGTCATGTAACTTGTGTGAAGCTACGTTGTTTAGCCTGAAAATTATCACTACATAGAGTGCAACAATGTCCCCGTCATTGCCTCTAGATTCATATCCAAAGGCATCAACTATTTTAAAACCTATGAGCTATTTTAAGGTCAGACAATTTTGATATACAGTTAAACAATGTCACATGGGTTAAAAGACTCTACAGAATTGGCTTAAACGGGCAAGCTGTAAGCTGTGACATGCCTCAGGGTTCGATATTCGGACCAGTATTATTTTCCAAATGATCTTTGTTGGAACATATCAATCACATTGTACCATTTTCATGCTGATGATATGCAAACAATGTCCAATAGGTTCAGTTCCCTCTGACCATAATTAAGTTGGTTTGTGCGGAAAACATTTACAGCCAGCTTCCCAGAATCTCAACTGGTCTCGAAATAAGTATTTATGGATGATTATCATTCACATTGAAAATAGATAGTTATTCTATCCAGTTTCTCCTTCAGGGTAATGAAACAACTGGTATGACCAACTTTTGTATCTTTGTTGGATGATCTGCTCTTTATGAATACACTTGCTGAGTATCTGCATGGACGTATTGATGTCGGCTTATACTTCTTCTTGCAAACCACCTCGTATGATACTGTCGTGGGACCATTACTGTATATGTGCAGATGTTCCCACTGGTTAACTTTCATATAGACATCTCTCCTTAGGCCGTTTCCTCCTGTTAGATCCTGGGGTTCTCTGGCCCGATACGGGGCTACTTACTTGGGAGGCTTAGACCACTGTTTCAAAGCATACAGAGAGCGCGTCACTGCCCCTCAGAGTTGTTGTTTATGCGTCGACGACGGATGAGCTATTCATCAGTCAGCTTCAACTTTTTAAGCAGATTTGATTGAATCTGTGTTTCATTATTAACGATTGCATTATGAATTCATCCTCTACCACTCAGTCACACTTGACATAAAAATCTTCCAAGTCCATTCGCTCAAGGATTGTTAACCAAATTCAATTTTGTACTATATTGACACCCTTCAGTGCATCTCTGACTCTCAGCCTGTCTCTCGACATTACTCTCTCCTCCCTAAAGAGGCAGGAAACAACTCAGCACGGATGTGGTCCGTTTGTGGCTGCTGCAGTCTGAAGCAGACTCTCTGTGCTTCTGTTCTGAATCAGGACTCCCTAAGGAAGAGACCAAGCATTGGAGGACTGTATGTGTGTAACATCAGCAACGTCCCAGCTTGATTTGTCCTTCCAGGGCATGACACCATAATAACTTTTATTACCAAGACTCATGCCATTTGGGTCATGTCAGCGACTTGTGTTATTTTTATTGCTTGTAAATAATCAATTTAAATACAGAGAAATATCACATTTGTTGTCACCCAATACCAAGCAGCTATTGAATTTGAGATCTACATGATGGAAAAGTAGAGCGAGTCACAGCTGTCTTGTCACTCACTCTAGTCAATGTTTTTTTACATTTCGTAAATTACCACAAAACTGAACATTTCACAATTAATTTACAAATCAAAAAAATGTATTCTCAATGCAGTTTTAGTAGAACACTGGTGATGGTATTCAACCAGAAACTGAACATTCAGTAGGTGAATTGCTGGATCACGATGGATTATTGCAACAGAAGTTGAGCCAGGTTTAGGCCGGTCGACACTCCATTTTTGCCAAAGCTGCATTTGTTGCTACCCCAGCTGTGTCATTATAGTGATCACTGAAGTTAATGACGATGCTGTTTTTTTTTTTTACTCAGTGCTGATGCTGGTTTGTGCATGTCCCTTACGGATAATATAGCCAGATTACAGTGGGTTTCAATCAAAAAATAATTTTCTATCTTGCTTTAAAATAACTGTGAGGAACTAAAATTGGAATGAAACAGTCTCAATTTAATAATTATGCCTCTATATTACCAATATAGATTCAGTTTTGAACAATGTGTTTGGCTAACAACTAACAGAACAAAAAGCATACACACACACACTGTTGTAACTTGCGACCACTTATGCAGCTGCTGAGTTTCATTTTGTTTTTGGCAAGATTGTGTGAAGTGTATATTTCGATGAATTCGAGACAATTGCATTCGCACATTGCACTTTTTTTGGAGTTTGAATGACTCTGTGACTACCTCAGCTGCCGGCACATAAACAGAACAATTATGTCCCCCCCCCCCCCATTCTGACTCTAGACATTTCATACAGAACAGCAAGGCACAATAACGGCGCAACAGTCCCGCTTTGAATAGGCTAGTTGCTGCACTCAGGGCAGATGTAAAAGTTACAATGACATAGGCTAGAGGCAGTAAATGTACAATGTTACCACAAAGAGAGAGAGAGAATGTCAATACATTTGAACATCAACCTCACTTTACATGCAAATTGTCGTAAAAATAGACCTGAAGCCTTAGTTCACGTCGTGGTTACGCTCGTGGCACAGAGCCGTCGCAGACATCTGCATAGATTACAATAGCAGTGTATCTGTGGTGTGAGACGTGGGAGTGAAAAGCACATCTGATAACTCTAGACGGGGTTATAGACAATTGTGGGCCGTTTTTATTCAACCACACAATACAGCAGTGGTCATTGAAGACACACCTGGCAGAGATCAGCACTTTACTGAGGAAACCTTTCGAGCCAGACATACATGCAACTACACATCCTTTCTCCACACAGTGACGTCTGACAATATACAGTTTTCTCTAAACTTCACTTTTCGTGAACGCAGCAAAAATAGTCCCACTAAATCTATTTTGTATGAATTTCATATTTGTCACTTACCTCCATATTCGGTTGCACATATCAGATCAGATTTCTTTTAGTCTTACAATTTACATTTTCTTTAGCCTCATAAAACTGTGTTATATTTATTTAACCTGCCTCCCTCCGTCCCGGTCTGCAAGTTTGTCGGCCAGCTTACCTTCTGCAGTAGATCCCAATCTATATTCGAACAAATCTCAGAAAAAGGACCGCCGAGAGCACCATGTCTGACACCACAGGTAATAGCAGCGTCGATTCCTGTAATGCTGCATCATATGAGCCATAATCAACTCAAACTCAACTGATCTGGATGGAGCATGCGGAACACATTTACATACAGACAGGGAAGAGGAGGAACACACCCTAACATATGGATGCCCACAAAAACTGGATGCATAGTTTTGTGTATGCAGGCACATTTTCTCCAGGCAATATGTTTTCTTCTCCCACACTATTGTGAGGGAAATTAGCATAGCTCCCACTGTAAATTCCAGTGGATTTTTATCTGAGACACACACAGAGAAGAAAACAAAATGCTGTGGCACAAATTCTGCAAATTAAAAGAAACGTTCTGTTCAGAGCGACGGATAGAACAGGTGCAAATATTGCACACAGAGAGGCCAAACAGAGAAGCCAGTGTCAAGCACATGGAGGCGTTTGTGCAAGAGGAGAAATATTTAGAAGGCTAAAACCAGTGGTGGCACTTAGACTCCACATCCATCACAGAGGAGACTGCTGTGTTTGTCCAAAGGAGGGCTGTGCGGGTGTGTGCAGACTGCAAAGTTAGCAAGCTAGGTGGCTGGCCAGGAGACAGTCATTTTGTGGATTACACACTCGCACACACACACACACACCAGTCTGGTGTTTAAAGCTTTCCAATATGGTGGATAAACATGTTGTCCAGTTAGGAAGCCAGAAATGAGAAAATCCCCTGACAGTTTTAGACAATCTAATCAGATTAGTAAAAAAAGCAAATCACATAACAGAAAGACAAAAAACAGTAGAGCAATAATCTGGTAGTTTATTATCAGCTGAATTGAGCAATGCTATTTTAATGCCCGGCCTTATCATACATTGTCTTCTTAAAATTGCAACGATTTAGATTAATTTATTACCCATTTACAATTGCAGATGTGTTTTGAAAGAACTCTGTTGCCTGGATCAAATGTTTTTTAAAACAACATCATGAGGGAACATTTTATCTGTATCTGAAAAGTTGCAAAATATTTATATTGATTATATATATCTGCAAAACACTCACCATACAGACTTCATTTATCTCCCAAAAATGTACGCTTGTGGCACCTTGAGCTTAGTAACTTCGTTTCGGTTCATTTTTGGTCACTCACAGCATTTGTATAAGTTTAGGTAGTCAACTTGGTAAAATACTAAAATGTCAAAGGTGACACATGACCAGTGTTGGGTAAATTGTATGTAATAATAATGTAATTACATTACAACGTTGCAGCACTACCTCGGAATGACAGAAGCAATATCGCAATAATATACTACATACTTCTCCAGTTTCCGGATATCAAATAATGCTATTTGACATCATAAGGAACTGTAGTCTCTCGTGTTGACGAGTGTGTGACCTTGATACTCTGATATTTAGGTTCATTCTGTTTTACTTCCAGGCTCAAGCTGTTGCTTCAGTTTCCAGAAGGTCTCTGAAATGTCTGAATGTCTGAGCACTGACTGGTGCCATTACAGTACCGTTTGTTAGGCCACAGCCTGTAAGGGTTTCTGCTTCCCTGGATCTGTTCCAACGTTGTCAGTGCTAACATATAAAGCCAAAAGGTTTCCAACCTGCAGGTTGGGACCCATGTGGGAGTCCCGCCATGCAGGACTGAGTGAGCAACATTTTGCATAGGGTAAGTGTTTTTTCCCCATATTTGCATCTACCTCCAATGTCCTTGTAGGCTACCCAGTTTTAGTGGCTGGAATAAACGATCACCTACTTTTTAAACCAAAATAACACCCATTTGTTGTGCTTATTATATAGAGTACTAACTGACATTATCTTCAGTGGAAAAATGTCAGTTTTTGAAATGCTTTCAGTTCAAATTTGCAGAAACAGTCCACGTTAGTTGCGTTGCTTGGCTTTGGGAAGTGTAGCCATGTCTTTTGCAGAAATGTGCAAATAAAAAAAAATTGAAATGTAGAACTATATTGAACTGTATCAAAATTGTTATACAACACCTATTTGCTGGAGGAGCATTGGATTGTTTGTTTTGTTTGATGTATTGTTCACTGTTTTACAAAAAATAGGCAATCTTTTAAATCCCTCACTTCACCTTCTCTGTGCGCTCATATTGTCATTTTAAATCCAGCTTTGATTACATGCAGACATTTGCATCTGAGATGTCATTTTTAAAAAAAAGGGAAAAAAAACAACCTTGGAGGGAGAGAATGAATCGTTGTCACTGAGCTTTCTTGATCCCTTTAGGAAGGATGGGAGACAATATCCCTCCTTGACATTCAGTGAATAATCGACTCTCCAAACGGGACGTCCTTGCTCGATAACAAAATGCCGCGCATGTCAAATTGGTGAGAAAATGACTGTCCAGCTGAGCACAACAGGCTAACAGCCAATACCACCACAATGTTTCTATCACCATTCCCATCAAAAGATGCCTCCCCGCCTGGCCAGAAAGCCGCGTGCCAACACTTCTGTGGCCTTCGAAGGCTCTTGGAGAGCAACAGAAGGAGCAGAAACTGTGCGGCTCTCATTGTGATGGACGGAGTTAAAGTATCGGCATAATGTTCAAGTCAATTTCACAGCATATGCTGTAAAAAAAAAAAAAAAAAAAAATCAAGGCTGCCTGGTGTGAAGACCGGAGCACTGTGCACCACTAGATCTTTTACAAGATGGGTGTGATGAGAATATGTATCTCTTCATTGGTTCATTTCTTTTTTTCCTTTATTTCATTTTGTAGCTTGGTTGTTAGACCTGTATTATTCGTATTCATGACAACCCCCCCACCAGAATCAATAATTGGTTGATGAATGGAGACTTAAGCTGAGTTCCATCTGCCACTTCCAACTCCATGCCAATGTTTCACCTCGGTTAGAGGTAAAGGTTAGGCACATAAGAGAGAGACAGAGATAGAAAAATAACCTTTTCTGCGACAATTAATAAATAGATTCCTGTTCTTGTCACCTTGATATGTGTTTTGCTCAGGTATTTCTGTCGTACGATTTGACAGTGCATTGGAAGAACAACCACCGAGGGAAGGCACTTAATGAGCTCTTTGTCTTACTTAGTTTTCAACGTCCTACGTAATAGCTTTTTCCTCCAAGTTTCATATTTGTTGCATTGTAAAGTGGTTCTTCCTTATGGCTTGCTTTTTCCACAAATAATCAAATAAGTACTCCCGAGGAAAATGAGCTGCGTTTGTTTTCAAAATAGTTTTCATTATTTATTCAGTGATTAATTCATTCGAGGCTCTTATCACTTGATACCGGTGGTGTAGTGGGAAATAATTATGGGCAATTTATGATCATCACAGGGCAAAACAGCCACAAGTATAAGCAAATATTAGTTCTGTTAATCACAAAACTTTTTAGATTAAAAACCCAAGACCAAATTATCAAGCAACATAGGCTCCTTTTAAATTTATACAATGCGTTTGTTTCTTCCAAAACAACCCATATTACCTCTGAAAAAAACTGTTCATATGAGCCTCTGACCCAACACCTTTATCGTTCAGGTCTGGCTAAATTACCAGTTTACCTTCTCAGCCTTAACTGGAACCTACCACCTGCCCAGGTAGGTGTTGGGCGCGATCAACAGAGATCAAGCATCAATCGAACAAACAAAAGATGTAAGATTTTTCTTCTGTCGTCATAATGCATTCATGTGCACACAAACATAACAGGAGTGCACACCAAATTTAATAAAATGCCATTTGCTGTCAAACATTTTACCAATCCTCTTACATCTAGACAATGATGCAAACCTGTTTTCACTGTCCTTGATTGGTCAGCCGATTCACCCTGCCTTCCCAGGCACCGCTAATGTTTGGAAAAAGGGCATATAGTGAGAATGGATAAAAGCAACATGCACCGCATTAACAACTGCCATTGGAATGGAAAGGCTCCATCTTACAACATCTTAACACATTCATGGTGAATTCTCCCAACTGAACTAGATATTCATGAATTATAAAGTAGGTTTCTTTACGGTTCCCACTCTGTTGACATGGCGTGAATATATCATGACTGCCTGGTCACCCCGGAATGACATGAACCTGCGTAGTTTCTGCCCAAGTCCGACCCGAGCCAAACCAAGGCAGCGGTTTTTGGCCCGAGCCTGATTCAACACAAACAATTTCCACCCTAAAAAATATATAAACTGTATATTACAAGCGTAAGACCAATAATGTCAGTGCCAGTGTGACCGAGCTCTTCATTTTTGAGCGGTGTAACAATGGCACATTATTCCCTCTTCTGCCACTGATGACCCCAGCCTACGCATGTCTATTTTGGGTAAGGAAAAAGACCAAAAAGTGCATTAAGACTGACTCTAAGAGGTAGACTAAACTAAGAAAATCCAAAGACTTAATGCATTGCAGTCAGTTTTGTTGGCAACTTTATCACCACTATCAGCAGGAGTTGCTCCAACAGAAATGCTTTTCCTGACCTTGTATGCTTCGACGCCACAGGCAATATCCTGCCTAATGCATACCACCTCTGACACACTATCCTCCAGGGGTTTCCCTTCTTTCACACTAGACCTATATAAAACTGCAGAAGAAGATGGGTCGGCAAACTTTGTCCTCCGTCTCGGCACGCACAGACTCCAAGCCCTGCGTGATACCTTGCTTTTATGAAATACAGATAGTGTTTTCTATTACACACACCCCATGAAATGCAGCTTGATGAAACTGTAATCTTCTTTACTGAACATTCAATGAAATTATAGGCTGCTGTAGATGGCGCAAGGTCGTTTTTTTTGTACCTTTTTTATTGCATTGTTCTCCGTCAAACAATACATTTTATATGGCTTCCTCGAGTGCTTCCCTTCGCTGTCGTTTCTCTTCATATTAAATGAAATCAAAATGTCATGTCGTTTGCCGCAGTCATTACTTTGTAAACATTTGGACTTCCAAAGTAAATAAAGTGATCTTTTAGCAGCATTTATACCCGTTGTATTTTATTTTTACTTTTTCATTTTCACAAGCAGCTGTCTTGGATTCCTGCCCCTGTGCAAAATTGAATGCCATTTCTCGACCACATGCTGTATTTTCCGTTTTGTTTATAAGTGGTTGTTTCAACAATGGAAGGTGCGTGAATTCAATGAGAATAACTCAAGAAACTTAAATTGCACTTGCAGACAGAAGACCCTTTGAAGTCAAAATTCAAACCATGCTTCACAGACTATTGTAGAATTTCATGCTCGGGCATGTCTGCCGAAAATCTGTCAAAAGGGACAGGGGGCCTTGACACAGAGGTGAAAAAGACTTAGAGTAGACAGATGATGTTTAATGAAGCAGTATATAAGGTCAATTATGTTACTTTAGCTGAGAGAGATTCTATTTTTAACGGTAAACACTGATTATCCTCCATTTAAATTCTGCAAATATGAGGAAATTAAATGCCAAATTGCTGTACAACGTTAATCGACTTGTGTGTGTGCAAACTACGTTGCCACCTTTTACAAATGTGTTTGTGTCGGATGCAAGGTGCCTACAAGTTGCCGATTGTTTTCATTCAGTGTTACATGATTGCTTTGGACACCTGTTACGAACGTTCGTGCACTGTGTATCTGCTCTCCGACCCTCCGAGTCCAGCAGAGATGTTTCAATGTTTCACCAGCCGCGCCCAGCCTGTTTCCTGCCAAATCCATTTCATCCTCTCTGTGAGCTCAGTTACAGACAGATAGATCCTTTCATCCCCCAAAGAGGTGTCCTGTGCCTCGCTGAAACAGCGTGACAGACAAAAAGCTTGGGGGGACGCCTGTGGCCAGCCCACAGTCTCATCTCCCATCCATAATCTAGGAGGCTGCCTCTGCCGCTGCACATCACCTCCATGGAAACCAGCTGTGCTGGCAGCGATGGCAGTAGCATATGTAATGACACCGTCTGTCTCGTACTGACAAAACAAGATAAACAGTCGCTTCTTCGCAGGCCCATGCGAACACGTCTGCGTGACACCCGGAGTTATTGTTCCTGGGTGAGTCAGAAGGTGAAAGGTTATCAAGTTTCAGAGTGGATGAATACTTTAGTCCAGCATACATGGACTTAATCCGCACTTCCAAAGAGAAAGGGATTACTGGAGATGAAAGGATTCGGAACAAGAGCTTTTGAAAGGGCTCGTAATGCCACGATATGCAGAGAAATTCGTGAAGTCACACACACAGACGTGTTTTCATGACTTTTGTGGACAATAACTTGACTTCCTGGAGAATTACTCCATAACCTCTACCAGCCTAATCCTAAAACCAAGTCTCATTCACATGATGGGGATGTGCATTATGTCCCCATAAGGAAGGTGAGTCCCCACATTTTTCTCCCTTTTACTTCTTCTCCTGCTTCTATATTTTTTATGATTTGTTACCCTCTTTCTTCAGCTGATATTTTTTTCCATCTCCTTCCTTCATTTCCTTCTCCTCCAGTTTTTACTTCTACCTCTTCCATCTTATTCTTTCCATGGTTGTACTGTCCATCTCGACTCTATTTGCTGATCCTGTCATTTCCCTTCTTGTCTTCCTTCTCATTTTTGTCGGTTCTCTCTCTCTCCTCTCCTCCAATTTCTGTCTCCTTTTAGTTGTCTTTATTTTGCTTCTTCCCTTTCTCCTCCTCCTTACCTTTCTTTTCTTGTCCATTTCTTCTTTCCTTCCCTTCTCTTCAGTTGTCATTTTCTTTCCTTTTCTCTTCTGCTTTACTTTTACTTCCCCCTTTTTATTATCTCCTTCTGCTCATCAGTGTCAATTTGAATTCTCTTCCTATATTTATTTCCTTCATCTCCTCCTTTTTTTCCCAGCAATATCTTTATTGGTTTTCACTTGGCGATTTAAATGCTCACTAGCACACATACAACTAAAGCAAGAAAGATCCTCAGAAAGACAGCCAACCTCATTGTTTTGAGTATGTTTGTTTTCTCGGTTTCTTTATACCTACAAGCGCGCACATATACATATCGAGTAGATATACAAGCGGACGGTAGACTAAATGACTGTTTTATTCCTCATCTGAAAATCCTTCATCTTCGCTGGAGATTGAAGCACAAAGTGGAACTCAGCTGTGCCGCCCAGTAATACCATAGGAGATTAGGGCAATGTCGCCCCCTTCTATTGCATGGTAGGTACAAGAGCGATTGACTTAGTCTGCGATGTCTCTTGTTCCATATCAAGTTGGTGATAGCTTTTTCAATTTTGGAAATAGATGTGGAGGTGGTAGTAGGGGATTGTTCTGAAATACATGAGATAATTGTGGAGAATATTCTGCCAATAAGAGTTGGTAGAGAGCTCCATTGCTCTGACTAATTAGGGATCGACTTTACATTAGGATCATAATTTGATTTAACTTTGTCATCAATATTCAGTATTATTTGAATATCTAAACATGTAAAGCAGTCTATGACATTACAATGTATGCCATTCTGACCGGGATTGCTTCTCTCCTCTCCATTTAGTAGTATACTTGAAGATTTTGAATCGTTTAATTTATATCCTGACATTTTGCAATTGGTTTCAATCAGGTTGAGCCATGCAACAATAGAGTTTCCCAAGTGACTTAAAAATAAGGCCAGATCATCAACATACAGAGCATTCCGGTGCTCCGCTTGCTCACCGAGAACACCATATATGCCTACATGTGAGCAGACAGCTAATGCAAAAGGCTCAATTGCTATAATTGACAGAGGGAAGCCTCGGCGGCATCCTATACATATATTGATGGGGTCCAAGATATCATCGTTGGTAAGTAGTAGTGGTAGCAGTAGAGATACTATTTAATTTATTTTCTCTCTTATATTTAAAGCTAGTATAATTTGTTCTTTGACCTCTGATGAATCTTTAAAGGCTCCACACCTGGTACAGATGTTTGAGAGGTATTGACTTCAACAAATTGTTGAAACTAGGATCTTGAAGCCATGTTGGTTGAAACTGCCAGCAGAGCCAGACTGACGTCTGTGTATAGAAAAAAACACCTCAATTGCCTTCTTTCTTCTCATCTTTATCTTGTCCTTCATTTTCTTTTCTCTCCTTTGTCTCTTTCCTTTTTCACTATATTTTTTCAATGTGTTTCCTCTCCCTCCCCATTCAGTTTAAAATTCCCATCCCTAATTATTTCCTCTCTTCTTCCTCTCACCCTTTTCCTATTTTCCATCACTATTGACGAATATTATGTGTGCATCTTTTTGCTTTAGCAGGCATACCAATTGTGGAAAAACCGGCAATGCTTTATTTTTTCTGTATTGTCATGCAAATCCTAAAAGGTAATGATTACACAGCAGTAGATTGAATACGAGTAAATTTCCATATCTCCATGCGTATCCAAACAATTGGAAGTGATGATAGCAAGTAATGAATGCCAGCAGCTATCCGAGTGTCTGTTTACCTTATCAGACATTAAAGGGCCAATCTCGTGAATGACAGACACTGACTAACTGTGAAGCCTACAGTAATATAATATAAGCATGCTGATTAAATAACCATCCTACGACACTTCCTACAGTCTGCTAGCTCATTTATTTTTAGAGGTCCCTGCAGTGTTGAACACACTGAAGCAATAATTCTGGCAGAGCCTGTGCTTTATCCATCAGAGTCCGGAGAAGTCATAATAGATATTGCAGGGGTTTTTTTGTATGTGGTTGCATGTTTGCGCTTGGAAATGAATATATTGTGGTGGTGTCTGTTTACTGTATTCCCCTCTGTGTGAGGATAAATCCTGCTGATGTGTGGTTGTGATTCATGTTCCCTTTGTGATTTCTGCACGAGGTTGATTTAATTGGGAGTTATGGGTCACCGAGGAGGGCAGGTACTGTAGTAAGGGTTCGGAATGATGGCGAATGAAAGAAGACCAGCGAGATATAGGGCTGACAAACTCAGCCCTGTTTGTTGTTAATGAACAGCTCACAAAACAAATGCATAGCGAGGGTGAAAACATACGACTCAATAAGTGAGACTTCGCCACATACTTTCTCGCTCTCTAAATCTTACCAACATCGCATATTCACCTGGTAGTTTATAGACACTGGGACATGTTTATCTTGCAGGCTGTAAATCGAGGTTGGCTATGGTAATGCGCCATGCCTTATTGTGAAAAACATCCTTTAGCAACATCAATCCCTTAGTAAGAATAATCTCCGAAAGGCTTTCAGAACAGAAGCACTGGTGTTATAGGGAGACTGAGAAATAGCCTTCAGTGAACAGAAGAGCAGCAACTGTGTGTGAATCCCATAGAACAGAGTTGTGCATGTTTGCTTATTGCAGAGCACAAAACGGAACTGAAATTTTCTTTCAGACGTTTTCCTTCTGAACAGCACCGTGGAGCTTCAGATAGATACTTCTTTAAATTCTTTGGAGACATCCTCTCAGTGTTGGTACAAGCTCTGCAGGCTGTTTGGATGAAAAGTCTCACTAAATACAACTGTCCCACTTCTGGTAAGCAAGCTGTATACCCTGAAGCAGATGTAAGGCAGGTAATATGAAAGGCTCTTTAATGATGGATCGGAAAGTGTAATTGTTTCCAACATAATAAAAAAGGAGGTTAGGTGGGTCCAACAAACAGAGGACCTAACCCTAACAGTGCGTCCTAAAGTGTTGTGGTTTGTTGACGGTGTTCCTAAACCGACGTAGTGTTGTTGCCTAGACCTAACTGTACATATATTAAGCCCAACCATGATGTTTGTCCTAAGTCTAAATGCATTGTTGCCGTTTTGTAACGTATAGTCGTACCAAAAAACAAGTCGTTGCCAGCGATATTAAAGAAACGGACAATTTGTGTCTTTCTACACAGAACAAAGATTGTATTTCTTGACGATTCCACGAACTGCTGAGAGACTGTGTTGTAGTTGCAACGTTCAGTCATGCTGACAAATTACCGATGTCATTGCTAATATATACGCACCATTTTAATGAATGTGCTTTTATAGATTTTGCACCCTCATTTTAGTGTGAGCTACAGCGACATATTAATTACATTTATAAAAAAGATTTTATAAACAGGACCATATCACCAAATGAACATAGTTACTGAACGATACTGCTAATTCATTGGTTGATGCAATTTGCTGTTTTAATCTGTTACTTGTCTCTAGTATATTTTTTCACGTTGCTTTTGACTTCTTGCTGTTTTGTATTTAGGTCTGTTATGTAAGCTTTTATGTGAAAGTCTGTCGTGTGTGCTTTTATGTGTGAAATATTATGCTGCCATTTATGCCAGGACTCCCTTGGAAAAGAGAATTGAATCACCTGAATGAATAAAAAGGTTGACATTCGATGCATTCCAGACACAAACGTGTGAATGTTGGGTCAGACTGTATGATGACCATCGCTTAACTTACAAACAAGAACTGTTGAAGATGGATACTTATCAAATCATACTCAATATCAGATCTCTGTGGAGTCAAAGACGCCCTTCATTTTAAAGTCTCTTCTTCAGCTGTACTCTAATCTAAACAGGGTAACATTTAAGGAATGAACATCTGAGCAGTATTCAACACTCGAGGTAGCACTGCAATGAGGTTTAGCATTACCCCTCTCCCTGTAGGAAAGCAGTGGTGCATGCTGTTGCAAAGTGATTCTGCCAGTGGTGATTATGTACAGACAGCCTGAGGCTGTCTGAGGATGTTTGTGTCCATGGAGTAGGAATGCAGGGTCACCATGACACCAATTCCACATGATGGAATTATTTCAGCAGCTTCACAGTAAAAATCTGTTTGGATTGCAGCATGGGTAATTTAATCACTGAACGGATGAGGACTTAACCTAGACAAAATGTTTTTCCAAAGATTTCATATTGAACATTTTGTATTCTCACATGTTCTTAGAGCCGTCTCATCACAGTCACAATTAGACTTTTTTTTCTGACTGTGAGAAGCTCCTCGGTTGTGTATTGCATTGAGGAACGATACTCTAATTTAGTAAGCATAGTGTCATTTTTGACTATCTTTTCATTTTTTTCAAATCTCTCATATATATATATATATACACATACACACACGTATAAGTCTAGCACAAACGTAGATTCACTATGTAAAATACAATAGTGGCATAAATGCTTTTTTCAGCCCTTGGGAGCGAATGGGACACTACCAGGGGCTGAAATAAGTTCACGCTTTAGGGACGTGACTCACTCCCACTTGACACTAAACCGGTTTCATTCACCTAAAACATACAGCATCCGACACGTGCCTGGGGCAAAAATCCACCTACAAACACCATTCACACCTGCCCATTATCTTGTGTCCTTGAGGGGATAAAGAGCTAATTAGGTACAGGGGTCCGTATGAAGTCCATAAAGGTTGCTGCAGTTTGTTTTGTAATCACCCACATCCACAGAGTACATGCTCTCAGGGATATGCCTTAATAGCAAACCTATTTTGAAATGATTTACCTGCAAGGGAAGTATACAATTCTGCAGCGGCTTGTATCGACTGGGTAAGAATTGCTTATTGTGCAAGAACAAATGTATCTTGAGCAAACTCTATGAAAAAAAAAAAAAGTGCAGTCTGCTCGTTTTCCCTCCCCCTCATATTGTTATCATTACGCCTCATTCACCAGATCCCCTCTGCCTGATATTAGCAGAAACAATTCAGCCAAGATAATCCATATTTGTGTAGCCATTATTAAAAAGCCGTAATTTATCACTCGAAAATCAATCACCAGGACTCATAACAACAAGAAAGATGGCTGTCTCAGCTTTCTGACCCTCCTAGTGTCTGAAACACCTGCAGATAAACATCCACATCTCTCAGCAGTGAATTGTGAAATTGCAATGGGAGAGAATGACCTTTAAATCCAGGTGGCTCCATGTGTAGTGTGACACTGGCTCGCAGCAACAAACCTCTTTCACATGATCTAACAGAAAATGTTGCTGCAGGAACAAGCTCAAAAGCAGGATGTTCTTGAAGGTAAAGTTGGGAAAATACCAACTTTACCTTCACCTTTTACTCTAAAGATGGATGATGGATAAGGAATTCAAAATTACAGAACACCTCGGAGGCATTTTTACCTCCAGACCTCTGGTGAGGTGTTGGCGCTGAGTCTGATAATCAATCAAAGAGACAACAGCTGCTATCGCAATCGCACTGGTATTGGTTTCCTTTTTGAAAAATGCAGAAAACGACATGATGTAGTCCTAAAACTTTATAAAATAATAATAAAGTAGGGCAGTTTTCAGAAGTTAAACTTAGGCATTTTGGACGGATTGGGTTCCTCTGACCATTGGGATAAACAAAGCTTCCCCGGGTCCTGATATTTAAAACATTGAATCTTAAGGTATGTCCAAAATTATCTGAATTTGTGTACAAGAGCTTTCTCTATTTTCTTTTTGATAGACAGCAATAAATGACATAGGAAAAATTAGCCAATTTGACCAATTATGTCACAAATCCTGTGGTAATTAGTCTAATCAACTTTGTTTGTATTTATTGTTTCATCTCTGGATGGATTCTGATTCAATCCATTTAGATAACTCTATACTTTAGACAGATAATGATTTTATTGACGACCTGCAGCCACAACATTTGTATGAGTCACCTGTTGTTCCCTTTGTCCTAACCTGAACTTCCAGTTGACATTTACAGGAAGGTATCCACAAAATGAAAAACATGTTCTATTTCCTCAGTTAAATTGATTGTGCTCAAGCTTTGGGGATAAACAGAGGCCACAGGAATTAATTTGGAAATGATGCAAATTAAAATGTTTTCCATTCGTGTCCTGCAAGCCAATCACAGATCGTCACACAGCTGAACAATGAAGACAACAACTCAAAATTGCTCAATTCAGAACCGAGGTGCGCCTCAGTGCCTCCTCGTTAATTAAAGCTGCATCATCGGAAACCTTTTTTTTCCGATGGGGCCAGACAATAGCTCATCACATATACGGTAAGTAGTATCTGCACACAGGCGGAAAAAGGCAGCCAGATTTATCCTATACATTCAACAATATGCAAATAATCCCAGTCAAATTCCGGTTTGTTCTGTGACTCACCGGAACATATATAAATGTCAGTTCCCGACTTGCTGTACAGCACGTTTTTCCTGCATCCACAGGCACAGATATGGCTATCACATCTAATCGTGATTCACTGTGTCCTTGCATTTCACCATGAAAGGCAGATGATGACATGATTCCAGTCCTCAGGAAGAACTGAACATGTGTGAATACAGTGACCCATGAAAAGGTCAGAGCCATAATGTTCACACTCTTGTAGACCTAGGAGTGTAGGATTTCTCCCAAATGAACTTATAGCTACACAGATGAAGCTCTACGGGCAGGACTTATCAGCCAGGTTACAGTATCTCTGAACTGCGTACTGATGTGTGAGCATCGCAGGCTCTCTGCCGGCTCTTTGTACTGCAGAATGGAGAGGAACGTCGTAAATTACTCGAGCAAGATTTGAGTTCTGCATAAGTCAGGAGGAGCCACCACGGGGGAAACAGATTGTAGATTGTTTTGTGTGCAGAGAGGGAATGGGGTAGGTTTGTTGTGGCGTTTAGATTAATGCATCTGCCTGCTTTACAAAATGCCTTTGAATCTGCGAGTGCAATGTAAGCTATAACGTAAATGTGAGATACATTATAGTCAGTACTGAATGTGTGACTTTGGGATTAAGCAGCAATTTTCCTATTTTGTCAGTATGTGGAAGAATGACTTACCGCATGGGAGTACAGGGGCAAGTTATTTGACTCATTCAGACGTGGCACACACATGCAGGCAGCTGTTTATGATAAATGTCATTACCCTGCGCACTGGCGTAAGGAAACCAGCAGCAACGGAACAGAGAGAACTCCCATTTGCAGGAAGGTTTAGTAAATTAATAAAAGTTGACATCATTAGGAAAGAAAGGAAATGTATTCTTAAAAAAAGTTTTACATTTGACATTTAATGATTTGTAATGAATATGACGCAGTGAGCTTTATATGCATCAATGCCTTCTACCATTTATTCTTCAAGAGCTTTTAGAGTTGGTTTGAAATAACACAACTTTGTCACTTTTGCCATTGTATCACACTGTATTGTCCTGCATTTTATTGTATGGTGTTTTAATTTATGTTCTACCTGAAAGTTAGTTTCTTGCCCTGAAGTGAACCCAAATCCAAGCAACACACTCAAATATGGAACTTGGTCAGTGGCGCCAACGCTTGAACCTATGATGCTCTAGGTACCCCTCTAGTGTCAGTTGTGGACGTGTCAGGGATGGCCTGTCAGTTTCTGCTCATTACATGCTTAGTGTCTTTTCCAAAAAAAACTTCCAACAGAGGATTATTAGGTTTTTGGTTATGTTTCGGCGAAAAAAATCATGGTCGGGGTTAAAATAAGTACATTTGTTACATTAAATAACTAGGCGACGCTAGTTACGTAACTGGCTTTAGTGAAGTACGGAAGTTACGTACCAACACCATAATAATATAAGTCAATGTTCAGGTTTTCCTTGTTTGACCCATCCAACCAATTCCCACACTGAATGGACGTTCTTGCTTTTTACGGCAGTTGCTCTGACCGTCTAATACTGACAGGACGTTGGAGGTGGTTCAAAGCCCTGTGTGTCTCACACAGAATACAGGCTAAAGGGTGCCTTGGTGTGTTGGTGTCAGACGCCCAACGGGCACTGCACAAGTGGCCATATTTGACAAGGGAGGAATGAGACTAGGTTGACCCAAGCAATGCCCCTGGTAAGACATTCACAAAATGTAAACGGCTCCAGTACATTTGACCTTATAACATTGTTATCTCGGCTTTAGGTAAGACTCTGGTTTTGAAGGAGAACGGGAATTGTGCATGATGATCTGAAACCTGAGAGTATAATGATTTTGGACCACTTACAGCAGCCATTGAGGGTAAAAGTAATTGACTTTGGCTTAGCCCGCGAAGTCTCTGAAACACAGAGGTCTTCACACATACAGACCACGAGGTGCAGGTAAGTATCTGGCAGCACGGTAGCGCACCCGTTTCTTCAATAGACATCTTCGACAGAATATATTTGCATACCTGTATGTCCAGAACCGATATGTGGATCCAATGATAAGGGATATCAAATTAAAGACATATAGAACCATGGTTGCACTTGCTAGTCCAAAATAAATGTTCCTAAATCCTTGATTTTTTCCTGTAAAAAAAATTATATATTACAAATAGATGAATACAATGAGGTTGCAAATATGATGAAAACTGCCTTAATTTCACTGTCATTTAAACAAATACTTATTGGGATTGTACAAAATGTAGCAGAGTATATTCATGCTTGAGCTTGAAAACAGCCATTGAAAAAATTGACTCAACCCAAATCAAAATCACTCTTTCCAGAGTTCCCCACTCGTAGTATGAGGCAGACAGGAATAGTCTGGAGAGAAAAAAGGTGAATTAAAACAACCTGGCCAGATTCTGCAGCTACTGTACATGACAAATGAACAAACGTTATTTTTCTGAGAACCTAACAACTACGCAAACTCCATCTGCTGATGAAGATCATTTGATACAAGGAGACGGACCAAAAAAAAAACTGTCAGAATCTGTTTCAGCAAATGCCCCCAAAGGACATGATTACAATTTAGTGGCAGAGCCCTCTAGCAGCTGTATGAATTATAACTCTTGTCCTTGTGGAGCAAAGCAGGTCAAGCGACGCTGTTGTAGAGGCACGATGTCAGCGTATAGGGAGCGGCCGGGTGGATGATTGGGTCAACAACATGTCAGACTTTTAACACAGACTGTTTATTTATTGTTTCCAACCACAAGGCAACGTGAAGTTATTTGAACCGTGACCACAATTGTTCTAAAATCATAATCTAGTGGATATAGTAACCATGACAATGAAAATCCCCTGACATTACCACCATAATGTTTCCCTAACCTTTGCTATATACATGTTCTCATTTAATTTGAAGGACTTGTTCGATAGGAGTGAGTGAGTGGACTTTAGGCTGTTTCCAAGGTCAACAATGAACCGCCAGGCTCAAGTTTTAGGACAAGGACAGAGAGTCTGAGGTTGGTTCAGAATAATGTAAAGTTAAAAAAAAAAAAACTACAGTTTCATGACAACTGCACAAACCACTGGTGCAGCTACTGTTGAAGGTCATATGTTACAGACAATAGCTCCAGGACAAGCATGTAAGTGAACTTCATGTTGAGATTGCTTGGTTAACTTTAGACTACTTATTTGGTAATATATATACCACTATAGCTGCTTCTGCTGTGAAGACACTTTGTAGAGCTGAATAAAGACTGTCAGTTATTGGACAATAATCCTCCGTGTTTCACTTGTCATGGTAGTATATGCTTAAATGGTGCTGAAAGTAAAGCATCATGTCTCTATAAGGTGTCAAAGCATGTTATTCTTGCTGTATACAGTCCACAGCAGGTAATAAGAACTATGAATTCTAACGAAGAAGCTTGCGGCATGATTGATACATCGTGTGGCATCCAATATTACTTATCCTGAAAGCAGCGACCTGAGTTCACCTCAGGTCTATGTTTGCAGTACGGAAGCTCTCAAATGAAATGTGGGCCTAATTACATTTTATCTGATGCCCCGCAGCAGGCCCTGCCCTCTGAGAAATTAATATCCGAGTGTCCACTGGACCCAGTCTCAATTACGTTTCTTTTCAAATGCATCAGCTGCCATCCTTCTTGTTGATGTGCAACGCAGGAATGAAAGTTTACACAGTTCTGAGTTATTCGTCATGCCCCAAAGAATGTGTTTGCATTTCAGAAATCAGTAACACGGAAAACATTTATGAGCTGCCAATTGTTTTATCTTTACTTCATGCCTCCCTAAACCTTCGGTGTGGACGTGTTGTTTATGAGAATGGTACTCAGAGAACAAGCTGTCAGTGTTTGAAGTCACTCGATATTTCCTGTTGCGACGGGTTGAATTGAAGTTTGTCACTGCAGCCAGATTTTATGAAATGAGAAGTGCTGTGCTGAGAGTTGTTGGCCCCCTGCTGTGGTCGGGATGCATACGTGCCTCACTGGCTCCACATCTTCAAGACAAGCTGAGAACCTGCTGAACATACAGTAACTACACACAAACTGCAATTGGTCATCACCACATTTGTTTAAAGGCCTGATAAGCAAGTGATGATTGTTCGACAGCGAGTCGTAAAGTGCACCATCTTGAAAAGCACAGTAGAATATGGGGTGTACTTTGTTTCTGCTGTTCCATGACTGTGTAATGCTGTTGAATTGATTGACTGATAGGAAACGTCTGCACTGTATAATTTAACATTTCATATTAATGCAGACTTTAGGTTCACTGGGATTTCAGGCCTCAAGCAAGTGTCAAGTCTGGTAATCAATTTTAATATGGTACCACAATGAATATGGCTGGCTGGAACTTTTGGTAAAATACATCCAAAAATCTAAATTATACCAGCATAGTTTAGCTGTGATGGAATGTAGAAGTAGGTTTGTTCTTACAGAGACTAAACTGGCAAATCCATCAAATACACGGTACAACTGTTGATGTAAATAACACGCTATAATGTGAAGAACAAATATATTTCTAAGGATTAATGAGGTTGCACCCACACACTGTTGGTCAGCAGGACTGTCTGACAACACATCACTGTTCTACCAGCCTCCACCGCAACACCACCCTCATGTATGACAATAATTCAGCTTGGGAATTTTAGGGTGTTGTTGCTTGGTTTCCATTCCTTTTATTTACAGGCTTATGACATTGGTACCATGTTTCCAATCCTGCGGGAAAAGAAAGCAAAAAGATCAAAACAATATGTCATGGCAAGTTCATTTAAGTAGTATCATACACAGTAGTTATATTGACTACAGATGAAAAATTGCCTCTTGGCTAACTCTGCCGCATTTACAGGAATGTTTTATTAATGTGCACTGTCCCTAACCAAATAAACCAATACATTTAAAATGAAAAGATCCAATCATTTTTGTTGTTGTTAATAAAAGCAACAATAATGGAATCTCCAAATATTTTCATCATACAAACAAATCGGTTTATGAATGTAAAGAAGTGAGTGGCAGTATTCCAAAAGACAGATAATATCATGATTGCACATACTTGTTCTGTATTTGTTTTGTCTTATTTGGGGCTAATTTGTTTGGCACCACCGTTCCAATTATATTTAATCTTTATTTATGATTTTCAATTTATAAATCTGCATGCTACATAACCTCTGAGCACTAACCAGAGATCTACAACAACAATCAACTGAATTTCATTTAAATGGAGGTGTACCGGATAATTTGAAAAAATGAAGCAAGGACTTCCACAATTCACATGTTTTAATCTGAGGAAATAATGGGCTTCAATCCATGTTTCTTAGAGTTTTGCCTTTCAAAAAAGACATTCGGCACAGACTGCATTCCATGCTGAAGAAAATGTCCTTGAGTCAAGTGCTTAGGAGTGTCTTTTTGTAATGATATTTCTAAACAAATTTGATTGATCAATGCTCAACCAAACAGATGTTAGAAAAGCTTCTATGATTGAAACTAATTTGGGCCTTTTTCAGCAGTGTGTAAAATATCCGGGCATTTTGTTTGTTTGATACAAAATGCATAAATTAGATGGTGAGGCTTAAAATGTCTCGACCTTTCATCAAATAAAGGCTGTGTGTTTTCTGAAATGTCAAATAATCCTAAACCACATGCACATATGCAGGTACATTAGAGGATTTATGGTGCTTTCCCATTTCACAAATAATACTGTGAAACAAAAAAATTGAAAATGACATGACTTCCAAATAAAAACCAGACCGTCAACCCCGTGTCCCAAAGTGTTGTTATCAAGTGAGGCGTTCGAGAGGGTTTTCTTACATCTAAATAAGTGGTTTTGTTTACCCAACATTAATTTTGCTGCATAATATTGTGCCATACACAAATCACTAGATACAATATTTCATGAACTGCTGTGAGACTGTGTTGTGCCATGTCTGGTTTTGTCTGCTCCTATGAAGAAAACACAACCACAATACAAACGGTATGTGGTGCAGACAGATTGTGGCCATGTTTACAAGGCAGTGAAGGACAGTAGCACTGTAGCAGAATTGCAAGGATTATTAAAGAAATAACCCGTGCAATCTTTGGGCCACTGCTCTTAATCCGCTGAAGTAAATACCTGACACTCAATTTTCAGCAAGGCCGTCCAGAGCTGCTATGACGGCTGTCGTCAGCACCAGGGGGTTAACTCCATCTGCTGAAGGACATGAGGGTGATTAGGTGGCCATGGCCTCTTCCGTGTCCCTCACCTTCACACCAGATCGGAATGCTGCAGATTACAGATATGGGCTGATATCCAATATGGCAAGAGTGACAATGGATACAATGAGGGAACTATCGTCTATAGTACATCATTTACCCTCTTGAGAACAGACTGTCAATCGTTTTTCATAAACAGAAAGAAACTAGCAGCAGTTACTGCAAATATGTTTCAGAATGTCTTGCGCCTGAATTTGTAATATTTTGCCACCATTCATTGTCTGCTGTGGCACAGTTGCCCTTCATTACTTGTGAAAGCATGTGGCAAGTGGTTCTCTCTCATCAGCAATCAGAACTTCACCCTCCCTCTGTGCTATTTCAAAGCACAATTCATATGCATTCAGAGATAGAAGAAAAAAGGGTGGAACATATCTTGAGTGGAAGCTTATAGCATGACATGAAAACACCTCTTACATTCTTACACTGTGCTTCTCCAGAGACTTTTAAATCCTGCATTCATACAGAGTAGCACAGCCACCAGCTTGGGGGGCAGAGAGCTTTATAAACTCAGGGTGCAGGAGCAACGCAGGCTATTACTCTTCACAGTTGCTGCATTTATCCCCTAATTCCTGATTATTCTGCAGTGAGCTGGTAGGTGTGCTCAATTTACAACAGAATTGAAGACAGATTTCATCCCTGGGGGCGCAGCGGGTGAGCGCATCTCTTCTTATTCGTCTTTTCTATTTTTTAATTAGAGCTTAAAAGTTTGACAGTAACTGCTCCACCATTTGGGGTAATGCTGGTAATTATTGTGGGCAAAGTATTTTAATAACTGATCATTTAGCATTTTTATTTGCATGATGATCCCAGTAACGGGAGTTAGTGAGCACTGGCCCTTTAGGCAGTGTATAAAAATGTGCCTGTTTACAGTAATTCCCTTTCATATTTATATATACACAATTATGCAGAAGCCATGCATAGCTTCCTGTGACAAAACTTAAAGTAATGTATTTGTGCTCTTTATACAAAAGCAAATATGCCTAAAATGATTATAAAACAAAGTTATACTTTGCGGTTCACTTTTCCCGATATCTTTTTTTAACATCAGAAACATTTTGGTTTGGAGTTTCTCTCCACTTTGTTATTTAAGTTTAGGTCCATCTTGCAAATTTGACGATCCGCTCTGCAGTTAGTGTCGGCTATTTGCAAGGTTAATGTACAGTTAATGTGATGCTAGAAGCTGGTATAATCACGCCACATTTATGTTTTGATCAGCTGCTGAATGAACCCATTATCTTGCATGGATTTGTTGTAATGAGAGTGTAAACGATGCATTGAAATTCAGTGTCACTAGAGAGGTTAGAATGTCGCAAAATGATTTCCTCTCACTTTGAATGTCAGAAAAATGAAATGGGGAAACGGGAGTTTCCTTTTTGAACAGTTTTGCCTGAAATACCTTCTCGATAAACAATCAGGCTGCATAAAGTTATGCACATAGAACATTCATACAGATGACGCTGTCAATAAAGTCCTACATTTTACCCTCACAAAGTCCTATTTTTCTTCTGATGAGTTTTATCTCCAACAGCACAAAGCAGCTTGCTCTTAAACTCATTAGAACAGCGCCTGGTTTTTGGCCAGATAAACGGTGAAGAAGAGCGATGAATGGACAAGTGGGTTGGGCACCGGTGGAGACAATAAGTTATGTTTCATTGGCAAGAACTAATTCTTCATTCCTCTAATTGAAGAAGTAAAAAGGTAGATCAATAAGCTTCACCAGGCCACCCTGTTCTGGCAAGCACTGACGTTATAGCAAAAGACCAGGCGGCACAAATAGATCTTTTATCAGCGACAGGGCTTAGTGTGTTTACAACACATTCCTTATCTTTCAAACCCCTATCTGTCCCGGTGCAGGAATCCAATTAAGTTCCCGATATTAACCCCTGTAGAGAATTAACCCCGCACACCACTACCCCTTTGAACAAATAAAAGTGGGTGAGGAGCCTGCTGCCAGTGTTAAATGAGGAAATAAATAATGGATGCTGCCTCTCCCCCTCTGTGCGCCACTGATCCTACCCACCTGGAGGGTTTCTAAATAAGATCCTACGCTGGCTGAGCACAACACAGCAGTTCATTGATCCCCACCCAGTTGTAAGGCCTCTTCCCTCAGGTGGGCATATGAAGGTTGAGGAGAAAGGGCATAGACACAGACAAAGACAAATAAATAAATACACATACATGCAGAGGGTGGCAGGCTGACTGAATCACCTGCCCTCTAGAAGCCAAATATAGATAAAAGTATGCGTGTGTTTGACTGGTGATGTTATCCAAAAGGAAACCAAATGTGGCGTGTTCTCAAGAGAAGTATTGCTGTTGAATCTATGCGTTTAATATTGTCTCCACAGCAGATGGAGCAGCTTGTGAGTCACAGCGGAAGAGGATTGTGATGGTAAAACTGGAAACGCAGCCGTCAGAACACATGCACATGAGACCGTATGCAGGCAATCACATGGCACCGCAGACCAGTTCCAACTGAAAGTATATTCAGGGGTGCCAGATTAAGCTGTAGAACTATTTGGTCGTCAACAATGAAGTGCAGTTTAAGACCAGACAAAGCATACCAAATCACAGGAACTGTAGAGATCACCTTGACTCGGGACAAATGACTCGATGAACATCGGAAACAGACGGCATCAGCTGCAGTCTAAGGACACAAGACCAAAATCGGTCACGGTAGCAATGGGAGGAGATCAAAGTAATCAAAAAGCAGTCAATAGACTGCCGGAGAAAGGTTGAGAGGGCCATTCACATCAGATGCCAAAGACCATTTGTGAGCAGAGACAGGAGTAACCATCTTTCCATACATGACCACCTGTTCCAGTTCCATACTCAAATTGTCATCACATCACATATGTCGATGACAACTGAATACAATATATATATACTGTGTGTGTGTGTGTGTGTAGCCAATATTTAAAATCCAAACTCTCTTTCTCTTATAAAAACATAATGCAACACACATACAGTACACTGCTCACAGACTCGTCTCCATCTAGCTCTCATCACGCAGCCATCTTGATCAAGGATCAATTGAATCAACGGTAAATATGAAGACAAAAACAGCACGGATGGGGATTCAACAAGACTTTGTTTGCAAAGAGATGAAAATGAGGAAATTCACAAATGTTCTCCCTCTTCACCAAATAGCAAAATCTGCAGAAAACACAAGCGGGTGAACATGTTTTATTGTTTGACATTTTCTTTTCTTTCTGAAAGAGTTTTAAAAATCAAAACAGCAGCAGCTAGCTGCAAGAACTTCAGCAATCAGCAACATCATGTAGCAAGGCACTGCATTGGCCAATTAAATATGTGCAACCACACATTCCTCGTAGATTACTTTAATGTGATCGGGATATTTCTACTGTGAGCCGGTCATACCGACAGATGAAAATAATTGCCACCATGATCAGCTTCATTTACATAAAACACCCATCATCAAGCACTTATGGTAAACAACTCCCCTTCAAATGGTCCTGGTGGCACACTTGTCTCGGACAACGCGGCCAAAAAAAAGGCAAAGTGGAATAACTTATCTGCAGAGGTGGAGGTGCTAATGAGTGAAGCACCGCAAACAAAGAGAGTTATTATTTGGCAGGCAGATTATCAAAAAGAAGGGCTTGGGCACGCACATGCAACAGCTGTTTTGCTGGGAATTAGAACGGTGTTGGAATTTAAAAAAGCCCAACAAAAATAACAAAACAAGTGTCACACAAGGAGGGCAATCCACCTCTTCAACTTCGGTTGTTGATGAACAAAATTGCCACTGAAACTTGATACGTACCCGAGTGGAATCATACCTGATGGTGGATACTAGGTGCCCCAGGTCATATCTACATACCACAGAGGGGTTCTTGTAGTTTTTCCACATTCACAGAACGAAGACGTTTTTTTGACTCTTGATTTCCTCCAGGATATCAGAGATATGCAGAGTGCAAGCTATGGATACTCTGACACTGAGACGGAGAACAAGTCGGATTTATCAAGGCAACTGCTGGCATCAACCAGATATTGTTGAGCGGTATTGCAGAGTGCCCATCCGCAATTTCATAGTGCACTCAACGATGCTTCTTGGACACATGTTCCCTTGACAATAGCTGTACGCCTTTTCTACCACCAGGGTTCTCTGCTAATGCACAGGAATGCTTCTAAATTTCACACACAAGAACAAACTGATGAACTGTATGCATGGAAATACAAATGTACTATTTATACTAACCATAACCTGCCCTGAACCCAGAAAATGATTATCAAAACAAAGATTTGTCAGGCCTATCGAGGCCTGTTGGACTCTGGTTTCCTCTCTCATATAGTTTGTGTGTTCAGCTTGGAGCTATGTTCTTTTAAATAAACGCTCTGATGAATCCTTTATCAAAATATTTTGGTTGAATAAAGTCAAGACTCTTTTGCAAAGTAATTGCTACCAAAGTATTTTTCACCTAAATGCAGCATAATGCTAGTCTGTTACTTTGGCTCAGTCACACTATATGCACAGCACAGTCATTGTCAGCTCAGTGTGCAAAAGACAGAACGTACCCAATACAGTTGGTGGAGGAAGACAGTCCGACACCTCAGAGATGATTCATTTGACCACACCTGTATGGAGGCAACCAGTCCGCCTAACGGCGAATCAAACAGTATGGTGTGTATTTTTTAAAATCTTTTCACTGTTGGTCATCTCACATGATAACCGTCTCACAGAGAAAACTCCTGCTTCTCTAATTGGCAAATCCAACCCCAACTCTCATCATTTCCTTTAACAGAAAGTATAACAGCACATCTAAGAGGAAGTAAAAGATAAGCACAATGTACAGCTAAAATTGCAGAGTATGTTTCACACTTGATGGCTGTTTTTTCTCAGAATTCCTGCAATTAATAGATATCACTGAACACCTGCAAGCCCCATTTTAACAGAGCCCACCTTTGTGCCTTTGTGGTATAAACATCTGTCAAGAAATCTAGTTGTTGTCATCCATTAAAGGACAAAGTGCTGGCCTTTGTGTTGCCCGGGGAGAGTCAATGATGGGGAGTTTGCGATGTTCTGGATCACATTCAGGCCTACAGTAACAGCTGGAGAGAGGCACACATTCATCAAAACACTCCCGCACACACATTCACTTACTCCCACACACCATTACTTCTATACCCTCCAAGCAACGACTGGGTTGCATTGACTCGGACAGTAATTTAATGTAATTTCATTTATCACTCTGAATTAGATTTCATGTTGCTACTTAATTATTTAAATCCCCTAAAAAGCAATCTTGGCTTTCATCTCAGTATCGAAGAACACTGGATGATGACCGAAGGTAATGGCTACAGTGGCCATGATTTACAACTGCAGTGTGGCAAAGTATATGGAAACAAAAGTGCATGGACCATGTAGATGTCGTAGTCCAGGATGACGGAAGTGTTGAGTCTCCAATGTGTAATGTATATCTGTCGGGAGCTCTCGCTGTCCCTGCAGCACCACGTCTTTGTTTTGTTGAGAATAAATGCAAACTTTTCCGTCTAACCACCGTGTGTCTTCCGTTTTGTCATGGCTCATGAGCCGGGTGGTGACCAGTTCGATTGCAGATACAAGCTTCCTTCGAAGGGGGGGGGGGGGGGGGGGGGGCTGGGCTAAGACTTAGAGATATGGTTGAGGAGCTCAGTCATCCGGAACGCTTTCTGGGAAGACCCGGAGAGATCATATGTCTTATCTGGCAACACTTTGTGAGTCCGCAGAGAAAGCTGAAATAGTTGCTGGGGAGAAGGAAATCTACATCACCCTGCTTAGCCTGCTGTCCACGCGACCCGGCCCCAGATAAATTATAGAGAATGAATGGATGGATGTCTGACCTAGCAACGGTAACTAAGGGGGGGCGAGAACAGTGAATTAGCTTAAATTAAGCCGTTTTTATTTGATTGAGACTAAAAGGATGTCAAATGTGAAATGCCATGCACATTGATTCAGCATAATTTATTTAATATTTATCCCATTTTCTGTTTATTTAGTCTGTTTGACAGACTGTATTAACGGAGTGAATGCCATTACATTTAAGTGCACCTCAGCCATTTAACAGATTTATGATATGGTAGGCAATTGATTGATGGTCTACTGTGGCCTTGTCATCATAACACATTCACATAAAACCAGTAATTTGCCCATTCAAGGACAACAGAAGAGAGGAAATGAACTTTTAGATCTCATGTTCATTGAATGGTTTCTTTATTCTTCGTGGTTTTCCTGATGGTGAGGTTTTTGAGTGATGCCACTACGGTGAACTTTGGAACACAGTTTCCATCACAGCAAAGGACTATCAGCATGCGATTACTAGAGAGCAACAACATGTCGTTTTTTTTAAAAAACAGATTGTATGAGGTTGCTTGGATGGTGGAGCCAAAATTGTCAAGAGTACAATTAATCCATATCTGATAGTTGGTGACCCTGTTTGTAAAGGTGGAGTAGTGAGTGAAAAGGTTGGATGGCGCATGTGGTGCTCTTTATTAGTAAGCGCAGGAATCACTCACTCATGCTAAGATGAATGCTTTCAAATAATAAATTACAAAATGCAAATAAGGAGAAGATTAGTCTGTTCATGGGTGGCATTTCATTTTAATTGGTTATTCCCATGAATTACATTTTTAAACTCTCCTGACTGCCACAGCTGTGCTTGGTGCTGGGTCGAGGGTCTGAAGGCGACGGGTCGAGAGCATTCTTCTCTGCAAACCTGACTCCTGGGTGTGGATTTCCACACCCCTGTGTGGATTTGGAAACAAATTGAACCTCTAACAAAAAAAAAGCACGAGATTACATCTGCAAGTTCCGCTCAAAATGACTGTGTCTCAGATACAGTCTTGCAATGTGGTTACAGATACAATGCTACAACTCTCAGGAGTACATTCATTTTTTGCCTGTGCATACCCCATTCCCTCCGTCAATCAAATTACTGTCTCACCACTTGTCACTCATATTGATGAGCCTTGAAATTGATCCAGAGGTGTTGGAATTAACAGACCCAGCGTCTAAAAGCCCTTGTGTAAAGTGTTCCTGCTTTTTTGTTTTCCGTTCCATTGTTGTTGGTGGCGTGACGACACACAAGAGAAGCCGCTGACAGGGACTATGCTGGATGTGCTTCAGACATCTTTTTCAGTTGTCCTTTCAGCGTATATCTGACATCTCACATATGCTTCTATTTGCAACCAATGGAGGCTAATCCGCTTGCTTTCTTTTAATCCACATACTTTACATTCATGCTCCACCTAAAACCCCTTAGTAAAAGATTCTTACAAATATGAATCAAATGTTCCAACTAAATAACAAACAACCACCCCATGAAGGACTTATGGCAGCTTTTATCATTGAAACACGTATCCCTGTTGTCACTTTATGATCGGCTGAAGCCGAGGTGCCCGAGGCTCACCCTTTGACCACTCAATGGGCTTTCAATATCCACCTCTCGGATCCCACAACATACTTTCATTCTTTAAATTGAAGTCTTTGAGTTAGGAAGACGTGTACACTTACAAGCAGAATTCTTACATGCTGTTGTACAATACACCACGGAAATCGTTGAACAACAGAAATATATAAAATTCCCCTAAAACTTATCGGGCTACATGCTAACGCTTGTGACAACGAGGTAGTTGAAACACTGGAATTAGTCAAATAGATGTGTTGATTAACTGTCTCACACTGGTGTCATGCTTAGTATTGCAAATACTTGGGGTATGATACAGAAAGGCCACATAATCTATATGTGTGCAGTGGCGTTGTGTAATGAAATGAAGCTAAAGCTGAGTAACCTTTAATTTCCTTCTTTGACATTTCTACTTTATATTAGGGGGCATGACATGCACTGTCCAGTAAAACAAGGGTCAGAAGTGGAAGTTGGTGTCACGGTATTATGGTTTTGAGCTGGATTCAAACACAAGTACATTTCCTTGAGTAGAAGATAACAAAACAAAAAGAAACAGTTTGAAATGTGCATATCAAACAGCTCTCCAGGGATCGTTTGCTGTCATCAGAAATAATGTCAAAATGAAACGGCATATGTGTACGGTGTGCAGTAGAGCCACTGCCTATAAAATGCCAGTGTGCCCCCGTATATGTCTGGTTTTAATCAGGATAAAGCTCGATCCACAGATAAACTTCCTTTCCTTATCGGTCATGACAGTTCTCGCTTGTTCTATCACACACACACACACAAGCACATACTTTAGGAGCACGCTGCGCCTTTCACAGGGCTCCCCGCTGAGCATCAATAGCAGCAGGATTTCCGAACGGGATTTCACTGGTCTCAGGCTTGTGAACAGCGATCCCTGATGCAAAGCTGTCTTATCTGACAAGTGTGTGAGTGTGTATATGTCAGTGTATTGTTTTCTCTGTGTGTATTGGGTGTTTGTGTTCATCACTCTGAATAGCTACACAGACACTAGTTATCTAAAATCAAAAGCACGAGGGCATTAGAGTTCCCTCCACTCCTCCTCCCCCTGTCAGCCCTCCCTTTTATCCATCAATCTTTCCAGCCATCCATCTATCTATCCACCACAAGCACTCCATCATTCCCCCCCCCCCTCCATTTCCCCTTATCATTCATACGCAGCAAAGGGCTCAGACACCAGGGGAGATTATGTCTGCCTGTCAGCTTCTCTGTTCTGATAGGTTGGAGCAGAGGTTTTTTTGTTATTTTTCATCCCCCTTGCACACGTGAAAGCTGACATGATTGGTACTCATCTTAAGTTCTGATTGTTGTGCTGTGTGCAGATTTTGTGCGGGAGTTACTTCTCAGTTTTTGATACAGAGGCAAAGTGCTGCTGACAGCCAAAACGACAAATGTGCGGCAAGCAGTCGACGCAACTTTATCGGTAAACACAGGCAGTCTTTTGTCTCCAGAACGTCTCCTCCTGGGAGGAGTCTTGTATTACTGAGTCATAATGGGAAATGGTTCAGTGCTGCTACATCTGAACTCAAAGAAAATATCAGTAAAGGACTCTGTTGCTCTAGGAATGCAAGGAAAACAGAACATCTATTCTAATTGAATAGATTCCGGCTGACTTAATTTGCGCAGGAAATTCATGTAATGAGTGGCCAAGGGAACATTTGAACCCAGGCCAAAAGGTGGACATGAGTAATTGCACAACTTGAAATTTCAACCATTACTGCATACGCTTTACAATCAAGGAACATCTTTCGTCATCATTGCAGCGCTGCAAAAACTTCAGAGCTAACCCATTACTTGTTCCCGATGGCTAACTTCCATTTCAATTTGTACCCAAACGTATTGCCGTCTAATGTACAATGTCAATACAACTCTAATTCCATAAGTTCCCTGCAAAGTTCATTTCAAGATCATTTGCGAACTGCATTTTTTTGTACTAATTTGTGATAAACATTACACTCTTGAAACTTCTGCACAATTAGAAAAGTTTTAACAGCCCCATTTGAATGTCAGGTAGCTTGTACTGTATTGTTTGTACAAAAACATGCAACATTTTTTGCAACCCTGCTATTATTTTTATTTTTAAAAGACTTTACACCTGCTGCAGTAAAACATTTAGACTTGTCTCTTTGTAGCACCCAGTGTTCTGTCATCTGTCTCTTCAGACTGCTTGCATAGCTTCCTGGTTCTGTATCAAGCAATCAAAAAAGGTTACTTTGTTGCGAAATGCTGCCAGTCACGTTTTAGTCATTCTCGGCAGCTAAAGCTACAGGCAAATGTGACAACTGTCATTTTGTCTGTCGCTCTCAAAGCAAAACAACCTTCTCTCCAGTGGGTTCTTGTCCAGCAAACGGAGTGGTGGCAACACCAAATGATGTGGCACAGAGTCGCCACACATAAAATAAAGAGAACAATTCTCTTTGGAGTCAGTCATGAGGGATCTCGCGGCACAAAAAGGGAAACATACTTTGTTTCCCAACCATTATTGTGCCAAAGTAGAACTTGAGAGCGAAGAGCAGCTTGCAGCACTTATTGTGTGTGCACTCATTTGTGCAGCAGCTGAGAGTTGAGCTGAGAGCTGAAAGTTGGAGAAGTTTGAAGAGATCTTCGGCGGTATGGGTAGAACAAATCATTTTTCATCATTCTCAAAACTTATCTTTAGTAGTTCACAACATAAGGCGAGAACACGTGTGCTGACAAAATGAGATTAATCTACAAACCTCCAGATGTCGAGTCAGACTGCCTCTCTGGTCTTCTCTGAATTAATATGTTTTGATGACATGTGTGCAATGACATAGAAAACAAGATATTAATACCCAATATCACAAACTTGTCTTGGACGGCTAATTGTACTGAATATAACCGGCACAACAGTGTCTGTCAGCAATGCTCTTTGTAATGAAGACCCTCTCCATTACAAGCAATGTGGACTGTTTGAAGACAATAAGACACACACACACACACACACACACACACACACACACTGAGGGTTGAATGTTTTATTGTACCGTTGTGTTTCTGATATGTTCTCAGGTATAGTTGTTGAAGGTCAGGCCTGGAGATAAACATATTATTGGTTTGTTTATCTTTACTAAAATGTTTGAATATAAACTGTTTAATAGTGCTGTCTCCTCTCCAGGGTGTTCATCCTAAAAAGAGACCCTAGGGTACATGAGCCCCATTTCATAGTTCCGGGAGGTACCATGTGGTAATTCGTAGAGGGGTGGTAGCGAAATTGAATGGCCTGTTCGGGCCGTATATGATCTCTATTGTGATGTGTAACCACAATAGAGATCATATGAATAATTGACATTGGGATGTTAGGGATCCATTTAATGTAATTGTGATAGTTTAGGTCATTGTGTTGTCAGGTAACGGGCATAGTTACCCATCTTGTAGTGGGGCTGAGGTCCTCTCTAGTGGCGGGCTATATAAGGCTGCCATATTCAATCTATTCTGTCGCTGCCAGGACCACATGCTGCCCGTGGTCCAACATGTAAAGAGCTGTGCCATGTCTTTGTTGTTTTTCGTCGGTGAAATAAACACCTGGTTGGTTTGCACATAATCTCTGTGTCAGTTCTCCTGCTTCTAAACCCAGCTGCTGCGTGGCCAGCATAACACTCAATTTATCCAAATTACCTTTTATTTAACTACATTTCATCACCCAATCTTAGTGGTGTCTTGCCATGCAAATAGTTTCCATGTTACATGCTTTGGGTTTTAGGATATATTTGCCTCTTTAACTTCTGCTTCCACCCCGCTTCAACGGAAATAAAAGGAATTTAGTTTGTGCTGCTAAAAAGGCAGTACATTTTCGTTTAAAAAGCTCATTCACCAACCGTTCGAACAAATATCTTTCTAAAACGCTGTTAAGCAGTTCGAGGATTCTGACATTCACCAATGTTTTCTTACTTAGGATCTTCATATAGATTCTATAAAACAGAATAAATATGCCCAGTCAAAACCACACATACATACAACTGAGACATGTTTATGCATTTTATTTTAACATTATTCATGAGTGGTTTCCAACATAATTTATGATTATGCATCATGCCCAGAAATGTATTCCTATGGAAAGCTTTCTGCGCGGCTAGCTACAACTAAGGACACAGGCGGAAAAATGCAATTTGATTGAACTGACCCTTTGAGTCAGCCCAGATAATTGCATACTATCAGTAATGAATAAAGAGCAGGAAACAGTTAGTCATGTCCAGCAGCAAATTGTCTCCTTCCCAGACCCTTAGTGGGCTCTGATCCACATGAGCTAATTGGTGCTATTGGGCAATACTTCAATGATCATCATCAGATGTTTTGAAATAATGGACAACATTATTCAAAACACGTCAGCGGTGCACCGACTTCACTGGCTCATTATATAGCGCTGGTGTTGAAAGCAGTTACATTTCTCCAGCCTCAGTAAAACCATTTAGGCTGAGAGAACATGAAGTAATAATATAGCTGCCAACAGTGCTGCTGGAGGAACATGAAGAACTCCATGAGCTATACATCTCGCTTCATTTACAAGCGAAACAAATGAGATACACAGCTGGACCACGGCTGCTTTTATTCATCTTCTTCCTTTTTGTGCATGCAGACCTTTCTCGTTTCTCACCTCAGTGCACCCACACCCAGTGTCGTTGTGACTCTTACCAGTGACAATCACCGCAATTTGTGACATTAGGTGTCCTTTCCCACGAGCATCCGGATGTCTTTGAATTTCTGACTGTGGGTAACACCTTCAGTCTCAGCATGAGTGACCCTCATCTTCTCGGGGAACGGACACCTCCAGCGCTCCAGGAGGACCAGAAACTGCCTGAGCATCTATGCAAAGAAATGACTCAAATGTATCGGAAAAATGCTTTAAAAATACAGTTAACGGAAGCAACACTGTGTCGCCATGCGTCACACTCTCCGTCACAGAGTGAAACAATGTATGAAGGCAGTCCTTAGTAAGAAACTTCATCGTGGGGGGTCGACAGACGAGCGAAACAGTGCGAGAAGCTTCCTGGCAGCGATGGTGATGCCAGATGGGAGAGGGACGAGCTGCGCAGGAGCGGCGCCAGTAAGCAGAGACAAGTAGTGCCAGCCCAACTGTGTGTAACAGGAGGTCCAGCGTTTTAAATCAAACACAACACTGAAACCGCATCAGTGCCAGATGCAATTTGAATCCTCATATAATGCAAATACCAATTACTTTTATATCGATATCCCACCACGCCTTCCGTCAAAGATGTTAAAATAGCTGATTCTTATTGTAATTTGTGAAAAACTGAATCTTCATAAGACAAAGAGACATGGGGGATGTGACAGATTTCAGAATTATACCATAGTGATAAGATCTAAATCAGAGCTCAGTTGAAGATGCCCACACAAAAACAAATTCACTCTTCCAACAGCGCTATATTTACACAGCAGGCAGTTGTTACATTATGTGGGAAGTTTCAACATTTGTCCTTCATTATATCCAAAACTGGCTTGCATCTGCCCAGATTCAAACATCCTGTCATTTGGGTGATCCTCCTCCTCCTAAAGAACTAATGCTAACTAATAACAAGACTATCGCTCACAATGTCACGGTATCCCTTTGAGATGGCTGATGAAATCATCTTGTGCAGCCTCTGTGGGGGCTGAGGGGACAATCCAACAGAGGAGAGCTAGTTTGAGCGAGAAATAACTGGAAATACCTTTATTAAATTCAGGAGGTGTGAGATTTTCATCAGCACGATACGGCTCAGTGGGGGTGTCGGGGGTAATGGTAGGGGCTGGGATTCTCTCCCGTTGACAGAAAGGACACACTGCTTGTCAGCAAAGTCATCTTTTCTGCGCACGACATCTGCGCTGATTTTGTGCAGCACTGTAAGCATGCCATTAATCTAAACCAGGACCACTCCTTATCGCGCAGAGCGACAGGCACCCTCACACTATGTACAGAGAATGAAAAATAGATTTTTTTTCTCCGTGCACCTTATTCTCATCAACAGCCTCGTCTTGCTGCTCCTATTTGAATTTGACACGTTTTTTGTGTACAGCTTTTTTAAGCAGCGCAACGGAGAAAATACCTCTTCCGGAAATAGCACCTTGCCTCTTGACCCCCCTTTCTTTGGGGAGTTTCTCGGCGTTGGATCGATGCACAGCGGTGCTGAGGCATGTGGCATTTCCACAAGGAGATGGATGTGGTGCGGTCTATAAGGCAGCATAGTGACATTTGCATAGGGAATAATGGATGCTGTTGGGCCAGGGAGGTAAGACAAGAGGTGGGAGAGGAGCAGCAGCACAGCGGTTATCACCCCATCCTCGTTGATGCTCCTTGACAGTCATTTTGCTTCTCCTGCTGTGGTAAAGAGATGGTACATGAAATATTTTCTTTACATCATCTGCAATTCCAGCCAGCAAAGCAACCAAGGTGATGACATATGTCAGCGCACTGCATACAGCATTGGAAAGAGGTTAATGAATGGATTTAAATGAAGATTAAATATTTTTTTCCCCAGTCAATAAAAGCGGCAGGATGATTCATACCTGAGCCTGCCTGCACAGTGGGTATTTATAAAAGTGGACAGGATGTGCTGCAAGACCGAGCGCAGCGGAACTCAAAGCTGACCCAGCCCATCGTGAAGTTATTCAATCAAAAATGAGTACATTTCATATTATGAGTACCATATTGAAAGTGGGCCACGGTGTGCTGCCCACAGAAAATGTTTCAAAGCTGAGGAAATGATTACTATAATGTACTGTTATATGTCAGAGTGACCTACTGCAGACTGCTCCACATATTGGCTTTTTTTTCCTGGGAAAAGTTTGCTTTCAGTTAAGAAAAAAAAAAGAAAAATGTTAGATCTTGCAACTTCACTCACCAACTATTAGGAGTCATCATTATCCTCATCTCAGTGGTTCAAATATGCCTAAATTACATTTAAATGAATCAATTGCATAGTTCAATTTTGATTGCACATCTAAGTGTTTCAAAGTTAATTATAATTTCCAAATAGAATGTGCCTAGTTAGGAACGTTTCTTTAAAATGACTTTACACTTTAACCGAAATAAGAATCTTACACATGCAGTAAGCAAACTTAATTGGTATCGTATTCTTGTCAGAAAATATCAGAATCTGTTGTATATTAACAGCATTTACATGAACAGTCACGACATTACTAGTACAAAAGATCAACTCTCAAGAAGTTTAGCAGATTGCAAATGTTATAGCATGCCACATCATTATCGTGTTCTGATTGTAACACGCGTATAATGTGTTAATTCCTCATGAGCAGTGCACACTAAGGGAAGCTATAGAGCAGCCTGTGCAATTCTAATTAGTTCACAGGCTTATAATGTACTTGTCTGTTCTGGCTGAGGTTTTAACACATCACTGAGTCCAGTTGGTTGTCTTTTATCATTGAATGATCTCATCAGCTCAATATTCCACAAAGCTTCTAAAGCAGTACAGCAGGGATTTTTTTTCAAATTGAAAAACCCTAATCTTTGCCAGAGAGAATTTCCATATCTGCTACTCTGTTGATTCAGAAACTGCTTGCCCCGTCTCTGAACTGGCCAGTGAGTGTGGGATTGCAACAACACGTTTGAGTTTAGGCAGGCAGTGACGCTGCACTTCTGTCTGGCCAAATTATGCAGCGTCGGTGCATTAGTGGTGCCTGTCTCCAACTTTTCCCTTTCTTTTGCTTTCAGCAAATCTAAATAATTTGTTGATTTGCTCATTTCAATTTGTGTCTTCCACTGAAGCATTTTTGCTTCAGTGAACACATGAACACACTGACAACAACAACAACAACAACAAGTACCGTAAATGGCTACATGGCCGGGTTTGAGCCTTTTCTTCCCACAGGTTTCGACAGAAAACATTTCAAAACAGCCTTCTCTACAACTGGATCCGACGCTGCAAATTCTTTTTATTTTAAAGAGATGGATGGATGGATGGATGGATGGATGGATGGATGGATGGATGGATGGATGGATGGATGGATGGATGGATGGATGGATGGATGGATGGATGGATGGATGGATGGATGGATATATGGATGGATGGATGGATGGATATATGGATGGATGGATGGATATATGGATGGATATATAAGATGTTCCTTTTAGCCTCGGTGATTGGAAGTCACACTTGATGTCACAGAACTTGACCCGTGAAATGCAAAGATCTTATCCATGTCTTCATGAATCACTGAACCAGCGCGCAAATGTACAGGTTTCCAGTAGCTATGAGCAGATCACCTCATTGTGCGAAACACCTTTACAACAGTGCTGAGACTGCAGTGAGTGGGTCTATTGAAAAGCAGTTTCTCTGCGCTGTGTGACACATAACATCTGCAAGTCATCTGACACATTGCAGAGTTATACCGCTCTCCCTCCAGTGATGAGTAGTGCCCTGAAGACAAACTGCAGTGATGAATCTCTATAATTGTCTCCCTGCTTTACAGTTGCTGTGGAAGTGGGGGCCCTGTTCTCAAGGCAAGCAAAAGTAGACGCATCTGTTTGGATGCATGGAACGGGAGCTTTTAAGTGGTCCCTGGTATGCCTGGTTACTCGACAGTGTTTTTCTTCTTGTTTTCTTAAAGCAATCCAGCCTTCCTTTAAAATTTGATTCCAAACTACTCTCGCAGCAGATTTTTGCAGCAGGGGTTATTTGAGAAGTTGACACATTTCTTTTTGCCCTTTTCTGTGAAAACTTGTCCCCTTTGGAATCCATTCCACCTGTGTGATAGACAGTACAGCCAATGGTTTCACACTATTCCACTGAAATATAATGTGCTGAGAGAGACACAAATACACCAATAACAGCAGTGAAGAAGACTGCTGGCAAGTAAACATTGCAGGACTCATATGTTTGGAATTGCCACAAATGGAAATGTTTTATAAGGAATTCAATACATTCAACAGGTGTGTTTGACCTCAATGATTCAGTGAGTAACCCTAACAATGATTCCTTCATCACACAACGGTTCGTATGAGGCTTTCCAACAAAAGCCAGCAACACATCGCCATTTCAGCTAGTTACTTGCAAACAGTCTTCTCCGTCTTCACGGGAAACAACTGTCAGGTTTAGGCAACAAACCTACTTTAGGGAAGGATTGTGGTTTGGGTTAAAATAACTATAGAAGTGGCTTTGCTTAAGTATTGCAGTTACTTCTCCCTTCAGACGGGGCACACACACACACAATGGTCTTCCGGGTGAAAGACTCGTTTCTGTTTGACCATTCCACCTCTCCTCCTGCACCCAGAGTATAATATCCACTCCTGGCAGCTAAAGCAGGAAAATGTCGATTTAATATTTTGTAAAAGGCTATGTTTGGGTGAGTCAAATTACTTAAAACCTTGCCACACAGGAGACATACCCCTGGTCTCTGGTCTCTAAGGTTTTGATAGACGTTATGATGGCAGTGAAAAAGTTGTAGAGGAGGAGGCAGAGTATAATAAAAAGTTCTCTTGAAAAGCTTTTTATTCACTGGTTTTTGTTTCCTACCATGAACACATTGTTATGAAAATGTTATCATTAAAATGCAAAGTCAGTATGCAAATGCCATTTCAATCTTCATCTTTCTCTTCAAAATGAATACAAACATATTTCCTCTTGGAAACCAGTGTCCAAAATTACAAGTTTCAATAAGGCTAGTTGTGTGGTTGAGTTGTACAGCCCCCTGCTCTTTGAATCTCATGTAATTGACTCTCCAGTGGCCCAAAATGGACGTTTTATAGTCCTCATCAAGATGTGGCCAAATCATTTTTGGAAGCAGAGTACACCTATCTGCACACCGTCCCTTTCAGTCAAAATAACCAAGTCAAAACTTTAAGCTGTGTGGTAAAAGTTGAGTGACATTGAAATCATATAGAATCTCGGGTATGGACTGTGGAGGGTCCTCCGCATCACTCTAGAGCGGCTCTATTAGCAGTCATCCGGCCAGTGTGATGAGGTGGCATGTGGGGGTAATGTGTGCCGGGGCCTCAATTCCTTTCATTCTTCATTTCATTTAAAAGTTCTCTGCAAGTTGGCTCAGCGGTATGAAGTTTGGATTTCTTTCCTCCCTCTACCCCACTCCAATCTGTCTCCTTTAGGGAGAACCACATGTCATCACTATTGCATTTTTTATTCATCTTCAAGTTTATTGTTGCATTAAATACTGTGCGTTAGTTGATCCAACCCTTTAAATGATGAATAAAACGAAAACATGAAACCTGACAAAAATAGGTAATTCTCTCTACGACAGTATGTGAAACTATCAGTTCATCTAACCTAGTTACCATCAACCGCTGATACTGGCTGCTTAGTCAGCTGGCTAAAAAGCCAAACACCTGATTTCAGGATAGACGACTCTGCTCAACCTGCAATTAGTGGGTAAATGATTTATGTAACCTAAATCTGGATATAAGTTGACTGACTGTTTATCAACTTTGTTAAGTTTGAGAAACTAACTGTTGAGATTTTTGCTGCCAATTCAACTAATTGTATCACTCAGTAGTTAAGCCCTTTTTGGCTTTATACGCCACTGAGCTAACCTGACCCGCAAAGCCATCTGAGAGGTTGTCATTGGAAACTGTTTGAAAAAGGGCAGTCACTTTCAAAAAATATTGAAGCTCACGCTCGGGCTTACCAGACATAAAGCATGACAAGATGGGTATTGGTGAGATATGTGCTCCTGCGATTCTTACTTGTGACATTGTGAGAATTGATTACATCTAGCCTGCTGTTTTCCACGGTTGTTTATGAATTTGGAATCTTAACTGAGAGAGTCTTCACCCTATAAAACCGTATTTATCTGCATGGCTTACTATGGATACATTGTATTTGTTGGTGATTTTGGTGAACTGACCATTTAAGTTTGTATCAGTGCAATACCATAATGCATATACATTACACCATGGTTTCCAGATGTCTCCTATACTCCAGCGAGGCAAAGAGTACACAGTCAACCATTCTTTGTGCAGCCAATTCTCTAAATGACCTCTGCTATTTTAGCAGCTGGCGTTGCAGGGAGATCTGCGATACAATTGCCGGGGCTCCATGGGAAGGTGCTATTTAGCCAATTTTGTTCGATACAGTTTGCTAAGAAGGCGAACGTAAGCACACACCTCCCGCACATCCATTTTGTTTTTCAGCCAAGAAATGTGATTCCCGTTGACAACTGCTGTGACGTAGCAGCCTGCTAGCAGGTGCTTCGGGCTCGTTGCCCACTCTCTGTACTGGCCACAGCGGAATAACTGCCAGGCCTGGTTACCGGCATTGCTATCTAGCCCCGACACTCTCACTGTATTTGGGAGCTCAGCACAAGAAGAGTCTCTACTTATGTGTAAGTGTAGTGCGAGATACACATCCGAGTGCTACAGACGATGAAACAGGATAAACGTAGTCGCTAGGGGAGGACCACCATCTCAGAGCTTCTGCTGTTTAGATTTGTGTCGCAAATTATATACATGAATTGGCTTCTACTCTGAGAAAAAAAAAAAAGCATATCACATGTCTTCTACACCCCCACGACTTGAGTTTGCAGGCAAGCCAGTGTTGTTGATTTCTCACTCAAGAGAACAGTCCGTCTTTGCCACTCTGCTTTTTCGACTCTTTAAGTGCTGCGTTGAGTATTCACAATGGAATACTTTGACACTGCATATATCTGCACAGAGTATTTTAATGCAGTTCTGCATGGAACAAAAGACGACGATAGCACATTTTCAAAAGGGAACCAATGGGTTCGTTTTTGGGCTTTTTGTGTTTTTCTCCCCCACTTGTTGGGTGGACTATGGAGATAATGCATGTCCTCCACGATACTTCCTTAAAAAATATTATGTAGGGTCGCCAAACATTTATGGGATGGGTAGTGCCTTCTGTGACCGATTCATTTAATGTGCAATGCTGGAATTATCTAGAAAGCAGAAATGAACAGCTGCCAGTGATAACACCCAGCCTTACTATTATCTCACTGAAGAAAAAAGAAAACTTGTTGTTTTTTTTACATGGAAACTGAGCAAACTGTCTGCTGATGAAGACTGTGAGATGGGGTTAAATGCTCTGGGAAAAGAAATTAAAAAAGGTACTTTTCCCCCCAAATGTGCTTGTGTAGTACAAGGAATTAAAGTGATGCACATTTCCAAAGCTTAAATGTCCTCAGTACTTTTTTCCAAGATAATTGATCCTCGCTTCACTCATTTGGTTCAGTTTGAATACAGATGCCTTGATTGCAAGACGTCTGGCACCACCACAAACATGATGTTGAGGTTTTAAGTCCTTCAGTATTCAGCTTCTGAAAGTGGTAAACTTTGGCTGTGCTCAATTCCATTTTCCCATCACAGAACATCCAAATTACCTGTTAAGCAGATGCATTTTTGTAAAAGGCATTTTTGAATGATTTGCTATAATGAATGATAATGCTTCTCTTTGTATTTTTCTCCTTTTCTCTTTCGGATGGAATAATCAACCTGGTCTGAAGTAGCATGATCTTTAAAGGACATTCCTTGTCTCACGATTACACATTTTTGGCTTTACACGTGTCATTGTGCCTGTCGTTAAGTTTAGGAAAAACATCTTGGTCTGACTTTAAAGACGTCCCTCAAACTAGGTTCAATGCAAACAACCTAACACAAGTACAGAACAAATGTCACAAACATCACTAACATAACTTCATAATAATAACATATTTTTCACTTCCTTCACTATGCGGCTTGCTCAGAGCATAGCATATGTATGCGTACGTGTTGACATTACAGGCTACATGGCAAAGAATGATGCAAAAAGCAATAATGCTGTGCTTATTGCACACCAGATGATAGGGAATGGGCTGTGCAGAGGTGAAATAAACTTAGATTAAATACAGGATTGTTTAAATTAATGGAGGTTGCAGAATCAATATGAAACACCTACTCATGTCCAGGCTACCTCACTCCTGGCACTGTGAATTAACAAAGTCCATAATGAAAGTTGGATTTTTATAATATATATATATATATATATATATATATATATATATATATATATATATATATATATATATATATATATATCTTTCATTTAGTTTGGCTGCTCTACATCGTGCTGCATTTCTCTTGTCAAACAGCGCTGCGCTCCCTCCCGAATGGCAATCTGGCAGTGGGCTTTCCAATAAGGAGTGATGAGTGATGTGTCGTGTGTAAATTGTCCCACATTGGATCAGACTTATTGATTTCTGAGTGTTGGCACTCGGATCTTTTGAGCGCTGTGCTACTGAGGCAAAATGATTACTTTTTCATCATCTCATTGATATTTCATCATTATTGTACTTCTCCTTCCTTCCTTCCAAACTACTACTGCCAACTGCCCTCCTGAAAAGCAATTATGCGAAGGATGTCTATCATTTTCCTCTTATGAAGCTGTCCATGTGCCAGGGCTCCTTTAGAATACAGAGATATTGTATTTTTACCACAGATGGCAGTTCCGCATTTTTACTTGGAGCTGTTCCTGCTCTCTGAGTTGTTTTTGAGCTTGGGTGCTTCACCCATTTTCCATTCAGTGACACGTCTCCCTTGTTTGTGCTGCACCTTTCCTGCTCGCTGATGTGTTTGCTGCCAAAGGACCCCACTTACACAAAATAATGATAATGTTTGTCACACCCTTCTTGCTGAGGTAAATATAAAAGATGCATCGCCGTCAATATTGCAGTGCAAATGACAGGTTGGAAAGGTAAAATGTGCATTTTAAAAGAATACCTACATTGATTATAGCTCTGCCTATGGGATTCATTATGGCATTTTACTGCATGGCTGCAACAATATGGACAATAACAATTACAGAACAAGCATTGTTGACAATTGTTTTGAAATGGCATCGGACTATTACGAAGAAACAAAAGTAAAGAAAGAGAGCAGTGTATAAAAATAACTGCTTGTACTCAGTCTTCAGAGTGAAGCCGGTAGTAGATCGTCCCATCTGGAGGTGGGGTAGGAGGCGTGTTGACTTGACAGGAGTGTTTGATGCGTTAGTGGGGGGAAGGGAGCCTGCTGAACGGCACAGAAGCATCATGTCACATCATGACATCCCCCATAAAACAAAGGAAAAGCAGAGAGTCAACAAGCTGAACAAGGCAGGATTTGCACGTCAAAATCCACCCATCTGAACAGTTCCTATTTTAAACCCTTCCTATTTGAAATTGCCATTAGGGGACCTATAAGCAAAAGTGAAACTTTTGAGCGAATAATCAACAGGACAGAAAGCTGAACTCATGAAGGCAACACTTTTTGCTTGTTCTTCTCTTGTATCCTTTGCAACATCGATACTAGAAACGGTGGAGCAGCCCCCCGTTAACGTGGCATAGAGTCATCACTGTGGTGCAGCTGTGGCTCAGGAAGTAGAGTGGCTCGTCCATTGGCGATTCAATTCTGGCTTATACTGGTTGCACATCCAAGTGTCCTTCAGCAAAACACTGAAACTCAAAATTGCTCCCAACTTCCACTTTCCGTGTGTGCGCGAGTGTGTGTGTGACTGAGAATCATTGTGAAGTGCAGTCCATTTGTTGGTGCAGTGGTGGAGAAATCAAGATTCAGGTTGGCAAGATACATTCAGCCAGCAAAACAACGAGGTTAGTTTGAGATAGTCAAGAGTATGACACAGATGGACTGATTAATCCAAATCTGGACAATGTTAAAAAAAGTTTGTTTTAGGTTCAAGTAAGGCAAGCCAAGGCTAGTTTATTTGTATAGCACATTTCAACAAGGTAATTCAAAGTGCTTCACATAAAACCATTAAAAGCATCAAAACATAAGGCAAAAGAAAAGGAGATTTAAAAACAATTAAGAACATTCATTGAAACAATAACAAACTAAGAAATAAAATTCAGTCGTAAAATGCAGAAATGCAGGAAATTGATAAATATATGAATTGAATGTGGTTCAACTAAAGGCAGCAGCAAACAGAAAGGTCTTCAATCTTGATTTAAAGGAGCTGAGGGTCTCAGCAGACCTGCAGCTTTCCGGGACTTTGTTCCAGATATGTGGAGCAGAACAACTGGACATTATGACAATCTCACTTTATGTAGCAGAAGAGCCTTGCGTCTTTAGTGTCTAAAAATCATTCAAAGGGTGAAAGAAGACATGCAGTTTGTGTTTTTGGTAGCATGTTTTAAATAAAATGGCATTAATTTGGCTCATGTCGTTGCCATAAACGAATGATAACGCTTGACAACAATTTAATTTACAGAGAGTGGGGGCAATACATTTTGCCTGCTTTAGAAAGGAGACATGACAGGAAAACATTGGAAAGCTGAACTTTTTATGCAGAAATGAATATGCTGTGTCAAGTTTATTGATGGCATATTACAGGATTTCTGATTATTAAAGTCCACAAAATGAGAACATCTCCTTCACTGCCAATGTGTGAAATTAGCTTGTGTAGCATTCATCCAAAATACATGGCTGTTTGCACAGTTGCACACACACTAATGCAGATGGCTGCATCCACACTCTTATGCATGCTCAAAGATATACACAATATGCATTGAAAAACACATAACCTCCTGCATGTGTTATTCAATAGCACGCAGAGAGGAGGACTAGCAGGGTTAACTCCAGCATCTTATGCTGCTGATGTATGCTAAAGTAATGCTGTGAGTGAATGCATTTTGCCTAAAATAACAAAAACCACCCTCCACACTCCCTTTTCATTGGTCTACAATGAATCAGCACACGGCTCTCGCACTGTCCTAACAGCATCCGGTCTAAACGAGGTGAGCGGAGTGGCCACTATGCCAAATGGACACATAAAAAAGGAGACATTAATGGACTGAGGAACGGCATCAATCACCCAGCCGAGCGTTCTACTCCCAACGCCTGTGTGCAGCAGGCCGACGTAGAAGGAAAGGAGGATGACGCCCCAGGTGAGGCATATATCTCTGGCATATAATTATACTGACTCTAAGTGCCAGTGACATCACACATCCCACACGGAAAACACAATTATTTCTCCATTTAAATGAAGAGTATTGCAAGAAGGTATGCTCTACTTGCCTTTTAAAAATTGTATTATTTATTTGACATGGCATTTCTGAATTATTAAATAGTGGAGGTGGACACCTTATGGCAGTCTTGCTCTGATATCCATGATACTAAATGCAACAGATAAGGACTGTGTTTGAGATACTGTTTTTCAAATACAAATATTTAATTTGTACTGTATGAATGCAAGTTGTGTCAGTGGCATTTTGTGTTCTAAACCCAAGTGCTAAAACATAATGAAATCCTCTCAAAGCTGCAGCGAAATAAGTTACACAGTATGTATACAAAATGTGAATGTTAGCAGATACTCTGGTAGAATACATGGGATACAATCATTTCAGGGCACAATGAATGAAAGTGTTTATGCCTGCTTATCCACCCAGAAAAAGATGCCCAACAGGTGCTCAATAGGACCATTTGCACTTCAGGAAAATGACTGTTGAGGAGGTGCTTGTCATCAAATGTCCCTATAGTTGTTGTGCAAAACAGTCGACAGCAAAATGATTTCCAATTTATGTAAATTCAAAAGAAAATCAATCTTTTTGAAAGTAAATTATTCAAGCTGGTGTTTGACTGATGACACACATTAAGAGCAAAACATGCTACTTCTTAACCAAATTCAGGTAACACAAGTACTTTGTTGACAAAATAACATCCGACCGTATCTATAAGTCTTTGAAAAGGTGCCAATATGCAGTACTTGCATGAATGACTGTTTTGGTGCTCTCCATTGATGTTTGTTACAACCCAGGGGAGTCCAAGCATGTACTGAGGACAGAGAGTTTCCTTCCAAACAATCAAGACACCAGGTGATTTAACTGATTGTTTGCAGCCCTTGTTCTTTGAAGACCCTGCAAGTTAATCAGTGAAAACCAACAGCCGCTGATGTGCTTGGTTTGAAGATACAACTTTGGAGTCTCGTCAATCCAAGACACAAAAAAAGGACCACAAAAGTATTCATATCTGCTTTACAAAGCATTCAAATATATAAAATCCTGGAAAAAAAATAATATATATATATATATACACATATACACACACACATACATATATATATATATATATATATATATATATATATATATACACATATATATATATATATATATATATATATATACACATATATATATATATATATATATATATATATATATATATATATATATATATATATATATATATATATATATATATATATATATATATATATGTAAAAACCTGTTCTTTCTAAAAGTTAAAATTGTAGATGAAACCAAAGTACATAAAGTTCATAAATATATACACACACACACACGTATGTATGTATGTATGTATGTATGTATGTATATATGTATATATATATATATATGTGTATATATATATATATATATATATATATACATATATATATATACATATATATATATATACATACATACATACATACATACATACATACATACATACATACATACATACATACGTGTGTGTGTGTGTGTGTGTGTATATATTTATGAACTTTATGTACTTTGGTTTCATCTACAATTTTAACTTTTAGAAAGAACAGGTTTTTTGGCATGCATAATCTCTCAGCAACAATACTGATGCAGGTTATCAATCGATGGTGGAATGCTTTTTACAAAGCCAACCGGAACTTGAGTTGCCAAGGCAACTCCCAATCTCAATGGGTCTTGCGTCCCCACACAGGTGTTTCCAATAATTGCGTATGATTAGACCTCTGCTCAGGTTGCTGAAGAAAAGTTCACCCCAGTAACAACAATTATGATTCCATTAAAATGTTGAGCAGGTTTTAACTGAAAGTCAGTCAAATTAAACATGGAGCTGTTTTGTAGATATATTCAAGAGGATGTGACTATATTATTAATAGAGCAGCAGTAACTGTATTGCATCATGCCGCTGGTGATTCCCACCTCGGATATTATATGAGAAATGTGTCCTGTGTACTTTGTATCATTTTTATCAGCCACTGTGGGCATAGAGAGGAGCATGACACTCCGCTCTTTTGTTGAGCCCAAGAGAATTTCTCATCAGCAGCAGCAAAGTGAAAACACCTGTGTGGATGGACCATAGTTATGTAGAAGCAAACATAAATGTCTGTTCCTTCACAACAGTGTTTTTCAGAATTAATTTAATGTAGGCGGTGCAAACGTCATATCCTCAGATATGTTTTCCTTTAATCCACTGTTCAAAAGAATGTAAAGAAAGAGGTCAAAATGCCACAAGAAGCAAATTGCTCTCAGTGAGTTGTTGATCGCACACTGTTAGACCTTATTAAATGCAGCATGAGGCAATGTTTTATTGTTGAAGTTTCATCCTCTGTTTCCTTCTACTTAACCTTCATTAAATTGTTGTGGTACAGTGTGTCCTGGCACTATAATTCAAAATATGTGAGGAAATGAGGTGCATATTGAACACACGACTAAAGGTCTTTAGCTTTATTTACAAGGTGGGTAGGAGGCTGATTTTTTTTTTTCAAGGTTGAAAATCTAAACAATAGACTTTACCAAGTCTTCTCTCCTATTTTCATGTCACGGCCCACATACATTACCCACAATCTGTCAATTTAGAGCTTTGGAGATTTCATTTTATGATTACTTATTGTGCTTTGCAGATTGCTACACTATAGGGCATACCGGTATTGTAAGACAACCCAAAGATAATTACAATTTAGTATGAAGTTAGAAATAATATGGAATTGAACCTCATGGGGAACCTTTTGTTTAGAAGCTTGTTTTGACAAAAATTGTATTTGTGCATAAATAATTTAAGGCTTCTCCTCTTTTACTTTGAGTATAAACATCCCCCCCCCAAAAAAAATAGATCACGTAAAACTCTGTTTTAAAACCACATTTACAGTTTCATAGTGAATATCTGTAGTGTAATTACAGTACATTATTCCCATGTGAACTTCTCAAGGGACCCTGCATCCCTAGACACAACCTTCAGATCCACTGATCCATATCAAATAAAAAGATAAAGTATTTACCCTTGTTTCATACTGTATCTATAGACTGTGATTTGAAGTCATCTGGGTGTTCAGTGGCCTGGCAATTTTTGTTGTGCCTGATATTCAGTCATGTTAAGTTTATTTATTATTTGATTTTTTTTGTAATCAGGGCATTGCTGCAAGAGAGCACCCTCAGCAAAGCTAGTATTATTAACACAGCCAAATTAGAGGCTGGATCCTCCAAAGGACTCCAATCCACCATTTACACCTAGAATTAACGTGAGATCATTATCTGGGTAAGGAACACAGTGTGTCATGTAAATGCAAGCACAATGCATTGTGCTACGAGGGCAATCGGACAACATCTGAAGGCGGTATGCATTGGGATCAGGTCTCAGACACCATTTACACTCATTTCATGTTTCTGGGGTGGATTGGATAGCTTTTCCATCTCAAAAAAGTGAAAAGAAAAGTAAATGCATGCAAAAATATGTAATACAATTACTAGTGGTAATCTGAAAAAATTAAAATAAATCAACATCTGACAGATAACTGCACCAGGGTAACGATAGATGCTTTTCCAAAATACTGTATATAATAATGCATTTCTATTTATTAACATTGGGAACATTGGGAACTTTGGGAATCTCAGCCAGAATATATATATATATATATATATATATATATATATGACAGCTCTCCCAAACAGGCCTAATTGATATTCTTCACTGTTTGCTTGAATTTTATCAGTCAGATTTTATTATTTGCTCCCATTTCATGTCTGAAAGGATTGATTTTTCAGCAGAAAAACATCAGAGAGAAACGATGCATCTTATACTCATGAGAGTTGACGTAAGTCTGTCAGGAAGTATGCAACTAATAGTCTTAACTTGTGAGAAATTATCAGAAGAACTTAAAGCAGCAATGACAGCTGACAGAGAGTTTGACAAAGTCGTAGAGGGATGTGACTGACAGTAGCTGGTGGGATGCAGTTTTTTACTGAGTTTTCATGAGAGACTTGACACTTCCAATCAGTTATTTATTCTCACTCAAATGATGCAGAAAAATCCATTATAATAAAGCTTGAAGTATAATTCTATTTACAGTCAGCTATAAAACAAATGTACTTTCCAAATATTCTCCACTAGACAGTTTATCAATCAAGCGATAAATCAAACTTTATTTGTAAAGCAATTTCCATAAAGCTTAGTGCAGTTCAAAGTGCTTCACAGACTACTGATGAGCAGAAAATAAGTGTGGACTGTAAAAGCAAAAGAAAATCAGAAACAAGTCAGCAATTTGACAATGATAGGACCAATACACATAAGACAATGCAGTCTAATTCAAGAGCACAGTAAGGCTTCTGACTTGTTGCCGTGGGATATTTAGCTTTCTCTGAGCTTAACGATTAGTGGCTTCAATTTCAGTTGTATCCTGACTGATCTGTAAAGCATTTAGCAACATCCAGACATTGAGTTCTAAAAAGGAAATCAATGTGTCCTGTGTCACCAGAAAACAAGGCCACATACAGTGGTGTGTCATCTGCTATGAAACTATGGAAAGAGATACAATGTTTCATGTAGACATCACCAAGGGGAAACGTAGATTAAAAATAAGTGGACCTAAAGTCGATCCTTGGGGAACCCCATAGGTTATTTTAGAGGTTTTGGAGAAGTTATCAACTCCAACAAAGAGCTTTGCCTGTCACCGTAAGATATATGGGGATTAGCTAGATCGAAATTAATATTAATTTATAGGCCTCGAATCGACAGACCCACGGATGAGGCAGCCCACTGGTGACTAATGGCCAGGATATGCCTAAAATAATCTAACCTTTTAACATATCTGCATTCGATGTACAAGAGTCATCCAGAAGTTCCATCTCTTTTCTCTTATCTGTCCCTATAACTCCTGCTGCATTTTTGGGGTCATTCTTTCTGAACTTGTCACAGCAGTGTTATGGCCCCGCTTTGTTTGTACCCCTCCAGCTGTTGCTGCCCTACCCACAGCGCCTGATGCACACATACAGTGTGACAATCATATTTATATGACATTTGTCATTGATAAAATTTTGCCAGAATATATACAGTAATAAACATAGCATATAGACTAGTCGTGAAATGGCATGATACTGATAACACTACTAGAGACTGAGAACTAAGAGAAGGAAAATTGTGTGTTATACCAGGTGGAATAGCTGTGTTTTACTGCCATTGAACATAATCTATCACCCGTCTATCCACACTGCTGGGTGGGTGGGTGTGTAACATCACGGTGTACTGACACACCCTCGACAACACGTCTATCACTGCAGTTATACCACTGAAGTCAGCACAAACTTGAATTTCAGCTGATGTCAATTTGCTCTCCAAAGAAGACAGAAGAAAAACGTCCAACATGATACCATGCCTGACTTTATGACAAGCATTTATATATTCTACTGCCAGATATGCTGAATATAAGCGTTTCACCTAGAATAATTTGAATAAGCTCTTCTCTTGGAAGTGAAGGAAAGATTGACATTTTGGGGTAAATCTATGGAGATGTTCTTTTTTTTTAATACAAGCATTATAAAAGAAAAAAGATGCCTTCAATGGTTAGCTGCTTAGTTGCAAAGACATTTCTCTGTTCATTGTCTTCTTGTAATCTCATCTAATTCTGTGAATTTATTGCTTGACCGTTCATTGACCCCCTAATGCAACTCCTTGCAAGCCCCTTTTGCTTTATCTGGCAATTTCTATTTAGCATGTTCTCTTTTTCCAACTCCTGTTCATTCCCTTTGAGCTCAGTCAATCATTCTTCTCCGTTAGAAAATGTATATTATTATTATCTATACTAGATGCAATTCATCATGAGAGGAGATATGACTTTCATTTCCACCCTTAATTTGATTGTGACTTCATCCCCTATGGCTCAGCCGCAATATTATTAGGTCATTATTCATATTTATTTGCACACAATGTTGAAACATTGATGTGTTTTAACACTGTTGAATGGAGGTACTATTATTAGGTAAAGTCGGCATGCTCTCGGCCTCTCCTGCCTATTTCCCACATGCCCCTTAGACCCACAAATGTCCTGGCAATTTTCTATGCGATAGAGTCAGTTCTCCAAAGAATGTGCTCCAGCATTTGCCTTTCCGAGCAAGCTTTGGGTGAGTAAAAATGTTTAGATACCATGGACACTGAATTGAATTGCCTGACCTCCAGGTGAGCTTGGATCGAAACACACCATTGATATCTGAGGCTCTACCAGTCCAGTGAAACCCCTCCTTCAGACTCTGTTCCGCTGCCAGTCAATCCACCCCTTTCTTTTTTGGAAAGAAGAGACAGTAGAGCCTTGCACGTCTCTCTTCACTCAACACATAAGTCCCATTGCCACAGCCTTCTGTGTGAAGGATGACAAAAATGCTTCCGTATGTGCGGTGTGCACAGTTCGTGTGTATTGTTCCCCTGCGTTTGTTCTGTTGCTGTATAGTCTTTAACTTCAAGGATGATTATTAATATCTTGGATGATTCATTTAATAAACAGGGTTGTGAATGGTTTGACTTACTGGTTGAAATTAAACAAAGCAGATCTGAAAACCCAGGGAAAATAATTCCTATAATTATTTAAAAGCAGTTGGTACTGTGACATTGTGTCTGTACTGAGGTATTTTAATACATATTCTGTTTTTGATCATTTCTCAGACATTTCAGGATATGGTAGATGCATAACGTGCCTGTGGACTTTTATTTCTGTCATTCTAGATCGAATTAAAAAATATTCTAGCCAAAGGGAGTGCTCATTGGAATTGCTAATCAGTTTTAGTTAGCTTCCCCCTGCTGGGTGCCAGCAATGTTGACACCACAGATGGCTTTAACATGTTGGTATTTTAATGGGCATGATATGAAAAATTGTGATGGCAGTTTTCCCATTTGAAAGCGTTCACAGCAAACTCCCTCCTCTTAGTTCAAAGATAGCCGCTGATGTGAACCCCTGTTTTCAAACGCCAAAACAATTAGCCTGCCAAGCGCCGCCTTAACAGATCTACAATAGAACTGTGCATAGCTGGAAAGCCAGAGGATTTATCTTTTTTTGAGAGCCACAGGAACTGGTCAATTGACATTAAATCAGTGAATGCAAGATTGTTTAAAACTGTCCTTTTTAAATCCATAGTTTGCTTCTACTTTAGTTGTAGAAGACATTATTATCTTTCATTGTTCGTCTTCGTTTTCTCTCTGTACTACAAGTAATGCCATTTCTTCGTAGTCTAAAAAAAGTCCAGGATTAAAAAGTATAACATGCTCCATTTCAGTGTAAAACTCTATTGATTATTCCATTGTCAGACATCCTAATCAATCTAGAGCTATAATCCATCACTGACGCGTGAACAATGCATGAATTCATTTGGAGTAATATATTCCTATTTTCCCAGCACCCGCAGGCAATGACTTTAACAACTGTCAGCAAGTTCTCAAATGCTGGTTGATAGAGTTATGATCAATCCCCACATTTAAACGACATATAAAAGCTATCATCACTTCCATCCTTAAGATGAATCAAAAGTGCAGCTCTTCCTGGCTTTGAAGAGCTTTGATCACATGGAATATATCAAAGGCAATTTTACAGTTTACAGTGCACAAATCTACTATAAACTTGGCTAAAAGCAGTGTTGATAAAATAGTCTTCAGAAAATATATGAGCTATAATGTCATTCTATTCATAGCCTTAAAGCCACGAATAATTGTATGGGAAACTTTCAAGCAAATCTGACAAATCAGCAGCAATTAATATGGAAAGCTTGTCAGCAAAGAATAGCCTACTAGCGCATTCAGCGGTAACTAAAAAACTCACAAATGTTGCCAAACCGGTGACTCCAGGGAAACGGTAGGATTTTACAATTCTGTTGACCAGTGGTATTGGTTTCTCAAAAAGTGCAGCTGTAGGGCAGGCAACCATTAAGCTCCGCTGTGTTGTCATCAGGCATCAACCGCCGGTTCTGAAAAGTGAAACCAATGCGAAAGTGTCTTAAAGTTGAAATCTCCCGACTGGCCAGCAGGGGCCGACTCCTCTGGTTGCAAAAACAAGTCTGATCGTATAGAAGTCTCTAAGAAATTGACCCTAGACCTCTCTTGATTTATTACCCCAGTACACATAATTTAAACATGATTATGGTCTAAATCACTAGTTTCAAGTCTTGTTTAATACAATATAATGTTCATTTATTAAATTATGGTCCTCTTAAGAGAAAAATAGTCCATAAAGCAGAATGTGTTTTAGGGCGTGGCTACCTTGTGATTGACAGGTTGCTTTTGCTACCAGGGTCTCTACGTCACTCGCCCACAGTCCATATATGGTCAGCTCCTTTCACTGGTTGCAAAAAGCCCAGATGGCAACGGTCGTAATCCAAGATGGCGATTGCCAAAACGTAAGTCCACAAACCAATGAGTGACGTCACAGCTACTTCGTCCACTTGTTGTATACAGTCTATGGTTGTCACGGAAGTATTGTGCTTCTTTGTTTCACAAAATACTTGCAAGTAGGTGGGGGTGGAGGGAAAAAAATGTTGAAGGTCTAAATCAAGTTTAGAGCTCAGTTTGATGGATTTTCGATTTAGAATCATATGATTATTTCCCATGATTCTTTGTTGGGTTGAGTATAACTTGTTCTTCATGTTGATGCAGTTTAACTAAAGGAAACGGAAAGATAATTTGTGTGTGCATGCACTGTGTGTGTTGCTGATGCTGGTGCATACCGGTGCGTTTGTCTGTGTTAGAAAAGAATACATCATACATGAGGGCAAAGCTGCACTCCATATTTCAAAACCTGCCACATCCTCGTGTGCCACTTCACCCTCTGCTTGACAGAGTCAAATGATGGGGAGGAAAGCGGATCAGCTCCCTGTTATGAAAAGGAATCACCCTTTTAATTTACCATGCGATGTCTCTCAGCACACAGAGATTTCCTCCTTCATTTTTTTCTGCTTCATTTGCACTCTGCTGTGTTTTTTCGTCGAGCTCATCAGTTTTTGCCCATGTTTTTAATGCATTGTAAGCTGAAAGATTTTCTATTTACGTTAACAGGATGCTCTTAGTCTTTAAACGCCCAGTTGAATGTTGATGGGAGTATTTTTTGCACTGTCTTTGCCTTCCTACCTACTTTTTGAATGATTTGCTCGAAAGTAGAATGTGACACAAAATATAGAAGAAAGAAGGATTTTATTAACTTCACCAAACAGACAAATAAAAGCATCATGACTGGATGTTGAACATCTGGTAACATACTGTAACTCAATGTTGTAAACTTTATATACTGCCCGACATCGAATGACTTCATCTCCTGCTCTGGCTTCCCTGCATTTGAGCTATATGAAGTGCCACCTTGCTAAACCTTGATAATATGGTTTTATATGTATCTCAGTATAGTGTATCATTCACACAAAAATGCTGGAAGGCTACACGGCTACCCCTCACTGCTGTCAACGCTAAATGATTTTCCTTTGGACTGATTCAAAGTGATTGATAAGTGTATTGACACTGGGGGCTGAAATCTGAATGTGTGCTTTTCTCAATGTTTTTTGCTCTTCTCCCGACTGGCTTCTGCAAGAGTTTGGATGGATTTTTCATTGAATCACTTGAAAGTACCTGCCCATTTCCAATTTCCAGCAATGAAGGATTCTCAGATGGTTCTGTGTAACAAAGCAATGAACTCAAACTCCATGTCATTCGTATATTTTGTAGGATATCAGGACACCTTATCGTGTCTCATTGTGACTCTGGAGGATTTGTTGACCACCTCTGGCTCTGAATGCAGGTCTCATTCATTTTCTCCCTGGACAATGTTCAGTGACACACACTTGGATCACTTCCAGGGTATGGATGGGTTATAAACGCACTTGGTTAAATCATCACGACAGAAGACAGATCTCTGCATGAAAATGTCTGGTTCCTTCATAAAATGTGAGGTACAAGCCTGTGTATGTATAAATGTAAGGTACATTTTCAGAAGAATTGCCGAAGTTCAAAATTCTGTCATGGTAAGAAGAAGCTAAAGATAATCATCTTTAGAAAACTACTACTTGTACTGATTTAAACTGCAGAAAACAATTGCAGGTAATTTTCAATTCATCAATGCTGATTTTAGGCGGGCCGTCGGAGTGTTAACTGTACATCTGTGTCATGTACACAACTGCTATTTATAGGTAGATACTGATGCGACATATCTTTGGAAAGCTAAGATTCTTGTGATTCGATTTATGCAAACCCTTTCAAGATACAATCACAACAGCAGGTTCAATAAATGCCTCTGTCAGACCACCAACCAACAAACAAATATTTACAAAATCGAGGCAACTCACCGATGAAGCTTCATAAAAATCTACCCCTTGATAATATTCCAACAAAAACAGTCTTCTTACATTGCCAAAGGTCCAGACGATCCAATCCAGTAAAATATTTTGTCCAAAACACAGAAAACACACACACACGTCCATAAATACCCACGGACTGCTGTTGCATTATTTCAAATTAGTGGGCAGATATGCCTAATTATTTATATATTGCAACCGATCGTTCTGATGACTGACGCTTCGTATAGCCAATGGAATTTCGAAATTAACGATATACAGCTTCAGGGGTTATATTTACAGGCAGAACGTGGAAGTCACCTGCGAAACCACGAGTCAGGTCCCTGCGTCCGTGCGTTAATTGCAAAGTGTGGTTTTTGAGAGTTTTGGCGACTTTAGGAAAGTGAATAATGGCGAAATAAATTATAGATTATTGTATATCGACATAAATAAGCTTTAGTTTTAATTATGAATGCACATTTCTACACAGCTTAGGTATGTTACCATGGTTACCTTGGGTCTCCAAATGGCGTTTTTTTTAAAGTGCCTAGACACACCCTTAAAAAAACATGTGTAAAATGTTAATTTTCTGTGATATTGTTATCAAATTTGAACTTGGACTAGGTAAGACTTCATGCTGTGGTCCCATTGTGTTTTCCAGCTAATAAGTCCCAGCCATAGTCACCTGCAGGCATCTGTTTGCAAACAAATATTCAGGCGGAAATAAAAACCTTCTACTCCAGTGTGTTCAAACGTCTATGACTCAATGCCAGGAGCACTTAAAGTGATTCTGACTGTTGGGGAAAAACTTCAGTGTTACCTTTCAAAAGAGACCAAAACCATGCATGCATGTGCTCCAAATGGTTCAAGAACAGCTTTCAATTTACTTTGGGTATGCCTTGGATAGGTGTTTTAGGTCAATTTTACTGGAGTGGTTTCAGGTTAAAGGGGCAACTGTTGTTTGTTCCCAACTGGAATGACAAACAGCCTCTCTTGCTTCTGCCAGATAGTAGTGGTAGCATTGGCTCATGGGTATTGTTGTTTTTAGAGCTGTCCGTCATACCAAACCTACATGAGTTCTCAAGCTGATATTATTAAAAATGGTGGCCATACACCTGTAGGATCAATACATTATTCAGGAGACTTTTGAGTTGATGAGTAGAGCATATCATTTAAAAAAAAAATGGAACGGTTATTCAGTGAGTGGGGGCAAATTATTGCGGAACCAGTGGCTCCTCCCGCTGCGAACATGATTTATGTCATGACTCAGATTTTGTTTCCACAAATCAAGTTGCCTCCACATCCAAAATGGACATTCCAATGAGTTTGAGGCAGCCCATTAATATGAGGACGGACTGCTGCCGCTACTGTATTTGAGTCAAATATGAGAGCAATCTAAAAGAACTACCTCCTCATCAATAATCCACAGTGATCCCATCCATCTCTCCAGAGCAATGATGGATAGACATGGACCGGTCTAATTAAAGGATGAATTATGGAATGGACTCAATTCATCACTATCATTGCTATTAAATTCATAGTCAGTCTCATGTTTCTGTATCTGGGTTGTGCTGCTTTTCTGCATCTATCAATCATAAATCAAGGAAAAATTAGTCCCAGCAGGGGATCCTTTGTACTTTATCTGGGCCACACTTCTGGTCCAAAAATGATCTGCTTTAAGTGGCTGTGTTAAAACAAGACTTGTACTTGATAATCCCCAGTGTACACACTGCTGAATCTTCTCGACTGCATATGGCAGCCAATATAAAGTTAGAACAAACTTGGTGAGACTATTGAATGGTCTCAGTCTATCCTCCACACTCACATTTGCACAAAGTACACAGCCATGCGTTCATGCACATAAACAAACGCCTTCACACAAGAGCTTGCATGAAGAGTAGCGCCACTCCAAGAGCTAAGATATTATTGACTGGCTTAGCTGTGTTGCACACACACTGACACACGCGCACATGGCAGTATAATTCTTAGCAAGGACTCTGCATCACAGGTTTTTTATACACTCAGATTGAGGTCAATCAACATTTTCTGTCCAGAGAAAAGACTGTGGAAGAGTATTCAACTGGTAGCAATGCCTGTAACACATTCAAGGCCAGAGTTGTTCTGGAGCTATTTCCCTCGCTTCATTAGCGGACATGGTGACGTGGGCGACATAATGAGCGCCTTTCAAAGGACTCAAGCAAACAAGCCTATTAAATCACATTCTGCCAATATAAAACAACCACTGAGGTTGCTGACAGATCATGTCCACTGTCTATACAAACTTAAAAAAAAAAAAAGTGTGTATGAGCTTGTTGCGTTTCTGTGAATGTGTGCGTTCATCGGCATGTTAAGTGGGAAATCTATTATACAGCCAAGCAAGGTCTTATTCTGCACTCGAGAAAGAGAGGGAGGATGCTAGAGAAATGCCCTAGGCCCCATGCAGTTCTATTAGCAAACACCTTGAAGGAGTGGAGCACAGCAATCTTTTTTCCTCACAAAATTATGCAAAGTCCACAATGGCTTGTATATCTATGTTTTGCAAGATACTCATAGCATGCCTTTCTAAACAGCTTTGCGGCACTTTTAAAACAGGAAACCGCTATAACTGGCGACTGGCACACAATTTGAAACATTTGCAGATGTTGTGCATGTTTCTGAGGACATAGGACTTTTTTTGTTCCATAAGGTTTTATTCAAATGCTTTTTTTTTTTTTACCTCGGCGCTTCTTATTGCAGTCACAGTGGTGAAATGTAATAAGTGAACCTTGACCTACAAACAGTGAGCACCAATAAGCAACCAACCACAAATAGAAACGCAAATCAATTATGCTTCTAGAGGGGCATTAATTATGAGCAAGGCTTTATAAAGACTTTATCGTGATCAAACTTTCATCAAGAACAGCATGATGCATCAACAATTTACCTCATGGAGATTTATCAGAGCCGCAAAGAGAAAATCTATCCCTGCACATGAGAACAAGAGAGGGAAGTTAGTTTGGTTGGCTGAGCCTGAACGTTAATTGCAGCAAACACAACAGTACAGAACAAATTGGTCAGTGACCTCACCTTCCTACATATCAGAATGTTCACAAATAGAAATCTAGGTCCTCAAATATATCGTGGTGTAAAATAATGTCGCAAAAAACTAAAATTGTTTACATTAGCAGGGATCAGATGCTCTGAACCAGAGGTGGGTCCATCCCAGTGTGCCTGAGTGGGTGTAAGATGCCAAACTTTTTTTTACCTATTCAGGACACTCATGTGCAACCTGTGATGACATGTCATCAGTAGGGATGGACGATTAGTTCCTTGACGAAATGGAAAAGGAAGCCTTTAGCAATGCTGGATAAGTATGTGAGATGTTGCATGTGAACCACAGCGCACACCGAATTTCAGGTTAATTTCACATTTTCTGTCATGTTTATACAATAACTGAGATGCCGTGTGCCTGATGAAAGTGTGCAATTGGCTCTTTTCATGTGCTTCAATAATTGGCATGTTATAATCTTTAATTGCATTTGACATGCTGTGTGGTTATGAATTGCTATACTTGGAATAAAGCGCAGGCAAATGGAGTGTTTTTTAATTCATAAAAGTGCGAGCATTATCCACTTCTTTCAGGAAAACATTTAAGGTTGTTGGCCAATTGCCAAGACAAGTGATTGGAAGTTGCACCAAAATGGTGCATACATTGTTTTCCCTTTCATCTGTGAATGAATCATGCAAAATCTTAAAACCAAAAAAACACAGTTGTGCAGAAATCTAAAACAAACAGAAACAACAACAAAAAGCTTTCTAGAGTACATAGTGTTTGTGTGAAACTGCTTTTATGATTTTATTTGTAATTTGCATTCAATATAGGGGCTTTCACTCCAAGCAAATGCAATTTCCATCTCAATTAGGATTTGGAGTGAAAAATAGAGTAGTTGAAAGACAATACTATGCAGAGGGAGACAATAACATCTTGAAAGCTTCGACGAAGCAAACAATTGAAAAAGCACATTATTACATGAAAGCAAAAGTAAGGAGGTTAGATCTATGTATGGAGGGTGGGGATGAGTAAATAACAAAAAAGCAATAAGTGGTGTGTCACCAATGTTGCAATTTTTATTCCCCCGCTTTTTTAAAAATCGTTTATTTGCGGTTATGTGTCCTTAACCCTGAATACATAATTGTGATCTGTGTCAAGGATCAGTGCAACAACACACACACACGATGATGGAAATGACACCAATGAGATGGAAATATATTCAATTTAAAAAAACACATTGCCATGTATTTGTGTGCAAATTCACACATGCACAAAGGCACACACAACCATCTTCACGAATGAACTCCTGCATAAACCTGAATTTTATTTTTAGTGTAGTTCAGCATTTCATGCATATACTGTAGCGTCAATAAATCTCTCACGGGAACCATCTGCAGGCTTTATGCTGTAATATTTAGCTCTCAAGGATGCACAGGGCTGCGGATAAAGCACCAGATGATGTGAGTGTAACAGAAAAGACGGCAGTATTTGCAGAGGTGAGTTAGAGGTCTCTGTTCTGCTCACCAGTGAGTCTAACATTTGCTGTGCTCCATTAGCAGCAGCGACTGTCAGGGTGAAAGAAAATTAACAGCTGGACGGATTTCCTATCTCTTTGCTGTTTGATGTTAGGGGGCAAATTTGCTAATTTTCCTACAGAAATCTTTTTTTTCTGTCTGGCGCTCATGCTGATGCTTTTTTCGTTCAATATGTCAGGCAAGCTAGTGACTGGACAGCTGCCAGTTGAAATCCCTAGACTACCTGTGAAGATTTGGGAGGGGAATGCAAAACAGTAATACTCTGAGCTTTCTAGGCAGCTGGTGTTGAGGTGCCTTCAAGTAATACACTGAAATCCCAACTGCTTCCATAGAATTGCATTAATGTGGTTGTACTGGTTAGTTTTGTAAAATTGGGCATCAGTTGCAGAATGAAAAATGCATAGTAATAGTAAATCCTAAAAATAACACAGATATTTTTAGGGCAGTTTTAGATTTGGCATTAGGGAACAGAACTTCAGAAACACTTGTGCACGGAAAGACCAACGTGAAGTCATTTTTATTTCTCAGACTGCCCTGATCATCAATTATCATTCTATCAGCCTTATGTAGCATAAAGGGGACATATAGGGTGTCACATGTAAAAGGACCTTACATTTTAGTTTGCCGGGTTAAAAAAATGGGGAGATGATGGATCTGTTTCCACTTGGTGTAAAGTTCCCAAATGACTTGAATGAGATTCTGCGCTCGTGGAAAAATTTGTCCAGTAAATCCTACATGTTATGCCCAAAAAGTCATTAAAAATTTGAGAATGGTTTATTGAAAGCTTCAGTGGGTTCAAATATTTGCGAGGAGGATCAGCTCCAAAGCTACATTGCAGTCCAAACTGAGCTCCCCACAGTAGCTTGCCCAGCTCCTTAATCTTCTGTCCCCTTACAGTACCATGACTTATCTCTTCATTGTTTGATGAAGTGAATAGAGAGAATTCAGAGTGAACAGGGTATAGTTCTCTTGTGATGGCTTACTTATTGACAGGGCCACACAAAAATGGGTTAAGATTTAGGAGGTGGTTGGTGAGGAGAAACTCTGAGCTAATGATCTGTATCGTTCACTATCAGCTGTCTTGCCAACTATCAACGGACAAAATCGATACAGATGTGGTCAAAGATTTGGCAGAGTTTGAATGGGAGCGCTCACCTCAATCTATCTGTGCCATTAACTCTTCCTTTTGTTTCACTCTTTGGCTGATGGCAGGAAACAAAGTCCACATAAGAAGAGGCTCTGCTGTCCTTTCTGGCTGTGGCTTCCTCCTATGTTTAACCAGTGTGATCCAGTGTAATTCAGCTGCAGTTAGTAAAGCTTTAGTTAAGCTCTCTGGCACTTATCAAGCCTCATATTTTGAGAATGTCTCAGACTGGGTGTGTGGCTTAATGCTGGTTTTCAATGCATAGAATATGATGAATATGAGAGGTTTAACCATCACTAGGATGACCTAATTTTCAAGTTGCATCAGTGTTACATTGGTATGGCACATTGGAAGTAGTATCTCAATACCCTGTCATTTAAACAGTGTGTACCTCATTTTATTAAGAGCCATATTTATTTGCACATATTTTTGCATCATAGATTTGCATCAATGTGCAACAGCAGGACAGTGTGTGTGCAGCGTTTGGCTTCCACTCTCTGCCAACCCGTTTTCACTCTCAACCCGTCAAATAACGCTGCTTTGTCATTGCCCCAGAGTGTCTGATACCGATGCACCGATTAGCGTCTCTATGGGACACACTGTGGTTTCAACTAAGTAATGTAAACCTATCCGCATCATTATTGGACACCTAGAGCAACCTACATAGATTAAAAAGCAACGAAGTCTGAGTAGGGCGGGTGGGAGGATAGTTTGGACAGGTCAAACAATCACAGGACTGCACGTTTCCAGTGAACACGTAAGTCTATTTTGAAAAGACACAGCGTTGTTTGTCTGCCTGCTGTCGACAGTAGGCACAGACACACAGGGTAAAATCACGCACTGAAGTAGCGTATCACACTGAGGCTCCCTTGTCTGAACCAAGACGGCAAACTATGTATTGTTCCCAACTTGTCAACAGCAGTGGCGACACATTACAGCTTCACTCGAAACCTTTAACCTGTATAAGCAGCAGAGTGACATGTGAAGGTGGAGAGATGTGAATGTGTATAGAGCTGATCTCAATTAAGCTTTTTTGCAGTCCTGGATAGACATTTAAATGTCGAAACACACTATGGTACAATAATTCCACAGAGAGAGAGAGACTGAAAGACTGCCGGTGTTACACCATAGAGAATGAGAAATTACCGGTGTCACACCATAGAGAATGACAGACTGCCTGTGTTAGATCATGGAGAATGAGAGACGCCGGTTGCATCAGAAACATAGCAAACAAATGCGCAGCTGTAGCTAAATGTCATGGGCAGAAAATGTGTTGTTTGCAGTGATTTTGAGGAGTAAGGAACATATCATCATCTAGCCTGACTGAAGTGACATTTGCAGGTACATTGAAATTATATTCATACACGGACATTGGTGGTGCACTTTATCATGGTGAATGTTTGTTAGTCACTTGTTGAACAAGTACAGTTACAGGACAAGACTTGTGCATGTTTTTATTTGAGATAAGGAGACCTGAGCAGTGAAGCTAATGAGGGTTGTTCTTCTATCTATACCGGTCTAGCATTAGCTTTGAACGTGGCAGGGTTGGTGTGTCTGTTTCCACTTGTTACACGCATTGTATCTTTTCAAAATAAACGTCAGTCTTCACAGGAAGTGAGATTTAGGCATTAAAACCATTTAGTTCGATTTTGGAAAAGAGCGTGGCTGACATTAACTTGACAAAAAGTTCAACATCGTAGTAATGTCGTCCCTCCATTGGTTTTTGGACTGCTGTTTTGAAGCCTCAAGTTGGGCGTTTTGGTGTTGCCATCTTGGCTTTTACAACCAGTGAACGGAAGTGACTATATTTGCCATATACGGCTCTGGTAGTGGTTGCGACCTGTCAATCATAAGGTAGCAACGCCCTAAAGCATACCCTGAAGCAGGGGTGCCCATACTTTTTCGGCTTGCGAGCTACTTTTAAAATGACCGAGTCAAAATGATCTACCTACATTAAAAATGCTAAATATCTATTTATTTATATATATACTGAGTATACTTTATATTTACAATATATATTGGCGTACCTTGCATAACTGCATGAACCCTCATGGCACAATAGAATTCTGTACATTTTTGGTCATTACCTTATTCTGATGACTTGCACTGAATGGGATTGGCCAGAGTTGCATTATCCGGACAGTAGCTGCTGGTAGCCGCCTCAAGCACACTTCAAATGATCATCAGTCATGGTGGAACGGTGTTTGGACTTCATGTTCTTCATGTGGGAAAAGGCTGACTCACATAAATATGTAGTGCCGAATAATGCAGTCACGAAGGTATCACATTTCCTCATGTTTGGGTACTTTTCCTCTGTGAGTAAGTTCCAAAACTGTCCATGAGCCCTGGACTTCAGCTGAATGTCAGCTTGCAGTCAGGATCTCATCCTCCACTCCAGACGAGTTCAGGTGAAACAGCGTTGACATTTTTGATGAGAGTAAATCAACCTCAATATCTTCCTGAAATGTGCAGCACATAAATGTAGCAACTGGCTCGAGTAAAGCAAAGTCTGGAAAGCGTCTGTCGAACTCTGACAGACACTTGTCAATCTGCTCTGTGTAGCGCGCACTGTCAAGTTACGCACACGCCTTCCGTTTAGTCTCCAGTTCTGACGCGAGGTTTTGGAACTTCCCCAAGTCATGGCGCTACAGCTTTGAGGACTGATGTTGCATTTTCCGTTTGAAAGCATTAACTGAGCTGATCATGTTGACCACGGTTTTGTCTTTTCCTTGCAGCTCTAAATTAAGCTCATTCAACATGTTGGTCAGATCGGTTAAAAATGCCAAGTCTAGCAGCCACTGATCGTCATTTAGTTGGCTGTATTCTGCATGTTTAAGAACAAGGAGAAACTCCTTTATCTCCGGACAGAGCTCTCGGAATCTCTGCAGGAACTTCCCCTTGCTAAGCCATCTCACATCAGTGAACTCAGAGTGGTCGCAGTCAGCCTTCTCCAGATGTGCACGGAACAGCCGTCTTTGAAGAGATCTCACTCGAAAAGAACAGGCGATCTTCGTTGCCACATCCATTATCTCTTTCATGTTTAGCATTTTAGCACATAATGCTTGTTGGTGTATTATGCAGTGGTAATTAAGGAAGTCGGGGAAAGCATTGTTGGGAAATAAGTTTCAGGAGCGTGTTTGGGTTATCAGCATTTAAGAAACTGAATTCTTGACATCAATAGAATTATTGATGTATGTAACAATTATTAATGATTATTAATATAAACGGGGCACCACCCTGCGAACAGGGACCAATAACCAAACGATAAAACTAAGTCTCATAATTAGTAGTCACTCATAATGTCAATAGTCTGCGTATGACTATACATTCAGTGACAGTGAAGGTTTTTAAGTTCGAGCACCGGCTACTACATACAGTCTTATCAAATACATATGCACAAGTAATCACAGACGACTGCTCCTGAAAGTATAACAGAGTTTATTGAATCAAAATAATAAATGATCAAATCAATTAATATTGCAACCAACAAACATTATCATACAATTTTATATGCCTAAACTAAAGAATGAATAAAATGGATGAGGGTGTATGTCTGTGTGTGTATGTGTATGTGTGTGTGTGTGGGTCTGTGGGTGAACAGGAAGGAGTCTTTAGCGTAGCTGTAAGACTCCTTCCTGTTCACCCACAGACCCACACACACACACATACACATACACACACAGACATACACCCTCATCCATTTTATTCATTCTTTAGTTTAGGCATATAAAATTGTATGATAATGTTTGTTGGTTGCAATATTAATTGATTTGATCATTTATTATTTTGATTCAATAAACTCTGTTATACTTTCAGGAGCAGTCGTCTGTGATTACTTGTGCATATGTATTTGATAAGACTGTATGTAGTAGCCGGTGCTCGAACTTAAAAACCTTCACTGTCACTGAATGTATAGTCATACGCAGACTATTGACATTATGAGTGACTACTAATTATGAGACTTAGTTTTATCGTTTGGTTATTGGTCCCTGTTCGCAGGGTGGTGCCCCGTTTATATTAATAATCATTAATAATTGTTACATACATCAATAATTCTATTGATGTCAAGAATTCAGTTTCTTAAATGCTGATAACCCAAACACGCTCCTGAAACTTATTTCCCAACATAATGGTGCCCCGTGTGAGGCTACGTTATTCCAGTTTTGTTACAGTATATATGCACATTAATCCATAATTATTTTTGAATAATTAATTTTCCAAAAAATATTTTTTTTTCGAAAAATTATTTTTTTTCTTCTTTTGAATGATCCAAATTCCTGAAACTTATTTCCCAAAATAGGTAGGCTTTGATCTTCAAAATCTTGTCTTATTGTAATTAAATTTTTGATTTTAAATTTTGATTTTTAATCTTAATCTTTAATTCCCTTCTCGAAATTTTATTTCGTTTCCAGGTTTAATTATTCGTTTCATTTCTTAAACTAACAGCCAGCTGTGTAGTAGATTTGATCGTTTTATTTGTAATACCTTGCTTGCTTTCTTAAATCCCTCAAAGAAGTTACACACAGCTGTCACAGGCCCAAAGTGCTAAACCACATTAGCATTTTCGCACCTCTGGCTGCAAAGCAGTAGTGATACCTCAGAGCAGCAACAGTAGAAACGTAAGTCACAGAGCTAGACATTTCACTGTGCGCCTGCATGAACCGTAACACTAACAGTAATTAACATCGAACAGTAGAAATCCTAAGTTACAGAACTAGAAATTTCACTGCATGAACCGTAAACACTAACAGTTTCCGTTCTAACACTAGGGAATTAACAACCACTGGGAGTCGTGCTCATTAGAGAGAATGAGCGACGAGAAATTCCCCATTCCTGGAGCTGTAGCTCCAGAAGACACCGCATTACGAGATGCGGTGGCTGATGTCCTCGGACTCACAGCAAAGGAAAGAGAGTACTTTGCAAAATACACTGCTGTCCTATGCGACGAGCAATTAGAGCAGCTGGTGGCTTATGTAAATAACCCAGCAGGTAACAGAGAGCGCCTGATTCAGGACGTAATCGGCGAAATACTGCTCATCTACCATCAGAAAATGCAGCTGCAAGCTGCCCGAACCCGGGCACAGAGCGACGAGCAGCAACGCGAGATCTGGACACTCCGAACAGAGGTTCAGGAGTTGTCACGTGACTGTAGAGCCCTACAGTCAGAAAATAGTAGCCTGCGCAGTGACCTCAGAGAGGTCAACCTAGAACTCTCTAAAGCATCAGAGAGTGGTGACAAACTGAAAGCGCTTCAAGGTGTTCCAGCAACCCCGGTAGGTACTGCTACCCCCTACCGAGCCTTTCAGCCCAGTCATTTCTTGGTCTCGGCTCCCTCATTCCCCGAGACCCGAACCACCTTGCATTTCTTGAAAGCGACATCCCCAACCAGGAGGAGAGAGGACCAACACCAGGTCCTAGTCGGCCCAGGTGGCTTCAAAACCACCTCAGGCGAACGCAATCCTCCACGCAGTTCACGCGCGCGACAAGAACTGACCCCATCCCCCTCAGGGAGGGAGGATGATCGTCGTTACCACCATCGCGAGTATGGAGACTCAGACGACTCGGACGGCCCAGGCCCCATCAACCTTGGAGGCCTGCGTACTCGACAGATTGAGTCTCTGGTAAAAGACGTAGAGCGCTTCAATCCCGATAATCACGACTCGAGCATCGATGACTACCTTAGGGAGATCGATCACTGCCTCCTCGACCTATCGCGCCCCTCATCGCGCGAAAAGCTAAAGCTAGTGTGGAAAACCACTGCGCGAAGCGTCCACGCTTTCATTGAAACGCTCCAGCCGAGCATCCGCGACTGCTATTCATCCCTTTGTCACGCCCTTAGGGAGGAGTACTCCCTGTACACCGACCCAGCCTCTGCCACCCTCGGCGTCTTTGCCATTTCCCAGGAAAGGCTACAGTCTCCGAGAGACTACTTCAGGCGCTTGAGATCTGCGTACTTCCAAGGCCAAGAGAACCCAGGTCTAGAAGAAGACCATGCCTTCAAGTCGCTATTCCTGCACAATCTCCACGACAACGTGAGATACGATGTTACGATGCACTGCAGAACGAGTAACCTCACCCTGCCAGAGATTAGGAAATATGCGCAATTTGCATGGAAGACACGCGGACGGCCGACAAATCGGTACGAAGACACCGCCATAGTCTTAGGCATCCAACAGTCGAGCGACTCCGACCTAGCGTTGGAAGACGACGAGAGGACTTGGCCTAGCGAGCCCTGGTCACCCCCGAGGAACAGACGACCCTGGCGGTCGAAAGACCAACGGAACCAGGGGGGTGAAAGACGCCCTCAAGGGCAACCCATCAGGTAACGCTGACTCGCAGCCCACCTGACTAAGCCGAGTGACCTTTCCCCCTGCTGCCAAGTCGACGTGGTAAGGGGGGGGGAAGAGAACTCAGCACACTTCCGGAAACGACCACTCCCATTCTCGCACCTCGTTCTTCAACCTTCTTGGGCGACCTTGTTCGCAAAGGCAATGCCCGTTATGTATATATCTATACATATTCTTCAGTCTTACTGGGGGGTCATAACACTCTTGCTCTACCCGACTCCGGGTCAGAAACGAGCCTCATGTGTTCCCCGACCTTTTCGCATACACCTCTAGGGTGCCACAACCTTAGAGGCCCTTCGAGCACCCTAGCTCGTAAAATCTTTCGTCAACTAAGCCCTCTTCTCCTGCTCTGTCAGCATGAGCCACCTCCAGCTTGTTCAACGAAGCCACCGCCTTCTTTCAGCCGAGTCATCGGCCGGGCCTGTCAAGTCGCCAGTGCCGTAGGTAACTGAACTTGACCTGTGCGCCGGACCTGTCTCCATCTCTAATTAGGAGGGTGGGGGGAGGGAGATATCACCAGCCCGCCATGACACACTCCAGAGTGAAACTGTTCGCGACGTTTCCCTGAGTGCTGACGGTAACGTGGGATATCTGCCCTCGCCACTCAAACAGCGCGAGGGGGGTGGGATCTCTGACAACAGAAACTTAGAGAGATGCACTTCACAGGAAGCACACTCTAATCTCGCCAGTGCCGAAACCAACCGGCAGAATGGCGGCTTACTATTGACTACTAACGTTTAACTGCATGCTTCAACTCACCCTGTAGACATGCACTAACCGCTAACACATCCAACTTCAACCAGAACAGTTGCATGACCTGAAAAACGTTCATTGCGACTGTAAACTGATGCTCCACTCTCATAGAGAACCCTTTGCATGCTTTATAGACTCTACCAGAAGTAACCAAAGAAGACATAACCTCTGCCGTAGCAGTCAGATTTAACCCAGGACCTCATCCGAGAAGGTTCAGCTGTCAACAGCTGGAGCAGCGAGAGACCAGCCTAGCTAGTCACACTAGCCGTGCTAACGAAATCTGTAAATCTGCTACCACTACTGTTATGCAACCCTCACAGGTGCCTCTGGCCTCTAGTCTTGGCAACGCAACTCCAATATCGATAGATTCCAAAACTTAGACACAGGACTCGCTCTAAATCTACCGATTAGAGAGAGGTAGACGCACATATCATGTACCAATAGATCCAGAAGCGACAGACTAACTGGATTCCCTCCTATTCATAACACCACGTAGCCAACCTACGACTGCTCCGCCGACGGACTCCAGTCCTGTCTAGGGGTTGAACCAGTAACCACTGTTTGCCCCTCACCTGCTTCTTGTCTTCCTATTCTTTCCTTCTCTCTCTTTTGTGTTTTGTTTTGTTTATTTGGGTTGTTACTTTCTTTGACACTGTGCCACAATGCTAGATTATCACAACATCATAATAGCGATTGAATTATTTGGGAATAATGTTTTGCTCACCTATGATTTGAATTGTGTATGATAGTAGATGTAGGTAGAAGTAGTTAAAGTCATCTGCCCAGATGCCACCTTAGTCATCTGCCCAGATGCCAATGAACTCTGAACTTGAACACCATGAACTTGACCACTATGCCTTGAACTCTATGAACAATGAACACTGCCTGTTTTAACCACTGCTTTTGGTCTCAGGAACACTTGGACTGTCTCACCTCTTCAGGTTTCCCCACCACATGGATGCACATGCCAGCCCTTGGTTTGCTCTAAAGACCGAAGCCAACACCTCGCTCTTCAGAACAAAGGGGGGATGTTGGGGTCTGACTCTGACCATATGGCTTAAACATGTGCTGTGGACAAAGAGAATCGGGCCTTCACTGTTTCAAGCACAGGTCTCATCCTGACTTGTAGTTTGATGAGAACAAGCCTCCTCTGGGTGAAATTTCACACTCAGGTGTGAATTCCCCCCCCCCAAATAACCATGGTAACCGCGGCAATCTCATTGGCCGAGAGCCAAGAGACCCGAGGACCCCTGTGGTTCGGCCACTGTTCTATAAAACTGTTTTTAGTTCACACTTCTAGGCTTTCCCCCTTCGACCTCGGTTGAGTTAGGAGGCACACAACCGCTCTCTTCGCCCGGACCCCCCCCCCCCCGTCCAGGCCACAGAGAATCCAGCTTTTCCAACTCTCCCTCCGGGGTAACAGGAGGCACGCAACGCTCTCTTCGCTCGGACACCCCCGTCCAGGCCACGAGGAAGCCCCTCAAACCCTCATCGAACCCTGACAGGTCACGAGCCATTTCGCTGGACGAAACGACAGTGTTCCACTTTGAGTACGGCTCCACCAGCCCGCGAGACGAACCCGCATCAGCGATCCGTTCTCCGCCTTTCTTTTTATTTTGTGCACAAACCGGCACAGAGGAGCCGACGAAGCCTCGCTCCTCTCCTGACCGAGGATTCCCGGCAAGACGCGCAGACACGTCGTCTCATCCGAAGTTAACTGTTCTCCCTGCAGCGAGTACAGACCGGACCTGCGTTTGCTCCAGAGCCACGCTAACGGACCGAAGCCGCGCCAGCTCACCGCCGCGCGACACACAGCGCCCGCTGCAAAGCCGCGCCGACCCGCAAGCTCCCCCCCTGTCCCCCTTCCCGACGAGGAAAACGGACAGCTTTGCCACAAACACTTCCACGTTGCAACGAAGCATCTACAAGTAAGATTCTTGGCATTTGGGCATAGCTTAGCTTAAATTAACTTAAGTTTAATTCAGGCCATTCATTTATATGTTGATATTCCCGTGTTTTTGTGTGTTTAAGACTGTCGCGTGATATTGAGGTATTACGCAATCATTACGGCGCAGAGAAGCGCCGCTGTATTTGTGTATCAACTATGACTGTTTCTTTGGGATTAATTTCATTCATTGTCTTCCACTCCGTGTGGAAGTTCTCTTTTCATTAACTCGACTCGGTGAGTGAGCTGAGGTGCGTGGTTTATCACGGCATAAGTTACCGGCAGTTCTCAAGACGACAGCGGTATATTTATGCGTGATAGAGCCAGCCAACTCAGGCTCACTACAACGCGCACCGCGCGCAGAAGTCTGATTCATGAGCCCCCACCTTTTTTCTCTTTCCTCCTTTCACGAAACACACACACACACAGCTCCGAATTCTACCCCTGGGGAACCTCGTTCAAACGAGCGCCTCACATCACGTGCTGCCCAGGCAAACGTGAATTACGCACAGCAGCCCCATTCTGCCATTTTGTCCGGGTCCCTCGACTCCGCCATCTTTGTAGTTTCTAGCTGTAGTTCTTAAGGCCCCTCCCCTTTGGCCAGCGTCACTCGACGCCGCCATCTTTGTAGTCTTTAGCGTAGCTGTAAGACTCCCTCCTTTGCACACACACACACACACACATACACATACACACACAGACATACACCCTCATCCATTTTATTCATTCTTTAGTTTAGGCATATAAAATTGTATGATAACGTTTGTTGGTTGCAATATTAATTGATTTGATCATTTATTATTTTGATTCAATAAACTCTGTTATACTTTCAGGAGCAGTCGTCTGTGATTACTTGTGCATATGTATTTGATAAGACTGTATGTAGTAGCCGGTGCTCGAACTTAAAAACCTTCACTGTCACTGAATGTATAGTCATACGCAGACTATTGACATTATGAGTGACTACTAATTATGAGACTTAGTTTTATCGTTTGGTTATTGGTCCCTGTTCGCAGGGTGGTGCCCCGTTTATATTAATAATCATTAATAATTGTTACATACATCAATAATTCTATTGATGTCAAGAATTCAGTTTCTTAAATGCTGATAACCCAAACACGCTCCTTTAGATCCCAACAGCATCGTCCTCCCTGCACTTGGCAATAAATCCATTCGAGCGGCCAACCATTGCGGGCGCACCGTCCGTGGTGATTGACATCAATTTGCACACTGGGAGCTGGGGTTTGTCAATAAAGTTTTTGAAAGACTGAAAAATGTCCTCTCCCCGAGTGTGTTCTTTCATGGGCAGTATTGTTAACAGCTCTTCTTTTGCAGTCATATCTGTAAACACCATCCGAATAAAAATGCACAACTGGGCTGTATCACTTACGTCCGTAGACTCGTCCAATTGCAGGGAGGAACACTCGCAGTCCGCGATGTCCTTCCAAAGCTGCTGAGTCAAATCCTCGGCCATGACTTCACAGCGCCATGTAACTGTACTTCTTGATAGCTTTGATTGACGATAATATTTCCGGTTTGTTTTTAAAGTCCCGAAACAACGAGTCAGCTGCTTCAACGAATGCCTCTTTTATCATCTCTCTATCTTAGAAGGACTTCTTGTGCTTAACGATGGAGTGACTCACCCGGAACGATGCTTCGGTGGCAGCCTTCGATTTTGAAGTCAGCTGTGAGAAAAGTGACTGCTGTCCGGACAACTGTGATTTTAGTTCCTTCACCTTTCTCTTTCTCAGCTCGCTTTTCGGGGGGGAAGTCAGTGACGTAGTTTTTATGAACAGTCCGAAAGTGCCGCTCCGCATTTCTCTTCTTCGGAACAGCGATGGTAGTTTTGCAGATCAGACAAACGGACTTCGAAAATGACATCGTGAAAAAAAAGTCCTCCTCCCATTCGGCATGGAAGTGGTATGTTTTTGGTTTCTTACTTGGTCCAGCTACCCCACTCATTTTTATACCCTTTCTTCAGTATAAATACATTGGAAGGCTAACAAATTAGCTCGCCGGAGTTTTGCAGTAGCTTCTGCGGTTGACTGCGCATGTATGGTTACAAAATACGTGATCTCAGACTGGCTGCCCTGTACGTCAATCAAGTGTCAAATGCCATAGGGAGGATGGACGATGATATACTTTGTCATGTCTGTCCTATAAGTGCCCCTCATACACTAACCTAGGACGCTCGGTCACAAGAGGCTAACATCTAATTTTTTTTGAATGGCATGAGATCTACCCGCACTTCCTTCGCGATCGACGCATTGGGCACCCCTGCCCTAAAGGTATATTACTCTAAATGGGACCATTATTTACGAAATCAACATTATGATTCATTGAAGAAGACTTTAAACTACAGATTGAGATCATAAACTCTTGTTTACAATGTTTGCTGAGGTAATAAATCAGGTGAGAAGTAGTCACTTTCTCATAGACTTCGACACAATCGGTCTTATTTTTTGCAATTAGAGGAGTCGCCCCCAGGTGGCCAGTGAAGAGAATGCAAGTGACATTTCTGCATTGGCTTCACTTCAGAACTGGAGGTTTCCCCCTGGTCACTATCAAGCGATTAACACACGTGACAAAATGTCAACATTTACTTTGAGTTTCACGAGACACAAACGGCAGTCTCTTGGACGACAGCCTTGTGTTTGTTTCATCCATCCACCACCTCTCTCATCTACCCTGTGTGGTCTATCTCACTCTTTATACTACTATATTTACTGTGAGCAAAACACAAATGAATAGCTAATCCCAATTGGATCCATTCAAACCCTTGAGGGCACAGAGGGAGAGTCCTCTCCAAATCTTTGAATTTGAAAGCCACATCACCTCATAAATACTTTAAAATAAATCACAGAGGTATTAGACATTGCAGCGGGTGGGAATTTACTTTTGGAGAGACTTTGAGAGTTGGGTTGCTGTTGGCGTTAACTGCAATATTTCAAAGAAAAAAAATGCATCAAAGTGCTTCGCTTGCTCTTTAGCTCAACTCATGACAACCCAGTTTGACGTGGCTCTTAAATTTTACTGAGCTATCTATCAAAACCATCAGCCTTCTCCTCTTGAACTGCATGTAGCCAAAGTAAAATGCAGCCATTAGAGGGTTCCATCATAAGTGCAAATGGTTTCATCTCCTGTTGCAAAAGATATGTATACCTTAACGTCACAATGTGTGGCTTTGATTTTAGGATGAAAGCAATGAAATGTGAATAAATTAGATATGGGCTGAGGGAATCGATAACTATTTCAGCCTGGCTTGACACTTCAATAATTGTGTTTAGTTTTTGCCTTCCCTCATTTCTTATTTACCATAGGAGAGAGTTTCATTCAACAAAATCATGTCCATTATCTGTTCAAATGAATGCAAATTCAAGGTGCAACCAAGCGCCCTTCTTTTAACAAATATATTGAAAATTCCTCCCCGCTAAAAGATATTCGATCGAAGAAGTCAGCCCAACTCAAAAGGCTGGTGAATGGATTTTCGACTCGTCTGTCTTCTACTGGTGTTATCATATCCTGCTGAAATAAGGCCATCTCACCAGCTCACACAGAGTGAATTGTGGATTGTATATAATTACCGATTCCTACTGGAATATTTCCGACAGAGCAGGATAAATTAAATGATAAGAATCGCAGTCTTCTCAGTGCGTATTTGCTCCTCCAGTGCGTGTGAGACTAAAGCACTGACATTACATTTCTGTTATTTATTTCCTTTTGGGGGCATGAGAGCACACAGCAGTTACTGGCTGTAAAAGCAATTATCATGAGTTCTAAAGACGTCTGCAGACAACAGGCTCTGTAGAACTTTGGCAACATCATATTTTTTATCATTGTGGTTTTAGTCTGATATTTGGTGCAAAGTCCAATTTATCATTAGAATAACGACCGGGAAACTGAACACGTCTGACCACAAACACATATATTTAATAATGTACTCTTTCCTGCAGCTCCACATTAAAATCCCCAATAGAATATGAACCACTACAGTAATGGCTCCTGTAATATACATTAATCACAAACTCGAGAGGGAATAGTGGATTTTGAGTGAGAAGTAGCGTATGACTTTCTAATTTCAAGCACAACCCGAGGCCAGTCTGTCATTGTTAGACTGAACGATGGCATAATTGCTTTGATATTTGAAATATAAAATCTGTGGGTGTGTATAAGGTTAATGACTCGTGAAAAACACAGGGGTGCTGTTTCTGTTTTTTTTTTGTTTTTGGCTGCATATCTGACTTTCTCAAGTGCTTTTCCTTCTCTTCCATTGAGAAATGACTTAACTTTTCGTGATTTATGGAGACACAGTTATCTCTCTGAGTGAGCTGAGATTGTCATAAATGGTAAACGTGATGAGCCTGAAGCCTTGCAGAATTCATCAAGTAAGAATGTCAAACTGAGTCTACTGACTCATTTAGGCAGACAGGTAGAGGGATGGATGGACCTACATCGCGGGACACATTTCGTTGATGACATTTCCTGATAACCTTAATATCTATATGCTCAGGGTTATGTTTATATGGAAACATTGATTCCTGTTCAGTAAGCTAAATGTCACATGTTGCATAACAAGCAATATTGACATCCTATTCCTCGCAGGCTTTTAATTGTCACGAGAACTATTTGAGATATTCAAATAAACCTTTTGAATTGACCTGTTTTCTCAAAGAAATAATGAGACATTAGATCATTATACTATATTGACACACTGCGGCAAATGGCAAAAAATGCACCGTCTTGGCCATGATTGTGTAGAACTGTTGATCAGCAGATGATCAGGAAAAAATAGTAGTGAAGGTTATAATATACAAGGAGCTTAACAACCAAGTTTCTCTTTTTAAAACTGCTTTACTTGATTCTGAGCTACTCATTGAAGCCATGAGCAAAGTAAAGAGGGAGTGGAGACCTTGGTGGCAACCTGTTTACCGAGCACCGGTGGCACACTACTCGGTCTGGTACTAGCAGAAGTGATTAAAGGGCAGCTGTCAGGAGATGCGATTTTATCTCCCCCAAACAGGAGTAGAGCAGAGCTGACAGCAGCAACACTTACACCTCACATGGGATGGGCTCGACCAAGACAAATGGAATTATGTCTCTCTCTCATTTTGTCAAGCGCCTTATCTGTCTGAATCAATGCAGCGTTCTCCTACCCAGGGGGAGCAGGAATAAATGTGAGTGCAGCCGTTGCAGGTAAACAGTAATTGGACTCTTTCCATTCTCTCTTTTAAGTCTGGGATAAAGTGAAACTTCCTCCTGACTTGTGGAAAATATAGCATAGGGGGAGATAACAGAGAGGCAGCTGAGTCTTAAGCTCTACATCAACAGTGTTACTGTATCTGCTTTTCTCTCTGCCAATGACAAAATGTCACTTGAAGTCTGGAATCTGTCTGTGTTGATACAGTTGAGCTGTCTGTGTGTACTTGGAAACTTGTAATGTCAATACATAATCAGACAACTCTTGCACAGTAGTGGTCAGGTTGTCCAAGTGCGTATTTAAACAGAACATAACACACAGATTAAGATGCAGAAGAGGCTCAAGTGATGCATTTTTTATGAGAGGAAAGGAGGGAAGAGTAGTTTCAGCAAAAGAATGAATGGGATATCAATTTGACTAAAATACAGCAGGCAACATTGCAGTGAAATCCCTCTGTGTGTGTTTTGATCTGATGATCTCTGTCCTTTGATTACATAGCAAGGCACGTCATGCATTAGTCCGCCTTTCTGTGTCCCACTGTTTGGCTAATAACACGTCGCTGCAGTGCACTACGCTCATATGGAACTTACGCCTGATAACGTCGTGCCGATCCACACGGTTGTTGCAAAAGCTCAGCGCCCGACCCTCCGGTTCCTCCTCAGGTCAACACTGTTAGCTCTGTCAGCACCATTGTCATTGCCGCACTGTTTGCATTGTTAGCCGTTAGCCCAGTTGTCCCGGGAAAAGCTAGAATGTGGACCTAGAATTTGTATATTGTCAATAACACACCCCTAACTGGGATAGCTCTAAATAATGTACGTAGTGATCTATCTATAGTTTGAATCAACACATCCCTCTATTTAGTGAAGTTGTATCACTCTCTCTCTGGCATGCAAAACATAAACCTTGATCTATGTTGTCAAAATGATGATGTTTAATCCTCCTGCCAATGACTTCTGTCCAGTAAAAATATGCAACCTTGGTAGATAACCACATTGTCTAACTTGTATATTTTGTGGTGCAAACATTACTCGTAGGTGCTGGATGTACTTTTTTGAATGTCAAATGCAAAACGGAAACATGCATAACTTTCTACTTCAATTCAGCAGAACCACTTGTATTTACTGTGTAATCATAGTGTTATCAGGCTCTAACCATGAACTCCTCTGCCATTTACATTTGCCAGAACCTCATGCCTTTTTAAATGCAGAGTGAAGATGAGCAACCCGTGTCAGACACAAACACACATTCTCAACTCATTCATTCGCATTAGCTGCTTTTCACCCTGCTTATGCAGAAAACCTCCATTTCCAGGTGTACATTTTTTTCATTACAAGGAGAATTGAAAAGGAGATGGGGAGTGCTTTTTTTTCGCACCTTTCTCCCAGTAATGGGCTCATGCATTTGAAGAGGACCTTTGTCACCCGGGAATTAGCACTCCGTGCATGCACCCTCTTGGCTCTCCCAGACGGCCTTTACATCATCTGAGGCTGGGAGAGAGCTTCATGCATAAGAAGGAGACATCAAAAAAATAAAAAAGGCACGAAGAATAAGGAATGCCGTCACGACGTGCGTGCGTGTGAAACATGGAATACAAATCTGTATATTGATAAATCTTTGCTCAACCAATGCAAATGCCTACTTAATGTGAGGTTTGTCAACATGTTGTTCTTTGATTTATTCCATTTCAATATGATTGGTTGTATTTAACCACAGAGCTATCTTGGGAGGGCTAAGAGTGCCTGGAAGAAAACACCTCAACTGAATTTAACAACCTGCACACTGCACTGTTCCTCCCACACATGTCAGCCACGGCAGACAGCCTGTATTGAAATAAAATAATGAATAAATATGATTGAACTTCAGATGTGAGGGTTCGTGAATCCACATCGGTGAAATGTGTGTATGTATTTTGCACAAGAGCGAGTTTGTTATTTTTTTTGACGCAGGGTGTATCCATAGCAGATACAGTAGGTGTCAAAGCCAGCTGCTGATGACATGATGACACTGCTCATTACTTGGCTGTTATCGACTCCTTGGAACTCTCAGGGGCAAGTTAGGATTTCACACTGAGCGAGGTACCAGTAAGACACCTGGCGCGGCCAGTTTTTATATGCGTGTGCATATGTGAGAGTGTCAGTCCAAAAACAAGAGTGGGCCTAATGTGGCAACAAATCAAAGTATACTCCCAAAGGAATCCCTCATTTTGAGTAAAAACCTATGATTTGCATGAGATCGTCTTCTTTTCTTTTCACAGTTGCATCATATAAATCTGTTGAAAAGGCTTTGGATCATCCAACAGCTGCATAATAACGCCCTGATGTCATCTGAACAATCAGGTTCACTTTTTGACAGCTCCTGAACTCAGAGTTCTCAGAGTTCCTCATTATTATGAGGCGTCATTTGCAGCACATTTAAAAGTTCAAATTCCAGAGCACTAGATACGGAGAGGCATTCTTCTGTTTTTAATTTTCTATTGAATGCTTCTGGCCTTCCAGTGCGGACCCTGGTATCATCTTTGCTAAGTCTAATCTATTGACGCAGGGTGGTTTTGCATTCATCTGGCATTGACATTATGCGAGTGAAAAGCACGGAGCGCTTTGTGGATTTATCTTCGACTCCCACGCAGTTCTTGGCTTCTAATTTTCTGATAACGGCGGAACACGAGTTCTCTCCCAAAAAGACACAACATGAAACTCGAATGTGCAATTACAGCAGAATGAAAGTCTGAGGCTCTTTCATAACATAGGATCACAATAGAAGCCCTGAGAAAGTCCCAGTGGTATTTTGTCCAACTGCAATTCTTGTTACAGGATTGTGTGAGAAGGCAATAGATGCTGTGTTGATTTTGGGAATTATTTTTTCACCCGCTGTTGTGCGTGATACTCTTCCCTGAACCACAGTGGCTCAACCTCCAAATCCTCGGAAAGCGTGCTGCTAGAGTCAGTTCCTGCCCCGTCCAGCCCTTATCTTAGGATACAGGCTGTTCAAACGTCTGACAAAATCCGGACAGATTAGCCCAGACGAGAACTTAAACGAGTCACCTTCAAAGCCTCCAAGACTACATTCAGTTAGCACTGAGCAAGAGGTCCGCGAGAGCACACGCTGTGTAGTCGTTGATATTGGAAGGAGATTTTAAAATTTAGATGCAATAGTTTCTGCAATAAAAAAGGATGGATAGCTTACTGATACAATGCAACAGACAGGCTATTAAGGAAATGACCATGTTTAAAACTAGGTTAGATTCTGCCTTTTTCCAATTGTGCTCAAACGATCAGTCTTTAACCCTGTTTCATACTCTCCTTATCTTTGCTGCAATGAAACAAATATGCGATGAACAGGGTGGTCCACAAGTGTGGCTTTCTCAGTGGATGTTTTTGTCAGTATGATTTTGGAACCATTTTTGTTTTACCCAACCTCACTAATAATGTGTGTGTTACTAAAAAGGCAACTCCTCTGCACACCCAGCTAGGAGGTCACTTTCCACAGATTGTGTACGGAGAAGGCCACGCTGATGAATGACAGCGCAAGCTGGATTACTTGCCTGGCCGGAGATGCTCGTTAAAGCACCTTTTTAAAAAAAATATTGGATATGATTTAGAATTGACTAACTTCTGGAGAGATCAACGCTATTGGCAGAGAAGAATCATCTTGTTGAGACGGGACACTTTGTAAATGAAACTAACCAGTCTTCTGCCTCAACATTAAAGACCTATTTAAGTAAAAACAGTCGAACAAAAAAACATTTGACTATAAACACATATTTCACGCAAGATCTTAACATCTTTGCTTTCCAAATGAGCAAGTTCAAATGTCCTAAGACATCAAAAGGAAGGAATTTGTTTATTGTCAACGTCTTATACAAAAGTGGGGAAGCCACTTTCATTGTAATTTAATGGGAGATCTGCGTGGCAAGACCACAATTGTATTTTGTCAATGCCTGGAAGCATTTAAAATCGTGTTTCTATTTGGTTTTTTTTGCTAAAAAAGAAATGACACATACAATTCCAAAGAAATGTCACAGAATGTGCCACAATTATTTCCTACAGCCATTACAGGAATCCTGGCCTGAAGCTTATTCTTTCTTCATCAAAGTGGAGTTCACCCTGATTAGCATGAAATGCCTTTTTTTCTTTTAATTTATACTCACAAGGTATTTGAGATTGGCTTGAAGTAATGTGTGCAGTAGGAGAGTTCAGCTTTACTCAGTTCAAAGGCAGGTAGGTGTCAAAACCAGAAAAACAGGCAAACTATTCTGATATGAGTCAGCCAGGGGAAGCCAGGAATCTGGCAGGTCAGGTAAAACATTTTCCAGAAATGATGTACCCTCTGCCAAAGGAACAAAGCATGTGGGCAGGTATGTAGAGTAGCTGATGCGGGAATGAGGTGCAGAAGGGGAGATGGGCAGGTAAGCGAAGGTGAGAGGAATGAGGGGATTGCAGGGCAGAATGAAGAGAAAGGACCTGAAGCGGCAGAAGAGTTATTGATATGACATGAGGAACAGAACAGACAATGTGAACATCACCGAGGGTTGGCTGGAGTCATGACATTGAGAAGTGATGCAATTGCGTAAAATAATAATACAAGAAGACAACATATTATACTATCGCCTCACATTTTTAAATCTACTGCAAGACATTTTCATTTTGTGTTGATTTTGGACAGGCATTGAAGGACATTAAGGATACCTATATAGAAGTAGCCAATGTTCTCCGTGACGGTCTTGTTTACATGCGTAAGTCATAAAGAAGCATCAGTATTAAATTGAGACTGTTTCAGAACCAGATCAAAAGTATTCTCAGTAACTTTAAATACTTATAAAACCATGCTGTTTTTATTTGTGTTGAGGACAACAGAAAAGCCAGCACTAGATTTTACACCGACTTTTTATTTTCCAGCTGGCCATGCCTATTGTAATTCATAAATGATGACCATTTCTCCAAAAAATAGTCGACTGTTTCAGTAATTATGTTGTTAATTAACCTAGACCAGAGGTGTCTTTCGCTCAGTTTGACTATATTTCCCCGTAACCATGAGGAATTACGGAATATAGAATTTGATGGATGTTGGGTGCCATCACCTCCTCCTGCACAGCGCTTCTCAACTGTATCCCACTGAATCACAAATTGCCAGTGTGCTAATGGCACCTTATGAATAATCCAAAAGAATGAGTGCTCAACAGTTAGTCCTCTTGCACATAAACATAAGTTAGACCTCACATCTAATTGATGAACGTGCGAAATCCACATTTGAAAAATCCCTTATGTAGCGTTTACCATTACTTGACGCGTTCTCCCTGCTCCGTAACATTTTAATCACTGGTAAACATGTGGCACGCAATGGGAAAATAATGAAGATTAAGTCAGGAAGAAATTGAGCAGGATTTAAATTAAGCTGCTGACACTCCTGCATCATGGTGGCATAGAACATTAATTATTACGATATAAAAATGCCCTGAAGCCTGCTAAACACTTTATCTTTGTTGCCTGCAATGTTTCCATCTCAACATTGTTCTGTGCTAATTTAGTAAGAACCCAGAAGGCCTTGGGAAGGTCTGTTCACGAATGACTGCAAAATATTTGTCCAGCACCACCTCTGCATTTTCAAATTGTTGTCCTTTTGTGTGCACGTGCGTTCAAGCATTACGAAATCATTCATCGGATTCTTGGAGGCTGTTTTTTTTAACTGACTTTTAATGAACACCTGTATACAGTTCATCATGATCACATGATTTATAAAAGAACAGTAAAAGATTTAAGGAGTATCATTAGCAGTTATCATGGCAAGACAATTTCATTCATTACAATCATGCGATTAACTGTCTTTCAGGGCTAGAAGAGGGCAGCGAAGACATACTTTGGAAAAGCTTTTTCATTTCAAATGAAAGGGAGAAAGAGCCCGGTTAGCTAAATCCCGCTTTTGCAAGGTTTCATACTCAAATGGACTGTGTTTAATAGATGTGATGGCAGATTGAATGTGAACCTCAATAATATAGCATCGTTTTGCACTTCTGCCAGTTTGCTTCCCTAAACCAATGCTGTCTTTAGGTGCCCATAAACATATACTCAGCAGGTTAGTTCTGTCTAAATGAGCACGAGCACATTTCCTAAATCATTTGCATAAAGATGAGAAACTTGCATGTAGAACAGAATGGTCCAAATCTGTGTACCAGAGGGCATCTTGCCTTTTAGCCTGTAGGTCTCGGGCTCCAAAAACCGGGTCTTAAATGGTAATTGGTAAGTAGCCTTTTAGTTATAAAGGGCATTTATACATAAATTCACACACTGATAGAGGCTGCCATGCACCTGCCCTTCAGGACCTGCACTAATTCACATTCACTCACACACCTTCACCACACACCCTTGGGGTGCAATTTAGGGTTCAGTATTTGGCCCAAGGACACTTCAACATCAGGTCTGGAGGAGCCGGGGATCGAGCAACGATCTTCCAATCGGAGGACGACCCGCTGACCCTATAGTGAGCAACTGATTCAGCATCCTTTTTTGCACCCTCTAACCAGGGCACAGTAGATCTCCAGATTTGTCAGATTCTATTCCACCAGCTTGTAATGCAGGCTTTCCTTTAAAATGTTTTTTGGTCGGGCTGAGATAACCTTGATGAAATCATTCAGGTTATTTTCTAAAACATGTCAAAGCTCCATCCAGAGGAACAGAAGATTCACAGGCCCGAATAGGCTAGTACTCCCCATGACTAGTAAATTTATCTTAATGTGTGAAATCGGTGAAGTGCCCCCTTTTAATTTGCATTAATAGATTTTTTTGTTGGCCTTGGGGAAGATTAAAGACACACAACATTGACATCCTAATGCCTTCAACGATAGCTAAAGTGTTAGCAAATAGTCGCCTAATTACACATTTGGAGTACTGTTTCAAGTTCAATATTCACTCTTCTTTTGTCGTTTGGTCCCTTTTCAACATCTGTTAAGCAGCTAGGTGCTAACAATTGTCCGCTAGCCGCTCACTCTGTCTGCTGTACAGGTAGAGTGCAGTGGATTTACAAAGCTCTCTGTGCCTGCTGCTGCAGAGAGTTGGACTGGATCTATGTACAGCAAACATGTCTAAAAACCCAAATGAGCTAAAAGAAGCTAAAAAGCTAGTCGGTGATTATCCTCTGTGGGTTCTTCAGATCTGACCACTATTATTTGCTCCATTTTATATTAATATGAAATGTATTAAAGTGCATTTTTTTTAAAGTAGACCTAGCCCATCTGGATGACAGTATGGGAGATTACACTAAGGAGGGTACAAAACTGATTCTCTGATTTGTTTCCGAGTATTCTGAGGCTGGAAGGTTCCTGACCTCAGGCCAGTGGTCTCATGAGCATCTGGCTTCCAGGGCTTAAGATGGTGATGTTTTATCTTTCTGACAAAGAAAAAAATGTTATAATCATCATGAAATGTAATAAACTCCTGACAACCCCAACCCAAGTGCTGATGACTGTGTGTGTGTGTGTGTCTATGTGTCTATGTGTGTGTGTGTGTGTGTGTGTGTGTGTGTGTGTGTGTGTGTGTGTGTGTGTGTGTGTGTGTGTGTGTGTGTGTGTTTGTGTGTGGGTGGATGTAGACTAGAGAGTTTGAGGGAGGGGGCGGACTGGGTACCATTCTCTTGTGTTCAAGCTCAGTGCATCCGCAGCCACATGGCGTGTGATTTGTTTGCTATTTGGTCAATGCTTATCATGTGCATGCTATTATTTATTTTCATTGATGGATATGCAGATTTGTTTTTTTGGCAGGAAGGGAGAGATCATACTGGCAAGAGGAAAAGAGAACAGGGTCGGTTCAAATCAGTTGTAGTTGTATAGTAATATATATATTTCATTCTTTAATATTATTATTTATTTTTATATTAATTGTAACAGAGATAAGGTTAACACAGGGTCGACAGTGCAATATAATGGATTGGGTCCAGTGTGAACATTACTGTCGGACGGGTTAAGGTTGTTAGAGGGAAGATTTAAGGCATCTCCTAAAACTAGAGATTTTGCCGATTCTACAGGTGCCACTAATAGCTGGTAAACACCAGTTTTGTGTTGCACTGGGTGTTTGTCATTATGCATCTCCCTGGTTTTCAGCAGATAAACATTGATTGGTAACTGCAGATGTCATGGCTTTCAAAATAAAATTTCAAATGAAATATTATGTTTACACTAGTCATACAATGCAGTGAAATGAAATATAATGTATGCAGTAGTGTTGCAGGCAGAGCAGCAGCGCGTGCACACCCTGACCTCAGCCCCAGATAGTTTGGGCTTAGCCCCAGACCTCGTCAACTCCTAGAAACGGCCCTGCACCAGGCATTACACTAAAAGCAAACCCATGTTTTTTAAAGTAATTTCTCCAACCCCACCACATCAATTTAATAATTTTCCCTCTTGGACGACGGGCTTTCAGGCAGTCATGCGTTGCCACGTGACCCCCGGCAATAACTCCAGGAGCCCCGGAAAGGTGACCTCTGTGAATTGCATGCATATGACGGGGCATTGTCGGTAAAGAGGATGTAATAGTATGCACAGTTAAATTCTTCATCACGCCGAGAGGTGTGCATGTGACAAACGGGAAATGTTTGATGGCGATAAGGGAGAATGGCAACAGTTTGGGGCCATGCAGTGCGCCCTCTTCAAAATACCTGACAAATCTCATTGCATTTAATTAGATGAATGTCTCTCTCTGGAAACAACCACTGGAGCAACTTGCTGATGGACGTTGCCCCCTGCACACTTGATTAAAGCAGTTTGTTGTTAAATCCTTGTAATTAGACCTGACACCCCACATGAGTGTTACTCATTAGTGGGCTAATACAAAATAACTGCATACTAATGCATTCCCCTCCAGTATTTTACACAAGACAATTTAGAAGATGAGACGCGTGTTCCATTTCCAGTTATTTCAGATAGTTTGAGTCGTAATATTGAAGAATGATTTTTCTTTGTACCAAAGTGACGCTTGCATTTTGTATCAAACAATGCTCCGCTTCAATTGCACTTGAGAGCTGTAACGTTCTCTCTCAGTCCTTTATGGCAGGCCAGTGAACTGCTTTCTTGATGTGCGACTCTCTCTCTCTCCTTCTCTCAGTTGAAGGAAATGTTGCTTGCTTGATGTGTGTCGAAAGACAGAAGAAATATCTTAAAGAGAGAAATCTGTGACATGCGTGAAAAGATAAATGTCATGCAACAGCGATTCAACCATGGAGGGCCTTTATTTTAACATGTCTTTGGTGTGCAGGAAGTGATGTGCTTCACATTCCTGCCATTCCATATTTGTCTTTTGAAATAATTAGCAAAAGAATGGGTGAGTTCGGGCATAATGCAATATTACAAGAAAATCCAAGGGGCACTGTTTTATTGATAAGTGATCAGAGTCAATATGTTCTAAGTATTTACTATCAAATTCATCAGACAAGACCTTGTCCAGGAAGACAGCACTCGGGAAACACACTGTTAGAGGTGGATTCCTTTGACGCGTGACTTGCCATTATTCTGCTAACAGCATGTACACAGAAAGTTGAAGCAATTTCCTCCTGATCCTTTACTGAGGATACAGTGTCCTTGGTGCGGTAATCCATTTAGCTGTTAAAGAGTCCTTATCAGCCATGCATACTCGAGTGGTACATGGTGTAGGGGCCCAAAGTCAAAATGTGAGAGAATGGCCCTCGTTTTGACTGAAAGGCTTCTGTTTGAGCCTCATCAATAGTTCTACGTATCAATGACAAAAGCAGTGCAGCAGTGCAGAGCGCTTCCGTGTGAGGTATTGGACTATAGGCGCTTGATTAAAAAGGTGGAATGACTCGGTGACCGTGACACTGGCCCTGTGGCTGGTAGGTATTGTTTTGCATTATATCTGCAATGTCCTTTGACGTTTCTAGAGTGTGACAGTCCAGTCAACATTAGTGAACTCTCACAAAGGCAGAAAACACTGAACTAAGGAACTTCAAAATCTGTAGTCATCAAGATGCAGAAAACCGCACACTTGCATCTTTCTATTTTTGTGACTCAGCATCTAAATGTACCGTAGACATGATGCAATTCTTAAAATATCTCCACGGCAGGAAAAATAAAGTTTGATGAGTGAAATGGGTTTGACAGTTTGAACTCAGAACTGCAGTAAAATGGCTCCTCTAGACTCTCCATTCAGGGAGAAATCCATCACAGATGAGGCAGAAAGAATACAAAACATATTTCCTGCCACCCACAAGACATCTGAGTAAGACACTTGGCTCATTTTGTAACAGTCAACTCTCTGTTTCCAGATTGCTTGTTGTAAAACCCGTGCAGCCCCGCTCAGATTTCCAGGGGTTTCTGAAAGGCAGTTTAGAAAATATGAGGACAGTAACTGAGGTAGGGAAGAGAGGCGGTGGAAAAAGTTGACAACCATGCAGAAAAAATGTAAATCTAACACTTTAAGTTGGAAAATGTACAGTCGATTTTTACTTCTGATAACAGCCCCCTGATAACAGCTCAATCGGGTTCCTGAAATACAGATGTGTCTTGATTCCAGCCATAGGCCCCTGAATCATTTGGGGTTTTCCTCCCGCTCGTCACCCCTGTGTGTAAGATTAGTGCATACAATAGTATTACTTATATGCAGAAGTAAGATTTCCAGATGGATTGACCATTCATCATGCAGTCTTATTTACCTGCTCGACTGTAACAGTTAGACGTGCAACTACTCGAAAACCATAATGCGCTAAACATAATACAATGCAATCTATACTGCCTCCGGATTCTTGAGATTCCATGGCAACCTGTGAAATGTTACCTGCAGTGTGAACTCTCAAGGTAATAAGTCCCATTGGTGGCTGTTCAAATAGCACTTTGATGTGACTGAGATGTTCACAAAGATCTAAAGCTGAGAGAAACAGCAACTTTTCCTTTGTCAATGTGTCGTATGTTCGTTTGGTGAATGTGAAAATGTATAGAAACAAGAAATGGGACCTTGTAGCAGAACTGCTTCAGGGAACTGGTTTGGTACTCAAACTATCTTTTGAGGGCGATCCACAAAACACAGCTCAGATTCACAGTCTGCCAAGGTTACAGAGACAATATATTTGTGAAATAGTGGCCAGGTGAGTGACAGGAACCAACGAAAATGTGTGCGGTATCATGTTTCTAAAATTGATATTTCCTTTAACCTTTATCTTCAATGTAAGCTAGTCGTACTCTCGAACATGTAAAGACACATCCTTTAGTTTTCTGTTGTGGAGGTCATCTTGTCTCTGGTAAAAAAATCTAAGCGGCTCTCAGGGTCTCTGCCAACTCATGCTTTAGGCACTGCACATATCCATCAAAGTCCACCCACTGTTAATCAAAAAAGATAGACTACAATGTGTCACGTTGTCAGGCAGGGGTTCTACCCTCTGTTCATCAGCTCATACTGAAGCTGCTGGCTTTGCAATGTCGTCTTAAGTAAACAAGAGCCAGTTGCACACATACAGACTTTGACTGTGGTTTAGATCAAACTAAAAGTAAGACTTTAAATGGGCATCTCCAAGAATCGGGTGCAGAGCTGTCTAGTTGTTGACTATCTTAAATTTGCCATAACATTCAAGGTAATTCAAGACTTTACTAAACACATGGCTGACCAAGCAACCACATCACATCTGCTCAGATCCCCTAACTCCAGCACAATGCTGTTACTTATTTGATTGGGCTAGCTGTGTTGCCCTGCTTCCAATGTTTGTGCTACACCTAAACATGTCTTGGATTGCTGTCTGATGATGATTCAAGATGAAATTGAAATCAATCTTATTTTTATCTCACTCCAAAAAGCAACAAAGCCCGACTTGTTGTAATTGTTTGTAGTATTTTGAAATCTTTAAAGTGAATGAATTGTTTTGACTGTGATTGAACGAGACATATTTTCTCAAGGATACATTTAATGCTGAAGTATGAAGTATGAACACCGTTTCAGCTTACAAAACTCTTTTATTCATTGACTGCAGAGCTGCTTTAACACCATAGGGTAATGCATTATGCCACACAGGTCAAAAGAACGTATGTAAATGTGTTATTGTCTCAGCACATAAGAGGAATGACTGTTATCAGTGGAGAAGTCAATGGTTCTACACAGATAAATACAACAGCCTCCCTTACAGCATCCTCAGTATGAGCTTAATTACCAATGACATGCGTACAGATGGTAGAGTCGCTCAGTACACTAACCTTCTAAACGCTCAAAGAGAGGTGGGAAAACAGGGGGAAGTAGTACTTTCCACTTGTATTTCAATCTCTGGAGCATATCAAAGATTCTATCATGTAACAGTGGGTATTTTGATAAACACTGCAAGAATCCAGATGGCTGGGTATCCATGAAATATGTATGAATGCAAGGGATATATCTCTGCTTTCTTTCATCACATACACACACACACACACACCAGTTAATAGGCAAACAAACAGGGTGTGAGAGGAAAATATAATGACAGTCATGGCACCTGTCGTTATTCCAATATCCTTTATAATTTACCCTGACCAGACTGTTTTGAGCAGATAATCTGTTCCAGTCATGAAGTTGGGCCACCATGAAACCATTCCAAATTGATATTCATGAAGAGTTCATCTTCTTTTCTTTTTTTTACCTCGGAAGTGAAAAAAAGAAATTCAAGATGCATATTCTGTGTTTGTCACTTTGATAGAAAACAATTGTCCTGCTGTGCCCCCTGTGTTTAGAAAATAGCAGTCTTCGGTGTACAGGATTTGAACGCTCACTTCCAATCTCTTGTCTGTCCACACACACATGCAGTCACACAGGCACACTACTCTGTAGCCAATCCCTCCCTCAACAGATTCTGTGTGATAACAAACCTGTGAGCTGCCCGTCACGACTTCAAATGGATAAAGGTTACCTGTCGACAGAGAAGCAAAACAGAGAGGAAGGAATACAGGGAAGACAAACACATGTAACACAAGCGCAAACCTCAAGTGTGGGGGTAATAAATCACAGCAAAAGAGGACAGTCTGACTTCCTTTCCTCCTTTTTTTAAAGGGGACTGCTACTAAAATGCTGGCGAGGCTATTCCCAGCTGGAGGAAGCTTCTGGAGATTACTGTGTAATAAGCCTGCAACGAACAGCGGGTGAATTGAGACTGAGCGTTCACCCTTCTTCCAGGGTCACGGGACTCATTCTCGCAGGAACAGCCACTTGTCTACCAATCTTTGCTCGGATGTATTAGTGGTGAAGCGGGAAAAAGGAAAGGCGAGAGAGGGTTATTTATCAGCCTTCAGGCTGTTGTTTGCCTGCCTCAACTCAATCAACACATTTGAATCATCCAATGTCGACCCGTGACTGTTCGATTTTGAGTTAGTTTGAATTCAAAATATGTGTTCCGAGCCAATAAAATGGTTTCTTACCACTGTTTCTTTTGGCCTCTGTTCTCATGTGAAGCCAACATAATTCAATAAACTGGCAATGAAATGACCCACAACCTTTCTATATTTGTGTGTTGATTTGATTCCACGGAACAGTTTGTTGTATTAGCATATTATAATTCATTATATTGAATGTTTTTTTCTGATATTTTGGCAGTGGAATTTGCATACTTCAGTGGTCACCCAGATCCCATTCACTTCTGGTATTACCATGGGTGTGTATATATCTAGGAAGTGACATCCGATCACTGGCCTTTGCATCTACACCTGGTAGGATTAAGCATTCTTGTTTTCTGCCTGGATCTGCTCAGATCTTCATGTGCAAATTAGGTCGGCAGAGCCGGAGGAGTAAACAAACATGGCACGGCCCAGGTCACGGTAAGGGAATGCTGCTCTATGGGCTCTGCTTATTTTTCCTTTGCCAAGTAAGGGGGTTGTGTTGCTTTTTTTTCTGGGCAGCTTCAGATACCAGAAAGATGCAGAGTAAGATAACCTTTTTAACTTGTTGCACTCTTTTTCTTTTTTTTTTCAAATACGGTTCCAGATGTGATTCAATAGTACATGCTACAGGTTGCATTCACCTACATTTTCCTCAACCAGATAAGATATCCAGATCACATGTTAGAAGTAAATTGGAGTATTTTCCGACCTCTTATTTTCCCAAGTTTGGCCATTCGGACTATGGCTCAAGCTAACCACCACCTCTGTTTTAAAGATTCTCGAATCGCAGAGTCCATCAAAGATGTACGTGGCAAGCAGCTTGAGCCTCTTACAGCTTTCCAAAAAAACCTCGGCTACACATAAATCATTTTTACTGCTTGTCTCCAAGTTTGACCGGATGTAAACATCGCCCTTGGAAGTTTACCACCCGGAAAGCTAATTTCTTTGGGTTGTCATACCACCTTCCACAGACCAAAACATCTACAATAGAGGTGGTGAATTCAAAGTTAGCATGACCCAGAACTGGCAAAAATCTGTGTAGCACAAAGCAGACTGCATTACTGATTATTTACAATTGATTGAAGCTGTTTAAATTAGAATATCATTTAAAGTAACGAGGGAATGCTGTCAAAACTCCAGCATTTAATGCTGAAATTTCTCTTTCTCTCCGTTTTTGCTTTTTCGTTCTCAGTGGACTAGACGTTCACTTATTCTTACTGCACTTCATTCCTTGTGCCAGCTTTATGTGGCGGTGTCTCTTTGCCCGTCTTTGTTTGAATGCTTTCACTGCCTCTCACTTTCTCCCCTCACAGTATATAAATCATGTCAAGCCAAACAATCTCCAGAAAGAGGTGGTTGGAGCGTGCTCCTTGACAAATTCTCAGTTATAAGGTAGGTTTCCTGGTCACAGCCGCTGATATTACAGAGATTCTTCATAGCTTAGGAACTTACTCTGCACTTTCTTGTTCTCATTGCCTCCGTCACAAGTTGCTTTCTCGGGTGCAGTTTGAATATGGCTTAAAAGTTTTCTGAGCACAGAATAAATACTGTAAATGTGCTCACAGATATGAGCACTGGAATTAGTGGCTTTATCCACTCAGCTTTTCTTCATGCAATCATGGTAGAGCATCCCATTATTAGAGAACAGTGTAAGGGACTCGAAATCCCTGGCATTTCGGCAAAGCTAACAGGCAAGTTGGAAATACAACTCTAACTACTTCAAAGAGAGTGAGGCAATACATTTTATAGGGGAAAAAACTGATTGGTTCAGTGCAGCACTCTAACACTGATGCATTTTGACAAGTAAAGCCTTCATTGGAGCTGATAATGTCTTTTCTCGCCAAAAAATGTCAAAGCTTAAATGTTGTGAGAATGGTTGAAATTGCTTCAAATTGTTTTTATCAAACATTTAAGGATGTTCACGTTGGGTAAACAGTATAGTACCAGCAGCCATTTTAATACGACCTCCGATGACTCCAGTGTAATACTCTCATCTTTGGGCAGCACAGCAGGAAAACACTTGCTACACTCGCAACACATTCTCACTCCCGGTTGTCAAATACGGCAGCTTGGTAAGTTGCCCTACGCTTCAAACGATATTGCTCTACGAACCCATCTCGTGTCAGTTTTGCATGGGTTCCTCTTGTTATGCATGCACTGTCTTTTCAAAATAGACTTCTGTATTTACAGGGAACAACAGTTCTTGGCATTTTTGTTACGTAGTTAAGTAGGCTGCATTACGAACAGGACATAAGTCAAGTACGTTACGTAATGTAACTTCGCTTACATAACTTTATATACGTCACCGTAGATTTTAGTTTCAGATGGTACACAATCACCAGTCTCCTGAGTGAAAGTCTTGTGCTTTTTGACCAGAGCATCCACCCTGACATCCTCCCTCTGCAACCTTTATCGCTCTTTATATTACATCACCTGACTGACTCTTTCACTCCTGCCATAACTGCAGCCACATAGAGCATATTTACCACATAAGGCCACTGCCATATTTGACAACTTGGGAGTGAGAACAGGCTGACAACCAATATGGATGAGAACAATGCAAAACACTTGACAGGACAGAGCCCAAAAACTGTGTGAACGTCCAAATATTTATAAACGGCTCCCTATACAGATAAACTTAGATGCTTGTAATTTGCCTGTAAAGAGAGCAGTAATAGCGGGCAATGTTCCTGCTATATAATTACAGCCCAAAGAGGATTCTTGAAATCACAATTATCCGTTTAATTACGTCTGATAGCTATCAGGCCCGGCGGCTTTATCAACATAATCTGCATTTAGAGCAGTGGTGGAGGATTGCCTTAATGAATTTCACATGTGGCTCAAGCCAATTATTATTAACATCTAATAAAGAGTTCAGTGCGACATGGTAGAATAACAGAGAATGCATTTGAGAGATTAACTCACAGGTGCCATAAGTGTTACACGTTATAGGCCTCCATCAAACAGGATGGGCGGATCCATTGCTTCTGGTAATTGAAGTGTCTTGATATGCTGATGACTGATTACTCGCAACAGGGCATCCCGTAACACCCCCCCCCCCCCCCCCCCCCGAACACCACAATTGTATCCATTGCCACAAGTTTTACAAGCGAGAGTTCAAAACAAACAAAATGAAAGCAGGTTTTGCACTGTCATCAATAATTTACAGTCGTCCTTTTTGCTCCAAAAAAGATAATTAAAAAAGAGTTTGAGGCAGGAAAAAACATTGTGAAATTGTGTCATATGGGAATGTAAAGAACTGTAGGACCTTATTTCCACCTCACAGACAACTTCAACTAGTTGGCAGTGGTTTTGTGGTTCTGCAGATGAAAAACAGCAGCTTGGTTCATGTACCAAGACTCTTCCATTCCTGAGTTGTTCATGCACTTTGCATGGCAGAACTTCATGTTTAATAATTCAGGGATTAAAGCAGATAAGGCTGGATCTCTGTGCTTGTGGCAATGCCTGTACAGCTGCCAGAGCTGGGGAGGCACAGCACTTGGCTCCAGGTTTAATTGGAGCCCATTGAAAGAGAGCAGAGAGAGCGGACGTTATTCAACATAAACTTTTATGCGCTGACCCTTTCTTCCTGCTCCTGGCTCTTTGCTGAATTATTATATATATTTTTTCTTTGCATTGCCATGTTTGCAACCCACACAGTGTTGTGCTGGTCCAAATTTGACTTCCATTTCACACTCTATTCATCCAGTCTCTCCATTAACCACAGTGGCTCTTCCGTTTCTGTCTTTTTTTTTGGTGCACTTTGTGCAGAGAAGTCGACAACACACCTTTTCTTTGTTCATCACCATAGTTACTAGCATATAGACATCTTTGAGGTTATGTGATTGCAGCTCCAAAAAAGGCAATATAGTTTAAAATCCAGTAAACCACATGTCAGCCCTAAGAGAAGGCTGAATTGCACGACGACATCAAATTGTGGTCATTATTAAATTAAAAACAGCTCCAAAGGCAAACACCGGTACTACTTTCCTAAATATCTTTCTTCTTATTAGGATTATGAATAGTTGAAGGACTTTCTTTTCACACAGTTTTGGCAACAATTCAGAATGTATGTGCTTCAAACAAATATTATTACATATTCAAATACATACATCAATAAACATCTGAAGTCATGCAAGACTGAGACTTTTTTTCTGATCTTTGCTAATGCAAACTACTTATGTATGAACATAAGAAAGAGCACAGGCATACACTAACTTCTGCTGTTGAATTGACCCACCACCCGGCCTTAACTTACAGAATGTGGTGTATCATAATGTCCATAATGCAGATACGCCGAAATCTCAGACATTTGCACCTTTGAATTGACCTCCTATGCTATGTGTGCTCAGATAGCACCACAGACGAGTGGTTATTGTTTATGCATTGCACATACAATTACAGTGGTCGTGTCAAATATACAGTCAATTGTTTCTTGCGGGTTTTTCCTCTTGTTTTCTTAGCAAAATGACAATCAGTTGTGTAGAAACATCCAATTAAAAGAACACACTACACTCATTGATATATTTAAGAAAGGTAGTGGGGAATAGCTTTGTTTAAAAAACACAAGTTATTTTCCTCTGCATTAAGTTGAATGTACACAGCTAGTTATTATGGTACAATTCACTAAATGCTCTGCACAACCCACTTCTGAGCTCACTCAAAGTCTAAAATTGGCAAAGGTACATACTTATATACGAATTACTTTGTATTAAGTAACCATTTAGTTCCCTTTTATTCTCAGAGAATGGAAAAGTGTTCTTCATGCAGAATATATTAAAATGATACATTTAATCTGTTTTATTAGTTCCACATGAGGTCATTATTAATTCATCCTGAACTCATTGCTCACAAGGGGCTTATCCACATTCATTTAATTGCCAGTGTATTTGTCATATCTAAACACCTACTCAAGACAGCAGAATTTAACAAAGATTGCCTTCTTAATTCCCAGAATAGCACCTTGCTTAATTTCACGGCTATGAATGTAGTCTTTCCAAATCACAGAAAAGATTCAGTGTACATTTCTATCATGTACACTCAAGAGTACGGCAATAGTGTGGCTGAAATGAGTCAAGAAGATTTTTTATTTAGTTCTACTACTCCTATGTATGACCAAAAAACCCTATGCATGATTAAGTGCTTTGGCTCAATCATGGCTTTGTGTCACGAGGGTCATGAATCAGAGTCAAGCCCCCAAAGTATTAGTAAGTTAATTGGCAGTGGAACCCACTTCATTTTCAACGCATACTTAGGTTTAATTAGATGCCAAGTGCTTACATTGTATCAATATGTATACATATCTCTCCCACAGACAGGTGTTTTCCTGAAAGATCAATTTGGGTTATGTAATAAGGTGCACATTAAAAGTTAAATGATAGTTTGTGTTACTTTAACACATCCCTTATTTTTCTTAGCATTCCTATTGTGACAACCGACATTCTTAGATCATCAATTTCACTGTCGGCCGTGATGTTTCTCCTCTTTGACATAGAATCTCCAGCAATTTAAACAAAATGCAGCTGCTCTTTGCTGTTAATAGAGAGCAGAGCAGTGGTATGACATGACTCTGATTAATAATTGTAGTGCAGTTTAAATTAGTCATGTGAAAATCATGCAGATTTTAAATTAGGGAAATTTAGTTTTCCCCTGTGGTTTGGTTGTTATTTTTGAAACTGGCCTGTTTCTATTTCACAGGTAATCTCTTTGTAGGTTTAATTGATGGAACATTTTTTGAATCTTGAGTGGGAAAAGGAAAAACACTATGAAATGACTGTGGGTCCTTAACATTTGAAAAGATGCCCCCCCCCCCCCCCCCCCCCCCCCCCCACTGTGTCTCTGGCCTCAAGGTAGCATATGGGGTCAGTGATACACTCACCTATGTTATCCCGTAGCGGCCCCTACTGATGGGGTGCTGAAGAAGAGTAGTGAGTGAGGCAGTCTATGGCAGTACGAAACAGGGAATATAATGTGTTTTGAGAAAGTGTGTTTCACCGCTGCCACAATAGGTCCTTGAGCATGAAGCCATAACTGGGCATCCAAAATATTATGTAGTACTATTCTGCTGCTGCAGAAAGCGAGATTAGCTATGGACAAGTACAGAGGCGCACACTCAATCAGTCAAGGACACACAGACTTACACAGTCACACACATGACTGAACGTAGCGTAGATTATTAAGCTCAAGTAAAATCGAAGCATAATTAAACCATCATTAGTGCTTGGAAAGAGAGGTTCCAGTACATTCTTCCACATAATTAGAATACAATTTGCCTTTAGAAGGTGCAATGGCTCTCAGTGTTGAAATGACATGAACAAAAAAGTAACTCGCATTAAAAAACTATGCTAACTGCCGTTGGCTAACACTATTTGGACTGAAAAGTTTCCGAACATATATAGTAGAATATTCCCCAATTAGTAGGGCACCCAGAAGCACGTCTCCTAGAAATACCTGCCATCGGATCATACGAAGCACAGAGGGCAAAAGTATATCAGTTAAATTTAACAAATTTATACTTTACATCCCCAGATGAGTGATAACTTTGTTTGGTTTAATTGTAATCAGTGTAGCTTTAAGTATGGTGGAATTAACAAGCTAGCTAGCTAGTTTGCTACTAATGCCATATGCTTTAATGCTGAACTGTTTGCAGAAAATGAGCCTGACAGCGGGCTGAGCAATCCCTCCGCTTCACTCGTCCGGTCTCCGGAGAAGGAGAAGCAGCCTAGTTAACAAGCCAGCAGCCCGTCAACAACGCTTTACTGACATGCTGTCACAATACACCATTGTCATACCACTGAAAACTGTTCAATGTCCCGTCTACTCCTATTCTACTCCTATGCTTTCAAAATAACATGTTCAGGTAATGGAAGGACTCATTAAAGCAGACAAGTTCATTTGTTTCAGTCATTTCGAGCACATAGGTCCCTAATGGCTAATGATTTATTACAGGAAATAATTCAGCATTCAGGCATCCTTGGACCTATACCCGCCTTGCCAACTACAGAGATGTCATGTTACATAGGAAATTAGTGTCGGAGGAAGTTACTGTTTTGGAATTGTGAATTAATCACAGAGGAGACAGTGAAGGAAGAGTCGAATGCTCTGTCACACTGCTCTCCTGCACTCAAGGCAGGCCGATTTCTGGAGAATACATCAAAGACTAAATAAGGAAAGGTGGGGGCCATGAGAGCTGGCATCCGGGAGAGGTGTGCGAGGGGGGATGACAGTTCTGCAGGGTTGAAGGGTGATTACGAAGGGTACTATGACAGAGAGGGCGATAGAGAAAAGACATTGTTCTACAGCACTCATCTCCAACTTTGGACTCCTTTGAAACTCCACTTTTCAAACAACATGCTGAAAGTTGCCAGAGTCTCTTTAGAATGAATCTTTGATTGCCATTACAAAAGGCGCAGATAGGAGAGCAGGAAGACACAAAGACAATGGGAGAGCTTACACCGTCTCCTGGCTCGCCATACGTCATTGTAGCAGATGGGCTGTGCAGCTTTTATTGCCGCCCTTGTTGAAAGCGTTGCTTTGCAATTTTCATGTCTTGTCTGATCATGACTCGCTAAGTCAAAATTTGATTTGGTAAATTGACTTCGACAGAGTCAAAACTGTATATGATCATGTCGACTGGGTCAGCAGATTGTGCAGAACGCTGCAAATCCTTGGCATGCCGTTTTCTTAATCTTTCAAGACGAGCAAGTCTTCATGCGCTTGATTTCATATTTTAGTGACAAAATGTCATCAGTTTGTTTCCTATGAGCAGGATTTTAGGTCTACACTTGGAAGGTGTTTGAATTAACTCCAGTATTTCCATTGAGGCATGGAGGAAGATGATATCTTTTTAATTAAATTTGACTTAAAAAGAAAACTATCCCCTTAACTTTCTATCCGCCTCACTCACAGTTTCAACTTACATAAGCATGCACATGTAAATTCAATTACTGGCAAAGTACAGAGTCACAGAAAATTTGAAAATCACTCGGCAGGAAGATTCTCACACGCAGGCACAGAGAAAACACAGCGCCAGAAATCTCTCCCTTTCTAAAGGTGATGTGAAAATGTGATTTGTGAAGCATCTGAGCTCTTTAATGTGTGAATTATGCAATGATGCTTACGGGCTTCTTTGTTGTTGGTGTCTCTGTTGAACCCGACCTGAAATTTGTAAATTAGGAGCGCGATGAAAGTTTGATGAAAATTCACTGGCTCATAACAGGAATTGGTTAATGACGAGGAAAAGCAGAGCTGATTGCGTGAGACGGCTCTGAGGGCACATTAATCCCATGTCACTCGATAGATGCACGCATTGCCATACATGCTGGTATACATAAAACCCTTTAACACCCAGCAACCAGTTTATTTTACAGTATTGTAGCCATGAGCAGCAGTTTATTCCAGGCGCTGGTTTGCCCCCTGCTGTGTGATGGCTCGCGCTGCTTCAAGAGCCTCTTCCACTGCCTGAGTACCACTGTATACCTCTCAGCAAAGTCCTACAATTATCCACAAGAGTGAAATGACACCTCATTTAGAGAGGTGCTTGATGCCCTTCTGACATGCCTGCATCCCAATTAAAGGCAAAAATGATTCCCTATGTAGTGATTCAGGAAAATCTGATTTTATATATTCGATTAATTTAATGTTTTAAGGCAAATCGATTTAGGTTGTCTTTAAATGTCTGATTTTCTGTGTCTTGGCTACGTGAGTTATACTCTCTGTCAATGTGATCTCTCACTCGTGGTATAACAGCACAGACAGAATAGAGGTGCAGGACTTCAGCAGTGAGCGGCTGAATGGTGAATCAACACTGCCACCCTTAGGCCAATCGGGAATAGCACACAAACGGCACCAAACTCCAGTGCAGAACTGATCATTTTTAGATGCACTGCTTACAGGTTTTTCCCTAAATTGCTCATGCTGAGGAAATGTCACAGCAGTTTTGCAGGTGAGTAAAACAAATCTGAGATAACAGTTATTGGTACGAATTAAACACAAACAATTAAACTAGAAACAGCTACAACAGTAAAATTAAGCAAATCAACATGATTCAATTTGCTGGGTTCTCTTTTTTTGTATGCGTCAGTCAGTACAACGTTAACATACAATACTGGCTATATATGTGTATTACTAAATTCGAGCATATATCCTTTTTTGTCAACTTGACAGTGGTCAGCGACTATATCAATAATTTGATTCCTTTGCTGCCAAATATGTAAACAAGTAGAATAGAACATAATAGGATATTTGAGAGGCAGGTTTGCTATGCGAAGGAAAGATTGACGGGGTTGATTTTACAGTCAGGGATTATTTAGAGGGCAGCTCTCTCTAACGTTGAGAGCTGAATGCTTGTCAGAGTCCCACCAAGTGTTAGAATCAGGACAGTGTTCAGGTAGTCCTGTGGTACCTTCTGTGGACTGACAGTTTTCATTACCCCCCCCGTCCATTACTCACTGTCTCTCAGGCTCCCTCCATCTCTGACTCTCTCTTTCTCACACACCGGCACACACTCTTACACACGCGCTCGGAGTTCAGACACATAAACAGATTGTTGCAGCTGACCTCAGGGCATCTTGAGATGCTGAGAGTAATGACCACCCGATGCCACATGATCAGCAAGGTGAGTGTGTGTGTGTGTGTGTGTGTGTGTGTGTAAATTAGCCTGTGTTGTATTTTGTTGGACAGATCTCATATTTTAAAGTAATTATCTTGTGGGCTTGTATTTATTTATAGGTATTAATAACCTCCATTTAATTAGGAACATATCATTGGTAGTAAGTCCTCATCTTCAAGGGAGACCTGAGTAGATGTAAAGATCAGTCAATACATAACGTAAAGATGATTTTTTGTACATGTTAATATGCATTGGAGCACAGTAACAACCCAGTGGCACATTTCAAATAACAGAATTATACATTTTCAAGCAAAATTGGAACTCAGAATTTGAAGTTACAAGGAACTTTCATTGTGTGCTCATTGTGGCGGTCCGAGTGGAAGTGTTTCCTAGCGCCAGAGTCACTGGAGTCTGAGCTGAAGAACCTGCACCTGCATGGTTTCATCTGACTCCGTGCCGAATCTCACCCGATGGCACCAATGACCAGCATTAAGGAATAACGACACAGAAATAACCAATCTTGTCGCTGATGGTCTTATTTACTTACGTAGGTGATATAGAAGCATCAGTATTACACTGAGACTTTATCATAACCAATTAAAGGTTCATCAGACTAACATTAATAACAATGAATGGACATAAAATACAAATGTATCTGACAACTACTCTTGGGGACATAGGGTGTTTTATTTTATTTTATTTGTCATTAAATGGACTGATAGTAATGCACAGTGTGTTATCTGACATGAGGGTGAACAGATGACAAGTCAAAATCATTTGATGTACATCAAGGTCAAATGTGGACGATGTAAAGAAAACCTTAACACCAGTCGATGTACTTTTACCTTCGACATACTTTTAACCATGTCTCCTGCCATGAGACCTTTTTGGTGCTTTTCAGCTCAGCTTTGTCTTATAACACAAGGGACAGTGCTCTTGTGTATGTGCTGAATATTTAATCAAATAGAAGTGACAGTTTGCATGAGACCTGACAGATGGTGGAGTAGGTTCACTAGTTTAACCCACAGCAAGAGGAACAATGTATTTCCAGTCTATGGCACTTAGTCCATGTAGTTTTAAATATTTTACATGTATTGTTACAAAAAACATTTGAAACCATTTGTCTTGTATTCATCCTGTTGCATACAAACCAATTTAATAAAGTCCTTTTTATGAATTTATATATTTTCATTTAAAAGAAAGGTTTTAACATTGTAAACATGAAATCTCGTCTTCTCTGGTCTTTGTTTTTTGCTTTCACCCCCATTCAGTGTTAATCTCATGACTCCATCGGGCCAAACTACAGTGCGTCTCCTCTACAGTCCTGGTTGATCCGCAGGAGAATTCCAGGCTAACAGTGGATGTATCAGTCCACGCCTTTGACTGCCCTCCACGCTGCAAAGCTGCTCCAACGAGTGCAAAATCAATAGCTGCATATTCCCTATAGCATACAACTTTGACAGGTGTCCTTCCACACACACACTGTCATACAGGACTCTCACTGATTCATGAATCCCGAGCTGTGCAGAGCCCGTCTGGTTTAGCATTCTCCTCAGTGCCCTGGGGACAGGATGATCCGCCAACAGCACCACTCGTGTCGGTCAAACCTGTGTGAAAATGTCCTTACAATGGTCAGCTTAAAGCTCGACTTCGGACTGTAGCTTTTATCCTTGGATGCTACTTTATCTCTTTTTTTATCACAGAAAATTCTATCCCCATTTTGTAAACCCAAAAGGGACAAAATGACCAAAATAAATGTTTTTCTACTGTTGAGGGCTATCCAAATGTAGCTTTTGTTTTAGGGTGGTCCCATTGGTTTTGGGCAAGTAAGGCAAAGTCATGCTTCTTGACACTGTGTAAACCAACCTTTCTCTCACTCAGGGATGAGCTGTCTAACTCGGGTCGGCTCCAGATCGTCTGGCTCACGGGGCCCAGGGTCTCACACCTTTCCCTGCCATGATATGTCATCTGCTGGCTCTGACAGGCTGGTAGTCAGGCTGCTTTTACCAGAGGGAGGCTTTGCTTTTTTCCAGCTCTTGTGTCAACTAACTACAGGCCACTCTTTTAGTTACGACTTCAGCACTGCAGTCAGGCAGTCGGTAAAATATTCACCATAAATGAGGAGTGCATGAAGGACAGGTATCCTATGGTGAGAAGTGCAGGGAGTTGGACCCTTGTTACAGTCGGGACGGCTGCCAAAGCAAGTGCTGTATCTCATTCAGCACATTGAGGCCCCTTACCTTTGTTTTGGCACCAAGGAGCCCTGTGCACTGAGAGGAGACATTGTTAGCTCTCAGCGGGTCTGTTTATTCATCATAATGAGAAAATGCAGGTGACAGTGTCGAGCACACAGCTGAAATGCAGGGTGTGGAGGTTACGTGCGAGTGTGTTTGGAGCGATGGCTTTCATTGAAGCCACTCTGATAATGGACTGCAGAATAAAGATGAGTTTACTCACATTCAAAATCCCTTTGGAGAGGGTTGGCTCTTTTTCCCTCTGGGGCCTTGAGGCTATTCATTCACATGTTTCAACCTTCAATCAGTGCCCACAGTTTACTGATTGAGAAGATGAAGATTGGAAGGGTTTTTTTTGTCTCTGGGTAGAAATCTCTGAAGCACTTGTAGCTTAATCACAAGCTTGGTGAAGACCTGCCACTTTTCAAATACTTGGGCCTCCTTATGTGCCCTGCTTGACTTTCTTTTCAAGATTTATATCCACAATGTGTGGTGAAAATAAAGTCCATTTGAGAATATATTGCAACATCGTGTCCAATTGTGGCAGATTGATTTGCCTCGAAGAGACACGACAAAGGCGATCAATGGTCATTTGAGTGAGGAGAATAGATTCAGTGTTGGCTTCCCTTTTATGCAGCCAGTGTCGCCCTCATTAGCAGCCGTGACATCAGAAATCTGTTTAATCTTGCATGAAACCTTTCACATCTTAGACCCCATGCAGGGAGGCTTTTATTACAAGTCCTAGAAGGTCGCGATGCACTCACCCATTAATTACAATCCATATCAAAGACAATAATAAACACACCGGTGGGCTGAACCGATTGCACCTTGTGCTCTGTTCAAGGACGGCCCATTGTGAAGTCAGGTTTAGATGGATGGAGATCCACAGGCGAGGCTGGTGGGGCTTGTCTTTGTTTGTTTGTCTCTCTTTTTTTTTTTTTTAATAGCTTGAACATGTCTTTTGTTCTCCTTTACCATAACAAGAGGAGAAGATGAAAGCGTGGAAAAGAAAGGGAGAATGGGGCAGAAGAGCAAGAGAAGAGTATTTTCCTATCCACCTCCATTGCTTGTCAGAAGGAGTTTGGAGTGAACACAGATTTTGCCTTTAATTACAGTGACTGTTTGAAAGTATTGAGCTCGTCTCACTGGCTGTTTTGTCCGATGCCATCACACTCTGTCCTCGGTGCTCATACAGAGGAGCCCGGCTCGGAAAGTAACAGCTTTGGTTTGCTGAACTGCCAGTTGGCTAATTGTAGGTAGGCCCGCCAACGACACAGCATGAGGCCTGTCGCATCATTGTCTTCTTTTATTATTGTGTTCATTGTAGAAGCTGTGAGCAGTGCGTAGGCGGTCGCACTAGCATGCTGCATGTCGTCTCATCAGCTTCCACGCTAGTGTGTTTGTACATCCGTGTGCATGCTTGTGTGTTTGTGTACGCTCGGATGCATCGAAGCTTGTGTGGATGTGCCGCGCATGCAGAATGAGAACAGTGGCGTGTGGACAAGTGTCTCCTCTTTTTTGTTGTTGTTGACAAACACCTGTTTATTCTCTGTTAATTAATTGTGTAACATAGTTTCAATTTGTCAAGCAGTTCGCTCTTAGCGAAATTAACTTGCTAGCTGGCTGACGCCAGCTAGCACACCCCCTAATCAGTGTCCAGATTAATTATAAGTGTTGATGTGGCCAGATGTTACTCCGCCATACATCCCGGAGAAGATGAATAATTCATGGCATCTGCTTCTTTAGCATTGTGTAACCAAGCAGATGAGCAGGAAAGAAAGGAAGAACCAAGATTATAGTTACATGAGACGGAAACTCCGACGACACTGGTGTTTGATATCCGAATTATACTCTGTGTAAACATTCATTACGGGCTGCTGGCTTATTGTTTTCAGTATTTCTAGGTTTTCACATATTTTTACATGAGTGTTGAGGTATTTTCGACATTGATTTGTTGTTGTCATAATAAGAGTGAGTACTGTGTTGTCCCAGTGAGGGGCACTGCAGCAATGCACACAGCTCTGAGCCTTTTTTAAACAGCATTGCATCAATATACAACACATTCACAAAGCAAATGGAGCTCTCTTTAGCATGAGGGATCCAGATAGGAACATTAACCACACTTGAATTGTGAATACGATCTACCATAAACACCGTGTGAATGTCAATATTTAACGGTGAACAAACAATGACCGTCTGCTAAGTTCAGAAGGTCTTGTGTAGGTTTTGGTATGAAAGTTAAACACACCGACAAACATTAAGTGGTATTATTTTGAGAAAAACACAGATATGAAAATGCATTTAATCATTCTCATAGCGTCTCGTATACGTTGAATGTCTGAGGAATATGTTATGGCACTTTACAATTCTCCACAGAGTTTTTCCTCCACTACATTCTCTGACCTCTCTTCGTCGTTTTTAGGTGTGGCTGAGTGTGATGGCTGTGTTGACAATGAAGGCTCACCTTTCTGAGTCCATTACCAACTGCGTCCCTCCATCAGTCAGAGCCGGTTTGTGTTCAGTCTCGGCTGCAGCTGTTCCAAGTGTCATCCATTAATGGCATAGCCCTTACCTCAGCTGCGAACACTGATTACCATTTACATTTATTCCTTTTTAGACTCCAACTTATTCATGTGATTCACCCTAAAGGAAAGTGCCTTTGATGACAACAGATGTGCCATTTATTTGAAGGTTTACTGCAATTCTGTTTGACTACAGTCAACTGCAAAGCATACGATGCAGCTTTGGAATACAAATATGCTCCGCTGCTTCCTCTTATCTCAAAACAATGCTGGACTCTAGTGACTCAAAAAAACACACACGGGGCATGATAGTGTCTTTCAGCCATACACATGTGTCTATCTTACGTCTTTCTTTCCAGATGGTTAGTGTCTCAAAGATTCATCCCCATCTGTAATGAGTGGTGAGCATGCTATTAAAAACAGCTTTGTTGCCCAGGGGAATCCTGCCTACTGTAGTTTGCATGGTGCTATTAAACTAAACGACATATCAAGAAAGTGACACTCTGCATAAGTGAGTGTGACATTAAAAGGACACGTTTTGTCATTGAAAATGAAACAATCCCGTGTGATGTGTGTTGCTTAAAAAAGGAAGTACCCTTTTTCAACTTGGTCACAAAAGATCAAACATTCCTTTTGTTCTTTTAATTCGACATGCATGTGCCTAAATTCAAAACTGTGTTCATTTGCTTGTTGAAAACATGAAACTGCTTTTGCCGCCATGCGTTCCTTTTAGGATTGCCACAGGCTTCTTCAGTTTGTAAGCTCTTTACAGTTAAAGGACACTTTAAAAAGGCTGTCAGCAGCTCTGCTGAGGAAATGGCATCCATAATGGCACCCGGTTTTGATAACAGTCAAGCTGTATTATAATGATGAGTAACTACGTTGCCTCCACGTACATCTACATGCAGAAATGTATGTAATACATGGTCATAATTTGTGTACCTTTTTTAAAATGCAATGCAAACTAATAAAAGACCACTCAATAGATCACTACTTCTATCACATTGGACTCGCAGAAATATTTATGACATTGCATTCATGAATCTAAGTCATAGAAATTCTACAATTGATTTCTTCAGTCTTTGCATTTGTAAATCATGTGACAACAGTGTTTGTCATGCAGGAGTAAAGCAATTGTGTAACTGAAAATACCCTTTTCATGATCAACCGGTGTAAATCAGGGATTTGATTGAGTGTCTCCATATAATAGTCAGAGTAAAAGCATAGCATGTGTTGCCTGTAAATAAAATCACTATATTATCCCCGTCACTGTGTCAGTGAATGAGCCTGCGGCATGTGTTTGATTATATTGACAAGCAAAGGGGATGGCTGTAATGTATAATGTATTTTTCCAACTGAAAGGGGAGGAAGAATCATTATGAAATAGAGCTAACCTTTTTTTTCGACTATTTTCTTCATCAACATAAAAAACACTGATGATGGATATCTGTCTGACATCTAAACAGCTTTTTTATCATCCATTAGTTAGGGCATAGCATGAGTGCAGCCTAGAAAGCCCGTTGTTGGAACTATAAATCTCAGCAGCTGTCTCAGTAATTCTTGAGTCATTGGTATCGATCAACAACCTTATGAATCCCCTGCACATATATCATGCTCTTTTTTTTTTGTTAGGAGACAATAAAAAAAAAGGGGACTTTCAATTATTTTTTCACACACATGATGACCTGATCAGCTTTACAGTTTTGGTGAAAGTATGAAAAGAAATAAAAAAAACACAGGCATGAGATGTTACACCTCCACAGGCCAAAATCAGTACATTGTTAACACTTCTTGTATCAAACAGTGTGTGAATTGTGCAAAAAGCATCTCTCTACTCCAAATGAAAGCCAAGGTCGTCATAACCTGATTTTGTACATTATTTCTCACATATTAACAGTACAAAGAGAAGCATAATACTGTTGAGGGAAAATAAAAATGACATGATGGAGCTTCATGGAGCTAGAGTAGCTAAACGAGCTATCAGGTAACTTGCTGACACAAAACAGCACATTATCATGTTGACTTGTTTGATAGCATCTGCGAATGGATAGAAGTTGTTGAGTGGCATTGATTTTCTAAATTCAAAATGTATAGTTGTACAAGGAACAGTTTGTTACAGCATAGCAATGTAGCCTACACATGCAGACATCATACCTATGTTAAAACACATGCCTCGTCTTCTGTTTGTGACCAACTGTTACCTTCTTTACAACCTGTATGATTGTGTTTGTTGCCCGGTTGGGTCGCCAAGATACCATCAGTTACTTTGGAGTGACTAATACAGTAGAAACGATGGCAAGAGCTACACAAATACAACAACACAAGTTGTTAACACACATTTTCATTTAACCATGAATCCCAGTGTTGCTCAGGAGGCGTTAAATTGTAAAGCTCAGAACCAGACGTTCCAATGTCAGACTGTAGTCTAGCAGTCATCCGAGTATAAAGTTGGGATCTGGCTGCAAAGCTTGATTACAAGCCCTTTCAACCAGCAATTACACCTACATTTCCTCACATACATTTACACAATGATCTAACGAGGTTACATTGGACAAGCTTGCATAAATTAGTTGTTAACGCTGAAAGGTTGTGGAGCACATGGGTCAAATGTTAATTACAAATTGTCTCAGTTCGTAGAGAATAAAGATTGTAATTAATCTTGGACGGGACAAATTCATAGCAATTTAACACACTAATGTACCTGTGTGGCCCACAAACGACGTCTCACACATTTCTCAAGAGCATAATTTAAAAAACGTTACTCACCCCTTATTAATGTTAAAGCCAAAAGGTAAGCATGACATCATCTATGACTGCATGCATCCGGGTTAGGCATGACCTTACATGGGTAATATTTTTTGACTTTAAAAGGTAGAACTCCAATATAAATGAAGTATAAAAAGGTTCCAAGTGAAATGAGAAATTCGATAATAAAGATCACTTGATTTACAGCACCAATGGTTCAATATGTTTTAGGATGCAGGATTAGTCTAAGACCAGTGTCAGTCTTCACAATCACAATGTGATACAACGGTGAGAGAAATCATATCAAAACAGCTTTAGCAGATATCAAAAAGAAAACAGCATCTATGGATGACGGCTTTCGTCTTGGTGCTCTATTTACATAACTTGTTGGTACAGCACATTGTATCATCCTCTCGAGCTCTTTTTGTTTTTTGTCTGTCCTTTCCTTGCTGGGCACTTTAACAGCCTCAACTGTAGAAACCTGAAGAGCTCTCTAATGCATTGCTGTTCACTTCAGGATCTGCACCGCTGACTATGAATGGAACATTAACATTTTTGGGGGTCACGACGTCTCTCTGAGCTCTTACACCCAAGTGCCTTTTTTTTTCCTTTTCAGTTCAGCAAAAGATGAATAATTTCCTACCACAGTGTCTACAATGTGGGTCTCCCATTCAAGGGCAATAGCCTTGCTTTAGACAGGGTCTCTTTTTCATGTGGAGCTAGAACACAGACTCATAGACGCCCACACGTCTAGACTATTGATTCCAGACATGACTATATCTAATAAACTGCATTATATCTCATCCAATCACCATTGTTGATACATGAATATTGTTTTCTTCAAAACAAATGCTGTAGTTAGAGCAAGAAAGCTATAAAGTAGCTGTATGGCGTAGCTGGAAGGGGGGGGGGGGGGGTCATATTTGGTGACCTTCAACGTTGCAACTTCACAGCGTAAGATACATAATGACTAATGTAATTATTACAAGGCAACCATCATTGCAGAATGACTAATGTGACCATTAGAGCTAACAACGCGTACAGCGCTCTGCAAGCCTTCGCAGATGTCAACACAGTCTCACAACGCAGCTACAGCAGAATCAATGAGCACACAAGAACAAGCTTCATCCAGACCAGCGTTAATTGAAAGGGCTCTCACTTTCTGTGTCGGCCCTCTCAAGGTGACGGAGCCTGTTGTGGTTAGATTAAATATTTATTGAGGGGTGTCATTACATTGCCATTATCATTTAGATCAGTTCATTAAACAACATGATGCACCAATGATGAGACAATTACGGTTCTTAAATAAAACAGGATGGAAAGGGATACAAATAAGACTGCTGGGCCCCACAGGAACACACTCCTGCACACATCCGGTGCAGATGTGTGTTCTGTTCACAAACACGAAGACACACATGTAATGCTGACATCCGGGGTCACTGAGCTCGGTCCCTAGGTAATCGTTGGACAGTGGTTCTTGCCTATGCTTGGAAAACAATGAGTGATAACAATTCAGCCCTGCTGTAGAGTCCAGGCAAAACAGAAACGGCTCACTGTGTAAACAAATATATAACAGAGGAAGACGCTTGTGTAGAGCCTTATATTTCTTGAGATATTCGACAACAGCGTCTCGATGACACGCTGGGTTTTTAGCTCGATGACACATCTGGTTTGATACGTTGTTTTCCATTTTCTTTTTGGGGCCTTTGCTGGGATTTCTCTGAGGAATGAGCTTATAGAATTCAAATTTCTCTTTATTATCAGTTTTATGGCAATGACTTAAAGAGATTTAAATTATGTGAAATTTTAAAGAGTTTTGTGGGAACTATCCATTTAATTATATACACATTTTCTTATCCCCTCAGCTATCTACGCTATGGTTTTAAAAAAAATAAAAAATCTTCAAAACAAAGCTGTAACCATCTGGCGTGGTGGTTGGTGGTGTCAGATGGTATCATTCAGGGACACAGACTACAGAGTAGCCTCAAAAGAACAAAATCTATTTCAGCTCAAGTTTTGGAGTTGTGTTTTTACTTCCCACAGAAAAAAAAGTTTCCTTCCTAAAACCCCAGACAGTCCAGCCTGTTCTTTGGGGTTATCCAAATGTATTCTGGGAAATGAAGGTGATCAGTTATGTTCACCTTACAGGCAAGAAAAGAGGGCACACCAGAGAACACATTTACAAGATGTGAAGTATAAGGCTGGTGTTGTATATATTGCTATAGTATTTGGCTTTGTCCCCTAGAACTCTGATGTTGTACAATACTATTAAAACGTAATATACTGTATACATATACCTTCATTGTGATGAATACAGCATGTTTATTCGACAAAATTTCAGAAACTCAATAAACTATGAAATTCTGTATAATTCTCTTCAACAGAATTTGAGATGATACAACTCCAGCCTTATCCTTGAAACAACATTAACTGTAAATGTATCTGCATACGATATCACTTGTAAAGCAACACATACAGTAGATACTGTTGTTTTTCCTTGAAAGCCTCAGGCATGCTGGTAGATATCTTGATCCCTTTGCCGTTGTGCATTTGATCTCTTGCAGTTATACATTTTAAAGTTGACATTCACTGTAACACAGTAGTCCGTGGACAGTTTCTTCAGTCTTCAGGCATGAGCAACAGAGGAGTGCACGGAAAAATGCAATGATCTACTGATGTGGCCGTTAGAAGAAGAGACTGAAAGATGTCGTCTGCTGTGTGTGACAAGTGTTAAATGTGAATGATTACTTTGCCATGTCCAATGGATCCCCAAGCAAGGGTCCTATTTTTAGAAAAGTACTTTGAAATGTCAACCGGCTTGATGTACATCTACAGAGTGTGTGGGAAGAGAACACTTTATCTTGAGAAGTGTAGCCCTTTGATGGTAGTTGCAAAATGTAGCACCTACAAACATTCACTTGGAACATGCACAATATATGAGAGCTTACAGATGTCTCACAAACAATGATGTCTTAGAAGTAAACTGGACTTTAAAAAATGAATGAAAAACAGAAGTGAATCTGTACTAAAAGTACAGACTGGCCTTTTATTTATTTTGTGGTATGCACTCATTTATTTGTTTTAAACTGAATTTGTTTTTATCATTTTGAGCTTCATTATTCTGTCTTTGTTTTGTATCTTTCATTCAGCTTCTGGATCTTCTACTCATTTTTGTGCCTTTGTGGACTTAGAATATACACCTTGCTGAGGTATTCATTAACTTCCTTAAGACGAGTAAATGTGTGGGTTGGAATGATAAACAAAGAACCAAGTTACAAGTAACCAGCATTTCATTAAAACATTCAAATGTAAATGCAGCTGCACTTTCCAATTTGAGTTTTGAACCTTGGGATTAAGGACATTATGGAATGCCGGAATATTTTTAGGAAGTAGGCTTGGGGCATGTTAGCAAGTTGTTTTCAGTTGAAGTTTAGTTGAACAATGCAAGTTTCAGTTGAAGACGTCAACCACCAGTCCCCACTTTCCAATAAGAGTTTTCGAATTTGAGAGCAGCTGATTTGTTGAAGGAGAGTAATGGGGACTATGTGGAAAGTAAGGACATTTTTGGAAAGTAAAAGCTTGTTGGCTAGTCCCCACATTCTGATCTAAGTTGCTGGCCTTGAGATTAAGAACATTCTGGAATTAGAGAACTGTTTTGGAATATGAGAATATTTTAGCCTGTTGTCACTTTCCAAATTGAGTTTCAAGACCTTGACAGGAAGGACATTGTGAACAGCAAGGACATTATTGGAAAATACATTTGGGTCATACATTTTCGACCTCGAGGACATTGTGGGAAGTAATGTCATTCAGTGAATCTTTCCTATGTGACTGAAGTACTTTGTTCTTTAAATTGAATTATCATTTTTTTTAAATAAAAGGACATTGTGGCCAGTCCTCATTTTCCAATTTAAGTTTTAGAGCTTGAGAATTTAGACATTTTAGAACATTTTGAAACAACATTTGTAAATGTTATTTATTCACTTTTTAATGGAGGCTATTTTGGCTGGTGCTCACTGTCAAATAAGAGTGTTAGAAGCTGCAAGCAAGGTTATCTTTTGAAAGTGAGGACATTTTGCCCACTCACTTCTTCAGCAGGCTGTTTGGAGGTTGAAAGGAAGACTTGGTTATAGGGTTATGTTCATAATAACATTAGGGAAAATGTTGGGGTGGCAGTAGACATCTAGTGATAGCTAAGGTCCGAGTTGGACGTGGCAGTGTACATTATGTCGGTGCAAACGAGGAGAATTACTGTGCAACACCTTCAGAAGTATCTGTGTTACCTTCAAACAGTAAGCAACTAATTCAAGGACAGTTGGACCAGAGCCAACACTGAATTATCGTTCCAGTGTTTGTGAAATTTGTGGCAAAATAACTCTGCATAATCACGGCAATCCAGGCCCAATTTCAGAGCAAGTGCAGAAAATTACCATAAGAGATGCATATGTTTAATTATCTTGTATCTGAAGCTTTTTGAAAATATACAGGCATTTCCATTCAGGCTTTGAATCCAAAAGCACAGATTAAGGCAGTGCTGTGAAAATATTCATAAATTACAGGAACCTTAATTCATTTCACTCATAGAGGTACTAATGAGGAAAATTTAAATCACGCACATTAAAAAAGGGACAATTATTATTTGCCTGTAGAACAATAAAATAAACAATCATTTGAGTCCTTGGAGGAACAGCACAGGCTCAGCTTGTGGTGCAAAAGATTCCACTTGTTATTCAGAGACTTTATCAACAAGGTCAAGGTGATAATTAATTCAGTGTTATCAATCCAGTTTTCCTTAACACCAGGGACGATTCCTTTTTATTTTAAGAACATATTAAAGCGAGTGCCCGAAAATATCGGAAGAAAATAAAGACTGCACACTTGAACACCTACATTTTGTTTTGTGAAGGTCAAAATGTGTCCCTTTTTAAAAAGAAACCATGCCGGTAACAGCTTCTCAATAAGCTTTGTGGGGTCACCGTAAAGTGGAGACGGTGATCTTGACACATTGTACAGATTTCCTCAAAAGCTGCATGCGCCGAGTGAGAAGTGCTCAGAAGTGTTTCTCTACAAAATATGGAGGGCAGGGAGTCTTTCATGCTCCGGCCATTCTCCCTCTGATTTAGATATGTGGTCATTGGAGACTTTTCTGACCTAAATGGGTTTCCAGAGGCATCCTGGGTGTGAAGATGTAAGCCTCACCAGGTAAAGAGGATATGTGTAATTGGAGTTACTCTAACAAGGCTGTTATACTTTGCCATAAATCATGACAAGTGAAAGTCCTGTGCCCTCTATTCAGTGTCCTGAAATAGAGCAGGAGGAAAAATGAACTGTGCTCTGCTGGAACTTTCCTCTTCAATCCAGTGGGAGTTTATTGGATGTTATCCTGCTGGGCTTACAGTGTAGTGTGAGCTTTGTAGTAAAGCAGTGGAGCTCTGTGGTAAAACCATCTCTACTCTATAGGAAAATAAAAACAGCACAATTTTTACTTGGTTAATGACACGCCTAGTTTTTCAGGTAATTAATTGTTCCGTTTATCCTCCTTTGTTAGACTTAGAGTTTAATTTAAGTGTTTTGATCACGCCTCCAGACACCTCCCATCACACCGTGGAGCTACCAGCCCTCCGGTGTCGGATCACGGGCTCCACACCTTCACACACCTTCAAAATAAAATCTGTTCCATCGGACTCTGTCTCCTGTGGTCTTGCGTTTGGGTCCTACCCGTGAACTCCCGTGACAACATGCCAACGAGTGCCCCAGGTTAAGCGTTTTTTTTCCATTTCTGAAACCAGGACATGTTTATTGTATATTAGCAAACATAATCTTAATACTCCACAAAATAACATGCATATAAAGACAGTCATTGGTTCAGTTCTGCCTGTAAGGACCATAAAGCATGAATAATACATGAACAGTCGCAGTGTGTCAGGACACAGAGGGTGTGAGGACACAGAAGGAAGAGACTAGAATAATGTGAAGCCATGCAGGGATATCTGATGAAAACATCTATAAAAACTGATCGAGTCTGAAGAGAAGTTAGAAGAGCAAGTCTGTACATGCAGTTCAACAATCCATTGTTATATATCTCTATAAATTATATATCAACTGAGTCAGATTTCAGTTTACTTTAATAAATACCCTTTTAAATAAACTATTCTTATTTGCATCACAGAGCATCATCGTCATGCTGGGCTGTAAAGCACATGCAAATTGAATTTTGAATACACAATAATTAAGGACCTTTAATAAGGATGGAGTCAGTTGCCAGCCTGAGACATTCCTGCCCCAGGGGCCTCATTAATTTAAACATCTACAAACCAATTCACATTTATATATAAATATAATGCAACGCATGCAGAAATGATTGGAAAGCTAACCGTTTGGGAATTGTGAAGCAGAAATTTCCAGCCACTTCCCGACTTGCTGTGCCAACTTTTGTGTTGCCAGAGCTCAGGTTTGTTTATCATCTCAATACCACCTGCACCAATTACTGCAGGACCTGACTGCGGTACTGTAAATCTGTTAATACAGGGTGGTTTATATTACTCATTATGTCTCGACTCTTTTGAACGCATACATCGCTGTGCTGTTAGCTGAGAAACAGGAGCGTCGTCCAATGGCGAAATGACACAGCTCTGTAAGAATTAATGCAGACTGACTACCCCATTCACACTCTATTAGTCTGATCATTTAATGTAATAGAGTTGATGATTAAATTAGCTCCATGATGATGTAACATGTGTAATCACAGAGGCTTATTAATTAGTTGGTTAAACAACTTAAGGAGACTCAAAAGCTGCTCAGTCATGATGTGTCATACAGCTCACTGTTGATCATTGTTTTCATACGTGGAAATTATTAATATTATTATGAATGGATGATGAATAAGCTAAAAACAGGTGTTCAACCTTTAAGAGCTGAACAATCTTCTTTTTTTCAATAAAAGTAGCTAGATGGACTTACATGTTGGTGAAGTTGAATGTATAAAGATATTGGAAAACAACAAATTAGCAAATTGTACACATACTTTACCAGTGACAGAGGAAGGGTTCATCAGTATTCTTTTTGGTATGAAGAATGACTCTCGCTGCTATGATGCCCATTACACTCCCGTAGACAGAGGATGCCATCTTTTACATGTAGCAGCGCTGTGATGGACTTGCTTTATAGCCGTATGGAGAGGACTAACATCACGCGGACCAATTATTCTGTCAACGTACATATGGCAGTGTATACATGAGCCAAGACTTTTAAAATACTGTCATTCAAAAAACTACATTTCTTCCCTTATTTTTCCATAAAAATCTAGTTTGTGCCCACTGCAAGTTCCCTACATTGTCTATGCAGTAAACAAAATAACCTGTTTGGACTCGATTCTGTAACATTACAGTACATGTTGATTCTTTTTTTTGATGTGTCATTGTTACTGTCTGAAGATTTTTCATGATAAGCAACTGTGTTAACAGATCAACTGATTGGATCGTGTTGACTTATTTGCAAAAACAAATGTTGATCAGTGCACATTACCTGAGCTCAGCTTGTGGAAAATGCAGCTGCATGGTCACTGCCTTGTGTACAGTATGTCGATACAAATAGAAGGCAGTGGTTCCCTCGCCTCCTGTGCCTGCAGGCCATACAGCTGCATGTGCAGACCGGTTTAATGAGCCATTATGTGTCAGAGGACGGGGGCTTTCATTCAGGAGCTCTAAAAACAAAAAGAAAAAATACTCCTCATATCCCTTCTCACTTTTCAAGCCGAACCTTTAAAATGCTAAGACCTTTATTTCCAAGGTCACAACGATAGACATCGCCGGAAAGAATGGCCTCTAATTGCAATTATGAATTCACAACAACTAATCCTATAATTTTCTCCCCTTTGTTTGAGAACAAGACACTTCATAGATATCCAGGGTTAGAGTTTAGCTGCTCCCAAGCTGGATAAATAATTAGCGACTCGGTGGGAAGTAGCAGCTAATACAGCAATTACCTTATCCAACATTGATAATCACTGAAAGGCTCCTGCAGGTTCAGAGGGAGCGCTGCCGCTGAGAACTGCTCCAACTTGCTATTCATTGACTTCTCTGATTCAGGCATTGTTCCTCAGCTCATCAAAAATAAAGACCATTACAGACTTTAAAAGGAAATGTGAGCGATGCACACAGTGTATCTGCACTGGTTTGACCTCTTGCAAGTATTTATATACTTTCAAACATGATGCTTTGATGTTGAGAATAAACTAATACGCATGTTACAGAGGAGTATACATATATGCGTGGTTGTTCTTTTAGAAAAAGGATCAACTTTAACACATCCTAATGTAGGAGACTTATTTTCAAAATTTTGAGTTCATTATCGGGATATTCACGAAAGAGGGAAGTGTATCGCCCCATATTCGTGTGTCTAAGTGATAACAGGGACTAACATTTTTTTAATTGGTCCAGTATTGAGCCAGAGTGCTGAAAGGCAGCAGCCGCTTAACTGGCTGCAATGAAATCCTTCCAGGCAATTGCGCAACGTCAATGTATGTACACTTTAAGTGCTTGCTTTTGTCATTGACAGGCTCAGAGAGCCTATACAGCGTTTTTCTTTACCTTTCCCTTGATCCGCTCAGTTTGTTGTGTCCTTGACAAAAGACCTGTATTTCTTTGAGCCATTCCCCTTCATTCTCACCTGCCCCTGTGTGGACTATCTTGCACTTTGTGCTCCGTCTGTTGCTCTGAGCGTGTCATAAGGACCCGGGTGTTGGAGTTAGACGCAAGACGATGCATCACGTCCACACACTTAAAGAGTCAAACGCCGAGCAGCACTGACCGAGCTGAGGTATTTGACGCATCGGGAGTGAGAATGGGTTGTCGAAAGGGCTTTCTCTCCTAAACACTAACATGATGTTGTTTTGGGCCACTTATTGAAATGAATGATGCTGTCATTGTTCTGGAGAGGACAGTCTTGCAATGTTTGTGCAGGTTAGCAGGTCTCTCCCAATACCCACACCTGAAGTGTAGTCTTAAGTGTACCTTGTGTGTCCCTCATCTGAAAACGCAAATACTATTACACTGCACCATGAACTTATAGCCAAGTGTATCCTCCAGTTTACCACTGTTCGATGTGTGACTAGGTAGTTTGTTGCAATGTCCCTCTGAGCTGCTTTTATGGTCCACATCAATAAACTGAATTTAAGATTGGCCGACACGTTTTAATGCAGGGTATAAATCCTGAGTCTGACAAGCAATGGCAGAACTTCCACATATGATCATTTCATTTTGATGTCAGTCCTTGATGAAAATGATAGCATACTGTATGACATTGCCAACATAAACATTGATTGTCTAATTATTTTCCTGTCAGATTTTTTTAGAAATGTGTTCCTATACTTAAAACATGTAGCACAAAATAACATATCAACAGTAATAATGTTAATGTTGTATTTTAGACATGGGAGGAGCTTCTAGACAACTCTGTTTAATTGCCTTTCAAGTACCTTCAGCCCCTGAATGTTTTTTACTTTTTTTTCTCACTGCAATCTGATCTGTTACGCTGGTGAAACCGACTTGATTACTCTTCATGTCGAAATAAAATACAACAAAGAAAGAATTTGTGATCGATCGAGCCATGAAATTGACAAATTAATGAGATGGTGCCATTATCTCCCGGTGTGCTCTGAATAACTTCCACATGCTTCCACTCTCAACTCTCAACAGGCACTTCTGGCAGTTACCAGATATCACACAAATAGTCACTTGAATATCTGCAAATAATACTCCCATTACTCAAGTGTGAGTATTGGGACAGAGCCAGTGTTCCAGCTAGCTGCTCTTCCATTGGCCTGAATTCCAAACTCGTGTTCTCTGCCACAACAGTCAATGTCTTTTATTTGTGAAATATGTAACCTAGACCGTGATCTAAAAAGACACCACAGGTAGAAGAAAAACAATCTAAGTGTGTTTCCACCAAGTTGAATGTCTTTGTTGCATGCAATCAATATTAGTCACCCACTGTGGTTTACCTTGTTGATGCTTTCAGCAATGGCATAGACTTGAGTCAGAGGCATTCGTGTTTGGCAAAGATTTTCACTTTCACAGTTTGAACATAAACAAGAAAATATCATTTCACAATCGTTTATTTTCTCTCATTAAGGATTAAGGGCACTTTCCCTCAGTGACTAAGAGCAAGAAAGTGATGGAGCTAACCCAACCCATTAGGCATATATTGAACAGCGTCGTACATGAATCGGTCACAAATCCTCGGAGACATCCGTGGTTCTACATCAGAATGGGGGGGGGGGATAAATCACATCAAAGAGCTTGAAAGTGTGAGATGGTTGACTGCAGCATCAGGGATTCTCACCTCCAACAGCTAACTTGCCCAATGGGGACCTTCTCACACAAATGTGTTTTTATTCTCACACCTGCAAGAAGAATAGAGACACAGAGCATAGCATGTTCATTATAAACGCGTGACATTCACTGGCGGTCGCACTTTCAGTTCATCACCTTGCTTTGGTCTCCGATATGCACAAACACTTTTTCCGCCCCCGCCAGGTAACAAACCTGTCTGAAACTTCCTCAACAGCACTTTCGGAACTTTTTTTGTCTCGACAAACGCCTGAGACTGCAAGAGGTGTCTTCGTTGTGCCGCAGTAAACTATGGAGCCCAGCACTTCGGAGCTTTACCGTGGTGGGATTCATCAAAGAGTAGCAGCAAGCAGCTTTTCCCCGGTGTACCATCAGGAAACATGCCTTGGGGGACACTTCCATTTCCTCTACCAGCCCTGAATGCAATGTGACAGGCTGTAGGATCAAAGACAGGCCTGGCTTGTTGTCTTGCACAACAGAATTCTGACAATGGTTGATGGAGACACAGCACGTTTCTTCAGTTGAGTGTTTGTGTCTTTCTTGCGATGTCTTTTCATATGATCACATGCGGATGGATTGGAAGGGCGCAGGACGTCAGCAAATAGGTGTCACGAAAAATATTTGGTTCAGCTGTTGTCAAGACTAATTCAACCAATTCACCCTGGATTTGTTTGTTTGACGAGAGAGTTTTGCATCATTGATGTCTGCTTTGGATGAAACTATTTCTGCAGTGTACCCTGCAGGTTGATTCAGCCCCATGGTATGCCGTTTTAAAAGGATAGCCCATAGAGTCTGTTTTAAACACCAACAGCATGTTTTCTTTATAATCATATGCATCTGTCTCACAGTGAACATGTCCTTCAGTAAGCCTCCATAACGACTCTTTTTATCATTTCACTTTCTTTCAAATGTTCTTAGCTGCTACAATTAATTTCGCCCACCACAGCGTTTATGAGAAGAGATGACTACAGACTTCAGCATTCATCATTGTGCTTTTCCTCAGTGCCCCCAGTTATAGGTCCCTGCTAGATTTATAGGCTATCTGGTATCTATAACATCGCAGTCCCTGAGGTCCTGCCGTTTGTTTTCTATGCTGATGATTAATCGACAGGTCAGCCATTTTGGTGTGTGCGTCACCGGAGTTATTGCATATGAGATGAGTCTATGAAAAGCAACTTGTGTGGTTGTGTAAAAGGGACAACGATTTTGCTGTGCAGCACCTTCTTGATAATTATATTCATTTATAAATGGCTCAGGTTTCCTCTCGGCCATACAGTCTCCAAGACAATTAGCATGTCAAATGCACAGACGACGAGCTGTGAATATCAGAGACTCCATCAGCGCCCATCAATGTTTTAAGCACTGCTTTGGGATAAAAAAAAATGGCAGAGGCATTTAACTCCTTCATTTTATCCTTTTGAATTTACCTTGGTGGGATCTCACCAATTATTACATCTAGAGACTACAATGTATTAAACATAAAATGTCTCTGACCTTTAATTTACTATCTGTTGTATATTAAATTACCTGTCCATTATACGAGTGTGTACGTCTGCAGCAACCAACCAGGACTGTTATTACCAAGTAATTTTTTTACGTTGTTTTGTACCCCGGCAGGACACGCATTACTGAGCACAAGTTCTGTCTCTCACGCTCCCATTCATTCAGCATGTTATTCAAGAAGCGAGCTGATGATGCATGATGAATGCAACCTATGTCAGCTGCAGGAGGTCATGAATCACGGGTTATTACTGCATCAAGCGCAAAAGAAGGAAAAGTACACAGTCCCAACTTTCAGCTTCAATTTGAGGGTGTTGAGATTCAGATAATAATGAACAGTGTAAGAAACAGCATTTTTACACTTTGTTTCTTTTCCAATTACTCTGTTGGTGAATGTTGGGCCAAAATCGTACAATCACATGTGGACCAACCTTTATCAAAAGTTGAATTCTACCCTGATAACAGAGGTTATCGTCCTCATCTGCTCTCCCCCTAAACAAGTGTGTGTGTCGTTGCCGGGCCACAGTGATGGAAGCTTATTGGAGTCCAGGCAAGAGCTGCTTCAGTTCCACTCTAATCAGAACTTCACCAAACAGGAAATCTGGGTGGTATGAAATGGCTTGAAACCTCAGGTACACTGCACATCTGTCTGGAGCTCCTTCACCTTTTCTGAATTAACTGTGAAATTGTATTGGACATCAAACCAGGGCTAGCTCAGGCTACATTTGCTCTGACTATGCTCCCTGTTCTGGATCCTATATTTGAGGAGAGAACACAACTGCAAGTCAACCTGTGAGAGCACACAAGAGTTTATAAGAGCAGCATTGGCATTGTGCGCGAGGGAGGACAGAATCAGAAGTGTAACACACAATTTATCCTACAAGAGGAATTGTATAGCACTTGAGTCTACTCAATCTGAGAGCAGGATGTGTTTTTTCAAGTTAAGGATCATTCCTTGGTAGGACGAGTCCCTGCATCTCGGTTCCTTTACTTTATTTTGAAAAATTACAATTTTGAGTAGACATATTGATTTTGGATTCGTAAAGCAGAATATAAAGATTCTCAATATGTCGGCCTATTAATAAATAAATCCAATTATTATAATTTATAAATGTGGAAAACATACAATATGCTCTCCTCAAGGCCATCAGACTCCATTTTGAAAACACAGCATTGTTGCCTCTCCCATTGTTAAACATATTTCCTTCAAACTCGACAGAAGCATAATTAATTGATTAACGATGTCTTGATATGCTGTTTTTACTGAGTTTTACCAACTCTAGTTTGGTTCAAATGAACCCTTCACTCACCACAATAGATGTGAAAAGATACAACTGTTATGCACAACTGTTATCCTCAAACCTACATATCAAATTGGCCTCAAAGCCTGTGCTCTTCCTGGGGGCTTGGTTTTTTCCTTCCAAAGGTAAAGAGAGAGAAAAAAGAGATTACTAACATCACACTAAATTGTTTGGCAAATTATCTAGTTTTTAAAGCCATTCCTGCAAAGTAATTTTTACCATCTCTGTTTTTCATCAATGCAAAAATAGTTACTAGCAATGTTCCCTTTTGGCCATGCGTTTCCTTGTTTTTTCAAAAAAATATTTATGAATGAGGTTTATTGGTACCTTGATGCTGCCAATATAATCCAATGGGGTGGTTGGGTTTATTGTTCATTGTGATCTGATCCGACCCAATTCATGAATGAAGTGAAATAAAATGTCAATCAGTCATATTTCCAAACAAATACATTGTTTAAGTTATAGCCATGTCTTAATGTTAACTGTGCTTAAGGTAATAATGATGACAACAATAATACCCATAATATTGATACAAAATACTTGTTTATTCATATGTATTACTTATGTATACAGCAATATCATATTTCAAAACATGACCCAAGATTCATTCGAAGATTTCAGGGTTAAGCTCCGGATCTTGAATCGCTCCGTGGTCTGGGGTGCATGTGGCTCAGCCAGGCAGCTGCTGGACATGAGCTTAGACTTTTCCTCTGGCTTCCAAAATCCTCTGTGGTATACCATCACAGTTACAGTGTCGATGTGGAGACAGCAGATAAGGTCAGTCACAGGGGGATGTGAACTCACATTACTCGTGTTATCCACAGACATTCTGCAGTTCCCTGTCCTTTCATTTCATTACTTCCTCTTCAATTTGTCTGATCCTTTTACATTTGTCTTTTAAATGTTACATGATGTACTTTTATTTAATACATTGTATTACTTGGAAGCTCTATATATATAAAGCTCTGTCAGCGGTGCTAGATAAATAAATTCCCCTTGCCTCGCCTTTTCAAGCTATCCCATAAATCTTTGTAACATAAATGAATGGTGTGCTGTTTATGACTCAAGGGTTTTTGAAAGCAGATTTTGTGTGCACATCTCATATTTTTTGGCAGAAATCAAAAGTATTCATGATTTCAACACCAGGGTGTTATTCCTTGCATTATAGATAAGGCACTGTATGAGTACTGAGGCATAGAGTACTGCTGCAAATGTAATTGAATATTAATGTACAACAATATGATTTTGAACATATATTGCATTGACAACTTTTATATTTAAAATGTTGCATACAGTTTGCCAAGGGAGGATCCTCCATTGTGATATTTTGAAATTGCGTCCAACAATGCATCAAATTGTGTGATGAAAATTGTCCAATGGCATTCATGACCAACAAAACAGATCAAAACTTAAAAGCCTGTTAATAAAAGTGTTTCTTTAGTTCCAAAGATGTAACTGATTTGGTTTGCCTGCAGGCAGTTTGTTCCAAAGTAAAGGTGCCCAAATAGAGAAAGTGCAGTCACCTTTATTCTTAAGCCTGGCCCGTGCGACAAGGCAACCTGTCCGGCTCATAAAGAGTTAAAAGGTCAGCTAGGGGCGAGGTCTTTCTGTGCTTGAAGAAGCAATCAGTAAAATCTTAGCCAGTTAGAATTCCATCAGCAACGTTTTGAACAAGCGGAAGACGGGATATTGATTACTGACTGAGGCAGGTATAGAGAGACAAGATGAAAAAAAAAACTTGAGGTAAGAATTACTTCATTTTTCGATACATTTCTGCACTGAAGGGAACAGGACCGCACACTCTCTTAACCTCCTCCTCAGAAGTCAGGTCACAAATCACTCCCAATTGTCTGGCCAAAGGCTTCATTTTGGATGATAAGTCTCAAAGATCATGTAAGAAAAGATCTCTTGCACTATCGGCCGGAATTTTACTTTCATTAGACTCAGGGAAGTTTTTTGACAGAAGTACAGTATTTATCTACTCAAGGCAAACCAAACACCCATTCCCCATTTATTAAGATGCATGTGCATGCTCTGCAGGGGGCTGACTTATTATCAACTTTACATTTCAAGCACTCTTGCCAGCTGTGTGTTTATTAAGTTTGCATTTAGGTATTTGGGCATTTATGCTTAATATTAAAAAAAAGTGGGATGGATATTAACTAGGGGTGTAACGATGCGCGTATTCGTATTGAACCGTTCGGTACGAGGCTCACGGTTCGGTACGCATGACGAACCGAATACGTTTCAATAAAAAAATAATAAAATAAAATATATATATATATATTTTTTTTAAACCTTTATTTAACCAGGTAGTCCCATTGAGATTAGAAATCTCTTTTGCAAGATGTAAGTAACAATACAAGATGTAAGTAACAATACTACATACCATTAAGGAGCAGTTTTTGTTTTTTATGCTTATGTGTTGCTAAGAAGACACATCTGTGTTTTCCACTGAATTGAATGTATATTAAGATATGATGTTCAATTTGATTACAAGTCTCTGTTGAATTTAATAAATAGGGGATTCTTACCAGTGATCAGTAAGAATTTTCAACCTTGATGTATCATTCCTTTCAGTTCTTCGCCCTCATACATCAGCAGGAATGACGTGTGTTCCATTGGCACTCTCTAATTTGAGGGAAGTCTTATTTAATCATGCGCAGATCAAAGAATTGCAGTAGATCCATTTATTAGTTTAATCTCCCAACATGGCAGCAAGATGTAGCAAAATAAGTACAAGACCTTCTGTGCCTCTTCGCAGCAAAACATAGAATCAGCATATACATGTCCAGTCATGAGCTCAGGACATTATTTATTTGAGAAAAACACGTGAGCAATTACAAAAAGACAATTGCAAATGAAGGCATTACTGTGTGCAGCTGTAACGAAACAGCTCTGACTTCAGGTCGAAGTCGGCTCTGGGTCAGTCCGCAGCGGACTGATTGCTGCCGGAGCACACAGTCTAAGCTGAAAGAGTTCATGGTAAACCTGCAATATTTTCTCCGAATAGGACTCTGTGACACGGATAACAAGCATTAAGAATAACTATATAGATACAGCCAATCTTCTCGTTGATGGTGTGGCTTACTTCTGTAGGTCATATAGAGGTATCAGGCCGTTTCATAACCAGCTAAAACTGCCTTGTAGTAACTTTAAACAGTAAATTAGCTACGGAATTGGCATTATCTTCCCTTAGAAGCACATTTGAGGTGCTGCATATTTGTGCCTCCCAGAAACTGTTTCCTATTCAGCAGCAGCCTCCTGCCCTTTGGCTTATTCGCAACTGTCTGCTGCTTTTTAAAAGGGGATGAGAGGGGCTGCTGTGATTGCTCATTAGCGATCGTGGGGACTTGTACCATGCTATATATTGCTAAGTAAAACACTCAACCTTGCTGAAATCAATTTCTAGGGTGGGTTGGATGTTTTCATGTGGAAATATATCCTTATTTTTGTTATCGCACACAGGGTTTCAACTCAGTCTGCGCTTGGGCCTTCCAAATCCTCTAAAACCAAATGACACTGAGAACCCACACTATGTTTTGAGAGCATGATTTTGAGTGCAGAAATGTACACACACCGATGCATGTAGGTTATGTAGATTCAAAACTCTACATTGCATAGAGGTGAGATTGCATTTGTCAGTCCAGTATATTACCCAAGGCCACGTTCCACTCACTCATATATAAATATATCCTACTTCATAAAATATTGTTCCCCTAATGTCACAATAAGGGCAGTCAATTTGTCGCCTATGTTGTAATGAAATGGGTAAATAGAAGTTTTCTTTTTCTCATAGATGTAAGGATATTGGAACAAATGTGTTCTGATTGCCCAATTTGTCTGGTTTGTGTTTGTGTGTGTTTCAATAGCACATTGATGTTATAATGTGTCCAATTATTTTGGTTTCATGAAAAACATAAAATATTGTCATGAAAGTTTCCATGACTGACATGACTCATCTAGCCTCTCTGACTATCGTATATTAAATACCTGCTTTTTCCTCAAAGCACTTCAGGCATTTTTGACATTTGTGCAATCAAAGAGCCCAGGCAATCTGACTCACAATTACGGCCATGCATGAGCTTGAATATATATCTATAGATATATATCTATCTTCAACAAAGTTGTTGATTAGGAGATTAACCTAATCTGCTTAATCCCATCAGTGTGGTTTTATTAGATTAGGTAATTGTAATATCACATGGGGACATCATAATTCAGCATTATTTGCAACATTTGAATCAGAAAACCCCCACCTCAAACCAAAATCACAGAAAACAGAAATTACAAATCTCATATGTGCAGCAGATGTTTTGTTCATGTAAGACCCCATCACGCCTAATATGAAGCTGATTGTCAAAATAGATTTGAAACAAGTTTAATCAAACTTTAATTGATACAAGTAAATACTGTATTGCACAAGTGGAAAGTGGAACTGTGGAGATGCATTTTTTTGTCAAAATGTAATTCATTTTACAAATCAGTATTTAATTCATAGGAGAAAGAGCCTTGAAAATAAGAGCAGCAGATCTGACCTATTTGAATATTACCATAATAACCTCATTGTTAAGAGCCTGATATTAGCCGTTGTATTTTAATGTAGAAATGAAAACATCAGTCTAACGCCAAACTGGCATGACTTTAAATACATAATGCTACATCGGTCTCTGTGGTACTGAGCACAAATATACATCAGCAACACGGCTCTGGTGATTGCATAGAGGACCTCATGACATCAAAGGAAAGTGACAATATTGTTTTAATTTGATAAACAATAACAAACTGTTAATCCATGTGTGATGGTCTTTGAGTAAAAACATAATTCTATAATAAATTACAGGAAGTCACATCATACTTCACCATCCACTGTGACAAAGTACACAGCAGACAAATATCATCCAAGCTCAGCATTTAAATAACACATGGTCAATAAAACAGCGGAATACACTGGGAAATAATAAAAATTGAGTTACTCGATTTGTAATTGCTTTTGAGAGGAGGCTTGGTACCGGCAGTGGCTAAAGGCAGCAGTTATATTGCAGCTGTGTATCTCTTCGATGCTCAAATGACCTTGGGATGCAATTCAATCTGCAATTCAATCTCATCCTCTCGCTTTTGAGCTTCAATTAGACTGAAGGCACAAAGGCACAAAGTAAATGTGACTGGCTGGAGAAGAAAAAGAAGAATGCAATCTAAGATGGGTCCCTGTGCTTCATGCACATCTGGCGTGTTCTCTCTGTCGTTGCTTTGCGCTCCTCATCACTCACACTGAACTCCACCAGTTAATCAACTATGTGTCATTATGCATTTACAGATGAGCCCTATCTCCTAAAAATTACGTTCCCCCGAAACTAAAATGCAATCGCAATTACGTTTGACCAGAAACGTATTTTCTCCCTGATTACGTTTGTGTTTGACGTTTCTAATCAACATATCTTTGCCATACTCTACTCTTATTTTTCTGTGATCTGCCTTGCCTTTATTTACTAACCCTAACCCTGTCCTTACTCTTAGTGTTAAAATGTTGATTTGAAACGTATTTTGCCATACGTCAAACAGAAACATAATCAGGGAGAAAATACGTTTATGGTCAAACGTAATTGAGAATGCATATTGGTTTCGGGAGAACGTAATTTTTAGGATACAGGGTTGTTACAGATATACGTATCCCAGCGCACAAGTTGAAACGTGATAACTTCAATTTTGAGGGACAGCAACTTTAATTCACGGCACACTTCCTCTTGAAATGTAGTGCGTGCTGATAAAGACAAAAAAAACGGAGTTGTCTAGGTAGTGTTCGCTGTAGCCAATGGAGATTATTTCTCTGAGTGCCATGCCAGGTAACTTAATGAGATGCTTAGACCACAGAGAAGACCTCAGCATATGCCTCAGTGTCACTTCTGTTTTTAGAAGGCAATCATTTCTGAATGGGGAAGGTTTCAACTTGAGTTTAGTGCATTCAGGTATGAAAATACAAAAAGAACAATCAGAAATGTCTATGTATAGAGTAAGAGCAATTATGTATTGGGACATTATATCAGTGTATCATTCAACCGAGGCAGCCTGGTCTCCTAAAAATGACACGGAATCTGCATGGTTAATGTAATACAAATATGTCATTGAACATCTACAAAAGGAAAAGAAAAAAAAACATGATTGAAAATGCAGTTTAGTTGTATGGGAACATACTTTTGTAGGATACAGGGACATCGAAGGACAATGTGGAAAACAGAAAAAGACATCATGGAGAGCATCAAAATTGGATTTCCAAACATCCCAGCGAACTATCAAATGATGGTCATTTATAACAGGAATTCTGCCATATACTACAATTTGATATAATTGCCCTGCAATGAATACTACCCTTAAGAAACTTTTAATTTTCACTTTCACGGTGGAAATGAAAGTTGCCCGTGCTATTTTACTCTCCCACATAGTCTCAAAGCAAACACCATAAGTTTACAACAAAAGCAGTAATGTAGGGTTGTTGCAATTGTACTTGGTTGCATCATGTTGTATCGATTTGCTTATATTACCCCCATACCTCCTTAGTTAAAGTCTGGAAGGGATCATCATCATCTTCTTCTTAGAATACATATCTTACACCAACTTATATCGAATGTTTGTCTAAATATCAGTTTACAGATGTGTCTGAAGCCACGCCTGAGCCATATTAAACATATTTGAAAGGCACAGGTATATGACATGAATTATGGGTTTGTATTAAATCTTCTCTCATAAGAAATTATACAAAAAATCCCAGTGTGCTTTAGGATGGGGTCTGGATCAAAGAAATATCTAGCAGAGTTGAAATGACATGTCTGGGCTTGTTTTTTCATAAATATCTTTATTTCACACGGATAAGGATCCGGGTTAGTCTGACCTCAACACATTCAACTAAAATGTTCTATTCATGAGATAATAATGGAGCATTTCTTTACTACAATTATTATTTTGTTGTGAAGGATTTTTTTAGTTTTCTCAATAGATTCAAAACCAATACTCATAATAGAAGACCTTCATTATCTCTTAATTAATAAAAGTGAATATTAAAACATATTTACATGCAAAGGATTTCCATTAGAAAATAAACTTGTTGCAGTTACTAACCTGACCCTGATACACAATTCCGTTGTCTGTAATTGCTACCTCAAAGATATATATATATATATATATGTTTTCATATATCAGTAATGAGTTTGCAATAAGATGAAAAAATGCTTCAAATTAAATATTAAACAGAAAACACTGCGGCCAAGACAGGAGGAAAGTCATCACTGTTTTGATTCATCTGGAGTAGTTTATTCTTCTAAAAAGATGCAACCAAATAAAAAAAACTTAATAGAAATACATATTTTAATATATACATTGATTCACAATGCATAAATCAATGTAATTAAATATATACTTCATTGAGACTTTTTAACTTGCTGTATCAAATGAACAGAAAACGACATTTGTGATGTGGGTTGTGTTAACTGTGTAGGAGCCATTAGTTATTTCTGTGTATTATATGTTTGAATTAGGAGCCTATCTCAGGTTGACCACGGGTGGCAGTGTGGAGTATTGCGGCAGGTAGTTAATATATGGGGCACAGGTGCAACTGACAGGGAGATCACATGGTTTTACCGCAAGCCAGACACACCAGAGGGAGACCAGGAAGATAAGTGCTATCCTATTGTATATCGTCTGTGAACACTAATTAAATGGGAACCTCACCCAAAAGTGTGAATCTCTTTGTTGTAGCGAGTAAAGAACAGGATCTTCTCCTGCACCCAGCCGAGTGGCTAGTTGCTGGAATCAGTCACTACAAAATGATTTGCCTATAACGCCAATGAGCAGAGAAATACCAACATTGGAACGTGTTTCCCTGGAAGTATTTTGGGACATATTCACAGCTCGTCTCCGGGGCACTGGTGAGAGGACACTACTGAGAGGACAGTACTGTACAAAGTGCTGCACAGCGTGCATCTGTGCCCAGTCAGGAGTCCTTTTAACTTCCCCCTACATGATGAAGATTAAGATGAGCGGGAAATGAACCTCATCTTTCCATGTGATTAATGTCCACCAAGTGTAATTAAAGACGTTTAGTTAATTCCCCTGTCTCTGCTCCCAGGTAACCATTTTTAAATCATCTCCTCCGGTTGGCTCTCTGTAATTGAATGTCTTCATAATATGGACTACGGCAGCTAGGGTTATATTTATGGTTGTGTGTGAGATGTTTTATTTAAATCTGCTTGCATTTATGTTTAAAATTCAACTGAAGTGGTTGAGAGTTGTGAGCATACTGTTGGTTTGACTGACAATGAAAACAGATGGGACCTCGCTTCTTTTCATTACATGGAAATTACATGGAAACATGTGGCCTCGTATTTTTAGCCGTGCTTGCAGAATGGCCTTAGGGTTGGTAATGTCGTTCTGCCGCTTGATCATGTCTCATGACTTTTCCTCCAGCGCCACCAGCAGGTCAATGTTTTGTAACATGCTGTTACGTCGTATGATTTCTACAAAAGCTAGTATTGATATATGATTCCCAAATGAACAATCCTTTAGTGATCCCCTGACCTTTCCTCTGATTGGCTTTTAATGTAGCGCCACCATCTGGTCACAATTTGCATGCGTCCAATACGTTGGTTCATGACAAAATACTTGCAAAACTAACGGCATGACCACTATCACCTGGTTAAGCACAACCTCGCAAAGCTGCGAGCTTGGCTGCAGACAGTTCATCTTGTCAACATTCAGCATGTGGCACAACTTGTTAACTCAGAGCCTTCATAGACTTTACAGATATACACTTGTGAATACTTTGCCACGTCAAAAACTTGAGCGTATGCCTGTTAACTTGCCAACTAAGAAGGTTGACCGACCTCACCTATTCAGTGGACAAGGGACTTTAAGGTCGCGACCACACAATTTGTCGATGGCTGCCGTCTCTTGTCCACATATGGCAACATCACCTGTCAACACCAATAATGTAATGGAAGCGCACTCGTGATGCTGTAGTCTGACATCCATTACCATTACAGAATTGTCTGTTTATAATTTGTCTGATTATATTGGTTGTGCCCTGTCCACGTAGTATAAACGGAACAAAAAGGGACAAACATTTTCCCTTCAAACTTTTGTCATTCCTTTGTCTCATTTCCCCAAGAAATCTCTCCTTTGTCCGTTTACTGTGCTATGTACAGCCATAACTCTGCTGTTGCACCTGCACGTTGTTGGCATTGTTTACAACAGTAAGTCAGATATGGATTGTTTTACAGCACAACAAAAAGAACGGTTAACTTTACCAGTATTGACAGAATTTTTCCCTTTCAACGTTTCTGACTGTATATTTTCAGTGAACGTTGTCTGAATGCATTTAGTCTGCCTTCAGATGTTATCTGTTATCTCCTCTGATTCTTTTTGCTCTTCAAAACAAACATGTTTGAGGGAGAAAGGAGGCAACATCCTATTTGTGATAGGAAGCGGGAGGGTTTGTAATTATCGTCCCAATCTTGACAAGCGGTGGATGCCACTTAAAGAACCGCAATACAGACCTTTCCATTGTCCTCAATTGCAGAGGTTTCATCATACACTGTCATTTATTTTGTTGTGATACTTTGTTGTCGATTGATATTCAATGACACAATGTCGTAAGTTCCACCTATTCTATGCATTTTCACTTTGGCTCACTGGCCTGTTCACTACCTGCACAGGCTTGACCTCAACTCCTCCAATTATTAATATGAATTTAATATTTTATGATTGAAACTTCATGGCCCTGCAGTGCTCTCATTAGGAGGACTGTTCCCAAGCCCCGGTGAGAAGCAGAATGACCAATCAGTATTGCCCACTTTCTTCTCCAACTGGGCGAATTACCACATGAAAAGTATTTGGTTCAACTTAATTACATTCAGCTCACAGCTGTAAGGCTATTTCTGAGACATTCAGGAAAGTAATGGCCGGGAGGTCTTTTTCTCTCAGATTTCAACTGCATTGTGTTACAGGATGTTTAAATTGACTCTTTGTTTGCTATTGAATCATTTAAATGAAATATTGGTGCTCCACTGCCTGCAACTTCTGTGTGACAAATCCTCTCTTTCTCCACGAATCAAGTAGTATTATATATTTAAATGTCTTTCATTTCTTTTCATTTTCTCTCAGCAAATCAACATTGAATGCAATCACATTCATTTAACTTTGCCCCAGTTAAATCTCTTGGAATTCTGTTGTAATGACCAACACATTTGCATCACATCCCATCGGGAACATGCTCATCACGGACACAAACTATCTTATCTCTCGGCCTGCAAGCGTTTTCTCCAGGATGACTAATTCCCTAGTTTATTTCACCTGTCAAACCGCTGGCATTGCCATTATGTTGGATTCGTTTCACTCAACTTTCTGTTGTCGTCTGACAAAAAAAGGAAATCTTGTGTAAGCTGTGCAGGCAGGTCTCGGAGACAGTTGGCTAATTGAAGTGAAATGGGGCAGATAATAGCTTTTAAAAACATTTCCGCCATTTAATGAGCTTATTATTTACTATGAAAAGGAACATGCCACCTCCACCACCAGCGAGAGCTGCCACCCTCTCTAATTCCTTCCTGCTGTGTTGAGACTTGGCATCCATAAATTGCAACGACGAAAGAAATATTATCACAACTAATAAAATGATGCTTAACCCACTCTAATACTCAGAGGTCCCCTCCAGGCAAATTGTCTCAAGCCATTCTAGGAAGATGGTAATTAAAAGACAAACTACAGCTTGAATGATATGATCATTTGCAGAGCTGTGGTCCTCTGCAGAATGCAAATTTAATTCAAAACAAGTAAGTTATTACAGTGTTATGATGTATCAGGCTTTTGATATTTTTTTCCATTAGGAGTTTGAAATGATGATCCAGTGTCAGCGTTAAAAATGGGGTCACTCATCCATTGGATTTTTGGTTTTAAAGGCTGTCTGTAGCCTTTCATTTCCGAAGCACTCTTCATTTACATTCACAGGCTGAGAGCATGTCAATGATGTTGATTTAATTAATTATGTCAGTGCGCTGCGCCAGTATAGCAATAAATTCACCTCTTTATTTCCTCCTCTTCTTGAGCAGTGATTTGTTTTCATTGCTGCTCGTCAGGTAATCTCATCCATTTTCTCTTTGTGAGCCTATACCTGACCACGGAATTGGACGACAGCAGAAAGTAGCATGGGAACTCACAATGAAAAATATCCTGCCGCGGCTTTGATGGGCCAGACCCTAAGGCTTCCTTTTCCGATGACTTAAGTCGGGCAGTTTACTCAGCGCAGATAACTGGAAGAGCACACCGTACTGTATGTCCTCTCTAATGAGAAGGTTCAGGTCATTCTGTACGCAGCTAGCTAAACCTCAGAGAATGGGGCTGCTTGGAGATTTTTTTAAAGTGATTTATGAACTGAAAAGTGCCAATTAGCACAGGACAAACCGACAACATTATAGACGACGGGAGCAGAGGTCGCACCGGTGAACTTGACCGCTGATGGCTCCATCGATCAAGAAAGGATTTTAGTCTCAGAATGAATCATGCCGTCGTTGTGTTTGCCACCAGAGCACAGGAGAACTGGGTCAACTGGATGACTGAGTGTGTGTGGCACTGGGCCTCATCCGAGATGGCTTTTGAAGCTTTTGATAGGTCGAAACGGATCACTGTCATTGTTGTGTACCATCGTGGTTCTGATCTCCCGACTTCAAAATGACGAGAGCGAGAGAATAAAAGATAATGGGCAATCAATCCGCTCCCCCGTGACAGCTGGAAGAAAGCTGCATTTGAGTAGAAACAAAGGTCTGAACACAGGATTTATATAAGCTTCTTCATCTGCACGGCATTGTCTGCACGGCATTGCCTGAGAAAAGAAAAAAATATATATTTATATACGTCTTCAGTAGTGCCTGGCAACAGAACCTGACCTTGTCACATTGATAGCGAGCCAGCAACCAAGCCTGGAGGTGTCACCCACTGACAGCCTTACCAAAGATTAAAATCCTCCCACTTTTATTTTTATTTTTTCTAAAACACCCACCCTCATTCAGCTCCCTCCCTACCCCCAAAACACCCACTCCTCCTCCTCAGTTGTATTTATCATCTGGTACTTATTTCATATTTCCACTGACACATACAAAAAATAATGTCTGCTTTGGAGCAATTAATGGTGGCATGTTGTTCCCCTTCTATGCTATGCACGTTGTGTATGAATACCCAAAAGGTCAGTGGAGGCATTTATGGGCCTGGTCCTCCATTCCTCATTCTGAGTGTGTAGTTTGACACTTGTGTCCCTCGTGGCACCCCCTTGGGACTCATTTTTCTTTCCAAAGAGATGCATGGATGCAAACCTGCAGCAGGGCATGACTTTTACAGCAACCCAAGTGCTTCCATTATAAGAAGTCGGCGGTGTTTGCTTGTGTGTGTATTGATGCAATTCGTCATGAAGAGTTGCTTCTTGTGAGGGCAGATGACAGGTGGTGTTGATCAAGTTGGCAGCTAAGATGTCGGTGTGTGCCCCTCTATCTGGTTCACAAGCAGGTGGCCACTGACACTTACATTTTGTGACGGATACAGAGTGAGCACTTGAACAAGGAAAATGGAAGCCTCAGTTAATTCAAGGATACAGTTGGCAATAGGCAATATTTGTATTTTACTGTCAACAAATGCTGTGAAAAGACCAAAGGCAACAATGTGTTAAGTCTCTAAATACTATCAAGCCTCTCTAACCTTTCTGTAGCTCTCAGCCCAAATACAGGGCACAAATAGTTCAATCTTAAAGCAGCTGGACCTGTTCCACCCTACTCTGGAGTGTAAAACCAGGCTGTACGAACATGCTTAATGCTATTGAGCCCCATGACACGACTCATTCACGAGTCCATTTCACTAGACCATAATTCCTGCTTTGTAAAAGAAAACAAAAGCCCAAACGGAGAATCAAATGTCCGAAGCACCCGCTGGTCCTCTGAAAACAGACGTCCCGGACTACACAAAGCTACCGACACATTATCTCGCTCCTGAATGGGAGATGAAGAGCCATGTTCTTCAGACACACCCCCTTGAGAGTCTCACCAGCGAGGATTTGGTGTTTCTGCCTTTTTACTGTGTTGAAAACGTACCGAACCGTGGCACCACTGTTTCGTATTTAACCGAGAATGTTGTGAACAGTTACACCCCTAGTACACACACGTCAGACTTAAATTCAAATAGTGATTCAAATAATTGTTTGAATTGGTTAATTTCTCAGAAAGTGGTAGAATAAGACCCGTCAAAGTCTTGTTTTAGGCAATTTATTGACAAGCATGAGTGGGAGCTAATTAAAGATAAAAAAAATTGCTGAAATCTCGAAAAAAAATCCATAGACACTAAATGCATGATACCACATGGTAATATATAAATTTGATCTGTGATGTCTTCCCAATAAATACCCTCATTCAACATTTTAATATCATCCCAAAGAACCCTCCAACGGAATAGGAAATCAAAGATTTGGATACAAGCTTAGATTAAAAATGAAACAAGGAAATAGTTCCCACATAGAAAATATAATGCTGCAATAGGCTGCTTGGAATTAAAAAAAGAAAAAATGGGGTTGCTGTGAGCGCAACATGTTCTTTTCAATGTTGGGTATTAGAATCATGGCATGGTAATTCCTCTTCATTTGCACTGCATAAATTACATTTTTACTGTGACAGCAGAGCTTGCCCTGCACAGCAGCCCGTTGCCAGTCTCGCAATTCATTTAATATTTGAGAACGCAGTTCATTTGTTTGGCTGTGAGGGAATTTAAATCCTAATGAAATGGCTCCTCTCGAAAACAAGTCTCTGAATTATGCCATGGTGTGTGTATATATATATATATATATATATATATATATATATATATATATATATATATATATATATATGCATGTTCATGCTCAGTTTTCCAGTTGTAATGGCCTCACCTGAAGGACAAGGTAACGATAATTTGAGCAGTACAACAAGAGACAACAAGAGATATCTCTTTATTGCAATTAGGCGACAATAATGACAAATATGAGACATTCATCCACAGAGCTGTACGCACAGTAATTAATGTTGCCAGGCGGAACAGCAACTATGCAAATAAGCTATTGGAAAGGGATTACATGAATCCATCATTCTATATGCCAGAAATCCTTACACTGTCAACACAATAGATAACAAATCCACGAAGAGGCAGTGAAGTACACGACGTAGAGATTGGCTTGTTTGTGACACTACACAAGTGGGATCAGGGATGTCAGCCACACAGTAAAGCTGCTGAAATCAGAGCCTAGAGGTGACGGATGAAAGGGCAGTCCAAGACAGATCCACCTAAAAACAACCACCTCCCTGTGGATACTTTTAAAAGCCAGCTAAAAACCCACCTGTTTAGGCTGGCGTTTGTGTAAAAGTAAACCCATGTCCTAGACCTGCTCTTAACATTTGTTTTACATTTTAATTTTATTTTAATTTTATTCTTTAACATTTTTTATTCACTCTGTGTATGTAATTTATTGACCGTAGGGTCACATTGTGTTTTTATGCTTTTAAATGTCTGCTCTGTTAAGCACTTTGTGATAGTACTGTCTGTGAAAAGCGCTATATAAATAAAATTCATTCATTCATTCATTCATTGATTTAGCACAACACTCTTTTAGTATTGGTGAACTACTTCAGTTAAAATCACCCAATTTGGACAGATGTATGACGAGCTGTCAAGAGTAATTAACAAAAGCTTCATTGTTACCCTGCTGTAAATTGGCAGTGCCGTCCAAAATGACTCCACATGAGCAATTGCACAAGGTCAATGGAAAGACGTCTTTATATCATAAAATTGTTTGTACAGAGTGGAGGAGGGCTCCCTCTTACTCATCCAAATCAAGCGTCTATGGATCAAGGGTGTATACTGTAACAAACCCTGAATTAAATTAGTGATTTGCAATTTTAGGCTATTTAGATGAAATTGACTTAAAGTGGATGCTAATAAACACAGAAATCATACCTATATGCAATACGTATATTGCAATCCAATATTAGGAGATACAATTGAAAGCCGTTGACGCTCTGCAATTTGTGCTGTTTGATGTTATCTTGGATTTCTAACACCAATGATGATAATGTCATCAGTTGCATTGGTATTGTCACTTGGCCAGCACTGTATATTAACAGGTATCTGTGTAGTGTCATGTTAGCATGGCTGCTACACCTGGGTGTCCTCAAGCTTTCAGCAGAAGTCTACTATCTTTTTATGTAGTAGGTGAACCAGAGTGAAATAAAGAGCAAATTACATTGAGTCGAACTCAAACTCATTAACTCAAAAATGGTGTGAGCTGTTGTTGATCAGGAGATAAAGACACACATGGGTCATCCTTGAACCAAAATCATTTTTAACTACTATATGTAGTATTATGTATGTAGTATGTAGTATATGTAGCAAACAGTGCATGTTACCGTGTCCTTCACTCATTGTCAGTATGTTGATTTGAAAAAGATGAAATGTCCTCACACAGAACATGTCAAGAGAGCCTTTGAGTGAGATGTATCGTCTCACCCGCAGAATGACACATCAAGAGAAATCTCACTATTGCAGCAAATTCATTTCAAGTTTAATTGAATCTTCCTGAAACACAACTGATATTCTATGCCTCCTTGTGGTGCTTAAGTGTTTTAGCACTCGACACGTGTGCTCTTTGTCAATTTTGTTGCTTAAATATCACCACATTAGGCATTTCATTACAATAAAACAGTTGAACAAATGCTTGTCGACCATCTGGGATGCCTGTTGATTCCTGCTGGAGCCATTAGCCTCCCAGTCAGATCTATCTCCGGCCATCAAGGAACCAGCAGACACTTGCTGTCAGAGGCCAGAGCAACATGGATCCATTGTAATTGCGTCCTGCGTGACGTTAATGACTTTTTCAGGCAAAGTGGCCGTCGTCGTTTCGTATTCTGACAGAGATATGTAAATGACCTTGCCACGCACATATGCAAATTGGGGGACGAGACAGCAGTCTTTATGGATGAGCTCGTCCTCCTTAAATGCCTGTAAAATAAGGGTGCAGCCCAATTTTACAGAGGTGAATTAAACCTTGTTGCTACTATGAGCAATTCCATTATGTAATGTAAGCTATATGTTTGAATGAATTGCACTTATATGCCATGTTTGTGCGTACCCATTTACATTTGATTTGTGTTGATTGCCATTTGTTAATATTTAAAAGCTGTGGATACCAAACATTTGCATTCATTGGTCACCACTAAGAATTAGAGTGCAGCACTTAGATAACACAGTGATTTGCTCACCGCAAATGGCAGGTCTGATACACATGAATAAAGAATGTGCTATATGTACGCCCATATCAGTTATGCTGATACATACAAATAAGCTGCTCTGTATGGCATCATGCCATGTCTAATAGCGTGGTCATCATTGGAACAGGAACTTCATTCATTTCCTGTAAACACAAAGTCACCAAGGAAACTAAGAAACATGAGAGAGAATGAGCAAATGCTGCCTTTGAAAGCATTCTGCCTCTTTACACCATTTAACCAAAAGATGTCTAAGTGAGAATTATCAAAAGGTTAAATAAATAAAAAAAAGTATTTCTTCCAAAGTATGAATTCATGTTTGACTTCAGTCTTATTTTTGAGTGATGCAGACACACATTTTATAATATTAGTTTGACTCGTGCATATTTAAGTTTGCATCATATGCTCTCAAGCATATAATATGACGCAGACTTCAGCTTAGCTGCTGATATTCTATACCTTCTGAACTTTTTCATCCCCATTTCACCAAATGTAAAAACTTGAAGTTATGATAAAAAAAGAGCAGATGTTAATGAGTTTGTGGACATCTTTAAGCAATAATAACGACTTAATCTATCTTGCAACACGCAGACACAAGCTAATGTCAAACATTGAAACATATCGTATGTTCATTTGCTCATGACGAGACAAGATTTTAGCATTTAAATGGCGTTCCGGATACGCTAGAGGTTGTCTTTGGAGGTGTCTGAGAAAACGTCATCAGTCATTAGGACACAGTCCATGAAACACAATGCTCCATTTCAGCTCGAGTGTTTCCTTCAGGGAATTACAGGGATCGTTCAAGTTGACTGGATTCAGCCGCCAACAGTAAATTGTTCGCTCTGAGGAATGAATCAGGGCGGCTCGAATATTCTTCAGACTGTGAGGAAAAATGTCACTGAAACTCTGCATCCTCTGTTTTAGAAGGTGGAATTGGACAGATTCACAGACATGCGAGTCTGCTGAACGCTTTGAGTTTCCAAATTCACAGTTAGTAGGGCGAAGACATGGACTGTTTGCGAACAAAAAATGATGCAGCACATTGAAGGCCAGATGAAAGCCTCAGAGACATTCCATTTAAAACTGATCGTCTTTAAAATTATCTCATTTTCATAATCACCCTGGCCTTGACTCATTGCTTGGCACAAATACATTTACGTCAGGAGCCCTCCGGACATCAAAGAGTTATGAAACCACATTTGGGAAATTCTTTTAGAAGGACATGGGGTCCTTATTCTGAACAGAACCGCACACTGAAGGCCATTCAAATTATAATAAGTTTTGGACTCCATCAAAGCACTGTTGTGTAAATCTACAGTACAATAACCATTTTATTCTGAATAATTAAATACACTATGTTGTAAAAAGGCCTCAAAAGACTTTCCAGTGTGTCTTTATTCCTACTGCTTTATTTAAGGGCATTTGGTACTTATCCATTTCGTCCTTCTAGAGATGTTTGTAATTGCACCTGCGCTCTGGTTGTTGGAACACTATTTTTCCTTCTGGTTAAAATGTATACATGCCCATTTTACCCATCTCCAGGCTCAGAGTGTTATATTAGTGCCATCTCGGCACTTCCAGGTCCAGACCCTGCCAAGGTCACTTGGCCTGAGCTGCAGTTGACGGCTCCCAGACAGCCAGGCCAGATGGTCGCCTCTGCACACATTACCTTGTGCTGATACCACTCTGAAGGTGAGGCCATCACGAAGTGACATTCGAAAGCCTAGTAGAGTTTCAGCTGTCAGATGTAGAGATCTGTAATACTGAACAAACTGTGACCAATCAAAATGAAGAGGAGAGCAGTTTCCCCGGGCTACTAAGCTCCTAAAATGTCCATTGATGCTTCACTGATGGAGCATGTAGAGGAATTATTGACGTAATTGTCACTTATGTCCGTTGTAAGTTAAAGGCTAATTGTGCTACTTCTGTGTTTTGCTGCTGTACCAATTGATTTTACAGGTTAGAAGTGGTCCAGCTGTCTTCAATCTTCAACTTTTGTAACATATAATCTAACATAGAAGTGAAAATTGGTCATGCTTTTAGGTGTTGACATATTTCTTCTGTGCTCTTCAATGGAAAATACCAAATATGCGGTATATTGCACATGGCATACACATTATGGAACAGTTTAGTAGAGCAGCGGTTTGCATTAAAGTAACTTCTGTATTTTTATGTCTGTGTGACTGGGGGTTGTGTCTGACAACCCAAAAGAAAAGGACCCTACAGAGAATTAAGACAATATTTTTTTTAATTTTTCGCTTGACCCAGACGTTTTTTTATTGCGTCTTACCAAGCCTGGTTTTGAAATCTCGCGATTCAGTTGACGCATATTGCGGGTGCAGAATTGCCCAGAGAGATTATATTGCAACCTTTTTCCTCGCTCAACACTGGACCAAATTTAAAAAAAAATGTTCTCCCCATTAGTCACTTGGACACTTACCCTTTTGAGTGTGACAACCTACAGCTGGCATTAAATGTATCACATATAGTGACATTTGGCTGAGTCAAAAGCTCCCACCCATGTGTTCAGCTTTTGACAGTGACGCTAACATCCCTGCATCTGGGCTGCTCATGTTGCTATTACAGCTACTGTAGCTCTGCATGATGGTTGTTGGATGTTAGTCTTAATCTTTATTAATCTAGAATTATCAAACAGGCCTATTCATATGTCTAAAACTCAATTCAAGTCATCACAGAAGAACATGTACAGTATATATTAAGATGAAGATCCCCCATGTAGTAGGAAAGACTTTCATAAAAGATGAACTCAATCGTTCAGATGGTCGAAACCAAACAGAGCTAAAAGGAGAGCGGATATTAGACTACAGATGGCCAGAAACACAACTTTAATGTATCGCTGATGCTGCTCTGTATCAGCTGGATGTCTAAATGTGGTGCCGTTTGGTTCGCCAGATCAATTTAAAAGGTGATATGTATTTTTGCTTACAGCATATTGTTGCTGCCTCCATGTGGCCAAATCTGTTATTGCAGGTTTAAGATTTTCTTTGTCAGTTTTCTGATTCAATGTCACTTTTTCTTAAAAATGTATGATATCAAATTACCCCACACTAGATCTGGAATTACCCATTTTCACACAGAACCACATATTGTGGGATGGGAGCTTTTTTGTTTCGTGCCCTCTATAGCATGTTAATAAAGCCATGGTGAACTCCATCATTTACTGCAATGATAACTGTTTTTTAAAGCTTTTATTTTTCACTCTTTATTTCATTTATATATTTTACCCCGCACTTGTGACTCCATGTTATGTTCACCGCTCATCACCCTTCGTAACACCAAGTAGGAAACATGAAACTCTACTGAGCCAAAATGTGCAGCAAACGCAGCAGCCCTAATTGAAGCTGTGAAAAACAAGGACATGATAATGAGGTGGGTGTATGAAAGAAATGCATCAAGGAGGTGTCTGCTTAGGTCTTAGCTCATTATGTCTTGATCTCTGAGAGCTATAGGCTGTCGCAGTCACAAGCTAACCCCGCAGTGCTCCCCATTTAAATGACCACTCTGTCTACTCTCCGTATTTCTCTGCCACTTTGGTCAAGACAAGAGGCGATGGGATATGCTTTTGAACGTCATATAATTACCGTGGAATAATCAGGCCATTTAACATTCGTCTTTCCTTTTGTCCAACATGTACAAAGGCTTAAGGGTGGCTAATTGGGCAAGGGGGCTTACCCAAATGGTGCAGACTTAAGAAGAAAAGTAGCTTTCAACATAGGGCGATATGAAAGGCTTACTTCCTAGACTGAATAATTGTCTGATAACATTGAGACCACTCTTTTAGCTTTTGGAGAAAGGTTCCAGCAAGGAAAACCTGGCTGAGCGCAGCTTGCAGTCACTGTGTCGCTTTTTGAGGAAAGACTGCCTGCAGCCCAAGATAAAATGACGGGAGGTGACAAATTCATAACGGCTTTGTGTTCCTACAATTCAGAGGGATTCTGGGCTTGGCTGGGAATAAGGTGACACGGCTGACAGGGATTTCATCGGGCTGAACTTGCCACACACTGCGGCAAGGAGACAATCCTCGACAAGATGCGTCTTGGAAATTTTTTTTTTTTTTCCCTGTTTTGTCCACTGACTGAACCAAAGATAAGTCCTACAGTGTGGTAGATAGGACATTAAAATACTTATTAAAAACAAGAAATTAAAGATCAAGTATTGACGTATTAATAAATGCTTGGCATTGTGATTGTGTTACAAATTGTAACAACTTGATTTAGACTTTAGGTCACTTGGACAAGCAGCATGGGTGCATACAATTTTTTTTTAATAAAAGCTGAATCTCAAGTGTTAAAGTCTCCCTCAGCCCACTGTCAAAATGATTTCTTTGTCCAAACGCTGAATTTAAATACTTTTGGGATTGTACCATTGGTATCAGCTTTCAGGGAGATTAAAACAACAAAGGTGAAGTGAAACTTGTCTTTGTACAGTGTATTGAAACAAATTCTGCAAATGGAAAGGAAGCCAAAACCGTGTTAAGCTACTCCCTAAACATTTATATTACCTATCAACCCCTCATGTTTTGGCCAACTTGGTGGACTCCAGTGAGGATCAGCTGCATAACATTTTGCTGAGAGTGATTGCAGTGCCACGTCACCTGGGCTCAATTAGGAATTAGGAGGAAAAACTATCTTCTTACCAAAAGCCAGTTTGAAACAATTAAGCAAAACGACAATAAAAGGAAAACCAAAATTGCAAGTCACGTATCTGAAATTACCGGGTTTTTTTCAGTAGTGTTGCTGAAATCAAAATAGGAATACCAAATCAAACATTGACTGAAAAATATACACACACACACAATACAAAATGTAATGTGGTGTCAAAATGGCCTTTACCTGACAGTCAGTTGTTCTCTGTCAATCAAAAATCAAACAAACAACACGAGGATGCCTGCTTATTGTCGCATAAAAACATTTGAAAAAATTACAATTGAAAAAATGAGTTTTGGACCACCTTATACATTTACTGCATTGGAATGATATGGTCGTGGAATAACTGGCAGCTGACCAGCTAGAATACTTAATGAATCCAGAACAGAGAAAGTGACATCCTTGGCTGTGGAAATGAGCTGACTTTTTCAGTTTCACAGTGTTGGTTTTTTATTTCCTTGTATGTGATGCTTTAAGGCTTCATCCTCCTGTAATGTGAGGATCATGGACTCCGCTTGTATTCAGAACTGTAACCAGAAACTGCTTAGCTGCAAAAATTGCCAAATTCGCTTCTCTGCTTCTCAAACTATCCGGCATGCTTTCAGGATGTACCAGGTGAATGTGAGCCTTATTAGTGTGTCCTCAGTTCCTTTAAAGCTCTTCTCCCATCAGTCACTGAACTTGATGATACCAAAAAAAAACAAGAAATACATATCCACCTGCCAGCAATTGTGCAGCTTCCTGGAATATGTGCTTTGAAGATTTAAAAAAAGGAATACGAGACAGAGAAAGCACAATTATACATATATATATATATATATATATCAATTATATATATATCTCACCTCCCAGCAGTCTCTTCCCCAAGCCACTCCCGACCACCTGCACATATATTTCATCATACCGGTTTGTGTGTGTGAGCCAGAATGAGAAGTGAGAATCCAAATGCACTTCATCATCAGTTTTCAGGTCTAAGTGGGAGATAGTGTTGCGCATATCGCTGCGAGTAAATGCATCGCTCCACCTTGCATCTTGTCACACGCGAGGACAGGTGCAACTTTCCATCCAATGTCTTCATTATTAACATTATTAATCCTATTACCGATACCATTAATGCACAGTACTGATTTTGTCTCTTCCCCGGAGTCCTTGTGCTTCCTCTCCTCACAGGTTTCCATGGAGCATGGTTTCATCTGGACCCTGGTCCTTCCTCCTACCATGGCCCTGCTGACTCCAACTGCCAATATCACTTTTATTATTCCTCACATTACTATTTCATATTACCGATACCATTAATGCACATTATTGACCTGCTTCTTCACCAGAGTCTCTGTGCTTTCTCGCCTCACAGGTTCCTGTGTATCCGGGTTAAACCTGGACCAGGTGTTGCCTCCTGTCGTGGTTGTGTCATACATTGAATGTGCTGTAATTACATTGAATGTGTTGTAATTCACTATCCTGTTCTATACCTGACATCATTGCACTTCTGTCTAAGTGTTGACATAAGCATGGTTCTATGTAAAAAAAAAAAAAAAAGTGATTCATATTGTAATGTTTGCAAATTTGAATTTATATTACATCCAATAAACTTGGCAGACAACACAATTGTATTAAAGTCCCATAACTCATTGTTGCAATACGCTGAGCTCATTGACAAAAAAAGGTTTATTATCTTCATTAGAATCTTTCATGCCTTATTAATCATTGCCAAATGTGATCAAATTCAAATTTCTGTCAGTGGAACACATTTAATGGATTAACCTTTAATAGTTTATATCTCAGATGGACTGTGCATATGTTGATATGTTGCTAAATAATTACAATTCTTTCCTTTTCAAATTGTCAATACAGACAAATACATTCAAGATGCAGCAATTGAATTCCTGCAGGACCAAATTAGACTGTAAATCGAAATTGTTTTCATTATTTACAAATCGCACGTGGGCGTGTTGTTCTGTTCTTCTTGTCAGCCAATACATTGTTTCTTATTTTGAGCTTCATTGATTCACTCTTTCACCAGCAACAGGATGTTAGGCTCTGAGGCCAAATGTGTGACTTCATTAGTTTGCTCTGGAGACCAATCACTTACATCACTTCAGGTTTATCTGACTGCTAGAGTTTGGGAGATTCTTTTCTCCTATTATTCCCTTTTCCTTTCACCATCATTACTTTTTTCCCCCCCACACCAATTGTCACTGTGAGGTGTCCTTGTGAAATCACAGGGCCATGCGAGGTTCACGCCAGACGGCTCACCTGTCTCCTCGGTCACCTGTAGGGAGGTGAGAGAACACAGCAGGCTGTCAATCAGACCTTAGAGCAGAGCAGAGGAGAGACAAATAAAAAAGACTACTTATAGGGGATGTGGGTGCACCATGACATTTCTGTGGGTGTTGATAAAAAAATGTAAAAAATGAACAGAAAGATCTGTCTTGATGCATCAGTGATCCTTAACCCCAGCTCCCCACACATAAACACACTAACAGTACTTTTGTGATTCACTTTAGAGCCACTTCAGATTCATATCCACGCATCATGCTTTTATGATGCGTTCTGTAGAAGTCTTGTAGAGTCTACAAGACTTCTACAGAACGCATCATACAGCTGTCTCTGAGTGCATACTGTCTACAATGTAGACAGTATGCACTCAGAGACAGCTGTATTGTTGAGACTGTCCTCACTCAAAATGAACAGCATCGGTTCTTTGTTGAAATCCATACAAGACTGAAAAGTTACTTTTTACAGAGGTGCAAAAAATGGTGTTACTTAGACTGTTACTTAGCAGCAACTATACTATCAGAACATCCTAGGTGTTGGTTGCATTGCTACAGGCAAGCACATTTTGCACTCCTGGCAAGTAATATGAGATTAATTTAATTAACAGAGGAGCACGCAACAGCTGAGACTTTCTCAAGGCTGTGCACATTCCAGTATACAAAACACAAGATGTCAGTTGTCAGCTGGGTGCTGCCAAACTGGTCTGAACCTGGACCCCCTTGAAAAGAACAGAGGCTGTACCACTAGCCAATGTGGTTCCATCCAAGGCCTCAAGACAATCTGCTCTCAGGTGTGAAAGCAGTCAGACCTGTGTGTTGATGGATGCCAGCCCCTGACTACAATTTATCCTTTTGTTCTTCCAATTTGAAACCATTTATCACTCGGCCACAAGTGTTCCACAGGTGTCCCTCTGCTGTGGGCTTGTTGAAAAAGTTCCACAAAATGTTTTCTTTGTTAACTACTGCATGCACCTGCTCCCTGATTCAAGTGATATGTAAATATGGTGACAACAAAAACTGTGTCCTTACATCTTGAATGTCACCAGGTGTCAGAGACACGGTTTGAAATATCCGATTTTGTTTTGCACCACACTTAGTCATTCGATTTTCATTTAACTTAAGGCTGTAAAGTCCTTGTCCGAATGAGATGTGAAAGGTGACATTGGTATAATCATAGCTTTTCTGACTGGTTCGCAGAAAGTGCAGGGTATTGCAGTGTTTTGTAGAGACATTGTAAGCAAATCTTAAATGAGTCTGTCCTCACCAGACACACCACTTGGACTTTGTACACTTTTAAACTACAAATGGCCGACGCTAACTGTTTCCCGTGTGTCATTTCGGTGCGAGGACTAAGTTACCTTCAAAATATTGTGCATTTTTTCACCTTTACTATAGCCTATGATATTTTCATACTATTCATGGTTGTTCTGCTCCAACATGATAGGGAAGCAAGCTGACCTGCCACATCCAAGTGACTTTAAAAACACTTACTATAGTTTTCAAATAGCCACGCTGAGAGATTTAGCATTGACAGAGACTGCACACTGCACGTCAACACATTAATAGATTTTTTTTAGCACTTTACCTCTGGAGTAGGGTAAAAAAAAATGGGAGCAATAAACACACGGAAATGGAGCTTAATTAGACTTTTCTCTGATAAGGCTAAGCTCGATATATATTGAGTGTGCGGAGGTCTTCCAATAAATTCTAGGGTGTTCCAAATGGGAGAGCAGGGAACAGAGGCGCATCTGATAAAGTCAATCAAGTGCAATTAATCTCAGTTGTGGGTGAAGGTATGGGTTGGTTGTAAAGTGCCTCACACCCCTGGCATCATTACACACTTGGATGCCCGCTGCCTTTTAAGAGGTGTGCCGCGGTGGTCTATTTGTGTATCAGAGCGTGCAGTGTACATTGAGCAAGCAAGGCCAGGGACATTACCCTCGTTGTGTGTCGCGACACTGTAGCCTCATCAAGGTAACCTGCAGAGAGGCAATCTGTGAATGGAGTTTATCAACGCTCTAATCCAAATGTCACTTCCTTTACATTAGGTTCCCTTGGCAGAAGCTTTTCACATTCACATTAAAATATTGAGCCAGCTGACGGAAATGGCCTCCTCTGCCTGGAATATGCTCCCTATACCTACACAAATATTTTCTTTCAGCAAATCACTGAAACAAAGATTGCTGAATCTCACATATATGTGTGTGTTGTCTTGCTTTTCTAATTTCTGTTTGTTGATGTATTTGTTGTCATCATATATTCCGAATTCTAATGTTTGGTTTGTTCTGTATTTTTTTAATCAACAGTGTGTTATTTAAAATTGCTGTAATTTTTTTCTTCTATTTTGTATTTTCTTATTGGAGCCCAGGAAGACTGGCAAACACTTTGTGAAAGTTAATGAGGCTCCGAATAAAAAAAAAAAGAGTGAAGACCAAGGTACCAAGAGTGAGAATAGCCTACTTATTATGCAGGTTTGCCCTTTGGCCCATGTTGTATTGTAACCTCTTCATGAATCAAGATGCTGTCAAATGTAAGCAGTCTTTTTTAAGACTGTAGCTGGTTGAGATAGAACCACTTAAATGCTGTTTGGCATCTTAATTTAGGCTATTACAATCTTGCATATATACTATTATGCAAACATTAATCTTCAAAGTATCAGTAAATATAGTGATAGTATCTTTTGCATGCAAACACTCTTTTTTTCTAGCAACAACCACGGTTGGCACGGTTCCATAGAGGTTGCAATTTAACTAAGACAATATGATGTTTTGTCCACCCTATTATCATATAGCTATTTTACGTAACAAAATGTACAAATAATAATAATTTACCATTATGTATTTTACTTTTACTATTGTGAACTACATGTTTGTTTGCCAAATAGAAAAGTAATTGAATTAATGCAGGAGCTCCCATACAAAGTATATTATGTATGAATTAATTTCTATGTAAATATTATATTAAGTATCGTATATAATGTCGAAATTCTGAATAAATAGATCACAGTAGTAAGAGGAACTACGATTAAATATGTTTCATCTTAGGTCTGTGGTCATATCTTCAATATTTCAGAACATTTTAACTTAATCCAGAGGTGGTTTAAATCAGATAAATTAGTTTTGGGGGTTATTGTGCTCTAATCAATGGCTTTTACACATGAATTGCCTCCATTCTCTTGTATAAAACTGTTTATTACACGTGTGAGTGGAATCCTATTTTGTTGAGGGCTATGTCAAGCATTCACATGACACAACCAAACGATTTGTAGTTCCTCTTAATGAATTCCCCAATGTTATTAGACGGCCCAATGCGTTCAGCTTTGCAAACATCCAAAAAGTCACCATGGTACATTTATAGTTATTAGATTCTTTCATGGACAAGAGGAAAACCCTTCCCCTTTTTTCGTAATGTATATCAATCTGTTCATCCATAAAATCAGATCAAGGATTATGAGAAATGCTGAATCTAATACTTTTCATGATACATTAACCTCATGTATACTTATCGCAAATGGTGTTTGTGTCATCAGCACAGTGAAAACAAACAAAAACCACAGGGGAGACTAAGTGAGGGAGAGATTCAACTTTATTCTTTCTGTAATTTCAAGCCCTCTTCCTCCTCCTCACTGTTTTAGATTTAATTTTACAATGATTACACCAGAACAGCAGGAACAGCAGTGGGCTTTTACTGCTGATGGAAAAAGGCACTTTGACTTTCAGGATTTCACAATTGTCAAATTGAACACTGGCGATGTTCTATTCCTGTTGAGGATATGCAATTACTCCGAAGGACATCAGACTTGTATTCTTGTCAAATGAGACACAGCAGACAATATGACCCCATCCATGTGAGCAGCAGATAGGTTCAGGCCTCATGTTAACGGTCTGACACCTTTACAATACTCTCGCCGCTCTCATCACCGAGGCTTCTGCTTCTCGAGGGCACTGTGCAGCTGCCATACGAGCGCCATCAAAGACGACGTGCACCCTATTTCCATGTCTTCACTAAGAAGCCCCAGGATTGCTCATTTATCCACAGCCATGTTCCCTTCGAGAGCCAAAATAGATCCACGACCACGAGGACAACTGTTATCAGCTGCAACGTGCTAAGAGGTGGAGAGAACTAGATGGGGAACGAGCAAGTGTTTGGGCAGGTCTCGGGGGACTGCAGATCAGAAGCAGAGGTCCTTAGAGGTCCAGGAAGAAGAATGGACAGAGGGAGGGATGAGGTGGGAGGGAAGGTGATGGAGGACACGAGGCCGGGAGCCCAGGGAGATGAGTGTGGTGGGTGTAGAGTTCAGTATTCAGAGGAGGAATTTGAAAAGCATCTGGGGCGGTCACTCTCACCTTTCTTCCAGCTGTGGGAAGATGCCAGAGTGGGATATAGATGTGGGAGATATAGATGTGGGAGAAAAAGGAACACATTTGCCATTTACGTGTTAGCATAATGTAAAGCTTACTAAAATCATGACAACCCAAGTAAGGTTTGTTATATTTTTGTTATATATTATATCCCCCTTCTTTTAACCTAATAATATTTCAACTCATAAGTGCAACTTCCAAAATAAACCACACTTCAAAAAGAGCCTTATATAACTATGGACTACATTTACATCGAACAAATCTGCCGTGTATTTACATCTAGTGCTATGTGCAGTGCAAATGCAAGCAGTAATGTGCACACTTAAGATTGCAGTTCATCACCAGACGTTGTCACAATATAACAGTTAATGCTGCTTTTATTCCGCCAGCACTATGTGTGTAGGTGCACAACTACAGCGTGAAGCTAGTTAACACACCTCTAATAAAGGTTGAAGACTTGAACTGGCCTTTGAGGTTTTTGGTGAAATCAATTGTGAAACAACAAATTAAATAGCAAAGACAAATAGAAACATGAATGAGTGGGAGAGTGTGTCTCGCTGGATTTGACCACACTAATTACAGGAAAATAAATAATACACATTTTCGGCTTGCGAGCAATGACCAAGTCAAAATGACCTACATTAAAAATGCTGAATATCTATTTGTGTGTGTGTGTGTGTGTGTGTGTGTATATATATATATATAAATATATATATCTCATCCTGGGAGAGGGATCCCTCCTCTATTGCTCTCCCACAGGTTTCTTCCTCTTTCCTCCCCGTTAAAGGGGTTTTTTTGGGGAGTTTTTCCTGTTCTGATGTGAGGGTTCCGGGACAAGAGGATGTCAAATGTGTACATATTGTAAAGCCCTCTGAGGCAAATTTGTAATGTGTGATTTTGGGCTATCCAAAAATAAATTGAATTGAATTGAATATATATATATATATTTACTTACAATATATGTTGACATACCTTGCATAACTGCATGAACCCTTATGGCACAATACAATTCTGTACATTTTTGGTCATTACCTTACTCTGATGACTTGCACTGAAGGGATTGGCCAGAGTTGCATCGTCCGGACAGTAGCTGCTGGTATCCGCCTCAAGCAGACTTCAAATGATCATCAGTCATGGTGGAACGGTGTTTGGACTTAATGTTCTTCATGTGGGAAAAGGCTGACTCACATAAATGAGTAGAGCAGATATATAATTGAATAATGCAGTCAGGAAGGTATCACATTTCTTCATGTTTGGGTACTTTTCCTCTGTGAGAAAACTGTCCATGAGCCCTGGACTTCAGCTGAATGTCAGCTTGCAGTGTCAGAATCTCATCCTCCACTCCAGACGAGTTCAGGTGAAACAGCGTTGCAATTTTTGATGTGAGTAAATCAACCTCAATATCTTCCTGAAATGTGCAGCACATAAGTGTAGCAACTGGCTCGAGTAAAGCAAAGTCTGGAAAGCGTTTGTCAAACTCTGACAGACACTTGTCAATCTGCTCTGTGTAGCGCGCACTGTCAAGTTACGCACACGCCTTCCGTTGAGTCTCCAGTTCTGACGCAAGGTTTTGGATGTTTCCCAAATCATGGCGCTACAGCTTTAGCTTCTTTGGTAGAAATATATTGGAAGGCTAACTAATTAGCTCGCCAGAGTTTTGCAGTAGCTCGCGTGGTTCACCGCGCATACGTGGTGACGCGTGTGTTAGAAAATCAAGTGGCAAATGGCATGCGATCGACGTATTGGGCACCCCTGGTGTAGAGTGTCAGATTGGATTCATGCGCAAACCCCAAATATTCATATTTTAAACATGGAAAGCCATCATGTAGACAAGGCTGCTCAACTGCATATACGGTATACTTTGCTCTGGTATAAGGGATTGTGTCCTTCATATCTACTTTGAATCTTTTTAAGACCGTATGAACATTGTTAAAAACTGATTTGTTAATTGGTAACTAATTGTCACAGTGGCAACACAAAACTGATGGAAACCCAAGTGCACATCACAAAGAAATTAAGAGTTCAGTTCAAGTTACTGCTGGATTTATTCTCGTCTGACTCACTTAATGTGGACTAAAAGCCTGCAATTTGCCGCCTATTTTAGATGGCTCTCTCCTCCCCTTCCGCTATCTGCAATTTATTTTGCCAGGGTAGTATTAAACAGTGAAAAAGACAATGCGGGTGGAAGGATGGGTCAAACAAACTGATATTCGAGACAAGTGTTCAACTACCAAAGTGTTTGGTTTTTGTGACAAAAAAACTTCACCATGTGGTTGGAACAAAGGAAGTTGAGAGTTGCGCCTACATGAGGCCTCATTGACAAAAGGCTTGTGTTTCCTGAAATAATGGATCTTTCAATTTTACTTTTGAAATTTGGGTTCTTTTGGCCAACCAACCAAATGGTATGTCTATTTTGAAGAGTTTGTTTAATGAGTTTTCCTGGTAAGCTAGTTTAGCATAGCGTGCCTCTCCCAGAACACATGTGCCTCACCAGAGTAGAATGTTTTTATTCCGTGTTGGGTGTCAGACAGCACGTTGTCTGTTACGTCAGGCGGTTTACCTTGTTGAGCACAGTGGCTCCACCGAGAGAACATTATATTTCCCACAATTTAAGTTTTTGCATAAATGCAAGAGTATTATTTAAACTAATTGTTCAGTTTGTAATGCATACTGAACCAAAAGCCTCGTACCGAACGGTTCAATACACGTGTATTGTTATGCTCATATATATAATATATATATATATATATATATATATATATATATATATATATATATATATATATATATATATATATATATATATATATATAGGGTTAACCCTATATATATAACCCTAACCCTATTTATATTAAACAACTGGCCTAAATGATTGCCAACTTTTTTGATAAATTTGCCTTTTTTCCATTGGTCTGCCTACTTTTACTTAATACCATTTCAGCTCAGGCAAAAATTCTTTCAGAAAGAAATTTCTCACGTTTTTTCTTTTTTTGTGCAACTTTTTAAATTACATTTTGTTTAAGCTTGCCAAACAATTCTAACTGTTGGTTTAACAAATACCGTGTCTGTAGGAAAAGCAGAACTTCAAACATTCATCTTTTATACATTTGCAACAACAGCTTTTATGTAAACAAGGCTGTTCGCATGAATATAGAGCAAAGGATTTGAAAATGATATTCATATTTGCTTTTTCTCTGACCTTCAATGGTAAAAAGACGACACTTTTATCCATCTCAAAACATCCTGACATGTTTGCCTGAGAACCATCCCATTTCAAAAGTGGATTTTGTATGTAGACAACAACCTAGTAATTTCCCTCGGCGCAGCAGCTGAGCACACTCGTCTGTGCAATGAGAAACGGAAAGGGCTATCCGGTCCCCTCAGAATACCTCACAAACATCGCTCAGATAAACCTAATTTTGCCCAAGGCTCTCTTCACCTGCCTGAAAACTAGAGCAATACATTTGCAAATATCTTTAAGAATTCCCACTTCGCTGAACCTGCAGCAACTACACCTCCACAGGGGGAATATCACTTTCCCTTGAGGACATTGGGAAATATTGTTGAGGCCTTCAATTTTTTCCTCCGACTGTAACAATTACAAATGTCAAGGAAGAAAAATCACAAGCTCCACCAGGGGCCCCATAGCACTTTTTAGGGGGCGACATTGCCAAATGTTTTGCGTGTTTATTTATTTATTTATATAGTCTTTTTTGCATAACGTGATTCATGAATATTAATGTTGCCTCAAGTGGGAACTGTTTGCAGAAATCAGTGGGCTGGAAGAGGCCATAAAACAAAGCTGCAAAATATCACTCACTAATTTAAAGAAGGAGTTTTGGACTTTACGTGCAGTGGACCAGCCGCTGTAATAATCACTCACTAACCAATTTAATATAATTTACATATAAGTGAATAGGTTCAGGGGAAAAAAAGCATGCCATCCAAAAATGGCAATTTCCAGTCAAATATCAAAAGTCATATTTTTTTTCCTGACTTTCCAGTCCAAGAAAAGCACCATGTCGTTTTCCAAAAATAAGTCATATGGGAGCTATAGGCTGACCTATAGTGGGTCTTTACCCTGAGATGCTTTTAGAACAGGCAGCCAAACTTCAGGTCAGCAGGGATTAATTAGCTTTTGGAAACCCACCCAGCAGATGTCAAGGTAATCTTGGGACGCAGGCTGCGGAGGTCAATGCAATATCTCGGAGCAGAGGGAACGAGAGGTGATCTCACCAGTGTCCAGCACTCTGCCATGCCAGACATTAGTCCCAAATAGGCAGAGCTTGTTCAGTGCAAACCCCCAGCCCTCACTCAGGCCTCATTAACGGCAAAGTGTACTGTATAATTGGGTCACACTTTTCATGCCTGCAGATATCAGCATAACTTTTTACTGTGTAATCAGACCTCCCGTGATTTACTGCAGAGTATATGTGAATTGCTTTTACACGGGAAAAATTTAAGAGATGCGTGATCTCCTTGGGTAAAACAAGTTTTCAAACATTCAATAAGCAGAGATTTTTAGGTTTCCCTCATACCTTTCTATCTGGGTGAACAGAGTCTCACATTGACAGCTTAACCTCCACTATGCTGGAGGTCTGTGCCAGCGCCGGGGGAAGCTCTGGCCAAACCCATTATGACTCTGTTAAAGGTGAGAAAACACTGAGGGTTGAGAGGAGTTGAGATCAGAATTGTCAAGAGCTGGCCTAAACTGTGCTGGTGCTCTTACAATATGCCAGGGGCAAATATTACTTTGGGTCTTTAGGGGACAGTACCAACACTTGTCACAGCTGGTGTGTTCGAGGTAACAGGAGAAGGACCCAAAATGCACGTACAAAATGAAGATTTTCAATGATTTACTGAATAAATCAGCTTAGAGGCAGGTACTGACAAGCAAGTAAACAGACAAGCAGGTGCAGATGTAGGTACAGGTGGCCAGAAAACAGAGGCATGAAAAAAAGAATGTATAGCAACCTGGACAAACTGGCAGGGAATGAATGGAGCTGGGCCGGTATAGGGCATGAACTGAGAGGCTAATGAGGGAATGAGATGCAGGTGAGGGGGTGGGGAAAGCCTGGCAACTGCAAAGCACAGTTGGGAAGTAGGAACAGATGTGTAGATGGGTGGGGCGGTCAGGTGGTGGGGAAAGGAGGGAGAGTCAGATGGCATCTGAAGGATGGATGGAGATGGCAATGAGTGGGGCCTGGGGAACATGGAATGTGCCTGGAGTGACAACTTTAGCATTTTGATGGGCTTTATCTGTGTGTTTCTTCATGAGCTCACTGCAGATGACAAAGTAGTTTGTCATAAACACTCGGTAAACATAAATTCATCGCTTTTAAGTGAACAACTGTTTAAACTGTAATCGCTTTCTATTAAAACACAGAACAAATCAATCAGGCCTACTGTTGCACAATCTTTTCCAGATGTTCTCAATCATGAGCATGTAGCACGTTAGCTTAAAAAAATGCCATTATTGTTGCTATGGACAGAAACCAAAGCAAATTCTCAAATACACTAAGCTAATGTTATTATACAACATCTTAGATGTGAATACAGCAGCCTTACATTTCCAGTAAATGTTCAACAAATCAAAACTAGCAAACATGGAGCTGTTGGATTACAGCCAAGTAAGAGGCAGGCTCTGTGTGGCAGTACTTTGGTGCTGATCTTTCGCAGGTATAATGGTTATAATGTTCACCATCTTAGGTTAGCATGCTATCTTATAACATATGCTATTGAACATGAAACAAAGCACAGCTGATGGCAATGTCATTCGACAAATAAAACTATGTTTGAGTAGCCTAGTTTATGGCGCTTTAATCTTCATAGAATTCATCCTTAAGGGGAAATGTATGTCTGGACCAAATGTCTTGGCTATTAGTTGTGGAAGCATTTCAGTCACAACCACAAATGTTGAAGTCAAGGTAGACTAGAAAAGTCAGGAATTACAAAAGTCATTCGAATTCATCCTCTGAGAACCACAAATGCAGAATTTCTTGCCAGTTGGTTCAATCGATGGGACCTTTCACCCCGACCCAAAGAGGTGAACTGACCTAACTGACATTGTCTTCCCGAGCTGCCCGCCTGCTACTGTGGCTGAAAATCACCAGGATCCAAAGAGGACTACACTTACCAAATCAAATACTCCATTAGCATGTTGAGTTTTAGCTTGAGCATATGTCATTATTGTTGCTAAGAACAGGAGAGAGGCTTCAGTCTGTGATTAGGGAAAAACAATGTTGGCAGGCAGGCTTTAACTGCACTAAACCAATGTTATTGTGCAATGTGCCCATGTATAATTAAACATTTGCTGTAAGCAGTCAGCAAATGGCAACGGGCTTTCTTTCTACATGAAAAATACAACATTCTATGCATATTTCCAAGACAATCTAAGGAATTAACCAAAGAAGTCTGTGCAATATAGGACACAAATATATTTTCTAGCACTACAATTCTGATAATTAGATTCGTCCTTGAAATATAATGAAAACAGTTTTCCTGCAAAAAGAGGAGATGATAGGTGAAAGGAAAAACACAAAAAAAGCTTAGAGTATATTCATACCATTGGCTCACAATAGCTAAATTACCTTCGTTCCTAGTTGACCACACTGTTGAAAATTGGCAAGTCGCTCGGCTGTGTCACAAAGACTGAAACAAATGCCGCCTGGCAGGATGTGCACTATTTTAATAAGCAGGTGCAGAGCTTGAATGTAGGTCTCATCAAATCCAGCAATTAATATGTTTAGCGGAGCTTTGATGGTGAGCATTTATTTCAGTAACAGCCCAATAAAGAGCACTGAGTTCAAAGTGGAACATATAAATAATGCTTTTTATTTGCAGGTGTGCCTGATTATGATTCATACCGTTTAATGGAATGCTATTTTCACGGTACCAGGATATCTGAGAAATGCCACCTATATTTCTTCCCAGTCAGTGCTGAACGCAGCAAACCTTTCTCGGAGAACCTGCAGCCTGAAGGCTCCTTTACTCACTAAGGAACAGCTGAACTCATGTCTGCTACGATAATAACAGGCTCCCATTCTGATTGATGTTGCCAACATTTGTATTAAACTTCCAAAAATGTGCTGCATGAGTGAGTTTTATGCGAAATAGTCATTTATAGTCAGTCATAATTAGTAACAAACGGATGAGCTTGTGTACATTGTTATTGTGATACATGGTCGTTCACAATGCAAAGAGGTATCCACACAGTTTGACTGTCAAATGAAATCAAAACTGGTTCTGAATCCTATAAACACTTGACACCAAAGACATCGACACAATAACCTGTTACTTCAGATCCTCCTGCTACAATATTCTGACAGGCCTACTATTCATTTCAGGGAACAAATTGATTCATTTGTGTGCACAAACTGCAGATTAGAGGGTATGTATTAACTAGAAAATGCATTTCCTGCTGAAAATGCATTGGAATGCTGAAAGCTGAAATGAATCCCAAAAACATTGCTGAAAATAGATATCCAATTTTTAAAAAAATTCAAAAAGCTTAACAATTCAAAAAGTTGAAAGATTACAAATATGAAGTTATATCACCCCTCTCCTGAAAGAGCTGAACATTTTGATAGTCGAATGGTTTCTGTAGCTTAAAAGAATTCCAGTGGTGGTGATATTTGTTGTAGTAGTAGTAGAAGTTGTAGTAGAAGTATTATTAGCAGTATAAGTATTAGTAGCATTTGAATAAGTACTAGCTGTAGCAGGAGTGATATTTGTCGTAGCAGTAGTAGTAGAAGTTATAGTCGAAGTATTAGTAATTAGAAGTAGTAGTATCAGTAGTCATAGTCATAGCTGTAGTAGTAGTAGTATAATAAGTAGTAGTAGTAGTAGTAATAGTAAAGTCAGTTTTTTAAGTAGCAGTAGTAGTACTAGTAGCAGTCGTACTAATAGCTGTAGTAGTATTAGTACTGGTAGTAGCAGGAATAGCAGTATTAGCAGTTGTGGTATGAGTAATACTAGTAGTGGTAGTGGTAGTAATAGCAGTAGTGGTAGTAATAATATTAATGGTAGCAGTAATAGCAATAGCAGTAACAGCAAAAGTTGAAGTAGTAGTAGTAGTAATACTAGACATATTAGCAGTAGTAGTTGTCGCAGTATTAGTAAGAGCATTCATGATTTCAACAAAAAAGCCAGATTTTGAGCTGAACGTTGAAATACAGTGAATCCATGAGGCTTTTATTTTGAAAGGGTGGGACTGGGTGGGGGGGGGGAGGGGGAGAGGAGACATAATCATCATGTTTGACACATAAACAGAGGTTATTAAATGACAGGCTTCATCACAAGCAGTTCAGTTAGAATTCACTCTCTGGGGCTTTTATTTTGAAATGGGGTGTGGGATGTGGGGGAGAAGGGGAGAGGAGACAGAATCATAATGTTAGAGAAACACAAACTGGTTATTAAATGACAGGCTCATCACAAGCATTTCAGTTAGGATTCATTCTGTGAAGGAAAAAGAACAGAATTGTGCCCAATGATTGAAGTCATTGAATGTTCAGAAACCCTTCAGCAATCAGGACTTGAAGCGGAAAGGCTAACTAGCTACAAGGCACACCAGGAGTCCTCCCCTTTTTATGTTATTGATTCAATCTGTCTGAAGAAGGTAATATTCCAATACAGACTGTTACTCCTTGCAGGACATTTTTCCCTTTTCTTGTCCCCTTCCACATGACAGAGGTCGTCGTAGGTCATCAACAGAGGAGTCAAACAGAGACCTGGTAGAGAAATCCGCTGTCTTTCTTGAGGACACTTCAAAGGTCCTGTATTGTTGAAATAGCTTCCCTGCTCACTATAAAAATCGAATGCCCCACAGTTGTGATGAACACGGATACTAAAAAGGTCTGAGATAATAAAACAAATTAAATTGTTTGCTGAAACTGAATTCCTGAAGAGTTTATATTGAAAACACATTTAGCCTATTCTCCCCCATCTTTAATTAACGACCGTAGCACTCGTCTAACTGAGAGGCAAATTCACAAATTACAGCCGCCATACCTACACAATTAAGACAAACAAATAACTAATGTTTTATTTGTTTGTCTTAATCCTGCTCTAATCCTGTAAATTTCCCCGCTGCGGGACTAAAGGATTATCTAATCTTATCGTATACTCAAAGGGTAAAATGCACCCTCAACTGTACTGCTACCCAAATGTCGTCTCTATGATCCTCTGCTATTTTCATATATTTAAATCAGATACTAGTTCCACGTCTGTTCAATACGTATCTGTATATTGCTGATTGCAGCTTTCTTGAACAGCTCGTCTAAACAATTTAACACTCAACACTGCCTTTCCTTAGACCTGCCAAGTGCGAAGGCGATCGGATCAACGTCTTTTAAGAAAATCGGACAGACTGTCCAATTAAAAACAGATCAGCGCTACATAACCACACACAGTTACAGTGACATTTGTATCTTCAGAGAGTTGGTGGTAACTGAAACGTATTTATTGCGACAGACTGGGTGGTTAAATCAAAAGAATGGTTTCTCTCAGTCACGTTTAAATTCCTTGCCTGAAGTTTTGAGGAATGCCTCTGCACCTTGTCAGCTTGACATTTTTTCGTCTTTTTTTCTCTCCGTTATCGTTCTGACGAGTGCCTATTGCTGGGGCAAAGGCAACAATAATACATTAATAATTGCAATCCAACGTATCCGTATTACAACAGTTTGTACGACAAAAGTTATTTCATTATTTTTTGTGCGTTTTCCTACAAATGTCCAGCAACACAGTGTGCTTGTAAAAGGCCCCGCTGTGTTTAGGCAAAACAAAACACTTCTTTACAATCATTATTAATTCATTCTTGCTAACGTTGGTCTGATACAGGCTAAGGTGGCATATAATGATGCCCCCTTATGCTGCGTTCACACCGGTCGCGTTGATTTTTTGACGCGCGTCGAGATTACATACAAAGTCTATGCACAGACGCGATGAGACTGGCGCGCCTCGATTTTGCGATCCCGCGGCGCGTTGGACGCGTTATTGCAGTGCGGTGGACGCGGTGGACGCGTTGGACGCCGCAAAATCGCCAACGCGCGAGTTGAAATTTTTCAACTTCAGCGACATAATCGCGTGACGCTGTGGCGCGATAGCCTATCAGCGTTGAGTTGCTGCCCCCGTCATCAGTGCCGTAGCTCCTGCCGGTGCTGAATCGCAGACAACAATGGAGGACAAATTAATAGTGGCGGTTTGTGGCTTCCCCGAGCTCTACGATACGTCGTCATATCACTACCGCGACCGAACTATGAAAGATATGGCATGGAGGAAAGTAGGTGAGGACGTCGGACAACCTGGTAAGTTATTATGTCTTTGTTACTTGATTCTAGCTATCGGTTGTAATTTACTAACTAGCTATATGAACCATGTTAGCATGAAAGCTAGCCCAACCACCGGCTTTCACACTAAATACGTTATGCGTTCCTTGTCAGATGAGATTTGCCGACGGAAGTGGAAGACTCTCAGGGACACCTATTTGAGAAAGAGGAGAGAGGAGACAGAGAGAAAGAGTGGCTCAGGAGCAGGGCCATCAAAGAAGTGGAAGTACTCTGCGGTTATGTCTTTCCTCAACCCCTTCGTGACTCCCAGGAAGAGTAGCGGTAACATGGGGAGGGTCGAGGGAGACAGTACCGCAGAGTACTTCACAGATGCAGGACCAGACCAGGACGACATGTCAGAGGCAGCAGCAGGGCCATCTGAGATTGACAGGAGAGGTTTGTTGAAGTGAAGACACAAAAGCACAGCATAGTTAAGTCATACAGAAAATATTACTACAGCTGAAGTAGTAACGACAGGCCAAAGCAGTGCAAGAGGTTTGTTTTTTTCATTTGGCAAAGCCTGGGTCTGTATAGTCTTCATACTTATTAAAAAAAATGTTTCATGAGCAAAAATAAGTTATAATAAAGGAGCTTTGAACCCTGGGCTCCGGATCTTAAACCACTATACTGTCATAGCTTTGAAGGCAAATTACTATTTAATTAAAGCAGCACTTTTGAGTAATAAAATTGTTTTATTGTTCATGTTCAAAGATGAAACAGATTGGTCATCAGAGGACGGTGAGGAAGAACCTCAAGGTGCTGCTGCTCCTCCTCCTCCTGCTGCTCCTCCCGCTCCTGCTCCACCCATGGGTATGTACATCACAAAAGTTGGATTGCATTTTTTTGTATGAATACAATTTATGCATTCATGGTATGTTTTTCACAATTACAAATATTTACTTTACAAGCTATTGTAGTGATGGGATGCAATAGTTTCACGAAATATGTTGTTTCCATGTCATACAGGAAAAAGAAGGGCCCCAAAAAGGCCAACAGGGATCGAGAAGCAGCAGGAGATAGAGGAGCGCCTTCTGCAGGCATTGGAGAGAGACACCCCTCGTTTTTTATTGATATGACTGCACAGCTGCTGTCATGAATATCTTACATCTTAAACATCTTAAATGCTGGTGATTTTCGTAAGATTACGTTATTTTGAGTATTGTCGGACTTCGGATCCATCATGGATCCAAACTCCATTCAGAAAAACTATGTTAAAGTGGCTTCCTTGCCCTGTTGTGGACCGACAAAGCCTGAACTTATTTCATTCTTTCATTAATTCATTTTATGGAACTGCCACTCACCGGAGACAGACGGACAGGCGCTCCGCAGCTGAGATGGAACGCCTGTAGTAGGTGTCCAGTCGACAAATCCTGGGACCGACCCGAGCCAACAGGTCATCAAACTGGCTAATGGTTAGCCGCATGTAGCGCTGGAAGCGGCAGTCATCCAGACGTAGTTCCTGGAGAAGTCTGTGAAATTCACCGAGCTGTGTTCGCCTACGGATGCTGTTATGGACCCAGAGACGACTGCGTTTGGCATTCCGACGTTTGAGGGACTTCCACAACACGTACAGAGCAGCAATTGTCCTTATTCCTGTCATGGTTGACGGCGGAAAACAATGGCGGCCAGATCGAGGCTTCCAGGACGATAAACCACGCCCCCTCTCCGGCGCTACGAGATTTTGCGGCGACCGGTGTGAACACGACCGGCGGCGCGTTGGACCCTTTTTTGCAGTGCGTTGGACGCTTTTTTGCAGTGCGTCAAAAAATCAACGCGACCGGTGTGAACGCAGCATTAGGTACATGACAAGCAATGATTTAGTTTCATCCTCATGATTGGCAATTGTTGGCATTTCTTCTTGTGTTGTTGCAACACTTAAACTAAGAGTGCAGTCATGTCTTACCATGCGATAATAGACCTGACATGAGCATTGTTCGGCCTATAACGTGTGTCAGAACATAAATTAAAGTAATATTACCTGAAGCTGCTCGTAGTGCAGCATCACATTCAGTTTGAGACCTTTTTAGAAAAATCGTAGCGACTTGAAATTAAGCTTTCACATTTTAATCTGGTTGAACTAGGCATTTCGAGGCATATAATCCGTAAACCTTCTTATTTTCCAACTAAGAATCTTCCTTTGGGCTTCCTTGTTGCCGCTATACTGACACAGCAGTAAGCCCTTGATCGAAACATGAAAGTCATGCAGTGAAAGATTTGTCTGAAATTTGTATTGTGCTTAATAGGGACAATGAAGGATACGAGGAAGGAATAATTAAAACAATCTCTAAGGAGCACATGGGCTGTATTCTTCATTATCTTCTAAAGCCAGGAAAGGCGTCGCTGTAGCCGGGTTTTGTTCCCCTTGAGGAACTATTTACCTCCGACTGCATTTATTTGTTTTCCCTAATTCTTTGCAAGTTGAAGAATGTGTGGTCTTTGTTGTTCTGAATGCTACATTAGAGGGAGGTGTTTCATTTGCAAATGTGACACCATAAACCTCCAAGAAAACATAATTACACATGTAATAAAATAATAAATGCAAATACACAGGGCACTGTCTTGTCTTGTCTTTTTGACTGTTTATGTGCAAATATTTGAATACATTTTTGATGAGATCACAGTCCTCCAATAAACTGATCTCAGCTGTGTTGTATGCACGTATCCGCCCTGTAGTCCTTATTACAAATTGTGCCGACTAGTTTCTACAAGAAAAAAATGAATTACATGTAACAGCCATCATCTTACACAGTGGGGTTTAATTGAGTGGATATTATTGTAAGAGACATAGCACTGTGTTGAGGATGTTCACATGAATTCAGAGCTGAGAATAGAGGACACAGTCTCTGAATATTTAATGACTGTTGCATTACCCCAGCCTAATCAAATGATCAGATTTGCACTTGTTTTTATTCATACAGTTTATGAATAATGCACTTCTTCCAGGCAAATGAGGGAATCTACCGTACATTTACATGAATCCTCAGAGCTGAGCTAAGAATGTTTCCAGTGAACTAAAACCCAATTGGATCATGAGACATGCGGGACAAGAATAATTTAAGCTGCAAGCAGCATTGAACAGGCCCTCGCACCTTTGCGCACGTCGAGGGTACTGGCATGACTCTGGTTGATGTGGGTATGCCTTACTGTGACCATCAGACTGCGTGCACGGTATTTCCTGCGTGGACCAGCAAGGTCATTTTGCCAGGTCTTCAGCCTCAAATGTTTTGAGTATAGCTCCAAAACAATCATAAATGTAAGTCTGTAAAAATTGACAAAAAACGGAATGTGTGAATGTGCTTTAGTGTTTTGTGAGGGCTAAAACTCACCCCAGCGTTGAGGAGGCCACACGTGTGTCCTGCTTCTTATGCTGCGTTCACACCGGTCGCGTTGATTTTTTGACGCACTGCAAAAAAGCGTCAACTGCCGTTGACGCTTCAGCCGTTCAACTGGCAGCCATTTCTTTCCGCTGTCAACCGTGAAAGGAATAAGGACGTGTTTGTACGTGTTTTGTACGTGTTGTGGAAGTCCCTCAAACATCGGAATGCCAAACGCCGTCATGTCTGGTTCATAATATTGTTCAGAGGAGCTCCGTGGATTGTATCGAGCTGTATTCACTGTGTCTAGCAAGCCACCGGTCGCTGTTTACTACAGCTGTAGGAACACAAAATAAACTGATTTGGCTGTGATTCAACGGCAATAAACCGACAAAAAGGGACTCCGAAATAACTACGTAATGATGCCGATTTGTAGGTTACTTGTCTTCAATGGAGCTCTGATGGATCGGTGCTAGGCTATGCTAACATCGTAGCAGCTCCACCAGCACTCAATAACGTCACGTAGACGTAAATACGGCAGCGTCTATTCATTGTTTGTACCGTATGGTTTACACACACACATGTATACACATAGTTTGGTCCGGTCTCTATTGATATGAGGTATCGTAGAGCTCTGGGTGAACACTCTTACTTTGCACATAGGTCAGAGAAGTCTTTTTTTCTGGTGGTGTGCCCAAGAACCCTTTTAATAAGTTCAATGGTTGGACCGCTGTATTTATAGAATCCTGCTAACGGCCATGATTGTCAGTAGGTGGCGCTATGACTAAATATTGGCATGCAGAAGTCCTTGAGCCATGACTCATCAAGGATGTCAAGTTTGGGACAGTTGACAAAGTACAGTCGAGTTACAACAGCTTGATGTATGATGGCAAACCATGTAAAATGGCCGCCACACCACATCTACGGCGTTCCATGAAACCTCAAACTTTTGATAGCTTTTAATCACTAAGGTCTTTAGATGGTACTGCCCAAATTTGAAGTTTGCTGACGTGCAGGTTATTTTCCTAACCTACCGCTAACAATCCCAAGAGGTTATTTTACTAACCTTACGCTAACATAGAGAGGTTAATTTACTGCGAGGGCTGCATCATCGACGTTTGGTAGGGGGTGCTATTGAGCCAACTTGCCACTCTGAAGCATTAAAACCCTATCGGATCACTTACATGTCAGACTTTAAATATGTGTGCAACATCAAATCATATTGCAACATTATTGTGATGTTCCGGACCTTTGCACGAAATTCTCTCTAAATGGACCTCGTTGAATTTGAATTGAATACCCCTGTGTTAGAAGAACAATAGATTTTTCACTACGACTTTGATGATGCTCGGGCCCTAGTAATACTAATAATAAAACTTAGAAGAAAAATAGGCCCTACTCTGAGTTTGTTGATGCTCGGGCCCTAATAATAATAGAATAAGAATAGGTCCTTCGCTCCTACTTCGACCGTGCTCGGACCCTACAAAATTGACTACGATCTGTACTATGTATTTTTCGGTCATTACTTTGAAACATCAAATAATCTCTCCTATCAATACAAATTGTGCAATGCTTCCAGGCTCAAGGAGGGATTATGTGGGTTTTCAGCAGTTTATCACCGGCTCCAACAGAGTAGCTCTCAAGTATATTGTGATCAAAACATGATGGACAGTTTTCACATACGCCCCCCCCCCCCCCCCCCCCCCCATCTGCAATCCCTCTTGGCAACACCCACAAAAGAATTCATTCATACTCGCCTATGTGGGAGTAAATGTGAGTGTACGTAACCATGCAATCTGTCATGCTTGGTCATAGCATTGCTGGTGAACGAGTGGAGCAATTAGCTTTAATCGGGTTTCAACGGGGTCAGTAATTCCAAAAGCAATCACAACACTCCAGACATTTTGACATTAAATGTAGACAGGGCACCGGGCTCATTTCCTGGGGAACTGATTCACATTTGTTTTCCATGATAATCGTGACTAGAAGTAAACATTTAGTCATTCTTCATTTGACTTTTAAATAGTTTTATAGTCGTTCAAGATAGAGAGAACAAGCTCTGAAATGCTTTGTAGATTGATTGATCATCAGATCAAAAAATGGTAATAACAGTTTTGTCAATTGAAAAAGACAGGGACACAATTCAGCCCAGTATTTTCAACCGAATGTCCGATGCCAATGTTCATTACAAATTCAGGAGGTTCTCCATCCATTATGTAAAGAGGAGAAGTGCTGTGGAGGTCTCAAGAGGAGTTTGTCACATGATGACTCAGGGCCAGTAGATGTCCCGTTTCACTTTATTTTAGAAATAAAGTTATGGATCGCAGAGAATACCCATTTCACCAGGTTCTGTTTCCCTGATCTGATCAAAATGTTTTAGTTGCAAACCCGACCATACTTTGACCATATTTTTCAATCACAACCACAATGTTTCCCTAACTTAGTTACTATGCAAATATATTGGAGAAAGCATACATTTTTAACACATCTGCACTGAACATAATACAGGAATTTGATGAATCCTCCAATAATGATGTTCTGGTCTGGCAGCTAGGATGGGCTTTTATTGGTGTGGTATGGGTCGAGCTCCAAAATCCTGGGTCCTGTCACAATTTAGGAAATAAAAATCTGTTCAATGTGAAGTTGTGTGTGTATATATATATATATATATTAGGGTTGGGTAGGGTAACACATTAATTAATTAACGCCGACAATTATTTTATCGTGCGTTCACGAATTTTTTTTTATTATTAAGCGGACATTTTTAACACAAGAACCAGGCAGCGAGTGGTGAACAGCTGTGTTTGTGTGGCGCCTCTTCCTTCTCTTGCTGCTGCTCCCCCATCCTGTCTCACACACACACACACACACACACACGTGCGATCGTCTCGTTACAGGATCAATAATAATTAGTTGCAGCCCTATGAGGAAATATAATTCTGTATGTATTCATGAACATCTGCAGGGCCGTCTTTTCACCTGTTTTCTTTTTAGATTTGAGGTGTGTGTGTGGAGTTCTTGTTTTTTTGTTCCAGTGCGCTGGGTTCATTGTGAGTCAGCATTTATTCGATAAAGGCTTAGAGGGATTTGAGATGAATCTTGTTTCTCTGTCGTATTCTGTTCCCTGTTTGATTTTGGCGTGAAGGCTGAAGATGAAAATCAGAAAGAGCTGTGCAACCTTACAAGGAAGTGTTGGGAGCTGTGTGCCTTTCATTTGACCTCCCCCGCTGATTTATTTATGACTAAATCTGTTGCTATTGAGATTCAGAAGTGATCTATAATCACTCCAAATTAACTTGTCCTCAGGTAGCAAACATCTGATCCTGAAGCCTTCCGTTTTGATGGTTCTTGATTTACCATGATCCCACTTGCCTCCCTCGCAATAATGTCACCTTGAAATGAAAGCTTCACATTAAGAGACCCTGAACAAATTCCAAAATGTGCTACCCGGTCTGATCTCATAAATTGACCCGTGGTGACCGAGCCTTTGAGGCAGTGGCCCCGAGGCTCTGGAATGCTCTGCCTGCAACTCTACGCCTCGCAGATACTGTGAATACTTTTAAGAACCAGCTCAAAACCCACCTGTTTCGGCTGGCGTTTGAGTAAAAACCCCTGTCCTAGACCTGCTCTTAAAATATGTTTTACATTTTTTAATTTTTTTTAATTTTATTTTTCTCTGTGTATGTAATTTATTGACCCTAGGGTCACATTGTGTTTTTTATGCTTTTAAATGTCTGCTCTGTGCTTTGTGATGTTATGTCTGTGAAAAGCGCTCTATAAATAAATTTCATTCAAAACTACCGTAGCTCTTTTGAGAAGACCATGACTGCATTATCAGTCAAAGCTGGATAAGAGCCAGTGATACACCCTGTTAAAATAAAAATAAATTAAAAACAGTATGGTCTGCAAATGGATATTTGAAGCAAGTACACATAACTACTTTCATCTTTTACTGACGGACACCTGACTGTGGATGGTGCGTCTGCACAGGTATTGGATAGTAAAAATTGTCAGTAAATATTGCATTGTGAGACCTGCAGTAACCTTCCATTGAAATTCCAGTGCTTGAAAGCAGTATAATACTTGTGGAAATGACTCTGTCGAGCTAATGGGCTGCAATTTAGCTGGATTTGTCATGTAAAGTAGGATTACCGGCAGAGAGACAAAATGCTGTACCTGTTTTTGTCAGATTGATAGTTATGACATAACTTTACATGATATCCTGCTGTTCGGGCTTATCTGATGGAGCTGCGAAGATGACACATTACCGAGAACACTGGTGTCCTTATTAATATTCGCTCTGCATCCTGGACCGCTACCAAACAGATGGCTTCGCTGCTCTTTTTACATAAACCCACAAGAAATTGTTACAACTCTTGCAATACGAAACACAAGGAAGGCTCATATAATGGGGTGTCACTCTGCATAATGTCCACATTTCTGATGGACTTTGGGCTCATAATGGTTTCTTAATTAATGCTTGTACAATTTGAAAGGCAGCCTGTGCCTGAGCAAATGATAAGCCAACGCACACTGGCTTTTTAGAGTCAGTGAACGTGAACGTGGTGATGGCGATGATGACGTATTTAAATTCCTGTGTGTCCGTGCAGGCACCAGTCTGCCACACATCCATCTGTGACGTAATTTTCTGGAACGTGGGCTGAGTGCATCATTTGTCTTAAGTGTCAAAGGCACTTGACATTAGGGGCCCTCCGGCTCGCATCTCAAAGAGAGGTTGATAGAAATCTGTCAGGCGATTCGGCGCCATTTGAGACAGGGCTGATCTGTCTGAAGTCTCTTTTTCTTGCACTTTCTAAGTTAACCACGAAGATGGCTTTTGGGGAACTTGAGCTGAGGCCTGAGACCCAAACGTCAACTTTACAGTGGAAGCCAGTTGCCAGGCTGCAGAATGCTGCAATGAGCAGATTAATACTGCAGCATGATGGGCTCTCGCGAATTTAGCAATTCGTCCAAAGCCAGTTAAGTGGTGGGATGGACCATTGCAGGGAAGCCTGTGTAAAGCTCCCTTTCATGTGTCCTACAGATCTAAAATGACCTAACTCTGCATTCTTTCTGTACCACTTCAGTTCTATGTTTTTATTTGTCAAGACAGGTTTTAAGAAAACAGAAATTGGTGCAAATTGCATTGAAGTGTAGCCTTTTCCACTCACTCCCCTCCTTGTCAAACCAATCTGGGAGAAAAACTTGCACTGCTGCTATGTATGATAAATGTCCCAGAAACTATTTATTTCCGCCAGATACCCATAACGTCACCGTTCTGTCAAATTCATTCACTCTGATCAAGGAGCAATTTCAGCAGATACATAGAAGGGCTTTTTTGATGTAGTTTTTGACATTTTTGCCTGACATGCAATATATGCAAATTGAACATCTCTAATAAGCATCTTCTTTGGTTCAATTGGTTCAGACTTTTCTTTCTTGCATTTGACAGTCTGCGAGTCTAATTTTTTCCTTATTATTTTCCTGATAAGGGCATGCCTATTGAGATGTCACTATACTGCTCTCGCAGCGCAATCACCCTATCCATTCAATTTGGATTGAAAATATCACTTGCACTTCTCGAGGGAGATTGTTGCCTCTCCACAGCATGTTGGTGCATGCACTGGTGCACGCGTACACACATATTGGAGCACCTCATCATTGTCATTCCGAATAAGACTTGAATGATGGATGGTTTTGCGATGTATTCATTCAAGGCCAAATGAGAACACTGAGGTCTCTCACGCAGCTCTAGCAATTTCTTGCTCTCTGCTCTGCCAGGACGATGAGCAAAATGTGTGTGCTGTTGATATTTCCCTCAACTGAAGATAAGACAATAGGTGGTTTGAGTTGGGGGTCAGTGGAACTCACATTAACAACCTGTGGCAGAACAGGATCAGAGACCTATATCACCGTGCCTTATGCCCCAGGGAGGTGCTTATTCCCTCCTGCACGGTCTCTGCACTCTCTCAATGTGTGTTTTCCCCGAGAGGTTGAAAAATGAGTGGCAAAAGCAGATCTGAGGAACTGTTACCGAGCAGCTGCACTGTGAAATTGATATTAATTGAAATTGATTATTCAATCTGGGACACATGGGTCATTCATTTCTTATCTCTCCCTTCAATCAATAATATATCCCTCTCTCCAAAGGTTCTTTTGCAGCTTGTTTATGAATAAAAATGATTACAATGATAGCGTTCCTTAATTAAAGACGAGGCTTCCCTGCCTCATCACTATTTGACAGAATTGAATGTCTCTGCAATAGAAAACAATTATAATTAAACTAAAACCCCTTATTTGAACTCACTGTTTTGCATTACAATGTTTGCACTTTCTCAAATGCTGCTTCACAAGTTTGATTCATATTAAAGTTAGAGACAAATGTGCTTCCTAATCTATTGTATGGGTCTGTATTTTTCTCATAGCATTACTGGCTGTTTTCTATCAGTGCAGCAGCTATGGGAGGGGATAACAGTGCATGATATATCGACGTTTGTCAGGTAATTTAACACACCCTTTGGCAACCATGTGGAGGTTTGGACAGCAAACTTCATCAGTTTCTGACCTAGAGACTCGCCATAATATGGTTCAGGTTAGCTCTGCTTTTAGTCCTTTTTCTTATTTTTAGATTATATAGACTTCCATTTCTCATTTGGACCTCCACAATGACACCAGACACAGTTTGTCCCAATTCAATTCTCCTTACCAGTGATATATGGTATGCACTATATACGTATTGTCATTGTAGCTGTGTCCCAAATGATATGCAAGGAACCCATCTTTTGCATTTATAGGAATTTTTGCACCAATTGCAATGGATGTAAATCAAATGTACACCCCTTTGGGTTTTGCTCAGCTTTTTATTTTGTATTTTGAATGTATCTTTGAAACAGAATAGTTAACATCTTTACTGCAAGCTATGCTCTGTTTGTATCAGGAAAAGATAAAGTTCAATGTTAAAAGGCTCGCGCCATTTTAGATCATTAACATGTTAGTCAAAGTGAGGAATATCCGATGAGAGTAAAACATGTTTTCAAAGTCATTGTAAGAACTGGTCTTATTTAAGTACTCATATTAGTAATTACTTTTGGCCATGTTTAAGTTGTTGTACTTGGTCCGAAATAAGGGGGTGCATTCCTATTGATAACAGTTGGTTGCTGTCCCATGATCACAAGTAGGGGATTGTAGGTTGAATAACAGGTCTTCCATTTGATTAGTGCGTTGTTTTACTTTTCTAAATGTGATGAGTAAAATGTAATTTTCCCAAGATTCAAAGTTCACTTTATTGTCAAAGTTTCCACATGTGTTATGCATACAGAAAATTTGAAATGCCGTTTCTTGCAGTCCCACAGTGTAATATAGACATGAACATATAACATATAATAGAATAAAATAGAATAAAATAGAAAAAAAAGTTAAGAACATAAGGGCCTAGATAAAGGATTAACAAGTAGCAGCAGAGAATAAAAAGTGACTGGTGCTGGATGAGGGAAGGGTGTGTGAGGGGGAGTAGATGTCCTGGTATGTTCCATTTGAGGCAGTGGGGAAAGGTGGGTGAGGGGGAGGGTAGAGAGGTCAGGGGAGAGATGGCAGAGATGGCAGGGGGGGAGAGAGGGGGAGCGAGAGGAGAGAGGGAGGGAGAGAGTTCAGCATCCTGACCGCCTGGTGGAAGAAGCTGTTCCTCAGCCGGGTAGAGCTCGAACGGAGACTGCGGAACCTTCTCCCTGAAGGCAGGAGGCTGAAGAGGCAGTTGGAGGGGTGGGTGGGGTCACCCGCAATGCCGAGTGCTTTGCGGGTGAGGCGGGTGTTAAGATGAACAGAATGTCACGATTAATATTACGAATTAGAATGCAGGCAACGTATGTTATCCCCACCAACAAACACTTGGATTCAGAAAATGAAGACAGGCTTTTTCAGGCAGAAAAAGTGTATTGTGTATTGCCACAATACAGCCTGATTATGCATTGATTATGTTTGTTGGTTCAACCTTAATTATCCCGGCTGTTTGGTACGCATCCTGTCTCTCTGATTGCTGACGCATATCACCACGAGTTTGTGAGGAACAGCATCCTGAGCGTGTCAACAGCGACATTTCAAGTGCCACTGAGGCAAAGGCTGATTTCCCAGCACTTCAGGCTTTGTGGGTGTCATTGGATGGGGAGCTTTTCAACAAACACACACACACTGGCCTATTCTTGAATCATCATTCTTAAGTACCAGCTTCTGATTGGATTTGTTCTTTTCTTAATTTTCTTAACATAAAAAACGATCTATGATCATTCACAAGCATTCATATATGAAGATTTGGTGCACTTTAACTTGTGACATCTGTTGTATTTAATTATCTGATTTATAGCAATTCAAATAATGTATCAAAATAAAACAATCGAAACAAGCGTCCTCAGACCTGTGTGATAGTTTTCCTTGTGTGCTTGTTAAACAAGTAAATTATTGTTTATTCCTGCTTGCCTGCCAACACATCTCTGTCTCCAGTGAAATCACAATAAACCTGTTAAACTTCATCTACCTCCATGTCATTGTGTCCTCCTTCACCCCTACGGCTTTTATGAGGGGAAAAAGACATACAAATCAACATAAATAGTGGCTCATAGCATTACATGAACTCAAGATTTGTGATAATGAACCAGAAAAACTCGATACATTCATATAATCATCTCATTCGATCTTGGAATATGTTATTGATTTCTGGGCTTTTTCAATTAAACTGGTGTCAAATGAGGGGCAGGGGAGCCCGAGGAGAGATAACACCTGCTATCTTGTAATATCATAAAGATACAATCAACATGCGGCAGTAAGCTTGATAAGTCATGAGGCATCTCCATATGAATCACATATAGATGACTTAGAGTGTTTTCTTGATACCATAGCTTTCAACACTTACGATTTGAACACAAGACGGCATATACAGTATAGTTGTACAGCAACTACGTACTTTAAAGGTAACCTGGAGAGTTTTCGACCAATAGTGCCGCTATTGAGTATGATTTGTATTAAAGGATCCCCTGTTACGTTTGTCTCAGACTTCTCTGCATTTAGGTAAAATTTGGTCAGTCTTTCCACATACTGATCAACAGATGGCTGTGTGTGTGTTGTTATCCCAGCTTCTTTGTGCTTTGTTTGAGTTAGCAAGTCTGGCCGCTCGTGCTTTTGTGAGTCCCTGTTTGTGTGTCGTGCTGGCCAGCTAATAGCCGCCGCTAGGCTCTGTGCTCGTACGACGGCTACAGCTGTTAACATCCTCCCGACCAAAGGCAATGTCGCGAAGAGTAGCGCCCCACCCTCCTATTTCCTGTCAGGTAAACATTGTAGGTTCTGTCAGCACTGTTGCTGTTGTTTGCACTGTTAGCGCCGTTAGCTGCTTGCCACAGGGTCAGCATTGACCATATCAAGGGCAGTGTGGAGGCAATCCCTCAATCATACATTTGCTCTGAATTCTGTAAAGAGAAACTACAAGTAGAATATGTGAAACTCCTCCTACCACAGCTAAAGAAAATGACTCCCGTAACAGCTGTGACATCAGCAATGATGTAATTAAGATGAATAAAGGTAAATGAAGAGGCATTTCATTTTCATCAAACTCTTTTTAAAGCTGATTTTCCCTTTTATACTATTTGGGTCTTCCTACCTATATTACCTTTATGAATTATTACAGGATGAGCCCAATTTAAATAATTGCATGTGCACAGAATTAGCATTACTAAGTAGGTAAGTTATATTTTATTAAAGCACTGCATGACCTCAGTTATCCATAGAAGAAATAGTGCTGATTTCAGGCTTCACTCTCTTAACACACGGACAGACTCAGTCATTGACTGTGGAGCAGCGTATTTGTAAATGTGTGACACAAATCCAAATAATTCATAAATGACCTTGTCTAGCGCCGGTGCCTCAGTCCTCTGATGAGTACATGTCACAGCAAAGGATTGTCTAATAAGTGATGCATCGGAAAGCCTGGCCAGAGGATCCCTGAAGCAATTCTTTTGTAATTGATGTTGCAGCATAAAATGGCTCTCGGTGGGCCAGGCTGATTAGGTTGTTTTTTTTGTTGCTGTCTAGCCGCTTGCCTCTCACCAACAGTCACTCACCAGGTGGAATGACAGTTTCTCATCCAATTATCCCATTAAGCCCAGCCGCATTCTTGTGTGTCTTGTCTTGTGTCTTTCATCTCATCTCTAAATGCGTGTTTGTTGACCAGAGCAGTCTGTGTGTTAATATTAAAGTCTGACTATTGACCATCACTTGCATTGATGCACAGCGGTGCAAACAAACACAGACAAGCTGCTGGAGTTATTCCGGGGTATTGAATGCAATCAATAATTTATCGGGATGAAAATACCGGAAAAACTCCCTTTTTCTCTCTCCCTCTACCCCTCATTATTATATTGTCTGTATTCAATGCCATGTGGGCTCTGTGGACTCAATGCAAATGTCTTGGTGTTCCACTTACTCCTCGATCCAACAGGGTTCATCAAATCTAATCAGATGTGTGCTCTGCGGATTCCCTCCCTTTCCTTGTAACAGAGGCAGAGAAAATAACAGAAATATATGGCTCTGTGTCTGCAACCTTATCATTTCTCTCCGGTTTATGAGCTTTACATGCATTGCAAACATAATATTACAGTGCTCTGCAGTATAACGCATCATGATTAAGGCTGTATGGTACATTATACATACAGCGTTGCATTAGTTTGCCATGCAGCTTCCCATTACTGTTAAACGCACTGGCCCTTGCATGCAGCACTGCATGTAGCATATTATGGCGTCGTAAGCATTTATGATAATGTTAGAAAATTTGCACAAAATTTGCTTTTGATGACTTGTGAGCGGCATTCGAAGTCAAGCATGGTACAGCTGTCTGCACGGTGTTTGTTATGATGTTGTGTGGGACGTTTGAAAGAATATGGAAGCAGATTCCAAGCCAGTCTCTCATCCTCCGTGCTGTTGATTCCATGCTGTTTCCTCCACTCTGTGTGTGTGCTTGACTTACAAGGACACTCTATTCTTGTGTTTACTAAGACACATCTTCTGTTTGCTTTAGAAGAAGGAACGGCTCAATAGAACTGAGTCGAATGAAAACTAGAGGTGCACTAGATTCGTAACATGTGAAATTAGGATGCATGTTTGCTGTTTAACAATACTTGAAGAATAATATATAGGTTATTTTCATATATTTTTTTCCTGTGGTGTTCTGTGCTGTTTGATGCGCTTCAACATTGAAATGCAATTATATAAGACCCTTTATACTGCCAAAAACACACAAAAACATATTTCTCTCTCTCCAGTCGATGCAGCCCTACTTCAGAATGGATGGCATTCATCTGGCACCCTCAGTGATGTCATTTTACAATGCATCATAGTGGCTAATAAACTCAGGATTGATTTGTGCTTATACAAAAACACATCAGGCGGAACCCATCACATCAGTAATAAATTGATGCTGATCTGGTCGTGGGGATGGAGCAGCCAAATGCCGGGAGAATTATATTTATTCATATTTTCAGTTATTGGAGGCTCCTCGGTGGTGCAATCGATCTTGGAGCAGAGCGTTTTGTTCTCTGAAGTAATAAAGCAGCATATTGATTTATTGGCAGGCGACAGTTACCTTTTGCCTCCTCCTCCTGTTCTCGCTTCGTTCCACTGTCGGGTCCCCAGGGAGGAAAAGGTTGGTCTGTTTGTAAACTGCAGCCTTACACTTTGCTGGCATACAATAAACATCAATACTGACATTGACATTCGAGCTCCTTGCAAAAATACAATGCAAAAGGACAAGCTGATTTTTTACAATGGGTGTTACTGAGATCATCATGTACACATACATATGTTTGTTGGTTTCTGATTGTCAAATGACAAAACGGGCCTAGTTCTAATATCCACTCAGAGATTAATGGTCTCTTCAAGTTGTTATAATAATTGTGAGCGTCCATGATTGTGCAAATGTGAGCAGGAATTAATGCAGGAAAACAAAGTGACAGATGTGAGAGCAGAAGCAACTGCACAGAGCGGCACCAAGAGGACACATGTCACAACCAAACCCTTTGCTTTGACATAAACTGCAATTATAAAGGGGTAATTCTTCATTTTCTAAGATGCCATTTAGAAGAATCCTGCAAATTTCCGTATTTGTTTTACGAAATTAGTTCATTTCCATCATTCAAATACACTGTAAAAAAATGACTGTGGTTGAATGGAGCCCTGGAGTTTCAAAGAAAGCACATTGACCAAATCATTGATGGAATGTGCCAAATGTTCACACGGGTTCCATGGACCCCTGGAAATGCGTTGACCAACTCAATGCATGGATGTAATAAAGTGTCTTATGGAAAACGTGTCTTTTAGTCTTTTTTCTATTACCTTTACCAACTTGTATGTCTAAACATAACCATACAATGTTGTATCATGCCACAGTTGCTAGAAGAGAAGAATTGTACGACAGCCATATGTCATCAGCAAATGTGTGGCTTGGCTGCAACAAATATTGTTTTGTTGATTAAAAAAGGTTATCTAGTTTCTTTTTGTTGCATATTGCAAATTAGTAGTACCGTATATGAATCTAGTTTCTCCAATGACACAGGGTTACCCAAGGATGGAACTTCAACTACAACGTTCTTGCAGATAGTAAAGAGTTACTCTGTTAACTGAGAAGGAGCCATACATCATGCACACTGTGAGCCCCTTGTAATCTCTTTATTTAGTAAGGTATTATCTGATGGTTCCTTTTGAAGATTAAAGTAACATTGTTTTTTTTGGTGACAAATATAAGAACCTGAAAATGAGTGCTTATATTTGCTCTTTGTTAAAATGAAGTGAAACCCAAATCATACCAATTGCTGTTGTCATGCATTCAGATCTAAAATTACATCAAGACAATTACACATTTAATATTGAGCAAGATTCAGACAAGTTCATGCCCAAACATGTAACTAATGCAACCCTTGTAGTGAGCCTTTCTCAGATCAGCTCTGGATTCCAGTCTGTCAAGGAATAGACTTTAAAATGTAACTATTCATTTCTCAAAACACTGGACTACATCTCAGATCTTCTGCAGGAATATGAACTCACCAGACCTCTGAGGCCAGAGGGCACAGGTCTCTCGGTTGTTCATCGAATTCGATAAAGTGCTTTCAGCAACAACGCTAAACAGATCTTGGTCAAACTTCCAGGTGGTTTAAGTTTGTTTCAACATGTTTGCAATTGCTTCCAAGTCTAGCTTATTTTCTTCACTTTTAGTCAGTTGTATGACATGTTTTACGGTGTTCTATGATTTAACTTGTCTGACCGTGTCTGTTTTCCAGCTTTGAATGAGAATTGTTCATTTCCATGAATGTTGATTTAAGCTGTCCAAGGTCATCATCACTATCGATATTCTGCCTTTTTTGTAACATTTACCTTAAGGCTCACTCAAAGCTGAAAGAAAAAAACAACAACCAACAAGTAACAGAAATCACAAACAGAGAAATGAATCAAAACAGGATTACAGTGAATGGGATGGGCTTTTTTTTTGCCTCTGATGTCTTTGATTGACAGAACTTCTCTAATCAGAGCTCGCCTCTCGCCACCCACTAACACTGTCACAAGGGTGGCTGCATTGAAACACAGGTGGAATGAAACAGTACAAGCTCACAGTAATGCATTATGGCTAGCTGCGTTGGCAGTTATTGCATGATGAGTAGAGTGCTGTTAAACATAATTATGAGTATGCTACCTTGGGATTTTTAGGTTTTGTGCTGGAGGAGGAACAGGAAGAATGTAGGGAGGGCAGACTTTTTTTCAGTCCCTTCTTTTAAAAACACCTTCCATAATTACTCAAGACTGTGTAGATGTTTAATTATTTGTATTCTTTTTTCATGTGAAGATGAGTAATTGTATTAGTGTTTCACTCCTGCAGTTTCCTGTTGTGTGATCTGTTCACCTTCTGTGCACAAAATTATTTAAGGTTTTGCTAACCAGCCTTGAGAGACCGCTTTTTGGACCATTTAGTGACCTTTAAAGTTGGAACAAAGTCACCAAAGACTTACAAACATAACATGTCGCGCATTCTTTCTGACATGCTCTTTTCATGCTTTGGTGAAGCACTCATTTCCCCGTTGTAACTGACACGGCTGTAACCAGAAGAAGACGTGCTGACATTTGGCAATACATTCTAGCTCTCGCACATCTCATCAAACATTACTCATCCATGTACAACCCATCGCTAACGTAGCTTTTGACATAAGTTGGCGTTGACAGGAGGAACAGACAAATTGAGGTGATGACTGTTAACCTTCACAAACGCTCGACTTCCCTTTGGTCTGCGGTGTCACTAAGACATGCGCATGTTAACAGATCAGATGTGGCATCTTATATTAATAATGCAGATGTAATCGTTGACCTTCAGTACAGAGGCACATAGGGTTTGATCAGTGACTATCTCTTCAACATCAATAAATCATAATTAATCCGGTGACATAAGTATAATTAATGTTAAGAAAAAAAATAGGAAAAGCCTGAGCCTGCCCATGAGTGAAACTGAACATACACAGCTGAGCCGGCCTGACTGTTAAACCTATACCCTTACCCAATTATCCAACACATTCTCACTCCCAGCTCATCAAATTCTGACGCTTGGGCAGCGGCTCTAAGCTTCAAACTATGTCGCTCTGGGTACCTTCTCTAGCATTAGTTTTGGATGTGTCTGTTTCCACTTGTTACATAGTGCCTTTTCAAAATAAGCTTCCATCATCTCCGCAAGTGAGGTTTAGGCAACAAAATTACTTGGTAAGTTTTAAGAAATTAACGTGGCTGAACTTGACTGACCGACGCCTCACATGAGTCAAATTAATAACGACTGAAGTAAAAAAATGTGTCTCACAGGACACAAACAGTGGTCCCTTGGACAAAAGTCCTGTGTTTGTTAGACCCATTTATTTCCTGTCTGGACTATCTTTCACTTCGTACTTGTTGGTCTGAGCATTGAATAATAATAGATAGGTGAAAGTCCAATAGCAGATGCAGAGGGGCACTGACATAGCAATGGTCTTTGAAGATTTTGGAGTGTAAAGTTCATAGGCAACATTTATCGGTAGCAGGAGGTCATAACGATAGTTTGACTTTTTTGTTGTTTATTTTTAGTCCTCCAAGCCTCCCAAAGTGATTCAAGGGAGTAGCTTCCAAGTGCACTATTTACAGACATCACAAGCCATCAAGCCATACTGAAAGTCTGGCTTGAGCACTGAGCTAGCTAGTTAGCTTGATTGCTAGTGGAATTGTACACATCATTTTTTCATCTTTTGGTACCAATAATGGTGTCATCCGAAACACATCAACCTCTTTATCTACACGGCGGTTCAGGAGTGTAACCAGTGAAGCATTGTGTCTCATCCCTTAACACTGGTAGGCTACTGTATACCGCCATTCTTTTTGAATTGACAGGAGTGAGTGATGACATGTGTGTGCACCAAAATTAGGGGGATTTCAAGCTTAAGATGATGTCACCCTGTCTTAATGCACCTCAGCCATTGGTTATCCCTCAAGATATAGGTGCCTGGCAACTACAGTGCTATAAAGTTATGGTTAAGTTCACACGTCCACTTCAGCAAAGATTGTAGACAGCGGCAAAAAAACTGTAACCTACAGTCAGTGTTATTGAGGGCATTGAGGAAATGATTGTGATCATGCTTAAATATTAGAAACACAAAATGGCCTCTGATGTTAAAAGTAAAGCTCTTGTTTGCTTCTTCTTCTTAACAGAGTGCCTCCCACACACTGACAAAAACACACACACTGTCTTACACTCGTGTGTTGAGCTGCTATGCACTTGGGTTGGACAAAAAGTGCTGCCTGAGCTTAATTGGTATTTGGTCTCATTACCTTGTCTGAAGCAGCATGTCAGCAGCACAATAGCAGCAGCAGCTGCTGCTGTCCTCTGTCAGAGTCTACTCTGGACCTGTTCAGCCCCAGTAGGCTATGTACTCAATACGTGTTTGACAGATCTCTCAGCCCAAATACACAAGCATATCTGTTTCTGTAAGTGTTATAAAAAAACAAAAATGTTGAAATAAATGTAAAATGTTCCTGGTTGCATTAACTAATATGAGTTGATTTAATATGCAGTTCGTTAATGTGAGTGAGGCCGGAGCCACAGCAGGGCTGATGTAGTCAGCTGCACTGGTTAAAATGCAATGCATCTGTTCCATCACGCAACAAAATCAGTGCAGGATGTTACTTGCAAAATGCATCAAAACCTGTGGTCAAACCATGTACTGTATGCCGTCTGCCCTATACCCGCTTCTAAAGCTGCATTTTGAATTGTGCAACACTGGATTCGATTTCGCGGAGAATGAACCTGATGCTTTGACAGAACTGTCGAGTCAAACTGTAAATAACAAACAACTCCTTTTTACTATTCAAACTGCATAGTTTCAATTTAACACTGTTCTGCCTCATTGGATTTCACCTTTTAAACAAGGGCTGTTTTCTCTTCAAGAGAGTAGGAAGAATATTGCCGAATCGTGTCCTTTGGAAGTGTCGTCTTAAGGTGCTCAATACGCAATTCAAGGTAAGCCACTTCATTTTTCTTTTCAGGTAGACACTGCGCCATTATATCTTTACATTGCAAATAGTTTGTATGCTTTATTAGTGCTTTGAATACTGTTTAGAGAACCTTCATTTTGAATAGGTTAGGGTTTGCCATTGTATCCACCATTCTTACAGTCAGCCTACCAAGATGAGGGCAGTTTGATGTTTGTGCTTGGAGCAGATTTTCCTTGGTGAATTTCTGTTCAGTGAAGTAAGCAGCAAATGTTTTGACACATTGAAGTAATTGCAGAAATAGATTATCCAAAGATCATTCGATGGACTGGACGTTACAATCACTTCATCTAATTCATTTACCCCAATTCTAATTTGTCTTGAGTGAATGAGAAGAATGCTCGTGAAAAAAACATTCCAACAGCTGTAATCTGTTATAACATGATGTTTTAATATCAATTTATCTACAAAATCTTGACTGACACCACTGTATTCTGGTCTTCATGGAAAGTGCACTGTTACTGAAGCAAAGGAACATATAAAAGTTACAAACAAACAGACTTAACCATTTTTACCATAAACTGTCCATTAATTTGGCATTGGTACTTACAGTAGAAATGAGCAGAGTCATATTGAAACAGGATGGTTCAACTTTAATGTATTTTAGTTTGTACTGTATAATTCTTTTTCGTATAGTTTGTTCTTGTGAAACAATTGTGCGTTTTCTCGCCGGTCCACCTCATTCTTTATGATCTAGCACTTGAAGGGTAGTTGCCACAAAACAGAAACCAAAACAGCCAGATGAGTACATTCTTCAGCTGTCCACAACTGGTTCTCTCCTGTTTTACCATACGATTTGGTAATCCATAGAGACAGAGCACAACTGTAAGCATCTGCACCACAATGAGGACCGTTCTGGTGTCCAGGAGTTCAGTACAGGCTGGTTCAATTCTCCCTTCAAGCAACTGTTAACTGCACAACTTGGTGGTCTCGTAATCCATCGAATTGGGCAGACGTGAGCTGAAGGCCTGTAAGGAGGCATCAATGCGAACCACCTCGCTGGCATTAAGTTTGAGACGGTGTCGCAGAAGACAAGCAAACAGATCCAACCTCTGTTGTCCCGGAGGGGACAGCCGGTTCACCCGGTCTCGTATTTCCAAGAGCTGAAGCATGGCAGTGTCCTGGGACCCTTGGGTGTACGGGTAGTCCAGCTGCAGAATCAAGTCGCGGATTGCCTCTGGGTCAAAGTGCATGCTGTAGCCAAAGACCTGGATGCTGTTGATCTTCATGTAGCCCAGGTTCCGAGCAGGATCCGTTACTTCTGAAGGCTCGTAATATATGCTGTCATTCACTCCATCTTGAGTCTTTATCCTGCTCCGAAGGTAGATGTGGATGGTTTCAAAGAAGGTTTTCCACTTGTTGCCCAGCGTCAGAGTCCAGTTATAGCACTCGAAGGGCAGGTCCAGCTTGGTGGACTGCCAGTCTGGAAAATCGTTCTCATTCACAGGGATCATCCAGCTCTCTGAGTGGCTCCCTCCAAAGGGGTTGATGTAGAGAGTAAGGACAGGCTCCAGGGTGCTGTTCTTGGTAAGGCAGATCTGGAGGGATACTCCCAGCAGCATGTGGACCATCTTGGATTTGTACTTGTTGCTCTTCAGCGTCAGCAGCATCCTCTTTCTCCACGAAGGGTCAAACCAGCTGTTGAGTCGCATGTCATTGCTGATGAATATTGCGTGGACCTATCGGACACACAGAGATGAAAACAGTATAGATTCATGAACACACCGCATTCATGCCGTGAAAAATTGGAATTGTTATAACCTAAACGCAAGATCACAATCAATTGTTTGAGTTTTAATAAGTGGCTATGGAATACTCATACATTCGGGCATTTTCACAGAAAGGGATAACATGCTACTAAAGTGCCTGCCTCAAGCAGAAACGGGCACATTGTGGTACATCAACAGCTTTGACTACTCACACTAGCCATGTTCCGTTTAAGTTCATTATGATATCTTTACTCTCATTATGATATATTTGGGGGCCTGGCTTTGGAGAGAGGCCTAAAGGGACGGGCTCTAAGTGTTGACGACTTTGGTGGTAGGTGGTAACTACTGCTGCTAGCTACTTTCATTGGAAAAGAGTTGGCAGCACTGGGCTGAGTTTTTAGTCTGGATTGTTTTAAATGTAGCTTAGTCTTGCTTCTCAAGATTACCAATTAAACTTCAAGGAAAAAAAGTAATGCATGAAGGAACGGAGTGGGCGACCTCAAAGGCAACAAAATAGGTATTCGTTTACTTCTTTATTTTTGCATTTTCCTCATTACTCCAACATACAACAACACACAGTCCACCTTAATTGTTATTTTCAAAGCATTCCACCACATCCAGTGGCCGTCCGGATGGTTGTTTAGAGAAACTCCATCTGCTAAGGAGACGTCTTTTGCGAGGTTTTCTTTTCCCAGCTAACCTATTTTTTTTATTTATATAAAGTATTATTACTTTCCCTCAGATGAACACAACACACAAAACTTGTCTCAACAAATACAATGAAAAACACAAGGACATTATGAAGTTGCTCAGTAGCCTGAAGGGCTAGACTTTGTAATGCTGAGTGGCTCCCATGAGTGAGTCTGTCTTTCCCAGGATACTGCTTTGAAAGACAGCTCAGCTCTCGGTCATACATTAAAACAAAAGGCTAACGGAAAAATATACCTCCAGCCTGCGGTCACTTCTCTGCAGTATGTAGCCCAGCTCCAAATCCTGGAGGTCTGTCTCGAATCCCAGGTAGTTCTCCGTGGAGTCCGCCACCATGGACCTGCAGGCCCCCTGTATCAGGGCGAAGCCCGGGTTGCAGCTCCCACATCGGGTGTGGTTGTCTGGTGCACAGGCCGTGCATGCCGAGCCCTCCCCGACAGAGCACGGCGGCGGCAGCTGACAGGGGCTGTGGTCGTATCGGCAGCTGCAGCTGTGGAGCTCCTCGGAGAATGCACCAAGCTGGTTGTTCTCTGAGCAATACAGGAGGGACTGCAAGTGACTCAGCCAGTAGGACTGAGGCCTGCACCAGGGAAGACAGAGAGGCAGAAGGAGGATGAGAGAGAGAGAGAGAGAGAGAGAGAGGTTGTTGAACAGGGCTTATAGGATGAGCTGGTAGCTGCTTTATTAGGACTGGGACACCTGGCTGGGTGTGCAGACAGCTTGCTCATTAAAAAATAGAAAGCATAATCAGTATGATATAAGGTGGGTAAACAGGCCTGAGAGGATTCATGTAAGCATGGTTGAGGTGAGGTCAAAAGTTGGATATTTTCAGCAGGATAAAGATCTTAAGATTGTATGGAAGTGTTTGCAGAAATATCATAAAATGCCCATTGAGTATAAGTTACATATGCAAAGAAACATTGGTGTTTGAAAAGGAAGAGAGAGAGAAAGCTATCTTTGATCAGTCTGTGACATACATATTAGAAGTGCGCTGCAGCCTTAGGGTATCAGCCTCTCAGACATACGTATAATTCCCCCATGTGGGCCAGAGTTTGATTCCCGTCTGTAGCACTTTCTTGACTGTGATCCCGTTATGCCTCTCATCCTCTTTGCTTGCTGACGAGAAGGGATGCACGGCTTTCCTTTCAGGGAAAAAATAAGCCTTTTTCTTCGATGAGGGTGTATTGTGGTAAACTTTATGCTAATCTGAAAATGTTTGCCGGATTACATTTGGGGCATCCTTCCTCCGTATCCCAATCTCATGGTATGTTTGGCAGTGGGAAGCAAGTCTTAAGTTCAGAAAATCACTGATTTGAATATCAAAACCGCCTAATAGAAAAAGCGGTCATGGGAAATGATCCGAAAAAGGCTCTTCCTTTCCATCGCGCGCTACCTGTGGGCAAGGCATTTCACCTCCGACAGCTTCAGCAGAGCTAAGCAGTCCCCAATACAAGACTGCAGCTGTACGGTTAGTTCCCTGGTGTGATTATATACAGCCCTCCTGCTCCCTGCAACTCGTTCTGCCGCTTGGATCACAATGTGTTCGAACTTCTGCGCTGCTTTAAAAGGAGCAGGCATCATTTTGACCATATAAGGTACGAACAAACTGAGTCAAACCTTAACTTACTGTTGTAATTATCACATTGTAATTTACCTTTCGGTCTTTTTATATTCTTTCATAAAATGTTTTCACATTCGTGTGCTTCTGCCTTGCATTCCTTCCTCCATTGTTATCCGTTTTGTGCATTAGATGGTGAAAAATATCAATCAATGAACAGTAAAAACTGCAGTCTTATCATTACCCGCCTAATAAAAGCCAAGCTGACTGCTGCTTTGACTGGATTATTTGCTCATAATTGTCAGCACAGACAACTCTCAAGTGCCTTAAACCGGATGTTAAAGGAAGAGCGAGGGCGTTTTCAAGAGCTTCCGTTTCTCTCCCAGGCAAAACTGACAAACATCCCCATTCTCAATCTCCTTCCACTGAGTATGGAGATGTCTGTGAAGAGAGAAAACAAAGAGAAGGCTTCTTCGTTGATGCGGCGGTAATAACATAGATAAACACGGCCTGGATGAGGGTGATGACGCTCCCACTCCTTTTCCTGGCAAGTGGGTGGGAATATCAGCTGCATCATTGATTAATATGTCTGTTGGCAATGTTGTGGAGAGGGCGACACAGATTATTGCTAAAACAGTGAGGAGAAAGAAGAAGAAGAAGGGAGAGAGAGAGAGAGAGAGAGAGAGAGAGACATTGAATAAAATGCACTGTATAGATGAATCTGCCGGCTGATTAATGTGTTGTGCTCTCTAGCATCGCCACCATTACTGTGAAAGCTCAGTCCATCTGAGAGCAGTGTGACTGACAGTAATGGTTGGATTCATCACCTTCGACAATCAACCCCTCTGACGGAGGAAGGTAGCCTGAGTGAATGTGAATCTTATTCGGTCTTAAAACACATGCTTGCAATTCGGAAACTGTCATCACCAGCATTGGTCAAACACTTAAAATGACGTGTGTGTGTGTGTGTGTTTTTTCACTGGCATGGGAAGAAATGATTGTCCTCTCTCAGAAGCAAAGGCTGAGGGAAGTATAATTTATTTTCTTTGTGGCTAGGAAACCAATGTGGGTTTCAGAGGGGTTTCGTGGGGATGAAGTCCAATGAAATGAAGATTTCATGAAGCCCAATACATTTTTAATGGAGCAGAGACTTTTTAAAGTTGAAGTTTTCTTTTAGAGCAGCCGATACTGGCAAAGTAAGCCAGGTATAAGGTCTCTTATGTTGATCAGCAAAATTAAAACAAATGTGTCTAAAGACTGGGCTACAGTTCTCTTGCAGTAGATGTCTGGCTTGTTTTATTGGTTATTAATTATTATATATTATATTGGCTATTATTTTAGCAGGATGTTGTACGTAATTGGATTCATCTTTAGAGAGAACCGCACGCTGTGACTCAATGTATAGTAGCTTTGGGCAAACAAATCCCAGAACCTCATGGATGTATACATCAACAGAAATGGAAGGATTAAGAGATAACTACATTGCAAAAAGGCAGAGCTTTAATTAAAAAATGTTATCTGCAGTGTTACACAGGACTTAACATACACATGAGATGTGTGTTCCAGCGGCTGGGCTCACCGTTCTCTTGGTTGGCGCACTTGGGGCTGTCGATGACATCTTTTACTGAGACTGAAGAGCTTGAAGATGACTCTCTGGGCTCGACTGGCAAGGACCCGCATGCTGTTCCCCAACTGCTCATATCGCCACTGGAACAAGTTGTCCATCGACCACAAGTGTTGGATGCCTGACACGTTCAGGAAATAGTTGTGGGGGAGCCTCGCATAGAACGCCTTGAATTCATCTGTGACCACAGACAAGACACGGGGATATCTTAACATCAAAACAGCGTTGCCAGGTTTATTTCCATTGTTAGCATCTACTATCGTCCGGAGGCACAGGTGGGTCGACGGATATTTGAATAGGGTTGCCAAATAAATTTGCTGAATTTCCTCCATTGTCTTTTATTCAACATTTATATCTTCAATAGACCTTTGAGCCACATTAGGGAGCCTGAATGTTTGTATTTTTCCGATAATTGCAGCGTTGAATCTAATATGTCTCGCGTACATTCTGGTTTTCCAACTGATGAGAGTAAATGAAAAGAGTGAGACAGCCTGGTCATTTATTTGGTCTGAATTATAAAGATTTTGTCTGTGCTGGGTTTACAACACGTTTTGGAACTCATTTTAAGTTCATGTTTGGCTTCAATTATTGTCATCATATAACATATTTACAAGCCAATGATATAACACCTCATAAATACAATGTGGTCACGTGATTTTTCCTGATTTTACAACTTGACAAGGATCACCTCAGCGCTCCATTAAACTGACCAGTGCTCATTGGACTGCTATAAAACACAGGATGCAGCAGTTGTTTCCTCCTGTTTGAGTTGTGAGTTTTGATCGTGTTCGGTCGAGCAAAAAGGAAACCTCCAGACTGACACTAAAGATAGTAAAAGACACGATAGGGCCACTTTGAAGCAGAGAGCAAGATGTTTTATAGGATCTTTGGTTTTATGATACAGAGTGAGATTTGCAAATGTATCAAAATGAATTCAACCATAACACATTAGTTTAAAATGCTAAATATACCCTCCCTGATACAGTATTACTACTGCAACAATCTGACCTAATACTGTTCGTAAACGTATCCCTACCATGAACATCCTTTATCAACTTTTCTCCTTTTGACATTGCACCATTATGTTTTGTATGTGTTATATTTGAGTTTAAAAACATTCAAATATGTTGATTGATGTGGTTTTGTCACATTCATCATTTTCACCTCATCGTCTTCTCTTAAATAAGTGAATTAGCGTGGAAGCCACATTGTAACAATGAGCTCAGCCCTGCCTAAAACAATAGAAAACTGTTTGGACTTCTGATTCCGTCCTGTTTTGGCACCATTTGGTTGAAGGTTAAAAATAGCATTGGTATTAGGGAGGAGTCCCTTTTTGATCTCATGGTTAGACCGTTTCCTGACATCTTCCCCGACTGATAAAGCAGTCGCTGAAGGACACATTTATGATTCTGGGCACGCCCATGCCCTCACTTCACACCCAGCTATAAAAACATAAACTTTAAAAGTAATTGCACTGAGGGATATTTCAGCCAAATCTGAGGAGTGGAGAAAAAATAAAAAAAGACAGCCATTTTGATTTCACCTGAGTAATAATGACCAAGACAGGGTGACCGAGCACAGCAATAATAACCAAACATTATGCTAAGAGCGTCCGCCGAAACTCTGTTTCCCCGGGGATATGAAAAGCTGGTCTGGCAATGAATGGCTGTTATAGCTGATTAATCTGCTCCAGGCATTGTAAAACTACCAAACGCTGTTGATTTTGAAAAAAATCCGGTCCTGTTGCACTGTTAATTTCCTTCCTGCAGATAGTGTTCTAGGACAGGATTCATAACCAGCTATTATAGACCGCCATGAATCATAGAATAGGGAGGAACATGTATATATGAACCTCACTCCGATTTAATGGTGCATATAAAGCAGTGGAATTCATCCTCCCTCCCTCTAATGATTTATATTCTAAAAGTTTGATTTCTCTGCATTTAGTATGAGGCATGCAACGGGAAAAAGTGCAAAAATCCATAGCTTTCTTTCTAGACGGCTTTCGTACCGGATTGCTCAAACTCTTTATAGAGCATCGCCCATGTCTCTGTGATCCTCTCCAGGCTCTCCTCCATGGCTTGGATGTCCATATAGGGGCAGTTGCACTCTGGGAACTTGGGGTTACAATGGCACCAGCAGTCGTTTTCCTTGCAGACAAATTCCCCCTCTCCATTACAGGCGATGTAGCTCAGAGCAGCCTGCACAAAGCTTTCTCGCAAGTAGTCTGGAAGGATCACCTGCAAGCCTGTAAAACCAAGACAGTGAAGGTGGAATCACTGCAGTCATGTATTAGGGCTGAGCTTATAATTTACTGAATACAATATATAAACCTGAAGATCATCCCATATGTGCATATATTTTTTAGTTTGGCTTTTAAAAACATCATGAAAATGTGGTAAAAATCAGGCAAACCTTGCAGCTGGACTTTATTTTCGGGGCTCTGAACCAGCACAGAGCTAACGGAGTCAAGGTTGTCATAGTTACTACATCCAAGAGGACCTGTGCGGGTCTCTGTCACCTGGGCAACAACAAATAAAAAGATGATTCATATAATCTTGTTAGAGGATGCCAGTTATGTTACACAAGGCACATTTTAGACGCCCTCAAAACTGTTTAAAAAGTGCTTTCTACACAACGGGTTGAACTTGTGAATGTGACAGAGAGGGAAAACTGGGGTAAGCTCATTCAGATTCCTCTAAGTTGGCGTAGGAGTCGTTCCCTGAAGTCATTCATCTGCAAGAATGCGGCACGTTCCCTTTTTCGTCTGGTCACTGATTGAAGACAGTTCGATTGACCTTTGCCACCGAAGCAGCTCCAGAAAAGTGTTCCTCTTTCACTTCATCTGCTGCATCACTTCAGAAGAGATCTTATTTCAACGCTCTCCTTTTTTCTTGCTGCGACACGTAGCGGCGAGCAGCTAACCGATTCTCATTTTTCTCTCTTTGCGGTTCTGGGACACCATATTTCGTTCAGCGATTTGTCCCGATCAGGCTTGTCAGAGGACAGTTGGTGTAAAGTGACAGATGGATGAGGCGAGACAATGAGGGTCAGTCGATCAGTAACACAATCAGAGGGCGGAAGGGCTTGGGCTCTCATATGAGGCCGGTGAAAACTCAGTACGGGGGCTTTTTAATACGAAGCCTAATCCAGAGGAAAGGGGTTTGTGAGAGGAAGAATAAATATCCTCTGTGAATGAGAAAAGGAAAATAATTTGAATGCAATTCCTTGACAATGATATTCGTATCACATTATAAATCCCTTGTTTTCCTCATAAGGGATTTTAATGCCGATATGAATGTGAGGAAATGAGAGACACAGCCCTGGGTTTCAGACCACATAAATAGTGAATCTTTTTAAGGAATTATTTGATATGCTATATGATATGCCATACGGCAAAACATTGACTGATGAGCAGAGCATTCAATTTCCGCTTTTGCATAGCAGCTGCTATTCACTGTAGATACATTCTGGTATATTAAAAATACTTAACAGGACATTATTGGCCACCTGTATCTTGGCACATGGCCGCGTAAAGGAATGAAGCAAAAGAGTGAGCTTGGTGGAAGATTTCTGCCTTTTCTTTGGTATATTTTCATTATTGTTTCATTATGTGGGCTTCGAGTCCAGGTACTGCAGTGTTAAAAGTATGTCACTGACTCGTTCAAACAGCAGAGTGGGAGCAAGAGAAGCAGAAGCAGAAGAAGGCTTTGATCACTGCAACATACAGCAGATGAGAAATTCTAAAGACGGGAATATTCTGAATTACCGCACACCTTTCGCACATACTGGAAAGCAACAACAACAACAACTTTCAGAGGGAGTTGAGATGGGCTCCAACTTTAAGGAGTGCATTAATTAAATGGTTTGGTGCCACTAGCGGGCAGTCGACATGATGACAGCTCATGTTATATTACAAGCCTACTTATTTTAAGCTGGACCATAATGTTTTTCAAACCCTAACACAATCTGTTGCCCCAACATAACCGCCACCTTGCTATTCAATTTACTGCGACTGTTTCACAATGTCAACCACGTGCGAACCTTCAGCATCAAGATACAACGCAAAGGGCTTCTGCCCTGGTGGCAAAATATGAGGAGGAGGGATGAGATCACATTGAAAATAATTACAGTGAACAGATTAACAGATTTGCAAAGTGGGAGGAGTTATTTAAGCTATCTGAGTGGGCATGAAACTCTTCAAGTGAATCATGAGGACAACACTTAATACACATCTTGAATAACTTGTGTCGATACAAACAAACATAGAAGTTGGCCAAAACTCCCAGAGTGCATTTTGGTAAGAAACATCCAATCACAGTTGCTTGAAACTCATGTTTTAAGTGGCATGTTATGTGGGCCGCTGGCAATAATCTGCATATGAAATACATTTTCTTTCAGACTCTGGGTACTATAGTAACTATAGTTTTGATTCCAACCAACAGTGAAGACATAACTACAGCTCTTACCTGTTGTATTATCTGGGAGACTACAATGTGCCTATCTTAGAAAATAGTGATACCATTACAATAACATTTTAAAAACTTGAAGCCACTTTAACTCCTACATTGATATGTGCACATCCAGCAGTTATATAGCAACAATATCTATTTGTGTCCACTTGATGAATGTAAGTCCAATATCTCATCTCCTTTTAGCTCTTTTGATCTCTACCAGTTCCTGAGACAATGTTCCAGAACATCAGATCAGTCTGTTCAATTTGAGTTAAGAGTGTATGTGGTGATATAGGCAGAGCCTCTATTTAAATTCAGTCAATGAAGAGATATTAATAATTGTAAGAAATTTGAGCATAGAACTGTGTGTTTAGTAGCTATAATAAGTGTTCAATGATTCATATTTAAGAATTCATAATTAGTCATAATCATAAGGGTTTTGGAAATGCATAATTAAGATAAGCATAAAGTGTTTTAGGATTAGTAGCTAGATGGAGAATTTGAGACATGAAGCTTTTGCCAAAAGTTGCAAAGTCTTATCTATTATATGGAATGTTTATCATAGAGGGATTAAACCATAACTGACAGTCATTGAATGTGTTAGTAAACTCAGGGACAGAAAGGCAGACAGGCGAATACACTCCTGGAAGTTAGCCAATAGGAATTGGGATAAACGGAAGAGGAGGTGTTTCGAACGGATGTGGGTGGTTTCATTTCAAGTCTTTTTCTCTCTCGCGTGATGGCTCTCAGAGGACGGACGGGTTTTATACCTGAGGAGCTGAGTTGAGTTTTTTGCAAACAGGGTTTTATTGATTTAATATTTCATGGAAATAGTGTACTTCACTGTAAATACTGTACTTGCATCAGTGGGATTAAATTTCTTTTAATTGTAAACCAGTCTTGGTAGATTTACTGTTGCAGCGTGTCGACTGTACAAAGCAGCCGGACACGTGCTCTGGCCTCCTCGCTGTGGAACAGACTCAAACGTCCACATAATATATGTAAACTATATATGGACTGAGCACATACAGTGCATCTTTAAACAAGAGCCTAAGTCAGAGCGGGGAAAATATCACGAAGTTAACAAGTTTCATCCAGTGTTGGCCATTAACTCATCTTTTATCAGACTTACATGTCCTTAAAGGATGGTTCAGTGGTGAAATTAGACTGCGGCCTACATTACATTTTACATGTATTTGTTCAGCTTTCATCTGATGGGGACAAAATACAGAGCCCAGCAACTGAAGATGAAACATAGAGTTGAAGATTCATATAAATATGTGTGGATTAAAGACAGAGGCTTGATTGCGCAAGCTTGCTGATCCAGTAATAAGGTTTGATTTGCACTTAAAAAAGGTGTTACAGTTACATACAGCAGATTCTAAATTTGAGACATATTTAATATATAAACATAATTCAGTGGTTTTATTTCATCTTCTTCAACACATGTACTAGGTTTAACCACGTCCGCTGCAGCGCTGTTAAAACATGTTCAGAGTATATGCAGCATATTTAAAAAACTCACTTTCAAACCCCATTCTGCAGCTCCTCCAGGATCCTACTCACTCAGACATATTGACATATAATCTCCGATATTATCGGAATTATGTTCCATCAGTGACAGCCAACATCAACTGCCACAGCTATAATATATATATGAAAAATTCCACTCGCAAAAACAGACAGGCGGTTTTATTTTGAGCTGAGGGTGACTTGATGCTGCGGAATATTTCAATGTGATGGCAAAACACCTGCTGTTAAGAGAAGTGACTGACAACCCAAAAAAGCAGTAACTTCCAATTACAAAACTGATATCCAACCAGGATTTATATTTTAATACATAGTAAACCTCCACTACGTAATGCGCTTCGAAAGATATGTTTCGAAGCTTTGATACAGACTTGAATCAATGTGCGTTGACCGCTGACTGAGCAGGTGAGCCTGATGAGCGTGATGAACAGATTGCGGGCGGGGGACAGGTGAGTGTGATGAGCAGAGCCGAGCGAGGAAAAGGAAGGCCACGCCCACACCAGAAAAAACAAAGTTGGCGATAATCACAACCCACATTGTCATTTGAGTCAACATTTAACGCAGCTTTGAGTCTTGAATTTATTTAGTTTATGAGTATGGAGTATGTTTTATCCCTCACTGACGTGTATTACTCTGCCAGTAAAACTAAAGTTTGGTTTTATTGTGATCTACTCTGTGATAGCCCAGACGATAATTGATCGAGTCAGTCGGGAGACACCAACATGTATTTCTCTACCATAATGAGAACACAATACAAAGCTGTGTGCAGACAGATCGGCAAACATGGCCGGGGTCAGGTGGGGATATCGCAATCGAGTCTATGAAATTCTCAAATCGGAGCAAAAGTGATCCCTGACGCTCTCGAACAACTGGAGTCATTACTCATTGTACAAACAAGCCGCCCTGAACACAGTTTGCTCCAGGCCGAGACTTCTTTGAGAGAGCCCAAATTACCGCAGCCAATCCCCAGCACACCGCATGAGTAACAGGCTTTTCATCCAAAATGAGCTTCAATTTCCCCTTTGCATGGAGACAGCAGGGGGGGGGGGGGGGGGGGGTCTTTGCCTTGCCAGCCCTCTCTCATTCATTCCTCAACTTGTTTGATTTTGAATTCATGCAGAGGAGTGCTTACGTAGTAGTATCTGTTCCAGTGCTGTGTGGGTCAACGCCCTGTGGAAATGATGCACAAGTGTGGAGGAATATATCGCTCCTTTGACTCACTCTCTACCAGTGATGGAGGTGAATCATACCTCTTTCTACTTCCTACCCGTCAGTCACGCCAGATGACTACCTTTGGAGCATGAAAGCACACTCTTATTCTCTTCCTCTCTGTAGCTACAGAAAAGAAAAACCTGATTCCCATGAAATGAAACGGACAAAAGTATCTGCCTCTGCACCTCTGATGCACCCACCTTAGCAGCAAAAGAAATACCTAACTCTCCCTGAACACAATGTGGTGAGTGGACAGAGCTTTGATATAAGTACATGGAGTCTGATTAATGCTCTGCTACAGCAGAGGAAGCTACACTTCACAAGGAGACCACTGCTGTGTTCCGAGGGATGAAAGAGCGGCAGAAAGGAGAGTCATCCTACGCTCCGTGGCCCTATTAACCCCGTACTGCCTGAAGGTGACAACTGGAGGCAGAAACCTGTCACGAGCTGTTTCTCACAAGATTCATTTATCTTCCCCTCACCATATGCACTCATCACCCAGCTTCCTCCAGACTCGATGTGCTCGGGGTAGCTGAAGATCATATCTCATCACAAGCAGGGTGATAAAAACCATCATCTCCCCATTTTAATTGTATCAAGACATGGGAATCGTGATGATGCGTTCTACTTTACAAATCACACCTGAAAGCAAACACATTTAATATTAAAATTGAAGTAAAAATTTGAATCTGTGAGTTTTTCAACGTACCTATGCAATGTATCCTAATGCAACAGTTTGTATGATAGATTATGAAAAGTCACTCCTGATAGTAGAACACGTGTGACGTTAAGCTTACTTTCACAATTAACATCTGTCATCACAGAAAACAACAAGTTAGGTTTAGGCAACCAAACCACTTTGTTCGGTTGAGGAAAAGATTGTGAACGACTGAATTAGTTTTAGGAGCCGATCGTCGTCTGGGTTCGAGGCCACTTCTGAAGTACGCAATTACGTGACGAATAAATCAAGGTATACTCCTCCTCTACCACGGAGAACGAACAGCATGTCTCCTGGGTAAAAGATCCCTTTTTATTTTACCGACCCACTGCCTCTTAGTGTGGGCTTTTGCGGTCTGTATCATGATTACGTGGATAACAGACGATTTGATGTTTCGAGATATCTACGAATTACAGCGCATTACTCTCCGTAGGTACAAACACTGGATGAGAACAGCCTGACCTTTGTATTTTAAGACTCTTTATTTATTTAGTACATTATTCTTTGATGATGTGTATATTTTTGAGTCTTCTTTCATTCATTGGTGGTCTTTCTTGTTATTTGATTGCTATATTCTGAGCTCTTACAATTAATATCTGCAGCAATTTTGTTATCAGAGTCAAAAACAAAAAAGGCTCTATCCTTCTTCGGTATTGTCATTTTCTGCATATAATTCCCAGTGGAATGCGGGGAAAAACTAAATTTGGTACATGGTCGTTCCCCCCTACTCTGCTATTTATGAATTGAGCAATGTTTCTGATATAATTGTGGTTCGGGGAAAAAATATCACATCATATAACTGGTGATTGTGATTTGCTTTCCTCCAAAGATGAGTTTCATTCGAAGCTTCTCTGGGCATATTCCCATGTTAGTAACTCCAGTTGGCAGTGAGAGGTAAATCTCAAATCCTTAAACCCAGAAATCATGTACCGTGTTTTTTATGCAGGCTCATGTTGACAATCATAGCCGGTCTGCGGCTTTAGAACAATGGATGAAAAGGAGACAGGAACACAAGGTCTTATGTTTGCGATACATGGCTTGTTCTCTGCTTTATTACGTACCAATGTTGCCTAAATTCAGCTTTTTAAAGTCTATTTGAAGGGTACTAAGTGTTTTGGCCACATGTTTTAATGATGATCTTACTTTGGCCTGGTAATAACAACATTCCATCATTTGCAAAAATTTTGAAATATTGTTTCGTACATACTGTGTATGAGAGAAAATGCGGTTGGAAGAAAGTCGTCAGAAAGTTTTCAAAGAAGTAGGTAAGACAGTAATCTTCCAAGACTACCCGCCTTCTAGCTTTTTACCTTCTCAGCTTATTGTCATATGTAATGATATTGACTTGGGTTTGGGCTGACGGAAGATTAAAAACGATTGAATCTTTGATAATTAAGGCGTTAGCCTGTGGATGTGCCCGAAGAACTCAACAATAGAGATACGAAGGCGTTACCTTGATGGCAGTGGAGGCGATCTGGATGTGGTGCAGCTTGCGCAAAGTGCTCTCCCTGTCGATGAAGTAGGAGGCAGCCAGCTGGTGCAGAGCTTCCAGAGTCACAGTGGAGGAGTTACTCGAGTAATCGCTCACCTCTGCCTTCTTACTCAGTTTCCTCTTGTCCACAAATATCGTTAAGGCCTCTTCTCCTGCAAAGAAACATAACATTTCACGAAGAAAATGTAATTTTATCTCTTTTTACTTTGGGGGACAGAGTTGAACTTCTCTGTTAGAAAATCAAAGAGTAAATAGCATAAGTGTTGAAGTGGTTTTTGGTGTTTGCCTTGTAGTTGGTGCTAAGAGCTCATGGTTCAGGTTTTTATGTGCACCTGCCGCAAATCACTTGTCAATCAAAAAGCGTGCCAACTATATTGGGCTTTTTCACTTGGACTGCGTTTGGCAACTCTTTTCATTACAGCTCATGATGACTTTTGTTTGGAGTTCATGCCAATTACTTTTACAGTCATTTTAAAACCTGCCACATACTCTGCTCCAGGAGACACACACACACACACACACACTATATTCCATGTGGTTAAGAGAAAAGGAGCAACAAGGGGCCTCTGAAGTACAAAGACACTTGACCAGGATTATTATATGCCACCCTGTATAGCAACGGATCATAGCAATTGGCTCTCTCTAAGTCTAGGGGCCATGGAGCAGGGCACTCTTTCCTTGAAAGTCCCCAAAGACACTGCACATCATAATGCAGTGTTAATGTCTCAGGGCCCTTCTTCTGCCCACTGCTTTTCTTGCTCAGATGCTGAAGGGCACCCTCTTGGTATCACAATCTATTTATTAATTTCAATAGGTCCATATGTTTCTGAACACAGAGGCAATCCATTCAGAACCACAGAGGCATATCTCTGGCAACAATCCAAGGCAAACTCCTCATTCTCCTCTCTTCATACCACTAAGTGCTGGCTGGGAGCCAGAGTTATGGGCCGCATCAGCTCAGGCAGCTGGTAAGCGTTGCATTGAATGCAGCCACTCACAACAGTGACCTTTTCTAAGCAAGGAATCAGGTCTAACATAATTGACAAGTGTTGCTCTGTAAAAGCAAATTGGTTTCGAAAGACTTGCTTGGACTTCTCTGGCATCTTGAATTCTATTCTTGTTCTTCACTCAGAGGACCATTAAAGCTTGTCATCAAACTGCAGAAAACCACAAGTGGGGTGACTGTGACTGGCAGTGGCGTGTTTTATAGTACACAGGCTTTTACATGTATTCGTACAGTCCATCTCTGAAGAGCCATTTCTGTGCTGCCAGTGGCATACTATTTTGCTGTGATGTGTTACTCAGTTACTTACTTTGACTGAGCTATTGTGAAATGTCCATCTGTTTACCATATGCATCGCCTGAGGGAGCAAACTCTAAAAGCTTTTATCAACACAAATACTTTACTAAAGCCTACATCATCTGAGAGAGAAGTAATACGTTTGTTCTATACCATAATGGAGAAAAGTTATTCCTAAAAACACATTTCCCCATACTGGGTGGCTGCAATAGTCGCCCTAATTAGCTCAATACTGGAACACAACAACAATACTTTTACTTAATTGCTGTGTCTTCTACAAGAGCTATCACAGACTTTATCCAGACCCTATAACTTAAGATTCAATTTTTTTGGCGTACTTCCTGGAAGGTGATGACAGGCTGATCAAATCTGCCATTAATGGTAACCATGTTATCCAGCTAAATTGAAGGCTGCTCACTAACAATGAGAATGATCCAAGTCTGGGTGGAATCAGGGACCCATTGTTTCAATTATTGCTATGATTTTTAGAATGTGTCTCATTTGTTATTGGAAATTGCATTCAAGTTGAGCTAGAAGGCCATGCTTGAAATAAAAAAACAAACCAAACACTGAAACAACTGTTTTCTGTTTACCTCCCAGTGTCGCTGACAACAGAAAGTGGGTCCCATACTTCCGGATCAGATTGTCAGTTATCATCTGGGTGGTGGGCCTGCGGCCCAACATCCGGATGTTCCTGATGAAATCAGGAGTCAGAGGTAACGAAGACTCTAAGAAATCTCTCCTTTCCACTGCCAAGTTGTTCACCTTCCATCTCCCAAACTCCCTGGAAAAAAAGCAAAACAACAGTAGTGGAGTTCGGTTAAGAGCGAAGGAATATTTGCTGCTTTCTCTTACTTTCATCATAAAATGTATATCTTTGGGTTTGGACTGTTGGTTGAACGAAACAAGCTATTTAAAATCATAGTTGGACATTGTACAAACTAAAGAATTATCAAAACAAATAATCAAGAGATTCATTCATAATGAAAACAGTCATTATGGCATCCGTAGTGCCACGGTAAAGAAGGTGAGCCTGCAGAGAACAATACCTTCTCTGCTTCTTATATAGCGACATCATATAGGGACATCATTTGCCTAAAGCTGAGTGCGTAACCAGAATGAATTGCCAGAGAAGAGCGAAAGAGAAAAGGAGATAGAGAGGAGCAAATTTAATTCATTCTGTCGCTCAGTGCTTTTGCAATGTAAGGAATCCCTCGACCATGCCGACACAGCCTGAACTAAAGTGAATTGATGGAGGAAGAAAGAGAGAAATCTAGTGAGAGAACAGGGAAAAAATGAAAACATCCAGATTAAACCTGGTATCATTTGAAACTATGATTGTCACCTGGGACGGATATGTGCTCCTACACAGCTGACAGATGTTTTCCTTAATAGCCCATGGTGGCAAAGATATACATTGAAATGAATGAAGCACGAGGTGGTACAAGAGATAGCCCCATTCGCTCAAATAAAACATGTCTTCTGTACTGAGAGAGAGACAAAGTGGGAGCAAAACTGTCATAAAAATGAAGACAGTGTGAACTGAAGACTGTGAGCCTTTGTTGTCTTTTCAAGTTCTTCTCTTTCCCTCGGACAACTATGTCCGACCTCAACCATAAATTTAGCTTATAATACTTATACATCTGGACATATCCATATTTGATTGCATAGCATGTTTGAGAGCCTTACGATGATGATGCAACACATTCTCATGACAAATATCGACGGCCTATCGGTGGCTCTGTGCTTCAAACTATGACTCTCATAGGCACACCTCTAGCATCACTTTTTGGCGCGTCAGCTTCTGCTCATTACATGCAAACAGTTTATTTTCAAAATAAAGCTCTGACGTAGATTGATTTAGTTATTAGTTTTACTTACGCAACAAAACTGCTTGGTTAGGTAAGTATTTGGTTACGCTTGGTTAGAACAAAAAATCGTGGTTTAGGTTAGAATAAGTACGTTTGTTATGTAACTGCATGCCGTTGGTAAAGTACGTAAGCCAGTAACAAAACTGATATTCTTATAACTTCATATTTCCTACTTCGTTTGTGCAAACCCAACCATTTAGTACGATTTCATCATGTTTTAGTTTTTGCTGATTTCTACGTTTTACTTATTTATTATAGCTTTACTGTCTGTCTATTATATGTGTTTTGTTTATATTTGACTGATTCTCTTGACTAATAAGGGATTATCTTTTCTTATCTTACCTTATAACTCAACATTGACTTGGTTTCATAAGGAACAGGGACAGCTGGGTCCTGTGTCAGTTTGACCCATCCAACCAACCACCCTACGTGGACTTTCTCGCTCGTTATACTACGTAAGTTGTTGTGGCGGTTAATAATAGGAGTTAGTTGAAAGCCTGCTGCATCTCATAAAGACTCTGAAGGGTGCCTTGGTGCCTCAGACGGCCACTGACCATTTGTCGACATTTGACGAGTTGTGTGTAAAAGCGGGTTGGATAAAACGAGGCAAGTCCCGGAAGCAGGGAGGGAGCGAATTAGAATAAAGCTTTGTAGCCTGGTAAGGCAGGACTTTCTGCCTGACTATCTCCCTCTTACAGCTTTTAAGCTCCTGTGACTTTCCACTTCCATGTACAAACCTAAGGTATACATTGTAAGAAGGATACAAAAAAAAAGTAGATATAGAAAAGGCAGCATGGTAAGCTGAACTGGTGCAAAACTCAATGAACCAAAGTATACGGATGTTCCCTCAATAAAGACCAACCTGGAACCCTGCACGCATTCTCTCCAGTATTTTTTTGTAGAACATTTGCCGAAGGGCGAGCTCTTTGAACTGATGCTGCATGTGGCAGTGCCTTGATTCATATACAACGTTATTGTACTTCCAAAAATGACATGCAAAGTGTCCTTTTGGGTACTGCTTGACTTGCAGTTCCACACACAACAGAGGGAGCATCCTAATGAAATGAAAGTTAGACTGCCATGTATTTTGTTTGTTTGACATTTTAGGCTTAGAATGGTGTTTTGTACTTTGTTCTACCCAGGGTAGGGGTATCCAAACTTTTATGACCCAAGAGATGTTTTGTTAAACATTTTTTCTTTCTTTCTAGAAAGTAATATGTACATCAAAAAATCTTTTTTGAGCAAAGGAAGTGATCGCTCATACACACCCTAATCAAAAGAACAGCAGGGTTGATCCACTGAAATGTAAATGAAGTTAATTTCTGTGTGGGGTGTTAACGTTCATTTATGAATCAGTTGGTAAATTAACGAAACAAGTAAGAAAACCACCAACAGAGAAATAACCAATTAAATATGTACTTGCAAAATCAAAAACACTGTTTGAAGACCATAACCATCTTTGATGTTTCAAAAAAGTACAACTCTGACATTAAGCCATAGACCAGATTAATGCAACACTGTATTCATTTTTGCAAGCACTTTCCCTCCATCACAAATCTGCGTAGCAATGGATGTATCAACAGGCAGTTATGAAGTCACAGATATCACAGCTGTAATTATAACAGATGAGGCTTCAGGAGTGCGGTGCCAACTTCTACTATCCGACTGGCACTGCTCCAAAATTAGTCGCATAATCATGCTTGTATAAGAAGGAAATCAAAGTTCCTCAAAGAGCCGTCTGCCTTTTTAGAGAGCACTTAGTTTTGTTTTGAAGTGCTTCATCCTGATTTAAAAAAAAATAACGTACCTCCTTCAACCACAAAGGAACCACGCAGACATGGCCATGATGAATTGTCTTGACCGAGGGATTGTTTTTGTCAGATTACATTGCGAGAGAAGAAAATAAACAGTCCGTGAATTTATGCAGCAGCATTATCAGTCAAATGTTGCACTTCTCTCTCTTCAAAAATAAAAGCTTGACTGCTCGTAATCAGAACGGGTTGAACAACCTTGGCTGCCGATGATGGATGTAGGGAGTGTGGCCTTTTTGAAAGGGTATACATCACATTAAACCAGGAGTAACGAGGAAAGCGCAAACACCCAGATGTTTGAATGATACACAGTGTAAATCCCTGAGAATTCAAACTGCTGCCCACAGAGGTTTTTTTTTGCAGAAGACATCAATTTGAATGTCTGTTATATAATCACCAAACAAGACACTGATTCACACAATATTAAGCAGAAAGTGTAGGCAGAGTGTGGGAAGTAAACATAATGATGTTAAATGGATGTGTGGTAACCGCTGACCTTTCTGCTGACACTGCAGTGTTCAGACAAAGCCTTTGACGAATCTCTTGCTCAGATACATTCAGTGTAGCTGTTAATCTTCACCTTATTTCATGCCATACAAATAAATGACCTCTTCAAATGGGACGCAGTGTCTCTTGAGTTGTGCTTTGCAGCTTGGAAGCACTAGTTCAAAGCCGCAGCTCGGTCTGTGGAAAAGCGGGAGCGCAGGAGAGAGATGGGGGAGGGGGAGGGGGTATAGAAAGAGTATTCGCAAATCCCCGCTGTCGTTCGTTTCCCCAGTTATCGTTGACTGCGATAAGCTAGCCTCGTCTTATCTTAAACCCCCGCTGGGCCGAATGCTTCGTCCTGCAGGGAGAGGAGGAAATGAAATGGGTTTCACCACAGAGTCAACTTTAGGGGCTGCAATCCCCCTTACAAGCAGCTAAGTCATTACTGTTATCAATTCTGTTGCTCCTTTTCGCAAAGATGCATCAGTTCTGGACGCTATCAAAGCCGAGCTGTTTGAGTTGTTGAACTTTCTCCAAATTCAAAGGGGCCGGTTCATCTTGTCTGCATCTACAATGGTGGACAGTAAGTAAAGTACAAGTACAAAATTGAACTTTTCAGTTGTTTTTTTTTAAACTTCCACTCCACTACACGAGAGGGAAATAGTCTACTTTTTGCATCACCGTATTATTTTCACAGCAAGTTACGAACATATTATGAGCTTATAAGATAGGCTACAATTTAAAAATGGTAGCGGGGGCATGCATTCACTCTCGGGGAAAACGTTTGGCTGTAAAAGCCCAAATACGGTGGCCTCTGGCATGTTCTAAAGCAGCTATTCCATCATGTACACGTATTTTAATGAGTTTGCCTACCCATTTGTAAACTTATAGATACTTATTGTAAAGGAGAATTAAGCTTATTGTGTGTTTTAGCCCACACAGTCTGTAAATAGCTATAAATATTTAAAACCACACTTATTGCTGACTGATCAAAAAAAGACTGATAAAAGTCTGTGTGGCATATATAGAAAATCCGTGGCTTTTCAATGCTTACGGCACGGTCCTCAAGTTGCTGTCACCAGTGTTTTCCAAATAAATCCTGAGTTTGATGAGGATGTCTCAATCATTTTTTACTAACATTTGTCAAACACTGAAGACAACTCTCCATCTCGGCAGAACACAAGCTCTCAGCTGAGCGTGCACACACACACACACACACACACATATATTCATAAAGAGCATGTGGCGATTAGAATGATACAGATGGAAAGGCACGTTTCCCTAACCGAGTGTCTGTTAAATAAAAGACAAAACAACAATGTGCCAATTTAGGTTACCCTATCATTATTATTGTAAAGAGGCAAGTTGTGCACGTTGGCCCACCGTGAAATTGCCCGGTCTGCCAGATGGCCAATGCACCCTTGGTTGCCAACCTACAGTATTTGGATCATGACCCCTTAAAAAAAAGCAGCGGAATCATTTGTCCAGTGTCAGATGCCATTGAGTTCATAGCACACAGAATGATTTCCCCTTCTCAGACGGTTTGATTTAAATCATGCTCTATGTATACGGGATTCAGAGCATTAATATGGCAGAAAACACACACGCATGAGCTACTCTGGACGACTAACGAATGTCCGACGCTCTGCCTAGCGCCCACCCTCTGGTTTCCCATCAGGTTAAGAGTGTTGGCTCTGTCAGCTCTGTTGTTGTTTGGACTGTTCATGCTGATAGCGCTGGTAGCTGGTAGTCACTGGCACAGCTGTCACCATGGTGAGAGCTGCATGGAGGCAATGCCACATGTAGGAGAAAAATGTAGCTAAACCCGAAACAGCTACAAGGGGAAGCTTATGCATTGATGCATTAGTAACCATCTAGTAATGTTATATGTTACAGAGGCCATTTTTCTTAACATGTACGATTTTGAATGCAGAACTTGTGCTTGAATAATTTTTAGATTGGAGTATTTTTATTTTAGATTGTTGTATTGGTACTACTTTCTTTAAGGACACAAATATTTCTTTCACCACCGTGCTTCTGTTATTTGTTATATACACATTTAATAATGAATGATCACAGTGAATTTTCCTGATGTTTATAATTAAATCGTATCCCATAATAAATAATCACATGTATTAACCAATGCAATATGTTCAGAACGGGGCGAAAAACAGGTCAACACACACTGCCTTCACCCTGCTGAACATGGCTGCTCTCCCTTGGCAATGTTTCCTGTGGACAGGTGGCTGAGGCGGAAGGCCCACATTGTGTTTGCACTGGAAGCAATGGGTACGCTCCACAGTGAGTCGCCAAAACACACAGACACAAAAACACAAACCCTCTTTCATTTCCTACAGATGACTTATTTATTTTTTCAAATCCAATCAGCAAGAGAGGCGGGGAATTAAGTTAGGGCGCTAACATGGTGTGAATTCATTACTCCATCAATCCCGAGGTAGCTCAAACACTGTAACTCGAAGCACCAGTGATGGTGATCCATCTTCTCCTGTCATTAAGTCATTTATTAGGATTAAGCAGAGCTATGGACAATACACATAAGGAAGACTGGAACAGAACAGGACATTGTCACTTTTTATCACCTCTGCTCTCTTTTTTTGCACAAAGTGATGTGCCTCTCAACCAAAAATGGACAGTAAAAAATTACCTTTTACAACAAAAACAAGCTTAGGATGAATCTGTCCACCTTACTTCTATTTGATCTGAGCAATGGCCAATAACACTTTTTGATTTAACTTCCTCCGATTCTGAGAAATACAACATGCAGTATAGAAACCAGTAGTAGTAACAGGTGCTACATTTTTGTCGTCATACCTTTTGTTGGCTCCATTACTGTAGTTTATAACATAATGTGGGCCAGAAAAGCTTCGTATTTTTTTTCATTGATTTACTTTTTTTCATCTAAATCTGCAGTCACACGGCCATTCAGACCAGTTTCGTCCAAATCTAAACATCATCAATGATGTGACAGTCTGTGTGAATATTGTTATGTGTCAGAGTAAGCAAAAATCAGCTAATATAAACAGTCGTTTTTTGATTTTTGGCATTAAGTCAGCAAGTCAGCTAAAATCAGCATGCTGTGATCAGAAGGCTAAAAGGATAATGCTTAGCAGGTATGATGTTAACCACCGTTTTAGTTTAGTGTATGAGCATGCTAAGTACATCAGGCTGATGGGAAGGTTAGTTTTGCATGCATTTCGTCATAAATCAACATGACGACAGTGCTCTATACAAATTTAAGGAAATATCAAAGTGAAATCAATCGTGGAATGAAATTTCATGGCAATCCATCTAATTTACCATCCATACTGCTAATGTGTCTAAAAAGGGGAACCATTAATGAGGCTTCCCTCACCCGTCGTTTTACACTTTCACTCTCTTTATTGAATAAAACTTTAGAAAGACAGCTTAACTAGAGGGAAATTGCCTTCAGCTGCCTGCCGTATTAACAAATTAAATAACAGTAAAAGCTAAAGTAAAAGCTGAGCAATTAATGGGGCTGATTCAAGGGAAAGTGTAATGTTGTGTCTTATGAATCGTGCACAGCTCAATAGTTTTTATTCTAATGTATTAAATAGCAGATGAGGAAAAGTGTCTTAAGGATGAAAATGGACAATGTATTGCCGTTCATTCACCAGCTTATTAACCACAGGGAGCTACTGGCCAAAACCCTCTGAGAGAGGTGAGGAGACAAGGCAAAGAACATCAGTAATCATGTAGCTGTGGGATGCTGAGAAGCAGCGCTGAGGGAGTTTGCTCTAAAACACTCCCCTCAACCCCCTCCAGAGCACCTGCAGCCTCCCCCGTGGTTTAGGAAATCTGCTGTTGTTCATCGTGCTTGAAGTGGCTCTTGCATCCAACAGGAAGCAGCTTTCTCTTTGATCAAGTTAAACTCAGCGGGTGGGCGTGTCCTACATGCTACGATTTGCCGAATAAACTAATTGCAGATACTCCTTGTTTGAATTAATTACGTGTTGATGCACAGTAATGACTATTGACACAGTGACACTATCTGGACTGTAATTTACTAATTTCTAAACCCCCCCAGGGATATTTTATGCAGTCGTTTTAAGTGAGTTTTAAATATAAAGCAATTACTTGACAGCAGCTTCAGGAACTCTTACTCCCTTTACACCTCAAAAGGCCTTTTGGGTGATCGGATTGCAATCAGATAATGCATTAAGAAGAATGCACCCAAAACATCTGGTCAGGGATGTGACCACATTGCAGTTGCATTTACAATCAACGTACAACAACTAGGTGGATGGAAATACGTGATCACGCTCGACATTTCAAAACCAGCGAGGAACGAGACCATGTGACATTGCGTTGTTTGAGTTGGACATAGCGGTGAGATCCTAATCTGATTTTAATGAGGACAGGAGACTCATTAATACCAGGCATGCATTTTATCAGGTTAAATTATATCGAGATACAATCTGGATATGAGACCCAATTCAATGCAACTTCAATTTGAAGATTTCATGCTGGGGAAAAAGGTCCATATAAACTTCTAAATCCTTCAATTTAGTGTAGCTAGTTTAAGTCTATCAAATTGCTGACTTTATCCCATCGATGCATCCACTGTCTGCATAGCACCTTGTAGATTTAAGTTTCTTCAGAAATACAAAAAGATATCAGTGGTTTTGTTGAATAATTAACCAAAGTAACATTTGTTAATTTATTCTTTAAACGTTCTAAATTAGCAGAAAAACGTATTGTTCTGCTATTTTGCAAATGAAACAGCCTGAGCTGTGAGCAGTTCAACCAAATACCGATGTGTCCCGATCAGACCCAGTTTCTACCTGTGGTGAGTAGTGGCAAGAATTCATTTACCTTTTTAAAAGAGAGAGAGGTTGGGAATCGCTCCCACGTTGATTCATTTCCTACTTTTGTTTGTACACAAGGGTTATAGCTTGATTTAGAAATGTGAGAACTTCTGTTATACAGCAGATACGTTTGGGGCCCTTGGGAGAATATTGCAGTGGGCACACTTTCACCATGAGCCAGTTCCAGGTGTGAGCCCCCAATACCATCACCATATTTCACCCCACCATGACGGGCATTGCAAGAGAGCTATAATTTGCCGAAACAGAAAGATACACAGGCTTATACCCACAGCTGTATCCCTCCTGTTTTCTTTAGATTTCTTACTGAAATCGAATGGGACTCAATCCAAGTGAATTAAATTTAGAAATATTTACAAGCTATTTGCTTTTTAGGTTAGTTTTTCCTTTTAATATCATCTCAATTAATCAATGCCACATTGTGGTAATCTAGAGAGCCTCAAACACAACCTTGCAGCTGACAGAAGCCTCTCAGGGGATTCTGTGATAATGCAGAGTAATAAGTACTAAGAGCTCACTAATCACTTGGCCACATGATAAGACCATTAATCTTGCCGCCCATGCAGCTCAGCTCCAACAAATGGCCGCCTATTTGCCAGAGAAGGAAATATTAAAAAGCTCCAAAGCTGCAAACGATCACCGGAGCTATAAAGCATCCTTGCACCGATCCACAGATGTCAGGAACCTTGTTCGTCTATTTCCAGAACCTGGACAACATCCTCCTAAATGACGACGGATATGATTCATGACACAATCTCCACTAATTCGGTCGCACGCCAATGCCTCACACCGTGTTGCTGTCATGACAAATCATCATTTTTTCCCAGTGCTAATCAACATATTTCAGTTGACCGGAAGACAGCCGAATGTGATGCACAGCCAGCAGATAGCAACGTGCCCACATTAAATACATCATGATGATTCTGTCTCGACATGGTGCTAGATATCTTGTGAACATCGACTGTGAGAAACCTTTTCTGCATGACAAGCAGGCTGAATATCTGCCTGAATAACTATGAATTGGGTTTCCATGAAGCATATTGTCCACTGTGTGAACTAATATCACAAAATGCAGTCGTATTATATTCCTCCTTATATCATTTTGATGTTACAATGGAAAAGTTAGGAAGAAAAAGCAAAATGTAATACTGATAAAGACCCTCTGCAGCTGCGAACACTACTGTCACACTACAATAGGGTTGCGATAACCTCATCACATACGTTGTTAGGATAAAACACACTTGGAATGACCTTGTCCTCAACTTTAATCTGATCCTTCACCAACATATTCCAGCTGATTTACATTTGCCAGTTAATTCAACCAAGACAGATGGAGGTTCACTCCCTTCCTTGCCTCTATCAATTGACCTAACTTCAACTGATTTAACTGCAGTGCATTTCATTGCAAGCACAATAGTTTCCCGTAGAGTGCCTTAATAAAGCCGGGTAACGTAGCTGAAGTTCACCGTTCATCAATTATGAAAGACTCTCTTAATCGATATTTTTCTCTTACTTCAGATATCAAAATATGTAACATCTGACTGTCAATACGTGTTTTCTACTTACATGAAATAGTCAGCGTTAACATGCAGTTCTCTCCTCCAACAGTCAAGAATGGCGCTCTTAGGTTGATACTGTTAAACCCCCAACATACGGGCATATACACAATGATAACTATACTGGAGGTCCTCAGCATTTGGACAGCTGTGGTTGTGAACTGCGTCGTTGCTACACAAACTGCATTGAAAGGAATAGTTTGACCTTTTAGGAAATATGTCTGTATGCTAAAGATGTGTAAATGATTGTAGTTGTACTCGGGGTTGTGTTGTCTGAATATTTATATGAGATATTAAACAAACGAGAAAGAACCTCTTAATTAAAGAGCTTTAGAGGCAGATAGCCATTAGCTTTCAACCGCGCTAGGTCATGCTGGTATCCCTATTTCAAAGCTAAATGGCTAGAGGCGGTAGCTTCATAATTACTGTATAGACTCAACAGTGGCAGGGAAGGCTAGTGTATTTTCAAAAATGTTGAACCATTCCTTCAACGGACATGGCTCATACGTTTGATCATGTGATCAGTTTGCGATGTCAGCGTGCTCGCAAAATGTAGTATCTGGTCAGCTAATATTTCTGTCTTCTTCTAGCGTAGCATGCTAACTCACAAAACTAGAGTGACTGATCCAATTTTAGCACTGACTGCTGGCATCTTCATATGACCACTAAAGTTTTTGCTCATGCTTTACATCAACAATGATCTGTTTGCTCATGGTAAATAAGCCAGATCGTACTGGTGAGTACAGGCTGTGGCTCGTGACTTTGTGAGTTATACAAATCTAAATATGCAAACACATCATATAATCATGTTATGTACGTGGCCTTTATTTACACACAGCTGATCCTTTTAAAGGACAACCATTGGGGACCGTTTGATTCGGCTGCTGGGAGACTTGCCATGCGCGTTATAGGAGTAGTGACAGCAGAAGTAAACAGTGTAAAGTGCCTCTTCCTCACCTGTATATCTTGTATCTGGTGGAGAAGCCTTGCCGGTTCTTCTCCAGAAAGTCAACGTACTCCGGGGAGTGGTGGAAAGGCCCTTTATCAGACAGGAGCCAGTCCAGGGGGCCCCCAGGCTTGTCATTGGGGAGGCTGGCAGTTGCTACCGCTGCTGCTGTTACCGCAGAATGTAAACACACCCAGCAGTGAAGGCTGAGGCTGACGACGCCCCATAGAGCCATCAGAGATGGAGGGAGCGAGGAAGGGATGAGGGTGGTGATGGTGGGAGGGGGTGCGTTCAGCAGCCAAAGCCACTCGTTGTTAGCTGGCTCCTCCACTGGGATGACCGGGGGACATGCATCACCTCAACGCCCCCCGAACACCTACAGAAAACACACGGATAAGGATAAAAAATAAACACCCATGTCCAACATAAAAGCCTTACAATATTTCACACTTTAACAGCTCCTTTTGGGAGCGAAATGCTTGAATTGAATATTGTTTGAAGGGGTTTTATTATCATTATTTGAGTAATGTATCGAGGAAAAATGGCAAGCATTTACAAGCAGAAGCTTCTTAAATGTTGTTTTTCATCATCTTTGGAACCAAACACTGAACTTGAAGCTGACGAGTTAACCTTGACTCAACTTTTAAACACAATTTACACTTTTTAAAAGACGTCATCTTCTTGTTTTAGCTGTAACTGTATTTTCATGTTACCATGCCATGAAAGCTCTGGTCTACTAATTGAAAGCAAATTGGGGTTTAGTGTCTTGATCAAAGACACTTCCTAATGCGGACAGGAAAAGCCAAGGCTCAAGCCACAAAGCCCCAGACTCCTGCACGGCTTCACAGTCACACATGCGGCGAATGATGCAATATGTGTGCTCCATGTGGGCAGTGGCAAGTGGTGTCAACCACACAGATTTCTGTGTTATTGGTCAGCGTTCACAAATGTTGAACCCTGCGATTTGAAGATTGCGAATTGTGTGTGGCCATGCCCTTACGTTTTCAACTTGGGGAGAATGTCACCAATTGTGAGCACAACCGTGACTCACAATCTGACCACATTAACTGGCAATAACTAATTATGGCAACAGTGAATGTGTGGAAACAGCTGAAATATTGTAGAACATGATGTAGAACAGAATTACACCTTGGGCAATGAAAGAAATCAGACCCCATGTAATGACAAATCATCATTTATATCTGTGTTCAACTGTTTACGTGATTGCATAACCATAAATAAGATATTTATGAAGAACAGTCTCCACTGTGTGCACTGATATCAGAAATGCAGGTGTATTCAATTTACCATTTACATAATTTTGATGTTACAATAACAAAACGTTGGAAAGGAAATACAAATGTACTCCTAATAAAACCCTGAACACTACTGTCACTACAATAGTGCTCAGATAACCTCATCACACATGTTTTTAGGATAAAACGCCGTTGGAATGACCTTGTCCTCAACTTTACAATGTTCCTGCACAAACGTATAACAGATGTACATTTGCAAGTTAATTCATCCAAGACAGATGCAATTCCACTCCCTTCCTTCCTTGTCTCCATCATTTAAATCAACTTCACCTGATTTAACTGCAGTGCATTTCATTGCAAGGACTATAACTTTCACTCGAGTGCTTTAATTAGGATGGTGTGGGACATGGCCAGATTTTAGGTGGATTTGAGGTTGCTGAAATAAATGCCACCTCTCTCTAAATCTAAACGGTAGAAATATTGTACTAAAGAACATGTAAAAACATGGTAACAGCAATGCAAGAAAGCAATGGATTTGATGCTGGGAGGTTTCATGGCTTTGGACGCTGCAATGTTAATCGATGTAAACTAGAAATAGTTGGTTGACTCTAGTAACAAGTTTAAATATCCATCCTCCACTATCAACTTAATCTGATCCAAACAAGAATCAACCTTTTGATAAAACTGTAAAATGAAACACACAAGACGAATTAAAGAATGATGTCGTATATTGTATTGTTGTAAAATAAATTAAATTAACACTGGTAAATTGTGATGGGTATGTTGTCACATGTTAGAGTGATTTGCAAAAATGTATGAAATATTGATCAATAATAAAAGTAATCTTTAGTTGCAGCCCTACACTAAACTTAAAAATGTTTTTTGCTGGGGTAAGGAAATACGGTAAGTCATCAAATCAAAGGAAATTACAGCGGCTCAAAGTTAAACGCATTGTGATGTGCTATGAATCAAACTTCCTTTGGGGAGAGAACAATTTGGCTCCTTTTTTTGGAAGAAAGTATTTCACTTTCGTAATGAGTCATTGCTCTCTGTTCCTTTTACGAGACAAGACCTTTACTTGGGTAAAAAGGGAGAAGTTTTACTTGATTAGTCATATAACACATTTCTGTTGCAGCCTCCCTTTGTGGTATTTTGACATAAAAGTATTGCCTCGCACAACTGCTTCTAAACTGGCAGTTATGATTCTAATTGTGAATACAGCGTATAATTGCCTCATCATACTTCAACAGTCACTTTGTCGTAACACTGCAACTGTTAAGAGTCGTGCTCACATGAAAATAAAGGAAGGAATGCACTCACACTCACACGCACCTTTGTTGCTAAATACAAAGTCTTGTTTGTTGTGTTGAGACTACCTGCTGTTCAGACCGTTGTCCAGGGCTCACATTGGTCTCCATCCCCATCTCGAGACCCGTCAATCATCTCCCCCACAGTGCCACACTCCTTTGCTGTGTGTGTGTGTGTGTGTGTGTGTCTCGGAGTGTAGGGGGGGTTTGAGTCCCATTACGGTATTCTGATGACAATCTGTCAAGCTAACTCAGCCATATGACCGAGTGTGTGGGTGTGCGCACATATGTGTGGGTTTCAAAAATCATTACTCTCAGACAGCATGGGAAGAGAGCACAACAGCTGGAGGTGGATAGGAAGCAGATTTGAAATGTAGTAAATGGTATCGTACGTTCCTCCTGCATGCTTACGTATACAATAATCAACCCTTATCTCTTCCTGTGGATTAATGTAGCAGTGTTAATACGACCAGATGAGCTTGCGTTTTGGAAATAGCTTTCAGTCTGACATCGCTGTCATTGTGCACCAGACTTGGCCTGCATGTCCCCGCTGTATTTGAGAGGGAGAGTGTGTGTACATGTCTGTGTGCTATCATGATAATGCAATGCAAATGTTCGTAGTTTTTTTTTTTGTTTTCTTTTTTTCTTAGAAGTTTTTTTTCTTTTGGGTCTAGTTTAGTTTTAACATTGTAGGACATGTAAAATAAAGGACTAACTACAATCTTGCAAGCCTCCCTTGTTCATGCACCAAAACAGAATTGGACATACATTAAAAATTGTTTGTTTCTATGCTTTACCAGAACAAAAATGCAGCATAAATGAATCCTCATAATAATTCCCACTCATAACACTCTGGCACTTCACCATTTGCATTGCCTGCTTTTTCTACCTTGGTCCCGATTCCAGTTGTAAAAATGACTCATTTCAAATAATGTTATTGGGAATAACGGGCAGAGACTTGACCAGGAGGCCAATGATTATCATAACAAATTAGAATCAAACACTGTCAACACCCACGGGTCCAGACTGTGATGGTCCAACATGTTTATGATGCCAAATCATCATCGGCACCACCGTCTTGCAGAGAAAAAATGGTCTGGCTCCACACATTACCATTCTGGTATGGGAGGGAAAAAAATGTTTTTATTTCTTTCAACCAATCACAATTGTTTTGGGTGGTGCTAAGCACAGGATGCAGCGACGGGGCCTTGCAAAATAGATATCGCCGACAGCAGACACGGAGTTGAGTGGCAGCTGAAATATGAGGCCAATGGCAGGCTTACAACCACAGTCTTCATCCGGTGAAATAATCACAATGTGTGTCCCTGCCTTAGGTCTGACTCAGGTCAAAAGTTTCAAGTCCCCAGTTCTTACACTCTGTATGATGTATAGCTTGGAGTGCAGGCACAGAGCTGCACAGCACTGCTACTAACAGTAAATAGAAGCAGCGATATAGTAACCCGACACTGAAACTGAGCAAATTCTTCCCAATTCTCTCATAACTTTTTTTTGCTGTCGATGCAGTTAAACTTTGAACAAATCCTGAATAGTTTATTCACACAGAGGCGGATGCATCTTCCCGGGTTTTCTGTTATCTTCTGCCATGCTCTATGTTCGAACTCAAGCATTGCAATATAATATTCTCTCTATTCCTACAGGACCACACAGTGAGCAGGGGGGGGGGGGGGCTGGGCACTAAAGTTGTGGCTTGTTATCGTAAAGCATCGGGGTTGGGAATACGTTGCAGGATGATAATGTATGACGACGTGTCTACGCTGCAATAGAATTGGCCTCAAAACAGCTGCAAGGGCATCATTTGTGAGAGAAATCCAAAAAAGACCTTTGCCTCCAATTTGACAAGACATTGCGGCACAGCCTTGCTTTACATGGTGCATGTTGTGTAGCGAGTGACCTATCTCACTCTGTGGTGTGTTAATAGCAAAATAGAGCACAGAGGTCATATTAAAGGACTCTTTAATCCTATCATCCTACAGGCAGCTGTCCAAAAAGCTGGTGCAGGAGAACACTCTCTGTTCCCTGTTGCTCTCTTTTCCTTCCTCTCACACTCCTTTGTATTTTGCCGCTGTCTCCCCTTCCGCAAACAACCCACTCTCGTCCTCCTCTGCATTCTCAAATACCTCCAAAACCTACTTTGGGTTTTTTTAGTTTTTTTCCCCCCACACAATTGCTATGACAAGTCCTGTCCGTAAACATTCATTGTTTTCAGACAGGTCTGCGCCAGCCTTATAATCACGTTATCGCCCAAACAAAGCCATCCACTAAGCCTTTGTTATCAGCTGGCTGGAAGATGTCAGATACATGCCATTTTCACTTACAGGAGCATTATGTCACATTTCCAGCCTCATGCAAACACTGCTTTTCATCAAAACGATGTTAGAAAATGCTCCTCCTTGAGGCAGGAAGCCCTCACATAATCGAGAAACAACAAATCAAATGCCGGGTGATATGACAAGGAATTTTCAATTCAAGCGGGGAGGCAAGCAGCCATGCTGCAGTGGATCCACTCAAATATGATTTTGCACAACGTGGGCCACCAATAACCCGGGGCTGTTTGGAACCTCTGCATAACATGAAAGCTCCGTTAGTTCCTGTAAGGTCCTCTCAATGGAATTGTGAGCAGAGTGCAAATGATCGGGGAATAGATTTTCCCACACGTGAATGTAATAAGGACTTTCATTCCCTGAACAGCCAAAGGCCAAGAATAATATCGGTGAAAGGCACGACGCGGCATCATACAGCGAATACGGCCCTTTAATTATCCTTGATTTTATTTATTGAGTTTCTCCCGCAGCACCAAGGTAATCATAATGGTATGAGCTGTCAGGATTATTTTTCTCTGCTTTTGAAAACATCCGTAATAGGGGTTAAGAAATGCATCTCTGTGCAGGCGGGGGCAAATGCTGACTCTTTGTTTTGCCAATCGCCTCCTCCACAATTTCTCATGTTTTTAAAAATGTCCCACACATTTGCACAGGAAATATGGTACCACCTTTGTTTGAGTAAAAATACAGTACAGACATCCCCATTTATCTTTTAAATGACACCTACAAGGTCCTGTTTATTTCAGAAGGGAAGAAATATCCGTTTGGAAGTCATTTACGTTCTGCCAGTTGGAAAGAGAAAGGAGGGTGTTAAACAAATGGCCAGTCGAGTGAGGCACAGCCAACAGTGGATCAAACTCGACAACATTTTTACGCCCACTGAACGTCAGAATGACTGGCCATATTCAGCAAGCACCACTGAATATAAAATACTTCAGCGGCAAAAAATACTTAACATGTCGGCTGGGATGAATCCTGTCATCTGCAAAGGTTTAATGTCGAGTCATTACTTGACCAAAACGCCCAGCGGTTCAATGACAGCGAACAGAGTGCTGTTTCCCTGGTATTTTTTGCTGTTCAACTAAAACACATAGTACGCAGTTGTCAACCGTTTTAAAATAAAGTTCTCTGAGAGGGATTTCAGACATTCTCTATCAACCAAACACAAACATAACTCCATAATGTCTACAAAAGAGATATGGAAAACTTTACACAATAAACTCATCAAAGGAACCAAAGCAGCTATCAGATTGAAAAACGGTGTCGGAAGACCACCAGTCAAGCAGAAAGGAAAAACATGCTCACAATTTACTCATATCTCAAAATGTTCTTTCCTGAGGCATGATGAGATAGTGAGTCAACGGCATTTTTCATTACAAGCACTACTGGTGGTTACATTAAGGTGTGACGTACACAGTGTAGGCCCGGCATGTCCCGCGGCTATTTGGAACGTCTGAGTGAAATGACAACTTTCTTTGTTTTTCTACTTTTTCTCTGATATATATATATATATATATATATGGATTTGAAATGTTGTAAATTAGCAGCCTCGGGAAAAATAAATAAAATGTTTGCAAATGTGCCATTCAGTAAAGGAGAAAGAAGCTATGCTTGTTGACATTGTTGCTATTATTTAAGAAATGACGTGATTGATTCAAAGACTTCTTTAGCTGAATTAACTGAATGAACTAAATTGCCAGTCTTGCCGCATTGAGTTAATATCTCAATGGATTTTGCTGAAGAAACACACTCATTTATTGGCCTTCCCTTCCAATCGGTGGCATTTGTGATGAATAGATTCATGCCTCTTCACAAGATTTTTTTTCCGAGCACATCTTTCAGGCTGTTCTGCAGCACTTCCTGTTCATGTTGTGCGACTGCCAGAATTACATGTTCCCTCCAGAGTTATACTGGCTATTCACTGCAGTGTTGGATCTTGACTCTCACCCTGTTTTTTGGAGGACACAGTTAGCTTGATGAGGTGTGGGAACTCCCAAGTCTAATCTTTGTCGAGGATTTCAGCAGCTGATTCCGTTGGAGACCGGGACAAAACGGAGCATTCAGGCCGTAAACATCTGCTCGCTTATTGCAGGATGCCAGAGCTGTAACGGTCACCTCCCTGAGCCTTGTGTGTGTGTGTGTGGTTTATTGCAGTGTGTGTCCATATCCATGATTGGAACACTCACCACAGCAGATCCCCTTTGTTGGCACTGCAAGTATGCAAATTGAAAAGATTCTTTTTTTTGGTGATATGAATGAATGAATGAATGAATTTTTGAATGAATGCATTTTATTTATATAGCGCTTTTCACAGACAGTAGTACCACAAAGTGCTTAACAGAGCAGACATTTAAAAGCATAAAAAACACAATGTGACCCTAGGGTCAATAAATTATCTACACAGAGAAAATTAAAAAATTAAATTAAAAAAAATAATAAAAAATGAAATAAAAATGTAAAACATATTTTAAGAGCAGGTCTAGGACATGGGTTTACTTTTACACAAACGGCAGCCTAAACAGGTGGGTTTTGAGCTGGCTTTTAAAAGTATCCACAGTATCTGCGAGGCGCAGAGTTGCATTCCAGAGCCTCGGGGCCACTGCCTCAAAGGCTCGGTCACCACGGGTCTTAAATCGTGTGCGTGGGATATCTCACACTTTGAACACGTCTGAAGGAAAACAATGGTAGAAAAAGAGATGAAGGGAGGTGCATGCTTTGCGGGGTGGGTGGCGGGGATAGGAGGGGGTGGGGGGGTCTGATTTAAAACATTTCATTCGAATTAGGATCCACTTTGTATCTTGTCTGCGAGCCAACCCCAAAACCATCCTCAAAGTAGGGAAACAGGAACTGATAAACTTTACATCTTCCTCTCAGTGCTGACTAATGAGTTTCTTTGGACCTAATTAACCCAGTTATCTTCCCTCCTACAACTGTCAACAATACCTCATACCAGCGCCACGGGTAAAACACAGCCTTTGTAAAATTAGAATATGACTGCCAGTTGCACTCAGCTGGCTGTCTTACAAACAAATACAAAGGCTGAGCTCCCGTGGTGTCCTAGGAAGACTACATCAAAGACAAAGAAAAGTCACTTTGTAAGTGCTTACATGCACAATCATGAATACATAGATGTACAGATCTACAAACATGCATATATAATATCGGCGTGAGACTCAAAGCAACAGGGCATGAACAACAAAACTAGGCTGTTGTAATCAAATGAAAGAGTGATTACAGCGTTGGTGTGTGAGCGCGTGTGTTTTTTTTTGTTTTAGCGCAAACTGTTGTGTAGGTGTTGAATTTACTTTTCAGCCTCCTGGAGATGCTATGGATCTAATATAATGATGGAAAGTTCTGAAAAGAAAATAACAAAACACTTTCTTTCAACCAGCCTCGACCTATTTCTTAACTATGGTCTTCAAATCTAAAATTGAGATTTAGTAAGTGGACACTCTGAACCATAATTTCATTCACATTAACTCAAGAATTTTTCATAATTCCTCATTTTATCACTGTACATTCTAAAAACTATGATGATTTACATAATGACTGCAATATCCTGTATCTCTTGTAATCCTCTTTGTATGTAAATGAGTTTTAGTGAAGCCACAGTAAAGAAAAACAACTTACTTGCATTTCTTATTTACATTGCCTTCTGCTATACTGATGTAGACTACTGCATATGGATATACTGTAAATGTATCACATATTTTCAAAGGGAAGAAAACACAAACTGTAGCATTCTTTAAACTTACTCTTTGTACAGGGTCCCTTCATCCTGATCGAACTTGTATAAATAGCACGTCATTTCCGCATATGCGGTATTGTTTAGGCAACAAAACTACAGTTACAGGCGCTGTTAGGTTTCGATTAAAACATCATGGGCATTGGGCTTAAAATAACTTACGCTGAGTAAAATACGTGAGGAAAAGAATGCAACAGGAAAACATGTCACTAAAAAACAAAAACATAAACATCTGTCTTGAACACCGGTTTTCTGGTTGCAAGTTCAGGTCTTGTTTGACCTCCCCTCCCACAAACCATGAGTCTCTCTCACATGTTATACTACGTCACATGTTCAGAATGTAGCTTATTCACAGGGATAAGTTCACAAAGCAGTTAGTTCACGTGACATACAAATGGGACGCGAAGAAGCAGGATAGGCGTCGTTATAGCACGCAAAATGACTTACAAATTGTCGTGTGATTCGTATGCCAATTAGTGCGAGCGAGCTGGGTCCCCCATTGCTGCATGCTTGAAATGAACTGCATTATCAGCTTTAAATATTTCTTCAATATTTCTTAATTAGTTACCCAGTAGGAAACTAATTGAAGGGGTAATCATTCTCTTCGCCACAAGCTGGGCTTGCACTTTGTTAGAGAGACTATCCTCCAAGAAGAATGACGGCATCGTTTCATCAAGTGACCCAGAAAGACACGTGTTTACATTTAAGTAACTAAAAGCCCTCTAGCAGCCGTCATACTACGGACAGGAAGAAAGGCGGAAGCAAGGTGACATTGTTATAGTTTCAAAGTCTGCGTAGGGAGGTGGTCAACCTTAACTATGTTGTTATTTGAACCTAAACCATGATCTTCCCCGAAGCATAAGTTATTGCTGCGAATAAAAATCAGAAATCATGCGTCTCGTGTTATACAGCCTATTCATCAGCAGTTTGTTTGCCAAATGTCACCTACAAACAAAGTGTTATCCTACATAGTGTCATGTCTGATGTTAGAGGCCCCAGAGAGCTGTAACTTGACGTTACGACTCTTCTGAAGAAATTATAAAAACAAAGAAAACGTAGATAAAAGAAATCAAAATAGACTAATTGGGGACTTGGGAGGGATGCGTATAAAAGTATTGCCAACATCAATCAGCGTTATAGAGCATATAAAAATCCATTGTACAAACCTTGCTTTACAGCTGAAGCGTCTCAGACCCCAAAGACAAGTGTCATCAGTCATGCAGTTCAAAATGTCTTGGTTTTTTCCATACGAGCAGCTCATCAACAGGGCATTCGGATAGCAGATAAACCAGCCAGTGTTAGTGCCACAAATGTGCTGTGGGACTTTACAGTGGTACAGTTAGTTACGATGTGTGTCGATCTATTCAAGAAGCATAGGCGTACGTCGCATCAGAGACCTTGTCTTTGCAAAAAAAATCCCATTTAATCTTCTAGCAGACATCTTCTAGGGCAGCATGGAAACAGATCAGGCCAAAACATCCTTCATCTCGCAGAAGCAAGATGGAAATTTTGACGGAGGAAGAAGCAATAAACTGGCAACAAACACAGCAAAAACCTCAGTTTTTTAATCCAGCTCCAATTCATTTGGGGAGACGGGTACTAAGCACCTCACACACACTGTGTGTGCATGTGTAGCTTTTAACAAGTTTAAATTAAGTGTGCCATTTGTAATCTGCAAGGCTATTGCAGTAAATCAAGCTATTGTGCATAACAATAAATAAAAAAAAGTTAAAAGTTCACAGGGGAAAAGTCACCTTAGTAATTGCTACCTAGACTGTAAACTTCTCACTTGCCCTGTTTTATATGGCTGCATACTGTATCGCAGAGTGGACAATAACCTATCGATTGTGAGGCTTCTATGAACAGTAAAACGCACATAATGCTCTTCTTCTGATGGCCTTGTACAAACTCGGACAAATGTTGCTCTTAAATTTAAAAAGGGAAGGTCTCCAGTCACACTTTTCTCCCTGGCTTTTGCCGTCTTCTTCTGTCTTCTACTGCTACACTGGCTTCTTGCATGTACACAAATTGAGCCAATTAGACATACCTTTATTCTATTCTTATGTCACTTCTATTCGCTATCGAAGAGTTAGCATGAAATGTTTTCAAGTAATCTTCATTGAAGTTCAACTTTTTGCAGTTTTTGTGGTATAGGTCTGAGAAATGAAATTTCCATTTAAAAATCTTCCACGATAACAATATATTTATGAAATGTATATCCAATGAAGTTATTTTTTTATTTGCTTTCCTCTAACTACAGAAACAGCACACGGAACAGCAGAGTCGTAGGCTCCACCGTAGCGGACGCATCCCTTTCAGACGCTACTGTTGTCGTTTTAAAACGGTGGATGAATTGTTTTGAGCGAAATAACTCGCTTCACGATCACAATTTGATCATTATGGTCTGAAAACATTTGGAAAGTCTGGAAAAGACTAATTATGTGATCCGCATTCAAGTTTGCATAGGGCTAAAAGGGGAGTCGACAGTGTCGGGCCGAGAGGTCTTCTTCTTTTGGGATTTGGCAGTAGTGGGCAGCAATACGCTGTTGCAATCTCTGTTTGTTGTCAATAATCGTTTTAACAGTTATCAATATATGTTTGTAGTCAAATATTGTGCAGATATTCCATTCGTTTCTTAATTTGAGTCCAGTTCCGGCGGAAGTCTGTGGCGCACATGCTCAAATGGAGTGTGCAGCAGTGAGATGGGCAACAATATATATTACATACCATTGTTATATAAGATTCTGAAACTGGAAATTGAGCATATTATTATTAAATATATAGTGTTAATTATTTATGGTGATACAAAAAAAACAACGTATGATAATATTTTTGTCCATATCGTCCAACCCTATTTTATGCCACGGAAATAGGGATGGTATGTATAGGAATTACAAAATGAAGCAGTTTTTAAAAAAAGGAAATGTCATTTGTTTCTCACCACTTAAACCAACGGATCCCTGACTTTTTATGTTGATAATACAACCACACAAGCAGCTATAACTATGATTTGTCGTGACAATAATTTGCTCTCTCGGGGATGAGTTATTTCAGGCATATTTACATGGTGAGTCATTTTTGACACGTCTCGTGTATGGTTTTGTCCCCGGTTGAATGCCTGACGCTTGCCTGCTTCCGTGATAAGTCTGCACTTGATTTGTAAAACATAATATTTACTCGAGTATTATTTTTGAGTATCTTTTTGTGACTTACTGCACATTTGCTGTCAGAGCAGTGTCGTGTGTGTCTGCTTTAACATATGTTCGGACTCAACATTCAAGCAGTTGCCTCTGAGAGAGATTTTGGTTTAATACCAGTTGTTCCTAATCTGAGAGATTCTATTGTAATGCTGTTGTCGGTCTCTTTATCCTCTTGATGTATTCTCATTGTCTCATCTCTCCTATTATATTCTCTCCCTCCAAACGCTCCTCTCCATGAATTTAGATTGAAGTCAAACTCGTCGGTTTGCTCATTATCATAAAATAATGGGCTGTGGATATTGAGGAGATCTTGGCAAAACTTGATCCCGAAATACCACCAAAATCTGCACAGTCAATCATGTTCTTCTTTTCATACTTGTTCCTTTCTTCCCTCTTTTCTTTCAACCCCTTATCTTCTTATTTCAGACTTCATTTTTACCTGACGCTTCCAACTCCCATTTCCCGGCAAAAATATGTGATTATCAAATACTGCTGTGGTAATTCACCCAGCAAGGGCCCTCATTCATTAAGTCCGACACTTGTTAGCTTCCAACCCACCCACTACCCAAAGCTGAGCAATGGAGAAACATTTTGCATCGAACTGAAAATGCAGTCTTTTCATTCCCTTGTGGTGTGTTTACAGTGGCTGTGAGCAGTGGGGGGGGGGGGGGGGGGGGGGGTTGGCAGATTTATTTTCTTTCCCTCCTCTCCCATTCTCTCCTCAGCCATCACGCCTACGGATGATGCCTCATCCAGTCCAATCAGGCACCCAACACTAAAGTGTAAGAACAAGGAGCCCTCTCAGGCTTATAATTCCTCCTGTTGGCATTTAGACTAAAAGCCCATAGGTGACTCTCTGCTCAGTCACAGTTGCCATGTAAAAGTGTTTTCCAAGCTCAATTTGTCTCTCCTCTCAAGTATATGCCCATCACAGGCAGCTGGTCTTATCATCAACCCTTTGACAAACAAGCATACAAATCAGACACACACAAACACCCAGCCTGGCTGGACAACCTAACAAGGACAAATTGGGTTGTATTTGTTGAGCTGGCCACTTTTTGTGGGGCAGGTGAGCAATACAAGGACAGAAATCGCTCTTTTCATAGGAGGAGACAGTGTGCCTTTCAGGCCTAGACACGGTCGGGTTCACCAGTCTCCCAGGATAGATGAGGACACTGCTGAACAGTGGCCCTGTTGTGGCCCTATAAAAAGTCACAAGCTTTGGCACTCCTGCCTAACACTGGCAAGTGGCAATGAGAATTACAGCAGTGATTCACTGGGTTTTTTTCCACCATATAGCTCAGCCACAAAACCTGCCACTGTAGTGGGATAATCACTCTAAAATACTGGTTTAGTATTGAATTGAATTTTAAATACTACAAATCAACACCTATGCAAACACTTCCTTGGACCGGTATGATTGCATTTAAAATGTTATTTGATTTGTTCGAGGGCATTTGGCTCATTATCAGAGCCTCCACTGACGATCCCATGAGGCTGCCCTGACTCATGTGCCTTCTTTGAGGGTGATGCTTGAGGGTGAAATGTATAATTATGAAATCAGTTAGACTGTTCTTTCTTCTTTCTTCCACAGGTAGGCTGTTTAGATTTTGGCGAATTCTACTTTGTATCCACACAGCCACATTCGACAACAAATATATGCATACAGAATTTGAAGAACTCACCGCGGTTTGGAACAGCAGATAAAGTTGAACTCAGTATTTCCCATTCTCTTGCTGAATCTCGGTGGCTCTCAACTCCCGATATCGTAAACTCATGTCACAGTTTGTTAGGGTTGAAAAGCAACTCCGCGGAGAAAGAAAAGAAAAAGACAGCGCTCCAAAAACCTCTAGTAGCCTACACACTCGAGGATCCGAAAAGAGGTTAAAAAAAAAAAAAAAGTGATAGGCGAGGATGACTGCTCCGGACAAATCCGTCGCACGGTTCTACACCAGTGAGAAACTTTGACTTTCTGCTGGGGGTGAAAAGTCGGCTTATCCCAGTGTAATTCAGTTGCTAGAAGCAGAGGCTCTGACCTTTCTGTGGATAATGACTTAACAAAATGAAATCATCCAGCAGGAGATCTAGTCAAGAGCAGAGGAGGAGGAGGAGAGAGACTCAAGGAGCGCAAAGGGGCTGTCGATTAGGAGATTAAAAAGACGCGTTTGCGCATTCGTTTCAGCCAGAAACCGGCGGGGGTCCAGTGTCGGACAGATGCGACAGAATGCGGCTAGCGGGACGCGGACAGCCGCCCAACGAAGACGGTGAAATATCCCGTCATGAATTCCACCCCAGCGCCGCTTTTTTTCCTATACTTGACCCGCCTACTCCGCATCGCCGTGTGGAGGAGCGCGGGAGACAGATCCTGGAGTAAACTGTAGGTATAGGCGCCCAGCAGCAAATAGCGGGCATGGGCGCTTGAGCTCTCCCTTGTGCCCCTCTCTCACTAAGTCACATGTTTAAGGCACAAGTAACCCTCTGTAATAACTGCCAAAGGAGCTATAAAGTAGGCGACGTGGCGAGAATGATAACACGCGTTTTGTTAACAGTCTCCCTCTCCCCTCGTCACTTTAAATGAAAAGCACCGGTGTGCACTAAACGGAGTCTTGTCAATAATTCCAAGCCCTAATATAGTTATTTTAATGTCGCAGTTATTTATGAAGGGCGCAATGGGAGTAATTGAATATTCCCATAATTGCTTGACTGGTCCAGTCCAGAAAACGCCTCCGGAGAGGACGTCAACATTTAAGTCCTTATCTGTCTGAGCTGGAACATTAGTAAGAGGAGAGCGAAGGTGTTGAGCATAATGCCTCATCCTCTTTGGTTTGTGGAGCATGTCCATGCATGAACCAAGAGTCATTAAGTGACACTGCAAAGGCAGCTCTGCCAAAATCACCATGCAGGAGAGACTATGGCCACTGAGTGAATTAATAGATGCTGGCATTTGCATAATGACCATGACACCACACATTATAGGAACAGGGATCAGCGCTGTTTAATGCAGAGGTACCTGATTTCATTTCAGATTGTTGTGATCAGAACAACCGCCGGAGCGTGTAGGATTTGAACTGGTCAGGAAGGCAGATTATTTTGTATGAATTATACAATCTAAATCCCTCAGTGATATGGAAAACTCTTCATTCAGTGAATTTGGAATAGCTAGTGAGAACATGACTGCAAAAATGCTGTATTTGCGTTCATCTGATGTTAGGAAGACTGATGAACACAAACATGTAACTAAGGTGAAAATGCTGCATCATATGCTGTAGAATGTGGGTGGTGTCCATGGGTCATTTGTTACCTCCTGATGATTGTGCTGGGGCTACAGAAGAGAAACTCATTCTACCCAGAAACAGCAGAAATGAATCTGTGAAAGCAATCAGGTCTTGGAATTCTACGGGCGCATCAGCCTCAGTGTGGTGCTAATTAACCCAGTTCCCCGTGTATTTCAGTGTCTATTTAGTATGCTGCGATGTGATGTAGCTGTCCGTGGTTCTGAAGTTGATTTATGTCGGGTCCCAGCAGAGCTTTCTGCCAGATTCGTTGTGTCACAGACTCTGTTCTATATTCCTACGGTCAATTCTGATCAGGACGTTGCCGCAAAAACTGACAACGTAAAAGAAAAAAATGTCATTAATTTAGCCATTTCATTAAGTGTATTCGCATCTGTGTGTTACATTAGGAAAAATGACAGCGTTGTTTCCATTCCAATCCATTTGTCATTCATATTAAACCTTTCCAGCTCCGTGGTTGTTGTTGCAGATGATACGCTTGTGGACGGGGTGCTGTCCATGGTGCTGAATCACTAGCCTCACACTGTTTGGAGCCCCTGGGATCATTGACGTTTCATTTTCTGGATAAAAACCACTTAAATAAGTAATTCAGAGTATTTATATACACAAAGCCCTTCCAAGAGTGCTCTGCTTACATAACAGCAAACAAAACTTAATTACTACCCACTTTAGGTGATTGTGTTTTGTTTGACAAAAACACTTCAACAGAACCAACATTTCACCGCGAACACATAGATTTTTTTCTCAAAATGGCTCCTTGTCGGTGTCCCCTTCTTCTTGGCCACGAACAGCTTAGTACTGTAATTCCATTAATTTAGCTATCAACCATTAATGACTACCATTAGCATATTAATGAGTGATGTTCATGAAATGGATCTCCATCATGTCTGGTGGAACTGGAGCAACCCAGTGGATTTGCCGCTCGAGTGTCTGTGATGAGCAAGGCTGTGTAACTAATTTACACCTTAAGCAGAGTCTCATCTGAGGACCTGAGTGTGTCTGGAGAGCATCACATATATTTAAAGCTCTCTCACTGTCTGAATGCAGAATGTGTTCCCCTATAGGGAGAAGGGTGTCACATGTAACATTTCACCTTTTTTCATTTTCAAATGCAAGCGTTCTGTTCAAAAGGGAGTTCATGTCCATGTCAGAGATAAGTCTGTCCTGAATCAGAGATACCAGTTTTGTTTTTTCGAAGTGGTGATTAGGACTCACCAGCTCAACAAGCTTGCATGCTTGTTTTGATTTTACATGTTTTACAATTGCGACTTTAATGCACAGCAGGATTTGTGTTTTCAACCCATTCTGTGCCCCATCTCAGTCAAGGTAGCAGAATGCCTGAAAGACAGGCTCCTGCAAAGTCTTAAGGCAACTCCTCCAGAGTCGCATACAAGCTGAAGTCCCTTATAATTTGACCTTAGCCGTCTCCGATATCCTTCCGGCAGCCATGGAGGACAGTTGATTCAGATAACTCCATTCCACTGGGCCTGTAAAATGAATTTAGGTCTGTTCAACTCAGGGCCCATTCATTTTGTCTCCATTTCACAGTCTATCATTTCCCCAGAATACCATCAGACCAGCAGTTATCTATTCTATATTTAAAACATATCCTAAAACAGCTAGGATTATTTGGTGCAGGGGATGAATGTACCGCATACTTCATACGAGATTACCCCAAGCTATCTTGTGTTACCTTCTATCTATTGCTGCACTACATATTCAGTATTAGAATATAAGCCAGCGCCGGCAGTATCATACCCTGTTTATTATGGAGCATGCTTATCACCGCGTACCCAGGACAAAAGATTCATGAAAAGAGAAACTTTTAAACTGCTCATAGGGGAAGATTCAACTTTCGTCTCATCACACAGCAAATCCTGTTTCTTCCCCTCTTGACTTTTTAAGAAAACGAGTAGCAATCATCATCATTTACCCTTTGTTGAACACAGCAGAATCTCAAGAACAACCCATTGAAAAAGACTTAAATAGTACTCAGGGTTAATGTTTTCATCTACCGAACTTCTCACAATACCATATCCAATTCTCAAATGCACGATACTGTTGTACTTATTATACCATAAACAACACTTTGTGTAATTGCCAATATGAGGCTTAATGATGACCCTGATGAGAAGAGGAATTAAGTTGATACCAGAGGCAGTGTTATAAAAAGGTGAGATAACCTTGTTTTCGACTGAAAGGAACAACAGTGACATTGTGATAGTTATCAGTGTTTTCATTCACGATATTTATCATGGTATGACAGCTTCAGTGCTTAAACAGTGTGGCTGCTAATTCAGTGTCATTGCAGGACTGATAAAGAGTGGAGGGGGATGAGAAAGGTAAGCTGCTTTGTCTAACCTTTGAGTAAAAACAGATCACATTCGCCATCTCATACAGCGATTCTTCCCATATGATGCGAAAGAACTGCAGGTTTAGAGTGCTTGAGTGAACTTTTGAGTCATAACTGCAAACTGCATTGTCTTATTGCGGCTAGAGAAGTAAACTCATGACCAAGAAAAATGTGTTTGCACAAATCCCTGGACAGAACATACAAAACAAACATCAACTACAGTCAAAGTGCCCTTAGATTGGACACTGAACTTACAACCACCCTGCTAAGCTGTTCATTGGCCAACAAAACAGAGCTGTAATACACATTCGACAAATAATTCCCACTCTCTTGGTGTTGCTGTAATGTATTCTTTAGTATAAATGTTTAAAACATAAAAAAAACAGAATAAACTAAATTGTGATTTTGATCTGCAACCCATCGTTCTTTGCTTTCTTTGTCATTTCAAAGCAGTGCAGACATCATGAGTCAGTTCTCTGACTGGTAAAGAAATTGGAAATTGAGAGGCCAGGTAAAGCAGTGTGCCTAGAGTATGCTGCCATGGAGGAAACCCAATGAACAGATAGCTTTGGGATTTATCGGAAATGATATGGTGTTGTGAATGAGTAGGCCATGGCTTCTCCGTTACCCATCCATCACCGATGATGTATTGCAGATAAAGTACTAGGCAGCAACAAGCTCTTGCTGAGAGGCTGACCTCGTTGATGAAAGCAAAAACACCCCCATGGCCATCCCGGCATACACAGCCTCCTCCTTTCAATACAACAGTCAGAGCTTGTCTCTGTATCAGGGAACTCATATCAACACTATTACTTGTTGGGGGTGGCGTGTGCGAACTGACAGAAAAGAACAAACCCACAATTTATCTTCAGACATGGGATGGAATGTCCCGCCTCTTCAACATGAACTTGAAGTCAGACGGCACTGGGAAGCTTGATGAGTCTTCACCTCCAACACTTTCCAGCGCACTGATTAGCCCAGCACACTGTCACACTAAACACGTGATTAACGCTGTGAATTCAAAGAAAGCACTTAGTTAGGTTTCGGAAAAATATCATGCTTTGGCTTAAAGGTGCAGTGTGTACTGAACTGAAACTTCTCCCGTATGCCATGTGTTAGAACTACAGTGGCAACATAAAAATGCAAATGTGTTCTAAATAACCTCTGGCCAAATCATTCACACAAATATAACACCGTTACACTGTTGTTTGGCTGTACATCTTTGCACTACTGTTTAGTTAGTTCATTTAATATCATTCAATTTCATTGTGTATTTTATATTTAAGATTTTTACTCTGTTTTTTTTACCTGTACAATAATTGCTGCTGTAGCGAAAACAATTCCCCAGAATTAATAAAGTGACTATCTGTCTTTTACTAGCATGGTCGGGAAGCTGAAGCAAGTTGATCTGTCCATTCTGGGTTACTGTAGAAATCAGGCGGCAACCTTTGGGTCTGTAAAGTGAAGCCAATGAGAAGGTGCCTTAAACTTGCATTATCTCTCCTGGCCATCAGGGGGCGACTCCTCTGGTTGCAAAATGAAGTCAGGAGTCGATTAGAAATTGACCCAACTTCTCACTTGATTTATTACCTCAGTGAACATGAGTTTATGGTCTCAATCGCTAGTTTCAAGTCTTCTTCAACACAGCGTGATGTTGTTTTAATCACCTATGGTTCCATTAGGGTGTGGCTACCTTGTGATTGACAGATCACTATCAAAGGCCTATACCGGGTCGCTACCAGGGCTTCACTCCTCAGCAGTCCAAATATGGTCACTTCTGTTCCCTGGTTGCAAAAAAGCCAAATGGCGATGGCCAAAACAGCTCATTAGAAAAAGGGAACAATTTTTATTTTAAGGTGAACAAAAACAATACATGCCTATTAATACTATATTCCATTTCTGCCAATACTTACCCCTAAATATTACAAACGGTTCCATTAAAATAAGTAAACTTGGGTTTCGGCAACACATCAATCTTAGGCTTGAAATAACTTTGCAAATTTTGAAAAACGTAAACAACATTTAAAGTCCTGTATTTGTCTGACATAGCCACCTCGCCTATTGCCCACCCAGTGTGGCTTTATTTTCGGTCTTATACTAAGTCATCACACTCCTGGAGCATTTTTTCTGTGCAGGTAATAATCACGACGGGTTTACATTGTAGTTACTTGAAAACCCAGTGTGTGTCATTCAGAGGCTAAAGGGCGCCTTGTGCATTTGTATCCGATGCCAAGAGGTGGGATAAAGCATCTGTGTTTGACGGGAATGAGAAGAGGCTGGTTCCCTGTCCCTTGGTTCCATTCTGCATCGACAGTAATGAATAGACCGCAGCTTGGCTTGCAGTTTGATGACCACGAGTCCAAGGAAATATGTCCCAAGCGGTGCTCATTTTTGCACTCTAGTGGCCCCAAACCACAGGAAAGGCTCCCCCTCCCCCCACACGTCAGGTGACTAATCTTTCAAAAAGTTCTAAAGAAACATGACCTTCAGCAACAATATGCTGGCAATAACGGTCCCCTTTAAGTAGCAATGTCCCAATTACGTTTTTTCACAGTCCTGATTTGACAGGCGTTGACCTCCATCAGCAGGCACTCAATATTACATTTTGTTTGTACTGTAGCACAGCACATGCATTGCAGTAAATAAGCCAATTTATATATCTTTAAATATTAATTAATGCACCTGCACTAAATAAATATAGCTTATCTTACAGGTTTCCAATAAGATTTGATAAAGTATCCTATGGCATTTTGTATGATATGGGACAGTAGTGTCATTCTTACTCTCTCTTAGTCTCTTAGAAATACAACCAATTCACAAAAGTATATTAACATAGTACCTAACAGTGCATATCTAAATCATATGTATAAATGCATTAATAATGTACATCTAAATCATTTATTAATCATTTACTTACTTTATAAAGGATCTTATTAAGCTACAACTCCTCAATAATTGGTTTGTAAAATATATATAACACTTAATATAATCCATAATTTACAAACTATGAAAACACAATCACGAAACACATAAGACGAGCTTATTAATCAAGAATAAAACATTTATAACTGTTTATGAATTGCATACTAATGAGTGTTAATGTAGGAACAACGCTTTATACATTATGAAGTGTTTACTCATATTTAACTAATGCTTCATAGTGTATAAAGTGTTACCTTTTTATTTTGAATGAGCTCATGGAGCTCCACCATTAGTAATGCAGAAATCAATTCATCACTGACTGGAACCATCTTTTGTGCAATTGCATGCCCTGACCATGCAACCATTAAGAGTATTTTGTTCTCACAAAAAAGACCAAATCCCTCACTGGCTTCCCACTCTTGAAGACAGCTGACTGTTATTGTTAGAACCCATGACCAAGCTGCTTAGTCATCAATGCTATTTGTTGTGTTGTAAGACATAACACCAGGCCAATGTCAATCGAATAATATGACCAACAATGTGGTGTTGGGATCTAGTTCTGCTTAGGTCCCCCCAAACAAGCCTTGGGCCAGCCTTAGAAATGATATAATAATGAGATCTCATGTTTCGTGCTCCCAGTGACCTTGATATAAGACAGTATTTGATTTGGCAAGCAGAATAAATCTGTGATATCTTTACAGCAGCATCACTTCAAGATTTAGGCTGAGGAGGTGGGTTCTACATGTTAAAACGTTCTTACTGCAACAGAGGAGTGTTGGAAAATTGAACGCGTTTCTTGTTTCCCCCCGGTGTATTCTTCTTATCCAACCTTTTGCTTCAGCCAGAATAGAGTAAATGTATGACACAAAGCTGAGTGGAAGTTGTGCAGATAAATTCTCAACCTGTGGTTTGCAGAGGATTGAGCGTTAGAAGAAAGGACAAGTTAAGGCATGTGAAGTGACCCGGTCCACATTACCCCTGTCACTATCTGTATTTGCCAGCTTGGCCTGATAGATCCATGGGCCCTCTGCTGACAGAGATAATAGAAGTCAGCAAGAAAGACTGTTTTGTGACAGCGTTGGGAAAAGCGGAGAGGAGAAGGGGAGGAAAGTGCATGACTCAGCAGAAGGTGCCGCACCATTAAAATGAAATCTGCAGCTGGTTCCAGACAAATCTGTAAGCTTTGTAGCAGTAGGCAGAGGTGGCTGGGCATTTGGAGGACATTACAAATTGACACCCTTCTCAGGACTACTGAATCATTTATTATACCTACCTCTACTTAAGCTGTCGAAGCAGTGATGGGTTTGGCACTGTGTTGTCCACAGTTAATTTATCAGGGATGAGGTGGCTGGTGCACTGTCTGCCGAGTCGGCCGTTGAATCTTCCTCCGTCATTAAAACTCCCCGGCCTTCATTATTATCAGCAAAGCTAAAAGGAGACGATGCCATGAATGTGCTTGCTAAAGTATGTTCAAGAAGACGTTTATATGGCTGCTGATTTCAATAATCAATATCATAATGTGCCGCAGCTACCGCTGCTCAGGTACTTAATTGTGTCACGGTGAAGTCGTAACAACGTCAACAGTTATTGGTTAAGGTGGGGGATTTAATCTGTCCAACAGTGAGGCAAATACCAGGTGATATTTCTTTTGAGTCCCTGCTGGGCACGAGTGTGAGTTTAATTCCACCTGAGCTGTACTATTTTGCGATGAGGAGCATTTGTTACTCTGGAAAAGGGAATTTTTAAGTATCCAAAAGCAGCAGTGCACAAACCCATGGATAGAACTGATGAATTCCTTCTGTGGACTATGAGCCCCGATTAAACACACAAATTAAAAGCATATCTAAAACCTGGCTTTACCCACTGAAGTATTACTAAAACCAGCGCTTATAACATTATGCAGAGAAATTGATTTCCTTTTTTAGACATTACCATAATACCCTTATGTCTGTCTGCCCAAATTAATTACTTCAATTACAGTGAAGCTTAGCAGAATGGATTCGTATTCTCTGGCCACAGAGTAAAAGCCAGTCTCTCCTATTTTGACGATGCTTCAGTCATGGATACCAGGAGATACAAACACCATTTGGGTTTACTGTGCTTTAAAGCTTATTTTTAGTCTTCTATGTCTCCTCAAAAATGTACTTGTGATTTGGGGAATCATTTTACCAACAGCTCTTATCAACCCATGCTTTTACTTACTTTCCTTGTCATGTAAATGGTGTTTGCACTGTAGCTTCACATAAAAGTCAAGTCATTTAGCTCATGAATATCATAACACCTATCAAACATTTCTTGCTGCACCGTTTTCTCTAGCCAAGTGAATACACTGCGTCTAATTATGCCAGGTCATTGCCTTGCAACATCAATCTGGAAGTACATTTGTAGAAATGATATGGTTATGAAAGAAATGGATTGAAAACAAATGTTAAATATGCCACAAATTGCAGCATAAACTGGTAAAGACCTTTTTTTTTTTTTCCTCAATGTTTATTTTGATTTGAAACGTATTTTTCCTCCAAGCCTCTGCGTGGGCAGACCGGTGAACATGTTTGACAGATTATCTAACTTTTGAATAGCTTTCTTTCTCATTGAAATTCATGTAATTGTTATTCAGTAAACATGAATGCGTTTGTAAACAGTCTCCAGGAGAACTCACTCCGGTTTTTTAGCTGTTTAGTTTCTAATGTGTTGCTGTTGTTGCCAGTTAAGTTGATGGTTGTCCCAATAAGTGTTTGGGGGACATGAAGTGGTAGTGGAGTAAAATGAGGTGAAGCAGCAGCAGCAGGTCAAACTTGGTTTTCCATACTGTCCAGGCATGCCAATGTTATCATGACTGCAAGTTAAAAACATCATAATTGTTTCGTAAATATTTATTTAAAGTTAATAGTGTATTACTTTTCTGAGGGTTCCTCCAGCGACCCCTGTCACACTGTTTCCACATATTGCCTGGAAAGAAACACCACAGCTGTTGAAAGACTTGGTAACCTTCACATGCGTTAAGTTTAATGAACTGACTATCAATCAAATCCTCACAGTACATATAACTTCAAATAGAATATTTTAAAAATGCATGGTGATAAACCTGAAAACAATGAAAGGTCACTCCTTTAAAGCCTTTTTTTTTGCACCAGTGAACTGTTAAGTCCAAAGTCAAAGTCAGTTTCCTATTATAACAACCTTTCTGGGATGTTTCCATTTCACACACACCTACTGTATGCAAATATGTGATTATACTGAGACACTGAAACATGGCCATTTGGCTTGCTTTTCAAAACAAATTGTCTGCCATCGACAAGTATTTTGATTTTGAATTTTAGACGTCTGCTTTTTCAGGATTTTGGAGAACGTTTCCTGAAAAACAGAGCTGTCGCCAATCTCTGGTTGTTGTGTTGGCCCCACTACAGACAAGGGATTTAGGGGCCCTTTAGAAACAGTGATTGACAGCCATGTTAAATTACACAGAGCTTCCAGAAGAGGCTTCTTCCCTAGTGGTTTGACCGTGTGTAATTTTCCCTGAATCTGGTGCAGGCATTCCCATGTTCCCGAGCCCTAATTTAAACAGCCCTAAATCACCCCAGTGCAGTCGGCGCTGAACAAAAACCAAACGTTGACTGCCAAGTTAATTAATAGAAGCCCAGCTGCCTGGGCCTCATAATCGCATACAATGCCGAGGAGAAAATATTCTGCTGTGTACATGTCTATTCTGACGATAATGCTTTGGTGTCGGGGGGACATGCTCTTATTGGCCCTCTCATCTGCTTTGTTAATTTTGTTTACGGAGCCACTGCTTTCCAAAAAAATGCTGTGATTAATTTACATACCGAGGCTCTTGGGGCTTCCATGAGCTGTCAGATCTGAAAAGAAGTTGGTGCTTTCACACAAGTGGATAGTTTTCACTCAACACATTGCTTGAATTGTATCTTTTGGAATCCAATTTGTCATTTTTTTGACAAGAAATTTCTGTTTATGTAATGATTGCATGCTTTCTGTTATAAGTTCCCTTTTCAAAAAAATAATGATCTGATCTAATCTATAATAGTTTCAAAAGTTATATTGTTTATTTTCTACTATCTTTAACAACACACACACAAGCTGTTAAGCTTTCATTTTCAACTTCTAAATCGTTTTACATTTTAAAGTAACTCGGGATCTACTGGATGGTGAAAACACCTATGATGCGTTTGTTTTGCTGAAATTATTTAAGGAAACATTTCTTGGATAGGAAACCAGTTACACCTGTGAGGACAGGAGGCTTTCAACAAAACAACTGAATATGACATAAAAGACAATAAAATACATTTAAATATATCTCAAAATGAAGTGCATGAAGAATAAGTAAAAAGTTATTTTATATTAGTTATATTAGTTATTTGTTAAAAAAAAACGAAACATGTATCTTTGACTTCATGCAAAATTGTGTATGCATATCAACATCCTGAGAGTGAATGCCTAAAACAGACATGTACTGGTGAACATTTTAAATGCAGAAAAAAGACGCTCGACAATGAATGAGTGCCTCTTTTGAGATAATCACTGTATTTCAAATAACACTCCTTTATCCTTCACTTACAAAGTACTTATAAACCCTCACTCGCTCTTTTCAAATGTAATCCCTCCTCCCATTCATCAAGGGACCGGGGTAATTGAAAGGCTAGATAACATGTTTCCATTGGGTGCAAAGCGTTATCTCATTGAGTTTTGAGGGAAGATAATGAAAAGGTCAAATGACTGACCAAGGTAGTGCCTTCATTTGCAATGTTGTCCCCTCTGATAAAACACCAGGTCAGCCAGTCATTTAATTGACGTTGCTTTACATATGGAATCTCAGAAATGGAGAGCGATATATACACGATTGGGGGCGGTAAGGTCATAAATCATCTGGCCTGCCGTAAACACTTTCACTTCAAAAAAAAAAAAAGGGATTATAGAGATTAGTGGACGCTGTTAACAAATCTCCTTTGACCCGAGAAACAGTCCGGCCCGGACCCTTTTAGCAGGAGCGGTACACGTGCACTGTCTCTGTCTCTGATTCTTTGATTTTTCATATAACTCGTGGTAGGAAGAGGCAGCTCTAATTGAGAAACATTGCCTTGAGTATGGTAACTGTGGTCAGTTAATGGCCCTGAAATATGTGGGCATTTTCTCCCCGTCGGAGGCATGCACCCTGTCGATTCCTTTGGGGCGCCATCAATCGTGGCGATAACTTCACCGTCACATAAGTTACTGAGAGCCATCGCTCAGGCCTGAGGCTGAGGGAGGACAAGACAGGAAGGGACAGCAATCTATGGGCCCTTTATCTTCCTGGTTGTTAAATTCTTGCAGGTGTCGGTGTATAAGGCCATTAGAGCAAATTAATAGCTGACAAACACTTTCCTTCTAATTCTCCTGTTCATCAGTTATCGTAACCTCACAGCTCTTTGGGATTCATATAATTATGTCGAGTACCCTAATGTTCAGTCCTTCTTTGGAAAGTAGGAAGCACGCTACTAAATTACATGTACGCCTTTTTAATTAGCTCAAAGCTTCACTAATCAATATTTTCCAGATTACTTTTTATACTCATGATTAATATGCTTATTTAAGAGCAACAATTCCGGTAAACAGTTTTATTTCAGAGAACCAGACAACAGATTTGTCGAAGCTAATTTGGAGCCTCAATTACAATCAAAACGTAATTAACAATGACTCAAATGGCCATGTGTGCAATGTGAAAGGTGTTGCTCATGCTGAATTATGTTGGTCATTGGTTTACGGCTATTATTGTCATCAATTAATCTTTCAGTTATATTTTCTGTTGGCTAGTTTTTGTTTTTGTTTCTAGAAAAAAGGAGGCGAAGACACACATCCCTGTCTACATCAATGGAGCTGAGGTGGAGCAAATAAACAGCTTTTAAGTTACTGGAAGTCGGCATCACAAACAACCTGACATGGTCCTCACACATCTCCAGCCTGGTGAAGAAAGATCATAAAGAGAAGAGTGAGAAGAGGAACCTGCGAAGAGCTAAGGGGATATTAAAAAGACAAAAACCCAACCCAGCCACACAACCTGTTCACCCTGCTGCTGTCTGGAAAGAGATACAGAAGTATCAGCTACCGAACAACCAGACTTCAAAACAGCTTCTTTCCTCTGGCTGTGAGACTCTTTAATTCATCCTCCACATTTAAATCAAATTTTATTTTTTGTTTTATTTTATTTGTAGCAAATTAGGACTACAATCTAAATTTCATTGTGCAACCCTGTCAACCCTGCAACCTTAAAATGGTAGTAAATAGTAAAAACTCACAACTGATTATTCATCAATTGTGGGTTCATTTTCTGTGGATCTATATCGATTAATTAACGTATTATTTCAGGACAATACAGCTTACAAACTTATTGCATGCAACTCTACGCCTCGCAGATACTGTGAATACTTTTAAAAAACAGCTCAAAACCCATGTCCTAGACCTGCTCTTAAACTATGTTTTAATTTTTAATTTTTTATTCTTCATTTTTCTCTGTGTATGTAATTTATTGACCCGAGGGTCACATTGTGTTTATGCTTTTAACTTTCTGCTCTGTTAAGCTCTTTGTGATGTTATGTCTGTGAAAAGCGCTCTATAAATAAATTTCATTCATGCTTCAGTCTGTCATCAACCTCAGTTCCAGCAACAGGGATCAGTTTTCAGATGAGCTCTGATAAACCCAGTTAACGCTACCTGCCCAGCACCTTAGACCAGACCAATGTGTTCTCAAAGAAATACACGAGATGCCCACGACCTCTTAAGGTGTGGGCAACAAAAAACAACGCCACTGGTTCAGGAAAAGCTCCAGGGTTGGGCTTGAAATGAGTATTCAAACTAAATAACATGAGCAAACACGTGACAAACGAGACTTTGGAATAACTCAACAACATTTTGGGTCTCAGGTCTCGACCACTGTTCTGGTTAAAAATCCCGTGTTTGTTTGACCCATCCACCTCCTCCAGCTCACGCCTAATATTAGCTTCTTTCACATTGTTTATACGTCACTAGCTCTGAGCATATTCTCATGGATGTGTTTAATTTGTGGGACCACCATGCAATGTGCTGTTAAGAGGTCTTGGTCATTTCATGTATTTCTGGGAGACCAAGTTGGACTGTACGGACAAAACTCACGACTGGCTCGTGAAGAAAGTGGAACATGTAGCCAGAGAGAGCAAGCTCTTCATCCTCAGGCGTTGTTCAGGCCAAAGCAGATCTGAAATGAGACCGAAGCTGCTTTTCTCTCATCCGGTCGACAGAAATGGAACTTCAAATGTATGCTAATTCTAGACTGTATCTGTTAGATGTATAAATAGGAAACTATTTGCTAACACATTTACCATAATAACATAATCATTTCTCAGGGCTGTGTGAGTGTTGTTGAGTGAACAAAAATTGAAATATACAAATATTCCCAATGAATTTCAAAAGTAGTGTAAGGACATTGTCCTCAAAATGTATCTGCGCCTTGTGAGACAAATATAGCCGTTTGCTCTTTGGATAGTGTTTTTGATCAACAAAGAAGTCAGAAACATACATTTGAGATTTTTTTAAATTATCTTTTTCATTGCGATTTGCACAAAATATGTGTGTGTTTATCGTCCTAGTGATTCCTTCTTGAAACAAATGGGCCACCCTGCTGCGAAGAATCAATGAGTCAGTCTTATTTTGCCTGGAGGACTCGTGTATTTCAATAACTTGAACATTTCTCCACAGATATTGATATCCACCTTGACCAAAAGCACAATTCTTCAGATAAACAATGACCACCAATTTTGGCAAATGAAAAGTCTCAGTCCTAAAATATCCAGTTATCCAGGTCCCAATACTCTGTTTTCAAGTGCCATAATGTTTCTGTTTGCCATAGAGCAATGCAATTACTTTTTTTCTGACAGTAACAGGAATATATGTAAAAGTCAATTCAGAGTATTTCTGTCTGGCTGACAACCTGTCGACTTTGCTGACACAGCCTTAATTGTTCTGGTGCCGTAAATCCCTGCCATCATGTACCGCACAGCGATTAAACCAGAGATTGATTAGCAGGTCTTTGACCCGGGCCTTACTCGCAAGCCTGTGCAAGTCACTCACACACCTGCACGTTTGAGCAAAAGAGAGCGGCAAAGGCAGCAGGGCGAAGTATTTATTCGAAAAATGATTTCGATGGGTGTACAAAAGTGTCTGTTCTTTCTCTTCTTGCAGCCAGCTGTGAGCAAACAAGTAGCTGATTGCTTTGTAGACGTCGAAGCTTTCCCATGGGACTGACATATGCGTAAGGCATGTCTTGAAATGCATGTAAAGCCACAGCAGTGAGTGAGTTGCAGAGGAGTTGCACTGCACCACTTCTGTATTAGATGTAGTGACGTGAGGAACAACACGAGCATGTTTTTATCATCTCCGCATGTCAATGCGAAAAGGCCCGCACAGGTGTTTCCAGTTCAGGCTGATTAGACCAATGCTCAGGCTCATGTTAGGTGTGAATAAAACAAGAGGACACATTCAGAAAGTAATAAAGTGTTATTAAATGAATGAGAAAAGCATTCACACAATACGTTAACTACTTCAGAAGAGTTTATGTAACCTGACACACTTAAATGTCTCGGTTTCCTAAACGTGTCCTGTGAAGTAGCACACCATTTGAGTGCCAGTTGAACAGACAAAAATGTCTGCAAATGTTCAACAAAAAGTAGCATCGCTGCGAGTTAGTCCAGTACAGTCTGTGCTCTGCACACATATCTATGAGCTCTAATCAAACACGTGAAAAGTCCTGTGTGTGTGTGTGTGTAGAGGCTTTAAACAGAAGCACTTGTTGTTGATTCGAGCCTGCGACACATACCAACCTGTCTTCCAGCCTTTGAAATGTTCTCTTAAATGTCACACATGAGGATGGTGTTTTTGGAGCACTCTCTCACCAGATCGCCTTCATCCCTCAAGAGCTCAAGGGAAGTGAATTGTTATCTCACCAATTAGGCTACGTTCTCATTTCAAGCAAATGTTGCCTGAATCCCATTTGTTTGCTCCCGTGTTCAAGGATGTAAGGACCATTTACTGTCATTATAAAACACAGGTGGTCTAATTATGCTACGCAAGAAAAACATCACTAAACAAAAAGAAAAAAGGGAATGCAATAGAACAACCTGACACAGATTCGATGTTTTTCAGAGTAGTTTGGTCACAGGAATAAGATTTTTATTTCCAAATCAGATCTGGATCACGTTCATATGTGGTCCTAAAGCTAATACAGCAATCATGTGTGTTTTTCCATGTAATACTTCCCTGCGCTGACCTCTCACCAAACCGTCTGTTGAAACTACAGAAGAAGAAGAACCTCTTTCTCTCCACAGAACTTTCGTTCTCCGGAGACACGCATTTCAGTGTCCATTCATGAATAACTTCCAACCATACTAACAGGCCTGTAAAGGCAAGACTTTTCTGGTACAATGGGCATGCCAGTGTAAACAGGAACCATATTCATGATGTATTATTATTTCATCTTTCAAACACAGTTACGAGCCTACTTGCTCCATTTCTCTCTCAAACATAAAAAACAAACATTTACTACATTATGGGTGAAGTACTTTGTTCAGCATACATCCCTAACCCCATGAGGCTGATAATGCCGCTTGACACGCCCGCTTGCAAATTGCTTGAATAACAGCTTGTCTCCTGCGCATCTTGGCAGATTTAACTGCAAGACGTAAGCTAGCATAGATAACGGCAACGCCTGTAATACGTTATCCATGTTGAATTAATCACTGGTAGTCGCATGGTATGTACGGCTGATGTCGGCTTTTCTTTCTCTGGAATAGCGTTATGTGACAGGGGCATGACGTATCTGGGAAGGACACATCGTGACTGATAAGACCCAAAAACAGGAAGTAAACGTGGGCGTCTGTGTGATCGTCAACATTTTCAAAGGTGTCCGTTTCTGCCCGCAACTGTCTTTCACTTAGCACTTGAAAACAGATTGTTAGGAATATCCTTTTTTTTACAACACCGCAGGTGCTGGCGATGCATAACTCACTACAACCACAGCCCTTATGATTAGTGTCTTCCACTGTTACTTGCTATGAATAAAAAAAAAACAATAGCTTACAATGCTTGAGTGTAATAGGAAGAAAAAGGCTTGGTTGGGACTCAAAATTGGATCTGGAAGTGCAGCAACAGTCTACTCTAGAGTCGATGGTATAATACTGATTTTGGGTTTTCAGTAAAGGAACATGGCAGTGGTTCTGGTTTAGCCCATTATCTGAAAACGTTATGTTGAAGGTGACTGTTTCCCAAGGTTTTTAGAATTGCTTCCTTTTTGCACCAGGAATCAATTGCTTTTGATTCTCGTATGTTTCGAAAATGAATTGCAACAGACTTGATACATGTTTGAGACGGACTGCGGTACCAACCCGGTCTCACCAAATGGCATTTGACATTGTCATTTTGTGTTCTTTAACGACGCGATGCTTGCTTGTTGCGTGTTATTTCACACGATACAGTCTGTATTGACTGCAATGTAGACACAGGTGCGTGAATATGCTTTGCTCGGAACAAGTCACCTTGTATACAAAGTGAGAAAAACGACGAACAGGTGGACGAGTCAAACAAACACAGGACTTTCAACCAGGAGACCGGTGCTCCTGTCCCAAAGTGTTGAGTTGAGTAACATTGGTAACGATGTGGCGTATAATGACATGCAAAAAGCCTGAAATGCATTATCATGACTGATGTACTGTCCTAAAAATGTCATGCAATTTATACACATTCAAATGACATCAAAACCTGATGTAAAACTGCTTGATATCTTTAAATGAACTGCATAGTTATAAAATGGTTTCCACGTTTATTCCACAAGACCGAGTTTTATATTTCATATTATTAATATATATATACTTCGAAGATTACATAATTGTCGGAACGTCAAAATATGCTGTTAATTCGCTTTGCTGCACCCATGTTAATTGGTCACATTTGTTGCATCTGTGGGGATGACGGTTAAGGTAACCTGAAAGGTTTGTGCTATCAAAACAAATCAATCCCAATTAGCCGGTTACTATAAATTTGACTCCCGCTGTATTTTCAATACCAATCTTGCAAAGAGCTCTCTCCTCATTTGAATATTTGAAATCCAAATGGTGTTTCTGTCATTTACATTCAAGCATACTCCCTCAATTAAACTCAGTGGGGCCACGGGTCCACGGATATTAAGATGGAGCCCACATCAACTGTTCTAAGGCTGGTTTCGCCCCAGCAGGGGCTGTCATTAACATGGACTCCTGCTCAGAGCCTCAAGCCTTTGAACTGTCCTTAAACGGCCCATGCAAAAGTGGGAAATTAGCAAATGTCAATCATTGGCTGACACAACTATCAAGCAGGAGTCAGTTGGAGTCTGAAAGAGCCTGAGGGGGTGGTGGTGGAGGCGTAAGCGGGGGGGGGGATGTTTCCGTTACACTCTGAATATCAACTCATCACTTCATCCTCCTCACTCTGCTGAATTCTCGCCTATGGTGCTTCACAGCAAGGCATGTCCTCCTCTGTCACCTCGTTGGCTCAGAATGACAGCCATTGGAAATCACGTAGGTGTGTAAATTAGACGGCAGCACAGTACGACAATCTCGAGCACATTACGGAGGATTTCAACCAAGAACCAAGTCACCTCTTCTTCAACTCATCAATGTGGATAATATAATCAGGACACTAAATGAAACCATCTGAATGGACTTTGGGTTTGCTTAGATGAGTTTTTACCAGTTTTGTGTGGTAGATTCAACTTTCATCGTCATGAATGTTTGTACACAATCAGTTGAGCGGCATCTATGAGCTGAAACAAGGATATTTTACAGCTTTAAATTGTTTCCAACCAGTGCCTCGTGGTTATGATTTCACATCACATTTGATAAGTTATGATTGTTGTTGTTTTTGCTTTTTATGGTGGCTTCAGTTCTAGTTTTGGACTTTTTTTTATATGTAGAACACAGTGTTCATTGGTACATGGCACAAAGCACAGCCAGCGGTGCTCTAGGCACCGCTGGCTGTAATTTTGTGTCCAGAAGCCTGTGGACCTGTGACACAGCTGGACATGTGGATAAGGAGAAATATATTTGAAGGATATGTTTGGAGCTTGATTTCCAGGCAGACCAAATCACTATTCCCTTGTATGTCTTTCCCTTTAAAAGCCAACAAGAGCTCTGTTTCCCATGATACAAAAGAACTCTTGCAGTACAAAACCTTCTCACGAATAGAAGGCGATGTTCTTTTGATGGGGGTGCAGAATGTCGCAGTTGTGATCTTCAACAAGAGAAAGCAGTGTGCTGGATCACATAGAATGCATACGAAAATATAGATATGTTTTCTTCGGATTGGTGTTCTGGCAGCCTGACAAATACCAGATTGAAACAGGGAGAAAATCCCTAATATCCAATTCTAGATTATGAGCTGTGACATTACCCTTTAACAAATGATGAGTAACCTTTAACTGCATCACCATGAACTTTCATGCATTTGTTACAAGCAGTGGACATTAATTCTTGCTTTGGTCACTCATCTACTGCAGTGCAGGTGATGTATTTACAAGTGACGTGGGTGCAAACACCATTTGAAGGTGACTTGGTAACATGTTATTTCCTGACTTACCTACATTGACAAAAACCTGAACGCTCAATTGAACATTGTATAATGGGCCACAAAGGGTAGAGCACTTTGTATCCTCCAATTTCAACCACGGAGGCTGCATTTCTTTCCCTGCTTTTGGAGAAACCTTTTGTAGAGGACATGTCTGTCAACCTCTACTGACATATTGGCTTTTAAAATATGGACTGTAATAGAAGCAGCCCTTTGAATTGAAATGCAGCACTGCAGAACTGCCAAGTAGAAGTCTCTCAGTCTCCCATTGTGTCCCCACATGCAGTCCTCTGCTCCCCTGCCTCATCTGCTTCTAATTAAGGCATACCTTATTATCCCTGGTGCATGTCGGCTGTGTCCTCAGTGAGTCTCTACTGAGGATAATGACAGACTGGTGTAGTTATGAACACACAAAAAAAAAGCAGAAAGAAAATGGTCAACGATTATTTTGTAATTGCAATTAATTCATGAACTGATAAAGTTATTTTCAAAAATGCTCGCTGAATTAGTGCATTTTAATAAGTCACAGCATGGAATGCTTTTGACAAAGCAAATTTAACTACGAATAACATTGAAAACCCAATAGTTTTAATAGAAAATCCTGTGCTTGCTAGCTCACGAACAAAAACAAACAAAGCATAGTTAAGACCACACAGGTGCACAATCAAGTTGATACTAATATTGTTCACAACGAAATACCCTCGGTACACAACAAACCATAGATTATAAGTGTTCCCCAGGATGGCAGAGGGCAGCAATCCTAGCACATGCCTCAGATTGAAACTGCTCTTTCTCCCCAATCTTTTCTCCTATTGCTCAGAATCCTGAAGCACCTGCTGCCCAGCTTTCCACATCGTGTGCCCTTTAGAACCTGAATTCCTTTATATTCCTTTTGTTAGCTGCAGAGTTTCTTAGAACTAACAAATGTGTGATGCATCCCCATTGTTTAACAAGCCCTTGTTGAGTTTCTTTCGTTCGCTTCCCTTCAGTTAATCCCTGCTGCAATTTTAAGTGTCTACCATTACTCTGCAAACTCAAGTTTCAAGAATTCTCAACCTTCCAAGGGAGTGAGTGAACAATGTGCATGATACAAACAATGCTTTGTGATTTCTGTTCTCTGCATCATTAACGGTGTGATATACAAGTGAACAATATGTTTAGAGGGCATTCCTCAGTTTTTATTATGATGTACTTTTAAACCCTCTGTTACCTTTGGATGCTGCCCACTCACTATGCATGTGACCACTCACCTATCCTGCCGCATATTACCAAATGACAAAAGGAAGTCAGGCAGAGCATGTTACACGACGACTGAAACAAACAGCTGTTCACCAGCTTAGCAGCTCACCCATCCCTGCTTTTCATCAGTATTATCACTGTAGAGAGAGCCTGAGTGGAAGATATGGTGAATCGCCAGTGATCTTTTTTTGTGTTGACTAACAGGTGTTGTAGAGTAGTAGCTATGACAACTCCCCGGGGGAAAACTAAGAAGGGATACAATGGAGGAAAAAAAAAAAGAATACGGAAATTTTATTCCTGCAACGACATGGCTTTTTTTGTGAAGTGACTTTCAGTCACTGTCAGTCAGGTAAGCAGCAACATAGCTGCACAGCTCTAGACACCAAAATTGCTCTGTGCTGTGTTACTGACTTATCCCCCTCACGGTGACTTTCCTCTGACTTTGGGAAGTCATGTTCACGATGACTCAACACCACCTCCCCTCTCTACGCCATCTATCATGAAAACTCAGCTCATAGTGCCACTATTGCTGGTAAATTGTGTTTTGTAAAATGTTGTTCCAGCAGCAGTGAAGAACAAAAAGTATGTATTGCACACCATTGCATAATTGCACTGACATTAATAGTGAAAATGTACAAATAGACCTTTTTCGTCGCAAATATTTTGAAATGCCATTGGCACAGGTGTTACTAATAGCGTTAGCGATGGCGCCACAACACCAGAGGCTGAATCCAATTAAGTTGTTGTGACAAATCAAAATGTCTTCAATGAAAAGGGCCTATCATCTTTTTCCTGCACATAAACATATGGCAAACACTATCAACATCTGACTTTTTGATCATCGTTCTGCTTAGATGCTTGGTTATTTGGTGTGTGCGTGTCGAGAAAGATGTCGCTTTCTCGTCAGTGTCAGTAAATCAGAGTTTTGATTTGTCAATATTTATTTTAGTGTATTAAGTTCTAAAATGAAAATGTGAAAATGTTGCACAAAGGTGCCACCTTGGACAGAGGTCCTGAAGTCACAACTGAACCCTGTTTTTGAGGATGTTAACCAATAAACAACTTTTCAGATCATGGTGGCTCAACACATTCTCAACCCCAACAGGTCAAATACTGAGGCTTGGTTCGTGACCCTAACCTTCAAACTATGATGGTTTCCTGTGGTGTCAGTTTTGGATGTGGCACGGACAGCGTGTCAATATAGCCTTGTTAAACACAGAGTGTAGTGTAGTAAGAAGCTAGATTTAGGGAACAGGACTACTTCTTTCTAAAAACAAGCGGCTCACTTGGCTTAAGATACTGACGAGTAACATGAACAACAAATTACGTTAAATCCCACGGGAGAACGCAGTTCTCTTGGGTGATAAGTCTTGTGACTGTTTGACCCATCATCCAAACCTTCCACCAGACCTTTGCAGACATCATGCTCTTTATACTATGTCAGTTGACGAGAGTGGGTATGGATTGGAGTTTAAAGCCCGGTGAGTCTCATCCAGAGACTCTAAAGGGTGCTTCGATGTGTTGGTATCAGACGGCGAGGAACATTGGCTGAGGCGCAGTATTTGATGAGTTGGGAGTGAGGACAGGTTGGCTGGATCGATAACACATGAGGAATGGTAACATTATTTTTTTTCTTTTCATCATAAAAAGACAAATCACTTCTTGTATAGCGTACCAGTGTCCTGCACAAAATATGACAGGAAGGGCAGTGGAAACAAGCTGACATACGGCGTACTTGTTTGCACGCAGTTGCCTATTTACTGTACACGTCCAGCAGTCAGAGCATTAGCCTTCGTTATGGGTCTGGTTTCTGTCAGATATTGACCGTCCCTTTGGCTCTGTTTTGCTCTTAGCCAACTCATGAGGGAAATATCTGACTACTGCTTGCTCCACCATGTTTACCAGCTATAATTGCCATTTTCACTGAAAACGAGGCAATGAGAACAGTTTGAGCGAACCAAAACAACACGGTTTCGGTCTGGAAAAACCTGAAAGGGACAGTGTTTAAGTGACGTCTTGTGGCAGGTTGCAACCAACTAAATATCCTTCTGCCCACCCCTCCCTTTCCAAGGGTGTCGGAAAACTATGTTTGGCTACAGGTAGGGATAGGTATCCTTAGGATTTTAGTGCAACTAGGGGCTACTCTTACCCAATACTCGGCTCTTCTATGAGACTAAATCATTGGTTTTTAAACAGCCTATAAGAGATTTTAAAAACAAATGAATTACCGTAGAAGTTATTAATGATTTAGATATAGCTAAATATTGTTTCTAGAGCAGCAACAGTTATGTTTACAACAGCAAAGTCACCATATAAAGTCATTAATATCTCTTGGAAAATATGTAAAGTTTACTAAAATAAAATCTTTTGATATTTTTTGCTGAACATAATATGCATTTGAATGAATGAATGTACTTATAAACGTTGCTTTTTGGAGAATTATGATGATAAGTTCATAGTAGATGCAAAAGTATACTTATGTACAATATATTATGTTGAACATTGTTGCTCCTGGATGGATCACAGCCAACCCAATTATGTTCAACACAGCTCATGTCCTTGGTCATGGTGCCACAGCACCTAAAATAATAAACTTCATCATTCTCAAAATTCTGACCCTTTGCTTTTTTATTAACAGCATTTATTTTTACTTTTACTTTCAATACTTAAGTACATTTAATATCAGAAAATTACTTTTGACACTTAAGTACAATAAATATCAGATACTTTAAGACTTTTACTCAAGTAGTGTTCTAATAGGTGACTTTTACTGGAGTAGTTTTCCAGTATGGTATCTTTACTTTTACTCAAGTATGGCTTTTGAGTACTTTATACTCTGTCCTTGATTAACCTTGCGCCTGTGAGGGGCACTGGATTTGAGATCATTTGCATTGATTATGTCACACTCTTGTTATAGAGAGCCAATCCCTGAGAATTAACTTCAGTTCCGTAACGTTTTTAACCACCCTGCTGAAATGAAGGCAAGAGTGATCAATATGACTTCGACTGTTTCCATGCGGGGGTCGCTCCACTTGTTATCTCCTCCTCTAACAGCATTGACCGATGAATTTAACAAGGGGGCCACTATCTGCCTCGCCGAGAATAGAACGGCTAAAGTATCTGCATCCTTGCTTGCATGGTTTCAGCAGTATTGATGAACACATCAGAGTGTGAGACAATCCTCTATTTCATAATTTTTTTTAAATCACCGGGTCAGGCCATGTCCACATTACTCCGTTTCCATTTGAAAACGCATGTTTTACTACGTTTACACTGAGCGTCCACGCTACGCTGGAGTTTTCGAGCACTGAAAACGGACACGTTTGGAAACGCTCCCCGGGTTGCCTCTTTGTGTGGACGGTCGAAAAACGGATATGTTTAGAAACGATGATGCCCACACCCTTGTTCGCAACTTGATTGGTTCTTAGCAGTCAGAACGTGTCCTTCCCTGATTTGTCACGCCCACCCAGTGTATGTGAATAGTCAGGGGATATTCATTTTCAGGCGTTTTTGTGTGGACGAAGATCATTTAGAAAACTATGCTGAAACGCCGTGTGGACGGAGATCTTATCAGTAATACTAAACGTATTAGTGTGGATGTAGCCTTAGTTATATCTGTTCCTATGGAGCTGGGCACGATGACCCAAGGGAGGCTGCATTTTCACAAGTTGATTTGCGTGCTGTGAAATGGAAATGATCTCAATGCTGAAAGCATTTATTCTGTCTAATTAGCTTGAGTTCAGGAGTGCTGCTACAGATTGGTAATCAAGTTGTATGTAGGGTATACAATTGGTAGTGTTTTTTAAAGATCAAGTGTTCTTTGCATTCTCCCGATAAGCACATTACCTTACTTTGTCTCGCCTTGGCGACTCTCAGGACCTCAGACTGCCACCTAAATCCAATAACACTTTAGAATTGTTTGTGGATAACGTGATCTCACCCTACTCGTCATATTTTATCGCTTTGGCAGAGGCCCCCAGTGTCACTATAATTACACCAACACAATAAATTGAATGGTCCTTGCAACAGCAAAACTCAAGAGAAGAAAAAGCTATAATTTAGATTTTCATGCAATTATTAGTTATTTCCTGCTGTTGCCAAATGTGTCTATTCAGTCACCGATTGGACTCATTTCATTCTTGTTTTCATTGTTTTTTTATGCAGGTCAGGACAAAGTTTGTCAATAGAAATATTTCAGTGCATTCAACTCCAGTGAACTTCTGTTGGTCATCAATGATTAAACCACCTTTCCACTTTGAAAAGTATGATTCTGTATCTGACCCATTGCCCATGTTGTGTTCAGCTCTAGCAGGACTGTTCAAAGGAAGACCTACCTGCATGACTGGTGGCAATGATGCCTGTAGCTTTAGGATTAACAGTCTTACGTTTGGAGGAACTCAGCTGCCCTACACCACACCATGGTCAGCAGACTTTCTGCCTCTAGTTTAAGGTGAAACAGCTCTCAAATAATCTTGACAGTATGTGTGGTAGTTCCTTGCTATATCCTCCATTTCATATTGTTCATTTCATGTGTTTCAATGTGCACATTTTATATTGTGTGTTGTGGAAGTTGTGTTTTTATGTCCTGTTGCTCCCAAGTTAACACAATATAAGGTTGACGTCATTAAAATAATTGGACGGATTGAATCGAATGAGAAAAATACAACCTTCATTAGAAATGTTCATTTCACTGCAAATGCTTTCATGCACTGGTATGGTAGCATTTTCTCTGTCCAAGAGATGTTTCATGTTTCTATTGATTTAATTCAATACGTACTAATTTATTAGCCCTAAAGTATAAGTAACAGCACCTGGATGGTGACAGTTTGTTTTCCTCAGGATTGATTTAGTGTGGTGCATAGGTTAACAGGATCCCACTGCGGGAACTGATGGAGGACACTTATTAATATCACAGTATGTGCAGGCCCGGGGAGAAAGAGCACTGTTTGTTTTTCCAAGCAGTGTGACATCCTACAGCGTCAGTGTGGAGGCTTATTTACCACGTGTCCCTTATGTTCTGTGACATTTTCGCATGAAACTTTACCATACCTCTCGCTCTCTGTATCCATTTTTAGATTTTGTTTTTCCTGTAGTCTGAGAGGGAAAAATGTTGGGTTAGCTGGCAATCCGTAACTTTCACTGTATTCAAACTGCAGCAGAGACATGGAGCATCTAGTTTAATTATTTCCCCTTTGTTGCTGTTGTTTGAGCGAGAAAGGCCTTGCACAGCAAATGCGTTATTGTTATTAACATAATAAACCATTTGACATTTCTCAATAGCCTCTGGTATCCAAAAACTGTAAATGTAGTTTCGTAGCGTTTCACTAAAATCCCACTGTATTTTATCAACCATTATGGGTTTTAGTTTCCACTGACATGTGGGGCCTAAATAGCAAGGTGAGCGATAGCGTTGGTGAGTGTTCCGCACATACACAATGTGAGCTATTTGGTAGTTAGGGGGTTACTGATGACAGAATAGCAATGTGAGAATATTATCCCTCGGGATGCATGTGTTTGTTTCTGTGTATTTTCTTTCCATTGTTCTGATGGTCCATGCTCATAAATCATATCTTGATGGGAAGAAAATGGTATATAGGTTACGTACTGTAAGTGTAATATTGGTTCAGTAGTGACTTTAACTTTGATTGTTGTCGTTATGACAAAATTATAGCTTAATTTCTTTTAGAAAAAAATCTTATAAGCTGCATGAATTTATTATTTGGCCACTAACTTACAGATACACAGCCACCACATAGCACCAGTTTCACCAACAGCTGCCACACCCTCCCATTCAGCATCCTCATTGGCATTCTGTTGAAGTTGTGTCTCCGGCTTCCTGACAATCTTTCAACTTTGGTTCGACTAATTATGAGGCTGATGCTTTCAAGTGCTCAACTTAGCGCAGCATTTTATTTTGTTTTATATATACACAGCGGCCGGATGCTGGAAGCAGGGTAGAGAAGGGTTTGTAAACCATATAGAACCCGAATGCAACCCGAACCATGCGATGGCTGCTTCTGAACAAAAAACCTGAGCAAATTGGTCATTTATGTAATGTGTCAATCCTGATGTTACACTGTCACATTTTATTCTCGCATCACATCCACAAATTGTGTAGCCACTACTTATCTGCATTGGATTTTGTCAAGGAGGATTGTTAGTTTGGAAAAAACAGCAGCGGGAAAAACAATGATCTGATTGCTTATGTCAAAACTAGCAGCATCAGGCAGCGTATCACCTCATCCGACTACAGAATAATTTTCCACTCATTCGTATTTGAATTAGCTCCTTTTTTTTTGAGAAAGCTGAAAATATAAAGATTGAAAAACAGATCAACCTAAATAATAGTATCTGTATTGCACACAGTGATGAGGTGTTGCCATTTTAACTAAACACCCTGAGTTTCCAGCAGTATAGATTCACTTTCAATTTTGTTAATTGGCCCCCCCAAATGACATTTTATTTCCTGTAGAGGTGATTAGAGTAATGAGGAACATAGCTGTTTAACAAGAACAGGCCACACAACTGTGCCAACTACTGCTGCACGGAGATGCGTTGATGGCGGAATTGAAAGCGCTGGACTGGAGGAATTTTATGAGAAGCAAAGACAGACCGAAAGAGAAGGAGAGTGGGGGGGGGCAGAGAGAAATAATCATTGGGAGAGGAATGTGCTATCCACAGGGGCTCCTGCTAATTGCCTCGCTCATGAGTTTGTGGGACGTGTGAGTCGGCTACTGGATCGGGATCCAGCTCTGCCGCCTCAGGGGTGTTGGCATCTCGGCTCACCAGACGACAGCTCAGTTTGACATGGATTTTTTTTCCTCTTCCTCCCAGCAATTGCAGCTTGCCTCCCCTAGAGGTTTCGCTCCCCCCATCAGAAGTGGCCTAGCTGTGATGGATTGGCATCCTGTGAGTGTCGAACTGCTTTATGGTTCTTTAATGAGGCGATCAGGCACAGGAAGCCTCCACTGCCACTATTGGTGCTTAAATAGGAAATCAAAACAGGTGAAGTTTCATTATAGCTGCTGCTGTTAGCACTCGCCTTCGGTGGCCAAACGACTCCCACATAAAAACAAACAGACGCATGTTCAGTGAGAGTAAAAATTGAAGTGTTTCCATATTCCAGTTTGCCAATGGTGGTATGTTCATATTCGTATTAAAGGGATTTGTGGGAATGCAATTCTTTCTAATTTGAATAGAGTTTCTGGAATCTAATTTCTATAAAAGTAATCCCAACACCTTAACAGAAACTGCATTAGTCGTATGCCTCCGTTCATATACAGGCACATATTGTATGCTATTGCATAAATTGAAGATAAAGCGACATGCACATGCATAAAAACAGATGTCTTCCCGGCTTTGATATTGCATTATTTTTGGAATTACATCATTAGCGAAACAGCATAGAACAGCCATCAGATTCATTAAATAATGATGTCGCAGCTCACAACAATCTGTTGGTGTAATTTATTCTGCATTGACATAACACCAAACATACAGATGCGCAAAATAACACACACACACACACACACACACACACCTATTCTTTCTCAAAAACATACATGTCTGTGCACATCCAGCCTATTCTCTTACACACACTATCTTAAAACGGGAACAGAGTGAACCCTGTTGACAAAAAAAAATACTCCAATTATGCATAAAATAAGATACAGAAGCAAGCAATTATTCAAACTGTGCCAGCTGTCACAACAGTAATGTGGCTGTGCATATGCTGTATTCAATCAATCAACAACGTGCCACATGTCTGCCTCTGCACAGAGCTGTAGTCTGGTGACTGGCAAAGATAATCTACCCTGACAAAATTCCTTACAAATCGAAAGCAAAACAAACAGTCTGTCGCAAACACCAAATCTAGATTGTATCGAGTGTATTTATGATTTTCAAACAGTAATATGAGGTTGTTTTGTTGCCACCAAGTTGATCGCGTGAACCATCTTGCATCACATAGGTGACAGTTACAATTTGAACTGAACTGAGCATGAACTCTAAAATGCTCATTATTATTTTTGGACACATATTGTAAACATCTCATTCCTCCTGCATAAAAATGACTGTCGCAAACAATAGAGTTGTTACCCCATGTTCACCTGTTTTTCACAGGTGAAGTTAAAGCCAGGCAAATACATTGTTTTAGTTGAGGGTGGACAAGAAAATTCAAATTCCACTGTGAAATATGATAAAAACGTTTCTTTTTCTCTGGTTGTGGTGGCAAAGTTTCGTCCTATGTCTCTTATTTTACATGCGGAAGGTCTGACGGTAATAACAAAATACTAATAGAACTATAAAGGCACACTTTATTTATTACATGGAGAAATGAAAACAGCATATCAAGAGAGATGCCACACATACAGTTCTGGTTTGTTCTTTCCTTGTCTTAATGTCACTCCTTTTTCATTTTGTCCTGCATCTCCATTGCTCTAAGCTGATGTACTCCTCTTCTAAAGGAATACGTGTCTCAGGAATTGCTTGCAAACACAATCAATTTCATGCTGCTTTAACACTCAGAAAACCATTTTAATTCAGGAACACAAAGCTGATCCCAAACTACTTCAGTCAGATGCCATTATAAGTCAAGTTAATTCATCAGTATATGGTATTGACATTCAACCTTCGGTGTGTTTCTTTAACACAAACAGATCAGAGTCAGGCGTACGTTCGTATTTGATGGTTTAGCTGTTATGTTTGAATCTTATAATTACACCTCTGAGAATTCTCTTTCACTGTACTGTGCTTCATTAATGTCAGAACAGGTTTATATTCAGTACATCAAATAGTGTCTTGGCAGTGGAAAAGCATGGCTTTATTAAATCCTGACCTCCGTCTTTAACCAAGCATTTTAAGCAATGATTCATTTTTAGCAGGTTAGGACACCTGTTTAAAATTGATTCCATACAGTTTGAAGCATTTTGTATGTTGCTTGACAAGGGGGTTATATATTATGGTCCCATTTTGAGTAAAATAGACAACAAAGCAGGGTGTGCTTTTGGGGGCGTGGCTTCCCTGTGATTGACAGGTTGCCACTACAGTATTGTCTGGTCTGGGAGTTGTCCGTGTTTTCATCTTACAACTTTAACAGTGTGTTCTCAGTTCATTTTTTGTTGCCTAAATATGTCTTCTTCAGTGTTCAGTTGTACTAAGCTGCACCCTCTCGTGCCACTTCTGGTCCCAGCACACAGGTGTCATTTTAAACATTTAAAGTTCTCTGCAATCACTCCTCCCATTTAAACCTAGGTTTGGGTGGGACCACTTTCAGTCGAACACTGCTTGACATGCAAAGCAAACCCATAACCTTCTTGCTTTGGAGCCGTAGTGACTTGACACTTACTCTGTCACTCCACAGAATAGCCTCCCTAAAAAGCACAGCAAGTGGTGATTATGTGAGGTTGGAAGTTGGTTGGAAATTAATCCTATCCCTCAGCCTGGCCTTATGGAACAAATTCAATCTCCCCAAAAGTGGAATGACATGGCACCTATGCACTTAAACTCATTTTAAGCATTTTGATTGGTATTTGTCCATGCTTTAGATTCCAATCCCTCTGCATGCCACCAGAGACTGACTGTTGGAGGCTGTGTGCAGCGTTAATAAGGTCCCCAGGACAATGATTTATCAGCACAGTGCATTTGTAAAAGCCAAAACTGAATTAACAAACTCCTACGTAATGTCCTCTATAGGTCAAAATAAAGAGGAACACCATGTCTTCAACACATTGCATTTTTTTATTCAGTTTACTCCGTGTATTTACTACGTTTATGTTGTTGATAATATTTGGGATTTGCTTTGTTTCTGTTTTTTGAGGATCAAATTGAGTTATTGTAAGTTAAAACTTCAAACTACATTATAGCTTCAAATCTGCTGTCGGGTATTATTTGAGAGAGGAAGCAAGAAACCTGCTGCACACCATTTCAGTTTCAGTAGGACAGATTATTTATGTGTAAATGATCTCATCTAATAATCAAGGATGTTAATCTCTGAACCAAATTTGAACTCTGTTGAAATGGTTTGTTGAGTACACTTTTCATATAGCCAATGAGCAGTTTGGACTAACAATTAAGTTACATTGTGTCTGACATAAAGCAATTATCGCTTTACTGCACTACTTTATGGATGTTAAAAATCTGTATATTGGACAATGGCTCAGAAGTGCTCTGTTATTACAGAGATGAGTCCTCCAACTCAGTGTATTTCCATCCAAAATGTCAGCTTTGATTAATAACCTCAGTAAAAGCCCTCCACCTTCTCGTGCATCTGCCAAGACCCAGCACACCAGCAGACTCTCTAATAGGGCCACATCCACTGGTACGGGCGTCAGTACAGTGAGAGGATATTGGAAGGATGTTACTAGTGTTTCATTAAATTAAATCATTTCTGTGAAGATATGAAAGGATCTAGAAGTCGACATTGAATTAGTAAAAGTCATGGTATTTCCTTCGATTGATTGACATTTCCGGCTTTTGCGGTGTCCCAATACATCTTTATCGTTTTTCAATCAAATTACAAATTGAAATCTAAATGATGAGGTTATTTGTTTTCTAACTGCTCTGCTAAAAGTGCATTGATTGAGATCTTGACAGTTGAATGATTTCATTAAGGAGAATGAATTCCGTGCAATATTTCATACACCCCTTATTAATAGAATAAAATGATATACCAGTGAGGCACGGAGATACTTAATCTGTCAAACTTGTCTTTCAAAAATGATTTGTTTCCAAATGACCTGCTTTATGTAGCTTTATGTTATTACTGATAACTGATAGGGAAACAAAGATCATAATCACCCCCATTAAGCAGCAAGTTTGCTCATTTGTGAACTACAACCCCATTTTAAGATAAAGTTGTTTTTACATTAACAAACTTTTCAGAAAGTTTAGAGTGTGCTTTCCCAACCTGAAACCAGTCTATATGTCTGGGCAACATTTCGATGTTTTGTTTTTTGGGGGTTTTCTCGGAAGGTTGTAAATATCACAGTTGAACCAGGAGGCTGTTCTGGTGGATGTTTATATTGGACAGTTTGGGGTAATAACTTTACCGTTCACCTTTGTATTCTCATCCATCTAAAATTGACGAACTTGGAGCTTTGCTGTAAACCTTGACTGTTGCACAGTCGGACCTATGATTTGTGATGTTTCAAGTTTCTCAGTAGTTGCTTTTGTGAATGTAATGTCAGCTTCATCTCATTTTGTGTATGTGGAATCTCTGAATTGCACTTTGTGTTGTATATAAACACACCCGTTACCCAATTTCTTTGTCCCCATTTCAACTCTGCACCTCGAATCAGAGCAACAGGAAACGCATCAGTGTTGATATTTGCAATAAGATTAAATCTACATCCTTTTAAGCCAAGTATTGCCCTCAAGTGAGTATCTGTCGTTGCATATGGGCACGAGTGTCTGTAGACTTAGGAGGTTATTCAAGGTAAATGTGCACAACTGCAGGTTTGAAGTAAAATATCTTATATTTGATCTAAAAACTTTGACTCTAAATGAGATTCTGTCAGTTCAATGATGTACTCTTATTGCCAGAAACATCTCTGTGGAGCCTCTTGCATTCTCCCTGGTCATTCTCAAGAAAAGTACACTGGTAACAGTAAAGATAAACAATACTGTGTGGTAATCATACCTACATGGAATGCAAAGTCTTATACATTCACAGATAATTGTAGAGCTAATTATTGTCGACTCTAACAGATGGTGCAATAGAGTAAAAGCTGATTAGGAAAATCCCCTGGTCAAGTTCCTGGATTGTTAATTCTTTTGAATTACTGAATATCTCAGCCACCCAAGTTTTGTGGATGTTAACCATGTTTACCACCTTTTATTATTTATTTCTTAATAACCACTGGATGATGAATCCATTAAAATAGATGGAGTACACAAAATCGAAATCTCAAATTAAATTCTCTGGTTAACATCAGTGTGGTTGAAGCACTTAAGCATATACTGCTTATGTGCTGAATACTTTAGATTTGTCTCAGTCTATAGTGCACTTCAAGAAATGTGTGGATATATATATATATATATATGAGAGAGAGAGAATTCATCGCCTTCCTTTTTCTTTTTCTGCATTAACAAAAAAAACAATTCTTCCTTTAGCTTTATCGCATATGATGAAAGGCCGTTGAAGGCACAGCCCCTTTGAGTTAGCGGTTCATTTATTTCTCTGGTATATGGCCACCTTATACATAGCACTGAATATATATGGAAATATTTCACAGATATTTGACCCGAGGTGTGTGTGTGTGTATAGGCAGACGCAGAGACCACCACAGTAACAATAAACAATAGAAAAACACATGAACTGGAACTACCAAGAATTATTTGTACATTTAGTTCCATCACGGATGTCACAGATAAATGTGAACACTTAACGAAGGCACGGTACACAGTCTGACGTCACTGCTGTGTTATGTGTAGCTTTTAAATGCAAATATGGAGTTATTTTTACAGTTTGTCCATTATTTTAAATCACTTGAAAACATGCTGCAAGTCTGACCACTAGAACAATCTGACGACCGTTCATTCAACACTGGGAGGTCGAGGTATTTTCTCCGATCATCCATCGTGTTGGTTTCTTTTAACCCCAAAATAACCAAGAAACTTTAGTTACCCAATCTTAAAACCTACATTATTTGATTTCTATGACGACTTGGGGATGCACAACAATGCTAAATTTATTCTGGCAAACATCAGACTTTACGTGCAACGTCAATGTGAAATCAAGTTTCTTGCGACCTGGCAGATTCAAGTCACATATTCATTCTCCTTTAGGCTGTTTTGGTCTCCACCAAATCCTGAGGGAGAAATGTGTCTCTTTAGCTGCTAAATCCTCCACGCTAGTTGCTGGCCAAATAGCCTACGCACAGTACAGGGGGGTATATCCGAGCTTTTTCATGGAAAACCACTGCCTTTTGCATCAGGGCGCAACAAATTAGCTCCATAGAGTTTGGGGATCTGCAGAGTCGGGTGATAACTGTGTGAAAGTTCAGCTTTCAGACCACATCATTTGAGTTGAAAAAAACAAATATACATTTCTGATGTACAGCAAACGCATTGACATACAGTAATTACCAGAGTTGGTTGTGCAAATTGTACCATTGAAATTCAATGGTAAACATTCACCTTAATATTTACGGCATGCCCTGTGTCAGCCAGGTATGCATTGAAACTGCAATGTCAATCATGTTTCAAGGAAGCATGCTTTATCCTGGTTTACGTTTGTCTTAGACGTATCACACATATATTTAGTAAAAGCCTGTGTTAGGCTGGAGGAATGGGTCAAGCACAGGAATTAAACCCAGGACACAGCAACAGGCTACAAGTCATTTTCAATGGAAGTCTGTGACATGACGCCACAAACTGACCCCCGTGACTTGACTCGTGACACACCACAAATACACTTTGGAGTGCTGAGAAAAAGTTGAGATCAGCTGAATCACTCGGCGAAGCATCAACCAATAATATGTTTTGAACCCATCAAATGTTTGTTCCATTCCATCTAAAAAAAAATGCTGTTAGCCAGTTCTCAGTGCTATTTAACCACATGACTACGTCAACCAGCACTTTTGACCACTGGGTTGCCTTTTTAGTTTTTCTACTGTAGCCCTACATCTCTGCAGTCTTTCCAAATCTGGTGAGTAAAGTGTTCTTGTGACACACAGAAATGATATCAAAGACTCAAGCTTTAAAACAACAGACCTTTACCTTTTAATAAGCAGTTGCTCAGGTGATGCTGTGATAAAACCTCTCAAACAGCTCTAAAGAGCACTCAAAGTTGCTTTTACATTACCGCAAAACACCCCCAATGCCTCCTTTTGCTTTTCACTTGTTGAGACTCTGATGTTAAAAATGCCTTAAGGACTTAATGGACTTTGGTGGTACAGCACTTTTAAACAATCCATCAATGGAAATCAAAGACACTTTGTTTCCTCTGTCAAATGCAACACTGCTAGCTGTAACATTATAATCGTTTGCAGGGGGAAAAAAACAATGAAAAGAACACAAGAACTTTAGATTTATCATCCCTGACATGAAGCATTTGAATTTTTTATTTCCCGGCATCTTCTGCTCTTGAATATGAGCGGCTGTCGTCCAGAACATAAACTGAGTATTGTTTGTAGATAGAAGAGGGCCATCTCTTCAAAATAAGCATGATGTTTCCATCAACTTGCCACATAGAGGAATCCAAACACTAACACAACATCTGTTGATGCTGTGCAATGATCTCACAGTCCTCTCTGCACTAAAAGTCCCAAAATACATCAGAAACTCTCTGAGGCCCAGATCAATCAAGCCCACCAAGGTGCTCAAATGTTTGACACATCCCCATCAAGTCCCGCTGTTCCAACTGAGCGGCATGTAAATGTTTAAAGCCCTTACGTTTTAAATATCTGCAGCACTCCTCACTTTATGATCTGAGGATGTTGTTAAACTTCTCAATTAGCTTCTAATTAAGACTCCTCTGAAGCGGCAGAGGCAAAATGGGGAAGTAGGTCAACCAAAAAGCATCACAGCCTGGTCAGACTCTGGATGCACCAATTAAAAAGTTTAGTTTTAAGGAACAATTTCATTCTGAAAGATAATAACCTCAGGGGTTGTGTCAATTAACATATGTCATACCAAATGAAATGGTGTGAGGGAACTGAACAGATTCATATTGAAAGAGGAGATGTGACTAAGCAGACACATTAAGAAATGCTTAAAGCAGGATTACCATTGAAAATTGATTGCTCCTTATTCAACAAGACACTGGTGTACTGCACACCATTGCATACAGTTTATATGCTTTATTTTACTCTTCCATGAAATCGTCATGGTACAATATATTGTATTGTGCTACAGTGTACCTTTGCGATTCTTAGTTTCATCGTTGGACAGTAATTTTGTTTTTATTTGGATTTTTCCAAATTATTTTTCAGCCAGTGGTTGTAGCTAGCTAATATTGCGTTCCAAATGAATTGGAATTGATGTTCGCCAACGGTAGTGATCACTGTCGACCCGTTCTCCCTCCCAATGTGTGAAATACCGCAGCTTGGTCAGTACATCAGCATTGCGACTAACTCCAATGTAAACACACCGGTGTAGGTGAGTGGAAACAAACAAGGAGGCGAGTATTCCCTTTGGCTGCACCATGTGGCCGTTTATTTCCATCCATACAAAACAAACACCCATTCACTTCCTGCCACCCTTTAACCCCCCCTGTCACCAGGGTTACGCCCCTTTCCTTAAAGGGGCCCCGTGAATTCGGTCGTTCCCTACACCGGCATCCTTATTACACGCTCGGAGCAACTGACTTACAAGACTCGCCGTTTGTGTTGAAACTAAAAGAGTTTGACATTTTGTCACGTTAGTCCAAGACTCATCAGTAACGTCAACCACGCTCTTTTCCATAAGTGTGTTGTTGCTTTCACTTAATCTTTCTGATCAGTCGGAGGTTGATTTTGAAGAAACAGTATGCATGTAGCTAGCGTATAATGACACGCTGTGCCTGACACATTCATAACTTCATTGTTTGAGGCTTGGGCGCACTAATTAAGCTGTTGTATGTGTTGTCATCCAGAATTTTCATGTTGTCTTCCTGAAGTCAATCATCCTATTAACAATATATTTAAAGAGTAACTACACATGCTAATTATGCTATAATCCTCCCTTCCAGCATACATTGTGTAACAATTGTAATTGTGGAGTTGTTGGGCAAACGTCTGTATGAAGTGTGGCTTCGTAGTATGCGTCGCAGTTGTGGGGATGCTATCTGACCACAGTGTAAAAATGGTTGTAGTCAGCAACAACACACAATACATTTTACGTGTTGTTGGAAAAGTCACATGTTGAGTTTCTCTCCATTAATTGTGAAGTCTTCATAGTACTTTTAAAACCAATTCATTAAAATGTATTTGATTATTTATTTATTAACATTTTTTTTATTTGTTTTTTATAGTCAAATACTTAAATACATTGCTACTACAACTATTACTAACATATTCTAAATCTGAAAAATACAAAATGTTTTTGTTTTACAGTGCAAACACAGACCCCATCATGCAGCTTCAACCAGCATGTCCTCAAATCTGAAGGAGAACACACACACAATACAAATCTCCTGTCTCTCATTCAAATGGGTGGTATATTTCCTCCACTGCATTTTGACAGCTCAAAAAAAAGTTGGACTTTTCCTCTGAGCAGCAATGCGGCAAGTATCCACAGTTACAAGCATTGTCTCTATGAGAAAAGTGTGATTTCTTCAATGGCGACATGTGTACTGTCAGCCCTTATATTGAGAATGAAAGAGCATCAATCATCATGTTTTCTATTCCTGCGGCATGTGGTGGTGTGTGTGTTGACTCTCTTCTCCAAAGAAACCCAAGAGAGAGGGACCAGAGCCCTGCTATTGCTCATTGCAGATCACACAATGTGACAGGGCTAACGTCGTGCTGCTGTCTGCCCACCAAAATGCACAGCCTCGGATAACCGTGTCTTAAGTGAAATGCCAAAATGTTACAGAAAGATACATTGGAGGTCAGGGTATAGCATTGCCCTCTTTTTTTCAGAGTGGGTTGTATATATCAGGCTATGATATGTGTTCTGACTGTCATAAATCATTCACTACAGCATTATTTTTCTTGGAGACAGCAGTGGATGATTCTCTTTCTATAATACACACACACACACACACACACACGCACACACACACACACACACACACACACACACACACACACACTGACAACTAAAAGCTGAATGGTGTGTGGTTGCTTATAACATTCAAATATCAAGTGGATTAAGTGAATATCAGACTGAAGCACAACATCTGTAGTAGAACTGCTGAAAGGCAGCATTGCATATATAAAAAAAAGTGTATATTTTTTCCAGATATTTGCCACAGTCATACAAATAAAGCTACCCATCTGTCGACTATGCTGTGAAAGAGAGCTCGATGGTACATCCTCGGTCAAGATAAATTGTCACAACTGAAAAAAGGACAGCGGGTTTAACTGAGTGTGTGTTGGGGTTGTTTGTGTGTAACAGAGATGGGTGAGTTCAAGAGCACCAGCAACATGGTTTGTGTGGGTGTACATGGATTCAGTGTGCTGTATGTGCCATGTTATTTGCAATAAAATGATCTCATGTTTGGATTTCTACTCCAGTTCGACTACAATTTTTGATTGCTGTCATGCCTAACCTGTGTGGTCTGTTTTAATCAAACATGTTGTTCTGGCTGTTGTGAAAGCTGTTCATCAAACATGGCTGCAGACTATCAACCGAAGCGAAAAAGAGGCTCTCAGCACGCTTCCAAGCGGTCTCTGGTGTGGTTTGTTTATGGCTCTGTGGCTCAGTGGAGAGCAGGGTCGTCCTTAAATCAGAGGAACGGCGGTTTGGTTCCCGGCTCCGCTAGTTGCATGTTGATGTGAACTTCTGTCTGCCATGTATATAACCTCTATCTATACGCAAATCAACACTAATGCATGCAAGTGTGGGTATTTTCCCTGATTGGTGAAAAACTGCTGAACTTGTATCGGACTCTGTATACTTTGTCAGTTAATTAAGTCCCTTAAAAAGTGTGTGATAGGGATCCCACAGTAATAAACCCTGAATCTGGGAGCCTGCAAAGACGACTGTGGCTCAGTGGTTGAGCAGCGTCCTCCTTCAATCAAGGGATTGGCAGTTCAATCCCCGGCTCCGCTAGTCCATGTTGATGTGTCCTTGGGCAAGACACGTAACCCCAAATTGCTCCCGTATCTGTGCCTACGGGGTATGAATGTTAGTCCCGATGAGCAGGTGGCACCTTGCATGGGAGCCCCTGTCATCAGTGTATGAATGGGTGAATGACATGAAGTGTTAAAGCACTATACAAGTACAAGACCATTTACCAAGGGGGATTTTGTACAATCCTGTCTCTACCTCCATCAGAATTTTATTTCCCCACGTGGAAAATCAGCCAACTAAAACTTTTTCAACTACAGGTTTAAACGCACCCTAAATTTACTTAGAACAAATGGTTTCAATTTCAGAATATTCCATAAAATGACTTGTCTGACCAATCAAATCAGTTTCTCCCCTCGCCTTTTAGAGGAACCGGATGAAAAACACACTAGATGTGGCAAATGAGATGAGGCCACCACCTTTCATTCCTTTTCTACAAGCTGTGGCAAATCACTTAGGTAGACCACGAGAGCATTGCTGGCATCAAGAGGCAGGCAATAAATCAAAACATCTGTGAACTTTGATCCTGAGGTGGTGGAAAGTCGCTGTGTGGCAACCAATCACTTTTTGACATTTCATTCTCTTCTATACTGTCCATTGTTGAGCAGTAGAGGCTGTTTTACCGGCCTGCATATCCCAACATGATGTGTTACAGTTTTAAAAATATGCAAATAATATGACAAAATCAGTTGTCATTAATTATGTTGTACAATTAATAGGTTTCCAAAAATAATCTTTAAAATCTTCAAAACAGCTTCTTTTGCTTCAGAAATATCCCATTAAAACATGTTTTACTCAATTAAAACTGTAAAAGCTAGACTTTGATCTCTTCTTGAATATTTAACTAAAGATAAAAGCAGCTAATTAATTCATGAAGTGTAAATTCATAAATGTTCACTTCATAAAACATCTGACGGCTTGGATAAAATAATCCGCACTCCAAATGTATTTGTTCTATTTTCTTACATTTACTTTATGTTCTTGCTTCAAGGATTAAAAGCCACATTGTTCAAACCTGACAAAATGCTGGTGAAATACAGAGCAGGATCCGTTCATGAGAGTTGCAGGTGAAGCCGACAAAATTCCACAGAGCAGACTACACTTTATGCGGCGCTTCTTTGAGCAAGTGGGCGACGCGAGCACAAACTGCGCTAATCCTCGACACAATCCTTCACTGCACTGCTTGTTATAGTCCTACCCTATACCTCACCTTTCTCCCTCCTTAGGTGCAGCCAATTCCACGGTAAGTACACAATTGGCACAGGTGAGGGAGAGTAAAAACCCATGACAGCAAGAACTGCCATCCACCGTATGTCAACGGACTCTTGTTTTTTTTTTTCCAAAGACAGTTACTCAAATTCAAATTTCTCAGGTTCTTGTCAAAATACAGAATCTGTCTAATCATGCATCTTTGTGTTATTAAGTTATTTTTAATAATATTATCATCAAGCCAAACAAATAACCGTTATGGTGCAAGGGATCGACTGACGGGCTAGACATGGCAGTTGTGCCGAGTGAAGCTGTGAAGTCCCCTGTTGTGTGATTTGGCCCAAGTAGTCACAGAGAGCAAAACCACTATGGGCCAGCATGGCACTTTCTCTGGGCTTGCAGTTGCCTTAAAGCCAAAAACCACCTGACAAGCCTACACTTGGGCCACACTGCTTGCTTGCGTGAGCAGCACGTCTACTTCGCAGAAGCGCTTACTTTCTATTTCAAGCGCGTGTCAACAAAAACGATCTTTTCACTGGTGGTGGGCCGTCAGGGACAGCAAAGCCTTCTCTGCTGGCCGAGACACAATCACAAAGTTATAGCTGTTTTATAATTTAACTATTTTTCATAAATACACTACATGTATTCTCAATATGTTTTCCCATTAGCTCATTATCTCATTGCGTAGCTACTGTCTTCCTCAGTTGCACTGCTTGTTTTAAGTAGAGCTCTTATCCAATCAGATTTTGCCCCTATGCTGTCTCTAGGTAAAACAAGCTGCCCGGAGGCCTTCAGAATTACAAGTGAATCCATTTGCAGTTTAAATAAATAGGGACGATATTGTTGATTGTCATAGTCTTCAACCAATCAGATCTTTAGTTTGACATGTTGGTCGTATTCTTTGACATGCAGAGCCTTCTAGCTGGCCTTCAAGTACGTCAGCATTAACGTGCCGCTTGATTGGTCAGTGGGCTAGCGTGACATGTTGAGCGGTGACAATCCCAATATCTGCTGCCTCCGTCGAGCGGACATGTTCAGCCCTCAAACACATTAAAACGTATTCAAGAAATGAGGAGGCTCGACTGTCACCACTGGCATCCATGACAATGGAGAAGGACCTCTGGCTGGAAGTGAACTGCTCGGATGTACTGTCACAGTGATAGATCTGCATCCTTTAGTTGTACGCGTATTCATGTATCTGTACTCTAGTGTATTTGTAGCCCCCATTGGTGTTGAGCTTCATGTAACATTTTATTTCACTTGTCAAACTTGTCTATCGTCAATATGCGTTTTTTACACGAAACAAATAACCCGTAGCTGTGGCCTCATAATGAGGTCATTAGGAGGTGCTTCAACTGTAGTAGGACAGCACTGACGGCCCAGGTATAAAATACACGGCCCGCCACTGCTTTTGACATCACAGCAGCAACATTACAACAAGTTAAATGTCTGAATCTGTAGAAAATGTCGCAGACACTTCTTGTTTTTATTGTGTTTCTGTGGACAGAATCCCTTCATTTGTAAACGAAAGGCTTTTATTCTGATATCTGCAGGACAATGTTGTGGAAAATGCAGTGACTTGGACGGCTCCATACATTAGAGTACCGGCTTTTAAATGTAGATTGTTAGTATTTACAAATGAATATGAATGAAATTATATTGAAATGTAACAATGTGGTCATTAACAAAGGGAAACTCCAGCTATTTGTTGAAAGAAGGGTCAGCAGCAGCCACACAGTGGTGGCAGGAAGTGTGGACCCGTCATCACAGGGCCAGTGCTGTTTGCTCATAATGGGGAAAATAGCTGTGAGCCCAGAGGGTGCAATTTCACTGCCTTATATCTTTTTATTACATCCCTACTGCAGGATGCTTCAGCGGTAAATTTTAGCTATGTAGGGTTAGATTTTGGTTATTAGTTGTCATTAATGGGCATATTTATCATTGGTATATTAGAAATCAAAGAGGCAAAAATCTAATTATGCAGAAGTGCTGAGTTATGTTTATTTTTTGCATCTCGTGTTGTTTCATAAGCTAGTTAGTTTACACTGCTTTAATGCTGACATCATGAAGTGTGGTAGGCAATTACATAAACGGATTGTGTGATATGTAGAGATAGTTGCTTTGTTACTTGTGAAATAAGAAAAAGCCAAAGATTGAAAAACAATATCTTTTTAACAGCCCCGTGTGTGCTATTGGTAGCACAGCAGTGGAAGATGAATGTCAACCTGCCACTGTGGGTCAGAATTTAAATGAATCAGAGCATGTGTCTGGAATGTGTGACAAAATTGAAATTGAAATCAATCAATGTCAAATAAAACAAGTATGGAATGACAACCCTTTTGTAAACAGACATGGAACAAGGAAGTGCATTTTTGGTTTATAATATATAAGTTATTATTTCCCTCAAGCTCCAGGAAACCAATGGAAATGATCTGGTCATTGTTTCCAGCAGGAAACATATCCTCCCAGCTGAGCAGAGAATAGTTCAGAGCCCCGAGAGAGAGATTGGATCTAAATTGCTCCAATCTTGGCGTTAGATAACAGCGGAGTCGCCCCCACTGCTGCTCTGCTGCACGGCTTCACAGCTCCACACAATCACAGGTGCAGTAATGAGAGGGCCACAGGTTCGCTCTTCATCGTTTCGTTATTTTAAAATGTTGGCCTTTTGCATGCCTCTTACCAGAACGGTCGCCCCACAAAACTGCAACAGGGCCCTCCAGAGCCTCTTAATCAGCCGTGGGTGTTGTTGAGGTTAATCTGTATTGTTCTTGACGATGTGAGAAGAGGGGAGGGTCCCCCCCCCCCTGATCCCCTCCATGTGCTGATAGCTGCTTCCTAACAGGCAACACACATCCCATGGCACGTCTTGTTTACGTAGGCCTGCGGTGGGACTCTGTTGTTGTACTTGTGTCATGGACACAGAGATAACCTCACTCCAACAAGGAGTTGAATTGCTTGCCCCCTGTGTTGGCAGGATCAGAAGAGAGGAGGAAAGAGCTGTGCTCTCTCATGAGGCGAACTCTATCTGAACGCTCACTGATATGACTTCAACAAATAGCTAAATATGTACAATTATTTTTTGGGAGAAAGATATTAACTGATTTCAGTATAAAGATGGGGAAGCAGATGGAGGGTGTGAGGCTTGGCGGTTCTTCCTCTGGACCTACCAATGTTACTGCCACTGCTGTTCGCTGAAAAAAACTTTTATTAAACAGCTTTGCAGGAAGTAGCACATCATTTGACATGATTTTTTTTTACATTTAATTCACTCCCACAGCACGAAACTAATGGAAGACGAGGAGTCACCTTGTTTCAGGGAATAGGTCATGCAGTAAATAATGTGGGCGGTGCTGATCCCTGACCAACTGCCAAGGTTTGAATCCCATTTTTAAGTAATTATTCCAACCTTTTTGGAGTAAAGTACAACTATGGTAACACAGTAACATGAGAGGCCAAAAGTGAAAACAACCACAGGGAACTGACGAAGTGAAATTTATGCAATTTACAACCTATTTAACCTTTACTGGTGGAGAGGTTTATCTAAATGCTGAGACAAGTTGGAATAAAAAATGTACAAAGAAGTTGTGTCAAAATGTGTCGCATTAACTCTGAATTAAAATGCATTGATTTAAGTATTGCAGAGCTGAAAAGTTCAGCTGTGATTAAAGGGGTGTATTTCTTTTGTTTCATGAAATTAATTATTGATATCACTGTAATTGGAATGAAACTGGATTATACACACATCCTTCACATCTTTTTTTCAAGAATAATCATCAAAACCAAAATGAATTTGCATGCATTTTAAAAGCATGTTTGCTGGTGCAAGTTCACTGTGAGCTCATTTGTTGAATGTCATTAGCTCACTGTGTTCATCTCTCCATGCAAATAGAGTGCATTAATCATGGGCTGTATTTTAAATAAAGGAACGACCAAGTGCACACTTTTGCCCTTAGAACACGGTGTGTGGGAAGATCCCACTGGAACTATCTCAGCCTCTTTTAATCTCTGATTAAATTGATAGTGTGTCAGACATTTACAGTGGGCCTCAAGGAGTCCCTGTGGAAGTGGAAGTGTTTCCTGGAGATCAAAGCAACAAAGGTGCTGTATTCTGGCAAATGTATTCAGTTGTAGTTTGATACTTTTAAATGCCCATTAAAGTAAAGCTTGATGAACCCGAGTGCGTACAATTATTAACATCATTATCTCATTGAAGATGGTAGTTATATCTTTTTCAACATAGTCATTCCCATTATTATACAATGACTAATTAAAGCCATTACTTCTTCAGTGAACAGCGCTGCATCCTTTGGGGTTTTCCAAGGATAGATAGCAGGAGAGCATTGCCTTGATTACATCACTACATTGGGTCTTGGTACTCTGTTGCAGTATGAGTCGACCAAACGTGCACACTGTGTGTTACCTGAGCAAATGTTTGGTAGATTTGGTATCCAATGCTACATATATATATATATATATATATATGTTTCTGGAATTAAAGTGCCCCATACTCCTCAGATTAAACCACACTTTACAGAACAGTTCTGTATTTGATGTAAAGATTATTTTTGACTATAAAATAGAACAATTGTGGACAAGAAGTACTAAAAAACATGAGTAATGTGGGGAACAAAGTCATTTCAGGGGGTACAAAGAGAGGTTTTTGAGAATAAATTTGGAAGTTTCATTATTTAGACTAATCCTTCAGAGTTGCGGATCTTTTAAACATGAAGGGACATGTTAATACCCTATAAAGTTATCCATAACTTTTTGCTTTTATGACGTTAAATGTCAAAGTCTAAAGACTCTTCGGTGAAGGCTAAAGTCAAGGTGAACGCGATATTGAGTCTTAATGAACCAGGTTTAATAGCTGCCATTGGCACTGCAGAGCCGTGTAGCTGCTCTTGGCGTCCTAGAGGATGTGAATGTCTGAAGCGTACTCATTAAGATTTAAATGGAATCAAAAGCCATTATTAGTCAGTCAACGTATTGACATTGAGTAATTACCTCTCTTCATAGCAATATTCATCTTTATTGGCAGGGCCCGCCATTCCCTCACTGGTTTTAAATTGCAAATCCTACACACGAGTGATTTCCTGATATCAATGAGGTAGAATTACAACACAGTTCACCCAAATTACAAAAAAATAAAAAAATAAAACTTTCCTTTCATGTCAAACATTTTCTACCACTAGGTGGAATTGTATATCATGCACACGACTGAATTAGTCACTGAATAGAAGTTAGCCAATATTTCAACCATGAAATATGTAGTTATTGCTTTTCAGTTTGACTTCAAAATCAATGTGTCGCTGACTGACAGACATAGTGGACGAAAGGTCTGTGAGACCGTCTTGATCCATCTCACTTACTTTGTAAATGAGAATTGAGATAGAGCAGGTAGTTTGATATAAATGTACGGTACTCTTCTGAGGTGTTGAGGTAAAGACACTCTTAGCCAAACAACAGAACTCAAGTTTTAATGGGAGCATGCTTTCAGGCATCATTGCTTTTTTTTCTATTCAGTCCATCGTCAACGGGGAAAATTACATGCTCGTAAGGAAGTGATTTAAACACCAGTGAGTGGAAGTAGTGGCTTTTACGGAGTTACCTATTATCACCTGAGTGGTAGCCGGGTAGTGGGAGCTGTAGTGAATGAAAAAAAAATAAATCCCATCTCTCAAACACGCTACAGAAACTCAATAAATCTCCGAAAAAAAATGATTTTCCATCCCGGTCCTCCACTGTGCAGCATCGTGCTATCCAATTTAGACTGTCATCAAGGCAGTCTATGAAACAGACTTGATAACCATGCACAGACAATTTTGGCTGAATGGCTCACACCATCCCCATTCAATCGAAAATAAATAAACAAAAAGAATTCTATTAACAGTCAATGGGATATACAAAATAGTCACACCAATTGTTGTCAGCTGGTGTGCCCAGGCATTACCCAAACAGCATTGCTGTTTCCTGCAGGATACATCTCACAACTGTGTTTAGCAGACAATCAAAAGTCCAATAGTCCTGCACCTACACCATCGCCTTTGTAATTCTGTAATCCTTGAGTTGGTTGTTTGGAACACTGATGGGTAAAATCATGTTCCCCTCATTTGACAAAGCAAATTGATTTGATGTGAGGATGTACAATGAAAACCACAAGGTTTTTGTGTAGCGTTATATTATGTTTGTATCTTAAAGCAGTGAGAACATGCATGTTAAACTCCTCTTTGTGTTTGTTGGATGTGTATGTCGCTGTTCGTAGTGGTGGAGGTAGGGCAAAAGTTTGTATTCTGTTTGCATTGCACGCAGAATGGAAATCTTGCAAAACAATGGGGTTCTTACTGAAATGTGTAACAAAATGTATCGCAGCATTTATCTTCTCCCCATTGATCGTCTTCTCAGCACCCGATGGGTCGACTTGTTGGTCTTGTTGTTTGGCATGATTTGCTATTCCTACCTTACTTATACATCAACGCTCTTCTTCTCTTTCTGTTTGACTTAGCGGACTCATCCTTAAGGATGTGGCGTATTGATCTGTTGTCTGATCTTTCATGGAGTGCACTCAATTCCAGGCTGATAGACTCCTGTTGTATTCCCGAGGACCAAACTGAAAGGGAACAGATGGTGTTTGAGGAAATGTTCCGACCTGCGAGGGCCACTAATAGTAAGATTAAATCCTACATTAGTTACTGGCCTCTGCACCAGATTGCCCCGTCAGACATAATAAACATATTTCTTTTTTGGACCCCAAGCCAATAGCTCGAATGAGGCTTCTGAGGTATCTATTGGACACTAATTATTCCAGACAGGTGACAGGTAGAGCTTGCCACAACAGTCCCAGCATGACATAGATCCCACTCAGTCGTTTAGAGAGTGTGTGGGCCTTCCGAATTGTCTGAATGGAGAATTTGAAGAGCACTTGAATGCTTTGACACACTGATGTAATAAAGGATCTAGTGCAGTGATTATAACCCTGGCAGGAAACACTTTATATGGATTTCTAATGCACAAAGTGTAATTTTTCAGTGTTTGATGATTCATATAATTTGTGTTAACTGCGGTACTGCCTCTTGCAGTAGCTCAGTCTGTGGGGACTTGGACCCGTACGGACTAGCAGGTGTTTGCCTTCCGGGCACTGCAGAGATGTCCTTGAGCAAGGCACCAAACCCCCCAAAATAGCTACCGGGACACTGTTCCAATACCAGAATGGGTTAGATGGGTTGAAATTCAACTCCATTGTGCTTTGCTGCGTACAATTGTGTGTGATAATAAAAGGTCATTACAATTTACATTAACATAATATTTGCTATGTTCACCATTTTAGTTGAACGTGTCGGCATGATTTAATTTGCTAAACACAAACTAACTACATACACACTTGTATTCATGTATTTGATCATAAACCTAAGTAGTGGCCAATTCCCCAAAGTTCTTCCTGAAGGGCAAATTAATGTGCGCATCAATCTATCTAATAATAAAAATGTCAATCTCATTGTGGTGCTACAGTACAAGTCGGAAGATCACGAAAGTCATCAGGATTAATCATCTGTGGACGATGAATGTTTGTACAAAGTTCAGTGCCAATCCTTTCAGTTGACGTTGCTTTATTTCACGGGGGAAAAAAAGGATCACAGCCGAGCCATGGTCCTGTCCAATGCAGGTACAGACATTATACTTCGTAGCTAATGACTGACCAAAGCATTTGATCATGAAGATATGCTTGTTCTACCCTTCATGCAAAGCAAAGTACACAGTGGTGACAGAATATTATTTTAAAGTGGAGGACTCTGTTGAGAAAGATGAATGACTGACCGGCTACTGTCCATTAGCTACTGTCCATTAGGCGGAGCATTCATTAAAAGCCTGGCTATATTTGATGTCATTTTAAAAGACCAGATATCTAACACCTTTTGATTTGGCTGATATTCAAAAGGAATTTGACACCTTCTGAAAGCTATGTCACTAGTGCTAAGAGGTCTAGGACTTGAATTCAATTTAAAAACAATGGCCCATTTCTTTGCAATGCCATTCTTGCGCATTGAACGTGAAACCTGATTTCTACAAGCAGCCATTGTGGGATATTCAGGTTCTTCTTTAGAGAGAAGTCTCAGCACTAAGTAAGGTGGAATGCATGGTTTGGCTGATAGCTCTATAAACTCCTTTAAAATGCTTTGCTTGTCCCTCTAGACTGGCTCTGCAATTTTAAACGTTTAATGGCTCGGCGCTATTCTTATTAATGTTGGCTATTTTCCCATCTGTGGACTTGGATCCACTGATGCTCCACGGTTCATCTTCTCTGTCATGCTGGCTTTTTTTTCTTTCTTTTTCTTCTTATAACTGGTGCCACAGCATTGGCCATGCTCAGTGTTATATTCTGAAATTCAAACCGGCTGTTTTAGGACAGTGCACAATTTCTTCATGTTGGCTTTATGCTGTATTGCATTTTGCCTCACGAAGCATCATAAAGATTTGGAAGTATTGTATATAGCTTATTGTATTTTGTGGGATCGATGTCTGTTGCAAGAAAATGGAATCCAACACAGCGATGTGATGAGCATACAGCTGCCTCAAAAAGGCCTCTCCAGACCATCACAGTAAAGAGAGGGAAATTGCAAGCAAATGTGTGTATCAGTCTCTTGCTATGACACCTGTTTTGCATAATTAAGTGTTGGTATCTCATTAAGTGGAATGTAGAGAGAAGCAAGATGCTTAGCACCTAAATGCACGAGGCTCCTACAATCAAGGTCAGTCCAGAAATTAGTTTAATCTGTTACTGCCTGGGAAGTGACAGATAGTAGGACGTCAGGTAATTGCTTCTTTGGAAAAATGGAAGAGTTCTGTGAAGTTAGTCATCCGCTTGGATGAATATTATAAATTGCACAGAGGAACAAATTAACTGGGTTGATATTACATCTCAGGAAGTGTGGATTCCTTTCAGAGCGCTGCACTGTGTTTTGGCTCCTGTTTATTGTATCTGATGCGAGTCCATTACAGCTTTGGTGATCAGTCAGGTTGATAGTTCAGAACAAACATACAGTGATGCCAACGTGTATAGCTTTGCATTTGTATGTTCTAAAGCCAGAAAAGCAATGGCAACAAGAGCAGCACCAGCAGCACATCTCAGAGGGTAAAAAAGGTGGCTAACAATGTGAACAGAGACTTTGGCACAGCCGTAATACCCAAAGTTGAGCATACAGTGATTCAAAGGCAACTAAGAATGCAGATGCAGGCAGATTTGTGCAGTGCTACATTACTCATAGTTACAGTTTTAATATAAGTTAAGCTGCTGTTTGTGACTGCCAATTTTAGGGGATTGTTTTGTTTGCTGCCTTACTGGGAGTTTGACCGTGCGCGCCAGGAGCACAGGGTGAGGAGAGGCAGCCATCCTCAACCAATACAAAAGGAGGAATATGCATTTTCAAATTCCAAAGTTGTATTTCATGTAAGATATGTCTCCTTCTAGAAAGCCACTGATACATGATAGTCACCTGGGTTCTGCGATGAGGTTGGTGGGTTTTCAACACGGTAACAATAGGAAGAGTAAATGCAGTCTACTGGAGACTTGTAATTAAAGAGATAAACAAGCAACAACCACCACTGTTGTGAAAAACCAACGATGTGTTTCTTGAATCTAATTAATTAAGTGCTTCTAATGTTTACATGTTGCTAATACGGCTGATCATACTGAAAATCAACATTCCATTTTCAGCAGTTCTGGGTAATGAGACTTGTTTGCCTCATTTTTCCATAACACACTGAGCCAAAGAGGATGAAAGAAAATAAATATCTCTAGCTTCTGAGACAATTCTTTGTTATTCTATGATAGTAGTTATTCTGATGTTGCTAGCACGTCTGTCTCATTCAAAGCCCGTCTCCATGGGTTAATGCTGGGCTGCAGCACTTCCTGTCCCCTCTAAATCAACGCTGATGTTTATTGAAGATCTTTTTGGCTCCAGCCGAAAAGTCATTATAAAAACTTCCAACATAACTCAGCAATATGTTGAGGTCTGGTAAGCATGGCCCAGATCGATAGTGTGAATCAATTCATGTCACTGTCTGCATTAGCCAACGGTAAATGTAAAGCATCCTTTCAAACAGAGGGCATCAACGCCTTCCGGGAGGATAAGAAAACCTGTGTAGTACGGGTTCTCTTCTCTTCCAAGTGGGCTTAGAAGTCAAAGAAAAACTCTTCACACCTAGTTCTGTTTGAAAACGAGAAGCACGGGTTAAAGTTCGGGGCAGGACACAGAAAATGATCAAAGCGGCTGCAGAGTACAACATACAAACTCCTCAACCTGAACTTCTTCTGTTGTCATCTCCTCGACGAGGATCATGCTACCGGTCGCGTGTGTGCATGTGCCTGTTTGTCCGTGAGTGAGTGTGCAACTCTGTGTCTGTCCACGGCTAATTCTGCTGACGCAAACTGCATAATATTTGGGTGGCCCCTTATGGCTGCATGCTGTCATGGTTGTGGTGAGTCACACTTGCTATATACAGTCATTGACTGCTTGCTGACTCTTCACTCACGTTTTGGACGGTTTGTTTGGCTAATTAGTAACAAAACTACCAGACCCCTGCTGAGTACCTCACGGTTGCTGCTTTCAAGCTAGAGACACTTATTGTTTTGGACAGTGATTTTGGCAAATAACCGACAGCGTCACCATGTAAAGTGCATCACCCACCCTCTGGTTCCCTCTCCGATAATCCCTGTAAGCCAGGGGTCTCAAACTCAATTTACCTGGGGGCCGCTGGAGGTAGAGTCTGGGTGAGGCTGGGCCGCATCAAGTATTCCAAAAAGAAGTACAACTGATCCAATCTTCATTAACAACAGTTCAGAACATGAACGGTTCTTCAGAGCGTGAACGGGTTCTTCAGAGCGTGAACGTGTTCTTCAGAGCGTGAACGGTTCTTCAGAACATGAACGGTTCTTCAGAGCGTGAACGTGTTCTTCAGAGCATGAACGGGTTCTTCAGAACATGAACGGTTCTTCAGAACATGAACGGTTCTTCAGAGCGTGAATGGGTTCTTCAGAGCGTGAACGTGTTCTTCAGAGCATGAACCGGTTCTTCAGAACATGAACGGTTCTTCAGAACATAGGCTTCTCTTGCCTACTCCTTGCTACCAGAGACCTGGCAGCGCTTCCTCTCACACAGCTCAGCCACATTTGGCTTGAGGGAGGAAGCAGTTGAGACCCTCAGTATGGCTTGAAGATGCTCATCAGTAAGTTTGGACCAGTACTTTGACTTATTAAAGTTCATGGTTGAGAAGAGCTTTTCACACAGATATGTGCTCCCAAAAAGGCACATGGTTCGCTTGAACATCCTGGAAAGCTCAGGGAAGGTGGGGGGCAATTCTCTCAAAAGTTGTCCAAGCTTGTCTGCTATTCCACTCACCTCCCTGAACTTGGCTTTGAGTTCAGAATTGCACTGCAGGTCAATGAGCTCCATTTGAAGCACAGGAGGGGCATCTTGCACATCAAAGGAGTACTTGCAGCCTGTAACATGCACATTTTTATGAACTCGCCTTCTTTGAATGGCTTTCCCGCCTTGGCGATCATCTCACTCACCACGTAGCTCGCTTCGACTGCCGCGTCACTCGCTTTGCTCGCTTTCTTAAAAAAATCGTGTCTCCTCAGTAAACATGTTTTAAGATCGCCGACCCGGGCCTCTCTCTCATCTCCCGGTATTTTGTAGACTCCTCGGCATGTCTCTTTGAGTAATGCCGTTTGAGGTTGTACTCCTTATGTACCGCGACTTTCTCTGTGCATAGAAGACACGTCGGAGTGCCCCGGTGCTCAACAAAAAAAGATTCCGTCTCCCACTTTCTCTTCACGGCAGGTTTTGAGAAAGACATGACTGGGGCTGGGTGAGATATTTTATATTTTCCTTCCACTTGGTGTCACTCCTGAATCACGTTTCAAGTGACAGTTTCGCTAATTCACGTTGTAAATATAAAACGCCCACAACGACTCGCGCAACAACTCGGCAAAAAGGTGCGCGTGAGAAAAAGGTGCGCGTGAGAAAAACGCGGGGGCCGCATTCACATTACACTTTTATGTTAGGCAGGGGGCCGCACAATATCGGCTCGTGGGCCGCAATTGGCCCGCGGGCCGCGAGTCTGAGACCCCTGCTGTAAGCACTGTCACAACTGTTATGTTAGATATTAAACGCCCACTCACCGTTGAGAGGCAATCAAAATGCTCCTAATTTCAGATCTTGCACCTTTCAGTACTTGGACTATGGAACTACACTACAGACTGGAGTTTCTACCAGTGGTGACAGTGAGAGTAACCTGCGACAGCAGTTTGACGTGAATGGGTTCAAGGTTCAATTTCCATTTAGCAAACTTGCGTCGTTCACACATGTCCTGTATGAAGTGAGTTTTGCTCACACCCTGCACCACTCACATCACGCATGTGGCCTACGTAAACAGCCAATGAGCACAGACTGAGGTAAAAATTTAGTTTAACATGGGTTTCATGAGAATCATTGTATTTTAAGTATGCATTGTTGAAATCACTGAAAAAAAATATATATATTTTTTTCTTTTTAAAATATATATATATTTTTTTTACAAAACGATTTTTCCTGATAGAGGAAAAGAGTTTTGGGAGACAGTATTATCTTACGGTGCGAATTATGAATGAGACATGAAGTAATCAGCCCTCCTTCCAATAAGTATAATGTACAGCATACATTACTTAAAAAAACACTAACTATGTTGCTCGGGGATAAAAGCAGGAGTAAGTAATGTGTGCCTACAAAAAAACATTGAGATGAAAAGCAGTATCCTCTAATGACTGGATCTATACATGAAGGGGGGGGGGGTGCACCTTCATTTTTTCATTCCCGTTTGACAGATGAAAGGAGCACTGATTAATTGGTCTCTCTGATACTACTTTTAATGAACAGCGAGGTCTGACCATTGGGGGCAAATTAGCTTGATCCTCTTTTTGCAGAACAGAATTAATGAAACCCCTATGGATTAAACTGAAGTGTGCCGTGTATCTATGCTCATGTGCAGCTACAATACCTCGCAGTGGACGCGACTACTCCAGTATTTGCCCGCACAGAGGGCGTAAAGGTTCAATAGTTAGCCCTTGTAACGCAGTAAAGCTCCCATTAATGAGATTATCAGGCACCAATGAAACTTTTGTGTATCAGTACATCTTCAACATTGGGCCATAAAATTCTGAAAAACTAACTGGAAGATTTCTGCTTCTTCATGTGATAAACTGAATTAGAGCATTAGACATATTTACTACGTATGACTTTGCCTAGAATTGCAGTCATTACACACTGTCATTACATTGCGTACTGCTGTGTATAGATAATCCCTTTAACCTCTCTGTCTGGGAGTTTTCCCCTTTTAGAAAATCAGAGAGAGCAAGGGATTGTTGCAGGACTGAAAGAACAATGTGTCTTCACACCAGGAGTTTAGAGAACAGCGTGACTACAGCTGTTAGTGGCCAACAGTGAAGCATAGCGTGTCCTCAAGAGCAGTTCAAAGTAGCAGCCCTTGTGTTTGTCAAACTCACAGAAATATGCAGGATCGGAGATGTGATGCTGAAGACGGTGACGTATGAAACTTTCACTGACAATATATTACTTTTGTTTCTTTACAAAAAAGTCTCGTTGAGACTGAAGGCCTTTACACCCGGAGCGGGGGCTTTTTTTTTTTTTCGTGCAATTCATTTGTACGTCTGCATAATTTTTTTCTTAACTGTTTTTTAATTAGTGCTTTGACATAGAATGTGAATATAATGCCGCAAAAAAGTGCCATGGTCATATTCGATACGTACACAGTACAAATACAGAGCATATACCAGATCCCCTCCTTCTGTTCTTACCTTTCAAAGTAAGAGCCCTAGTCATTCACACTGCGTAACTGTTCACTAAAAGCTAATTTACTCTGATTACTGTAAAAAGGAAACTCACCAAAATGATGTCTCTTTTTTTTGCAGACTTCAGCTTTACACGCTGCATCGAAAAATATGAGCAGGGATATGGGTTATAATGGTCTGAAAGTGTTAAGCATGGTTCAGTAGAGCCAGATAGTGAGTAAAAAAAGGCCAAAGCAGTCATGTATACCGAACCCGAGAAACCGAGAGAAACGCTGTGTCCTAAAAAAAAGAATAGAAAAATGTTGGCATATGCTTGTACTAACAAAGAAAAGTCCAGAATTCATGTGCAGAATTGCACTTTTGTTACTAAACCGCTCGATATTTAATTTACACATTGGCAGCAAAAAGTAGCAGCATGTTGTGACTGTATGAATAGATTCCAATGCCCACAAGTCTTTATGAAATAAACTGTGGAGTCATCTCAACTGTCTTCTTTGTAGTGTCATAGCTTTGTAGGTGGAGGTGCAGAAGAGGATCAGCCATCTTTCCTTCTGCTTTGTGGGAGGATTCTAGATTTGACTCTTAACTTTGATCTTTCTCCTCTTGTAGGCTGAGAAGGTCCCTTTCAGTAATCATACCACCACAATTGGATTGAGGCAAACCGCATAAATGTGCTTCACAGTTGGTGGATCGCTCCTCTTTGGTTCACAGCCAGGTTTTTCAACAGAGAAAAAGACAATTATTGGTGTTTAGATACTTTTTCATCATCTTTATTAAAATAATGTATTGTACATTGTTAGTTTCATAAACATTATAAAACTACAGCATAATCAGAAGAGTTTAGATATTGGTTATGACAATGCAACTTTTGATATTGGCAGTGAATTTACCGGCATTTATGTCCTCTCTTGATACAGTGGTGCAATTAGCTTGCAATCAAGTAGCACATAATGTCCCCCATGTAGCACATCAAGGGCAAATCTAAGCAGGTGGTAGTTGAAGCGGTGTGTCGGCAAAAGCTTGTCATAGTTTGCAACAACAGCAGCAGTGCTGGACAAGCTGAACAGTCATAGTCCAAACCATAGCATGCAGAGGATTCCAGTAACCTTGTAGAACAGCACTCGCTAGTCCGAACAATATATCCTGCCGTGTACAGTAGCATAATGGCATGATAGCAACCTGTCTCACAGCCTTAATTCTGTAAAAGACTATTAGCAGTTTTGACAGCACAGCTAGCCACCTTGTGAGTTCCATCGTTCGCGGTCCATGGGGACTACTTGTGAGCCCTCTGTTGGATAAGACCAACGGACCGCAGCCGGCAAATGCTTCCTGACTGAACTAACATTGCACGTCGATGACGACATGTTTCATTTTCATGATGCGAGTAAATCCTGAGGATGCCTTTATACTTCCATTTTCAAAAAACTGGGCCTCAGGTAACGACACCGTCTCTTTCTATAAGCTCTGGCACATTCACAGATCCCAACAGCAAGGTTGCACTTTTATTTTGTTCCTGTTCTTGCATCCTCCTGGCAGTTACCAGAACACATTTTATCTGTGAGGGTATGCGACTTATCTGAGAGGGCATATCTATGTGCTTTTGTCAGAGACTCCCCAGTATACATTTTATAGCTTGGAAAGGTTGAAAGAGGGGGGGAGCTCAGTTCTCTGTAGCTACAGTATATAATAGCTGGGTGCAGCATGTGACATTGCAGAGGGGAACATTCGCACAGAGGGCTGTCATATGGTGTGTGGATATGGCGTCCATAAACCCTGGAGGGTGTGAGAGTGATAAAACACTGTTCTGTTGTATTGCAAGGGAGAATTCTCATTAACTTTGATTTGATTGCGTATAAACATGGCACGCAGGCGGCAGCGCTTGTTTCCAAAAAATCCCTGGCTGAGCGCTGCGCTGTCTTCTGCCAAGTGAGGCAGGTTACATGGCTGGGAGCGACCGAGCCTCAGCCATGTATGGCAGCCCGCGAAGACCACCGCCTGATGCCAGGGTTACGGGTACGCAAAGGGAGGCAAATGTGCCCATTACACACAGACGCCCTTCCTCACCAGCCGTGTGAGATCTGCTGCTCGCACTCTATCGCTCAATGCCTTTCCTCCATGTTGATCGGGCTCCTGCTGCAAATGCCTTTCAGCCGCTTTCTCTTCATCACACTGATACACTCACTTACCAAGAATATAAACACACCGACTCTCACACACACTCTCTCTCTCTCACACACACACACACACACACACACGCGACTGAGCCTTCAATCCATCCCATGCTGTCCAAACAAATCAACAGTTGAAGCCAGAGGCTTGCCTCCCATCTGGTCAGCCATTTCCAGCGGGGTCCCAGCGTGCAAAGAGAGAGAAGCCTCTAATCCATATCCTGCCTGAAAACTAGAGGGTTCTGATAGTTTCCCCGAGTCAAAGTCAAGGACGCCGAGTACAACTCGACTACATGGCAGCCAAGGTCGCTAAACTCTTTAATCTCTCTCCCTCTCATTCCCTTTTGCTTTTCTCACTCGCTCTCTCGCACTCAGGCACACACACCTCTCGCTTTTTCTCTCATAGCCAGTCGGCACATTTCCTGCGGAGGTTTGATTGTACCAAATCCAGGGGAAAGGCCCATTTGCAGACACAGCAGCTGATGTACTGTACTCCACAGTGATTAGTGCGAGGCCAGCTCCCTACAATTGTCAAGCCAGGGGAAGAGCAACCTGGGAAGTGTGTACCCTCAAATGTTGGAGCAGCTTGCAAAGTGCACTTTAGACCACTTTTTCATTTGGCTCAAATCAGAAGTTGTTACTGCTGCTGCACTTTTCCACTGGCCTAGTTTGGACGCGTGTAGACGAATGAATCATAAACAAAGCAGTGTTGTCAAGATGATGTGGCTGAATAAACCTCACATTGGCTTTCTCACTTCTAATTCTGTTAAGAGAAAAGTAAACGCGAATGCATTACCAAGTGCGTCGACAATGTCAGCAATTTAAGCAATCAGATTTATTGCATAAGAGATTTACTTTTTCTACTGTGCAGTTCCTTGGTTGACTGTATTTTTTATCTTTATTTATTCAGGGAAGGTTGGCTGGAGAAGGCACACTCATTTTCACCCAGCTACCGTACACAGCACTCACACCTGGGAGCCCAACAGCATTAGCCATTGTTTTCAGCTCAACTGTAGCAGTGGGAGGATAAATGCATAGTCCAAGGGCACCTCGATCTTCGTTGTTATGGGAGCACAGATAGCGCTCAGTTCCTTTTGCCAAATCACATTTTCTAGCAGGTCCGGGGGTTTGAAGTGCTGACCTTCCACTCATATGCAGCCTACTTCTTTAACCTGTAGGCTGTAAACACCACACACATGGAACTGACCCACGACGACCTGCACACCAGACCGAGCAAGAAGCGCCCGTTTTGATCCAATTTTAAATGTCATGATCTCCCCAAATGTTTAGCAACCAAGAACAATGCAGCCGCGGAATTTTAGAAGGGTCAAAAATTTGGGAAACGTGTTTGATTCTGCTTCATCGTGATTGAGGCTGGGCAACGCGGCAGAAGTCAGTACCAACATAATCATCTTTTTCTACTATAGATATCAGTAGTTTATATGAGCAATGAATTTTGTTCTGCTTTTATGTATTTTAGTCCATAGTTACATTTATAAAATGATCAAATTGCCGTGGTATGATTCACATAACTTTTGTTTCCGGGCGACCAACTGGATATCTACTGTTCTAAAGGTGGCATTACTTTATCACATACCTTTACGAACATAAACAAGTAGGCAGAAACTGTGCACGATCCTTTTTTTGTGCAACAAGTCCATTCATGTTTAAAACAGTACAATTACACTGTATACCTACAGGCCTTTGGTAACAACAGAAGGTGAAGACTGGATGGAAAAGACAGAAAATTATGTTTTCAGTTGTTTTGCTGCAGCGATGTAATGTTAGCCATGCAATCATGGCTATCCCCCGAGGACACAGCAGTCAGTCAGGTGAAGTGGAAATGCACAGTGACAACTGACACTTGGACAAGCGGGGACGACTGCGTATGACTGGTCATGAAATGGATGAGGATGTAATTCCCTTATGCAAACAGCTGGCAGAGAGCAATTTAATTTAAGACACTTTAATGAGACCTGCAACTTTGAATAAGTAACCATGAAGGACGAAAGACCATGCAGTAAGAAGACACCTGAAGAGAATTTCTGACCGCAAGGCTTATGCTTGACATTGCTTTTAAAAGGCCTACCCTGTAGCCTCTGGCTTCGAAACTGAAGCCTTTTCTGGTGGCTTTTGGTTCCACATAACTAGACCTACAGGTGCACTATGGACACTACTCTGGCTTACTGTGGTGTGAAATTGCATACGCAACCTTGAAATGATTCCCACAATAGCAGATGGTCTTAGCAATTGAGAAAAATACGTTTTGCCCGCCTGTCTGCAGAAGGAAGGTGACAATAAATGGAGGTTTGATTAGAAACGACACCTGGGGGGGTTATGACAGGTGACGGGAGAGTGAGCCTCTAACTGGAGAAAAATAAATGTTCATCTTTGGCTGATTATGATGGAGCACATAGGAGAGCTTCATTAATTACTGAACCATGCGCCTTTTCACACTTGGGCTTCAGAAGTGGCAAATTGGTGTTAGTAGAAAGGCTCCATGTTCACACCAAAAAACAAACGAGTACGAAGAAATTAGAATTGAATAAGAAAAAGCAATACTGTAAGTAATCAGGATACGACATAAATACGTGCAAAATAAAATAATGTGCACAACCTCTTGAATATGTTTTGCTGCAAATACAAAGCTGATTTCAATCACAGAATTACAATACAAGCTATTTGCAAACATGCTTATTATGCCACAAAGTGCACTTTAAATAATATGCTTCTAGAATCAGCTAAGTACATCGAAAAAAAAAAGCTGAATCGTGGAAAACATTCTGAAGGGATTGGTACTTTGGTGAGTGTGGCAATGATTTATGAGGCAAATTCGGATGGAACCATTTTCTCATTAGAGAGGAGAACATTGAACCAACCTCCTCCCTTCCAGTTTAGTGAACTAAATGCCCAATGATTGATGCTGATGTGCTTACTGCACATTCAGACTCACAATCTAAATTGCTGATGTCAGAGTACGCATGGCGGCCATCGCTAGACACTTTTATATTCAAACAACATGATCAAAGAATGAATTACTTCTAAGGGGTCAATATATCCACAGCACGTATACATGTTGATTTAGTGTCATTTGCCATTTAAATCACGGCAAATAAATCACGGCAAATATATACAGTTGTGAAGATGGACTTTAAATGGAGAAGTGCAAACTTTTGCTTCACATTACCCTTCGCTCTGTTTCTGTGCTCTGACATCCTTTTCCTGTCCTGCATTGTCCCATCACACTCTCTTTGCCGTTTCGTGGATTCTGACTGCAAGTGACCGGATCAAGGCCATTAAGTGCCGTCATCACTCGTCCAGCAAATCAGATTTGAAAGCACCCTCAACTGAAAGTATTTTTCCTCTCATCTTCTGAAGTGGCAGAATCCGCCAATATTATAAGAGGTGCACTGCGAAATGGAGTACTCTCAAACATTAAGGTGGAAGATCCCAGTGGAAAGAAAGCTCATGTGGGTTGTTTTTTGGAAGTCATATGTATAATTTAAAAAAAAAAGAAAAAAGGCACAGAGCAGCCTGTTTTGAAATTGAGATACGGTTCAAGGATTTGTTGTAGTACTTGATTTGCAGACCTTTACGTCGATACAACCACAAAAGGGTGGCAGCACAAACTCAAGCAACTGACTGTGGTTGGTGCGCCCTCTGCCTCTGCTACTGCCAGTCTGCTTGCTACTCCCTCACGACAAGGGGGGCCAGGCTGTTTAAACTATAATCAGGTATGTTTGCTGTTCTGGGTCCACAATAGGGGAACAGGTTCCCCATTGCCATCAGGACAGTCATCTGTTCAGGCTCCGCCATGGCCCCTTAGTGTTTCTAAATGCTGCACTTAAAATAATTCAGCATTATTGATGAAATCAAACCACTTGCATAAGTCTTACATTTGTTGGGTTGTATCCCCATGGTTGAAGGCACTTATTGTAAGTCGCAATAGATGAAATTGACAGCTAAATAAATGGAATACAATACAATTCAAAATCATTGCACTCCCCACAACTGTTCAGAGTAGAGTGGCACGTTTTGTTTCTCCCACTTCCATTTGCTCTCTAATGCTCCTTCCAGTGAGCTTGGCTGCGTGTTTGTGTAAAGTATGTTTGGACAGGTCAGATCGAATGATCATTAGTGGAGGAAAAAAGGTAATGTCTGGGAAAGAGCCTCCATAAAGCCCTATTTATAGCACCCCTGGTCCGGAGGCATGGAGCCCCCGGGGAGAAAAAACAAAGTCCTAGATCAGCCTGAGGGGAAGTAATTAGGGCAGATATTTCAACTGCATAATGTAGGCTCTCTGAAACATTGAAAACATCTGAAGTTTATTAATTAAACGCTAATCTGGTGAAAAGGCATGTTTCATGTCTCCTTTCGCTGAATTATTCAGGGACACGAAGGCATACAGGAGAGATAACACTTTGCCGTACATGTCATCAGTAGCCTCGTTAAGAGTTGATTAAAGGCGCGCTCCACCTCGGTACTTCTGCGTCAGCAGTCTGCTACTGCAGCCAATGTGGTTCTGTAATACCCACAGCAGTGAATCAGTCACACTACAGTAGTCCAGCAAGGTCACTTTGAGGTCACTTTGAAGTTGGAGCAGTGCGGTCAGTGAAGATTTGTTCGGAGAGTTTTAAAGAGGAATTCAATTACACATAGCCAGCCAGGCATGTGCGCTTGAGCATACAAAAAGATACACAGACACATGGTCACATACAACTCAGAGAAAGCACCACACCAGGGTCAACTAAACAGTTCTGCTTAACCAGTATTTGGTAAAAAAAATACCTCACTAAATTTGTTTTTGCTGCCCGACACTGTCGAGTCCAAGGTTACAGTAGAAACTTGCCCTCTGCCTCTAATCCCTTCTCTATGTTTTCTCTTACATATCTTTACTCTCGCTTGCTCTCTTTTCCACGTTCTCATTTCAGTCTCTCTTTTCTTCTTTTGTTCATGCTGCTTGAGTTTCACAGACTGAGCAACTTGAGGCGATGGTGGTTTTGCAAAACACAATTCAAATGAATGCAGGGCTGCCACAGTGAAAATGGCATGAAAAGGCATGCACACAAATACACATCTAACTCTTTTATGGCATGAAAATCGTATGGTGGAGGCACCAAAGTGCATAAAGGATTTCATTATTATAAAAGCAAGAGGATATATATATATATATATATATATATATATACACATATACACACACACACGTATTTTTTTCTGTGCTTTGCTGAAATGAATGCATTGTTCAACAAAAGAGATTAAAAATATACACGCAGACACACATTAAGAAAAAATTAATCCAGTTTGGAGTCAACTGGTTGTGCACAGATTAAACTGTCAGTGAATTATTCTACCTTCAAAGTCCCCCAGATGCCGGATGGATACCATTGTATTACATAATTCCAACAGTTTCCAAGATTTTTGTTGGGTTGCTTTTCACAATGTGAAATGTACATGATCTTCTAAGATGATAAACACTACTGTTGCGACTTTATATTATATAACAAAAAGAATTGCTCATTTAATATGGAGATCGCCTGCATGTCTGTCTGGTATTATAGGCATATGTGTGGGTACTGTATGCTTGTACCAAACTGGATATTACTATTCTGCGACAGCAATACAGAAAAACATGTTGCCGTCTGAATTGTAATTCATCCGCATGATTAGAAAATGGTATTTAATGAATGCGTCTGACAAGTAGAAAAATGTTCATGTGTGTAATTATTTCATTTCTTTCCGGCAATAATCTGAAAAAGATCTGGGTTTCAATCTGCTGAATAAAGCACAAGCCACAACGTGTTTATTAACATTTAACTGAAACCACAATCTTTTCCAAACCTTAAATCTGCAATATCTAAATTGTTTTGCAGGGAGAAACAAGTTGTGAACACAAGACTGACATATCATTCCCCTTATAAGTTGACTTATAGCAAACGTGTTAGTGAACAGTTGCTTATTTACGCATCCAGCAGTTACGGGGGAACCTTGATTATTTGGAGTTGGCCTGATGGATATCCTATATTCAAACTCTTGTAGCTCTGTTTTTGGTCTCTACCAACTCCTGAGGGACGTATCTGGCTCTTAAGCTGTTGAACATAGTGAAGCAGTTTGCAGCTAGTCACCAACTGTGTCTCTCTGATGTTATGTGCTGAGCAGGTAGTGAGTGTACAGTGGCGTTTTTCTCTGGGAATGAAACTATAACAGCAGTGAGAGTGGGACTAAACAGTGAAGTTAAGCATCAGACAGCTAAACAATGAGCGGAAACTTACGGTAAAGTAGGAATGTCACGAGAAGCGATACTTTGGTACCAAGTCGGTACCAACATTCTAAAAACGTGATGCTATTGGTTATTCTACAGTACCGCAGTTCCCGTAGGTACCAGGGCTCAGGGCTCAGCACTGACAGTGTCGCTTCATCCCGGGGACGAGAGAAAATGTCCCTAACAATGCTACATTGTGAACAACAAAAGTGTGTTGAAATTGGCAGGAGTAGAGCTCGTAGCAGCAAGTGGGCAGTAGAGTCCCGCATGGCTAATTATTATAATAGTTTTGTTGCCTAAATCTAACCACATACATTCGGGAGGCAAACCCTGTTCTCGGGTGTCAAGTGTCGTGCACTTTGTACGCCCACCATCTAACTTGCCACTTCCCTCCATGTGAATTGTGTGGGAGAGCAATAGCCAAAAGAAATTAGTAGTATATAAACGTAGTTTCTTGGACAAGGTTGCACATTGCTCCCGAATCTCTCTCCAATAACACAAGTTCTAAAAGAGAAGTTCAAACGTTGTCCTACTCCTAACGGTACCTGGCCTGTCAATGCTTTAAGTGGGTGAATTTGTCAGATTGTCTTTTTTTGAAAGTTACAAAATTGTTGAACTCTACCACCCCAATTCCAACGTCGGAGTGTGTGGGAGGAGGGGTCACAGTCACTGTTAAACAATCCTACAAGCACTAAATTTGAGGCATACTGAGGCCCTGAGGGCATATAGAAGCTCCCTCCTCCTCGAAGTGCAGTTTGCACACTGATTCCAATCCATCCCATACTGCACAAGTTAAAGGCAACAACTTTGTATCACGCGCTTTGAACACCATATCGACTCATGCATTAAGAGCGATCATATCATTTGAGAAATTTCTGTCAGCACTTTCCTTACATGAGAAACATTTTCAACAGCAGCGTTCACTAAAAGGGGTCTGATTTGAATACTGCTTAGTCGGTAATTGTCTTTTATTGTCAAGATTTTAGACTGCGAGATGGGCTCTGTCTCGACGACTGTACATCGCTTAACATTATCCGTGAGATGCGGGGTCAATCAATACAGCGGGACCTGTCCTTTCGGAAAATGCAGATATATGTTGAGAATCAATACTCCTGTGTCATCACCTCTCATTTCAATCAGGGTGGCTGAGATATGACACCATGGCAGCTCTCCCGGGAATAACACTGGACTGAATCTCAATGGGCTCTTAACTTCTTTGCTTCTCCTCTCAAATTAGTTTACTGGAGTGATCAAAAGGTTATGTTATTTTAGAGAAAATACAAAAATAGCTATAAATTGTGTATGGCGGCGTCGACTAAAACTAGAGATATTATTTAGAAGCCATATTGCCCAGCCATACTTCCTCAGTTTAAATGTGTCTCTCTCCCTGAGATGAGCATGAACCTTCTCTGTCTGAGCCTGAATATGTTTTTGGTTTCCAAACTATACTCTTCCCAGCTTTAGGCATCTCCAAAGAGAATCTCTCTGTTGGCTCAGCAATATTTGTAGAGTAATCATGAGAGCTTCTTCAATCTGGAAGTTTTTCCCTTTTCCCAAATTGACCCCAGAGAAGTAATGAGAATTATCGTTGTTTCACATCAAAAAATTGAAATTTAATTTCATTAATAATCCACTAGAAATAGTACGGGTGACTGGAGACTGTAAAACCGATTTCAAATGTAGCTTGTACTCCATGTGCTGTTGGATCCTTCAGCAAGCTATATTATATAAATATTACATCTCTCTACTGAACAGAAACATAATGAGCCTCATTGTTGGACTGTGTGGGCACCAGACTCTCTCCTCGAGCTCCACTCAGCGATTAAACATGCTTTGCTTTGAGCTGACCAGCCGTTGTCAGGGATCAATACCTTTTTTAGTCTCAGTCGTGGTTTCCAGTTCAACTCATATGACGCTTCAGTGGACACATCTGCCAGCAACAGCAGCGCCACGCTTGACACAAGCATCTGCTGTGTCTGCCTGTTTTTCATCTTCTATGAGACTCATGAATTACCTTGCAAAGCGTTTTCTTTTTTTTTTTTCTTTTGTGGTAAAAAAACAACAACAAATGTTTCAGAAAAGAACAGAAGGCAATTGTCAGTATCACGCCTCACATTCAAGGTCAATGAACAAACGAAAAATGAAAACGCACTCCAAGACGCACACCCTTCTCCACATCTCAGCACATAACTTGCAGTGCAAACAACTAATTGCAACAATTAAACTCCAGCAAAATTGGATCAGACACTGATTTCAAACAAATGCAAATTAAAAAAGGTAGGGCCCAAGGTTCCTTATTAAAAAAAAAAAAAAATTAATTAAAAAAAACTGATAAATTGCAGAACCAGACTTCCTGAAAACACTTGCTGTTGCAAACACGGACCATAATTAGCTTGATTGCATATGTTGATCATCATATTGCACCTTAACCTGCCGCTGCACAGCACATCTTTCCTCCCATTCCATTTCCTTGGCATACACTCATTTTCATTTTTTGTCTCATCTGTGTCCACCCTATGACAAGGTGCCAAGTGTTTGCAACAAATGCGCTGACATGAACAGAAGCATACATGTCAATGTGTTGTTTATTGGCAAAATAGCTCCTTGGGTTGGTATCAAAACATGGGAAACGAAAAAGGGGCAGAAAGCAATAAAAAACTTCCAGTTGCTAATACAGTTCCGGCTATGTTTAAGAAACCTGGCCGCAACTCAGAGTCAGTTGCCAATTACCGTTGCTCTCCATCCGCTGTTGAGTGGCAATAAGGAGCATGACTGACATGACTGATGATGGTTGATCAAACATCAAGTGGAATATCATCAAATGAATCTTATTAAATGCTAGTGGAAAGTGGGTGGTTGAATGCAAGCGCGCTGAAAAAAAACCATTTCCAATAAAACCATGCTCTGATGTTGACTTGAGGATGTTTCATGTTGCTCCTGATTCAACTGAACCAGACTGCAATACTGAACACCACTGGCACAAAGAAAGGACAAACATCACATGATGCCATTTCATTTTCTCCAGTATTGAACTGCAAACACCATTAGTTCTGCAAACTGACCACAAAACAAGCAAACAACATCCTCTGGGAGCCTTGTAAAGGTGATTATTTGGTATTTGACATACACGACAGTGGCCCCTCTCGGGGTTATAGTATTGATTTATTCTCTTTTCTTTTGGTTCTGACATCAGACGCCAGTGAAATGTCTTTCTTCTCTCAACTTTGTTGACACTTCCTCTCAATTTTTAGGATCCTGGGGCTGCGATGATATTTTCCAAATTTATCTGTTTGATCAGAAGCAGTCTAATGGAAGCAGACAATTTGTCACCGGCTCTGTGTAGCAAGTCATTTAGAGGCATTGCCGAATTAACTGTGGCTGACTTCCATTGTTGATGACAGGATTTATTTTACTGCGAGACATGATTTATTCCACTTTAAATTAAATGAATTAACCTTTCTGTTACTTAATGTAATTGTCCTGTTCCTCATAATTCATATTTGTGTTCTCCTTTTTGGCTGTGCAAGAAAGGGGTCCGAAAGCTATTTAATCTTTGGCCACTTAGTGTTCTACTAAATGGGGAAATGATTTATCCTGACGCTGCTATATTTCAACTGGGTTCGTTATTTCATTTAATTCGAACCAGAAAATGGACAAATACTTGGCTGAGGAGCGAGCAGATGACGTTTTTTTCCATTGAATAATTTGACTTAATAAGCATCTGTTGGGCAACGGCATTGGGAAAGCTACTAGGAAACAAAACCCCAAATTCCTTCGACTGTGGATTTCAGGATGTCAGCTCGAGCAATTAAACCTCAGCAATTTGCTATTCAGACTCACTCCTCTGTCATTCCCACCTAAGAATTATTAGCATGGCTGCTTATTTCTGCATACATAATAATGCATACGCAGGAATGATCACTGGTGAGCTAAATACTCATCTGCTGTGAGTGACAAAGCCAAGACAAAACCTGACAGTGTGTCTCATGTATTTTGATTTGCGGCTTCGCTCTGCTAGCTTCCTCTGTCCTTAAGACTTACCGAAAACAAAGATGATCCAATAACAGCCTAATAGGATGGAGGCTGATGATGAAACTTTTACTGTCATCACACTCGTTAGGTAAAGACACCAAAAAGTAAGAGAGAGTGAGACAGAGGAGAGAAAAGCCACAGAGAAAGACACACACACACACACACACACACACACACAGGAAGGGAGCATGATGAATTCGGAAGAGGAATAAAAAGAGGGCTTATTCAGTTGAGAAATATTTATGACCTCATGTGGATGTCGTTGTGAACTCTTTAGTGCTTTGCCTCTCAAAAAAATCCCCCCACAGTGGTGCTCAGTAACTCTGCAATCAACATCCTGTCTCCATGTAAATGTGCATAAATGGCTTCCTAAACATTGAAATTTATCGTCCAGACAACACACCTCTGGATTTAGGTTCAAAATTACACTAAAAGTATTGATTTACACATCCGCCTGGTTTCCAGGCATTAAACCCTGGATATTTACGCCTCTCAGTGGACATATAAAAAAAAAAAATTACAGCAAATGAATCTGTTATATGTCATTCCTCAAATGAAGGTGCATTATTAAGCCCTACATTTAGGATTGATCATGTGATCATGATTTCAAAAGATGAGTATATATATATATATTTTATATAGCCTTATAAAGCCTCATTTAAATGAGGCTGTAATAAAAATTCTACAACAGATACTGCGATGACTGTTACTGATACAATTATTGGTTAACTATTACTACGAAACATCATACAACTGTTACCACTCCGGCTGCCATCATAGCAGTTCAATCCCTTTATGTACACTGGGAACATGGTCCTCCTTTGACAAGGGTGCAGAGTTGACATTGAAACTAACACATGTAGAAGTTAGGTTAACCGGCAATAAAGGAAAAATAATCACGAACATAAACAAAACAAACGAAACACCAGTTTTTAGTAGTAATTAATTAATTAAACGTGTCGTAGTCACCGTGCCTTTATTGAAGTGTCTGAAACAACTCGAGTGCTGAGTTTCAGCATCTTTATTGACATGAAACCACATACAGTTTTAAGTAATGGAATTAGTTAAAGGTTCCATTCCATTTAGTGAAGAAGAGCCCTTACATTGAGCCAACATGCAGAAGAGCAGCACCCTGACTCTGTTTGACCTGAATGAAACGGCACCTTCATCAGTATCATTGGTAACACTTGTGTTTAACCCACTATGTCATGTCAAAATGGCTCCAGTGAATAGGTCCATTATTCCATGAGACCGACAGCATCTCTGAAATGAACCTGTCCAAACACAGTTATTAATGGAACCTGTAGTCAAAGCCAGTCTGGACAAAATAAAATGACAGATCTTCAGGTGAGAAATGATATCCGGCTATAAAGCAAGGAATCTGTCTCTGTGTGCGCATCGCTTTTGCATATTTCGAGAACCATTTATTCAATCTACTTCACAGTTGGCAAGTAACCGAACTCTTCTTCACTTCCCTGGCGTAAACGAGCTAGGCGTGCAGCACTTCCATGTGCCAAGCGATCGGTTCACTCCGAATGGCCACGCCACAAAAAGGCACTGCACTAGTTAATTGAAATGGCTCTCTTTTAAAAAATACCTGGATGAATATCCAGGTAGAGCTGGTCATTGGTTGGCTGTTTGATCCCAAACTCCTCATGGCATCGTGTCACAAAACACTGAATCCAAAATTGCACCGGATGATTAGTCCAGTATCTTGCATGGATGCTACGCCACCTTTGGCTTGCGAGTGTGTAAAAGAGAATGAAGTTACAAAGTGCTTTGAGAAAAAGCACTTTGCAATTTCGTAGTCACCGTGACGTCACCCATCGGTGCGTGGACTGGCGTTTTGAAGCCTCGAGTTTGGTATTTTTCCGGTACCATCTCGGTTTTCTGCAACCACAAGTGACATTAGAGGGTGGAGCTAAGAATAACCTAAGGCTGAATAAGACATTTTTAGTTGACCAGCATGTTACAATATGAGCTGAAAGTACACTGTACGGGTGCTAAAGTTGTCAGAGGAAAACACCCAGACCGTATAACACCCTGTTAGTGACCTGTCTCAAAGGCATCGATACAATCTGGCTTCTTTTTGCAACCAGCAGACGTGCGCTCTGCTGGCCTTTAGAAAGAATGCAAGTTTAAAAACCCTCTGCATTGGCTTCACTTTTCAGAACCGGAGATTACAGACTGGTTTCCGGTCTGCGTAGACACATTTTGGAAGTTAAATTACTCAAAAGAAATTACTGGAATATAAAAACAAAAAAGGAAACAAGTGAAATGTCTTGATTTACTTTTTAAAATTGTATAACTGTTGAATGTAATATGTACAGAAGGACATTTGGTGGTATGTACAGAAGGACATTTGGTGGCTTAGTCTGACTTTTGATTTGCAGTCACACAAAAGCTTGTCTGTGTGTGTTTTTCTTTGTGTTCACAGCGAGAGTACACTCATCACAGCATGTTTGCTTTTGGGTTCTTCAAGCTGACTTCCAGAGTTTGTTTTTCCAACCAAGTGTGACACTCTTGGGACCCACTCTACACTCTGCTGCTGTCAGTGTACTGTAAGCGCCCTCGAGCTATGTGGCTTTGCGAAGTTGAACCATGGCGGTGCACTGTACAGGAGGACTCCCTTACATAAGAGCTTATATAAATGTTTAAAAAAGGGTTCGTTCTGACTGACATCACCAAAAAGATAAAACAATAAAAGTTTTGCTCAAGTTTTGAGGTATTAGTTCGTGAAACGGCATAGAAGTTGAATGGCCTTTTAGTAGTGCTGAGGATAATATAAAATGATGAAGAGAATCCACTTCTCCTTGTATGTTTTTGAAAAGAAGGAAAGAAATTGTCCCTATTAGGCACATTCCTTTCTACAGAGAGAAAGCATTGCAATTCCATTTGCGTCCATCATTGTGGGGATGGTGGCAAAAGTTCCAACAGTGGATTTCCTCACAGCTTTATCCCACAAGACTGAATCTGAATGGCTAAAGCGTTTCTGACCTCTGACTCACTGCAGACATCCATTATTTTTTTTCAAGATTTAAATAGCTCTGGTGTTTTTGCTAAAGGCTAAGATTTTCCAAAGTTGAGTAACTTTAAAAGGTCCCCAATTGAGGAAAATGGAACAATTAGAGCTTTGTAGGCTTAGTTATTTCTGAGCAATGGTCACTTTGCATCACTGCATCTACACATTAAACCCAATAATAAAGTTTTTTTATTTGTTTTTACAAATGTATTAAAGATAAACTAAATGTAACGTTGCCATACGTTTTCACACCCTTAGCTCAGTTGAAAAACCTTTGGCAGCTATGAAGCCTGGGTATGACGCGACACGATTTGTACACTTGGATTTAGGGATTATCTGCCGTTCCTCTCTACAGATCAGTGAACAGACATTTTCAGGTTTCTCCAGAAAAGTTTGATTGGGTTCAGACCCCGGTTGGGCCGCTTAAAGACATTCACAGAGTTGTCCCTAAGCCACCGCGTGTTGTCTTGGCAGTGTGCTTAGGGCCATTGCCCTGATGCAGTGTGGACCTTCAGCACAGTCTGAGGTCCTAAGTGCCTCTGGACCTGGTTTGCATTAAGGATATCTCTGTTTCTTTACCCTGCTCAGCTTAACCCTCCAACCTGACCAGTCTAAGCTTCTCCCATTTACCAATTATGGAGGCCACTGTGCTCTCAGGAACGTCAATGCAGCAGATTTGTTTCGTCTTTTGTGCGACACTACAATCATGTCCCTGCTCCCTACCGGCAGATCCTTTGACCTCATGACTTGGGATTTGCTTAGATATGTATTGTCAACTGTGAGGCATTATGTAGACAGGTGTGTGCGCCTTTCCCGGTCATGTCCAATCAACTTAATTTACAACAGGTGATCTCCAACCAAAGGTGATCAAGAGGAATGGGAGGCACCTGAGCTAAATGTCAAGTAAAGGGTCTGCATGCTTATGTCAATGTGATACTATATATTTTTTTCTTCTTTTTAATTATGCAAAACTGTCTGAAATCCTGTTTGGCGTCATCTTTATGGGGTATTAGGTGTAGATTGATGGAGGGGAAATAATAAATCTCTGCAAATCTCTCAAATGCACTGCTTGTGTCTCGACTCAAAGTTGAAAGTTGGCCACAGATATTTTCCTGAAAACCTTGGAGGCAGCAGAGAAGTTTTGTATTCCACTTTGGCTCTCCTTGAGCCAGTTATACATAAAACAAGATTAGAGAGAGAGTCAACTGTGGAGGCCTGTGCAGTCTGGATGCAGGACAGATGCATGATGGGGGACTGCTACAATAGCCATGGCAGTGGGTTTAAAATGTCTATCAGACAGAGGATATATTTGAGGCAGAGGAAACAGAACCAGACTATAAAACCGGCCCTGTGTGTGTGTGTCCCTTGATATTTGCCAACCTTTGCTCCAAAAACTACCCAGTGCAACTCAGCACCTGTGCATCTTCAGATTTAAACAGCTACAGGAAGCAGTGAGTGGCCACAAAGAGTTGCTCTCAGCTCTCATGCCAGGTATATCTTCTATCTTCCCCTAAATCACATGAACGATTCAAAGGAGATTTTACATAAATGCATCACAATAATATCAATATTTATCGAACCGTGAATAGAAATGCATAACAAATGTGTGAATGAAAAACAATGGAATTTCAAACATAAGATGTCACAAAAGCAGATGTGAAGGTCTGCCTGCATTCCTGGTTTGCCTCAGTGTTTCTCCTCAGCTGAACAGGCAGTTGGGGACTGTATAAATATTTATTTAATTTTTTTTGACAGGACTGTGATCATATTATGCCATGAACAGGTTTATTTACATATTAATTACATCTACCAGCTGCTGCGAGAGAGGACGGCTCCAGATATGTAGCCCAAGCGGACTCATTAGTTTTTACCCACAGATCTTAGCTGCTGCAGCATCGCATACTCATGAAAATGGAATATGGGATTTCAGTTCAGTGCTGCACTTTTGCTCTTACTTCTCTGCGTGCTATTACTGCAACTACAACAAAACCAGATTGTACAGCTAATATGCTTGTTACAAGCCCCACAGAGGTAGCCACACATTGTATTAACTAACAATAATAATAATAGTCATAAATACAGACGCTTGAACCAAATTGTAATTATTGCACTTAATGTCCTTAACGTGGATGTAAAATCAGCAAAAAAACAACAATCTGCAGACAGAAAATCTAAATGTTGAGTTTGGGACATGAGCCGAAATAATCCAACATCAACAGGCAGATGGCGTGGACTTCACAAACAGAGTTACCATTCCTGGAACTTCATCGGACTTTAAAATGAAACCATTTTTGAAAATATCCTGATTAGTGATACTTGTGTAAGTCAGTCATTGGATTTTCTATTTCATAACACTGCAGATACAGATGTGATGATGTTCCAGCAGAGCAGTCTAGACTACTTTTTCTAGCTGCTGCAGCATCGCATACGCGTGAATATGGGATTTCAGTTCAGTGCTGCACTTTTGCTCTTACTTCTCTTAGCACCATTACAACAACACGACTGATTGTACAGCTACGATGCGTGTTACTAACCCATAGAGGGAGCAGAAGATTGTTTCAACAATCAACACGAAATGACAAATACATTTAACAGAAGCTTGAACCAAATTGTAATTAGTGCACCTGATGTCAACAACTTTGATGTAAAATCCCCCCAAAAAACTGCAGAATGAAAATAAAAAAAATTGAGTTCGGGACATGAGCCGAAAAAATCCAACATCAACAGGCAGATGGCGGGGTGTGGACAGAGTTACCGGTCCTTGAACCTCATCTGACTTTAAAATGCAACGATTTTTGAAAGTATCCTGATTAGTGGTACTTCTGCAAGTCATTGGATTTTCTATTTCATAACACTGCAGATGTAGATGTGATTATGTTCCAGCAGAGCCGTTTAGACGACTTTTTTCTAAGTATCTTAGATTCATGAAACAGCTTTCCTGTTGAGGGTTGAACTTGTTTTGGTTGCAGTCACTGAAGAAACCTGGTGAAACAAATGAGCAAACACCACTTGTATTAACAATATACAATTCAGAGAGGGAATTCCAGGTTAGAGTAAGTTTTTTTTTCAAACTAATTCACAGATTAATTTCCAGAGGACAGTCATTTCACATTTATCAACTCAAGAATCTTTACAGTAATTTTGCAAAAATATTTTAATCCTTAGTTTAATCTAGTTACAATTACATATTGACGGCCAAAGCACAAAACCTCCTACCTGCAGAATTTTCTGATTGGCAGATTTCACTTTGGATGATGAGAACAAGGAAGGCTGCTCATATTCAGTCCGTCTGCAAGATTATCCAGCCCTTTAAGTCACCTGACGAACCGGGTGTGGTAAGGACCCAGAAGCAGTACGACAGACACACAGAATAGTTGGAATCAAAGCTTTATCCTCAACTGAACACACAACAGGTAACCGTCTTGGATATGGACAGGCGTAGAATCCCACATGGTGGAATGTCAAGCCAACAAGGGAGAAGGCAGACAGAACACCCGAGGAGGCAGAATCTCGTGGTCGGGGACAGAGGGCTGGGTTGTTTCCCGTAAACGCTGGAAGGTCAGGCATAAATGCGGAGAACGATCTGGCAGTGAGTGTGTGTGAGACTGGGGTCTAATGGGTTCAGCAGAGTGAGCAGGTGAGAGTGATGTGCTGATGAGGTGGGTGTGACTAGCAGGTGCACTGAATGAGCTGATTAGGTGAGTGAGAGATGAAGTGGCAGAGCTGTGACAGATCTCTTATTAATCACAGGTCAATACCACACGTCAACGCCATGGCAGGCAACAACCCTGACAACAGGTCAGGCAAATGTCCAGGGGAATGACCATGATGGAGTTGGCTTTCAAGAAAGGCAAATAATGGTATTGATGCATTGTTGGGACCAGTTCCAGTGTTATAACATTATAATAGGAGTAAATGGGGTTATTTGAAATGGCTGAGAATAGACTAAAGGTTGTATTTGGAAAAAATACGAGGTTTGACACTGATTTTATATGCAAGGACATTATTTAGAGAATGAGACAAAAAAACTGGGCCGGTTCCCCATGGGAGTAATGCTTCCAGCCTCGTACCACCACTATTAATAGTAAAATGAATTATTACAGCATAATCTAACTCTGTGTCACGATGGGCACATCAGAGATAATAATAACACTGAAAGTTTTAAAGATGATTTAACACATCATGATAATAATAATATTGTATTTCATTTTTAGGAAAAAAATGTGATTCCCCCCCCCCCCCCCGAGAATTCCTTTGCAACCACTAGCAGCCCTTACACGGTAAGTGCTTCTAGTCTGGCCGAGGTGGAACACCTGATGGGTGTTGTTGGTCCCCCCCTGTGAGGGCAATGGAATCCAGCCCAACCTACCCATTTCAAACGTCGGGTCGCAGAAGCCGCAGGGGCTCCCTCCAAGAGGGCTAAGTCTGGCACGCTGTCTTCCAGAGTGGATCTGCTGACCGCTTAACTAGCATAGATGAAGTGGCTTCTCCTGACCCTCCCCCTTATTGCAGGGAAGGCTGATGCATCAAATCCCCCCCATGACTGAGCTGGTTTCAGAGGAGGACTTTATCTCAGAGGCAGCGTCACCCAATCTCTTTGCTGAGTACAGTGAAGAGCGGCCCTCCCATGCTTCTGGGCCTGTCTCCCGTTCCTCAGTTCAAAGTTATTTGCATGGCACTGGCACACCTGCAGCTGGATAGACGGCAGCCGGAACCACCATCTGCTAGTGCCTTCTTCAGGTGTGTTCCTGCCCCATCCACCTTTTAATGTTTCTCCCTCTGAAGAATATCCGATTATATTGGTGTACAGCAACAGAAATCCACATCCTGGAATATTAGATTGTTGTTGTATGCAGGGCAATTTCTTGTCTGTTTCTGACCAATCTTAGGAGCAGTGGTCAGCCATCCTCCAGCACCTGCAGGGACCAACTAATTTCTGAGAGCCAAAGACCAATAACACCAACCGAGCATGTCTTTTTCTTTCTTTCCATTTTGTCAAATTTGAGCAACTGGACGAAACCCGTGCAGAAACAAGTAGCACATGCAATTTCACACAGAAAGTTCCAGGACTTGGATCTGAGGACCCTCTTGTGCATCCCACAAGAGTACATCAATACATAAAAACAGCCTGGAGATAAAATCATGACAATCCGCATGAGGGGTGTACAGTAAATGGCTGACAAGTAAATAGGCACTCTCGCCCGAATACAAGCTTTATATTCCAAGAGAAAGTGTTGTTTTTAGGATGCATGTTGTGCATGAGGCATATGTCGTGGCCAGCTGGTGGTACTTTAGGGGCTTTGCATCTGCCTTATGCACAGCATGCTCTCTGCCCAATATAAACGAGGCAGCTGCAGATTCACCTCCATGCACAGGACCCTAGTTGGCTAACAGCTCACAGACATCATGGCTGTCTCATCCGTTGTTTTTTGGATTCCAGATAGGCCTGAGTGATAGCTGGAGTATGAGCATTTATGAATATATATTGAAAGATTACCACAATTATAACATTACATTAATGTCGTCTTAAGCCGAGCACGTGTGATGGGATTTAAAGATTAGCCTCTGTGTCAATTTGAATATTTGCAGGAAAAACAGATAATCAGAATGATTTCTGGTTGTAAGGAGTGTCACGTGTGCCCCTCACCACACACCACATCCAGCACTACGCGTGACAATTTTCCCAGGCCCCTTCTATATTATATTGTCACAAGACACAGATTTCCTAATATAGGCTAATATAACCATTGGGAAGACATGTTTGGCAGCATTAGCCTTTGATTGAATGCCATTTAAACCTCTGAGTGAGAGTGGTGAATCAGAGGGGTAGGACTTGGCATTCTGGTAAAAGACAAATTCCCTTTGAGGACGGGTGTTTCATTGATACATCTTTAGCAAGGCACAGAGCAGCAGCCCTCCGCAAACATACTCGACTACCCACACGCACACATTTAAATGCACATTAACACACGTACGCACACTAAAGCAGTGTTTTCTAATTGCTTAGTGTGGCCAAAAACATTGCGTTCTCATTGCCAGCTAACTTCAATTGGCTCATCATTGGCTCACTGTATTGGTGAAGTTCCAGACTTCATTCCACCTTTCTAACAATGTTTGACAGAATGCTGGTGTATTCTCATGTAGGAGGGATACAGATCTCATGTGTTTTCAGTTTGCCTCCATTTTGTTTTGCTTTACAGAAGAGTTTCACACTGAGTCTGATGTTTCTAACTAACAAATATCAAATCCTAAAGATACAAAATATGTAAAGCACACAATTTAGTTCTCTGTTTATCTATATATCTTTCTAGGTGCATTTTTTCATCTTGCATTCCTCACAGTTTGTGGTTAGCTCTATCAAGACAATGGAGTCAGGGTGAAAAGTAATTAGCACATTTGTCTAATGCTTTAGGTTTTCTGTCTATGCTATGTCTCAGGCCTTCTTTTAATCTCTTGCAAAGCTGCTTTTGGATCTTGTGTGTTGCCGCTGATCTTGAGCGGCTTTTGTTTGTTTTCACATAACCGACAGAATGGCTGCGCAGCTTCATTTTAAGTCACATATACTTCATTATTTATTTTTTATTATTGTGAGTTCCTCAATAACATGGATATGGACTCATCACTCCATAAACATGGAGCAAAAATACATTATTCCATTTGACGTGGCAATATTTCTCGACAACACAAAATTCCAATGTCAATTTGCATGCAGTGCCTGCCTGTTGAGTTATGAGCAGGTTTACATTTTTAAGTAGAGTCTGAATAGATCCACAGAAAACTGATGTAACCATTTGGACCGACGTGAATGTTCATGTCTTCTATCTGTGAGCTGTCTCCACACAGTGTGACAATGAACATGACATACAGTGTGCAGAGACTCATTGCCTGTGGCAGTTTACACCCACAGCCAACTAAAGTTCGTACCAAACTGGTCCCTCTCTGATGTTTTGTGTGAAATCATTTTCTGGAAGGTTGAGCTGCCTCTAAACTCTGGGATTATATGTACAGTACATGCTGCAAGTCAACTCATTTAATCCTCTCTCAATTTCACTGTTGCATGGGCTAAGCTGTCACAAAGTTAGCCTAAACATTATGATTGTCTTTCCCTTGTTTCAAACTGCCACATCATGTGATGTATTTAACACTAAGGTGTTTATGAGAGCAACTCGGGGAAACCCTACCCAGAACAAGTGGAAACTGGCTGACAAATGTGATAATTGGTAAAGAGTCAGATTTTGGGGGCAACTGGCTATGTTCCCCTTAGGATCAATAATGCACACCCAAAATTGAAACTCACTCAGCCTCAACTGGAGAACGAGTTTGCAATCTAATGTCGGTTGGGTATGAAGAGGTATCCCAATGGCTCAAAAGCTATATGACAGTGAAATTGAACACAACTCCTCTCTTGGTGCTGCTCTTATCCAACTCATTGTATGTGTGGAGTGGCTTCATGATGAATACACAGAGCAATAACCACAGGAAATCTAATCGGCACTTTATGTAGCTGTTTGGTGCCCAATCGGTGCCATATATTCTGTTTACACTGCAAATAATACGACTTCACAGATTCAAGTGATATTTTGAAACTAACTTTTTGTGATTTCCACTATTACATAAATGCTGAACTTGGATGATAGACAACTGAAAGTGGATTACTCATTTCAACAGGAGAGATGCATAAGTAGTTGTGATCATAAAAAAGGCACAAAATGAAATATCAAGAGTTTCATACACAAAGATTTCAGTGCCCAATGTAGTTAATCAAATAAATCATTTGGGGTTGTCCAAATAAGCTCTGGTAAAAAAAATAAGAAAAAGGAACTGCAGGTGACATGGTAAGTATCAGTCTCTTTCCACTCTTAGTGAAAGAGACTGACAGTCAGCACATTCAAAGCAATATGGACACAAGACAATGTCACTTTGTTTTTCTTGAGAAGGCCAGTCAACTCTTTTTTGGAAAGCAGATTTCCAACACAGAGGGACTATAAAATGTACAGAGGCAAATACGTTTTACACCGGCAATACAAACAAAGGGGGCGATAAAAAGCAGAATCAAAAGAATTGGGTCCCAAAAGAATGAATGTATGGCCGCAAACATGCAGAAGCAGGAGGAAGCCTGTACAATTTCTTGGCATACACACCTACATTGAAAGCAATGAGGCACAATATTACACAGTATTCGGTGTTTCTCATACGTCCATGGAACACAGTTTAGGCGGAGAGAATCCTGCACATCACCTTCTTTTAATACAGAAGACGTCAGTCATTGGTGTTGGCCAACATAGTAATATAACACTAATGATCAAATGAAGTCTTCTGCCTTACACCCATAAAATCCATGGACCGGATTCAGTTTTCTGATTCCTGTGAATCCCTTGTGTGTGGGTACCCAGTTTGAATATCACTCAGGAGGTACAAAATCAAGATATGCAATCACGGATTGTAAAAACATTGAAAGGCTACCGCTGAAAAAATGCTGGCCAGTATCGAAAATGGGGTTTGATGTATAGAGTTTGATGGTTGAGATTTGGGGGTGAAATAACAAACTAAATAATGACCCATTGCTGTGTTATTCTATTTAAAACCAAAGAGATAACCAAAAAGACAACAGGGAAACAAACTAAAGTGGAAGTTGAAAAGTGTGACTGTTATAACAAGCTCTTACAAGTTATATAGAAGGAGACACACTGCTGGCCTTGGGGTATTTTCGACTCCAGTACAGACCCAGTCGATGCATTACGGTGAAGCCTGTCATGAGTTCTCTGTGTTGGCCTGCGTGTCTCACTGAGGGGGCTGTGTTGCATGTGCCATGAGGTAGCCTCAGTGCGGCAGTCTTGAAGAGAGCTCTGAGCTCCAGGCTCACTACATTCACTCCCTGTTCTGAAGGCCTGGCAGTCCTATTAGGACTGAATGAGGAGGAATTTGCCTTACCTTGGCAAAAGATCTCTCATAGCCCCTGACAGCTATGGCAGCTCGCCATGGCAGCTTGCTGATGAGAACTCTGCAACCCCCTTCTCCACCACCTCAGCCACTGCCATCTCCAGCCCTCCACTCCTCCTCAGTCCTTCATGTGAAGCACTCAATAAGCCAAATTCTCTTCTTTCTTTCTTTTTTTTCTTTTCACTATAAGGACAACAAAATGGAAATATAAAGTACATGTATCGCTTGCTGCGAAAGAAAAGAGAGAACTGAATCTACCAAGGTAAAGCATGGAGGGGGTTGAGTGACAGGAAGAAGTTGAGAAGCACACAAGGCAATTTAGAAATGTCCCCTTGTGGAAACCCAAACTACACTCCTGGCATCTCATTTTTTTCTGACTGACACACCATGTAAAATGTATCAATACAAAGTGTCACCTCTAGCCGACAGGAGAGGAGAGATGGAACGACAGGTAACTCCAGGTACAACAATCAGTGGAGCCAGCAAGCCTTGTTTACGAGTTTTATTTCCAAGTGTTTCACTTGATTCAAAGGCTTTATTTAAGAGTTTGTCCCTCAGACTTATATGGAGCATTTCATATTTAGATGCCAAACCCAAGGGAAGACACCACAATGCCCCGAAGCTATTTTTGTCAATGTCGCAACCAATAACACCCCATGTTGCTTTTAGCATACAGGCTACTTTTATGACAGCATCCTGTTGACGACTGTTCCCCCAAGAAACAACTTGTTTGCTGCCGTTGACGGCGATGAGCTGCTGAATCTGAGAAGTTACACCTCTCGCAATCACAGCGTCAACCATGAGAAGCAAGAGCGGCGACAGTCGATGAATCACCAGGAAGTGAAACACAAGAAAGAGCTCCCAGAGTGTGAATCGGTGGTGGCCATCTGGCAGTGATGAGCAAGTGCCCCCTTCGCCTCCTCAGCCTGTCGACTAGCACCAATGGAGGCAGAAATCAGTCGGATGTAACTGATGCGGACATCAGGTGGAGGATCCACTTACAGCTCGTCTCGCCTGAGCTCCCTTTGACTGCTGGTGCATTCCGATACGCTGCCTTGCCTCTGCAAGACAGTTCTATTTCTTCAACCTCCTAAAGGTGTTCAGCAGTGACTAAACACTCCCAAATGACCTTATCAATTGTTTTATTATTTCAGCCGTGGAGTGGGTGGTGGTAGCCAAGGTGGCAGAAACAGATTTTCAGCACGGAGATTTAGTGAGCATAATGCCCACCCCATGGGGGTTTGGTGCTCAGTGATTACGGTATGCAAAACCTTTAAACACATCCGGGCTCAAAAGAAAGTGAGCCATGGATGCTTTGATCATGCTGCTGAGGTTACCTTGACATCATGGTCATACTCTACATTCATATTATTCCTTTGTTCTTTGTCATTCAAGGCTTGTAAGAAACACCTATACTGAAGGAATTATCAGAGTGCGGTCACTGGGATGACAGCAAGCTACAGAAGGGTGCACTTGTGGATTTTTTTTTCTTCTGTTACTGACAGTGAACAGTCACAGCGCCATCTACTCTTGGGATCTACCGATAACGCTGACGAGGAATTGCATTCGCAAGCAAACAGGTGTTTCATTTTCATTGGGTTCGTTTGAATTACTGTAAATGCAAGGCCTGTTAAACATCAGAAGTATGTTCACTGCCAGTACAAAATAGGGAGGTGAACCTGGGAAATTAGTGTTGAAGGTAAACTCAGCCATTCACCACTCCAACCTATCACAGTATTTCTTGTATTGGCACTACATGGTCAACCTGATCTCATCGGAAGGCTGATAAATAGCACGACAGTTTAGGGATATGAAGCACAACACATTTTAGGCTGGCCGCGTGTCATGTTACGCAATGTCGTTACCATGAAACGGCCACAGTCTCATTTTTTTATGTCACTTGTTCTGAGCCTAGCATATTCCTGCATATGTCTTTTTGTGGTCAGTATAGATTGCATGGTGTAAAACAACATGCAAAAAGATAGAATGGCTTTATTGCACGCTAAATGACTTACAAATTGCGACGTCATTCTTAAACCATTTGGTGAGACTGAGACATTGAACTTTGAACCAATAGCATCCTTGGAGCCACTACAATTGTGACATTGTTTAGTCAATTGTATTGTTCTCATAGTATTCTCATTATAAATCGTGTTAGCTTGAATGCAAAATCTTCTCATAAGTGGGCTACCTTTCTGCTATTCTGTATCACAGTAAATATGTGTTGACGAAGCATGTGCTGTGGAGATACTACAGAATCCATTCTCCACAATGTGTTCCATTTATGTTATATCATGTCAAGATTATTTCAGCCCGATAACACAAACAGAGTCTCAGTGGACAGGCCAACATCATAATTGATCCCCGATCCAGTCAAAGCTCTTCTAGACTGGAAAGACACCCATTTGTACATTTCCATCAAACAAAAAAGACACACCATGCACAAACTACACATCTTCACCTTTCTTGCACATTTTAATCCAGTTAGGATTCAAGATTGGTTCTTTTTACTATATTCCAGATTTCAATAAAAATGAAATCAATGCAACAATTGCACATGACCACTTTGCTTTAAGCTATAATACACAAGTCAATTTTGACCTGGAACATAAAGGTGAAATTAATAGTTGACGTCATAAAGAGAATCATAATATCTAGCACACATGCTAAAAAGAGATGGTCAAAATATACCTTATACGATAACGGCAGATATATAGTAAGTGAGTATGTTTTTTTCATGATTTATATAAATGCACTTAATGAGGTCTGTATCGATTTAAAGTTTTTTAGAACAAGAAATGCTGAAGACGGCAGAACCAAGCCAAAGTAATTATACTGCAATAAAATCTGAGGGTATTTTTTTATTTCTAAGTTAATGGTAGTTGCTGTGTCTGAATCTTATACAAGCACATAACTGCAACTGTATTCTCTTCAAAGTACACACCATCAATCTCCCATCTGGCTAATAAATCAGTAATCCAAACAGAAATTAGTAATTAAATATCTATTACAACAGATAAGAGGTGGTTTTATTTTCTTTGCCGAGTGGTTTCATGCATTTGGTACCCTTGATCAGAGGACAACTGTCAGAACTGGAGATGTAACCTGCAACCATTTGACCAATAACTGACATGCAAACCGTCTTTTCTGCCAGGTAAAGTCAGCGTCTGTGTCCAGTCTCTGTGCCAGACATGAAGATAAATTAATGAGACATTCATGTCCATTCCTTTCATCCGCAGTAATTGATTCCCGATGCAAAAAAGGGAAAGGTTAGGGGGGAAGCCCATTGCTGCTAAAAAGTCTGCATCAAACATTTATGAAGAGGATGATTCATAGGATGGGATGATTCAATCAGTGTATTATTAATGATGACATCAGTATCGTCAAACTGAGTGAAGGACACGGTCTGGGAGCGCACTAGAAGCCTCAGACTATGTTTCTGATATTCAGAAGCAACGAACAGGTGGCAGCATGACAATCCGGGGGGATTTTCTGCTTAATTTTGTTTTTTTAGAACTAATACCACAAATATTAGACACAACTTGTGTACTTATGAAAAGAATGTGCAGCCCAGACAGAACTGATATTATCTGGGTAACATCAAATATCATAGATTACAGGAATACAAATAAAGCTTTAAGGATTTAAATACCATGTCTCAACAATTTCTAGTTGTTGGTTGAAACTTTAAAAACTTTTAAAATGTATAATGACTGATGTATACATTTTCCTGATGAGAAATGTCTCGCAGTTGTGCAAATTATTGACTGTCCTCTCAAAAAAGCAATGGCTGAAGTTGGGTGTTATAACCCAACAATGAAATGATTGATGTTCATTGATAGATATCAGTGTCTATGAAAACTGCATTTGGATATATACACTGAAGAACACAAAGACACGAATATTGACTTTGTCCAACTCCATCTGCTCCCCGCTAATGTAATTAATCTCACAAATCAACGACAGAGATATTGAGGTTTGTCTGTTTTAAACCAATTCAATTACAAGTTCCGATGTGAGGGTCCCGGGACAAGAGGATGTCAAATGTGTACATATTGTAAAGCCCTCTGAGGCTAATTTGTAATTTGTGATTTTGGGCAATACAAAAATAAATTGAATTGAATTGAATTATCTACCTTATCTAACAAGATGAAGGAGAAATAAATTGCAGCGTATTACTGCAAAGCAATGGGAGGAGATATTTGGTGTCCCTTGCAGATCTGTGAACACGAAACCAATTAATGTTTATCCGTGTTGATTTTTCTTCTTTTTTTTTTATCAAAAGCTTGAGTAAGCATGTTTCTCTAAAGCCAGGGGATCCATGAAGTTTAGCAGAAAAAAGACAGAAATCTAAAAGTTGACATTCTCAGGTGTACACTATTTGTTGTTTCACGTTGACATCGTACACCACCTGCTTTGAAATCCAAAGTATGTACTGTAAAGGTGTGGAAATGTATTGATTTTAAGATGAATCGCAATGTGGACGTGAAAGATTCCACAGTGACAGAACATAAGTTTGGTTCTGCGCAGTGGCTCAGAATCTTTACTGTGTTTTGTTGTAATTTACTGTCCTACTTGTTTCTCTCCTTTCTCTTCTTATCTCGTTGTGTCACCAAGAGTGATGATTCGTCGGAAGACTATTTTACAAATGTATAATTTGTCTTGGTATACCATATAATTCATTAATTTGATTACTACATAATAGGTGCAGCTAAACTGCATGTTGACAGTTGAAAACTGTCAAACTGTCTGTCCTGTTGCGTGTTACTAAAGGCTGTTACAGTAACTGTTAGCCAAACACTGTATGACTCCCACTGGCTGCTAACAGCTAACTAGATCTCCTCCTACCAACATAAGAAGATGCGCTCCATTGTAGTCAGCACTCGGTTTTGTTTGTCATTTGCTCAGCAATAGTTATACATACAAACATACATACACACACAGTAGTCAGTGGAGACTGCTGTATAGATTAAAATGAGAGCGTGTTGGGTGAGATGTGGATGAAAAATGGGTCTGGTACCCTTCCAGTCTATATGGGTGGCAATTGTGGTTTGTATTTGTTCAATTAAACATTCGTTGTCGTTGCCAACACACCTGGCAGAGAAAAGCAGAACGTCACAAACATACAATTGTCTTACCTCGGCGTTATATTGAAGGAAAATATTTTGCAATCCGAAGCAGAAACAAAAGTCCAAACTGAAGCATTTGGTGATCACTTTGAGTGAGTGAGGATCAGTAGCAGTATATAAAATAGTCAATAAAATATTTTGTCAATCTGTTTTCAAAAAGTTTGAATCCCTGCAATCACGAGAGGTTCACAGCTTGTTTTAAGTAGAGCTTTTATCCAATCAGATTTCACCCCTATGCTGTCTCTAAGTAAAATAAATCTGCCCGGAGGTCTTCAGAATTACAAGTGAATCTCTTTGCAGTTGAAGTAAATGTGGACGATATTGTTGATTGTCATAGTCTTCAACCAATCAGATTTTTAGTTTGACATGTTGGGCGTATTCTTTGATGTGCAGAGCCTTCTAACTGGCCTAGTCGAGTATGTCAGCCTTAACATGCCGCTTGATTGGTCAGTGGGCTAGCGTGACATGTTGGGCGGTGACAATCCCAATATCGGCTGCCTCTGTCGAGCGGACATTTTCAGCCCTCAAACGCATTAAAACGTATTCAAGAAATCCAACTGGGGAGGCTCGACTGTCTTCACTAGCGTCCATGAATCGAGAAGTTCTTCTTGCTGGAACTAAAACGCACAGATGTACTGAACCGCTGTACTGAACCGCGTCATTGAACTCTTTGTAATCAAAGAAAGGAGGATGGACTTTGTCTTTAAATAGTGAACAGCAGCTTGGGTAAGTGAACTGCTTTTGTTTTATTACATCTGCAGTAGCATTGCTACTGTTTTAATTTTTCTATTGTCGTTTTCATGACATGGTTAATATTGTTCCCTCAATGACGTAGCATCCTGTCATGCACGTATTCATGTATCTGCACTCTGCAATTAGTGTATTTGTAGTGTATTTGTAGCCCTCATAGGTGTTTAGCTTCATGTAACTTTTTTTTTCACTTGTCAAATGTTGCAGTTTTATGTGAATATGCGGTAGTAATAACCCGTAGCTGTGACGCCACAATGAGGTTATTAGGAGGTGGTTCAACTGTAGTAGGACAGCACTGAAGGCCCAGGTATAAAATACAAGGCCCGCCACTGCCTGTGAGTTATCTGCACATCTACTGGATGGATTTAGTACAGACATTCATGGTCCTCAGGGTAAATATATTATTGACTGAAGTTTGCCACCATAAAGTTGACATTTGTGGTTTTGAGTGAAATGTCCAGACAACAATTAAATGGATTGCAATGAAATCTATATGCCCCCCTTAGGATGAATTGTAATGTATTGTAACTCTGGCGATCCCTTCACTTTAATCTGGCACCATATCTTGTCCAATTCTGATAAACTATCTACAGTAATTTATCAGTTTCAACTGCACTTTGTGTTAAGTGCCAATTACCGAATGTTTACATGTTAACATGCTAAACTAAGATGGTGAACATGAGACCTGCTAAACATCATCCCTCTTATAACCAAAACAACCTACTATTATTTTCTCTCTCTTTCTATATTTTTCTTTCTTTCTTTCTTTTAGGTATAAGTCTTGAGTAAAAGCTCCCCCAAAGATTACACTTCTATGTTCTATGTATTTATTGGAGCAGACATGCTCCGCTTCTACTAACTCTAATGCTATTTGCACTCCTATTCATACTGGCGGTCTGCCACAATTCAGCTGACTTTCATTCATCAAAGGGCCGTCTGCGCAGCCTGCACAAACTGAGCAATAAGTCCTTAAAGTGACCCAAATATTATAACACCAGGTACCCTTCCAACATTTTATTACACTACAACTGACTGGCAATGTTTCTTTGGGATTTTATTATGTGGAAGAATTCCTGTGTTGCCAACATTAGAGCATGTAGGCTCCTGAAAACACACCACGAGATTGTTTTAAAATGATTTTATAAAATGGCCATTTTTTTCAATTGTGTACATGCTTTACATCAACAACAGGCTGGACATGTAAATGAAGAATGTATTGATTTCAATTGATTTCAATGCTTGATAATGATGAGGATAAAACACATTATTAGCATGAAGTGATTATGTGTAAAAGCTATTTATCATCCCCTTTGACCTCTATGCCAAATCAATACTTTCAATTTGTGCGTCGATAAAAGCAAACAGGCGTAATGCGAGGGCTCATCAAAATCTTACAAGGGTCACATTAAAAATGCAAGGCGTGGTAGATATCTCAAGTGCCCTTACTGGACCTTGTCCAAATATAATATTGTACCCCTGCAGCAATTATAGGGATCGCTGGAAGGGTGGAGACTGCGAGGAAATGAACTCAGGATCAATCTCAGGGGTATCAGGGTATAAGTGAGTCGGCTAAGGTTCAAGGAGACTTTAGGAATCTGTTTGGCACCTGACGCAGTGCAGCTCTGGCTAGGAGAGGACGACCGCCAATCTCACTCGACTTTTCTGCCCTTTTAATTATGTTGAGCCTTATCTTATTTGTACCTCAAATGTAAATGTTTGAACTTGAAGTACTTCATCGACAAACTTTCATGGACTAATTCCTCACAAATTTCCCTTTTCTGTAAATTCTCTCAGAGGCAGCTTTTATCATCTTCCTCTTCTGTATTTCGTTGCAGAGACAACTATTCAGGTGCTATGATACAATCTGTATTCAAAGTCAAAGAGTGATGAATATCTTCCATTTAATTCTGCTGGCACTCTAAGCAGCTCATATTCCCAGCACTGGTACCTGCCTTGAATTGTAAATGGCAGAAGACTTTCTTTGATCAGTTGCATCAGACAATAAACGTATCATATTTAATTCTAAAAGATGATTTCATTGATTGGCATCAATGCCATGATTTTCAGTCTACTGACATTAGATTTCCTTGGCATTTTTAATCATAATACCCATTATAGACTCGAGGGCATCCATGGTTGTTAAGAATCTCTTAACACACCTCTCCATCTAAATCAATGCGGTACATTGTGATGTAAATTACCGTTTGGGCTTTAGGTTCTCAGCTGAGTGATTGAGAGTTCAGGTAGTCTGAATTATGTGCAAGGCCTTTCTAATGGTAGGCCATCATTTCACAGATCAATGAGCATTATCTATAGCAGTAAAACAAACAAAAAAGTTGAATTTGCAATGGGGCCAAACTCAATATTCCACTCGCATTGTTCAGTAAGGACACGGCCTTTTGAAATCAAAGTACCACCTTTGAAATACAGGATATCTCTGTGTCTCAAACCACTTGTCTGATATTCCGTCTGAATTGAGATTTTGGTTTGCCTTATTCCTGGGACACTTAATGTGCTTGCCAAGGCTGAATTACTAACCAGGCAAGGCAGGCAACTGCTGGGGGGCCAAGACGTCCAGGGCCACAACTGGAGGTTCAGTGTGTATCAATTGGTTTGTGTTAAAGTGTTTGGGAATATACACTAAATCAGAATGCATGGCACAGTGCACAGAGAGAAGGAGGAATGTGGGGTTGAAGGAATAGTTGACATTTTGTGAGACACTTTTGTGTGGAGAGTGAGATGAGGAGATTGACAGCGCTTCAGTGGTTTCATGGCAACCTCAAGGTGACCTGGACTCTAGTCACTGCTTTATTCCTCTGTCCCCAGTCGTTATGCTTTGTTTAGCAAATTGTCTCTTTCCTTGTTTCATTTCTAACAGGAAGATGTGTGAATGACATCCGTCTTATAATCTATCTGACTAAAAGTGGATTCCCCAAAATGTTGATCTATTCCAGCAACATCACTAAGAAGATGGAGCAAGGAACACATGTGACTAGACGATCAAAGAGACAACTGAACTAAACGCCCACCATAGTTTGCAGACCAGCCTCCTGGTCCAACTTGCCATTGTTTGAGGCGTGCACAGTTTACCTTTGGAGAAAATGATCACCAGTATTTACTTACATTCAGTTTTTACCTCAAAATAAAGAGTTGAATGAAATGGACGAAATGATTGACTTATTCGTCAACTGTATTTTTTGTTCAAGCAAAGTCATTGTGTTCCCAGATCTGAGCATTTCATTTCATGAGTGCAATATTAGTATTACCAATATAAAAGGTGGTCAAAACTATGATAAACCTACCCTTTAACAATGTGAGAGTTCAATCCAGCCATGCAACTCACAACAGTTAGAAGTCAAATTGGTGAGGAGTTATCGAAGTGATATTTATCTTTACAATGTTCCAGCTTGTGTTAAAACCGTGTTTATGTTGATGAAGAGACTCTAGTGTTCTAGTGTAGAACTAGCAAGTGAAGGCAACAAGGGCATTGATTTTGTGATTATGTCACAGACCTGTGCATTATGTTAGAGCTAACTGGGATGGATCCGAGTCACCTATCATACAATCTGTAAACTCAGCATAACATTTTAACTAGCTGCAAAGATGGCAACACCCATCCCATAATAACAAGTGGTTCGGCGCAAGACTCATTGCGGCTTTCCCTTCCTCATAAAGACTTTAAAGAGCATGCAATTCAAACACCGATAATGGAAGCCTGTTTAATTATACTCTTGTCTCATGTAGGGGTGCCTTCTGTTGAGAATGTAACTCGAGTGAACAGACTGAGATCGAGGCGTTTAGGTCAATTCAAGCAATAAGGTTTATTTGTAACAGAAGAATTATGTCCAGCAGTTAAACGTGCACGGACCCTAGCAAAAGGTTCACTCTGTAGGAGCGAATGAAAAGCTAAAAAGGCGCTTAGACAGAGTGCGCGAGCGGTGAATAGGTTCTTCGGATGGAAGCCTATTGGTTGAATACAAAGTAGGAGGCGGATCTGTTTCTAGCGTTCAGATGGCCTGATGGAGCGCTGGGCAACTTCACCCACACTGGCTCACTTCCGGATCCCGCCTTCTCTGGAACGTCAGTGTGTGTGAAATGTTGATGTAACAGCATATTGTTAACACTTAAGGTGCCGAAAAAGGGTGCAGTTCTAAGCTATGTCGAACTCTCTGTGTGAATAGATAAAGAGAACTCTTCTCCTACTCTAATGCTGCGTTCACACCGGTCGCGTTGATTTTTTGACGCGCGTTGAGATTACATACAAAGTCTATGCACAGACGCGATGAGACTGGCGCACCGCGATTTTGCGATGGCGCGGCGCGTTGGACGCGTTATTGCAGTGCGGTGGACGCGTTGGACGCCGCAAAATCGGCAACGCGCGAGTTGAAATTTTTCAACTTCTGAGAAATAATCGCGTGTTCACAGCAAAAAACAGAGCTATTTATTTGTACCATGAAATGTTGCATATTCAATGATGCAGCTCATTGAGCTGAAATCTGTGACGACATAGCTAAGATAAAGTGAAAACATTCATTGATTTGAGTCGGTGCTGGTAATTCAGATTTATAGACATACTGGGACTAATAGTGGACCTTGAAGGAGCATCCATCACCAGTGGCATGTGGCATTGATGGCGTGAGAATGTGAGGCAGTTTTATGGACGCTTTATGAGCAGGCTGTCTGAGCTTTTTGAAAGCTGCATCACTCAGCGTGTCAAACAAAAGTGGTCTCCTGTATTCACTTACAGAATTCCTCCGCTAAGCCTGACCGTACCAGTAATAATCTCTGGTTCACACACAACACACATTAATCAAATCACCCAAGGCTCTAACCATTTGATGTACAATCACCCTGTAAATACTGTGTTTAAAACTATAAGCCTTTCAGTTATCTTTCCTTCGCATTCTGCCTTCCCCAGAAACGGTCCTTGTTAGTTAGAAGTCCCAAAGATGTCAGTGCAGAGAAAGCAGATGCATCAAAGAGCCAAGTATTGTGATGGATGTTTACCAGACCCTGTCGGCTTGAAATTCTAACCCTGCGCTCACTCCTACGCTGTTTTTCTTAGCAGCAGAAATAATTGTGTTTACAATCGGTTGCTGGAAATTTGAGACTTGAGAGAGTTGCAGGGTTAGCTTGGAAATGACATGTCAAGAATTTTGCTTTTGTTTAAGGGAAAATTGCCTTTTAACACCAAACACAATGTGTGGAAACATCCTTTTCTCGTCTGCTTGCTCGGTGGACAAAGTATGTTTCAGACCAAATTTCAAAAACATCTGTTGGTTTGGTTTATCGCTCACAAACAAATTAGTGAGACAAGAAAGCATGAGGCGAAAGTATCTCATCAATATGAAAACAAAAATACAAAAATACCACAGTGTCTCGAACATATGGTAAAACTTCAACTTAAGCAAATGATATCAGTCAGAATTCATGAACACAGCCTTGGAGGCCAGGTCAAATGGGAATTAACTTCAAACAAAGAGTGCTAAATTGAATTTTTGTTCTTGTAATCCTATGCAGGAGTACGATCTGTTTGTGATGAGCATGGAAATTGGGTCTCAAGAGCTTTTTAAACAACAAACTTTAGAAACACATAAAATAAACATCATCTGTGGGAGAAAGAAATAGGCAAACACACAAGCTCACATGCACACTTTCTTTTCACACACAGTATAATATACATAACAAATATATGGGTTCCTATCTTATGAGAACTATGAAATAGAGTAAGAAGAAGAGCATCCTCTTTGTCACCAAGAAAATTCAAAGTGCGGGTGGGTACTGCCTATAACTCTTTATATAAGCTTACTTTTCATGGCACAACAATACACAAAATAATTTGACTTGAAGATGGTCAGGTGTGTCTTGCTCAGCCAAACAACACAACAGGCCTTTGTAATGCTTTTGGCATCACAAGCAGCCGGAAAAATGGGAAGATAAACTCATACTTTATAATTTTAGGAGTTTGGCCCTGCCAGGTATTTAGAAAGCTTATTGCCTGCTAAATTGCCCTGCAATTTAATCCAGAGGCCCAGTCAAGCAAGACAGATGAATATTGTCATCTTCTGAGATGCAAGAGAGTTGATTGATCTGAAGTCTTGAGCTAATGTATTGGTTCGAAAATAGAAGAAAAAAACTCAATTTACTTCCTTTTTAGAGTAGATTAAGTTGAGAACTTATGTCTCTAGAGCGTTGTCTGCTGAAATGACTTCATGGAAAACTGTTATTCAAGAATTGATCAGCTGTCAGGGCAGTTTTATAATATAGTTTGTGGGTGAGTTCTTTTGCGGTGTCCAGCTGCTGGTCCGTGCGTAATGAGGCTTCCGCTCAGCCCTTTCGGTCCGAGCCCCCATGGGTTGCATCGGAAAGCAACAGAGTTTTCATTGTGTATCAATACAAGTTCATCATATTTAATCTTTATTATGATATAATGATTTTTTGAAAAACTTTGTCGGGACAAAATTGGTTTCGATAGTTGACTTAACTTATTTGTGAAACCCCCTAACTTGAGATATCTTAAAGGGCAATTTATAAATATTTGTTGAGAAGATACAGCTCCGGTGGGCTTTTTTGTATTTGCTCACCTTCTCAAAGAAACAAATGGCTCCTACAAGTTTCTGATGCCGGTGGAAGTGGCTGACAGTGGGGACAACACCAACATTGTTGAATAAAGGCTCTGTAATCTTCTGCTTTTCAGTATGACACTGGACATCTAACAAACCCATTTCCAATGTAAACTGTCTGCCCACTGTGATCGCCTCTCTCTGTCACAGTAAATAAATGGATGTAAACACTGTGATTGCTCGGAAATAGTCTACTATTCAGTAATGAGACAAGGCAAACCTTCCCATTGTTGCTCTTCATCAAAGAGAGTGAAAAATTGTTAATACCATACCTTAGGGTAATATAATTAACGTGTGGCACAGCCTGGTTGTGGATAATACATGCATCTAGTGTTGTAGAAGATCTATCGAATGGTGAAATCTAATGCTGAATTATCTACGGCAGGACTGTAAAAAAATGCATGTAGTAAGTACATTACTGCCTGGTCATTAAATTGTCTTCTTCACCAAGTTGTAGATGGATAATATACGTTCAATCAATTCCCAACTTTATATCAGTTGCAAAGCAACTTTCTTCTCTTACGCTATGGTTACATTTTCCAACAACTTTCTTTTTCACCACAAAGGTCAACTTGTCTCTTCTACTGCAGTTGCCTGAACCAAAGCATTGAGTTGGCTGGCAGATAATCAGAGACGCCTTGTTAAAGTGACTGACTGATATTCATGTGGTGGGCTGCTTTGCTTTGGGGCATGTAAATGTGCTTTTAACAGCACTATAACACCGCATACATTTAAGCTGTTCTCTGAAGAAATGTTCTCCGAGGAAGTGGGAGTGCGTGTAGTGAAAGCGAGAGGAAAGATTATTTCAAGAGAATGGTCATGAATTTTTTATAATAAAACAAAAATCTAACTTAATCAACAATTAATCAACAAAACAGAGATTTGTAAGGCAAAATGTAGCAGTAATCCTTATTTTGAATGATTAGCACATAAACAAGACAAGGACAAAACTAATCAAAGAGTAATAATCTACAGATGTTCTTTTGTAAAATAAAGTAAAAAGATTGAGGTTTAGATAGTTTAGATGACACCCGGAAAATGTATTTTCCAGGTATGAATGATAGATCTGCACAGGTCAAAATAAAAGTGCAAGGCCTGGTCATGTTTGCTCTAAATGGTTGATGAAATTAGATAATGTGAGATCACCTTATTAAAGCTTGTGTTGAATGGCGAGTCAGAGTATACGCTTGTATAAGCCTCAGTCCACCACTCAGGAAATGTAAAAAACAAGACAGAAAAAGGTTAAGGCTGTAGCTTTTGTTGGGCAGTGGCAGCACAGCGGGGGTCATAACAATTTAGCCACAGGGGGGCCAACAATGGCTATTTGTTCACCATGGGCCTTTTTTTTTACAGAAACATAGTTCCCCATAGTCCTGACTATGGTTAGCTGGCCTCTTCCTATTTGCCAATTTAACACCAGACAGGGCAAATACTCAAAACGTTAAACTATTACACATCAACCATCCTGAAGATTGATCCTTCTGGTTTGTAAAGGCGTCCCCCTGCAACCAGCCCATCTTACGCCATTCAATAGAAACCACCTGAATTTGAACAGAAATATCACTGGTAAGGGGACGAGTTCAATTTGACCGCTAGTGTAGTAATAAAAGGTGTGAGTGTTGAACAAAAACACTTGTGATAATAATGTGGTGAAACTCCTATCGATTGATCGTATATTGTGTAAAAAGGGCAAGGAAAAAAGTACACTACGATTATAGAAACCTCAAAAGATATAATGATATTTGGAAGTTTTCTCTTAATCATTTGCCATCTCGAGTTATCAAAATGTAACATGCATGTAATGAAAAAGCTGTTTGTCATTGATGTTGTCTTCCTATAGATATCTTCACAAAGAATAGATGATATGCTCTGTTATTGAGAGAGTGCACCGATGTGTAAAAACAAAACCTTTTAAAAGGGATGAATTTTCCAAGTCAGTGAGTAGTAATGCACATTGACCAGACGAGGCGGAGGTTGATTGATTAGTTCATTTAATCTGGCTGCCACACCTCCACATTATACCAATTGTCCTCCCTACTCCTTCAGCCCACAGTCTTTCTCACTTTAGCATGGCTTTCATAGTTACTGTAAAGCACACTCACACCTTCAATCCCTCTTCATATCGGTGGCAAACAATTTCCATCTCCACAGCTTTGTTCTCCCTAATAGGCAATATAACTGCACTAAACTCCTCAAGCTTCCCCATCTCCATTCTGCTGTGAAGACTCCATCCATTAGCCTTGCACCTCATTGCTCTCAGCACCTGACCCAGAAACCAGGCAAAAAGGCTTTGCAGCATCCACCGCCATTCATTCATTCAGTGCACAGGGCTGTGGTGTGCTGGCACCAGTTATTGGCTTTTAGGCAATGTGCCTGCTCTGCTTTGTGTTATTGATGAGATTTGAATTATACCCAGGGACAATGTTTTATGCTTTAGTGCGTCAGAAGTCAGTTGGCTGTGAGCGACTCCGAAGCACTTTACAGAGACCACACACCACATTATTCAACAAAAGTTTAAGGATTGAGCTAGTCTAACTAAGCTTTGATTTCCCATCCATTTTTCAGCCAGTGGGTCAGGTGGCAGGACTTCAATAGTACGTACTCAGTGAATACTCTCACTTATAGAGTGCAACAGATTTAGAAAGCTTACATTATCCAATCTTTTAAGAGGATACAGGTTACATTACACTGATGAGGATACAGCGCTCATTCTTACTAAGTGTCAGCCGAGTGTATTGCAATATGGACGATGATATGAAAACACTTATATTCCAGCATTAAAACAATGAGAACACCAAAGAGAGGCCAACTGTTTGCAGTGATGGATATGTTGCTCTGTGGAAGATCATTTTAATATTGTCTAAGAATAAATGGCATGAAATGGCTCAAAAAACTGTCCTGTTTCTTATTTTTGGACAACTGAAATGGTTATATTTATGTATTGTTCCAGCTGCAGCTGAGAGGTTGCAGACTCAGTACTCAGATGGGGAAGAGGAAAATAGGAGCCACTTTGACCATTTTCTACCACTAAAAAACAAAGGGAAAAAAACACAAACATAATTTTGTGTGTTGGCAAAATGTGCTCTGCCTTGTTCAAATATGAACTATAAACACCGCTTTGAGACTCACCATGCAATGGTAGTGGATGGAGAGACAAATGCTTGTTTTGCAATTCATTATTTGATAGATCTACAACACCCCTGATTTGCTGCTGCCAAACAGTCAAGTGTGGTCATCATATGTCTGGTCAAGGAGTGTGTTCTTGAGAGTGGAAGGGAGAGAGTGTGGTCTTGTATGCCTGTAGGTAGGTAAAGTTGTGCAACACTTAACACATGAGAAAAGCAGTAACATGAAGGAGTTAGTGGATAAGGCTGAGGATGGCTCATTAGGGGCTTTCTCTGTATATTGTCAAATAGGCCTGTTGGTAGGTAGGTGGAGAACAGAACTTGCTCAGTAAGGCCTACACTGCAGACTTGTGCTTTGTTGACTATAGCTTTGATCTCAAGTTTAATCCAGTGGAAAGTCTTCAAAGATCCAAGTTTCTGACCTTTCCCGGGAGAGTTGTTGGCTCAGTGTTCAGCACACAAGTTATATGTCTTGTCTATGTGTGTGTTGAGCTCAGTCAATGCTAGCTTGTGGCTATCCAAGTGCACAACCAGCTTTGAGAAAGTCCTCTTCCTGCGATTACCATGTGCACTTTCATTTACGTTCAATTTGTTGGAGATCCCTATTTAGACTACCTCCTACAGCTCCTGTTCAGGAGATGTATCATGGGTTTTTACAAAGTCGCATCGTCAGCATACTAGGACAGCACAATCTCACAAACATTAATAAGGACATTCATGAGGACCGGAAACAACAAAGGGACTGAGGGTTGAGCTTTGTGCTACAGAAACTCTTAGTCTTAAAGTGTGACGGATCTGTAAGCCTGCAGTTAACCTTGGAGCCAAGTGAGTTGGTTCGCACATAATCCTCTGGAGTGGAATTTGTCAAATGGAAATAAATGTATGATCGCTGGCGATTGCTTTCCAGAACACATTTGAGCCGTGGGGTGAAGATGTATGCAATACACAATCTGAACTGATCTCTCAAAGGCGAGGTAATCTGGTTTTATTTAGACCTCCGTTGGAGGATTCAAATTCAAAGCAACTCATGACGTTGACTAAAATGAGATGGAGATCAAATTCTGCTCATTCACGTCAGTCCATACTGTGCATTCCCTGAGAAAAGTTTACCAGGTGTTCAAATTAAGGATGTAATAATGCACAAGGTAGCCTACGTGGATTGACTTGTTTACGAAACTAAAAACGGCAAAGTATTTCAGTTCTTTGCTCAAGATGGAGACTTCACATTGTCCACTGCCCGGTAGGTTTGACACTTTATTCTCCAGAGGTTAACAACACTGAAGGAGAGCCATACTGGATGCCAGCTTAACAGGAGTGCAATCTGGATTGGTATTTAAAAGATAATGGTGAGGCAAAAACCAATTAGCTTTGTGCTCTGTGGCTGTCCAGTGCTTACAGCTGTTGTCAGTGCAATTACAGGGTCACTCCTGCTGCCAGGTACAAGCCTGACATTAGCCAAGCTAATTTAGCTGCAAAGCTAATTATGGAGATAATTATTGCTGAGGAGTAGATGATGTGTGCAGTTAAATAAAGTTTGTGTTCTTGATTACGGTGTTTTTTGTAAAGACCATCAGGTGAAAATCGCATGTATTTAGTCAAAAACCAAAGTATTGGACGTATTGAAAAACTATGACATGGCATTCCCATCAACCTCAGCTGTACTTTGTGTTTAGCACTAATTAGTACATGTTAAAATGCTAACCAGGGCAGGAATTTCACTGGCGGCTGTGGCTGTCGTGGGCTCACCTTGTTGCCCTTCTGAAAATCATATGCAGTGGTCTTGACATCCGCACTGCTCCAGCTAATTTTGTTATTTTCTACTCTGCGTCTTTCCTGTCAATACGGTTTTGAGTCACCAGTGTCTTCTGTTAAGATTTTGTGTTATTAATGGACAACAACAAGTGAAACACTGTGCACATTAGCAGTGCTGTGATCGATTTTGAACCTGGTGTGAACCGCTGGGAAACCGAGGTATGACGATAGTTTGACACTAGCCCCAGCTGGACTGTGTTCCGGCTGCTACATGACTGCCGAAGCTGATCGTGCCAGCTATAGTCGATGCGTGTGGTGCAGAAAATGTTCCACTTTATACCCCTAATGGGCAGGTCTGAATTCGGTTGTATTAAATATATTGGATTAAGCATAACACAGTATTGTAATCCTTCCAAGTAATTATCTCTATCTGTAATGATTAACCACGTATCCAAACGTCTTTTTTTTCCAGTTTTGCAATGAATAAATAAACAAAAACAATGCTTTATTTTTTCTCTCTTTATAATCCTCATGCAGCTCACAACTATCTTCATCCAGTACATTTCCGATATCAGTCCACCTGGTGAAGGTAGTTTGGCCAACCGCTCTCCTTTTCAGCATCGCAGGACCTGCTGCTGACGGATGGACAGCTGGTTCCAATGACAGAGACGGCCTGACAACAGAGGTCTCAATTTTAATGTGGATTCCCTCTTGGTCACAGCCAGAAAACCTAAGGAGTCCATATTTCTTTGAATGGAATGGTTACTGAATGGTTGCTGAATAGAAATATCTCCATTCTGAACATCAAAGTTCAACCTGAGCAAAAACACAAAACATATGGTGGTGGTTTAGAATGATTATTGTCTAACTGTTTTTCAATAAAAACCTGGACTAGAGTGACTTCATAGAAAAGATAGTTTGAAATCCCACATCTAAGGAACAGCTAATGCATCTGCTCAGCTGCGATCAGATTCAGACGTGCGTAACCATGACCACAGTGGTGTTTAAGACCGACAGAGTCATTCAAGCCGAAGCCTGAGGAACCAAACTTCCACACCTGACAGACAGAATGCAGAGTGAACTTCCTGTGACATTCTGCCGGACAGTCCATCATTAACCGCTAGACAGCTTAATTAAATAAATCAGAATAAGATCTCTGGGATTTTAAGTGCTCCTAAAAGTGTCCTCTTAATCGGTGTGATTATAAGCGGAACTAAGGTCATTACCAGGTCATTACAAAGGATAAAACGATAGCTGAGTGAATGCTTCCACATGTCTTGCCACAGCCTTAATATATCTTAATATATGTCTCGTTGTGCATGACATACAAATATGTTTTTTTACCTTATTTTTTACAATCCCACTGCAATCAGTCTCATGACAAGACACAGCACTTTCTTAAAATTGTTTCAAGAATCTCGCGTTTCTCCACTGTGCCGTTTCTTTCTGTTTTTATAGCTCATCCACCTCCACACTCAAACGCACATAACTGCACTCATACACGCTCAACAAGATGTATTATTGTTTTTAAATAGACAGTGAAATATGTGATGGATATTGTTATTTGCATTACATATTGCCTCACACCTGTTCGTTCAATACTTTCATCCTCTTTCAACTTCATACAAATCCCCTTTGCTTTTTTTTTTTTGCTGTTTCACGAGTCAAACTAAAAACCTGTAATATTCTGTATATTTTGTGCATAACTTTCATCATTTTTACTGATAATTCACATCTTCTTTTGCAGATGTACGCTCACCCACACACGCCTGGACCAGCTGGCCATTAACAGCAGAACTGTCCACAATGATTTCACTTGTCAAGTGTGTCCTGCTGCGAGAAGCTGCATACAGCAGAGTGCAATTGCCACTGGGAGTTTCAAGTCAGCACTCACAAATGGCCAAGGCTGGAAGTGGATCAGCAGACTTGGGTGCTATCTGACTTATCACTCCACCAGCAGACACTATTACAGCCACTGGGTTTGTCTGCAAGCTCCTGTTCTCTCTCAGTCTTCTCACTCGCAAATGCAGTATTCCTACCCTGCCAGCCTGTTTTTCCTTATCACTTGTAATTCTAAGTCAGAGATGCTTTATTGGTGCAGCTCTTCAAAAATGTACAATACTGACAAAATACGTAAACTTTTGATAAATGTACCCAGGGGAGGATGACTGAACATCCTTTATTTTCCCCCTGTGACACCCTGCTTCACATTCATTCAGATGCACACATTTACATTCGCAGGTGCTCAAGGATAACCAGAGTCCTTTTCCTGCAGCCCAAACTTATCCTGACAAGACTCAATCCTGCCAGAAAATGATGTTTGATTTGATTTCATGTTCTATTAAAGACTTCAGGCTTTGGTAAAACTCAGCACATTTTTTGACTGGTTAAATTGAATGGCTTTGCACTGTAATTCATCTCATTTTCGCGATGGGTGTTTTATGTTTGACAGTATGCTATGTATCTTTGCATTAGCAGTCATGGCTGCACGCTGTTTCCCTTTATTATATGTTCTGGGAAATCATTTTTTGTGTGTGCCACAAGTCTGTTCATATTTTGGGAAATAGAGAAATTTGGTTTCTTGAATTTTTATTTTTTTACTGCCAGCAACTGGTTAGCTTTGTATGTCTCCCGGAAACTAACCCAGCAGACCTTGCAACGTCATTCAATTTCATTGGAAAATTATTACTGGAAAATTATTTCGTGATTACTTTGGTAAGAGGTATTTGGTCTACTGCAGTACTGATTAGCATTGGTAAAAGATGTGTCGTAGCTCAAAATAGCTCCAGTGCTCACTGGGCTTCAGGTAATCACCTCAGGTAGTCCCATCCTGAGGGGCTAGGCCAGCAGGGCTTTATTCCTCTGCTGTTGAACATTGAATATTATTGGTAAGCTTATTGCCAACAGTTGAAACGGAGTAGTCTGCATGTCAGTATGTCTCCAACTCTACAATTTTAGAATCTGAAAGTCTCAGCAGTTATTAACCATGTTAATTTAGGTGGCAGAGCCGATGTGTGTTTTTTCTGTTGTACATTTGTGTGATTGAGCATCACAATGACAAAGATTAGACAAAGTATTTGAATTTCTGCTTATAGGGGCAGCTTCAACATTTACAGTGATCTCATTTGGACAAACTAAACCTTCCTAAAATTAGCTATTAGACATTGTCAAACAACGTGTCATACACAAGTTCATTGAGTTCAGCAGCAGTCAAATGCAACATGCTATCAGTCTCACCTGATTTACAAAAAGCTTTTTTTATGCTCTGCAAAATATGTCTGCACCACTATATTTCTGTCTTTTGTCTGTTTCGCCGTCCTCCTTTTGCTCTTCTCTCTCTTCTGTCCCTCTTTGTCACTCTTGGTCTGTATCACTCTGTTAGTGATGTGAATTTTTCATCACAATACTCGGTCTGGGCTTTCTTCTATACACACAGCAACAATGTTTCAGGCCTCTTTGCGTGATTGCGTGTATATTCAGGGCTGCCAGATACGTTTTTCTTTGATGTTGTTCTCACTGTAAAATAAGGCACAGCAGGTTGTGTAAAGCATGTGTCAGTGTAAGAATGACACAAATCCGTCAGTGGGAGAAAGGGACTGAAAAACGTATTTTACCTTGTAGGAAATGTTACATTGGAAGAATAATACTGTCGTAAATGTGTTCCAAAATATTCATAAAAAGTGACTTGGAGCAAAATAGACCATAAAATGCATTTATACCAGGCATCTTGTATTTAAGCACCTATAGATCAGATATTATTGATTTTGATGAAAACCTATTCGCAAAGTCAGATGTCAGCAAGTTTGTTAGAAATTAAACAAAATGGAATATTAAAACTGTCTGAATTTATGAAACCCGTCTTCTAAAGTGACATAAACAGCTTTGCCAAATGCGTTTTGAAGGAAACATCATTCAGGGAATCTCAAATAAGATTGCCGATACAAGCGGCTGAAATGAGCTTCCATCGTAGGGTGGCCGGGCTCAGCCTTACAGATAGGGTGAGGAGTGTGGAGTAGAGCTGCTTCTCCTTTGTGTCGAAAGGTCGCCAGCTTAGGTGGTTCAGGCAACTGATCAGGATGCCTCTTGGAAGACTCCCTTTAGAAGATTTCCGGGCATGTCCAACTGGTAATATGCCCCATGGTGGACCCAGAACACACTCGGAGCAATTATATATGTTGTCTGGCCTGGGAACACCTTGGGTTTACCCAGGAAGATCAGGAACACTAAGCTTACTCGATAAGTGGAAGATAATGATGGATAGATGGAAGAGTTTACTTTTTTTCAGTCCAGTAAGTGCTTCTTTCTCAGTACAAACCCAAAAACTTTGACCTCTGTCCAACAGGAAGGAAATCCAGGGATTCAAAATGTTAAAACAAAAAACAATTCCCTTAAAAAAAACACTGTGGTAATCTACCAGATAATCGATAAAGATATAGGCCTAAAGTATATATTATATATGATATAAATTATGATAAATGATACAATGTATCCCATGCTTGCCAACCCTTTTGATTTTCCTGCCCCAGAACACAAACCGATAAATACAATTTCAATTGTATTAAAATATGCTTAAAATGTAATTTCCACATGTCCTTCTGTAAATTTTGGGGCGACCGTGGTGCACTGGGTTAAGAGGGTCGTCTGGGAACCGGAAGGTCAACGGTTCGATCCACGACTGGGACGTGTCACGTGTCGAAGTGTACCTGAGCAATACACTGAACCCCCCCGGCTCCCCGGGCGCCGATCATTGGCAGCCCACTGCTCAGTATATACAGGGATGGGTCAAATGCAGAGAAAAATGTCCCCCTTAAAGGGATAAAGATAGTATCTATTCTATTCTATTCTAAATGATAACAATCCTATGCAGCCACACAAGGCCAAAATTAATAATTAATAATTAATTCAGAAGCTTAAAAAGTGAGTTAAAGATGGGAAATCAGCAGTTTCTCAACTGATCATAATTGATAATACATCAATGATTATATTAGTGATACAAATCCAGCTTGTCTTAATGTAAAGCAGACGTGCTGAAAATGTAGTTGTGTGGCAACTTTTTACTTTTGTTCCGAAGATAATTTGTTGTTGATATTGATATTGTACCTCAAGGTGGCCATTACCCTCACCTGTATGCAGATAGCATCTTTAACGTCAACATATCATCAGTGAATCCATTCTCTGACCTTGGTTCTCCCTTCATATGTTCATGCCGAGAGGGGGAGGAGGGCTTGGGCCTATCGCAGCGTCTTTGGGCAAATGAAAGTACAAACACATGGATTAACATATCCATCACATTCATACCTATGAGCTATATGGAGTGTCAACCCACCTGACCTGCATGTGACAGGAAACACATGTGAATACAGGAAATACATACTCCACACAAACATGCCATAATCAGGTTAGAAACCAATGGCCCTCTTGATGTGAAGCAACTAATCACCCAAGCCCATCAATAAGTCATAACCTCATTAATTTATAATAAATAATAATAATGTATTTTATTTGTAACGCACTTTTCATTTTTTTTTTTTAAATCTCAGAGTGCCACAGAGCCAGTACATAGTAAACACATAGTAAAAAGCATAGTTAAAACATAAAAAAACTATAATAAAATAAAAACCAGTGAATGAACAGAAACACAAAAGAAATAACTGACAGTGACTTAGGTCAGAAAGGCTTTCCTGAATAAAAAGGTTTTTAGGCCAGTCTTAAAAGAGACCAGTGTCTGTGTTGCCCTTAGATGGTCAGGGAGACTGTTCCATAGGCGTGGAGCTGCCGAGCCAAAGGCCCGGTCGCCCATGGTGCGGAGCTTGGTGCTGGGGACCCGGAGAAGCGAGCTGTTTGATGATCTGAGGGTGCGGGTGGAGATTTGGGGAGTGATGAGATCTTGTAGGTAGGGAGGTGCATGTCCATTTATGCATTAATGTGTGAGTAGTAGGACTTTGTAGTCAATCCGGAATGAGACAGGGAGCCAGTGTAGGGAGTGCAGAATGGGTGTTATGTGCTCATACTTCCGGACTCTCATCAGGATCCTGGCAGCGCTGTTTTGGATGTATTGCAGCTTCTGGATGTTCTTGGCAGTGATCCCAGTGAATAGTGCGTTGCAGTAGTCCAGTCTTGAGGATATAAAGGCGTGGATGAGCTTCTCTGCATCTGACAGGGTTAAAGTGGGGCGGAGTTTGGAGATGTTTTTGAGATGATAAAACGAGGTTTTGCACAGGTGTTTTATATGGCCATTAAAGGACAGGTGTGGGTCAAACCTAACTCCCAGATTAGTGACTGTGGAGGCGAGGGGGATGACCTGACCGTCGAAGGTGAGATGAGTTATGGAGGATGACTGAACCTGGTGTGGAGTGCCAACAAGGAGGGCTTCGGTTTTGCTACTATTTAGCTGGAGAAAGTTGTTGCTCATCCACGCCTTTATCTCCCCAAGACAGGAGGTGAGACATGACATGGCTGCAGAGGGGCTTGGGGCAGTTTTGATGTAGAGCTGTGTATCATCAGCATAACAGTGGAAAGACATCCTATGTCTGCTGATGACACGACCGAGGGGGAGCATGTAAATAATGAAGAGGATGGGGCCGAGGACCGACCCTTGCGGAACACCACAGGAGACAGTGAGCAGTCTGGACTTGTATCTTCCCAGTGACACATATTCAGTTCTGCCTGAAAGGTAGGACTGAACAAAAGAATCATTCTTTCTTATTAGGAGTAAACCTAACATGAAAAAGTCATTCCTGATTCACCCCCCTCAAGTCAATATGTCACCTTTGACAGCAATTACAGCTAACAGTCCGCATGAATCAGTCCGTATCAGCTTTGCACATCTGGACATATTTTCCCCCCATTCTTCACTTGTCCTCTGTAAAAATGGATTCACTCCAGAGAAATTCTGAGGCTGTCTGCTGCCGATAGCAAATCTAAAAGCTTTTATAAGGACATGGGAAGATTAAAACCAAAGGGCTGTGACCATTGTGGTCTTTGCGAGTGAGACAACAGAGTCCAAGGTCAAAGTAGAACAGATGAGAAGCCAGTCAGGGCCAGATCAGCTCTGATACAAGTTGCACCTGTAGAGCTGAAGGCTGTCAGGATCAAAGCAGGACAGAGCAACAGCAGCATGAGGCATTATCAGGTCAGTGCACAAACGACTTCACCTGAATAAATGCAAGCTCAAACAAAAGATCACGGGGAATAACGATCGTAAAAACCTGCTCAAGCCAGTGATTTTAATGTGCTGCAATGTGCTGCAATTTTCACTGGGCGTGTCTCATTTTCTAACCAAAAATATGATCCAGTTAGCAAGCAAGAGCTAATGGTTAATTTGTCCACGTAATTTAGAGGTAATCCAGACATGTAAGATAATTAAATCATTTTAGATGAGACCTACTATGTGTGTAAAAAAGAAACCTAGTGACACCTTTAGAGCTCAAGGAATACAGTGCCCTACTAATCTACAGCCAAGTCTGTTGTTGTGTGAATGATTTATAGGATGCTGTTAAGTGCTTAAGTGCAAAATGAATGACCCAATCTCATCATAGAACCTTGATTACTGTAGATTAGGACCCGGTTTATTAGACTGAGCAGTCTCTCTGCCTGGAGGATGGAGTGGACTGAACATCAAGCACCAAATAATATAACTCAAAACTGCATTCAGAGCTCTTGAATTCAATTATTGTTCTAGGCTAGTTGCTTCAACAACAATCTCAACAGATGCTTTCTTTTCATACCGTTTTTTTGCTCAGGACACAAAACAATCTCAGCCCATATGGTAACCATGAACTGAAAACCTCTTCAATTTTGGCAAATTCTGAAACAGTGGTGGTTTGTGCTTCTTTTTTTCCCCCTCCCTCATCTGTCACATAATTCTGCATCTCGTCCTTCTGTCTTTATGTTGATCAATTCGTTTTTACCTGAGTCGAAAACATAATGTATTCTATTTGCTACAGGCAGCTGTGCCAGTTATCTTAAAACAGCAGCACGAGTGGAAACAACAATATATTATATATACTTTAGATTGACACCTGTCAAAAAATAGTAACTGGATGTCATTCTTCCAACAGATTGCTGACATTGGCATCTAAATTGAAATAAAACATCGGGCCGAGTCCTACTGTATATGCTACTTCCGCCAAAACTCTTTCAGGGTAATGATGATGATAACATATCTTTTTTTGTATTTTGTCACAAATGCTGTTCAATGTTTTAGCTCAGCCTCCTTTTCCAGCCTGGTCTCCTAAATATCAAATTATTATCCAACAAAACTGCATTGTCAATTATCAAAAAAGCAGCTGTATAACCCCTGATCTGACAGAACTGCTTAAATTATCGGCAACAAAGTAGGGATTTGGTCTGAGGGTAGCCCCACTGCATCACCGCTGCATCACCACAAACCAGCAAGCAACTGGGGTGCACAGACAGGGCGGTTAGTTCATACACTCTTAGCTGAGGTCAGTTCAAGTAGCAAACCTGCCTAGAAGGAAAACGCCTTCAGAGAAGAGCGCTCCAAGGCTCAAATGGACCCTTCACCAAAAGCCTTAAGCACCAACGGCAGTTCCCACTGCAGGGAGGAGGGACGTATTACCAGGCGTGGTCTTGTGACCCCCTGCAAGAACAGCTTCATGAGAAGGTGGCCAATGACCGGTCTGTTGCCAAAACCCTCGGGGCAGGAAGACCGAAAGAGTGGCCGACATCCTGCGTGCATCACACACGACTTCTAGACACTCCACCTATTAGTGTGCCAGAGGATGCGTTACTTTTACAGTTGATTCCAAATTCCAACTCGATCAGATGTAAGAGCAGTTGGGCCATTTAGAGCATATCTCATTCTATGGACTGGTCCATATCAATGAGGTTGTCCCAATAAAAGAAGACCTTCATGTCATGATCACAAAGCGGCTGCAGTGCCGTGACCCACTCGTATGCTGAAGGTGCTGGGGGCCTGCTGTATCACACAAACATGCACATTGATGAGACTAAGCATCATTGAGCATGTTCCTCTGGGGCTTTTATATTCAGCATCAAAACAAGTGATTTGTTCTCATATCGAGGGTCAGTCCGGGTTTTCAACCTGCATCAGGAGTTTAACGTCTTCAAACTTGGAATAAATGCAAGTGGTTACAAGCGGTGCATCTGCCCTACTGGTGATGAACACGAAGGCCCACATTCAGTGGGTGTTGGAGGAGAATAATACACACTGTATCACTGAAATGGCAAAATTAGGATGCTATATTAACAGTGTCATAATCGTTATGATTATTCACATTTATTTGCAATATTTGAGCAGCAAGTAGAAATATTGTCTAGTCAGCACATTAAGCTTCCTTCATAGAGTCGTGTATTTATATTTTGGCCACATCGAGAACAACACGTGTAAATAACTTTTACAAATGACTTTTTGAGACGCTGGTGTGGTTAACGGCTGCTGTGTATAGGGCAGAGTATAGATTTTGCATTTACGCTGCTATCTCTAGTGTCCATTTTATTGTTCCATAATGTAGAATGTTCTTTTTTTACTTGAAGTTGAAATCCCCCCAAAGACTAATATTTCAATGTCAGACATTGACAATAACATGTAAAAAAGTGCAAGATAGCAATAAAGAAAAGAATAGAGAATAAAAGATCTGCATTATAGTACAAACAACTAAACTGAAAAATTATTTAGATCGATATAAATATATATTTTTAGAGACAGGGTTGAGTATATACAGTACATGTAAAGGTATTTCTTCATATTAAAGATTACAATTAAATTCAAAAGACTGACTTTGTTCACTTAAATGTCAAAATACCTGTTGGGTTATTTTTAGAATAGCTGTATTCTCTGTCCACTGGTACAAATTGTCTGAATGTCAGCCTCAGGATTTAGTCTGACAGCTGAAACACAAATATTCTCCTGCAATTATCTTTTTTTCACATTTCCACTGAGCATTGGGAAACGTAGCCTCAATTCAAGCAGCTGAAGTGCCATATGCACAGTGGACCTACTGGCGTAATTATACAAGGGCCCTGACTGTTATAGTAATTTCACCATTGTATTCTCAAATTGTTCTTAATAATCTTGTCCATGAATACATCTTCTGATTGCCCTGACTGACTCACGTGTTCAGATTATGAATACAGGATGAGCACATTCGTATCTCATGATGAGGTTTTATTTTTCAACCGATTAGTGATGCAGCATAAACATGAAAGTCACACGACCGGAATTATAACGACTTGTCACAGATGCTTAATAGAAAACACAAGTTACTGTCCACTTGTTCTCTACCGTTTCTTTGTGTGTCTCTCAGCCAGGTGAATCTCCAATTCACTCTCCCTGGCCAGACATATTTTTCATCTTCATTTCACAGCTATAGCATTTAAGTTAGTCTGTTTTTCCATGTCCATTAGGCTTTTTAATGCTGGGGAAACAATCCATTCTGCCAGAGAAATGTCCTCTTCACTGTGCATTACCTCCCACCCTTCTCTGCTGGACAGCTCTCCCGCTGTGATGTTGAGAGTTGAAAGGTGCGGACTTCACAGGCTCTTCGTAGAGCCACAAAACAAGGGGGGTCGGTGGATTTGACATTGGTTGTGATAACAGAGAACCACTTCCCGAGCAGTGTGCAGGATTTCATCTACAAAAAAAGGTAAAACCCTGTAGTAGCTGTAGAGCTTTGTTCGTGTCATAAAAAAAAAGGAAAGGCACAAAGGACAAGCCGCTATCTTTAACCCGGCGATTTCTGTTGAATTTTAATGAGCATTTCCAGCATGGGTGATAATTCCATGTGTGCTGTGAAAAGCTCTGCAACCGAATCAGTAATCAGCAGACATTTGTTGTTGACATTAAAAATAAAACACATTCCATCAGCCTTGTTAGCAGAGAACAAAACATTGACAGGGCGCTGCTTTTTTGAAGAGTTAGGCCAAATGTGTGGTAATGTGAGGCTTTCACTGGAGAACAGAGGCGTGCTTTTATTCACAATGAGGTGACAAATCCATTTTTCTAAATGCAACAGAAAACCCAATGTTGCAGCGGGGTGAACGCACAGATCCTCAAGTGAAAGCATAATTACGCCAACTAATGTGCAATCATGCCAAGCTCTCCCACTTATAACCATCCCAAATCAGTTTTGTATGAATGTGTAATTATTTTTTCTGCACAGAGAAAAAAAAACAATTGGCATCCTGCAATGTTCTTCCCGGTTTGGAGGCAGTGTACTGTACATCTGAAACTGGGGTTTGTGTCGGCAGCTAGCATTGTCGCCAAACGTTCAAAATATGCTTGTTGCGTTTCTTGTCCCCGCGCTGACATCTGTGGGTCTCTAGTGATCCACTTAACGAAGACCTTCTGGGAAGAATGTGATGGAAAGACAACTAAATGGGCTTTTCGCTTAATATAAGGTGACTGTTTGTCCTGCTTTGCAGCACTCAATTTTAAATAATCACTGTATGTATTAAGCCGAGGTGGTTGCAGGTATTTGATATCGTGCTTCTTGATTTGAACAGCTCTCTTGACATCAGCAGATCCTACAGTGTGTTTATCTGTCTGAGAGGGTAACAGTGCATTTTACCTGAGGGAAATGTCAGATCTGTATTTTTACCATTGTGCAGCTTTGAGGACTTTAACACCACATCATCCTACCGACATCAGTTCATGGCAATTTTCGATAAAGTGCACATCAAAGGCTCACTGATAAGATATGGGCACATGTCAGGAGAAAATCTCTAACAGCAGTCGTTTATCCAGAAGGGATCTGTCTGGGCCTGCTGAAAAGATGTGTCAGGGGGAAAATGAGCAAAGGACCGGTGTGCATCAAATATAATCAAATGAAATCCTGTCACCAAAAGTGCATATTCTCATCAATCTCATAATGTAGATAATATGATAACGTCAGCGGTAGCAAAACAATCCCTGTGGGATCTATCCTGTGTGAGGAATACAAAAGGCATGCTCAAATATGACCTGACCTTTGATTTAAGCTTTTCTGTTGTTTTTAAAGACACATTTGCATGTGTGTGTGTGTGTGTGTGTGTGTGTGTGTGTGTGTGTGTGTGTGTGTGTGTGTGTGTAGGAAGTGACCTTGTTGAGTTTTGCACTCGTTATAATTTTATTCCAAGTACAGCTGTGGTCCAGACATTGATAACATTCTCACCAGGTGTGCATTACAACTCAACCTCAATATTGTACTTACTCTTCTGTTTAGGAGAACATTATAATACACACTAGCACCTGTTAAATGAGTAGTGTATAGGATTTAGTGGCATCTAGTGGTGAGTTGGCAGATTGCATCCAACGGAACACCCCTCCCCTGAAGAATGCTCCTTTTGTGGGGCATGTTGATGAACTACGGTGGCCTTCAGGTATTGTATGAACAAGGCTCTCAAGAGCCTTTCTTGTTGTTCTGGGCTACTGTAGAAACATTTGGTGCAACATGACGGACTCCGTGAAGAGGTATAAATATTATACACTGATTATAATGTGCAATTTCTGCCAATAAATCCTTCACACTGTTCCTTTAATGATGATATATTATAACAAAGCCTCTATGGACTATAGTGTCAACAGCACTCTTAAAAATCAAGGGTTTTTAGTACGCAGGGACTGTTTCATTGTACACTTTATTTTGTCAAGTGTTCCAGTGTGAACAGAAAACCTGTGTCGAAGAAGAAATCCAGGGGCTTATGATGAGTGGATCAGCGTTTTAAATATTTAATTCTCACATAATTATAAAGGAAGGACAAACTTCAGAGAGAACAAATCTAGAATAAAATAACGTGCAATGCCATCATTCATTTTTATGTTGCTTTTATTGACTCTATCCTCTTTAATTCCCTCGTTAAGTGGGTTTGTAAGCTTATTGGTGAATCTCAGCTCAACCTTCCAATCCTCTCTTTACTGCTACAGTTCCAATATCAATCCCTTACCTCCAACAGTGAATTACATCGATTTTTTTCTTTCTGACTGGCAGTATGGACCTCCAAGGTGCAAAACCAAGCAATGTAGGAACGTTTTTTTTTATTACCTAAACTGTTAGAAGTTAAAAAGGAATAGTCACGGGAAGGAAATGTCGGCAGTTTGTACACTGTGGATTTGGGTGTTTTTAAGATAGCATGATTTTCATGTCATTTGGATTGTTGTTATATCTGCTCTGTTTTTAAGATATGATTTTTCATTTATTTTGTATTGTTGTGAGTTCTGCTTTGTTGTTGTCTTTAAATGCCGAATCATCTTCCCTCCCTGGGTATTAAAAAACAATCGAAAAAAAACCTTGACCCATTCAGGCTGAGATATTGCCTTTAACTAAGATAGACCAACACTTCTGCATAGATGCAGCAAATATTTTACCACAAAAACAGGAGGTATCAGCTAGTCTTCATAAAACACAGCATCGCATGTTGAACGTCATTTCCACAAATGACATTTAACAAATTCCAAGCATTTTTTATTAATATTTCCCTTAATTATATGTTATTAATATATGCATGCATGCAAGGTGGTGCGCACACACACATGCAGCCCATTGCCACATATTAATACTCAACACAGGCCGATGCCATCTGGCAATCCTTGCAAAAGTGAAAATCTTTGCCCTGGGCCATGGCTCGCAGGAAATCTCTTGGCACATTGAGGAAAAAAGGTAAATCCTTGTGAACGAATATGAAAGCTGCAGGGCTCAGCCATTTCACGGACTACAACGTCATCAAATGCTCAGTTCAATGAAACCAATTAATAATGGCGAGGGAGTAATCGATGATTCAGTGACGGCTATGCAGTACACAAGTATAAATGGCTCCAGTGACCCTCATCAAAGTGAAGCCATCCGCAGTGACATCAACAGTTTGGAGGTGGCAGCACTTTGCACATATTGCATTCGTTTTACAGGACGACAAAGAAAGAAGGTGGAAGTGTGACTCTGTTTTATGGTGATATGGATTGTCCTCCATGCATCCATCACTGGCTGAACAGGTGGTCCTGTTGTGCTCCTCAAGCACATTTAGTTTTCTTCATATCATTTCAGCGATAATACATTTGCTTTTTCGCACATAAAAACCTTGTTTTGCTGTGTCTTGATTGATTAATGTTTTCTTCTGCAATTTCTTTCATAGATGTATTGCTGCACTGTCATAGCATTGAAACTGCAAGTTGTGTCCTTTATTATTAATTTGTACTTTTGTACTTTCATTATTTTTGCAAAGTATTTGTCTTTCCGATATGTCGTTACATGTGTGGTCCTTTTTACGCTGCCTGCCTTTAAACACTTTGAATTGAATTTTGTTATGTTCATTTGACTTGCATAATACATGACAACACTTTGTGCCAAGATTTTACAGCATAGGTGCACAAAAGGATGATTATAGTTTTTATTTTTATTTCTATTTTCCGATATGTCGTTACATGTGTTGTCCTTTTTACGCTGCCTGCCTTTGAACTGAAACACTTTGAATTGAATTTTGCTATGTTAATTTGACTTACATAATACATGACAACACTTTGTGCCAAGATTTTACAGCATAGGTGCACAAAAGGATGATTATAGTTTTTATTTTTATTTCTTCAATCCAACAATACAAAAACATACACCAGTGGAAGGCACTGTTTGCGTTGACAGGCCATCACACAGATTCCTGTTGGCAAAAACACGGTCATGGAACTGATGGGCGACAGAGTTGATACATAGAATCATAATGCTTCAGGTTTTACTCAACAAAGCAAACACAAATAAGCCACCACATAATCTGCTTGAATGGTCTACAACTGCCTACATGACTACATGTAACACAGAAAGAGGTATTAACATGAAACTGTCAAAACCACGGGGGCTCTACGAAAGCCAGACGTATCATTTAATGCATTAAGGAGCCAAAGAAGCTTCCTCATTTTGTTTTTCCATTTATATGCAAAATACTGCAGCAAAGCGCTTCAACATCGTAATGCTCATGTTCTCTGTGGGAGGTCGAAGTTCTTGTTCTTGTTCTATTATGTTTACAGGAACATCTTAATAGACGAACGTTGTGATGACAATTTCATTTCATGCTATTTACAGTGGTGGAGGAATACGATAAAACACTTAAAATAAAATTAAAAAATGTGTTTTTACAACAATGTATGTGGTTATTTTCCCTAGGGCCGATCACAGCAAGGAGAAATAAAAAAATAACTTGTCCTGCTTTAGTATTTACCATGGTAATTATTGTATTTTTTGTTGTTGTTTTTTTACAAATGTCCTTGTCATAATACAAACAGGCAGTTAGGGAAGCTTGTGTGCCTCCATTCAAGTCACTTGAAAGCTTGCAAACTGTAGCTTGTCATCCTGATAAAACAAAGAGTTTTCACTGCTGGTTTCCCACCAACAGTGCAGCAATATCAATGGATGTAGAGCAGCGACGTAGTGTTTGATATCGTAAAACAAGCACAGACAGGCAAGTCCTACACGATGAGGACGTATCTGAAGAAAGTCATAATTCTCTCATTATTTTCAGTTATTATTTGCTGGAAAAGCGAAGTGATAAGTTTGCCAAACGTACCCTCCTGAGGGATCATGCTGAGACGCAATGACGATTTGCAGAGTTTTGACATGGCTGGAAATTGATTAGAAATTCATATTTTCATCCATTCAGCAACTGCCGAAGTCAGAGCTCATCTTATTTCAAGTTTGAAGAAGCGTAGAAATAGAGAAAAACAGAGAAAGAGAGAGCAAGGAAGACAGAATACCTCTCCTGCCCTCCCCAGTGAGCGAGACAAATTGATTGTATTATTCCTGGCCTTTGGCTGTCACTATAATATAATGCTACAAAACACAATACAGCTATAGGAGCAGCAGGGAGTTTATGCATCATAGGAATATTGATGGTTAGCATTTTGAGAAGAACATATACAATGAGTTACCATTCAGTCCGCCCCAGCTCTCCCTCAACCACAGAAATGATAGCAGATTCGGCGAAGTTTGTAAGAAATCTAAATAATACAGCGTTCTGTTTATGGCTGCCTAATGGAGACAAAAGACCGCAGCGCTCAGTGAACAATTGTTATCCAGAAAATCTTGCTTGAGAGAAGCAAGGATGCAAAAGGGAAAGGTGTAAAGTTGGACTAAAAGTATTGTAACTGTTAAAATGATGACTTCCAACTGATGTAATTACAACATAGAAATGACTGAGTCACCATTGTATTGGCACTCACCCTCTAATGAACGTCAATACGTCAATAACTGCCGTCATCATTGTGGGGTTTTGAAACGTTAACTCTTGTGGTTAACAATAAGTGGAGCCAAGTGGTATTCTTCTATAACTCACCAAATAACCAAATGTATTTTTTCATCTTTCATTTTATACAATAAATTGCTACAAACTAATCACCTTTAAATACAGTAAGTTATTGTGATAGATGTTTAAAGTAAATACTATTGTTATGTGTAACGTTAACAGTTTGCTCTGTTTGAAGGTGACAATCAGCAAGAGGATTGCCTGGATACACAATTATATTTCATTTGATGTAGGGGAATAAAACATCATTACAACTAATCTGACTGTACAGGAAATAGCTGTGTCATTATACATTCATGTTAACACAACAAAAGCTATCCAAACATATTTTCGAAATTAGCATGTCCATTTAGATATCATTTGTAGGTTTGTGGAGATGTTTACATTGTATTCCTGAGAGCACTCCTCGGCTGGAATAATGAAACCGGCGAAAACGTTGCGAGGGGTAATCAGTAACCTGGCTCTCCTCCCACCTGCACCCACTATTGCAGTCATACGGTGGCTATATCACACCCTATTAACCAGAATGGCCCAGAACCCAGGTGGCGGGGAACTTATTCACCCCGCTGCTTCTTATGCAGTGTGGTGTAAACTCTGCAAAAAAACCTGTTCTTTAAAACACTTCCTCGGGACATCATTTACCATAGGCTGGTGAGCCTGGTTAAAGGCCAACATGTTTAGAATCCATTTCGGTAGGAAGCCACTTCGAAAAAAGCAACTGTAGGTCCGTGGGAATTGCTAGAACAACCTATGAACCTCTTTCATTTCCATACATCCTGTAGGGATCCAATGATTGCCCTTAATATGGCGTCAACGCTGAGGTTTAAGGTGGAGGGGGGGGGGGGGGGTGTTTCTGTGATGACGAGGAGGCCAACCTGTGTTGTCCCCGGCTCTTGATGAGGGCTGCTGCCATGCAAGCATCGGCCCCATTGGGAGTCAGTCGGACTGAGGCGGAATGTGCGAGGTGTCGTGGATGAAATATGATTTGAATGCTCACTCTGAAATGGGAACTATCACATTTGAGGCTTGCCGTCGATGTATCCATGCCCTTAAGATACGGAGGTTCATTACGCACCGGCTTTGATGTATCTGAGAGAATTTCAATGTTTATCGTCGTGGTCTCTCCCGTCGCAGTGACGTGTGCATTAATATCACACAGCCCCGCTGTTGTTTTTTTCCTTCTGAACTCAGCATGGGGAATGGATAACCGTGGCCTCATTTGTCTGCCTCGGCTGCTTTCCGGGTCAACAGCGACGCAGCGGGCACATTCTGTCAGTGCGTTTGGTGGGATATGGTCCAATTTGAAAGACAGGAGGAAACAATGTTGTTTTTTTATCCCCTTTTAGAGCGGAGATGTAGCCAAAACAATAGACCTGTGGCAAGGTGGGGGATGTCGTTAAAGGTGGCGACAAAGATTCGTGTTATGGGTGTCACCTCGTGTATTTTGCAGAGCGTGATAGGTCCAATCACTGCAGCTTAACGGGGCTTAGGCTGTCAAAGCATCATCGGTACTTCATCAATGATGAGAAGACGAACAGTGAGGTGATACAATGGCCTTTTAAAATGCTTTAAACGCATGTCTCTCCCACATACTGATCAGCCCCAGAACAAAAAGCAGTATTCATCCATTTGGTCACATTGTGAGTCAGGAACTGCGCTGCCATACCTCTCTCACATCCAATTAAAAATACATCAGACATCTCGGCTGTCAGAAACCTTGCACCTTCACTGTGCAGAACTCTTTCCGCATCTTAAAAGGTTGCAAAGCTCAAGCCCTTGCTGGCTGTGCCATCAATTTGCTTTGGTCAGCATTAGCATTATAAACGTGGCAATGTGGCTTCCCACTGCTCAGCTTTTACCCCCCCCCCCCACACCAATCTCACTGCCACTTAGAAAGCTATCTTCGGCGTGTCACAGTACATCACAACCCACATTTCATGCATATATGGATCATCCATGCATTCTGGTGGAAACGTTTTTTGAGTACATTTTCTGCTGAGTATAGAAAATGCTGTCTGTTAAATGTCAGACTGTGAATTAGTTGACCATAAAGCGGCAATCAAAGGGAACCTAAACGTATCTGTCATTATAAACTTGAACAACATACAATTGTTTTAGCAAATTGAATAAATAGGAAACTACATAATGATGTGTGAAGTGTAAATTCCAAACAATCAACAGCGCCCTCTTTTCTGTTTGTTAAATATGAACCTGGAAATAGAAATAGTCTGGCACATAACTGGCAGGTTGCTTTAATGCTGTTTTGGTACGAATTAAACAACCAAGATAAAACGTGTTAATTAGTGAGTTCTAGACACGGCGGTAGGTGGATTTTGGATGGAGCCTGGCTAGCTGTATCGCCCGCTTCAATTCTTTATGCTGAACATAGCGAACGCCTTATGGCAGTAGCTTCACAGAGTCGTCAGCCTAGTTTCTCCATATTTTGTCATTTTTATTTTTTTCATGAATCAATGCACCGTTTTCCTCTGGCAATGGGTTTAACAAACATATCAAACACTGAAAATAATTTAAAAAGAGCTTATGACTAAATCTCATTAGTATCTGATCCTCAAGCTGGCTTCAAACCCTCATTGCTCCTTTACATTTCATTTCCTGAAGAGTAAAGGTTTTGGACATACAAGGTTTCTGCCTGACTGCGATGTTATTTAGCTTCTAAATATGAGAGTGGTATTGATAATCCCTTCTTGCCGAGAGCAAGAAAACAAATGAGCGTATTTCCGTTAAATGACTTGGATGAACTTTAAAATCACCAGCTGGAGGCTGTTCAGCAACACTGTATGGTTAGAGTTGGGTTTCAAGAGCGAATTTTAGTTAAATATCTGGAGAAACGTTAGTAGGATAGTGTTTTGAGTATATGAATGAAAATATTGTCGTGCATGAAGCACAAACGCTACGCTTTGTACCTGAATCCTCCAACGGGTAAAAATGACTTGCTATGAGAGTGCATTAGGAATTAGAATGCAAGGTACAAGGCTCATGTATTTATTATTCTACAACACAGGGTTGCATCATAGAATGATACAGTTGAAGCCACGTTATGCTACTCACAACAACAGTCGCAATCAACCCAGGACACATCGCTCAATCCTGAAACCGCCCTACCATCAGACTTCACTTAATGCGTCGAAAAAGTGTGATACCTGATATCACATTCAGAAGTACCTCTCTTGTCTCGAGTGAAAGTCAGCCTACTAGGACTTATGAGCCAGCTGTCACGCACAGTAGCAGACATACGGCATTGCAACATAGAATGTTTATCCAAACAGGAAAAAATAATGGCCAGAAAATGATTGCATTCTCAGGTGTAAATTTTACTCGCTGGCACTTTTAAATTGCCTTTTTTTTTGAATGTGGCATTATCTTGATAATCTTTAACAATCGAACTTGCTACATATTTGGTGAACACAAAGCTGTAGGTAACTGTTGGCGGTTGTAGCAGTGAACATGAACTTAAACAGATTTGATTACACATCATAAAATGGAATTGCAGGGTTTCAAACAAACCAACACCAAGTCTGAGTATCATCACTCTGGATCAGGGCTAACTCAGCAACAAGTTACATTAAAAGGTTTGGACTATATATTTAAAAATAAATAAAAATTGGGTCACTTTAGGTTACGTGCAAATATTTCATTCTTCCTGCAAAACACAAATCTAAGTGCTGACATGCTGAAGTATTTTATTATATAATGCTCCCACAGTACTTGGTATTCAACCTGACATACGCCTTCCTGTGTCGCAGTGTTTGTTAATATGATTAGGTTACCTCGGGGTTTATCGTTTTCCATAAGGTGTTTACATTATTTCTCCGCCTCCTGTAGCCTGTTCGGGGATTTGTTGCATAGAAAATGAATGCATGTGTACATAAATGACTGTAAGAACATGTTTTGGAACATTTGCAATGTTTTCATTAATGAGGACAGCAGGGCGCGAGTGCCAGTCAGCCTATAGCCGGCATATCCGAGGGAGTTCGGCAATCGCTCTCCTATCAGGGGGTGATCTAGCCACTGTAACCAGATTACATGGGGGGGTGAACCCAAGAGGCTGCCTTTATAATTACTTTGCTGATTGGAAAAATAAGAACCTCTAACAAGCTCTGTCAATCAAGTATGCACTGTTTTCCACAACGTCTATGTAGAGAGAAATGTTGAGCCTGTTCTGTGTTATTATGCAGCCTGCAGATCTCGTTGAACACCTAAAAGGTTGGCCAATTTACCATCTTCACAAACAATACAATGGAAATGCATTGCAGCTGAAACATTTCAGCTTCACTGACTCCATCCCCCCCCCCCCCCATCACACATGTTGAGGAGAGTGCATGTAACAGTGTTTGCCTGCCTGTAAGTGTGAATGTAATTGTGCATGCATGGGTATTTGCATGTGCTTGTAGCCTGTGTCCAACACAGGCTGAACCAAATCCAACAGAAAGTGTTTTGTTTATTTGTCTTTTCCCCCATTGGGGTTCGCCCTCTAATCCCTATCTGAGGACTTATTCTGGTCTGTTGTCTGGGGTGAGACTCAAACTTGATTGCAAAGCTTGGCAGGAAGGAAGCTCTTACTCTCCTGCTGGCATGTCATTGAAGCATACCATTAGGCGCCATGTGTCACATTCTTCAACTAGCTTTTTGTTTTAGAAAAAGGCACCAAACAATGCAGTGCAAATAAGGGCCAACCTGCAGAATGGCATTCTGGGAAGATAATAAGGACAACATGCGAGCAACTGAGCTGTAATTCACAGAGTGGTGTTTGGTTTAGTGGGGAACTTAAACAAGTTGTTCTATACAGCATCCACCCAGTCATCAATTCACTGTCGGCAGAAAGCAGCTAATTTGTCCACCTAGGAATGATACCAGTGTTTACCATAACAGCAAGGTGGAACCTGGATGACTCACAGCATGCTGTGTTTAACCAAACACAACTGGGTAGTAGGTGTATTTAATGTAGAAAATGATGCGCAAACACACATGAACATACACACTTACTTCTCCTGCTGGTGTGCACACTTTGTCGGCTGAAAATGGCAGCACAAGGATGCGATGCTCTTGTGAAAGAGGCTCTTCAACAGCACAAGTGACAAAATTAAAAGAAAAAAAACTGCTGTCTTCAAATGTAAGAAAGCATTGGGAGCAACCTGGCCCCTTTGCAAAATTCCTCTTGTTTTTGCGTAAGGCTTTAACACCCTGGCAAATAAACAAGTCAAAAGAAGACAAAACAAGTATCTGTGATGCAATTGGGCTGCAATGAGCCCGTGTGGAGCACTGAGAGATGTGGAAGGGGCCGCTCACCCCTACGTTTTCATCCTCTGAGAACAGATGCTGCTGCTGCAGTGCTTACTTTGGGCATTGTGAGGAGGAGAAAAAAAATAAATAGCTGCATAAAAGAAACAGAGTCGTGCTCCTGACTTATTCATGGCAGCCCTCAATTACTGTATGAGTGAGAAGCAGCAGAAACCATTCAATGTGTAAAAATTCTGATTTGACTTTGTCGATGCAAGGCAAAGTGATCATAGCTGTTGTTGTTACCCGAGCAGGCATGTCAGGAAAGCTTATATCAGTTAATTTAAGTTAACTTTGCTTTTCATGTCTGGTTGTTACATGTGCATTGCCCCCCCCCCCCCAAAGGAAAACCATTTGTCAGGATTTGGGTGCAAGCAGTCGGACAGGGTTACTGGCACACAGTCACTGGTTTCCAATGTGAATGCACTTTAGGGAATACAAACGCAGCCACTAAAGCCACAATGAAGCTGCAGAGAGGATATTTCTTCCTGTTGGAACAGGACACTGAGGCAGGACATACTGGAGCGTAAGGGTGGATATTCAGTGTGAAACAACTTCATATCAATAAAAACAAATTACCAATTTTACGCTGGAACAGAATTGTTGAAACACAAAGATGGTTGCATTGGTAGGAGTTTTCACTGTGCACAATGAGGGAACAATTTGAGGTCTAAAAAAACGCAAAAGAGTTACTGAACTTAACCTCGCTGCCATGTTTGTGGTGTTGATGCCTTTAGAATAATTTCTCATGCCAATTTCAGTCAAATGGCTGGCCGTGCGATTATTACCAGCCTGGCACCCTGCTGGCCAATGTGCAGGTGTTGGATGATTTTCTTCCTCTAGATGTGGGATGATTGACTTCCTCTAGATGTCCGTGCCTGCATCAGTTTTCAGCTGGAATTCAGGAACTATAACATCTGTGAAACTTGGCAAAATCCTACTCAATCCTCCTGAAAACTACCTATCAAGCCCTGGTATACACACCACCTGCATCCACCTAGCCTTAAAAGGAGTTAAGTTATTGTATGGTACATTTTTAACAATGTGTTAAATTCTTTTACTCATGTTGAAGATCTACTGTCGTCAAATATCAGTTTAGCTTTACAGCAGCTACAAGCTCTTACTTAGTGTACGCATACGTTTTTCAATGAGAGCTGGAGCCAAACCGGGACACGAGGAGGATTCTGTTGTATCGTCTTTATCAATCTTCACAGGAAACAAATGAATGTCTAAGTATTTATTATATGTAGTATATATATTTAGAATTAGTTCAGTTTAAAGTGTTTCTCCAAGATTGTCTGTACCCACCAATGCACCTAATGCTGTAGTTTTCCTGCTTTCCTCCTGTTTACAATATGCTTCTGATAATGGAAAGACAATGATGTCATATATATATATATATATATATATATATATATATATATATATAATATATATATATATATGACACATACATTCTAACTGGATGCTATTGAGCATAATGAGACAACTCAAATAACAATATTTTTCATAATTGTCATTGTAAATCAGCAGCTCAAGGCATTGAACTTCCAATTAAACCGTACAAAACGTTTCACAACATGTGGACGTACATTTATCTATTCTTAATGAGCCAGTCGGGAATTTCAATCCAGTTAATAGTTCTGAGCTCTTAATTCTTCTGCATCACCTCCATTACGAGAGAGGACTTTACTGTATTGTCATGAACACAGATGGAAATGGGGTTTTTTTTTAAATCTTTTTTTCTCCATTAATGTTGTATTCATTTCACTGTCTGCTATAAGGGTAAACATGGAGTTCACTCAGGGAGCCTGGGTCATGTTCAATAATGGTTAATTGGTGAAAACTCAACAATTCCTTACACCTACTCAATTATTTTAGGGTGTTTGAACGGCAGTGTAAGAAACTCTCTGAGCTTCAAGGCAGAATAAATAAATCATGAGCAAAACTGATATCATAAAACAATTGTAAATGTGTTAAAGCCCACGGGTTCTTAATAAGTCAGTTCTACAGTATGTTCTATTGAGATGGTTTGGCTTTAACTGTGGACGAATTACTCACATTTCACATGCAGCCATGTAATTGCCTGCATGCTTTCGACTCCATTGTGAAATAAAGCAGGGAACGAGAGATGAGATTACCTTAAATCAACATGTTGTGCCCAGATGTATGCCACCATCAGAAGATGAAGTTTAGGCCTGTATGGCTGAAGCAGCACAATCTGTATGCAAAGCTGCAGCAGTAGTGGCCCACTCTGGTTTCATCAGTCATGAATAAAATGTCCTCATCTAATTTCTCACCGATCTGATTGAGTTTTATGTATTCTAGTTTGTGTTTGGCTGTAACGTTCAGAATGAAAGCCCTGCCCGATCGTTACTGAACACATTTTCCATTCACGCACAAAAGTCTTATCAGGGAAAAGTTATAGGATCATAGAGTGGTACAAAGGTTTTAACGATGACAGTGCCAGCAGCAAATTGTGACATGAGAGGCTTTTTGACAGATCAGACAAAAAGAGGATATGGACCAACTCAAGTCATGCAACTGATTTGTACTCAGCAGGAAGAAAGGGAATAAATGATTTTTGCAACGTATTATATAAACTCTATAGAAAACTTCATTTGTGTCTTTAATGAGTCCAGGGGGCCTTTTGTAAAGTTCAAAACCATTACTTTTTTAATGTACAAAACCTCCATTGGAGTTTCCTCGATTTATGCTGCTGTATTATTCATGTGCATGATAATTCAATTAGTTTCCTTAATGCAGAGTCGGGCCTATGACATCCATCAAACCCATGCAGATGATGAGTAAGACAAATGGACATGCTCACATTAACTATACATAAGACACCTTCAACTAATATTTACACACGGCACTGTTAGATAAACAGTTGCCTAATTGCACTATTCCACAGCTCATAAAGACTCTCAGTATCCATTAGCGTGAGGTAATTAGTTGTAATTTGCATCATTAAAGACAAAACAATGCATAATTGTTTATGAATACTCAATCAGAGCATAATTACCTCGTCTTGATCTGCATCTTCAGGCTGGAGAGATGCAGAAGAGGTAGTCTTTGTTGTTTGACTGAAGAACAACCTCTTCCTCCTCCCCTGCTCCGCCCCCCCCCCCCCCCCCCCCACACAAACACACTTCTGCAGCTTTAACAAACCTTGAAATTTGCCTTTTTAATTGCTGCCGGCCCATTTTTTTCCGCTCTGTTCTTTCTTTGTCGGGAGAAAATGGAAAACGCACAACAAAGTCGATGCTGTTGTCTTGTACTGTAGACTGTAAGACTTTGTCTGCAGAATAGCATTTTCTCTTTGTTGGGTACATAAAAGTGAAGATCATTAGCTGCTGAGAAGACATAATGAGGAGAGGAATATTGTATTCTGTGAGTGAACTTTCAGTGAGTGAATGTATTGAGTATATGCGTGTGCACATGTTGCTGCCTTTGACAACTATACATGGTGGTGATTATTTTTTATTTTATTGCACCGTATGTACGTGTGTGACTATCTATCTTACTATGTTAGCTACTGTTTACATATATGTCGGCATCCAGTCAGGGGGGTGTACCATTAAGCCTGTGAAAACAGTTTTGCAAGGACGTAATGATTTTAATCTTACAAGCATTGCCGCCACCTGTAGATCAGTGGAAAAAAAACGACACCGTTAACATACATGTGCATGCATTAAAGGCACTCTATCAGAGAAACAAAATGCTCCATAGTGCTACTAGGGGATAACCCCCCCCCCCCCACAGGTTTCCTTTAATATGAAAACAAGCAATAAGTTGCTTATAGATTTCACTCTGCTTGGGCGAATGCACATTTTAACACAAATAAAGGCAAATAAATGCTATAAGAGGCTGAAAGTCAACATATATATTTGCACTTATTCGTTTAAAACTGTCTCTTGTGATCCCCCAAACTTAATGGAGGTGCAATGCCGAATCACTTGAGCACCCTTTCAATTATCAGGCTCAGATGCTTCTTTGTCCTGCCCAAACAAACCAGTTTTGTGAATTTTGCGAGACATCTGTTGGACAAAATCGAAGCCTCTTTTTTTTGTCTCCGATATCCCATTGTACTGAATTCCCTACTATCAGCGTTTGAATCTGCCCTGACATGTATTCTTAGTTTGTTGTTATTTAGAATCTGTTTTTTAAAGATTTTAGTTTCACAGACCCTGTGTGTATAAATGTGACCAACTAAAGGCCTACTTGAGGTGTTTTATTGTTTCTATAGGTTGAGTCGAGTTCATTTGAAATCAGGAGAAGAAGGACATTACATTACAGTCATTTAGCAGACGCTTTTATCCAAAGCGACTTACAATTCAGATTATATCACATTTCTACACCGTAGGCACAGCCAGGGGAGCAATTCTGGGGTTTAGTATCTTGCTCAAGGATACATCGACATGCGACTAACGGAGCCGGAGATCGAACCGCCGATCTGAAGGACGGCCCTGCTCTCCACTTAGCTACACTCTCATTAAATCACACACAACTACAAAGATGTCAAGGAATAAATACGTACCTTTTTTTTTTATTTGGAGAAAGGCGTGTCTGAAAATGAGATGCTATAATTGCCGTCCACCTCGTTCTTGTATTCCGTCATTCATCTTCTGAAACTAGACAAAACCACTCCTTACCCATAAAAGCTGCAATGCCGCGCCGTTGCTAATTTAGAGTTACGGCACCCTATTCATTCCAATTCAAGCACTTCCCACATTGTAGAGGATCATAGCCTATACATAAAGATCAACAGAGAGATCCCCCCCCCCCCACACACACACACCAACTACCACCATACACACCTGTAAAATGTACCAGACTCGCTTTGATAGCTGTTGTATCTCTCTGCACGATGTTGAATGTAAATTAATGAATTAACACGCATGCATGCACGCACAGGAACAGACACAAATAGACCTCCGTACACATGCCTGTCTGCCCGACGCCTACGCTCCATCACTCACACGCCACCTCCTCCACCCCTTACCCAGATGGTCGGTCCAAGCAACAGAGCTGTGAAACACTGAGGCCACAGAGCATCAGTCCAAGGGATTCAGACTTCTCAGCTGAGCTTTTAACATGCGCAACAACGGCCCACAGCCACTGCATATGATGTGCCAGAGAGAGAAAGACAAAGAGAAAGATAGACCGGCAGAAAGAAAGAGAGAAAGAAAGGGAGAGAGAGCAGACACAGAGACACAGCTCCCCACAGTGGAGCTGTATTGTACAGTCTACAGAACACCAGAGGAAACATAAAAAAGAGATGTAAAAGCTTCAACACAGAGCTTTATTTATGTCACTTACAATCCAAGTTTCCAGTCCTGCTCCTCACAGCAGCAGCAGCTATAGTTCAGATAGACCACTCGTTAATGCTCCACATCGGTATTGTTTGTTTATTTTATTGCAACAGAATGGCATTACAGCTTTCCAGCGAAGGGCCCCGAGATGCACTTTCAGAGTCTGCAGCATCAAGATTTCCCCCCAAAAGTACAGAGTTCAATTAGTTTGTATTTGTTATGTGTGTGTTACTTGCTGTCTTTGTCATTGTCTTGCCGTTTTATACCAAATACCATCCCATTTGCAATTCAGCTGTGAACAGGGCAAGCCCCGTAAGCTCCATAAGCCAAACAGGGGAGAGGCAGGCTGATCAAATGTGTGAGTCACTCTCCAACTGCAATCACAGGGAGTAACTATTATTCGTCGTGTTATGTCTCATTTATTAATCATGGTTGGTGATATTTTTGCTATGATTTTGCTAAACACTGAGTTAGCGCGAGCTCTGTATGGGTCGGCTTCATGTAAAAGTGTGTATTTAACCGAGGGGACAATCAACGGCAGACTAATACATAGAGAATAGTCAATCATCTACTAAGTATGCATGAGCTGCATTGGCATTATTCAAATAACAACTGGCCATGAACATGCAGGGAGCTAAACGGTCTCTGGAAGTCTCTGTTGCCAGTTCAAATGTTTGTAAATGGCTCTGAGGTAATTCTTTGGTTATAAAGTAGACCCTCCTATTATCAACCTTTTTTTCTTTCTCTGGGGTTGAGTGAATGTGGGGTCACATAAGATGGCTTGTAACAACAATTTAAACAATGTTTTGCTTTATACTGATTTATTTTGTGCGATTGTGCACATACATGTAAAATACCATTTTTTTTAAAGTATTTCAAAAGACTTAGTTTTGCTGTTTGGATAGCAGGTCCCAGCGTTCTCTGTTCTTAATTAGCTCACACAAGTTTAATTAAACACACAGCACTTAATAATGGGAAAGCGTAGCCAGCTGCATTCACATTGACTTTATTATTTGTTCATCGACAGTGCTCTTGACAAATTGCTTTTATGGGGATCTTTTAATGGCTTGTTTTGAGCCACGGTTATCATTAAGCTGTGTATGGCCCTCCCACTGCTTTCACCAACCAAATTATTGTTATCTTACAATAATGGTTTATGTAAATGAACATCGTTATGTAAAGTGTAATTATCAAGGTGGGTTATTGAGGACAGACCTTGATGCACACTTTTTAAACAGATGTTCTCCCCATCCACAACTTCTTTGTCATATTCCCCTTGTGCAGTGTGTGTCTCATAAACAGAGTCATGCAGGGTCATGCTTTTGTGACTTTTGGGGACATTACATTGACTTACATACATTTCCAAAAGACTTACCTGAACCCTATCCGCTACCAGCAACACTTTCCTTAATGTTAGACCAAGTCTTCACCTTAAAATTGAATGCTTTATGTTATGGGAATATGCAATTTGTGCCCATAAGGAGGGTGAGTCCCCACAATGGGTATGTAAATAGATTGATGTCCCCACAAGATGGGTAAAACTGGCCCACCCACACATAAAAAGCTCTCATTTGAATGCTTTAGGAATGGAAGTCATCCAAACTATTTTAATATGTACAAACCAAAAACACATTTAACGCCCGCAGCAGTATCTGAATTGCAATACGTTTTAATGTCGGTGAAATAGTTGTGAATACATTTCACATAGCTGCGCTTATTCATTCACTTAGCCCATGGTCAAGTGCTTTTGCGTGAATTAAGCTTTGAATATAGTTGGTTAATATCGCGAGTTGGGTGCCTTTATATGCCATTTTTATTCATGTCTGACAGCGGAACAAGCTGTACATACCACACTGATTAAATCATATGAAGATGAGCACGTTAGCAAATGATTGCCTGTGTGTACACACACACACACACACACACACACAGCAGACATAGAGCAGAAATGAGCTTTCTTTTGGAGTCATGTTTCTGGTTGACCTGATGAATGTAAGTCCAGTATTCACTCACTTCTTTGTTCTGTTTTGGTCCCAACAAACTCATCGGAGGAATATATGACTGTGTGACTGCTGTGTGACTCACTTTGTCAGTCATAAGAACAGTACCACACCCATAACAGTTGGGATGCTCATGCACACGGACGCCAACACCACACTGATCCAAGTTGGGGACGGAAATCAGTGCTGCCACCTTGAGATAACGTACCCTACACTACCTGTGCCTCACCAGACAATAATACATGCAACAATTCCTCTTCATCGCACTGTTCCCCGGGCTTTCATTGCAGCTGTAGCTCTTGAGCTGCATCTCTGATCTCCACACGCTGAAGGACGTGTTCAGTACCCTGCGTCTGGTCATAAATATGAAACATATTTGATGGTATCAGGGAAGCTCAGATGTGTGAGTCCCCTGTGGAAGTGATTGAATTTCTAAATCCCTCACACTCAGCCACCGTGAAATCTTCTCGAACAATGGCCTACCTATCCAGTGTATTAACCAGGTGACTTAAAATAGAATAATGCAAGTCTTATTCTGCCACAGATGAACACAAAGGGAAATGCTAAGATAAACAACGCGTTATTGTGTTGAGAAGACAAAGCGGTTAAGTGAAAGGACGGCCAATAGTCTGCAGTTGAGTTGGTGATGAATACCACTCAGAGCGCGTATCTGACAGGTTTTGGTTGCAAAACATCATACTCAGCATTTCCAGTGGGGTCATTACAGATGCAAATCCCAGTCGCAGCGGTGTGTTTTATGACACCTGTTCTTGTTTTCCAGGCCAGCCCCGGTAAGTGTCCCGTCGAGGACTTGCAAATCAAGACAGAAAAACGACAGATAGGCGGACAGGTAAGCCCGCTCAGCTGTCAGTGTTGTCCCCCGTCTCCCCACACTCCCACCCTCCGTTTTCCTCCCGATCACAGCTCTGCCATTTGTGCTACCATCACTCATTTTCATAGCCTCATCCCTCTCCCCTTCTCCCTCTCCCTCGCTCTCTCTATGTTAGATGAGGACATTGCACCCTACCTCTGCCTGACACTTGAGCATCTGCTCCTTTCTGCTGTTGGTTGTCTCTGGAGAGTTTGATGCTCGTGGGGGGTTCTTTGTGAACAGTGTCAAAGAGCCCTCTCTTCCCTGTGGAGATGTCTGGATTCATGTAGAGGAAACAGATCCCAATAACATGTTGAGGAAATATAGCGCCAGAGGTGAGTAGTGCAACCACGAAATACAGAACAATCCTGCAATACCTGCCAAGCACTTCGGGCGTGATCAATTTAGAGATCTAAAAGGCAGGAATTATAAGTAAAAATAGGCCTACAGAGCATTGTTATCTGACTGAATCACAAAGTGAGGTTGCAACAGTGAAGAAGGTCCAATATACCACAGTTGAGATGACGTAGAGTTACCCTATTCATTTTCCAAGTCATTTAACATGCAATAACAATGCCAAAGACTAAAACGTGTGATTGTGAAAAACAAAGTCTCCTTAAAATGACATGCTATTTATAAATTTTCCGATATTTCTTACAGATATCTCGTGTGAAATTGGCTTTCAGCAATCAAACAAATCACTGAAGCACGAATAGAATATATGCCAAACTAATCCTGAGAAATACAGCTCATATGGTTTTGGTCTACCTTTTAACCTCATAATCATGTGAATAAATGAGTTTTCACAAAGCAGTGTGCCTTGAATTTTAAAAGATTATTTTCCACTCTCAAATACATATTACTCACTTATGCTTCTGGAGCACCTGCTTTGCTATCCTTCTCAGATCCATGTACCATTTACTCTTGACCCTGTAACCGTGACACATGTCTTTTTTTAAGCTTATTTAGAATACCAGTGCAGGTAAAAAAGCAGAGCATTGGTCTCGACCACGAAGGTGAAATCCAATGACAAAACAGACTTCAAGTCATCCGATAAAAACAGTTATGCACAACCACCTTGCACAGAGTGAAATGTTTTTGATTATTCTATTTGGTGCAAAAATTACAATACAAGACAAAATGGAATCATATCATCAATCACCTGCCACAATGTATCTTAAAATGCTGCATCTCTGTATTCTTTACCTTGTTAGTTGTAAAGCGCTTTGTGCTGGGAGAAATCTGCTTGGGCGGTGGCTGCGAGTGGTCAAACAACACCCATGCTGATCTTACATGTTCAGTGTATTCTGCCGATGAGCCTTGCACACAAGAGCAGAATATATCATGACAGCCGTAGCTGCTGCTTCATGAATATAGGGGAAACACTGATGAACATGGCCTGATATTTTACCTGCAACTATGCAGAAATACTGGGTTTAGACCGAGTGATACAGGATTCTTTACAGGATTCTAGTGTCAACGTTATGAATGAAGCTGTGAACTATTAGTTACAGCCCTACAAGCCACACAACACTCTTTGTGAAAAAGTGAAAGAGACGGAAACTGTCGCACTGATGGGTATGTTGTAATCATTAGGGTGTTGAATTTAAATATCAAACTTTCTCCCGAATGGCATAACAACATGCATTATATTTGAGATCAAAACTATTGTCCCCAAATGTTTTTGTTGGAGCATGATCTGTCGGTATACGATTTAGTTTGTCTGTGATTTACTGCTAACCAGTTACCTAGTTTTACAAGCTGCATGTGTACGTCAACGGAACATTTAAGTAACCGTTGAATGACATGTTTTTTATCTTTGCTCTTGTAGACTCTGTGTGTACATTTATTGTACTTCCTATTGGTGTAAAAATGTTACTTCTACTTTTATGCTGACCTTGCCACCTCGTCAAGCATGCACACTTCTTTGAGAACTGCACACATCCAGTGACACATTAATATCTTCAATGGCCAACATCCAAATCCAAGCCAAACAAGTGTTGAGCCCAGACAGGGTTTGTCAAAGCTGTGCCGTCACGTCTTTTTAAAAAAAAACTTTCATAAGATTTGTTCAGTCATTTTCTTCAGAAGACAAAGTCTTCCAACCACGGAAAGCACAGAATAGGGTTTTTTAAAGCCAAAATGACGAGGTAAAACCTATTTTCAGGGAAGGAAGTTTGAGTTTATAAAGAGCGAAAGCTGACATTTGCGTTAACTGTGAGCCTGTCTGTGCTTCAGGTCAACATGCATGGGCTTGCAACTGTAGGGTTTGCCAAGTAGTGGAAAAGAAGCCTGAACAGCGAAGGGATCAGAGTGTGTTGTTGCACGCATATCCGATAAAAAGCCTTTTTTTTTTGGCAACAGAAAACACATGTTGTAAGTATGAGCTCAAAACTGGCTTTAGGCTTCGAGATTTTGGACAATCTGGTTATCTGGCGCTGAGGATTTTGACACTGTTGAGCATTATGAATGTTTTACTTGCCCTCCGGTCTGTCTTGTTCTTCGGTAACGACAGACTCTCAGATCTTGCCCATGCAGGAAAAAGGCATGTTGCTAAAATAAAACTGGGATGTGTTTTGCGGATGCTTCTCTCTCGTCTCTGAGTTTATAAGCAAGTGTTTCTGATGGGGCTCCTGTGATCTGTGCCATTTTTCTTTTGCAAGTTTCTCCCTCTGCGGTTCTCTGTACTTCTCAGTATGCCTCCAGCTCTCTTCGCCTTCCTTCCTTCCCTCCCTAAGAAAACATGAAAAAAGTTCAGAGATGAGTGGGAATTCTTTGAGCTGAATGTGCTCGGCACTCTAGATGATGCAATCCAAAAAAATGTGTGGCGACATTAGAATGTGCTCGCCTTTCCCTCCGATGCCTTGTCCCTTACTTCTGAGGGACTTTTTCAAAACACATTTTTTTAAAGTACAGCTCAAAGCTGTACTGTTGAAGCTGTCAGACCTTTGTAACATTTCCATTCAACTTCCTTGGACAAACTGTCAAGCAATTCGTTTTTTTTTATTTCTCTTTAACAGGCTCTTTTTTTAAGGAATACAGTGATTTAGGAGGACAGTATTCGAGGCAAGTGCGCTAAATCTGTTCAAATCCAAAGAACTGGAGCATTAAACATGCAGACCCCTGCTTCAATGGCTCTCAGCAACATCTAAAACATGTGGCCCATCGATTGCTCAATGATCAGGTCAGAGTTTGTGCACCCACAGCCAGCCCTCATTGCATTCCTTAACATAGCATAACATTCATACAAGCAGTACACTTCAAAAATAACTTTCGAATTCTGGTGAGTTGCCACAAATGTGAGATAAAAATGTCATACCTCTCTACGTACAGAAGCTGCTGTATCTTTCTGCTTACAATGCATGGTTGTGTATATGTCATGAACATCTTCTGCATGGTTGTTATCCTGTCCACACATCAGATGATGTGAACAGCTCTCGCACCTCCGCTCGAGCCTGTGAGGCTGTCAGTGGAGATGCCAATTCTTTATTTATTTGCTCCACTTGCTTCGGCATGTTCACTCGCTGTAATTCCTTGTATTACATTTGCTGCTCTGACTTATTGTTATCGAATTCTCCGCTTCTGCTGCAATGACCCAGTTTACCCAGGGATCATTACATTTTCATTTAATTTAGGATTTCCAAACAAGCAGACTAATGACAAGGGGAAACTGATACTTTGGCTGTTCGCTGCCATGCTGACATAAATCTAACTCTTTGCAGACAAGCTCCTATTAAACTTACAGAAATGGGATTGTCAGTAAAGTTCGGTGAACCAAGTCTGGCTTTGGTGATTCCGACATCATATTAGAAAAATAGAATGTTATTAAGCCATCAAGGTGGACCATTAAAACACATTTTCTTTCTTTCTTTAAAAAGTGTTTTGTGCAATTATGGAAATAAATCATTTACTCATTCACCAATTATGCAGTATTTCACTTTTGATTTATGCTACGTTTAACAACTAACTCACTGCATTTACTGTGCGGTGTAAATTGGATGTTTAGCTGCATTAGTTCTCTTTTGCCACTTTGGAGCAGCAGAAAAAGCTGTGAAGACAGCATTGATGCATTATCAACTTCTAAATGATGTTGACACCAAGCAACACCACTGTGTATTTGAAGTTGTGTTTCTCAAGCTGCCTGACAGATGTAAATCCAATATTCACTCTTTTAGCTCTGCTTTGGTCTCCACCAACTGCTGAGGACAAAAGGCTCTTCAGCTGCTTAATGGTCCTCTGTAGCATCAGACAACACTCATTGTCAATGTAGAAAAATATCTGAATACTTCCCTCACCAAACAGAATGTAAAAGAAAATAACTTTGAATTGCTATTTTTACGATATATTTCATGTAACTGTGGTCAGGAGGGAACCCTCTTCTCGTCGACACTAACTTTCTGATACCTGGGACTCAATTAGGAGCCAATATGTGAGTTGTCATTCATTTCATCCTCTACAATTAGGAATGTGACAAAATGAGGTTAGCCGTCCATATTTTTAATAACTTTGCTATGTTGGATTAAAGTTCAAAAATGACTTTTCACGAAAACGTTCACAGATTATAACATTAAAGATGAATGGCTCTGATGTGATATGTGGATAAAAAATTGGATTTTGAAATGACTCACTCAAGTTCTCACTTGTGTCCTCAACACTCAACACTGTGTGCGTCACCTGTTTGTCAAGCTGTACATTTTATGACATGTTTGCTCTGCAGGGCTCCCGTTGACGATGTCGTGGCATGGGGAGAGTCAATCGACCATCTTCTGGAGTGTAAAAGTAAGCTTACTCGTGCTGCATTTATTCCTCTCACTCTTTTGTCAAAATGCCGCTCTTTCAGTTCTCCGTTCTCTCCTTTTCGCACTCTCAATTCTCCGCCGCTCGGCCCCGCATATCATCACGAATTGCCCTCGGGCTTGTTGAGGAGGACCGAGGATATATTCTCCCTTCAAGTTCATCAAATCCATTCGGAGATATATTCAAGGAGAATGACACTGGCAGAGATAAGAGGCCAAATCTGAGCTGCCAGGGTAGATCGGGTGATTCCAGCCAGCTCTCATTCATTTAAAAAGCCAGCACTCACTGATGGCTTTCACCTGACCACATTCCCGGGCTCTATTTGAAAATGACTAAAGGGGCAGATGGGCTCTCTCTCTCTCTCTCTCTCTCTCTCTCTCTCTCTCTCATAACATTACAGAAATGAATTCAGCAGATCTGTAATATTTCAGCCTGTTGTCTCCTGCCTGAAGATTAACGGTCCTCCGGAAGATAAATTTTACCTTGCATCCCAGTTGCTCCATTTACCTTTGTCAGACATGCAGTGGCATGTATGACAAATCGGTAAACAGCAGCAACAAATAAATAGCTCTGCATGTGGCCGCTGCAATTTGATGGCATTCGTATACCTTTACGTCTCGTCTGATGTTAAAGGGTCGACTCTGTTATGATTGAAAGCTTAGATATGGGCCGAGAGTGATTTTTAGCGAGGAACAAGCAGCCCTTGGACATATTTTGGTCCTGTCAATTACTGTCAGAGCACCAGCTGTGATTTATGCCAACCAATTTGTGTGAATAACACCGGTGCTCCCAGTTAGCAGTTCGTTTGTGCTCCCAGAAGACGTGCTAAGTATTCTACACCTGCCTGAGAATCACAGCTCCGTGAACATCCTGTATCAACGGTAACTGGGGTGCGAGGAGAAAATACAGGAAATATAGGTGTATGCAATTATATGATGCTGAGGCAGTGCACATCGGGATGCTGCGTTTGGTTTTGAAGTTAAAAGCGCCTCCTGACATCGCCACAACACCTGGCAGCTTTCTGCACCGTCTCTTTGTTCCCTGACTTCTTTGAGCGAACAAGTACTATGTCGAGGAAGAGAGAATGTGAGGAAAAGATAACAGAATGGCTTAACCTTTAGCTGTGGCTCATTGCTTTTATGATTTTACCACAATATACTCGGATTCCTTTAAAAGAGCGGGTTAGTTTAAAGGGGGTATTCGGCACCGTTTATGTGAATGTCCATTCAGTGTTGATGTAACATGTATTGCACTCTACTCTCATTGTTTCGGATCATCTAATACCACTAACTCCTCAGGTTGAAGGTAGGAGGATATATGATGAGAATTTATTAGTTCACAAATCAGCCGTCGACCATTAAGGATAATAAAGGTGACATTTGTCCTGCCCCAACAGGGGCAATAAAGGACAGGACACTCAATTAGTCTCCAGATTCGAGAAGAGGTCTAATCAGCCAGATTAACGGACAACACCTGCATGGGTGTTTGGAAGCTTTGAAGTCATCTTAATCTTTGATTACGTTTTTGCGAATTGCCCACAAATGGAGCGGAACTAGAAGCCTTGTATGGCAATTTTAGGGTCATTGGTTATGCAAATGACCAAATCTCACAAACACCGCCACATGAACAGCTGCCATTCATTAGGCTGAGACGAGCAATTCAAGGCACGTTTATGCAGTGAAGAGAGTTTAATGAATAGCCCGAATTGTAGCGAGCTGCGGGTGATTAAAGATAGTATGTGCATATTAAATGCATTATGTACAGTGGATTTAGTTTCACTAAAACCAGTTCCAGCCTATGTTTCCACTGTAGCATTTGTTATAACTGCATATTTTGTTGCAAGCAAGACACCCTGTAATGAAGATTAAAAACAGAAAAAAGGATTATGGCGGACCGGCCCTCTTATTTCAACTTCGGTTGAGTGTTTGAACTGAAACTGTCCTGGTTTCAAAGTCTCTCTGCTTATTCTGTGCAGCAGGCCAGCTGGTGTTTGAGGACTTCTTGAGGACAGAATACAGTGAGGAGAACCTTTTATTTTGGCTGGCCTGTGAGAACTACAAGAAAGTCACCAGAGTTACAGAAATGACGGTGGCTGCCAAGAAGATCTACGCAGAGTTCGTCCAAGTCAATGCGCCTAGACAGGTAAGGCTTTTGTTAAGTTAGACATGAATGAAGTCAGACCTGTGTGACTCCAAAGAACCCTCAATTGCTAGTCGGCTTTTTGTCACTGGTATGCCTCCACAGTTTCATTCACTTTCAACATGAAATGCAATTATAGGCCTTTCTCGCAACATGAAATGCAATTATAGGCCTTTCTCGCTGCAGACATTTTTACTTGTCATAGTAGGAAGAGCACAGGTGTTAGAATGGCTCCGTTTTACTGAAGCGAGAGCGACAGTGAGCCAGCAAGCATGATACCGAGGCTATTAAGTGAAGACTGACATATGGGCTGCAGTCAAATGGTCAGGAAAGAAAGACGTGTCTGATGTCTTTTACCAAACACTTTTCCTTGACCTCCATAAATTGTTCCATTGCTCCTGTCCCGAATAAAATCACCCTTAATGCTGTGTTCACACTCGGAGCAACACAGCAACAGGCTACAAATAACTTTCAATGGACGTTTGTGACAAGTAGCTACAAAGTGACACTCATTGTGTGGTGTGACGGGCTTGACGTGAGCTGGTCTCAACTTTTTTCAGTGCTCCAGTGACAAAGCGATGCGTCAACAAATCATATATCTTTGTTTCACCCATTTACGTTGCACTGGGAAAAAAAAGTTCCCAGTGCTACTTAAGGGCATAGCTATACATCAACGAGCGCTTGAGCAACAATGCAGCTGGTCATGCTTAGCCATTTGGTAGCTTTTGTTACTTGAACACAGCATTAGAAGGATGATTTAATTCATCCCTAATGTACAATTAGAAAGCATTGCATTAAATGTTGCTGCCGCATGAAATTGTTGGATGGCATAATGTCTTTTCCTTGGCCCAGGATGGCCCAGTGTATCCTATGCTAAAGGAGAAAAGGAAAAGGAAGCATTGACGCACTTTTCCTTTGCATTTAGAGAATTAGACCAGCCCTTATTATGGCTTGGGAACCTTCCTAAGCAAAATTGTTGACCTCATCCCATGTCTCTGACCCCATGGGAGCTATATGGTAGGACACATATGCAATGTAACTGGAGCTGCGATGTTGGAGATTGCAGCAAACGGCGCCACAAATACAGGCATGGTGTCCACTCAGGTGCTGTTTGGTTGTGCTCGGCCAAACAGAACTTTTTGGGAACGCTCAAATAGATGGCAGAACATTTTAGAAAAAAATAAAGCATTTGTAAATGTTCCTTATTGAATATTTTTTTAATAATTGCAATTCTGCAGACGCCTCAGTGAAAGTGTTCTGTGATTGCATGTCAGTTATTGAGCCCTTCGGCAAGTGCACTCCAGATTCTGGGCGTGTGTTTTACCTTCATAATATGCTGCTGAGACTTCTCTATTTTAGTCTCATTGTATGATACCAGGAACCTGAGATCAATGCACCTAAATGAGATTCAGCGGTCATTCATCTAATTATTTACACTTGTGCTTTTCCTACGATGGCAATTCCAAATGTCTTCTGTGAAAAGTGCCGATCATCGGACACATTCACTTTCTTTGTTGATCAGTGCTACATATTTTTTCTTTTACTGTTTGAACAGGCGGTTAACTTTCTGAACTGAATTCATGAGTGAAATAAAAGTTGCTGTTTTTTGAACACAGATAAACATTGACTGTGTGACGAGGGAAGAAATCATGGAAAATCTCTCTCAGCCGGAGCCAAATTGCTTTGAGAGGGCGCAGAGGCTGATATACAGTCTGATGGAAAACGACTGTTATCCGCGATTTCTGAAATCAGAAATGTACCAAGTTCTCCTGGAACAGGCTTAATAGAAATGAAAGCATCGTGAGGAAAAGAGCCTGTCCGACGCCTCTCTGAATGAATGATTCTGCACTTCAGCTGACTCTCCTTAAAATCTCTGATTAAACAAAAAAAGGCTCGTCTGTCAGAGGACGCAGAAGTGGATGGAGATACGGATCTGTCGGTATGAGGACTGACATGATCTAAAAGCCCGACATGATGTAAATAATTCATCAGGAAGCTGTGAAGCCTGTAAATCAAGGTAATACTGATATCAATTTCTGAAAGGTTGACAAAGGTTTGTATGAATTATTCTAAATAAATGCATATTTAGTTCATGAAGAGTTCAATTTCAAAGCTCTATGTCCAGTGAACAAAAACTGTCAACTGCCTGATATGAACCTCAACCCCAATGACATCAATTGAAATCCAGTATGATTATATTTGATCTCTTTAATAACAAATAACATTGTGTGCTGGAAGAATCCACAAAATGTCATTATGTTGTTGTGTTTCGAAAAAATCTGTTGCAAGCACTGCATTTTGTTTGTGATGTAATGTTTTTGTTGGATCACATGAAAGTACAACAACGGCAACTTTAAAGCGTCTCCTACTGCCGGCTCTTCAATACGATTTTATTTTTGACAGTAAATGTTGTGTTTGAACTAAAACTCTGCTGTTTTGTTGGACATGTCTTGCAGCTGTTGTGGCTGATTATGATGATTAAGGACAAATGGTGTGTAGCGCGCACACATCCAAGAAACTCCTACAGGTGCTGGATCAAAAAGCAAACCAAGGGCAAAAAAACAAACAGACAAAATGTCTGAACACTGCACTGATAGCTCCCAGCTATTTATATTTAATAGAGCAATATTTAGATCTTTGTCAGTTCACCTTCACAAAGCAGAGCAGGCCATGTGTAAATATGTACGGACTCAAATGCACTCATCACTTTGGTGGTGGTGATATGATTGATGGTCAATCTACTCTTAAACTGGACCAATCAGCAGAGGACAACACTGTCCGTTACTCCAACATAACAGGACAAAGCAAGCTTCCATAGAAAAGGCAAAAACAGACACAAACATCAAGATGAATATTATTCAGGCTCATATTAAATATTAAGCATGAATCATCCAGAATAAATAAGTATCATAGAACCTACTCTATAGAAAACAGAAATATAGGATTACTTCCTCAAAAGTAATCAATTATATTTTCAGTACATTTTATCTCAACTATATTTAACGTCCTCTAGAACTGCCTTGCTTTGTAGTCCACACCTTACTGAACACTGATAAGTTGTTTTATCATTTACAATCCACCAAATCATATATTCTTGCTCCCTTAAGGTCCACAAAACCAAGGCAAACACAGTGGCTTTAACATTTGTGCTGTAAAGATGATGGAAAACGTAAACATGAATAGTAAGCTGCAAGTGTCCTATAGTATCATGATATTTATGCAGAAATATTTGGTTGAGATTTACGGTGGAAGAGCCACTTAAAAGAAAATAATATCTATTCAACAGGGCTCTTTAATGTTATTGATTTCGCTGCTAAACCCTCTAATCACTGCAACGACTGCTGTGAAAAGTAAGAACATTTTATTTACAAAAAAACTCCAGGGGTTGTTTTCACAAACAGTTTAAAAATAAGATCTGTTACCCAGCCTAAAGAAATCTCAGCAAGGCGTCCCACTTTGTAAGTGGGTTAGGTTTAGTTCCATGGACAAGTATAATATGTTTCCTAAGATGTTTAGCAAGGGGATAGTGAAAATGGCTCAAGGTGAATGTCTGCTAATGTAAACAGCCCAACAGTGACCCCAATCAAATTGGAAGGTCCATTCTGGTTGGCTCACAATGTGCAAACATCCGGTGCGTATGAAGTAAACTGAGCTCATCCAGCAGCATCTATGGCATAATGTTGAGATTAAGATCAACCATAAACATCATTCCTATGCACTCTAATCTTAGCGATTGACTAACTTCCTGTTTTTCAGTATTTGAAGAATAATATTTCCGTTTGTATCTTGAAGCCATTTTAGTTCAATGTGTACATGTTTTGGATTTCAATTATGCATTTGTAGCATTTTTGGTTCAGTATGAGACAGGTTAGCTTAGCTAATAGACTGGAAGCAGGCAGGGGACTGCTAGCCACCTACCAGCATATCAAATGTTCACTAAATAAGAATATATTTGTTCAATCAGAAACCAAAGTGTAAGATAACAAATTCCAAGAAATGCATTGGTAAGCTTTAGCCGAGCTGGTGGTCGGCCAGCTCAGCTAAAGCTAAATGTTTCCTGTCTTCATGCTAAGCCAAGCTAACCACCTGCTGGTTGTTGCTTCATATCGAGATATAACAGCAAACTCTTGGCAAGAAAGTGAAGACGCATTTTTCCCAAAAGGTCAAACTATCCCTTTAGCCTTTCCCCCAGCAGAAGTTGCTTTCATGAAAGTATCGATCAGCAGCCAGTGAGACATCTTATAGCCTTTACACACCGGAAGATTGACGAATAGGTGACAAGAATAAGAGAAATACTCGCCTGCAAATATTTTGCATCAAAGTTAATTATACCAGGAGCCACGCAAATTTGACAGTTGAAGCACTTTTTCAATAAAAGGTTTGAATAGACATTACGTTACAGTCATTTATCCAAAGTGACTTAGAATTCAGATGATATCACACCGTAGGCACAGCTACGGAAGCAATTTTGGGGTTAAGTGTCTTGCTCAAGGATACATCATGCGACTAGCGGAGGCGGAGCCGGGGATCAAACCGCCGATCCTCTGATTGAAGGGTGGCCCTGCTCTCCACTTAGCCGCAGTTGCCAAATGGCGCAGGTGAAGGACCAACTACCTTGATCCTTGAGCCAGAGCAGCATCTGGCAGTCTGTCAACGTGTTGTATAGCCTACAAGCTATTTTGACTTTCCTTTTCGCAAAATGCTCTGAGTGAATTTGAGTTCCCTCTGGTAAATGTCTAGGGCTTTTATTGTGAAAGGTAAGAACGGAAGGAGTGGATCAGGTATGAGCTGCCTTTGTCAAGGTTGAGAGGAGTAATAAAGTTTGCCGTCTCGGTTCGGACTGCAGAGCCTCCGTGCTGTTGTACACAGTCAACATTTTTAATTTCTTCGTTCCACACAACGTGATTGGTTGATGCCTTATTTCATGATGCCAAAGCTCAGAAAACCGACCTCATCCAGAAAAAAAATTATGTTGTTTTTTTGCTACATAATATTCACGTTCTGTTAAGTTTTTTCCAGAAAAAACAGTCAAATATATTGATGTGCAAATTAATCACATGAATAAAAGGGAAAAACGTAGTAGTAGTCAAAATATGTGAACATATTGTGACTGCGGCAAAGCCAAAATATGTGAAAACAGTAGCATGATGTGAAATTTACATAAATCCTCACTGAAAGCTTAGGGTGATATGGGAATTAAGACTTTCCACTACAGTTCAGTGCTAGCGCATTCGTGGAAAAACATATTCATGCTTTACTCCTTCAGGGGAGATGTTAAAATGTTTCTGCACATTTGTGTGTATGTGTGTGTGTGTGTGTGGGGGGGGGGGGGGGTTGCGTAGGTTTAAATCTACATGTTGTCAATGTATCTGTTGGATAAGATCAGCCTGTTCTTGCTTACATGCATGAATAAAACCGTTCTTGGACCTTACACACACAGGTGGTGTGTCTGCAGAGTTTAGTCACTGTGCAAGCGATTCTGCAGAGAACTATCTTCTGCCATTCTGATTGGAGGTCCAGCACTATCTGATTGTATTTCTGGCCCTGCTGGAAGTCTGCAAGGGCTTAATACTCAGGATAGGATAGGAAGGGTTCGGTTGGGAAAGTCAAGCGGCAAGAGCAGAAGGAAAAAACAAAAAAAACATGACATTAGAAAAATCGTGCAGAGGCTGGATGAAAAGAGCTGTTGGAAGACAAATAACGGCAACGAAGGTAAGAGTAATATAAGTAGAGGAACAGGAAAGGACAGAGGCTGTAATGAGAACAGAAGAATTTGTGGAGAGGGGACAATGAGAAGGAACGAGACGAGGGGTGAGGGTATTAAGAGTGGCAGAAAGGGAAAAAAGAGAGGATGGACCTAAATTAAGTCAGAGCGCAAACATTTAGAGAAAGGTTGGAAATAACAGGGGGAAAAGTAAATAATTGAAGGAAGAAGCACTGCAGGGCAAGGGGATGGATGGATGGACAGGGGCGAGTGAGGGGAGGGCGCCGAGGCAGCAAAGCCCCAGCAGGTCAACGTAATGTGAGCAGCAGAGGCTGAGATAATGCCCCAGGACTTCAGGCTCAGGGAGATGCGAGTGGCAGAGTTCGCAGTGGGTGGGCGATAAGGCAACAGAGTCTCTGCTTACTGGCACAACCTGTTCTTTCTTCACAACTGGGGAGGTGAAAACTTTACACTGACTCAACGCAGAAACTCCCAAAGATGAACTCCTCCTGTGGCAGACTTCAAGTGCTGAAGAAAGAGTGGGGTTTTTTTTCCTCTACTATCTTATGATCTCAGGAGCCAACAGTATTTCTCCTCCAGCTCACTCCCAGCCAGTGTGCTGCGAGTGTGTTTGTGTGAGAGTGAAAGTGAAAGAGCCTGCAGCCGTAGTGTATCATTCTGTAATGAATATTTTACATTGTTTTCATCGTTGAACATACTGAAAATATGTTAAATGCACTTATCACATAAAATGACAATTCATCTTTCACACAGCAAGGTCAGATTAAACCTCTTGCAATCCTGAAGTACACTGAATACCGTAGCTAATGCCAATTAAAGGTACCCTTTGTAGTTCTTTGACAAATAGGAGTGCTATGGAGCTTTGGGTCAATCGTATGTTTGTATTTTACATGCACACAAGAGACAACATATGTGAGGAAGAAAAATTCAAACAAGGAACATAAACAATGCAGTATTCTAAATATTTACCTGAAAATGTCATTGCAAAAGGTTTGTGAGGAAGGAAATGCATTGTCCGAGACCGTCACACCTTGAGGATACATGACGTTTGGTGAGAAACCGTGAAAGTTAACAGTATATTTGTTTGTCTGCAAGAAACTCAATTTAGCAATTATCGGTTAATTGTTGAAGTCATTTATCAGGATTACCAAACATCTGCTGTATCCTGCTTCTCAAAACATGCAATTGTAAGATGTCACCTTGTGCTCTTGGAGTTTGCGTTTTTCATAACGAACTGACATTTCGAGTTTAAGAGACCAATCATTAGTGAAAATAAATAGATGCAATTATATAACCTGACATCAAAAAGTGGCACTGAATGCTACTTAGTACATTACATTACAGTCATTTAGTTTTTATCCAAAGCGACTTACAATAAGTGTATTCAGGTATTCAAGAGAACTACTAGTCACCAGAAGTCATAAGTGCATCTCCTTGATTACACAAGCATCTAAGAGTGAACACCAGAGCAAAAGTACAGTGCAGAAACAAGCTAATATGAATACAATAAGTGCTAATACAATACAATAAGTGCTAATACGTGCTAATACAATACAATAAGTGCTAAGTGGAAGGCCCTGGGTAGTACTTCTGAGACACAATCTCATTGTTCTCTCCCACTGAGGAAACATGCTTTTTTGAATATGCAGCTCATACGCATAATATAAGGTCAACTTGATTTTGATGATGTGCATTCAATCAAATTACCACACACCAAGTGAGAAAATGAATGTTGCCTTTGGGGCCTCTGGTGAGCCGGGGTCTGGAGGTTGTATCCTCTTTTTTTTGACCACTTTGACAACAGAAATTAAGCCTAGACTCATTCTGAACCTGCCGAGCTCTAACTCACTATTTACAGTACATACTCTTTATGAGCGTGCGTACACATGGCCACTAGATGGAGACAGATGTCTGGTCTAAGCAAAAGTACAGTAAAAGCCATATTTGGAAAACAGCATAACTGTGCAGGAGGTTTAATGAGCGGTGTAGGTGCTAAAGTTTGAAATGAAACAAGCATAGGGAACCATATTTTACAGGTTTAACATTGTGTTTGTGTCTTTGACACGTGAACCTACATAAGTAAGTATTATGCATCTATCAGTTAATTATATACTGATTTGTAATTAGTCATTCAAAAAAATGCTGCTAGAACTCCTTGAGCTCTGGATACAGGATTTTCATATTTGCGAGGGCTGTTCATCCGTACACTTTGTGTTTTATGATTGGTTTACACATTTTCATGAATGTCATTCTTTATTATACTCCAGAATAAAACCAGGAAAATATGGTCAGTGCAGTTTAGATTCTTGCTGACAAACATAGCAAGAATTGAAGTATGTCAGTTGAAGCAGGGACTTGACAGTGTACGGCATAATAGGAACCTGTCAGTTGGACTTCCCCCAACCTCATGTCTCTCGGATACCAAAAGCTGTTTCACTTCCACAGAGTCTTCTGGCGAAACACTTGCAACACTGACTCCTCGCCCTGTCAGTCTGTGTGGACAGCGATGGTTCTCTGTAACTTCAAAAATAGATGACCAAGAGAATCACTTCAGGGAAAAGAAACGATGTTCGAAAGTAGAGATTGGATCTTAGAAGACGGTGCTATTTGGAAGACTTGAAGACATCTACATACAGCGGCTAATACCATCCATAATGTTCAATACTTAGATTTTAAAAAACATTTCTGCTTTCACGTCACCGTTTGTATGCTTGAGATGCAATTTTTGTGTGGTTTTGCTTTGGCTGCTTCCTCTTGTCGTGTAAGAATCGCAAACAACGGAATCTCCAAAATAAAATGTCTCAGTGTAGATTTAGGACACAACAATAGCTACAAGATTATGAAACTCTACTGGAGAAATAGACACGAGAAATCCATCAACTCAATACTCATGAAACCCTTCTCCAATGCTGAACTGTCAACCTTGGGAGTAAACACTCACAATGAATGTGATCTTACAGAGTGTATTTATGAGCATTTACCTTACACTTTAAGGGGTTCGGTGGACCATAAACCATATGTGACAACAAAATACTTCATATTGTAACACAGCCATCCCTCATCAGACCTCTCATCTGAGGAAGACAAACCGAGACAAGGACTGCACATGATTCATTTTTCAACCAGACACTTGTTGACAGCATTACAGTGTACCGCTCTTCTTTTAACTTTCTTGGTGTAGGATGTGTTTGGCTACTACACTACAAAGAAAATAAAAGGACAACAAAATTCCTTCCCATTCACTGTATAGTAGAAATGCGATGCCTTAATGTAGAACAGACGAGTGTGAGTCCTCGCTCCCTCCCCTTCAGCTGGTCACTCTCTTACACATGCCCAGCGTGATGGAAATATCTAATTTCAGACACCAAACTGAGTCAAACTGACACGGACTAATTGCTGTCGCCAGTAAACCTCAGCAGGATCAACAGCCTTTGCTGTGTGCGCTGCGCCTCCACCTCTCGCTGCAACAGCAGCACTTCCATGCGTGACCGAGAGCATGATGGGAGTTCAAGTGCTTCATTATTCCGGGGACCAGATTTATTTTGGATTTATCATCATTGATGATGGTTTGCAGAAACAATGTCTATAAGTAAACACAGACTCTGGAAGTTAAGAGTTAAGTGTTCTTACGCCATCTCTTCAGAGAGACTACCACCTACAGTGTAGTATGTGGCTTTTTAAAAAGGCCTCTTGCATGTGCACGATGACTCAGATCGCAGAGACCGTTGTCTCGATTTACCCGACTCACAAACACAATCGGCGATGCCAACTTCAGTTCAGTCTGCCCTTGGTTTGATCGTAGATAACTGATGAGTCGGTTACATCACATTTACAACCTCACTGCGCAGACAAGCAAGTCCAGAACACACACAATAAACCGTTAAGCCTGCCTGAATGTGATCACACAGCTTGTTTATTATTTGCTAAGCTATAATGTGTTTGTACAGTGGAGCTAAGAGGTACACCAGTAACAAATCAAACAGAATTGAAAGTGTCATACTTCTCTGTGGTCTTCAGTTGCCTTGCAGGATATTATTGCTGCTGTCAGCGTTCACATCTCACAAAGCACACTTCCTGTCAATCAGCAAAGGCCTTGTCTGATGACAGACTTCATGATTTTCCAATATTTTGTAACGCTGATGTCAAAACAGATCCTCTGAAAGCATCCTGAAGTTGGTGATATACAGCAGCCTGATGAAAGTGGGTCATGGAATGCTGGTATTGTGAACACACTGCTGAATCATACCAAACAGATATTGCCAGAGCTCGGCAGCTAAATTCTGAATATAAAGATATGTGGTTGGATAGTTTGCTGTCAGTGTTTGGTCTCATGGCGAAATGAGAATGAAAAGATGTGTCCTCCTGTAAGTCACTGGCAGGTCATTCTTGACTTTGGAAGAAGCAGTTGACCAAACAAAGGTTTGACTTAATTGGTTGTTCTGGATTTGTCAACAATATCCCACAGTCTTTATCAGGAGATGATGCCAACAAGGAGTCGTAAAGTGTTCAGAATAACAGTTTGAACATCTACATTTCTTCAACTACCGACCAAACTTTACTTGCAATTAAAGACAGTTTGATGTTGGCCAAAAGAAAGTTAACATTGAACCAAAGAGTTGATAACAAGTCCATCTTGCAGTACAAAGGTAGGTTTGATGTGTTTAGCCTCGCTAAGATTTAAGACATTACGCTGAAAACAGAATATCTTTTTATTTATTCGCTTTCACATTAGGTCTACTGCCAAAGCGAACACCACTGAAGTGAACCGAGTGCTCCCCGGTCAACTAGTTTTATCAAAACAGATTGAAGGAAAAGATGTTTCAAAAAAGAGCTAGCTAGCTTTGTGTACTTGTTGGCTGTAAGTCATATCTTTATACAGTGTTAAGATACTAAAGCCCAGAGATTTATCCACCAGAAAAGTAAAAATGGACTGCTTCACAATTTTTAGAAAAACTTATGTGAGTTTTCCTCTAATTCATATGATACAGAGACAATAGTGTATGGAGGCTAAGCTGTTGACCTTATTGCACTTTCAATTCACAACATGCCACTTAAGACACATATAATTAAAGGTACATTAAAGTAGGAAACATAAATCCACAGATATTTAGTAAATATTTAGATCATTAGTAAACCAGGTATAAACAGATACAGTATGTCATACTTCTGTTAAGATCTCATGATATCATTGTCAGCCATCATTGGTAGCTAAGAACTCTGTAATGTTACTACAGTTATAAACTATGGATGTCACAAGAGGTTTACAAAAACGAATAAATCCTAAATATGATTGACATACAGGAGAACATGTTCAAATCAAATTCTGTCTGTTGCCAGTGTTAAGTGCTATGTAGGCTTGCTGTCCAATTGACCCTGTGACCATTCAAGTGTTTTCATCCCCAACGTTGTGCCAAGTTCACAGAGAGTCAGATGTGAAGGGGTGTATTGAGAAAAGCACACTTTGCTGTGAAGTGATACTTATTGTTCTCTCAGTCTCAATCTGCTGTCGGGGTTAGTAATCAACTATTTTCCACCTCTGTGTCAACGACCGTACAAGAGGAAATCAACCCACACAGAGATGAGAGGCGATGATTCAGCCATTCAGCTTTTATTCAAGAGTCTGTCCGTTCAGTTCAGGTTGTCTGGCTAAAAAAGGCTGGTGGCTGCATATTTTGCAACTATGATTGATGGCCGACCTCTTTCAACGTCCAGCTTGATTGAGTTTGTTCCGTACTGGTTGATGGAGATTTCTTTTAACTCTCATTCCTTTAGTTTAGGATCATGTACTGTCATCTGCATAGAAACCATCAGGAATATATTCAATGCATGAGTGTCCTTGTTTATATTTGAATGGAACATCATTTCTCATAATGGTGTTTTTTTTAAATCTAGACAAAAAATAAATTGTCGAACACCAGGAAGCACCAGACCTCAGAAGTAGTGTTTTCAACCTTGGGGTCCGGGCCCCCGAATGTGGTAACAAGATACATCTGAGAAGTCACAAAATGATTAACAAGACAGCAAAGAAGAGAAACATCTCTGCTACACTGAACTCACTTTTCAAATCCTTGCTTTTTTTCTTGTGAAATGCTAGAGATTATAACTACTGGAAGACTCTAAACTATTTAAAATGAAACAATCTGAGAAGAGAGCTTCACTGTTTGGTTGAACTGCTCACAGCTGAGAGACATAATGCAACGTGTGTCAAAAGGTGATGAGTAGGCATGGCTTAGCTATATAGGGTGCACAAGCCCAAAACAAAGCTGATAATAAGGTCACCAAAGTAAATTGATGGAATAACCTGTACAGTCTAAATTTACAGTTTGACAACGGATGTGGATCACTGAGATAAGCTGCTTGTTGCTTCTATCCGCTCTCCTTTCCACTCTGTGTTTCCATTTGCATTTCATTTCCATTGAAACACAACATAACAAAGTTGACCTACAGTAACCAACATGCTGCACGTTAACAAGAATATTGCATAAGGAAGGTGACAGGCCACTTGCAAAATGAATGTTAGGAAAAATGGCACACCACAAATACACTTTAGTGAAACAACAGAAGAAGAACCACGAAAAAACTCAAAGCAACTTGTCTTTCTTGAAGCAGTCTCACAGTTATTCAGGATACTACACATACCTCACCGTGAACATTTTTCACTGGAACTATGTTCTGCTAAAACAAAAATCCTAAAAGGGGTTTGGTTTCAGGATTTCTGGCAAGGGTACACATGTTTTAGTTCTTCAATGAAGCCAATGAGAAAACAAATCTACATGAAGTGGGAGACATATGGTCCCAAATTTGTGGGAAATGTAGCCCCAATCTTCAGAATCACAGCAGCTATACTGTAAATAAGCCAAACCACAGTCTCGCGTTGGTAATTGACTATTCGGTAAGTTGCTGTATGCAGTTTACAATGATAACTGTGGCAGACTTACCACTCAAAATTCAGATCAACTTTTGAAACAATAAGTCACTGATTTCAGACGTAGATAGCAGGCTGAAACAAACAGCAAGCTGTAGCTAGGTAAGATAATGCTAGCTCCATGAAACGCAGTCTCCCACTGCTGTTGTTTGTTTCACAAGCTCAATGGAGTGATCATGACACTGTGAATGCTGATGTAGTTCTGCATTCTCTGAACTTTCTCATGTTGCTGATGCAACTACCGTTCAACCAAGCATGCCATATTAAAGGCTTTGTCTGCTGAGTACTCCCTGACCTTGCACATGCATCTACTGCAGCTCCTGTAGATCGTGTGTGGAAAGTTTGAAATAAACCCACTTCAGCATTCTCTTAACCACAAACAAAATGGTCAGACCCCTGAGGGAATCCTGAAAAGCACCACACACCCACATTAACACACCCACATTAACACCCCCACCCAAACAAACACACACACACACACACACACACACACACACACACACACACAAGCACTGGCTTTGCTTGGTATCAGCATAGATATAAACGTGCTAACTAATTTCCTGTTTCCTGTAATGTACTGTTCTTAGTCAAAGCATGGCTCAATTTCTATGTGCACATTTTCTGAAATATGTCGAAAGCTACGATAAAACCCCAATTGAGACACATGTTCTGAATGCGCTGTATACGTGTCCAAATAATGCTCCTAAAACCTGAATAATATCAGCATATGCAGGGTCTTAATCAGAAGATGCTACATTCAAAAAAGGCCTATTTTGGAACATCCAAATGTCTATGCTATTGACATGACCTGTATCGAATTCGGAATATTGTCATATTCGGGATAATAGTGGAATATTAGTGTCCATTTAACAACCCTGACCAAAACACACATAAAACCAGTCAGTTTCAATTAGTGTGACGGTGCTGATATACGTGTACCCGTGTTATAAGAGAAATATCTATTTAGTGAATTAATAAATACCTGAAAATTTAAGGAACAGCTTAAATTTCTATATTATTTCCTACAAATGGAGATATTCAAAGAATAGCTGCCTCAGTAGAAATGGTCTGGCAAAACCGTTCAGAAATGTATTTTGTCTCACGGTTTATGGATGGACATACCCACCCTTTATTAACGGCGTGTTTTCAGGCCCCTGTCCACCTCTGGGCTCAGTGTGTCTCCGTGTATCTAGACACAAACTGGAATTTTACAGCTGTGAGTCAGGGACAACAGTAACTGAAGCAACTGCAGTCATCTGTATGCTTACCCAAAGGAATTTAGATACGTGCACCAGCAGGCCCTCAGCGTCACAGGTATCGCACCTTCCCTGCAAGGGTAAAGGCATGTAGGGAACAGTGCTGTTCAGAGACACCACAACAGATTACTGTAACTCCTTACAGGACATTTCCAGGAATGTGAAAATGCCAAAATTTCGTTTTTCAAAGATTCGTTTCCATGAAATTAAGGAGCTGATGCAAAATGTGAAGCAGCCCAGAAGGTAAGCAAGAGCGAGTAATGGTTTGAGCGAGCTGGACAGCCTTGCTTCTTTTTTTTTTACACTGTAAAATTGTGTAAAAGTTTAACTTCATTTGTTTTGCAGACGTGATGTTGTTCTTAATCGAAGTGGGCGTAAACGACAAAGAATAAATGATGAGACATATCCTTCAAAACTCAGGTAGTGTACGTGACACCATTAAAGATATCTTTGTTTTCCGGCTGTTCATTGCGATGAAAGTTAACTCTGAAATATATCTTCATTACAGATGGCAGACTGATCATAAACTCCAACCGACTATGGAAAAAATGCTACATGATAAAAGTAACGCGTTACAAAATGTTGTGCTTGTTTTGAGACAATAAAATACATGATGAACATTAATCTCTGTTCGAAAACTAAATTTAGCCTCCTCAACTTTCTCATGATATTTAAACAGTGAATCATTTAAACATCTTCCTCTTTACAGAATATTTAGCAGCATTCCGCAGCTTCCTGCAGTCCGAGTTCAGCGACGAAAACATTGAGTTCTGGCTCGCATGTGAAGACTTTAAGTCAACTGCTTCACCGGAAGACCTTCACTGGAAGGCAGAGGGGATCTACCAGGAGTTCATCCAGACTTTGGCCTCCAGAGAGGTCAGTGATACCAAGGGTAGATGGGTTAATGGTTGAAAGAGACAGAGCTGGATGAATAGCCAGCAGACAATAGAAAATACACTGTAAACTATTCCTCGCCTTTAGCACACTTAGATATGATAAATAGCAACCTATATATACACTACAAAAACCCACATGTGTATTACAGAACAGGGGAAAGTATCATTGCATCTACTAAATGTCACAACTGTTGGTCACTGAGGTGAAGATGCATTCTCTGGGGTGGGGTTTTGTTCAGAGCATTTGATGAAATCTGAATCCAGTAGGAAAAAAACGAGAAAGCCCTGATGAAAGAATTAATATGTTGCACATAATTCTACGCTCGTTCACAGTGAAGTACTGCACTACTACACTTCTTTACAAACACACACAGAAGACACAAGACGGGTTAATATCACACACAGTCGTGTTTTCATGACTTTTCGGGACATCGTATTGACTCAAATTCATTTCCTGGAGACTTATCCTGCTTAAGTCTGAACCCTAAAATGTAATGATTTATCCACACAAGATAAACACGCCCACACAGGCAGAGTGTGTCTTTAGCCGGCTGCAACTGTTTTCAGAGGTCCGACACGGAGACAGACCTCTCTGTAATGTCACCTTTTGTCAAATGTCAAAAGTCCAGTTTGTAGCATGCGGGAATTGTTACCACTTCAATACTTTCCAACATATTGGGTTTTCATGAGGTCAGAAGGAAAGGAAAAAAGCAGTTGTAGTCATTATTGTTACACATACAGTCAGGAAGCAAAGCCAAGTTTGACAAAACACCTGCGCTCTGCTGCTACGGTAGTATCCCGTCAAACCGTCATCTATTTCAAGACCTGCCACATACTCGGCTGGACTCTGGTCTCTGGATGAGAACAACTTTAAGGCCCCCCTTTTAAACATATTGCTTCCAGTGGCTCTCGCTGTTCTCTGATCGCCCCCTGGGGGATAGTACCGCCCCTGTTAAAAAATACTACTTTGGAGGGTCTTGTTTTCTAGTTGTTTGAATCACATTGTTGAAGTGCAGCACAGTTATTTGGGAGATCGATTCGGGGCAAATCCCACTGTATTCAACACAATTTAGCGGTTTTCTCTTTGTTTCTTCTCTAGATCAATGTTGATCACCACATTAAAGAGAAGATCAAGACGTCTTTGGAGAAGCCGAGCCTCTCCTGCTTCGATGAGGCCCAGAAACACGTTTACCTGCTGATGGAAAGAGACTCTTGGCCCAGATTTCTCAACTCAGATGCCTACCTGAGTCTAAAGTACAAATCCAGGACTCGTTGGTACATTTAGCTCAGAACAAAGTATCAGAACTGCTTTTCTAATCGCCACGTTTTGTCTTTTTTTTGCCATTTGGCTGAATGGAAAAGTTATTTCACACTGTATAAGAAGCTCTTTTAAGGGCAGAAAATCTCTTTATATGAAATGTTTTCAATCATGTGCAATTTCAACTTTTTATATGATGGTAAGATGATGTTTTGATGAAATGTTATGGAAAATGATAAAGCAGGAAAAGGAAAAAGTAATATGTGAGTGGGGGGGGGAGTATATGTACGTAGGGAGGAGCGAATGCTGTTGGTATGAGTCAGTACTTTAGATGATGGTGCAGAGTTTGGAGTTGTTTGAAATATTGTAAGTGTTGATGAAAAGTCTTAAGGCGCTACGGCGCAGAGTACAGCATGATACATGATAAATAAAGGGTTTCTGACATGTAAAACTAAAATGACCCGGTGTCTCATTATTGTGCATTTTACAAAGTCATGACTTCTTGACCATCTTTGGATACATTTCACGAGATGAGTAGTTGTCACGACAACATCTATAACTATTCTTACTATTATGACTATTTTCCATGTCGTCAGAAGTTTCAGACAAAGATATAAATTCATCTGACTTCAATCTAACTGGACTGGGGATGGGCATGAGTCAAAGAAAGAAGAAAAAAAGAGAGCAGTTTCCACAGCTCACCCAGCAAGGAGATTCTGTCTTTGGTCACATGTCTGATATATCCTTTAATTAGGTGCAGCGATGACTCCACACACCAGCAAAAGGGTTTACCAAACTGGAAAAAAGTAACCCGGCGGTAACCCTTGATCTCGCTCTGTTCTGTAAATGGCCTTATTCTTAAAAATTGTGCCTTAAAAAGGAGTACTGAGGCAGCTAATAATAACCCGGGGGGGGGGGGGGGCTTAAACGACAGCACTGGAGTCATCAGACAACCTGATGCGTAACAGATCGGGCTGAATGTGCTGCCTTGTTCGGGGAATAACCTCATCGCCCACAGACAATGATGGCAGAGATACACAAGTGCTTTACTTCGAGAAATAAGAAGTGCACTTTGGGAGAAGATGATATTGATATTAACATATGTCAGATTGAAGATTGATGTCTTATGAGCGAAGCTTGGTTTGTCTATCCAGGTGTAATGAATGGCATGGAGCAAAAAGAAAATGGGAAATATGAACTGTTGCTATTCTCATTTTGTGCCCATTAAACCCTCGCTGCATGACTCCAGACTTTCGCGAAAAAAAAAATATAGATATATTTGGAGCATAAGAAAGTTTAAAAGTGTGGAGAATAGGAAGTATTAGGAGGAGTTTTAGTTACATTTTATGGATAAAACTGTGAAACATCTTTACTAACCTGATGAATACGTGATGAAAAAGTTGAATGATTCTATCGTTGCAATGAGCGGACATTGTATCGCAAGAGCAGGCGTTGTAAAAATGTGCTGATACATTCAGTGTTGTGATGTGTCAGATCAGTTTTTAAGTATTTGCTGTTGTATTTAAGCAGTATATGAAAATCTTATTTTTTGGGCTGCTGGTAGTTGTAAGTATCACAACAAACAGCTTCATGAGTTATTCGGATGTCAAACGTCAGTAACTCTGAGGACACTGGGATGTCGGGGGTTGTTCCTGATAAGTGACAAAGGTCTCACATCTTCATATCGCATCACATGGCGCTTCACACACAATCTGTCACTGCTTTCTCATAGCCCGGCACAGTTACCATGGTAGCGAAAAGGAAGTGAGTATTGTCGACGGCACGGTGTCAAGACAGACACACTAACTTCACTACCAGATCTGGATGCCACAGGCTGATGACGTGAACTGCTTTGTTCCTCATTATACCTGTTACTGTATACAGGATCAAATAAAAAGGGAAAGCTCTCTGTTCGCAGTGTTTGTTGATTCTTCGTAACGCTTCGGTACTAAGAACCGTGTTTGGGCAAAAGAGGGAGAGTAGCATCAAGGAAGCCCAGCCTAAGGGCAGATTGTAACAGAACAGCCCGGGGCATCAGATGGTGAGCAGGAGCAGCTGGTAATTGGCTAAAAAAACAGACGCATTCAGTCAGGTTTATGATATCGCAGATCTCCTGTGAGGTATTTCTAATTACCGTCTGAATCCTATTTCTTTCCTTTCGGACTCTGCTCCCTATTATAACTTGTATTCACAGGGAAATCAAACATAACAGAACGGTGGCTGGTAACACTAAAGTACATTCGCTCTGCTGTTTGTCAAGTAACTCTTTGGGTAAAAAATAGGACATTTATTTTGGAAACATTACGATAAATTGCTGTTATGGATGAGCAGAATAATGCATCTCACATGAAAGTGTACATTTGTCCAATGTGAAAGAGGCAGATGGTGTGACTCCCACTTCCCACTTCCAGCTAAAGCTTAGCGTGGAGTGAGGAGACATGTATATAACACTCAACTTACCCTAGCAGCTTTATACCAGATTTCTGCACCAAGAGACTGAACCTCTGGTGGAAACGTATTCAGTGGTACTCCTGAGTAGAACGAAACAAAAAGCTAACAGCACAGCTTTAGATTCTCAGGCCTCTAGTCAGGACAACAAAACTACCACAATCTCTTGACAAAAACACTCGCGTTTTGCAACCCGTTAAAACATAAAAGGGCAAGGGTCAGTGCTACAAACGCTAATTTCAGCTAATGCTAGTCAATCGCCAAGAAACTGTCCAGTCCACTACAAGGCTGGTTATTTCTCTTCACTCCTGCCTGTTGAAGAACTAACAGACTCAGATGTAAAAGGCTGTGGTCTGTCAAATGTGTATGATTCAGTGTTGACATTGGCATTGGGATCCATGTTCATTATTGTAGTAGTTGACTTTGTTGGCCATCTCTTTCCTTATGTCACATTTTCCCACAATTTCTTCAATTTGAGGTGAATTAGCCTTACCGAAATGAGTCTAAATATCAATGTGAGGGTTGGCAACATGTCCTCCCTTTTGAGGGTTTTAAAAGCCTTTCAATACTTCTGACGATATTTATTTCTCATAAATATATGACAATATTTATATATTATACATATATTCGAAAAAAAATACACACAGATGCGCATGTTTTGCCCTCCACATTTGGATCTCTGTCTACAGTTTTGACCATGTAGGAAGGATTTGACAATAACTTTGTGGCTGAAACAAGAGTGTGGCCATGATGTGACGTTCTGACAATGTTTTGGGACTTCCTGTCGTCAACTCCATCTGTTGCAATCAATATGCAATTTCCTCTTTCGCGCATACGACTGTACCCTCGTGTTGCATGAATTTAAGGGCACGTTTTTGAATTTCCGTTGGAGGGTTCAGTAAATGTTAAAGTTGGTGTTTTGTCAAAACAGACATGAACTCCATGTTGGAGACAGAAAAGCAATCCTTCCATTTGTTTTCAATCAGCTTCCCTTTTCAGTTCCGTTTCAGAGGGCTACCAAAACACATCGTGTGCGAAGGTCACAATTTGCCTATCACAGTACAATGTTCCTGTCATTTGCATCTGTTCTGCCGGACAAAAAATAATGTGAACACAGCATGCTCTGTCTGTTTGGCTAATCCAGTCAGAAGGAGGGAAGGATCTGCAGGAAAGGAAAGCAGAGACATAATAGGCAGTAAGACAAGAGGGGGGAGGCAAACATGCAGTACAGTGTGAGTATGTGTCGTTTCTAACAGTGCGGTAGGAGGAGAGGAGGAGGAGGAAGAGGAGGAGGAGGAAAAAAAGGGTGCTTCCTCTTCAGCCTGGGCTAAGCTGCTGATGTATCCTAGAAGCCCCGGTCCGTAGCAACAGGAAACCTTGGTATAAAAACCCGCGTCGCAGGGGGAACCCTCCTAAGTGTCTCTCAGCCGCAGCATGACCAGGACCAAGAGCCTGAGAGTGTGGACTTAACAAGACAATGCCCAGCCTAATCGTCGAACCACCCAACACACAACACTTCATCATGGACAGAGATGACAGGAAGAGAAACAAGAACCTGTGAGTGAAACGTTCATCTTAACGCCGCGCTGGGGGTTTCCAGTGAATGTGCTTGGGGCTTGGGGCTTGGGGCTCAATGAGAAATAGTTTCTGTCTCTATTTACTTTAAAATGTATTTGCATAGTGATACTGGTTTTATTTGGTTCTCACGCCAAACCTTTCAGACACAAGAGCACATTTAGGAATATTATGGGTGCTTCATGGTATCTCCTGAAAATAGCTCCAGTTAATAATCTCATCTTAACTTTACTCCACCACATGCTCCATGCATGATTGTCAACATGCCCAACATGCTTTGACGGATCCACTGGAAACTAATTTAACAGCAGTAAATCCAACAGGGATGTATTGATGTATTTCTTATCTCTACACAGCGGAAAGAACTTTATGTGCCGACTCCAGTGCATGTTCTCACACTCATCAAGCTCTGAGAGGTAAGGGGACTTATGGAGTGTTTTGCATACATTTCAGTTTTAAAATAGCCAGCCCGCTCCCATTATTTCCATCTATGGCATTATGAAAGGATTCAAATGAACTAGAGACTCCATGTTTGCTTTGGCACAGCACGCACAGCACGCCAACATATCCCATGGTTTCACATTGCTGTATGAATTTGATAATGAAATCTGCTATGCTTCCTTGATTAGACTGCTTCTTCTGTGTCCTTGCAGCCCCTCGCAGTTCACCCAGACTTTATTTTACCCAAATTTGATTTTGTTTGAGTAATCTAACTTGCATTCTCTCCCAGCAGGCTAAGTTTAGAAGACACGCAACAATGGTCACAGTCACTGGAAAGGCTTCTCGAGTGTAAATGTAGGTTGCTTTTCCTCTGAGTTTGAGAATACCGCTAGAACAGGAAATGATGTCAATTAGAATGAGAGTTAATGAAAGAGAATTATTTGTTTCACGCTGGCTGCGTTTTCTGTGCTTTCCTCAGATGGGTTGGCCACTTTTCGCAACTTTCTGAAATCTGAATACAGCGATGAGAATATTGAGTTCTGGCTCACTTGTGAGGACTACAAGAAGATCAAGTCTTCATTCAGAATATCCTCAAGAGCCAAGAAGATTTATGAGCAGTTTATCAAAGCAGAATCTCCTAAAGAGGTAAATCCAACTTGGAAATATCCACACATTCATGCACAGACCCCCCCTTACATGCACTTCCTTAATAAATACTGTTGTATCAGATGATATCAGAAAAGTGCCTGCTCACATGTTGAGCTTAAAATGTCTTGCTCTTGGCTTAAATCCCCTCGTTCCTATCTATCTGCCTCATTCCAGATCAACATTGATTATCACACCCGAGAGCAGATCAAAAGGAACGTCAAAACTCCCACCATGCACTGCTTTGACGACGCTCAGAAGATAGTTTATGGGCTGATGGAAAGAGACTCGTACCCGCGGTTCCTCCGCTCAGACGTTCATAGAACTCTCCTGGAAAACCTTGCAGCAGACGCCACGAAGGGATGAAAGCGTAGTCAGGGGGCGAGAGAGAGAGAGAGAGGGGGAGAGAGAGAGAGAGAGAAAGGACATAAAACCCATAACTGGAATGTTTGAGCTCCTCCAGAAGGAAGGACCGACAAAAAAGAAGGAAGGAGGGTCTGCCGCACGCCACACGGACACCTACAGAGGCCTCGTGCCTCAGTCCTGTCACGGGAGGATCGAAACACTGAGCACGTCACACCTGAGGACTGTGTAACAAGGAGAAGAAGAATAAACATGACCAGCCTTAATGACAATGACCCTCAAGTGTGTTTGCACTGGATGATTAGTCTGTGTACGCAGGCGAATTGACCACTTTTGACAATGAATGAATCAGCGAAGGGCCTGACGCCTGCTGTGACTGGTGCTGCGTCAGCAAACCATGCTGCGGACCTCCTTTGGCCTTTTTTTGCAGAGGTGCTTCCTGTGCAGAGTAAGATAGAGGATGAAAAATGCAACGGCCACGCTCGATTAGTTGTGTTTTTGTGTGGTTTGTGTGTCTGAGAGGGTGAAAGTGAGTATTTAGTTGTAGCTTTTAACTGCCACTGACATAGAGTAAGATGTCGTGAAAAGAGTCGGCCAATTATCTAATGACTGCACTAGGGAAGGCAACAAATCCGTAGCAGATAGAGGACTCAATAGTGATATCTTTTAGAAGGCCACTTAATTCTGCAAGAGGCATTCTGGGACACTTGAAAGGGAGATTTTTCTTCTTTTATAAAATCTTTTTTAGATTTATTTCGATTCAAAGCTGCCTGTTGGTGATATTTGTGTCAATATTAAATATATTTCAAATTTTCAAATAAAAAATAAAAAAGTAGCTGGTGTTTTTAAAAAGGAATCCAGAATAAATATATTTATTTGATGATGACAAACCATAATCATGCACATTTTCTCGTGTGGAATCTGGTCCAAATTCGGCAGCAAGAATAGGTTCCCTTTTTGTACGTCTGATGTAATTCCTCAACACACAACTACTGGCCGTTATCTTATTGCAAACCAACTTCTTACATCACTGCAAGTGTCAAGAGTTGTGATTTTATTTAATAAACTATTTGAGTGGAATTATTATAGAGACAGAATGTTTCACCTTGCATGATAGGATGTTAAAAGCCTGAGAATATGCCATATTCTTGCTTTCCAAAGCATGTTGTTTGAACGTATTCTTAAGGGTGGAATGCTAAGTTAACTTAAAAGTTTAAAAAGTGTATTATTTATTGTTAATTATCACCATTTGAGTACAAAGTGTTTTGCAGTGTTGAAGTGATTGTTAAAATGTTAGTCATTTGAACGACATTAAATTATTTAAATTGTATTCTTGGAATAAAGTGAAACTTTTTTAGTTTCTCACACACACACACACACACACACACACACACACACACACACACACACACACACACACACTAGAGTCCCTGCATGAACTAGTATTTGTCACATTACAGCTTTTTGCAAATTTTGTCAAATGGGCTGTTTAAAGAAGATAGCACCACACTTCTAGTGAAATAGATCTTAAAACATCGCATTACAAAATATATGACATGTTTGCATAATGATTGTCTGTTATATGTTTAAAGCAATACTCCACTGCATACGCATGGAAACATACAGGCTGTGCCAAGTTCTGGTGGTTTCATTGTTGTGGAGAAGCAACTACAGTGCAGTTGTTGACAAGACTCAACACTCCATCCTAAGGAGTGATGAAGTATATATACAGGACAGTTATTTATAAATAGCGCTCCTGCTCTCTCATATTCAAATATCTTCAGCATTTTACTTTTGGAGACGGCGCATTCAAAGTGAGAAAGTGAGAGCAGATATATAGTATATGATGATACTCGTCACAGAATATTGAAAGGAAAACCCAGCATAAGCGTGCTTTGGATTTTTTTATGCATTACATCAAATTGCCATGATCCCAGTGATATCCGATATGCTTGCAGTTTCCTGTTATCCTTTGTGTTGTCACAGAAAAGCATGTGCTGGCTCGAAAATTAGTGGTAAGTGATATGTGCTGTTTTAGAAACAGGAAGGCCTGGACTTCCAGTTTATTTATGAGTCATTGTGAACAATGACATTTTCTCTGAACTGTTCAATGAAACAAATTAAAAGAGTGTTTGGCCTATTCTTAGTGGGTTTTCCTGTGTTTTAAAAATACGGTGTACACGTGCTCATTTTGGTGGGAAAGGGTATAAAGGTAAGATACAGGCTCTTCCATGTCTTCTGACCACAACCCACAATATATTTTAAAGAAAATCTCTGCTGAGACTTTTCTTACAAAATTTGAAGTTCACCATATTCGTTTTAACACATTACTTGCCACCGCCATGTAATGCACTGTAAAGATGTCTTTGCCATTCCACATGTTTTTCTGAGATCATGTTGTGACCATCCCATGTCAGCCAATGGACTGCTGAGGTAAAATACCAGAGCAATGGATTGGTGAGCTAACATGTTATCACGAAAAAATCTAAACATTGTAGGTAGCAGTGCACCGTGGGTGGATCAGGGCATTCCCAACTTGCTTGTGTATAAATTTTGTAAACTTGCACTAGCAGTCTATAACTTTTTGCAAAGAACCCATTCATTATTACTGATTGAAAATGTTTGTCAGACTCTTCAACAGCAGGTAAGAAAGCAGGTACACTTATTACCATGGCAACAACGATTGTTTTTCTCTACGTGTCTGTCGACGCAAACACATTCTGTCAGCAGTCAAGACTGCTGCAGGACTGTAGAGCATTTGCAATCTGTGATTAATTACACAGCGTGTCAACTTAATTATGTGCTTCTTTTATGAGTATACTGTCGGCAACGTTGGATGAAATAGAGACAACAAACACCCCCCAAGGTGTCACATAGTAATGCTCACGACTCGTCACATACTGATGCGTGGTCTTTACCCTATAAGCGTCGCTTTCTAATGCACTGGGTAGCCCGGCACGTCAAACTGTGCTGCTCCGCGTACGGTCGCATTAAACACGTGGTGAACATTGTGAATTCAAACAAAAACATTGACTTCATTTAGGCAACAAAATCACTGAGTTAGGTCTCGGATAGACTTCATGGTGGGGCTCAAAATAAGTAAAACAAACTTAACATAAGTGCTGAAAACCCGAACTTCTGAATATCTCAACAATCCTTTGGGACACAAGCACCCATCTCAAACACTGGTCTCCGGGTTCAAAGCGTTTGTTTAACCCATCCACCTACCCTCTCTTCCACCTTGTGTGGTTTTTGACATTATAATTACTTGAAAGCTCGGTGCGTCTCACATAGATGCTAAAGGGTGCCTTGAGAATGGGCTGAGACAACGCCTTACATATGAGTGCAAACGCTGTGTCAATGCTTAACTGTTGCAAAAAAAACCTTGTTGTCATGAGGTGTACCCTTATAATTGCTGGGTATATATTTGTCAGTCTACATTACTGTTGGGCGTAGCCTGCATCTTCATAACAGATCAATCAGTCCTCGTGTCTTGGCCGTTGTCGATTATTTACCGCCAGCTTCTGTTAAAAGGGAGGTTCCTCTGTGGTTTGTGTGTGTACTCTCTGTGCCGACTTACCCTGTCCGTACACACGCACACACACAGACACATACACACCTTTACAGGGCTGGAATTCATTGTTGTGCAATCTTGGCCCTATCATGCATTTCAAGCCAAAACTAGAACAGGCAGATGGCTGCAGTTCTCCATAAAAACATGTATGCCACAAGTTCAATGAATCTTTCAAACGTAAGTGACACTACAAAGTGATTTAATGCCAGTTGCTTACATTTGATAAGCTGCACAATAATACATTTAAAAATGCATCAGCATTGACAGGGCTCGAGCATGTGTTTCTTGCCTTTACAGTGATATTGATCTGTTCACCGTCTCCCTTTGCACACCACCTCAGCCTTGCTTGTTTTGATCCATGTGAGTTACACTCATTTCTTCCATCAAATTAAAGCCATTCAGCATGGAAGCTGCTAACCCTGTGAAACCTTACATCATTTATTTTCAAACACGCCATTACACAAGACATTTGATGGGTCATTTCATTATTGAGTTTGCACATAGTTCCCAATCAGTTTTCATGATTCCCTGGAAAGCGCCTAAGCTTGGCTGGCAAATGCACATTTTTGGCCATACTGTCGGCCGTTTGAGAGAGTACAGAAAAATGAAACCTATCGATCAATCATGTTTCCACTTATTGTCAAAATGTACCCTAATCCAATTTACAGTAAATGTAGCAGCTGATGGTTTTCTGTTAGAAGCTTTGCTAATTTAGATGTCAACTGGCTGGAGCCACCAGGAGGAAAGCCAAAGACGAGGCCACAGAACGACTTGGTAGCGCTGAGAGTGCCTTCAGCTAGACGAGCAGCTGTCATCAGCACATGATGAATGCCGTGTGGAAAGAAATACCGGCTACTTTATGGCCTGAGTAAGATGTGCTTAATTATAACCCACATAATGACTGACAGCCTGCAGTACTCGTCCATCATTTCTGATGTTGGCAAAAACAGATCCATTTAAAATGTCCATGTGTAGCCAGAATGTATAGACTCAACCCTTAAATATCTTCTTTGAGTAGTGTGGTGTTTAACGGATGAAAATATGTGTTGTTGAGATGTCAATTCCGATACATCAGGCCATTCGCCTGCTCATGTTTTGCGCTTCGGCCACCGTAGCTCTCCTACACGCTTGGCACACAGAAGAAGTTTCAGTTGGCTGCAATCTGCAACCTCACTGCTAGCGTGCCCGCCAAATCCTACACACTGCGGCGATATGAGACAGATGTGCGTTTGGTATGAATCTTCTTGTGTAACTCTCTGCAAGAAAGTGGGTTCATGGATTTCCCAAAATGTCACGCTATCTCCTTAACCACATTACAATTAATGATAAAAAATATGACTGGCTGCAGTTATAGATGCTGCACGCAACAGTAAGTCCATTGTCCCTTCAGCTGACTTGCATGTCTGTGTGTGGTTTCTTTTACATTTCTGGACTGACTACGAGCTTGTGTTGTCTTAACTGAGGGAATGTTTCTGTGTTTATTGATATTGCATTTTATTGGTCTCACTTTTACTGGATTTGGCCGGCCCCAGAGCAATTTTATATCCTCTTGTATTTAGTTTCCTGTCCTATGTTGTTGACTGACTCATTATCACCCTTTGAATCAATCACATTTCAGTTATACCACTGTCAGTAGCATTATGTATTCTTTGTTTTTTTATCATTCTAAGAAGATAAATGACAGAATGAATAAACAAATGAATAAATAAGGATGTGTCGTTTTTTTACTGTATGTACTGTGACCCACGTCACTTGCCTGCTGGAACACCAAAACACCCCAAACATAATATCAGTCACTATGGAGAACTGTTGCCATCCCAGGACGAAGCCTTGCCAGACGAAAGCGGTCCACGGCTCTTGTCTTAACCTGCCCAACACTGTAAGATACGGGAAAGCAAGGTCACCGTGAAGTCACAACACAAGCTTTCACCACTTCAGGTAGTGAAAGGAGGCCAGGAGGAAACAGGTCGTCGAGGTATCAAAGTTCACGTTACCGACACAAAGGCTGACTCCCAGCTGGTCAGTAGGTGACAAACTCCACCAGTCGAAGAGGACGCAGTCGCTCTATTGATCTTTCAGTACAATCTACAATACAATTACATTGTAACAGTAGAAATTAATTTTGTTCACATTTTATACTGAGAGGAAATATCAGTATAACTTCCAAACAACTTCAGAATGACATCGATTGACATCGGCCTTGTTTATTTTTTTGTGTGTGGTCTTCCTGGAGATGTCTCCCTCTATAATTAGTGAGCAGCTGAAAGGCTTTTCTCCTGTGCGGGTTATAATGTGGTTCTGTAAAGTTGAACACTTTGTGCTGGGAATCACCTTCTGCTTAAGGCCCTCTGGACAGACCTCGTGCTTCAGTGGAAACTTGGCTCTGCTCTTCATCCACTTGTAAACAGACGGCTGCTTACACACAGTCTGCACATCATAATAAACACACGGGGTGAACACCATGTTTTCAGCCAGCAGAGCTCCGTACTGGTGCAACAGAGAGAGAGGGAGGGAGGGAGGGAGGGGAGGGGAGGCCAGTGATAATCACAACACGACACAGCAGGTGACGCACATGCATTATGGCACAGATAATCTAGAACAAATTGTGATTATGCTTTATATTGTCCCGTTCCTAAATGGAAATGCCCTTTTAGTTGTTCTGGGATATGATGTCGATGTCAAACTGCATTGTTACTGGAACAAGGACTTCACAGTGCTTAAAAAGGTACGTTCCTCAAGCAGAGACTGACGGGAAATTACTTTGAAAACAGTGTGCAGATGATTGCTCAGCTAACCAGAGCATGCATTCATCATGTGTTGAAATTTCTTTATTTTTGCACTTTTGTTACTGAAATGCCACTAAAGAACACATCATAACAAAGACTTATTCATTCCAATCACTATGCAGACAAATTGTACCTGTAACGGAATGAAAAACACTGGTGCAAAGGGAAAACGATGTGAATTACTCATCTAATTGGCACAAAAAACCGACGTGCAGGTCTCAGCTTAACCACAATTACACATTTGATTCATTTGCCACCCTGCTACATGTGTACAAAACACAGGTCTGTACATGACATCGAGCATGTTTAAGTTACTAAACTGATCAGCTGTACTTTAATCAACGTGAACTGGTTCATGACCGATGTGTAACATCCTGTTGGTTTCATCGTCTATCTGTGTGTGTGTGTGTGTGTGTTTGTGTGCTTCCCCTGATTGCACTCATCCTATTCACCTGCCCGGTCCACCCAGCTGCCTCCAATCTTCTTATCGCCCCACATTTATATACTCCCCTGTTTTCCCTGCTTCGGTTGTCAGATCGTCATTGTTCTTCCCTTTGTGCTCCTGGTGTCTCCCGTGTTGATTCAATGATTTATGACTTTGCCTTTTTGTTGGTTTTTGGCTCGCTCCCAGTTGGAGTCGCTTTGAGTTTTTGTTTATTATTTTTTTGGTCTTTGAGTAAAAGACCTGATTTCCAACTTTACCTCGTCTCCAGTGTCGGTCTCTGCTCTTGAGTCTTAGCTCAGCCCTGAACAGTGACACTATGAGAGAATATTCTTCAGACGGTTATTTAGTTTGCCCCTCAAGACCTGGCAAACACTTTTAGCCAAAAGATTGGTTTTAGTTAAGTGCTATTAGTGTTCTAGTAACACAGCATTCATTATAGAGATTATATTAGAAATAGATCAAATGTCAAGTGACTGAAGTCGTTTTTTTGGTTTCACGCCTGCTAATTGAGTTCTGCAGCGATTCTATTTCCAGCAGCATTTGTAGGCTGTTTTTAGCAACAACAACAAAAAAGAGCTTCGATAAACCAAGCGAACATTACTTCTAAAGGAATGCGCAGTCAGTGAGTGACTGGACTGAGTGTCTTAACTACAGTGATTACAACTTGTAATGCTGCTTATAAAGTTTTATTGAAGGGAGGACGTTGCATGTTACAGCTCTCGTAACTGTCAGCTATGTTAACCCTTAGCTCGCCTCTCTGTCTGAGTCCTGGATGTTAAACTTAAATGAACAATGGTAGTTGTAGTTTTCTAAATAACTGTTCTCTGAAAGAGGGGAATTGTAGGACCTGACTACAAACTCTTTCTGACCCTAAGTCAAGTCATGGCGTGAAGCAACATCTGGTCTTTGTCCGTGACCTGGATCAGTGAACACCTCAGCGTCCGTTTCCTCTTCATTGGACTTGTTGGTACGCAACAGTCTTCCTGAGTCCCAAAAGGTTCCATCGTGAAGCTGGAAGGTGTATCTGCCATGTCAGCTGACGATCTTATAAGGGTCAGACAAACTGGTCTTCAACATGTGTCCTCTCAGCGGTTTTCCTTTTTTGAGCAGGGCAGGAAGCTCGTACTTTGTTAAACCTCTCTACACCTGTATTAGGTAGTGGATGGCGTCCTCTGGTGCACGATGGTAGCTGTAGTTTTATAACTAACTACGAGCCATGTAGCTGGTTACTAAAGCCTAGCAGCTCAAGAGACCCAACACGAGGGTGAATATTGGACTTAGATTTGTCGCTTGGATGAAAAAGCGAACTCAAATGTATGTATTTTTTTCAGCTTGTTATTGACGTTCTCCAGCCCTCAAGTGGCCGAAACATAACTGCTTTAACAATACAGTCGAAAGACTTGTACATGTCCAGGTTGAAACAGTTATAACTGGTTGACGGTTACATTTCTTAGATGTCTGGGTTACGTAAAACTACCTTTCGACAGCCTGTCAGCGACTGGAAGATTTCCGACGGAGCACTGAACTTGCCCTTACGTCAGCTGATGAGTATCAGCTGTTTCGGCCTTTACAATCTGAGTCGCATTCATACAGGTGTACCTTGATATCCTGACACTTCTGTGTCTGCTGATACCCCCTGTGACAACACCGCTCCCTCTAACCTCCTCCTATGGTGTTGGCGCTTGTGGTATTGTTCACTTTAATAATATATCATGTTCACGCATGTGTTTGTTGACGGGGGATCAGTTCTCCTAGCAGCGATCTTTAAGCCCCCTCAAACAGCAAAGCTGTTGGCTAAAACTCTTTGCTATAAATGGTCAATTCCTTGACTGACTGATCAACATGTCATGGTTTCAGGCGTTAGTTTACACTCTGAAATACAGTTATTGAGGTGCTGTTGAAAATGGTAAACCGACATATTAACTTTTCAACCAATCCAACCCCGTCTTACCCAAGAATGTAAACCTCTTTTGTCCTAAAGATCACAAGTCGACTTAAATACCAATACAAAACAATGGTCCGAACGGTTTTATTTTTATCAACTGAATTTATAACGAGAGGATTATAAAACAATTCATTCAACAGTGCCCATATTTTCTTTTTCCCCAGACACTCATAGAGGCAAGAGGATATTGCATCATCTTTATGCCAACCTGACATATTTCATCATGACATCATCACACATCCGCTGTGACCAATTTATTGAATATGAACACTGTAGGTAGTGTTGCCAAGTAACAATGAATCAACTGTACATCAGCGATGGCGACATGTGACGGAGAACAGCTCCTGGAAACAGAAGAGGCACGTTCAAGGCTGAACGGTGGGGGGTGTAGTGGGTGCTGTTTCATTTAAGAGTATACTTTGTTTTCAAATTGAAAAATAATTAAGGCATTGAATGCTTTGAGAAAAGGGATACATATCACAGCTAATGCACTTTTGCAAAATGCTCTTAAAATATAAAATAAGAAAGAAACTCACTGTAAATGGAGTTGCATTAACCGCTGCCACTTTTTTTTTTTTCTTCTTTTTTAATTTTAGGAATAAGGGCATCTCGTCTGCAATGTACATCGCATCTTGACCTTTCACTTACAAATGGAAGCCCGCAGGACACTTAGGGAGGGAATGCTATTGCAGTAAAAGCCTGCCAATGCCTCAGGGCATGAGAGTCATACCGGGGCAAGTCACTGTATACACTGCAAGATCCAATCGTGTAGAGGCCCGCCCCTCGCACGTCACAATCCGGATCGTGGCTGGAGAGAGAGAAACTATAAAGTTGCCTGAGAAGTCAAGAGGGAGAAGGAGAGAAGATTGAACCATGAGAGAGAATCTTGCTTGTGTGTCATCCCAAAGCATGGCGTTCACTGACTGTATGACGCCCACTGACCTGTCCACAGAGAGGAAGGGGATAACGTAAGTTGCTGTTTAATAACTGATGTGGGTTATGATGACCTTGTGAAAAAAGATGTTGCTCAGAGTTACACTTGCCTAAAATACTGATGAGTGATTTCCTTTTTTCCAGGAGGAAAAACTGGAGGCACAGAATAGGATTTTTCTTGAAGACCAACACTTCCCAGTCGATGTTACATCTAATTAAAAACAGATCTTACAGGTGAGAAATTTATATATTGAGGATTATGTCACAATTCTGCTTTACATCTGGTTTGTGCTTCATGTTTATTATGTTTTAAATATATAATTAAATTGTACATTACTTTTTAAATTAAGTTTTGTATATAATCTAATTTACCTTATTTTATTTTACTATATTTTGCCGACCAATCATCCACACTCTATTGAATGTATTTATTTAGTGTATTTTTTGCACTGTGCTTGTTTTAGGACTAAATAAAACTAAACCAGATGACTGTTTTATGTCTAAAATCAATTATTGAATTCTAAATGAAACGCCAATTGCAGCATGGACACTGTATCGTAAATCAAAAGTAACTTTACAGATAAATGTATAATGAATGTAGTTGATGTAATGGAAAAATGACCTTTTTCAGGAGTGTTTGCAAAAGTGTATTGTTCATCATTTTAAAGTCTTCTCCGCTGCAATTTTCTCAATACGTTCTGTATCCTCTCCCCTCAGGCCGACTGCTGATGACGTGCAACAATGGGCGCAGTCACTTGACAAACTACTCAGTCATAAATGTAAGCATCATTCACCGCACGAGTACATAAAAGGGTCTCAAAGGTCACACGGTAACTGGGCTAAATGAAAGCACTTTATTGGCCTCAATCAAATAAAAGCTGTAATGGCTTTTCACTTACTTTACATTGATGAGCAAACAACGTCTCTCGGTTTATGTTACCCGCCTTTTCTTAACACTTCTTCTTCTCTTGCCCCCTCCCACAGACGGGAAAACTGTGTTTTGTATCTTTCTGAAGTCTGAGTTCTGCGAAGAGAACATTGAGTTTTGGACAGCCTGTGAGGATTTCAGGAACATCACGTCGCACACAGAGCTGGCGTCCAAGGCCAACAGTATTTACGAGGAGTTCATTAAAAGTGACGCTCCCAAAGAGGTAACTGCTGCCATTATAGCATTTCCTGTTCCAAATCAGAATTCATGTGCTTCACGCTTTATAAATACACAACATATTCTTTGTTACAAATGGAAGTCAGAGGCTCATAATGGCTGTTTCTTTGGTCACAGATAAACCTGGATTTCCACACAAAAAATGCCATCGTCCAGACCCTCCATGAGCCCACTGTGACCAGCTTCCTGGCAGCTCAGCGGAAAGCCTACAGCCTGATGGAGAACAACTCCTACCCCAGATTTATCTACTCTGACCTCTACAAAGAACTGTGTGCTGCTGCCAGGGGAGAGGGCAAAGCACATTAAGTCCTAGTCAAACTCGACACCCACTGCTGGAGTCATTTGTTTACCTCTGAGACAGCGTGAATAGGCCGCTGATGATGATCATTCCGGGCACCGCCTTGGGATAATAGACCCAAATGCAAATCCTCGGCAGAAACAATAACGTTAAGTGCGGATAATGCAAAAGTGAAGCCATGTTTTAGTCCGTCGTGCTGAGAGCTGATCATCAGGATCTGACATGCTGCTCTATAGGCAGCGCACTGAGCATTTCCACCTGATGGGATTATTGTTACATTTTCCTCACTGGGCCATTACCTGCACTTTATTTATACCACGCTATTAGAATTTTGGGCAATGATGCGTACAAGAAAATTCTGTTTAAGTGCAACTGCATTCAAAGCTGAGATGACTGTCAAAACACTTTACACTTCACTGTCTCACCGACAATGCTGTTAGACTGGATTTCTGCGCTCAAATCCACTTGAAGACTTTGCACAGCTGTCATAGCCACTGAACCGCCCTTGTGATCCTGGTTTTGCGTGGATCTGTTTACACAAAAAGTGCAATTCTAACTTGTATAATACGATTCACAATTTCCACCAAAGATAGTATTTGGCCTGAGATTACTGCGACAATGTTGTGTCTTGTAAATATCGCATGTGTTGAATGTGAAGTTAAGATGGCAGGCAGCTGGACTGCTCAAGAAATAAAATATTTTTTCTTCAATTCTGAAATGCCTTTGTTGCGTTCATTTCTGAAATCAATGTCAAACTTCTGAAAGTTAATTTGTTGACATTTGGGAATAATGTGACAATTAAAGTTATTTAAGCTCATGGACCTTCAAATATTTAGAAAGTTTTACCCACATCTCATGTTCTAGTTTACTCCTAATTCACTGGTCAAATGTCGACGTTACTGCTCAGTGAATACTGAAATGGTCTTTTACTTAAAACCTGCATCAACGGATGTTTTTCCCACTTGGCAGTGCAGCATGAAACCAGTTTATACACTGAGTTGGCATACAGTTAGCCAAATCAACTTTAAAAGGTAACATGTTACAAACAGTTTCTTAATTACACATTCCAGCAGATAAGGAACAGTAGCATTATTTTGGAGTCATGTTTCCGGCTCACCTGGCAAACCTAATGAGGGGAAAACTCATGATGAAAAGGTGGAGTCTGGGCGTCCTTTGCTACGAGTTCCTGGTTGGAAAACCCCCCTTTGAAACAAAATTCCCTCATTTCCACCAATGATACAATGAAACAAATATTGCCGCTAAATGCTCCACTGTGCTTACCAACGTCACTGTCTTTGTCGGTCTGTCATTCGGTGCTATAGGCAGAGGGTTTATCAGAATGGTTTTGCTGAAAACTGCCGCCGGAAACGGCGTTGATGAAAACCGTGAAAGTGACTCAAAACAGTAAAGTTGAGGGCTGTGAAACCAAAACAATGACATATAAGATTGGGGGGGGGAAATGAGGGGATTTGCAAAGTCAAGTGATTCTTTTTTTTTTTTGCCTTCCCACCATCTGAGCCTTGACACAATCTCGTCTCTGAGCTCTGCAGGCAGGTCCTGCAGACATCATGCCTCAGTCTTTTCTCTGACATGCATCAACAGGTGTGTGCCTTCACCAATTATTTCCACTCAGTGGAATGAACCACACGAGGACTCCAATCAAGGTGTACGAACGTCTCAAAGGTGATCAAGACAAATAGGAGGCACCTGAGCTAAATTTGTCAAGTGTCAAGTTTTTAATACATTTGCGAAAAAATGTCTAATATCCTGTTTTGGCTTTGTCATCAAGTGATAGATTGATGAGGGGAAAATTATTTAAACTATTTTAGCATAATGCTGCAACATAAAAATGTGAAAAAAGTCAAGTGGTCTGAACAATGTCTGATAGACTGTAGGCCTACTTAGTTATTTGATCCATTAACAATAAAAGTACTGATATATACCAATAAAGTGCGTAATTCCTTGTAAAGGACTGATATGTGGCTCAGACAGTCCTCAAATATCGTGTTTATTGTTAAAGCAAAGTGAAGCAATGTTTTGAAACTCAGAAAGCTACCAGGTATCTTGAATACCAAAACGTGAAGTAGTTTAATGTGCACGTCATGCTCTCTGGGTGTTTGGTTTAACGAAGGTCAGACACATCCACACACTGACATATTTTTAGACGCAATGTGCTGGATCTTCGGTTGCACAACAAAAACAACATTCCTCATCTTTTGGGAACATTTTAATTCCTCTTCGTGAAGCTGATGGGGGGGCCCACGTCATCACAGCTTAGTTCCCTTCCTGGAACTTTGTGTAAAGAGCACCTTCACAGACGGCAGAGAGAATCCTCCCCTGCCTGCCGTGTGTCTGCTCTCTAATAAAGAAGCTGTTTCCAGCCGTGAACCCACAGTAGAGGCTGACAGTGGCCAGACACCAAGACGTTGCTCCTGACAGGCTGACGGCTCCGGTTCTCTCCTCTCCTCGGTCCTGTGGCCTGCTGTCGAGGTGCAATAGGTCATCTTTTAGACCAGCAGCTCTCCAGAACCGTATGCTCTGCTGGCCTTCAGGTGAAAAGGAGTGGATTTGTGATCCTAAACTCAGACTGGCTGGGATGCGTGGAAGTATGCGTGTGTAACTGTTTTAATAAAGAGTTATTTTCTTTTGTGTTGGAACGATAATAATCCCAATATGCTACCGGCGTGGCTCTAGAGATGGTCCAGCTCTTTCACCCAGACTCAAATCACCATTATATGGACTGCCATGGAATTATGCATTTGATGAGTCGTGATCCCCAAAGAATTAAGACTACCGGTACTGACCTTGGTGATCCCCTGACTTTTCTCCTATAGCACCACCATGGGGTTGACATTTGTGGTTTTAAGTGAAAAGTCTCAATAGCCATTGCATGGATTGCCATTCAACCTAGTACAGAAATCCACATTCTCCTCAGAATAAACTGCATTAACTTTGGTGACCTCTCAACTTTTCATATAGTGCCACAATCACATCAAAATGTACCTGCACAACAAATACCATCAGCCTCAGCTGTACTTTGTTTTCAGTGCTAATCAGCATATGTTAACATGCCAAACCATGATGGCGTCGACCATGGCAATTATTATACCTGCTTAACATTTGATGTTGGCATTTAGCTCAAAGCACCGCTGTGCCGAAGGACAACCCGTGGAGCCTCACAGGTGAAGACGCTTGGTGAACCCTCATTGGCTGTTTTCCCTTCTTTTTCATTTCTCGTAATGTACTTATTGTACGTCTGGCATTCAGCTCGTTCTTAGATCATTGTAAATGTAAATACTTTTGGGTTTTGAACTGTTGGTCAAATGAAGACAACTCTAGCAATTCCATCTTGGGTTACTTTCCTGACATTGTAATAATGCATTGTTTGCCTTAATGTTATCTGTCAAGGACTTTTTGCTTGTGTGGTGCGGATCTGCTGCTTGTACGGGCCTCTAAAGCCCTTTGAGACACGGTACGTGACAATGAACTGTACAAACACACTTCCCATGGCCCCAGCAGCACACATTCCGAGTACGCAGTAATCTGGCTATTTTTAAAACGTCATTCTTTTTTTAGCATTTTGCATCTATGTCTGCATGCCAGACCATACATTCCATGTTTTTGTGACCTCAGCCAAATTATAAAAGATAACAGCCTTTATACGATAACAAAGGACAACATAAAGACAATGACGATTGCTATGTTGGATGACAGCACTTGCAACGAGGCAGTGACGGTGTTCATGAACACCCTGCAGAACTGGAACAGTCACCCTGAGTGCTTATTGTTTGCTCATCCATGTGGCCTGATCTCAGACACATACTGTTCTCTCTCTCTCTCTGAGATGGTAGTAAAACCTGTTGGTTTCCATTAGTTGCTATGACAGATCTTGGCAACAGACTACTGGGACCAGATCCAAGAAGCACTTAAGGTGTGTATGTAAACAGAGGCGCCAAAAATAGAAAAAGCACCACGTTCTACTTTGGTCATCCGACTGCAGATGCGTCAGGCGGACGTTGTGTTCAAGCACCCGTACGTCAGCGGAGTAGGGTTCCTCTGTGCAGTAGACTCGCATGTTCAAAACAACATGCTTCGACTGGAGGCTCTCCAAAAGAAACACGTGTCACTAAATTTGTACCAGTCGTTTCTTTATGATGCTCTTATAAGTACTGGGCAGCTTGTTGGTGTGCTCTCATCAGGTCAAAAGATTGAGACACAGACACAATGTGTTCCTTCTGAAAACGTCTTTAAAAGCCGGGCTGTTGGAAAACAGTTCCTAGGAGGCAGGAATAAATCGTGAATTTGTTGAGGACTATTTTCAGATGTGGATTGATACACACTCACACTATAGTGTTTCGGTCAGCAGGGTGATGCATGAGCCCTTGACTCAAAATACTCCGCAGGGCCCACGTTCATTGTGATGAATAAACATGTCACCCAGTGCCAAGTTGTGGCTCACTGATGTGTTTTGAATGATGTTTGGACAACGATGGTATATGGGACCTTGAATAAGCTTCCTGAGGCTTTGACAACTAGCTGATAAGGGAAAGCATGCAAACACAAGCCTCCTGTTCCTCCATCACATGTGTCTGTCATGCTCAACCCTTCTCCTGTTACCAGTAAAACGAGTTAAGTGTACAGGCAAGTTGCCTTTTACAGCAACCCTGTTAACTTCTCAAGTTGCAGTCCCTTCACATAATACAGCACAGCAATACATTCAACTGACCTTGATAATGATTCATGTAATGATATAAATAGCAGCAAATTCTTACATTCAAGAACCTGGAAGGATACATTTTCTGCCAATTTTGCTTGTAAAATATATGCAGATCATTTTTTTTGTCGATGACAGATTATTGGCCAGATAGACTAAGAGGGGGCAGCCCTACATTTTAAAAAGGCAGAGCCCAGTCCCTCTGGGAGGAGGGAGGGCTTTCGCACAGTCAGCAGCTAAAACTGTCCACTCATGATGCTTGTGTTTCACTGCATGTCTGGTCTGTTCCCTCCACCTGCCGGGAGCACGAATGCAGGGTACAGGAGCACATTATGCTGAGACAGGCAGCTTATAGCAGGCAGAAAACCAGCCACCATGACCACTGCCAAGAGGAAATAAGACACACAATGTGTTTCAATATTTGCTTGGGGACAGGCTCAAAGAAAAATAAAATTTAAGATCACCCCAAATGTCCACTATAAATATAGAAAACTTGCTGCTCCAGCAAGTCAAGTACACACTGACTCCCAAGTCACTGACAACAATGAACTATAAAGGTGAAGGCCAGTGGCAAGGTTTAGATGAGATCCCTGGGTAGAGGAAAGCGGCCTTCGTCTTCCTTCATCTCAATGTCCTGCCAGCTGATGCCAGGGGGAAGCCAGTACTCCTGCTGCCACAGCCACTCATTTAAAAGGGCCTCCGTCCTGAGGAGAGAGGGACAGCAGTGTTTTATGAGAGTAGTTGTCGAGCTTCCGAGCAGACCTGACCTTCTAAAACATTGATGCCTTATTCATATGTATGCTAAAAACAGCAGCCAAGACCCTCAAGATGAGTCCTGAATGGGCACAGGGAACAAATCAGCATGTTCACACTTCACATTTATCAAAATTAACGACTTCATCTACAGTTTGTTTTCTAGATGTTCTTTTAATTGATTAATTGCTGGTCTAAAAGAAAGAAAGAAAATACCAGTAAATAGGGGAAAATGCATTTTCTAATTCCTCGTTGTATCCAACCAACAGTCCAAAACCCAAAGATATTCCGTTACAATCATATAAGAAAAGCAGCAACGCATCACATTTGAGAAGCTGCAACATAGTCTTTGGCATGTTTGACTGAAAAACAATGATGATTTTTAGAATATCTGCAGTTTAACTTTCTGTCAGTTGACTGATCGATTGGTTTAGCTCTACACAACACCTTAATTGGTTTGACCAGGAAATCACGACAAGAACTGTGGGCTACATTACAGAACAATTAGCCTACATAGCAAAACAAGTCTATCCCATTTGTGGTCCTTGATCCACGTGAGTCTCTGCAAGCATCCCAACAAGACCTGAACAACGCAGCCTTGATGCATGAATGGCTTCAGTACTCTCAAAAACACACTCGCACTATACGCACGTACACCTAAACACATTCATAGACATCTGATCGATTTGAGTTCAAAAGCTGTTTTCACAGAGTCACATTGATTTCGGCGGTTCAGCATGATCGCGTCTGTTAAAGCCTCCATGCGGGCTGCTGGCAGTACAAACCAAAGCCCCCTGCGCTCCATACCTACAGAGACACATAAATCAGGTTCTATGCTGAAAACATGGGTCTGCCCACCTCTCACATTCCGCTGCAACCAAATAGCCTCGAGCTAGAAGCCCCATCAACAAACAGCCAATCTATTGAATCACAATTATCGATTTCATTTTCCAGAAACTCCGTAAAACTGACCGAGCATTGCTCCAGAAGAAAATATGAATTGCGGTTACCTGTCCGCTCTCCAGCGATGGAGATGGGAAGCGCACGGCAGCAAATGGTGGAGGAGGAGCTTGTTTGACGCAACCTGCTCCTGCTGAGGGAGGAGAGAGACACGCGCTGTCATTGACGTCATTTCATTGAGTTTGTGTCACCCTGCATGACATAAGCATCATGGTTGGCATTTCCTACTTGTGATATTGTGTTTTAGTTCACGTTGTCATTGTCTGTTGTGATAATCCTCCTCGTCATTTACTTCAAACAAAGCTCAAAAAAGCGGTCCAGCATATTCAGCAATCTTCTGCTCATATTCTGTTTGTTTTAATGCAGTTGCCATATCCACAAAAACGAGCTAATGCAACTCTTTCTGCTGGACTCAAAGACTCCTCAACTTTCATCTGTAGAGCTTGGGCACGGCCGTGTCGGTGTCTGTGACGGTGTCATATTCATGAGTCATATCAATGTGTCATATTCATGTCCTTCTTCCCTTCCTTGTTAAAAAATCCAAAATAAGTCCAGACGTCTGATTTAAACGCGGACGGTGCATTTCTGATTTCTTTCTCCGATGTCTCCATCTTTGTTTTGATCAACTTCCTACCAATCACGCTGACCCGGCACCTCTGCTGACCTCACCAGAAAACAACTCTGCACCATCTAGTGGACTGAAAAAGCAATTGATTTGCTTTTTATAGTTTATATCATAAAAGATCGATACTTGGCGTCCGTGTATCGATACAATATTGCCGCAGAAAATATCGCGATACTATGCTGTATCGATCCCCCCCCCTCCCACCCCTAACGTATACCAGTGGAGCACACAGTCAGATATCAAGAGCTGCAACTACAAGTCCATTAACCAGTCAATCAAAATGAAATCAATCTGCAACTATTTAGATAATTGCAGGTGTTTTTGTCGGCACCCTGTGGCTGCCAACACAGCAGGGCCTCTGTTCTCTGCTCCCGGTGGACGAATGCATGCTCTCTTTCTGCGTTTCCCCTCTTACCTCGAGCTCTCCACTGTTGTCTCTCATTCTTTTGTCTGTTGATTTTGGCGTCAGTTCTCCCTCGGACCCCCAGAGTGAAGCCAGTTAACTCTCCAGCTGTAAGCTCTAAAGACAACAGTGCAAGGCCATCACTTCAACACAAACTATCTGAGACCAGGCTAACACAACAACTGGAGGCATACAGTAAAAAAAATGGTGGTGGTCCAGGGGTAATGGGAAGTCTCTCTGATGAACAATTTGTGACCTCATTCCTTCACTGGACTAACGAGGCATACCACTTTATTCCAGCAGAGGGTGCCAGACATTACAGGATCTGCAGATATCTCCAGTATGCAGTTCATGGATGGCCTAAACCTAACTGTATATAAAGTAGCCTTAAGCATCAGTATGAATAATGTCATTTATCTTATAACAGGGATTTTCTGAATACAAGTACTTTACTTTTAAAACTGTAAATTTAGCTCATAATACTTTACTTGTAATTCAATATTTTTACATTGTATTATCGGTACTTTTAATTGAGTAAAGGATCTGAGTACTTCTTTCATCACAGCTATCCACATGTGCTTTCATGTCAAAATGTACTTGACTTTTTGAAAACGAGTTTCTGCTGTGGAAGCAAGAAGACGTAACACACTACAACCAGCTGTGTGGGTATTCCTCACATTGCATGTTTTTGTGTGTCTGCGTACAGACGTGTGTTCATGTGCTTGTGTGCTTTGTGAAAGGTACATTTCCATCCTGAGGAGGTAAAAATCATTCAACTTCAAGTGAGCAAGTTTGATTGTCAAGTATAAAGTCAGCTACAAAGCCTCTCTCACCCACCTGTTTACAGCCTCAATTAACAGGCAAGCTTCAAGTCAGATGGAGGCTATGCCATCGTCTGTGTCGGGCAGGGGGTCAGTCTATTACAGCTTCACTCTGGAAGTATTTAAGAGACCCTGAGGTCATAAGATATAACCTGCAGAGGACTAACCAACGCCGAGTGTTGGCATCATAGTTTGACAATAAGAGGACACATTTTCAGAGGTTGTTCCTCTTATAAACTGTAAAATAGAGGTAAACAAAAAAAAGAAACACAACATACAAGTTCAATTTATTTTAATTTAATTCGAGTTATATGAAGGTCAAATTGCTCGTTTTAATTGTATGTGCAGGTGTGTCCTTCATGTCAGAGTGAATAGAAACTTTGTCTGAAACAATACACACGAGAAAGTAAGTGGCTGAGAAAAACGAGCTACAACCAAAACCACGACGCAACAAAAGATCAACTTTAGCAAAATGCTCTGTATAATCTGAACCATATTTGAAAAGGGACAAAAAAGAACATCAAGGGAAAGGAAATGTTTTGAAAACAGAACTATATTTCAATAATGGCAACAGAAAAGAACAAACTTGAGTCACGTCTTGCATGTTTAAATACTTAGTATTGTTTAAAAAAACACCAGTATGAGACAAGTTGAACAAATCCAAAAGACTGAAACTTCACAGCCTGAATTATGAATACTTTCTTGTGACTCTATAAACGTTTTGTTTCATGCGATTTTCTTTGTGGCAAATGTGTCCCATTTGGATACCGGAGAGCCACTCTGGGGAGGTAACGGGGGAGTCCTGACTCTCACGTTCATGCTTAACTTGTACCTGCGTCTTCCACCCAACAGCTCTGAAACGACTGTAAAGAGAAACCAGGTGAAGCTGAGCGGTAAAATCTTTCCAATCAGCCATTGCCTCCTTCCCCAGCTAACGGTGCACCTCCCGAATGACCTGCTATTATGTTCAGCTACTTTTGTTCGGGGTAAAGGTGACAGGTATTCACATGTATAGGTCTGTCTCGTTGCATTCCTCAGCAGTGAATGCTGTCCTATATTTCTTCAGCTGCCGAGTTCTGTCCCAGTTTGCATTCGAAATCCTCAAATTCTGATTATTTCAAGATCAAATTATTCATGCGAATCTTTCAGAGAAAGATAAACCAAGAAAAAGTGGCTTTTTCAAATGGGACAAAGCCATGATTGACAGATTTAGAACATGCCATTCATATTTTTCATGAGTCATCCACCTTTACTGATACATCTGAGACCTCTACTTATTGCAATAAGGTGTACAACTGCAGAAAAAGAATGTTCCTGACTGGAAATAATTCAACTATGTCCACTTATTCATAAACAGTTAGAACCACTGAATTCAGAGGATAAGGCTGGTGTTCTCCTCTGATTTTCTTATTGTCAACAAATCTTACAAAGACACCAAACAGACAATGCATTTGTCTAATGTCGTTTTTACTGCCCAACCCTCTGTGGCAGATTCCATTGCTACATTGTTTTTAAAATGTTTGATATTCATTTTGGCAGATGGCTTTTTGTAATGTACTGTAAATGTAAGCCTTATTTTTACCAGTAGGTGGCGACAAAGCTGTACCACGAAGTCTGATTGCAGAATGAATTCATCTGTGGGGAGCATTTAGGGAAATAAATAAAGAAATCTGCAAATGAGTTAAGAACTGAAACGCTGTTTTGGAATTCAGGATATTAAAAACACAAATTCACAAACATCTAGACATTTTATTATGAAAATAAGACTGAACATAATTTGAGCACATCATTCCTTCTACATGCATTAGAGCCGATGGACACACACGGAGAGAGTGTTTGGCCGTACAGTCTCTCTGCTTCACGTGCAGTGCAGTTAATGGTTCACCACGGTGAGGAAGTGCTGCAGACCGTCCGCGGTCAGTGACACGATGATGAACAGTATCTGCATGTGGCTCAGTGATGAAAGGGGGACTGTCGCTCTGGATGTGTGTGATTAGAGGCTTCTCTATTGGAAGTGTGTTGTTGTTGTTGTTGTTCACTTGGCGTCCTGGGCTTTTTTGGCACTCTGCTTCTCCTTCGCCTAGTGACAAAAAAACAAACAAAGATTTGCATTTAATTTTAATTGCTGTAGTTGATTAAAACACACAAAGAATTGTAGAAACAATTGTCTTATTCATGAACTGGGCATGGCACGCTTGTGAGACATTCACTTATGCCCTCTAGTGGTTAGAATAAACACTGAAGCTGAAAGGCTTTGGCAATTTCATCTTCTTTGTTGATTATTTTTTCCTCCCCGAGACCGTCGACATTGACGAGAGTCCCTTAGAACTACAAGATATCCCATTAAAAATAACGAATAGGAATACCCAACGATGTCTGGAGTCTGACACGCATGCATAGGAGGCAAGTCATGTTGAAGAAAAGCAAATACCTTCTCCACCAAAGGTATTAACTGTTGGTACTCTGCCAGTGTCTTCAGCAGCTCCATGATGAATGGAAGGTAGTTGTGCTTTCGCCGAATGTTTTCAATCTGTGAGAAAACACACAAGTGACTAGAAAGCCCTCTTACATTCTGAGGCGACTACAGTAAACACAGCCTCTACATTCATAATGTGCTCTTGGTTATTCCAGAGGTATTTTTCCACAGGAAAGACACACTGTGGCCTTATGGGCCATTTCTTCTGCATTTATATCACAGTGAATGTCGCATGTAGTAGTAGTCGGGAATGTGGTGTTTGAGAAACCCACCTTATATCTTTTAAGTTTCTGATTTTCCTCTTCAATAAGGAGCTGGTACTTGGCAATCTCAGACTGGATGGAGCTAAGAAACGTGCTGCTCTGGTCTGTGTCCATCGGTTCATCCTGGGAACACAAGGGGGGAAAAAAACAAAAATATATATATATATATATACATAGTTTCATTAGTAATAACTGAAGGAGACAGTGAATATGAAGCAGCAAAAATACTCCACTCCTTTAACGTGTTTGCATGAGGTTTCCTGATGTATGAAGTTAAACCTTGTGTTTGCTGACCTCCAGTGGTTGAATGCTTCACCTTGCTGCAGTCATGCTGACCTGTGATCGGTATACTTTGACATCACCGTTACAGGTGCAACGGAGCACATTTCCGACAGCAATAATAAACTCAATAATGACGCTGGGTGTGGCATCAGGTGTAACTAGACTACACGTTTCAGCCAGAAGCAGGTCAGTGAAACAAGACGTTTCAGCTTGGGGGGGGGGGGGGGGGGGAATACACTTTGACCCTTCTCTAAAGGGAGAATGTTTATATATTCCATAAAGGCAAGTTCTGATTAGAAATCCACCCGATTCCCTGACTTCCTTGTCCCGAATACTTCTTTTCATAATGTTCTGAGATTGTTATAGATTGCATCATTGCACTAGATTGTATTAAAAACGGAGTAGTCGTATCAGACACGTGTGTGGTGGACAAATACGACGTGACAAAGAATACTGGAGACAGCTCTTTTCATCTTCTTCTTGAGCACAACATGGTTTTGTCCTCCAATTTATGAAATCTGACATGTGATGCATTTCCCATGCAGCCTCACATGGAGACGTGAACAGACATATTACTCTGTCATGTGTGCACTGGTTGAGCTCTTCTGCTCACCTCAGTAAGCTGGGTCTGGAGCTCTGCGATCTTTCTCTCGTATATCATCTTTCTGTCCGACACAATGGCCATGAGGTTGAATCGGATCTCTCCTTCACTGTACCTGAAGAGGGAAACAATAATACAGTTTTACTAAGTATAGAAGGATGAACTCAAGAAAGTCAAGGCAGTACAGTATTATACATATATCTCATGTCTGTATATACAGAGAAAATACGATCATTGCTTCATAAGAATACAAACTATTAAAAAAAATGCAAATAAATCAAATAAGATGGATGAAAAAAACTCGTAATTTCTGCACCAGAGCTTTACATGAATTATCTCTATTAATTGTCTCACTACTCATTGGCTTAAAAGAGTCATTAAAACCACATCAACTGTGACAGGAAGCATCTGGTTGACCTAACATTCATCTAAAATGTATGTGAAGACTAAAGACATTCACTTCTGTATTCTTTTCTCGATCACAGGACGAACCGCGCTGATCCAGTCATCCTGGTTGCATGTACCTGGTGAAAAACAGACAGGGACGAATAATAGGTGTCCGTATATACAGTAACTGCCCAGTACATCATCCTTAAAAAGAGACAGTTTTAGGGGAAATGGGCCATGGCCAACCAGATAGAAACTGTGCATTGGAGGGCCGCACACCGAGGGACATAACTGCCCGTGTTGGCGCTGAAAGCGTAAAGCAATAATAGAGAAATAGCAATTATTCTGCTCACCCAGGTCAATTGGTCCCTCTCGGAGTCCGTCCAGCTCGTATAGTCGACCGTTTACAGGAACATAGCTCACAAAGTGAAACGCGTCCTCGTCCTTCGCTGACGACTTTGCATCAAATTCAAACATTTGCTGCCTGTAAATACGAGACAGCGCACAATAGTGAGACCGACATCGAAGATAATCGTCATGAATCACACATACATCTGTAGAAGCTGTTGTTTTGTGACACGTAGGGATTTAGAAACGCACTCTGCTCCAACAAAACTAACTCCCAATCAACAAATCAACGTGATGTACAGAATGTTCCAATAAAAATGTTATCAGGTGGAGAAAGTGCTACGCCGTGACAAAACCAAAAATGTTTGTATTTTCCATTTCTTACATAAGAGAACCGGCACTGACAAAGTTTCGGGGTGACCAACATCTGACCCAGCCAGATGCATGAGCAACAAATTGGCCAATCGCTTTCTACAGAGTTAGAATGAGGAGCTAGAAATAGCAGTAAGCCAATCAAACAGACTGTCTCTCCAGCTGACTATGATATGAGCGGGAGCTTACCTGGCAAAGCTGTTGTGAACTTGTCGGATCACTTCGGAGTTGCTAAGAGCCAAACCTTTCATCTGAGGAGAGCGGGAGGAGCAGGATTATAATGCTGACTGTACGACCCTAGCCTCAAAGATGCAGCAGCATCATGAAGGAACACGTTATACATTCCTGTGTCTCGTAACATGACATGCATCCAATTATTTTTCAATGAGTTTGTCTAATATTTAAAAAATGTACTCATTTGAATAAATTACTGTTTTGTTGCTTCTACATCTTGCCTAGAAATATACAGATTGTTCGAAGCGGTGATTCCACTCCCGCTAGTTTTCCTGCTTAATTAATTGTTGCCATTTATAAACTGGTTTAGACTCAAATAAAAACGATACACAGCATCTTCGTCGAGGCAGAAAAAGTGTCTCTCCTTGGAACTTTTCCACATCAAAGGAGAAGTTGAGCATCAAAAATCACTTTCAGCCGGGATCTTTTCAACATTTGTGGGACAGACAACTGAGTCATCAAGGTAAGAGGATGAAACTGTCAAGGTTGCAAGTGGAAGGGGAAATAACAGCGAGTTGTGTAATACATCACTGCTCCAGTGGGAAAGCTCTGTTCACTGCATGAATGATTTACTGCTTATTATTTGAGTTACTGGCGTCACTTAAGTTCAAAAAGGGAGGTTCGTAGTTTTCGATAAAATATATATTTAATGTGTTTTTTGGATTCAAGAGAAAAATACCATGAACGTACAGCGGCGTCGAAGCTCTGTGAAAACTCTCTGAACTCCGTCAGTGTGTCTCCAAGCAGCATGTCAGAATGGGAGCAGTTGAGCAGAACGCTGACTATTGCCTGGGTGGCACAGGCGTTGTTAATGACCTGAAAACACACAGATAGCATACACAACAGTGAATTGGATAGATAGAATACCCCCTTATTCATGCAAATATTTTTCAAAAGAGCCCACATCACACCCCCATAGAAATTTGAACAATCAAACTGTAAAAAGGTGCAACGGATAGCAAATGCATGAATCATTACAGTTACCGTATGATGATTCCAAAGTTAGTTGGCAGAATGTTATTTACACTAGAGCTGCAAAATAACACTGTCTTGCTAATATTAAAATATGATGTATTTAACGACAGAGGTAACTCTACCTGTTTTGCAAAGAAGATCTGGTCGAGCCTAGAGTCCTGAACGATCGACCCTGCTGGCTCCTCGCCTGGCTGCCACTTGAAGAGGAAAATCAACCCATGAACTGGTCTGTAACAGAGCAGATGCATTTAAAAGGCCTGTCTTGAGAAGGGAGCGTGCAATGTAACGAGGCTGCAGGTATTAACATACTTCAAGTTGTCGAAGTTCTCTGGCTCCATGCTCCATATTTCTTCAACCTGGGCGCCTTTGTAACCTGACAAGGACGAGTAAAGCACCACATATTTATTCACACTTTTACAGCAAATGTTGAAGTAAGGTCTTCCCGAACGTCAATTAAGTGAGCTGATTTTCCCACTGGCGGGTAGTCTGCAGAGCAAACCACAACAAATGTCATTCACGAGGGATTTGTTTCCACGCGCCGTTGTTTTGAACGCTGAGTAATGCTAGCTAGTTAGCTTGTCTAATTGAGTTAACGTTAGCTATGGCTGCCCAATTATTACATGCAACTGTTTACAATATGCAGCGTTTTGGGTGGCTGTTTGGAATAGACCGCCTCTCGAGTATTTCGGTTCAATCTGCATGGCATTTTATTGATTTAAGCGTAGGAAAATCAACAGTAGCTAATTTAGAAGTTGCCGTTAGCTTTAAAGAAGCTATCTAGCTAGCGATGTCTGATAGCAAACGGTGCACTGAATGAGCAGAGCTAGCTAACGTTGAGGTACCAGTCACTCACCGAAACCCTTAATCAGTTCTGTGAACACGCCGGGGTCGCTCTCCATCAGACACCACTCTCCTGCGCTGCCAGTCATTATTTACAATGTATATTCAACCTACGGTGCACATATACGAGATGCTAATATCCTAGCTTAGCAGTGCCCGCTAGTCAAGCTAATTTCAATGAAGCACTGGAGTGACCTCAACGTGATGCCGTGCAAATGTGAGCAATGCGGGTGCACGTGTTTTATTGCACAGCGTATACCGTGTAGCGTGTAACACATATATTTTACATATTTACTTCAAAACATTGGCAACGAGCAGCATTTAAAGAAAATACACGTACCAACATTTGCAAAGAGAAAAATAAAAACGAATGACCTATTGTAAACTAAACATTGCCCTCGTATGAACTAGACACAATACCCGCCCGCCTAAGACGACGGGGATGACAAATTCAGGACTCTTAGTTAAAAACGCAAAACCATGGGAGGCTGACGGTGGTTTCATTCATATTTATTAATAAAAAACATTCTTGGTATTAAGAAAACATTTTCGAGTTGTTGTTGTACACACCCCATGAATCTGTACATTCATAACACTGACCAGCATCAAGACTTGTTAAGTTATTACTATTCACCTAATGAAGACAGTATAGCTTTTGCTAAAATGACATTGAAATTCCTTCGAAGACAAATTAAAAACAAATGAACATTTCTCACAATTTTGTGTAATGTTCAAAACGGATATCCGCAGTTTTTTAAATCTTACAACAAAAAAAATTACCTCAAATAATGAGTATTGAGTCACAGGCACAGGCTTCACAACCCAACGATGTTCACAGTTTGATGATGCTTGACGCTGATGCTTGACGCTGAGCGAGATCATGTTTTTCTTTTTATGATTGTAATATTGTTCAATAAAACAACCATGCAGATGAGAAGTAGTTCCACAGGTTTTCTTTAAAAGATGACAACTTTAATAAGAATACTGTACATCCCTGCATGAAAATGTATGTAGCCTAACATCAAGTATCAAAAGCACTTTGATAAATAAATAACATGCTCAAGCAATGTTCAACTTGTAGGACGAGATCAAGCGAACATTTAGTAAATACAGGATTGAATAACGCTACAAGAACGGTTAGTCATTTAACCGCCTCGAACTGCCCGCTGCCCGAGCCGTCGGAGCTGCCGGCAGCACAGCAGGGAGCACACTGTTGGATCAGGGGCAGCAGCTTTCCCTGCTGATGGAGTTGTTTGGTGTCAGAGCCACCCCCGATGCAGTTTCCATTAATGAAGACTCTCGGCACCTGAACACACAAATCAGGTCATAACATCAGTTGTTAGAAAAGAGATGAGTTTCAGTGCAGTTATACATACTTTCTTGTCATAAGCATATGTTAACGGATCAGTATCAACTAAAACAAAGCAGACGAAAACCTTTTCTGGACCGAACTCTCCCTCGTTTTGTCCACCTCTCCTTAATCTACGTATTTGGATCAAGTAGCTCGTGAACAATAAGGCGTGTTAGATTTAGTGGTCTACAACTGTTATTTCAATGTGTCAGACATTAATCAACATTTAGGTAAACGGAAGTATCAGTTTGGACTCTGAATTGGATCGAGGCCCACAAAAACTTGATCGGGACATCCCCAGATTCAAATACCTTTCTTTATGTTTTGCAGTCCTGTGTTTGTGCTGCATTTTGGCTGTGGAATTTGCAACTTACGTTTGTGAGAAGTGCAATACAAAGAGTTGTTATTTTGATCCGTTTTACTCATCACTTAATTATTTTACTTAACGACAAATCATGTGTTTTAGAACTATGCAACATATTCAAAAGAAACCTAGAATCAAGAGTTAAGCTGTGCCTATTTCAACTTATTAACAACTTCCACAGCCGTCGAGGTAGAAGAGGACGAACACAGCGAATCAGCACTTAAATAAAATAAAAGCTAAATATGAAATGTGTTTCGGGGTCTTGCATGATTGTGATACATACTGCCCGCGTAAATTTAAGACTCATTTTGATCTTAAAACAATCTACATATTGCAACTTTCAAACCATGTTTAGTGTCATCAGTGTATATTATACAGACGTAATGTACCGGTGACATTTCACTTAACATAGAATTGTACCTATATATTTTAAGCCTTATAGAAAATGTTCAAATTATCATTACAGATTCAGCTATTTTGAGTCAGGATAAAATTCCGGAGCCTTCGCTGCTGTCCAAAAAAAACACGAATCAAGTAATCTAAAAGTAACTTCAATGCAGAGCTGCCAGAACAAACAAGCTGCATGTTTTGATTCGTGTTTACGTAGATGCTGAAATTAAATACACAAAACCCAAAACCCAACAGGAGGCTCTTACCGTTCTGGCACCGGTCATCTGAGCTAAGGCCTCTTGCATTCTCCTCCCGTCGTTGTGCTCATCCAGTTCGATCACTTTGTAGGTCGCACCAATTTCATTGAACACCTTCTTGGCCATTTTGCAATAAGGACACGTGGTCTTGGAAAATATCACAACACAGTTCTGCGACACCATCTCCTGAAAGGTCACGCAACAAAACAAAAAAAAATAGATTTTATTAAATATCAGTAGAACACAGAAATAGACTGAACGTACCGGGCCTCAAAGGAGTTGCTGAAGCAAAGCTGAATTATTAAATAGTCCCATTATTCATGTGTAATGAGTGAGAAAACTGTAGTGCCACTTCATAACAGATTTGACAGAAGAAACACAGCTGACTACAATGCTATGGCATGCTGGTGGTTACATATATTAATGCAAAATGTAGCAGACAATTAAAAATAGGTTGCAGAGAGATTCACAGCACAAGGTAACAGACCTGTGAGCATCCACTTACCTTAACATGCTGTACACAGGATGTGCTGGACAGAGATGGGGAGGATGTAAAGTTCCCCATTCTGAAAAAGACAAAACACAGTTGCAGTATATCAAGGCATTTGGTGTACATCTGAATCGACTAAAATCTGATATACTCTACAGGATTGACACTACCGAGGTGGGTTTGCACAGTAACCTCTGAAACGTGAAGATTTCACAGGAAGGGGCAAACTGAAGGCTAATAGTTAGCATCGCAATGATTTGGAGGATAACTGCTGGTCTGAAAAGACCCATTTCCATTGTTATAGTCGTCGATACAGTTTCTGATTTAACCACGTCTCGGATGTAGCCGTTTCACTCCGTAGGACGCCTGGCATAGTCAGGTTTGTGTGCTAATCCAGGATTAGGAGTGCACATGCTCGTAATTAACTCAGATTGGATGTTTACATGAGTCTTGCCAAACCCCATTACAAGTCGAGCAATAACAAGACTACACGCCACTGTGAAAGAGAATAACGTCCTAACACGTGATGAAACGTGACCACCTAACTGTACTTTTGTTTACACTTGGTTCGCCCCCCAGTACTTGTTTCAGTTTAATCTAAATGGTTGTACTGTCTCCACTAACGCAGGACAGGTGGGAGATAACTGAGATAGCATAGCTTCAGCTAACGTCGACACAAACAGGCATGCCAATAATCAATGTGGACTTTTTTATGTGAAATAATCGATTGTTAATAGATGACAATCATGCAGAATTTGCGAGAAGAACGTATTGAATTGTAAAAGTTTGAAGATACTTGCGTTTGGCCCTTTAATACATGTTCAATTTAAAATGTTATGAGGTTGTTATGAAATGTTTCTGTTCAGCATGGTTAAACACTCCGCAGTGAATGAGTTAGCTTTGAGTTAACTTCGCCTTTTCGACCGTAAATGGTGTGCAGCGGTGCTGCAGTACTGAGGTTACTGGTAGCGGCACGTCTTTATTCGTCTGTGAGGTTAGTTAATACAACTAAAGTTAGCTAGCGTCCGCTATCATTTAGTCAAGCTAGCCACAATGACCTTCGGCAGCCGGTCCATGACACCCTGGGAAGACATCCTGCTCGAGCGAACATGGAAAAAAAAGAAACTATGGCTAAAAAAGAATCGCGCTGGTGGCCTGGATGAAACATGCGGTTCGTGTACAAACAGTTCTCCAATCACACACCACCCCTGGCTGTTACTGTACGCTTGCTTTTGCCCCTTATTCACACTGTTGATAACAGAAGCCTACCTTACGTGACCACCGGAAACAGTTGCTGACGCAAGTTTGAAAACGCCCACAGCGTCAACAAAATAAAAGACAGATTGGTAAACTATTGTATTATAAAGATGTCATTTAAAGCTGGATGTTTTTTTTCTGTAAATGAATAGCATCTAGCTCATCAAAACCTATTTAAAAAAATTAAATACAAACAATTTCGCCCGGTTCTGATTTTATCATTTTATTGGCTAATATGATAATTTTTATGACACCATATTCGGTTAATGTTGTTGAATTGGACATATTATTATATACTTCAAATAAACACACTATATATGCAGTATGTGTGTGTGTCTGTATATATATAATAATAGTTTATAATACATTTATTTTGTATCGCGCTTTAAAAAGGTACTCAAAAGCACTTTACATGTAAAAACCGAGACAATAAAAAGCAATAACAATAAGAAAGGCAGATACATGACATAACAGTAAGAAACAACACAAAAACATGCATAACTAGCATCACAGGTTAAAAGCAGATTTAAATAGGTGAGTTTTAAGTGCAGTTTTTAAAGTGGCGAGTGACGGAGAATGTCTGAGGTGCTGAGGGAGAGGGTTCCAGAGGGAGGGGGCAGCAATGGAGAAGGCCCTGTCCCCCCCCAGGTCCGGTGCTTGGACAGAGGGGGTGTGAGGAGGTTGGCGTCGGTGGATCTGATCGTTGTGGGTGGGAGTGTGTCCGCGCAGGAGGTCCGAAAGGTATGAAGGGGCTAGGTTGTGAGAAGGGCTATGTGATGAGAATAATTATATCATATAAATGCATGAAGTGAAGCAATTCAAATACATATGCTCTTTTGCAACAACAAAAAAAGCCAAGTGAGAATTGCATGATTTGGGAATGGATTTCCACCATCAAAGAGAACTGCAGTTTTGCGCTGAATCGATAATACCCGACACAAATCCAGAAATGTTATGAAAGGCACGGGAGAATAACGTTAGGGTTCAAATACCTGCTCACAGAATTGATAGATATAGATCGATAGATATGTACTTTATGTATCCCCAGGGGGAAAAAATAGATTGACACAGAATTGATACACGTGATAAAAGACAAGGAGGATTGGTCCAACTGATCTCTACAACCTCAGTTATTTTAGCCAGGCTGGAGGGAGCTTCAACATCAAGCTGGAGTTTTCACCTCCCTGGCTTGATTTAAAGGTGTAACACCTATTCACATAAAGGGAACGTGCTTCCTTTTGGGAGAAGGCTTCATCCATCATCTTCATGCAATCGACTGCGTGTGTGTTTGGGTGTGTTTAAGACTTGGTTTAAACTTTAGGGTAAGGATAAGGTTGGATTTGGGTTAGGGTCAGGAGGATTAGGGTGGTAGCGGTTACGGTCAGAGTCCTCTCGACTCAGTGATGTCCAGAGGACAGAGTGCAGTACTCTGGTGGGACAAAAGGAGGCAGTGTACATCAATGATACTACTAGGTGCTCAAATGGGATGGACAGTGTTTCTCTGATGTCTAATTTTTAATGTTAAAATGTCAACTATATTTCCCACATTATTGTTTTTGTTGATGCGGTTTATGTTCCTCCTCATGCAAGTTAAAAAAATGCACAGGAACTCACTGCTGTTTTGCTGATTATGTTTTATTTTGTAGCAAATGGGCTAAAACTGCATTTCGTCCTCACTGTGGGGAGTGTGTGTGTGTGTTTTCATGACTTGTTGGGATGTAAATCAGTACACAGTGACATTTTGGGGACTTGCCTTTCTTACATGGGGACATAATGCACCTCGCCATAATGTAAATCATTCGATTTTAGGCTGAAGTTTTGGTTTGAGGTTAGGATAGGGTTAGGATTAAGCTGGTAGCGGTAATGGTTCGGGTAGGTCTCCAAGAAATGAATGTAAGTACATGTATTATCCCCAAAAGTCAAGAAAAAACAACTGTGTGTTTTGTATGTGTGTGTGTTCAGTAAACACTTTAACATCTTAGAAACATCTCTAGATCAAACCAACACAACCTGTACTCGTGCCTTTACTGAACGTTGGTCATGGGGCAAGAGTAGAAATGAGTCCCACTGGCTGGCCAAATGTTGCCTTGGCAACGGTAACCCCTCACTGACCTCTGAATGGAGTGTTATTATTAAATGATGCGCTCCTCAATCGAAAAAACTCCATCATTGTAGAGGCACATTTAGCTCATTCTGGTTCGCCCTGTGTTATTTCTCTCTTACAGCAGTAGAAAGACAAACATGAGGCACACGTACTGAATAGCCTTGCCTGCCACATGAAATGTCAACAGGCTAATACTTTAAAGAATGTAAAGAACTGTTGAAAAAAAGTCCCATTTCATATAACATTTCAGTTCGGAAAATGTGTGCGTTTTCCTCATGTAAAACAGGTAATGAGGCATGGAAAAAAAACATTTCAAGCTGCAATGAAATTCTGACATGTGGAACGGAAATTCATTGACAAATTGTTGGTGGACGTATTCGCACCACTGGGTGTCACAGAGACATCTGATCTGTAATGCCACTATAACATCTATTACAGTCTCCTGATATAGATGTATGCACCCACAGAAGGACCTAAGCATGCATTGTTAATATGTGATATGGATAACACCATTTGCCAAAATAGACAGCCATACATTACGAATAGATTAGAGGATCAGGACTACTTCAGGAACTCTAATGTTATTCAGAAAATGGACTCTGTGCCGTTAGCTGTGGATAATTTGTCTTTGCAAAAGACTGCGCAGCCATTAGTGTGCCACAATACACAATATTGTTTAAATATGGGGATAACAGATTTTCAGACAGGCTCTCCTGGAAGTCGCGCATAATATTGCAATGGGTTGTTGTCATGAAAAGGGAAAAAAAGATAAATGATGCTGATGCTCATCTCACAGCATAAAGTGGGTGTCGGATTGTCAGTTTCGGAAAGATATGATCGGACACAGCTACCCCTAATCTAACATCAGAAAGGTGCAGGGGGGGGGGGGAGACGGGGTTTCAGAAGCATCTGACAAGCTCTTCTGACGAAGCTTACTGGCAGAAACATGCAAACACCTTTTATGAGGTGTGAAATGTGAGCCTGATGAGTCACATTCCTCCCCACTGTCTGACACAGTGTGCTCCTCCTCTTCATTCCTGTGAAGAAAAAATAAAAGTGAAAACAAAAATGGACACAAGACCATATCTTAATGTTTGGTTCTGGTTGGTTCTAAACACTGAGGGTCTTGTAAGTATTTACGGATTAGCCTTTTGATTGACTGGCCGATTGATACCATTCACTTTTGTGGGTGGTATTTAGATGTCAGTGTGGCAGCTTTGTATTACAATAATGAATTAATAATTAATATAATTAAATCAAGTTGTTATTTATTTAACACATTAATTGTTTTATTTCGGCCATCTAAACCTTCGAGGACAGAAAGTGGTGGGTCTTAAGTTGCTTTCTTTCTCAGTCTCTCGGCACACGATTATATTTTCTCTACAGTTGGCAGTTTCTGCAGGCAAGCAGCCTGATGCTAAAGACAATTCTCAATTGTAGTCTCCATTGATTAAAGCATAGTTCTCTTGGCCATAGCTTGATTGAGTGCTGTGGAGTTTCTGCTTAACAGGCAATTGGCAAAGTGCATAATAACTCATTTTTTGTCAGTTCGTCAATAAGCTAACACTAAAATCTATAGCACTTATCATGCGGATAAGTAAAGTGTGTGTCACTGTGATTTTTCACTCCCTGTGAGTTTCTGTCAGGAATGGAGCTGAGCTTCAGCCAGACTTAACAATTATTTATGTGTTGAGAAAGCTGTCAGTCAGGGCTGGCTGCAGTCAGGAAGACCTGGGTTGATTCTAAATAGCAGGTCCAGAGGGGTCAAGACTGAGCCAACACCATGGCCAGAGAAAAGCAGGACCTATTGTCAATTGTTTACTTTATGCTCTTTTGGCAAGCTGGGAAAAAGTCAAAAAAATGGCCAAAACTTAATTCATACAGCTTTGAGAAGTTAAGATGTTTTACATTGGGAACCCTTTTTAAAGGTATCATGCTTTTGGTGGTGTCATAGTCAGAAAGAAGACTACCTTCAAACACCAATAACTAGTCCATAATCTATTCTTCAGAGGAAAATTCAGGAGTATTTCAAAGGTACCGTAATTCGTCCGTTGTGTTGAAAAGGCCCTTAATTAACACAACTATATTGGAAGGGGTTGATTTACACCTTCATCTGAAATATGTGACAATTCTTTAATTGTCATTTGATGATATACAAGGGGTTCTTAAAAGGCAAAAACTAAACACCTTCAATTAAACCCTTCTTTCATAAGTAAAGCAGATTGTAGGGGTACATTACTTTCTCTTTCATTCATACATGCTGCGAGTGATGGCACGTTTTTATTTATTTATTTGCTGCTGCTAGTGATGCAATTAATACGTACGTTTACTCAAGTACTGTAGTGCAAAGGGAAATGCTGTCTGGAAGTAAGAAAAAAAAAAAACCTCGATTGAGTGATCTAGCCTGCAAGTTATGGTCAAATAAACAGAAGTGTGTGACAGGTGAAAGATGTTCGGAAATGGTCTGGGGACCAGACTCGAGAACAAGTACAACCCTCCGGTCAGCTAAAAATACAGAGTCCTTTGTTGAAATGACAGCGAGCATTCGAGGTCAGCCAGATAAAACGAGATTACGCTGCCAGATTTCTTCCTGATTTGTTTGTAATTCTGCATCAAAGGGCTTAAAAAGACAAATCTGTGCATGGCAAATGACAGTCAGTTTTGATGGATCAGCTCTGCGGCAGGACAAGTGCATCTTTTTTGTTGACTGCTTATCCAACAACTGCCCTCAAAGGCAGATTGGCCTCCCTGTGCAAAACAACAGATACTATGGCAGCAATATATTTCTCAGACAGAACAATTTATGGGACCATCACTATTAATCATTGGAGCAAAGGAGGATTGCCTAACTCATCGGGAGCCCCCATAGAAATGTAATTCTCCCGCTGCCTAAAGTGCTTATATGGGTGAGCTACGGATGCATTTTGCCCATGCTCGGGCTCGGTCCGACACTGGCATGGCAATAAGCTGTGTTGATTTAATATCCGTTTGCGGCGTGCATTTTCCTGGACGTGTAATCAGTCCACAAGGCTCCGCGCGAGGCTGTCATGAATCTCGTCGGCTGTACTGCTGCCCCCCCAACCCCCCCCAACCCCCTTCTCCTCCAGTGGACAATCACCACCTCGCCAGCAGGACATGGCAGCTATTCATGATTACACTCACTCAGGTTGTCGATTGGCTGTCGTGATGCAATCACGCAAAAACATTTGTTTTCTTTTTCTTGTATGGCTTTCATGGTTTTCTTTGGTGCAGCACCGTCTTTGGACAATTGGTCAAAAAGTAAGAGCGATGTTTTGTAATGCAAGTGCATGTACTATATACAGAAATGTGGGAAACAATAATTCATGTTTTTAAAATAAATTCCAAGTGGAAAAGTTGCAAAGCAGGAGAATCATCAAGATGTTGTGGTCCGACTGATTTAGAGTGGCATGATCTCTCTCAAGCCTGAAACTTGCGTGTTTGTGTTCTGCACTTAATTTACATAGTTGGCGCCAAGTGGACAGTTTTTATTAAATCACTTCGCCACCACTGACACATGACGAACGACTTCATTTCCATGTGTAATTTTCTTTAGATTTAAGTCCAGGTGGCCTGATTAAGTTATATTGTAATAAAGATTTATGATTATCCTTTTTAGTTTGAAGTCCGTTTACATCGTTACGTTTGAGCGGAACACACAACTACTGCACATGCTGATATGTGAGGGAATCTAAGGACCAGTTATTTGTTGCTATTGTTCCGACCACATATCAATTTGCATAAAGGTGAAATTGTTTTGAGTCTCTTGAGTTTTTTAAGGTTCAAATCACAGGGAATGGTGCTGTACTGTCTCGACTGTTTGAGTCTGACTGTGAATAAGCGATTAACCTCTTGACAGCCTGCCGTCAGCTCCTGACTCGTGATAATACATGTAATAAAATGTTTTCCGATTATTTTTCAAATTTTGTACCTGAACTCAACTACGATGGCAAAACGTGTGACTCACTGCTCATGAGGGCAGAGTCAAAGAAACTAGAATGTTTTGAAGTCTTTGGTAAAAAGCCGGGCATGCAGGATTCAACACAGAGTCCGGTCAAACAAACAGCAGAAATCATCAGGTCATTCGTCCTTTTAAAGAAAGTTATTGACAGCTATTTTGAAAATCAAATGATCATTCGAGTCCATTTTCAAGCAGCTTTGAGTTTTGGACTGTTGGTCAGAAAAAAATAAATAAATAAATGATGATGACAATAGAGCTCTGGTACATTATGATGGACATTATTCCAAAAAATTTCAAACAGGTTATTGACAATTACTTGACAAAGTTATCATTCGGGTAATTTGAATGAGGATGAAAATAATGTTTGTTTGTCTCTTGAGCAAAGAAATGTATCTTAGAAATAGCTTCTGCACACAGTTGAATAAGAAGAAGCTGATGATTTTAGTGTAGTGCCAGCTGCAAGAATGCCATGGGATCAAAACCCTGGATAGTGCTTGGGACAGCATTGTGACAAACTCAACCCACGTTAAAGGACACACGCACCCACACAGGTGTTTTCAATCAGTCGGCCTGTCCCTTTTGACCTCTACTCAGGCTGACATTGGTTGGAGATGCGCATCAATCAAGTCTGTACACACCCACAAAGTCCTGAGCAGAGGTCCGATACAGGCACATTAGGGGGAAACGCCTGTGTGGCGAGAGGAAGGGTGTTTTGTTCCCTAAGCCTAGTGTTTTGTACGATTGCTTAGCTTACACACTTGTTCTTGATTTTGGTTCATTGCGTCAAAACTCAACACACAGAAGACACAACACGTATTACTTCTATGTCAAAACAAAACATTGCAATCCTTTTTTTCAAAATGGCATTTTTCACTACAAAACACACATGCATCATTTGAGTTCCTCTTGCAAAGCAGCAACAACACACTGATCGATAAAACACTTCTGTCTTTTGCATGCCATGCCAATTTTCTCACACGGGCTTCTGTGAAAGATTGTTCCAGTACAGTACATCTACTCACATTTCAATGAACACACAAATAGAAAAAAATATATAGTCAGACTGTTTTTTGTTTCCCTGCAATGGGACAAAAACAAAGTAGAATTGCAGTCATCAATACAATATGTTTCTGTAAACTCACTGAAGCAAAAATAATTATAGTAAAATAACAGCGCAGTACAATGGTTAACAAAAAAAAATTGTATTGTAAAGAATGGGGGATGGTTTATGGATTCTGCCTTCTGGGGTCTGGCGACAGCAATGTCATATCTAGTTCCTTTCTTTCTTCTCGTCCTGGTCCACTTCCCTCCCGTCTTCTCCCTCCTTCTCTTCTTCCTCTCACTGCCTCAATATTTGCAAAGCTCTCACAAACGCAGGGAGCTTACTTACTCTGTTCATAGTGCTAAGGCGCAAACCAACTGGTGTTCAATTCATGTGTGTGTGTGTGTGTGTGTTGCCAGTTGCAGAAAATGGGATGGTTTTAGGCGTGGTTACAGAAGTTAAGGTTTCATGCTTTTGACTCAGCATTCACTTTCAGTGTGTAAACAATCGCAAAAAAAACCCTGTAAGGCAGTAAAGCATAAAACCTGCAAAAAAAAGTTATTGCTGTCCCTGAAATTTTCAGTGAAATCAACAAGATTGTCTTCACTGTCATCAGATTAATAAGAATCGTAATGTAGTCACTTCCAAGCCGTATAGATCAGCGCTATGTGGAAATGTTTCTTCAACTCCAAGAAGATATTGTCTTATTACTTATGAAAAGCACTACGGGACCTTATAACCATTTCATTTTTGTCCAAATGCTTCTATCATCCCAGTGCTTCCATATAAATGGTATATGTGTGTATTGTTGGCGTGGAGTGTGTCTTCATGTTTAAGTTTTGGGACGGACACAGTGGACCTAAACGGCCCTTGTGTTGCTTGTTTAAGAAATGAAATCAGAGGCAACACGTTGTGGCAGAATGTTTACTTTATTTATGAATGGAAGATGCTCTGGAGCTGGAAAGTTATTTTCTTTGCAACTATACATTATGAGGACCCCTGAACCCTCCATGTTTGTTGACAATTACAGCCCAAAATGTCAGCCAGCGCTGACACAGCGCTAAAACAAAGTGTGGAGACAGCACATAAGAAAATAACGTGAACAACTTGGCTATGATAAAACAGCATGCAATTCAATAAGAAGAAAACATGTTGTTGTTACTGCACAGAAATCCACCAAATTGTCATTTGGTTGAAGGATTACATCGAAGAAAATCAGAAACATGCGACCACAATTCTATTTGTTGGGTTTAAATGAATTCTGTGCTCCTCTCCTGCTCATGTGTCATCTTTGGTTTTTCAAATATTTCTGTTGAAAGATTGGACATGGCTCGTGTCAGCTGAGACGGGCCGTGCTATTGATGGTGACATTTGTTTTAGGCAAGGTTACGACAAAGTGTCAAGTAAGTATTCTCTCGACTGCTGTCAACACGAATTGCTGTTTTTGTTGCTGTTGTCGAGGGGACGGGTGGAGGGACCGCTGTTGACACAAATTGGATAGGTGGCATGTCAGGTTAGTGTTCAGAAGTCTAAAAGGGACAGGTTCCAATTCTTTTGGCTGTGTTTTGAGTGTGTTCTCGCCTTGTTATTCAGGCTGGACGCTGGCCAGTGTGTGTTTCTGTGATAGGAGAGGCGGACACCAGTTGTTTCAGTGGCTCAAGGTGTCGGAAGAGATTTCACAGCTCCTTGAGCACAGTAATCCTGGAGCTCTTGATACAAGATGGCAAATAAAACGGCCCCCTGAACGATGCTGAAACACTTACTGAACCCGAGTTCCACTGATCTGTATCGCCTCGCAACGTGAAGTGCTCTTGTCCCCTACAAATAAGGTCAACAACTTCTTGCTGTACGGTGTTATTTTCTCTGAATAGATTGAATACACTCATTTGATTGATCGGACACTCATTCAAGCTGCACATTACGATGCTAATGCATGAATGCATTCATCAAATGTTCAAATGTGCACATTTTGTGAAAGATTGTCGCAGGTATATGTGATTGACATTTGAATCAGAGGCAGCGCTGAGTATCACAACAGTCTGAGAGTCGAGCCATTGGAATCTATCAAAGAATTTCGTTCGTTTTGTTTTTTCTCACACTTGATATTTCAACAGCAAAATGTACAAAACAAGGTATGAATGTATTTAAAAAATGCAAATGGATGAGACGCATGTTTGACAGATTAATTAAATCTTTAAAAAAAACAAACGCATACACTTTAATTTGACATGTAAAAAAAATGTGAGAAGAACTGAATTCATTTTCATCATGGGGAACCATTTCTTGACTGTACGCTGTCAAATCTGAGAAGTCAGGTCTGTGTAATTCTGGTTTTAAACTGAAGAGGGCAGAGAAGCTTTGTTGTGTTGCTCAACAGCCACAACACCTTGACAAAGCCAGATAATGAATACTCAAGGAAGGATCCAATCAATTCAGAAGTGAAAAACTTTGTTTGAAGCAGACACAACTGTCACTACAGTGATATTATTCTGTTTGTTCTTGCAGTCAACAAGGATTTGCTTTGGTTTAATTACCTGTCACATGGATTTTTCTAATTCAACACCAGATTTGTATGTGCAAAGTGGGCCTCAACAGTACAATAACTAATATGGCTATGTAGTGCGCAGTAGTACCACACATCAAGGGGAAAATGGAGCATTTATCTCGAATAATCCTCAACCCCTGAGGCTCGGTAGGCCAAAGCAGATAAGTAAACAGCCTGTCGCTGCCAGGGTTCCTGTGTGGGTGGCCTGCAGCAATCACAGATGACTTCCTGTTGGCTATGGGACCTGGCGATCCATCTTCCCCCAACTCCCCCTTCTTCTTTTTCCCTTTCTCTCTCTCTTATCTTTTTTAAGAATCCTTCCCCCAGTGCAGTATTATCAGCGGGCTGCAAAGCCCCCAAGCAGAGCGCCAGGTCTCTCTATATGTCGCTTTATCTGGAGCAGGAATTACGTTGACCTTGCGGCGACTTAAACATTTCATCACAAGCACAATAATCGTCTTGGCAGGAAAGCAAATCAGCAGAAAAAAAAATGAAATAAACGAGATGCGGCCCAGCGGGTGTCCATGGTTGTCGCTGTGGGGTTACAGTGCTGCTGGCTTGAAGACAGAGACGGAGACAGCGAGGTTTCAGCACACTGAGCTTCATTGTCCTCAAGAATGCAAACGGGGGAAATGCTGCTATTTTATCAATCCATAACTGCTGCAGAGGAAGAAATGCATTAATAATGAATGCCTTCCATATGTAAGAAAGTGGTCTGTCATTATTATGCATGCAATTTATTCCTTTTGAAAAGCAAGTGTGACAGTGTCTCCTTTCATGTTGCCACAGAATTGCGCCTGCGTTGCGTGTGGTGTTGCGACAGGATGATTTTCTTCAACAGGATTACAAGTGTTTGATCAGAATGAATGGTATGCAGTGTCTGTTCCGAGACTGATGACTGACAGATTTCGTGTTTCATTCCCAGTTTTCAAAAAAAAAAAAATATTGTCACAAGTCCTCTCGGATAATAAGCCCTTCCCTGATGCTTCTCGGAGACGATTCCTCTCGACGGGATCTACTTATCATTATGCTCTTCGTGGCTGATGCTTCTCTTATCTGCAGGCTCTGTTCCTTGTTGTTCTACCACACCATTTTGCTGACCACATTCTCGCTGCATCGAAAAGTGTTGCAACGATGCGTTTACCTTCACAGGTGGCACACGTGAGACGATATGAGGATACAGAATGTGCTGCATAAATGGTGAAGAGAAGCAATGACTAGACGTGCAGCATTTGTCTGGAAGACGTGATGTGGAAAGACAAATATTGGAGATTACTGCTGAAACAATCAGTCAATTAATTGATTGGCCTACAAGAGCAAAAAAATCAATTCTTGAAATGAGAAAAATGTGCCTTCATCTTTCTTTCTTTTACCCGCCAAGAGCATCTGTGGGTGTACGGGACATTAGCAGGAGCACTGATGTTATCATTCCTTCAGAAAATGAATCATTTCCAAGTTCCAAGTAATCGTTAACGTGCTTGGAACAATGAAACAGGGGCTGTACAGTAGCTCTCTGTGGACGTTATATACCCTCTGTCCCACAAATGGCGACTGCAAAGGTCTTGGACGGGTGAAGCTATGTGATGGGCTGGAGAGCTGCATCAAGTGCACCACTAACAGCCCAATTTGAGCGAGGACGGTCTCAGCCCGTCTGATTAATTATTCAGTTTAGGCTCTGGTAACACATGTATGGGCAGGTGTCATTAGTGCAAGGTAGATGATTGCTGGATCAACTAATTAAGTTTATTGCAGACATCCATTCATGTTTAAAACTAAAAACGTGTGCTTGTGGTGGAAACAAGTAGGAAAAGAGATTTCTTGAACAAAGGTGGATGTGTTATCTCAAGTTTTTCTTTACAGTGTGTGGGACTGAATGATCCAATTATGGTTTTAGGCATGTTAATCAATGCTACAATGTCCTGTACCTCGACAGTAATGACTCTCAACCCACCATCCACAGCTTCGAGTCAGTGCAATAATCATTACTTTAACAACCGTCTATGGCCGGAGGGGTACCACTTTGATTTTGTGCCACCTTTCTTAAAGAAATGAAATTGTTTTTAAATGGGCCTATAGTTCCTACACTGTAAATCAAAAGTGGACGTATAGTCACTGTGATGTCACCCATTGGTTTGTGGACTGCAGTTTTGAAGCCTCAAGTTTGACATTTTAGCCGTCGCCATCTTGTTTTTTTTTGCAAACAGAGGTAACACGAGGGTAGATTTGGTATAAACGAACGCTGGATGAGTTTGAATATGTAGGTCGACCAAACTGTTACAATTCACTTTCATGAACTGAAAGCACACTGGGAAAGGGTTGAAGCTGTAAGATAAAAACACAGACAACTCCCACACCGGACCACACCACGGTGGCTACCTGTCAATCACAAGGTAGCCACGCCACAAAGCTTTCCCTGCTTTATCCACCAGTGTTCTCTGAAAGGGACCATCATTTACAAAATGAACATCATGCTGAATTATAAAGACTTGAAACGAGCAATTGAGACCATAAACTCAGGTTTACAATGTTTAATGAGGGAATGAAACAAGTGAGAATTTGGGTCATTTTCTCACAGACTTCTAAAAAATCAGTTTGCAACCAGAGGAGTCGCCCCCTGCTGTCTTGAACGACCGATTTATTCCTCCTCTGTGGCCAAAAGCACAACGTATGGGCCTGCCTCTTACTGTGCTTTATTCAGAACTTCACAAGGTATTCAGGGCTGATGCACAGCAACGCTAACCACGATAAACAAAAGAGTGGCACTCCCTACGCACCAGAAAGCCTCTGTTAAGTCAGGCTGCTAGCCACTACCCATCGTTCCCTTGCATAACAGTATACATTGCTCAATTAATCATTTCATATTAGACTAAGGTCATCCAGAGCAAGCGGAGACATTATGCATATAACCGTTTCCATGCACCGAGCAGTAGACTATACTCTTCATTGTAAAATCTTTGAAGTGCCCCTTTAACAATCAAACAAGACGAAGAGGATTTAAGTTGTAGTTCTTCTTTTTTTTGGGTTACAACCAACAGTTCCTACAGTAGGCTACCAACAGTCATCCACACAATCAGCAGTGAGCAGCAGTTTGAAATAGAGCATGAAAGCTTGCAGTGTGACAACGTTGCCTCGCAGACATGGCCAAGCACAAATCGTTCTACATGCTGTTTCCTTTGATCCTTCCCTCGGCATATTAGTGTGAGCCTCTGTGTGTATATTAGCTGTTTGCTCACCCACCATGCCGTCACTTTCTATCCTCCGCCGCTGCTGTTTTTTCCCCCCTCAGTCATTAATATTCTCCCATGTTTTGCGTGACTCTTCTGGCTCTTCTCTGTGTTTTTTGCGTGTTTTGCTGCACGCTGACTGTACCTGCTCCTCAACCAGTCGGAGCGGTGAGGCCTCCGCTGGTGATGCATGCTCTCCCTGCACTGCCCTCGCAGCCAGAGTGGCTTTGACAGCTGTCTAGTCGAGATGCTCTCACCTGCCACACTTAGCTTCCACTCAGCTCTGTGCAGAATAATGACCAAATTCAAAGGGGGAAGAAAAATACACGCAGCGCTGTCAGGCTTGTTTTGTTTCTTTCTAGTTAAAGACACTTTGTGTGAAGGCTATTTATTGAAATATCTCGAAAATGTTAGAGTGGTTGGAGTAAAAGAAGCTGCACAGTGACAGAGCCTGTCACCACAAAACAAGGTTTTGCCCTGCCGTTCGTGTTTCTTTCAGTGAGTGGAGTTTAGGTTGAACACTAAAAAAAAAGCAGCTCGGAGGTACAGAGCTGGGAATCAGCCAAGCCCTGTGTAGCCAGGTTGTTTTAATCAGAATATAATCTATTTTTCAGCAGAACTGACGTGGTGAAAGAGAAATTTGATTCTCAAAGTATTCAATGTTTTCGTCATCCTTTCCGTCTCTTTCATCCCGTCTCTCAGCTCGCTCTCCTCCCCTTGCCAGGTCTTCCTCCAGATTTCACACCTTTGCTTATCTCGATACCTCCCACTTGTCTGCTTGCTTTGTCCCTTCCTGCACGTCTTTACGCTTCTCCACTTCTCTTTCTGTCCTTCCCAGCACCTTGATTTCGCTTCTCTAACCCTTTCCACTTCTCCAGCAATTACTGATCCACATTTATAGGAAGACAGACTGGATAATTAGACTAAACCAAGAATGATGTGGCCCCATTTTGCGAAAAGTTGGCTTCATTATCTCTCCAGAGTGCGGATGGTGAACTGTAGTTACTGTTGAACACGACATGCAAAAGTTAACCTTGTGACGCAAAGGTTGCTGTGCATGGTAATGAGTGTGCGATGAGAGAGAAAGGGGGGCTGACAGAGACAGACTGCATCATATTCATCAGGCCTCAGGATGTACCACACCAGCCGGGTTCCAAGTAAACTTATCATGTTTTGTAATTGCAGGCAGCGCCGGAGGAAGGTGGTCATCGAGCGGTCAGAGGGATGTCGGAGGAATAAGAAGTGTAACAGTCTGAGAAATAGGAGCCAAATACAAAGCAACACCAGGAGCCGATGTGACTGAAAACAAAGTGGAAAAGCTGTGAGAGAAATGAAATGGCAACATCCGTAGCATGACTCGGCCAAATCTTTCGAAATCTTTTGGTCAATTAACTTAATTTGAGAAAATTAACCGAGTGAAGCATCTTGCTGGTAGATACATCAGAGATTAAAATCACATTAATTCTCTTCTTGACGCCTGCGGCTCAGTGATAATGTATTCATCATCTGCTGCATGTTTTACAATTTGTGTCCAACAGAGAACTGAAACAAGAGGAATGAACATCCCACGACTTCCTCCCAAAGTGTTTTAATTAATACAACATGACAAAAGCAAAATATAGTTTCCTAATTTGCTTTTGATGTTTATTTGATGCAATCTGGAACGTTGCAGAACCCTACTGAGGTATAAATAAAAGTCAGAGGAGGAGGAGGTTTGGGGAAAGGAAAAGTGGGAGGAATTAAATAAATAAAATAAAAACAAGAAGAAAACTCCTCGGCTGCAGACAAAGGCTTTTGTTCCTCCCGACAAGCGGGATTGATGCCCCCTACCTCCAGAGGTAATATCGCCGAGACCAGAGACCAGCCAAGCTTGAATTCCTGCATTGTTTCCAAAAGCCGTGCCTTTGGTGTAGCAGCAGCTGCAGCAGCAGCTGCAGTTGCACGTCATAAAATGTTGCTGTGGCTGGATAGCCAGTGAAGGATGTACTGAATAAAGAGTCTTTGGAGGTTTAACAGGCTGTTCTGCTTCACATCACAATCTTTCAAAAGTCTCAGCCAATGCACACAAAGTGTTAAGTCTGTTTATCCAAACACTAAAAGTCTTTTATTCCTGCTAATCTCAACATGGCAAAGCTTTTCAACGTACATCTAAGGGTGACAGATACTGCACTTAATTCAATATACATTAGAAAACAGTGCAAATGGACAAAACATGTGGCAACGGAGTGAAATCATTTTCTAATGCCTCTTCACCTCTTGAGAGAATTCAAGGCATAAGTGCGTGTGTCTATAAGCACTGCAGCTCTCGCCACTGGTATCAAGATAACAGGACTCAAAAGGTGGCAGATATAGATTACAATGTGCAGGGCTTCAATGGACACCAAGTTGATATTTTAAGAGGTAGTGCTGTGCAGTGTATAATGTATTGTTTTTCAATTCAGTCAGTGAAAAAGATTAAATTATTTGACTCAGGAAGTTTCTTCTTGACCTTAATATGTGGCAAATTAATCAAAGTTGTTTAACACTAGAACCGCCAGGGATGCTGTATCCCTAAAACCGCCAACGGGTACAATTGACCAGCTAGAATGTATTGATTTTCAGCACAGTGTAGACAAAAAGGCATAGAATGTTTATCTAAATGAGCAAATTAATAGTGCAAAATTGTCTGTTTTCTCTGCAGGAGTGAATTTGAGACTTTCTTTTCATTTTTAATAATAGTGAGTGCTACATAACACAATTTTAAGAAATGTCGCAGGCTAGGGGACATAATCATTTTGAAACAAGGTAAGATAAGAAAATAGCCTCTTGGCTTTTGTAGTGTTCAAACAGACAGATAGCACAGGTAGCTCCCATAAGCTGCGTTTCCAGCATTTTCCTCACACTGCGAATGAACTATGGTCCACTTGTGATTTTAATCAACTGTGGGTGTTATTCGGCAAAGTGGTGATATACAGGGGGTAAAATCAATCATTATTTATGTGATAATTTAATAATTGCTTGGTCTATAAATGTAAAAAGAAATGTTTGTCTCAAGGTCTTCAAACACTGAAATGGTCCAACTACAAACATTGAAGGATATTTAATTTACAACAACAACAATAACACTAAGAAAATCACATTCCCTCACATATGTGCAGCTATAACCAAAGAACAATGGGTATTGTTCCTTGGAAAATTCATCAATGTCCTAAAGCTACAAACCATCAGCAGTCAATTGGAAAGACCACCTAAATTAAGAATTATTTTCCCAGGCCTGGGAAAGTTCAATCAATTGTTAACACGGGGGTAGTTTCTCTCAAAACCAGAATCCAGAGAAGTAAGTCTCAAACTTGGGATGTCATGAAGTGTAAATCTGCAGCTGCTCCATAAACAGTGGACGGGAGACTGATTTTATGGACTCACAGAATGTTTGTTTCTTTTTAATACCCAAATGAGCTTTATTCTATTTTAGTGTTCTCAGTTCTGAAACAGAACATGTACTCATATACTCCCCTGGGTGCTCCAAGTGTCATCTATAACATCTTTCCCAATTCATTATCTATAGAGCATTGTCTATGGAGCATCTATAGAACTGCTGTAACTCCTGTTCTATAATGATGAAGGTAGCCCACCGTCACTCTTCATCACAGAGTGAATGAAATAATGTCACCATAGCTGTAGCTCATCGAGTGCTACAGGGAGGACATATTTTTTTAGACCATCCCCGGAAGTTAGCATCGTACCGATTCTTCCGACAAAAAACGTTTTATTTTTAAAGAAAATAGCCTCTGAAGCAGACATACTTTTATAATACTTACACGTTTTATTCAGTTAGATAATCTTCAGAAATGAACACCACTGTTATGACTTTTGAAGCGTGAAAGCAATAGCCAGAAGTAAAAAGCTCTCGTTTGGCTATAAACCAGGTACACCACGGTCGCATTACTTAACGTCACACCACTAAGATAAAGGCGTGGAGTAAGGAATTACACAGCACAGGACAGCTTGTACTGGGACGGCACATGAGGTCTCACAGTAGCAATTTTAAAAGGCACACAATCAGAAACTCAAAAACTTTGAATGAGACTTTCTTACTTCGGGAACAGAGTCTGGAAGTTCCAGTTCCACTTCAGCTCTCTGTTCTAATCAGGCGGGAACCTCTGGGTCTGAAAAGTGAGGACAATGTGGAAGTGCCTTAAACTTGCATTCTTTCTAAAAGGCCACCAGAGAGCGACTCCTCTGGTTGCAAAAATAATTCAGATTGTATAGTCTAAGAAAATGACCCTACTTCTCACATAACTTAATACCACAATCAACATTGTGAACATGAGTTTATGGTCTCGATCGCCAGTTTCAACTCGTTTTCAATACAGCATGATGTCTATTATTTTATGGTTTATTTATGGTCCCATTTAGAGCAAAATAGACACTAAAGGAAGGTAAGCTTTCGGGAGTCTACTTCGTAATTGGCAGTTCGCTACCATTGCTTTGTCTGTTCTAGGAGCTATAAATGTTTTTGTTTTAGAACTTTAAACCGTTTTCAGTTCATGAAAGTTGATTGCCTTTTTGAATGCGACCAAAAAGGTTACCATCGGTTGTACTTAGCTCTACCCACTCGTGCGACTTCTGATTGCAAAAAAGACGAGATGGCCAAAACGCCGAACGCCAGGCTTCAAAACGGCACTCCACCAACCAATGGGCGACGTATCTGCGACTATGTTCACTTCTTATATACAGTCTTTCATTCTACTTGATGTTTTTCCGTGACTGAATCTGTTTAATTAGAAGCATTGCCATGTATAAGTAGTACATCTGGGCATCTGTTACTCCAAAATCCATTACGATAAGCAAAATATGTGACAGTTGTCAATCTGGAAAGCTGATCGGCAGATGTGACTGTACACAGAATAGATTGCTCTTGTTGCTCACATAATGACAACACACTGAATAATCACTTTTGCAGCAAGTCCCATGTGTCTGAGTCAGTGAATCAGCCTGAATGAGGCTTTTGAAAGTGAACTAGTTTCCATGGAAAACACAATCAGGAAAGCTTCCTATTGGCCCGGCTATAGTCCTTGACAGAGTCTATGAGAGTGTAACAATCAACAGATTGCCAGAGTCCTAATTCGGCGGTCCTAAAATCATAAACCAACAGTGTCATTTGGTCTGGAGGTTTTTTTTTTTTACTTTGCCAGTTTACTACAACATTATATTACAGAATGTACTTGTCAGGGCTACTCATCATCTACTCATTTGTTACCTTGCACTGTAGATGATTTCACATGAGCGCGACCTTTTTACAGTTATCAGTTCAGGTCAACTCCTTTCTTGACAACCAGTGTGTCAAACAGAGGAAACTATATTGTAAAGGCATGAAGAATTTCTTAAGAGCACTTATACTATGTGCAGCTGGGTTTGTTTTTGATGGTGACAACGCGCTTATCAGGGGACAAACTGAGGTTTACAAGCCAGAGTGCAAAGCAATGGTAACCAGAGTTTGGCCCCAGGCAACATGTTCTGTACCGTTCCTCGTGTTGCGTTTTTCATGTATAAATTTGAAGGATGTTGTGGAAAGAAAGCCCAGCCTCAGTGCCCGGAGCCATGAATAATGTGAATGTTGACTTTTAATTGTATTATCAGCTCTGTGACAAGAGGGAAAAGCATCCATGTGGAAGTTCAGAAAGGGAAAAACAGAAATAATACAACAGAAATATTCAAAAGTATCCAGTTTAGAATCCTAATAATGTAGATGATTTTAGCCCAGAGTTGGTGGAAACTAAACAGAGCTGCCTTTCACAAAATTAAGTATGCTTGAAGTGATTTGTTCATTGTCTCTTTCACATTTATCGACCTGTTTTCAGACGGTTTCCATTAAGCTCTTTGTGGTACAATCACTGTTTCTCCACGTATTTCAACCTTTTGCGTGCAAAGATACAACTTCCCTCTTCTCCAACAGGTCTCATGAGATTGACTTTTCTCATGACAGCTTGTTCAAGTCTGTGTTTATTTACTCAATACACAATGGTCTAATGCTGAGTCAGGTTTCATATTCGTTTACATGCTGCAATCCCCAGACATTCTTTAAGTCTTTATTTGTGTGTGTGTGTGTGTGTGTGTGTGTGTGTGTGTGTGACCTCAATGTGCCCTAGTCTGAGCATAATCAAGCTTTATTATCACCTGAGAGTTTCTCCTCACTGTCGTTAAGACTCACTCAGAGGAGAATAGACCTTTCTCACTGCAGACATTTCGATTTGACCACAGCTGTAGCAAATAATGTCAATAATGGTGCTGTCAGACTTGTAAGCCATGCCTAGAGGGAATTTGTCATCCAAATGCAGCACAAAATTGAACTTAAATTCCAGAAAATCTGCAAAACAAAGGACAAATCAAGTAATTCTTCCAGTAAAAAAACATTGGAGTGAAAACATTCTGCAGCTTGTATCTTTATATCCCTCTCCCGAGTCCTTTATGCCGAGACAGAAAGAACCCATATCAAGAATTTAGTTTATGTAAGATTTTTAGTTCTCTACTTTTCATTTAACTATTGGTTACATAACACTTTCTTACCTGAAATTAATTATTTTCAGCCAAGTGTAGACAGCAAACACAAGTGCTATGTGTTAACATTTGTCGGCTGTGTTGGGATGTAGGGAGATTCATATATTTACACTTCAACAGCAGATTTCAATGATTAGCACACCTTCAACCAGAGAAGGAGCTAATCAGTCAAATCACCTGCTGCTGCTGCTGCTTTATTGGGACTTCACATGACTCCGCAATGACAGATGTTTGAACGGCGCTACAATATGAATTACAGGCGGATATTACAGGGTGTGCACGTGTAGCTTTGTGTGACAGCTTCCCATAGAGTGATCACTTCAAGGTTCAGCCTAGAGGGCTAACACAAGTCCACACAGACGCCAAGTGCTCGGACACTTCACAGTCGTGAAATTAGTCATGCATGAAGTACTCAGTTGGATTCTGTAATTCCGATGTCAATTTTCTGTTTCTCGGTTACGTATTGAAATTCGTCTTCCACCACTGTTATTTGGATCTGCTCTTTGAAGCCTATTTGATTTGAAATTCATCATGTACTTGTATTAATATGACTGTGGCACCTAACAGGAGTTATTTATTCTCATATTACAGTAAAAAAGCTTGTAGCAAATCAATCGAACGAGTCGCTTGTGAGCTTTGAGATGTGTGTGAGCGGTGCCGGCTAACTTACGTCACTTCAGCCTAACTATTGGTGGTGCGAATGCAAAAAAAAAACAGCCTTGAAGATATTTGACACTGGACCTCTCAGGCCGTCCCTCAGAAACACCTATAGAGTACTGTATCAACTGCTTTTTCTTTCTCAGACAGGGATCTCTGTGTTGGCACAGTATCCCTACGAACTTCATCAATATTGGACAATTCTGCAGCTTGAGCTTTACGACTAAATACCAACATTCAGTGCAGGAAGAAGTGTTGGCCCTACTAGGGTGAGGTCAGGGTGGGAGATGAGCATGCATCAGACAAGCAAAGGACTTTTAACATTACAGTCATTACGCTTTTATCCAAACCTACTTACAATTCAGATTCTATCACATTTCTACACCGTAGGCACAGCTACGGGAGCAATTTTGGGGTTAAGTGTCTTGCTCAAGGACACATCGAACCGCCGATCCTCTGATTGAAGGACGGTTCTGCTCTCCACTTAGCCACGGTCGACTTGCATTTCTTCTCTGATTGTTGAATTTAAATTGTCAATAAAGATAATTAGATGAAAGAAAAAATGTTGCAGATTATTTTATCGATCATTTTGTAACCTCCTCCGATTCATCTTTAAACTCCTTTGGGGATCTTGGTTTAGAACCACTGGTATCCACGACAGTGTTGGTGGTTGTAGGTTGAAAGGTGTGACAGACTAGGGTGACTATGTGACTTCATGCCAATGGTCATAGTTGAATCCAATGCAAATGAGCATTTAATCAACCTTGTCTCTGACTTAATTAAAACCACATGGCTATGATCCCGACTCTGACTTTAATCTGTCACCGATGGTTCCAAACTCATTAAAAACAAAGTGAGAAAAGCCTTGAATTTATTGTTTGTCTAAGATTGTCCGTTTCAGGAATTAAGTGAGAACTGGGACTTATTTCTGCTCCAATTTCAAGGCTGACACTTTTATTTAGGCCCCCTGTGCCGTTATCTTGATTCCTGCATTTTGTTTTAATGAAACTCGGGATGTTACAGGTTGGTGCACAGCATCAATCACCTCAATTAGGCAAGAGGGAGCTTCGGTTATAGTGTGTACAGCCTTTATTCCTCTGTGTGTGTGTGTGTCTCAAAAATGCTCTACATCTCGGTGTCCTACATTCAGTTCTGCATTGATTTTCTGCTCAATGGTTTATATGTTGGACATGCTAAATATCTCTGTCTGGATGTTGTCATTGTAATTTCTGTCAACTGTTTTTCTCTCAGCAATCCAAAATATCTCCTGTTTTCTTCCGTTAACTGAGACCATCCAGCAGATAGGAGGGACAAGCACAATGTGAGATTGTCAGACCTGTCTGCCGTGTGCAAAGAGCCTTGTCACAATCTCTTCGCGATGCCATATATCAGGCCCTCCTGGAAATGGCTGCGTGCTCTTCTGTTTTACATCCAGCCGCCAACAAGGTCTCCAGAAGGTCTCTTGAAGGGGCCAGGAGCAGCTCTACAGCGATGTTTTTGGATGAAAAGTGTGAGGGAGGGAGGATTAGGACGCATGGGAAGGGATGAAGGAAACGCTGCCAAGCTGATGTCAGCGTTATAGGACTTAATCCAGCAGCTACTGTATTGGCAGTGTTGGCTGCCCACCCTTCCGATCACTGCCATTTGACACAAATAAAGTGTATCGTGTCTTATTAAATGTTACAGGTGACGTCTTTTTGATTCACATGTTGAAACACCGTTTAAAGCCACAGCTCAACATTTTTTCGGCAATATACTCCTTTCTGACAGTTCGATGGATATGCACTTATTTTAGTCCTTGAGTATATTTATAACAGATAATACTTTTCTATAATTACTAAAGGTTGCTCTGATCATTAATCTTAAACACTAACAATTGTTCAATGTATCACCTGATTCTGCAGTTGCCTTCAGCAATGGCGCATTTAACACATTTGAGTCTGTTTTGGTTTGACGGCTGACGATTGAACTGTTCAGCCTCAATGCTATTGTCATCGTTGTTTCCAGCTGCAGGAGGCAATTTCTTACTAGCAAAACAACCCCACTGCATTCTACGAGTTCAGCACCAAAGGGCTTACAGAGACAGTCAGCAACTAGCTGGGGAACATCGATGATTCTTAAAGTGATCAAAACATTTCCCTCAGGAGTTGGTGGAGAGCAAAACAGAGCAAAAAGAGTGAATTTTGTACTTACGTTTGTAAGGTGGCCACAAAAACTAATCCAAATGGATGCACATGTTGCTTTACATTGCACATGGCTTCACAGGTTATTATACACGAAGGACTTACAACAATCATTTGTTAATCTGAGTGGTAGGTCACTGCAAAAGATGAATTGCAACCTCTACATTGCAACCTCTACAAAAAATGAGAGCAGTTTGCCACACTTAAAGACAATTATATAGAATATGCATACATCACCAGATATTTGATCCCCGTATTTATTTTTGTTTGTTTCCTGAAATGTTCCTGGACATGACCCAAACCCTGTCAAGTTTCATAATGTTGGTGCATTTTGTTGTGGGACGAGTCTGTCCATCAAAGTGAACAATCTGGCATATTTAAGTGGCATAATAAAATCTTTGAGTATTTACTCTAACCAGATTCAGAGTTTATAAGTATGGACTTGGGACACAGAGTGGTGGTCCATGACTGAAAAGGTCACACGTCACAGTACCCAAACGGGTATCAACAGGATTGTTACAAAGCAGGAGCTCTGTTTAACACTTAGTCGGATGACACCTCAGAGATTCTCTGGGAAAAAACATTCAGTCAGTCTTATATTTTACCGGCACATAACCCAATAACCCTACTAATGCACTCTTGGCCTGTGATTTGTTCTCGTTTGTCATCGCAGAAAGTGCAAGGGTAAACACCGTGCTGAAACATGAGCCTGGCAGAGGTAGAAGAGCTGCATCGCCTGCTTGCCCTCCACAACCTCCCATCAGGGAGAGGGAGGACAGGCCTGGCGAGAGATAATTACTACCCTCCCTCATTGATTTGTGTAGATTAATGTACTTTTTAAAACAGTCTTGATTCTATTTTCGCTTGCTGGTGATGGGAAACGGCTTCAAGCTGTTCTTGGATAAATGTCCGGTGCCAAATTGTAAAAGATGTACTTTCCAATGATCCGCAAAAAATGGGTTTGCTGCATTGATACAAATGACAAACATCGGCCACAATGCAAGAACATTTTTGTGTTCTTATCTGAATTTCTCTTTCCGTATACAGTAGGTTTGTACAAGTGTGCCACGTCAGATTCAGCAAACGCCCCTAACTTCAGGTCCCTGTGTAAATGGCCGGCGTAAACATGATGAATGCCACCTGTGTATTCATGAGAATTGTAAATTAACATAATAAACGTTACAATAATACCATATAAGGCTACGCATCATGCCCCATATGTCCTATACTGAATCCTGCTCTCGGATATCCATAAAGGAAAGTCTATGATTTTTAACAGCGTCAGTAGCAGAATTAAGGGACCCGTTTAAGCCAAAGAATGGGGGAAATAACAAGTGCTCTTAATACCGTGTCAAACTGGATAATGTCAACACAATTATGAAGTGGAATTCATAAAGGGTTTTCACACTCATAATTGCATCAAAGTAAATAGAATCTATTTGTGAAAAACTTGGGAGGGGCGACAGCAGACGAATTGCACAGGACTCCTTAGACAGGTCTGGACCACTTGTAAATTGTGTTCGTACCAGAGAGAAATTTCAAAATACGAGAAACCCGTTGATTGCGGCAGGTACACGCCAGAACAAATCCCTTCGTACAAGTTGTTTTCTTGCACGAGGACCTTTTGTCACTCAATTTTTCAGACGTGTTTATGAGCTCAGATATGTAAATATTTGAGTCTGTATGGTCTGATCGTGGTAATAAATGACTGTTTATTTTTTTCTGTTGTCACCATCTGCGGTGCGAATCTCTCACTGCTGTGGTGTTTCTTCGAGATCACCTGTCAATCAGTGTGGGTGCTGCTGTGACGTCTCCTTCCTTTGGATTTACTGTCGGGGACGTTTTTTCTCGATGCAGCTGGCGCTCTTCACATGCTACATGGCCGTTATTCGGAACAAATGGGAAACATAAGAAGTGTCACTGCATCTACACCTCAGAATTATTCGCAGAACTGAGGCTTACTGCTTTCAACAAGGAGCTAAAGGATGGATCATGCCTGTATTATGCAGTGTGGTTTAAGTATTACCAGACTAATACATGTTTTATTGTGGTGGCTCTGCATGCCAGCATAATATACTTATAATGAAACAATGACTATGTGGTTAAGGTGGTTTTAATTTGAGCGTGTTTACTTCCAAATCAGATGAACAATATAAGATCTATAGCTTGTTTGAACACACCTAAACCCTCATCTTTCTCCCCCAAGGATCAGACCAGGGGACATAGAGATTGATGGGCTAAAATCTAGACTGCACCAAAGACTGCACCAATGCAGCATAAATAATGTATACATCATGAATAATTAACCAAATCAATATTTCTAGTTATTTTGTCATGACATTACATTTCTAGGGATTTTAAATATATAGTGGCTTGAAATAAAGTCCTATTTGGTAGTAGATGTCAGATTAAGTGACTGTCGACACATTGACATCAGCAGACACATTATCTTCTTTGGTGAACCTTTGCTGCAGCTATCTTTACTTCCTGCTTGTTTCTAAGTAGTTTTGCATTCAGCTGGATCGAGATCAGATGAATAACTTGGCCAGTTCAGGAATTTTCATTGTTTAATCATAAAAAGCCTTTTTATTTATGTTCAGAGTCGTCTGCAGCATTGTCCTTAAGTGTCTATGAGTCCGCACTTTAACCAAATAGTCCTTGTTGTAAATAGTTGTAAACTTGGCATGAACTATCCTGCTCCTATGGACCCCTTAATGCTGTCTGTGTGCCGGTTGTCCATTATGTAACTATGGCCAGGTTCCCTTGCAACTGCTCTGTGTGGCTAATGGCCAGAGTGCCATACAAACAGCACCACACGTCTTCAGAGGGCCCTTCAAAGTGCTAACAGGGTTGGATTTGTTTATGTGGGCCCTGGCAGGTTAGATGTCCAGCAGGTTAGATGTCCAGCAGTTCTCCTGCGATGTGGATGTCACTGTCAAATTACATTTATAAATAGATTTTGGCTCAATGCTCACACCCCATCATTGAGTCCTGGAGTCCTGGCTGGAGTCTGCCATCTGTCTGAAAGCGTTAGGCAGTTCTTCCTCGGCTGATAGGACACAGCGGATGTTGCCTTCTTCCTGTCGGGGATTTGTGTGAAGGTTGTTTTGAGTTGTTTAGATTTGGGTATTTTGCCCTCAAACGAAAAGAAAAGAATCATCTTTATTTTTGTATTATCTCTGGATCAGCTCATAGGAGAAAATATATATTTAATTCATCTCTGAAATCAATATATGATGAATTTCTGATTTAATATTCGAGGTAACTCACACAAATGTCAAATCCATGAAGTCAAAGGCTGAGATGAGAGGTGTTGCGCTGTAAATGTCAAATGTTTATTCATTTAAAATGAATTAATATTTAATTGAATTTGTGAACATGATTTTGATCTGAATTCATATTAAATTGGCTGAAATTAAGCAGGACCAGTTAAGCGGATGTAGCTAAGTCTTTTGGTCTTGTTTATTGATATTTAAATATCACAAAATCGTTTAATTTGACCAATTTAAATATGAGTTTTAAACAAATAATGTTTATTCCACTAGAGGCTATATGGCAGTTACTTTAACTCTGCTATGCTGGGTTATTGTCTCCTTTTAGCCAGCAGGTGTTTGGCCGTTTCTTTTCTGCAGTGATTGGATTTGGCGACTGACTAGATCAACACGGTGCCAGTTCATCAAAATTGTCAGCGAATGCAGCTTTAGCCAAGGTCAGCCATGGCTATTGCAGCAAGCTCGAGCTTGCTTTATATTCGGCCCTTTTCACAGCATCCAGTTTGACCTGTCATGGCAGGATAAATACAGGTGTAATCCAGACAATTGATTATCATGCAATTCTATGTAGAGTCTCAGTAATTCAAGCCAGCCAGCATGCACAATACCCGGGCTCTGGTCCATCTATAGGCCATAATTAAAGTCATTAATTACACCTGTGTATATCCTGCAACGTGTCTAAATGGCTCTTGTGAAAAGGGTGCAGTTACTGTGGTTTGGCTTAGTTTTATGTTTCGTGTTGTAGGGGCTTGAAATGGTATTTAAATATATCGTCGACTCCAAATATAGTTGCCGTATTTTGACTTTGTAAATCATAAAAAAGGCTGATTGTTTTTCACTTGCAGTTGCAGCGGATGACATTTATCATTTTCTTTGTCAAATTCAGTTATTTTTCACCCAAAACTTCCATTAGGGATTCATCAGTCATGCCCACGGAGAGGTAGGCCTATTAGTCAGGTTCCAGGCCTGGCTGTTATTGAAAGGTCAGGAGATTTGTCTCTTCCTCAAGTGTATTTTCTCTCCTCTGGTTTCGAAAGGAACAGTGAGCTGTGATGTTAAAGCCGGGCCACAGCCTCCACTCCATCACGACAGACATCTCAATCCGTTTCCACTGTTAGCCTTTTATGCCACGTTTACAGCGGCACAGGTTTTCAATACTGATCAGTCACTGCTCCTTTCCCTTTCATTCATCACTCCCTCCTTCCTGCTATTTTTCTCTTTCCTCCTCATCCTTTTCTCATTTACTTGTACTTCTCCAGTAGCAGACCAGTCTATTTGTCTCTGCCTCAGTTCTCCCTCTCACCTCTTCTAGCCCTCCCTCGATACTTTTCCCTGCCCAGCCCTCTCTCGTTTTCATCATTTGTTGAAGGGCTGAGTGCAGCCGGATGCTGGTAATCTGGCGCTCTGATTGCATATGGACATGCATGAATGATACCAAACCTTGTTCCCAAGGTTTGAGTCATGGCTTTAATCATTACTAATGGGGGGGGGGGGGGTGTTGAATACCTGGGACCAGTTCAGTGTTTCATGAATTCCACTGTGCTGGAATGGAAGGGGCTTTGAGGAGGAAATTGGATGTCCTTGTTTTCCTGTGTGGTGAACAAAAGGTTTGCTTTAATATAAGACCTAAAGGCTGGTCAGGGCATTGTTAGAGACACATGGACGTTTTTGATTTACTACTCGTATAATGTACACACTGTAACCTTTCAGTTGATACCACAGTCACGCAAGTAAAGCAGCAAGAGGCACAGCTACAAGAGTGTGCAGTTTGATGAAGCTCCACCACTGTGGCCAAAAAAGGGGCGAATCTCTCAGACAGTGTGGACTTAACCCACCATACTGAAAGGAAACAGTGAATTAGTTATATCTTGGACGCATTGAAGACACATTCAAGCCAATTTATTTTATTGAGTTCGCATTACTTTATGAAACTACTCTTTACAACGTCGGTTTCATCAGTTTTTATGTGCAAGGTTTCAGATGTTCATTTTGTTGTTGACAGTCTTGCCATTTGTTATCTAATTAGCAATATCAAAGTGTTCGTTATCTTTTTACAAAATTACAAAATAATGAGCCAGGTTTAGATCTGAGTCCCTATCAATAAAAATACCACGAGTGAAGAGCAAAGCGATTTGGTTTGGTCGTAAATACAACATACCTGACAAACAATCATTTTAGTGAAATTTGAACAAACAGGTTGAAATAGAAAGTTGGTTTGAATGTAGCAGACTGTATTAGGGTCACCTATAGGAAATCAAGGGGACAAGAGATTGCTATGCTTTTAAATTGTAAAATTGGAATTGTAAAATTGGACTCAATCCATTTAATATATTTCATATACAAAACCATGAAAGAAACATGGATTCAAATCTGTATTGAACCAGTTACTGCATCTTCAGCCAGTCCTCTACATACCTTCTAGCAGTCTTTGTCTATTCCACGTGATGTGTCTCTCTTTAACATTGACATACCTCTTAACAAACACAGCCACATATGAACATTGTCAAGTCAACAGCAGCCAGCTTAAGTTATTTTTAAGAAAAAGGCAAGGCTACTTAGTTGGTACAATGTTAAAATAGGTGTGAAGCCACGATAATGTCATAACATATCTGTTGTTTGGATCACTTTGTGGATATTTTCGCAAATATATAGATCCTCCAGCTGACTGTTGGCATCTTGAAACTCTGTTCCGACACAATAACATGATGTCTCCCTGTAGATAGCTGTTGAACTGCGGTTGGTACTATGGCATAATCTCTCTCACGACTGTGTACAGAGTAACACATAAAGCTGTTGTTTCTTTGCCTGTGGCTCCGGCATCAAATAATTCTTTGCACTGTGCAGTTTATCTGAGATGAACATCTTGATATTCTCTCCCTCCGCTGTCTCTACTTTTCAGCCTCCTGCGCCCTTAAGACTCTGCTGCTTAGTGATTAGTGGCTTAAAATATACCATTGTGTGAACTTTACCCATTTTACAGCTCCCTTAACGGAATTGCTCAAACGTGTAGGTGATTAAAAAAAAGACTGACAGACGCGCAGGAGACCTGGCTCTCCATTAGTTTATTTAGATTTGCCTTCATCTGATATCGGCTATTTCAAGTCTTGTTGGTGGCCCTGAGCATTCTGGCGTGTATTTATTTATTGCCTCCCTCCACACACACACACACACACACACACACACACACACACACCCAAACACACACACACACACTTGCACAACCAGTTCCATCATGGAGTAACACTGGCAGCCTTTCAAAATCCCGTTCATTTTCAATTAAAATCTAAACTTGGGTGTTTTGCAGCCGAATATTTCATGCAGGTGACACTGAAGGGTTCGATGTATAATTAATTTGTCATCGCTCAGCCTGATTGTTTTCACATTGCTTCTACCTGACCTAAACTTATCTCAATGTTTCAATTTTCTATTTGGAAGTTAATGCATTTCTTCAAGGTCCACTGAGTGGACGATATTACCTTTTTTTTCCTTAACGATCGGTGGCTTTGTTTGTCGAAAACACACATTATTTGCCTGGTTTGTTCGGAATTATCATTTTAGATCGTTCAGTAACAATGAAGCCACTGGTCATAAAAGTGGAAACAAAATAGAAAAAGAGGTGAGCGGAGAAGTCTGAGCACTCTTAATAATTGGATCACCTTCCCCTAAACAAATGGCATGTAAAAGATCTTGTCTGTAGTTTCAAACTGGTGATTCACTCAATAACTTAAAAGGTCCCATATTGTAAAAAGCGAGCCTTTTTTATTTTGCTGAAAAGATATTGCGAAAGTATCGAACCGTTCAATCCATGGGGAAATACACAAAGCCCGTATTCAGAAACTGTGCCTTAAAACGGCTCGCAGGGACATTAAATGATGTCCCTGCGCTGTATTTGCTGCCCTTGGCTTGTATAGACAGTAATGAAAGTTGCTTGATTGCATATAAAAGAGTCCCAGATGAATCACACACACAACTCCAAGCAAAATGAGTTCAGTACATTTAATTGTTAATTAATTCGTTGCACATTTGCTCAAGTGCAGTCATACTCAATGTAAAGCTTTAAAAAATACAATCTCAGTCATCTCTGACGTGACATGAGTGCTTTCATGTAGATTTTTTAAAAACAAAATACAGTATATGACAGATAAACCTTTTCTTTAGTGTTGTATTCTTTGATAAATCTGTAAAGTAAACACTGAGAATCAGGGCAGCATAACTGGTCAACGTCAAAGATACTTTCATTCATATGTAGGTAGTGTAACTGTCGACAAAATACTGGTGCATTTCCCTTTGTCTGTGTAAACACAATTGTGTCTTCAATAATTTTTTTCTTTAGATTGGTAGAGTGCGACATACAGTACTATCCTTTCAAGGAGAGCCCTCACATTAACTGTAGCATGAATTAACACGTTTTCTGTTGGCACCTGAATTATCATAAACACCACTCTTAATTAAGCAGCAGCACTTTTTTGTGCAAGCTCTACATCGCAGACATGTCCTCCGATCCTCCTTTTAGAAACAGCTTAACAGGTTTACGATACACAACTTTTTTTTTTCTCAAATTAAAAAAATAGTTTGGATCATCGACTGTACACAATACCAAAAACAATGTGCTTTTCCCCATATAGTGTATAGTGCCGAGTTCAATATGCCCTCCTCCGGCTGTAGTTACAGTGCGCCCATCTCCCTTCTTTTTGAGGCGGGTGGTAGTCACAGGTTGCATCAAGGAGGCCTCTCTCCATGAAACCTTCGGTGTCTGTACCTGCCGTTCTTTTCCTTGGCCACGTTGATGCAGGCGTTGTGCTTGTTGCTCTGCAAGTGGTTCCAGTACTTGATGAGTTCATTGGGGTGGAACTGATGCGATGTGATCAGGTGGCTGTACTTACAACTGGAGTAAGACACCCGCCAATGGTTGAAGAGGAACTCGTTGGGAGGGGGCGCCGGGTCGATGCGCAGCTTCGCCAGGCAGATCCCCACGTAAACGTCCTCCAGGTGCAGCCTGCGTATACTGAGAGAGGCCTGGTAGATCAGCTGGGCCATGTCCCCTGAGAACACATACCCCGTGCCTGAGCAGAATATCGGGTAGCGCTCGCTTGGGTACAGCTCCGGCGGCATGTACCACTTGCTGTCCTTGTTTCGGTTTGGTGCATAGCCCCTCATCAGGTAGCCAGTGAAGTACCTCTGCTTGGGAGGCAGCTCGGGCTTCAGCAGCTTTTGGATGAGATACTCTGTGTTGACAAACATGTCGCTGTCTGTCTTCATCACATAGGAGGCGTGTGGGCAATAGGTGGCCACCCAGTTCATGCCCATCAGAGTTTTAATGGTCAGGTTGTAGTAAGTGTCCTGATACTCCTGTTGGATGATGTCGTGGTGAACGCGGCTCTCGTCCTCTATGCTGCTCTGGAGGTAGGTGTCTGAGCTCTTTCCTGTGCCGAGCAAGAAAAGACGGACAAACCCCAAGCCCATTGTTATGCTCTCATTCCCCCATGTCTGGCGGATGGCGTTGCGGGCATCGGCCTGGCCAGGTTCTGCAGCAATGAGGACGATGAGGAAGGGCATGCCGTCCCTGCACTTGAAAGGCTCGTTCAGGATGTAGCGGTAGGGCTGAGCGCTGAGCCTCCCTCCCACGCCCATCTCCTTCTGTAAACTGTTGTTAGTGCTCATAGAGTCCCCGAGCCCCATTACGCCCATCCTGGCTCCTCCACCCCCTCCTCCACCTCCTGCTGTCTCCCCCGCCGCCCCATCCGCCTGCTGAGAGCTGAGGTTGAGCAGAGGCTTTGGCGCTACGTACCCCGTCTCCCTCCACAGGCTCCTCAGGGAGCTGCTCTGGTTAGCTTCTCCCTTGGGGCTGCGGAAGCCCCTGACGGTGTAGGCCAGTGGGTTTTCCCGGGGACCACTGCGTCCTGGCAGCCAGTCCTGGTGGCTGAAAAATAAGAAGAGGGTGAAGAGCAGAGCCAGCGAGAGGAGGCCGGCCACATGGGTCCGGAAAAGCGAACGCTTGACGGTCCAGGTCATCTTGATGGGACAGCAGTGCCGCCGTCGCCACTGCATGGTGCAGATCGGGGTCGCAGGAAGCTGCTGCGGCTGCTCGAGAATGGGCGGCGGTCACACACAGTCGCCTCAAACATGTGGTTGCCAACAGTCAGAGGGTTATCTGAGCTGGCAGATGGGTTGGAGTGAGCCCCCTGGTGAAGTCAGGGGAACGTTTGAGCCCCCCAGTGCAGCTTGCAACAGGGTTATAGGGGCTCCTGATGGAGGTGGGAAGGCGATGATTCTCTTGCCATGGAGGCTTCTTCCTGGCTCTTCCTTGGCACTGTAGACAAACACAAGGTCATGCTCTATGTCTCGTCTCCTTCAGGGTATGATAAGGGTCACCTCCTCTGTGTTTACTCTCCCTGAGCTGAAACGAGAAAAAAAGAAACATGAGAACACAACGTTGGCAGTGGTCCAAAAAGAACCTCCAATTCACTGGCACTGAGCCAAGTGTCAATTGTCTCAGATACAGATGCGTTTTTCATTCTACTTGTGGGGAGAACCGAGCATATTTCTTAATCAATTTATTTATGGTTTGTTTTGACACACTCGGAGTAATTCTGAATTAATTTCTTCCAGATGCAAAGGCCCCAATTAGAGCTTTCTGTGGAAGAAGAGCCCACTATGGTAAATGGCACTTTTGTAAGCTGACTTGACATTTTGAAAGGGAGAAATCAATCAATACGACAGCTTTGTAGCATCTTTGATTGGACAGGGACGTAACAAACAGCAGGGTCTGGGGATGCGGCTTTCTGAGGAAAGAAATGGGAGATTCCGAGAACGCTGTTGCAAGCGCGCCAGTGGCATACATGAAGATTGCTGCTGTAAATATTACTCTGCGTACAGTACAGTTCATCGGTACGACTGAAAAAAGGCGCATCGAGATGTGTGCCTATGTGGCAGACATACAGTACAACACATCTTATCAGATCGCACAGTAACACAACTGACTAAATGAGTACATTGTCCTCTTACTTCACACAGTGAAATAAAATAAGGGCATTTCCTTGATCATCCCGGACACATCTCACAGTTAGGACTATAAAAGGGAATTGAAACTACTCAAATGCTTCGTTGACACTATGAGCTGGTTGTCTGGTGCTGGGCATGGTGAGATGGTGGTGGCTTCTCGCATGTCATTATTCAGCTTAATGCCTGGGGCAGAAGTATAAATTGCAGGTTTGCTTAACGTGATGCAGGCTAACGCTACACTGAGCCGCTTGTGCAAGCGAGCGCCATCAGCCCCCCCACCGTGCGTCGACAGCTAGGGAGGAGATGCATCTGTCAAAAATGAGTTTTCAGGGTCCAGCAGGCAGTGGGTGCCGAAGCCTGAGCCAGCCTCCGGCGATAACAGCCTTCACCCGCCATTCACCTTGCACCTTCAGCTCATCAATGCCGCCTGCTGTCTAGTTGAGACCACCCAGGCTGCTCGATCTTCTACCACAGGCATACATGCAGGCCACGCAAGGAAACATGCATACACACAAGCATGCGTCAAAGCAGACAAAATGTGGCGTGAACGATTGCATCTGTTGCCCACGGGGAGTTGTGCACCAAGGGAAGCACAAAGGCGATCACGTATGCACACTGATTCTCTAACTCGCCTAAATCAGTTTGCACAAGCACAAAAATTGACTGTGCATTGCACATAATCACATGCACACCAAATACTGCAGTGCACACACAATCTATTTTTTATTTTTTTGGTGCGTTCACAGACCCACTAACACGAAATCGAATGCAGATCAGACTCAATGGTACAAACAACAAACACATTGCACACAATGTAACTCTTGTGTCTATAGACCCACACAAAAGATGCACGTGCCCGTCACACATAATTATACCCACACTAGAAACATACTGCATCATTGCTGTGTTCAATGATGATAGACACACACACACACCAACCAGCACAAACAGAATATGCCAACAGAAACTTGCAGGTTGAACGAGTGAATATTAATGTAGCAGCAGTGCAAGTCTTGAATCCATCCTTCCTTCCTGAGTGCGTTCATTTACTGACTGCCTGCGTTGCCATTTTGTTTATTTGTGTGCTCGCTTTTGAATGATTAGAGGCCACCGAAAAACCGAGCATTATTTTGTGTGAATGCTACATGTCGGCTTAGTGTGGGGGCAGATTTTCTTAACTTCCAATTTTCATTTCCTGCTATGTTTGCCCATTCATCATGACAACTGGCAAGGCACGCGATAACCTTTTCAGGCGAGTGTGCTTACCCAGCGCGAGCAATTACAGGAGAATGAGAGGGGCCAGGGTCGGCTTTGTTTTAAAGGTTAACATACTTTAGATCGAAGCATATCCAACGCTTGAGAGATTTCTCCTGTCAACCAAATGAACATCTAGTTACGTGAGCTCTGATGAAGTGTGCACACCCAGAGGGGCTCATAAACACTTAGATGCACATGTACACACACACACACACACACACACGTGATGGATGCCCACACATCCACAATCGTCACATGCAGGCCACCATGAATGGTTGAGTGCGAGACTTCCTTTCTGTTTTTGTTTTTTTTCGACGTCAATACCAGTTTCACTGGGAGAAAAGACATCCAGACATTTACTGTTTAGCGGTTCCATTTAATCTGCCAAGGCCTATCCTCATTAATTCATTTTCCGGCCTCCCATCAATGTCACTTTTATGCAAGCCAATTAGCTACACTAGCACTAATTAAAGCCCCAGCGATTCTGCAGCGGTCAATAATCAGAACGAAGGCTGGGGTAGTGACACACTAGGCATACATTAGAGTGTTGTCTCTGTCACCACATCAGCCTCAAACCTGGAGGGGGAAACAAAATACAGTAAACGGAGCAAAATACGTTCCACAGCGAGGTATGAACGCCATTCTCCCTGCTTTCTTTGTTTCCACGCCAAAACAACCCGGCCCGTTTTTCGCCTCCACATTTTTGTGGAACGCATGCAAGACAAGCTTTGCTGATGTCGATGAGGATATGACCTTCACTCAGTGAAGCAGTGCACTTTGTGATGGTGACACATTTTCCTCAAGACACTCACAGCTACGATTTGTGAGCCGTTTAGAGTGGAAGTTCAGTGAAGGTAGAGGTTGAAATTGCGCTTTATTGAAACAGGGCTGAGTGGCTGACTGAGGTTCACTGCCTTGAAGCAACAATCCTCATTCAACCACTGCATTTATGATTAATTTTAATGTTAAAGTAGGGTACATTGACTTTATCAGGGTATAGAAAAGTCAGGGTTGACGAAGGCCATTTGACAGAATACTGATAGTGGAGTTGATCACCGCCAACACGGAGCAGGTTACAGATACTGTTTTCAATTTTATTTTACAATGTAAGCACTATTCAGACTTTTGAAGTAGTGTCTGTATTGCTTCAACATATCGGAAAGATATTTACTGTACCTCCTGATTCCACAAAATGACCACGGTTCTTAAATTGGTCATGAAGTTTGCCCATTTGATGCTTTATCGTAGTCTGGTGAGTTGTTATGCCCAATAAATATGCAGCACTGAGCAAGAAGGGCACTCTGCCCTGGCTCTCTATTGTTAGCATTCCAGTTGAGAGCCAAGATACCAAACCTAAATCTCAAGCAATGTCTTTGTCTAAAACAAATTTACCTTCAATCATTCCCTCTCTTCCCATTGCTCTCCTACTGTAGGCCAATGCATATGTTGGCAGGACACATCTGAACTATTTTCACTGCCATTGGGACTTGACCTGCACAGCAATGAGTTTCAAGAATGTCACATCTGCTTTTGTTCTCACAAGGTCTCGCTGGGCTCATTTAAAAAAGCATCTTCCAGTGTGTTCAGTCCACGCTTTCCAAGCAGTCACTTGAAAGTAAAGAGAATGCTATTGAGTTCAAACCTCTCCCCTCAATGTTGCTGCGGTATCATTTTAATGATTTCTTGTCCTGGTCACTTTCCTCCCCTATTCAGCTGAGCTGCATTCTTCCTCAAAAGTGACTGTTGTTCATCATTGATTAGCTCACTATTGCAACTGTTTGTCCATTACTTTTAGCTCTGACTGTTTATTCATTACTTATAACGATTCCAACTGTTCATCCGTTAGTTTTAGCCAACTATTCCAACTGTTTATTCATTTCCTTTAGCTAATTCAAGTGGCGATGAACCAATACTGACATCAGTCTAATGCTAGCTGGATCGGGTATCGGTGACAATGTGCCGATCTGGTATCAAGAACCATTATCTTAATAACAATTCAGTACATTTAAAATGAATACTTTCTCGTAAGTCATGGTCGCAAATCAGCCAGGCGTAAGTATTGACGCCTCTACAGGTTTATTATGGCTTACTTTAGGGTAAACAGCTTGAAGTGTTCTTTCGGCACGTCAACTGGTTCTTAATAGACTAAACATTTGCTGAGGCTGGTGTTACAGAAAGTTTATTTTTAGTTGATTGAGGTGAATACGGTGCCACATGCACAATACAAGTGGTTACTTCCCCAAGCAAAAAGACACATAAGAGGAAGGAAGACTAAAAAATGCCTTCATTTTTGTTGACTCGGCAGGGATAACATTAAATGAGAAGTTGATCTACAGGAGAACAAATATTTTAAACCAATACAGAATGCCTGAGAGCGTTATTGCATTTCATTGCATTATATCTTTTTAATTTGAATTGTCACCTGCCTCCTGAATTTTGTGTTTTCTATGAGATTTCCATCCTGAATGTTTGCATAAACCACAATCCAGGAAATGTAGTGTCTGATGCTCAAAATGTCCGAATTGATCTCATCCTTTAACTGCAAACGTGTCTGCTTGCTTTCTAACTACTTTTAAGCACTCTCAATCTCAGTGTTACAGCTTACTTAAATTACTTGTTTTTTCCTATTTATCATCGATTTCGAAACGATGACACGAGTATTATAATGCATTTGTCCAGCTTATAACTACTGGGCAACATGTGACACTGTCCATTGATTCAATTTTGTTTTCCTTTGTCTGTGTCCATATAGGCCGACGTGCTTGAGTTCACTCCTTGTGGTATGTTTATCGTGCAGATATTTCAGTTTTATCTGCTGAGTTTTCAAAAGATCTGACTCTGAAATTTAGCCCACAGCCAAACTACAATGGAAGTTAATTAAAGTTAATTAAACATTCCCCTTTTAAAACAAATTCAGCAGCAGCATCGCTGTCCAAAAACCAGTGGCACTGTTTATTTGGATAATCAGACTTATGTGTAGGCCCACAGTTTTCAACACAACAAACATTATATCTGAGAAATAGTCCCAATAAAAGACTGTAAAAAAGAAATACATTTTTTTTGAGGTAGGCCTGTTTGCCACTGTTGATTTGGTGGAGCCTGCCTCAAATAGGATAGGACCGCTGGGAGAGGAAGGGCTGCGTTCTCGCTAAGTGTTGCAGAGCAGATGAGTGACGGATGGCCAGCTGTGCTTTTTTTACCCTTCATCACACACAGGCTGGTCAGATCTGGGACAGGCCACTGGAGCCCCCCATCAAAAAACATGGTTATCTAATCCTAGGGTCAATTCATTCAAATGACAAAAAAACCTAAACATTTTCTCTCTGGTTCTTTCTCTGGTGATAGCAAGCTGTGTTTGCCCGTTTCGACCATCTTTGCCGCCACCTCAATACAATAGAGCAGGGGTCTTCAACGTGTTTCAGGACCCCCAAACTGATAGAGAGATGGAGCAGGGACCCCCGACTATATATATTGTATACAATTGTGTTTTATATTAAATGGGCCAAGTGCCATGTATAGACATACCTCTTTATTGTGCATTCAATACTAAGCTATTCAAATAATACACAGGTTCATATATTCATGTTTTAATTTTAAACAGGTACAGTGAGTAGGGTGCCAATATCAACATTGTCTGTCAATTGCATGATAATCATGCATACAAGCTGTATCTTTCATACAATACTGAACTATTAAAATAATGGACAGATTCATGTTTAGAGAATTTTTTTTTCTTTTTTTTTTTCTAATCAACCAAAAATTTCGCGGACCCCCTGCAGTACCTCCGCGGACCACCTGGGGGCCGCGGACCCCCTGTTGAAGACCTCTGCAATAGAGGGATGTTTTTTTTTTTAAACTATAGTTCCAATAAAACCTGTTCTCCATGTGAGGTCCATGAAATAATCAACAATCACAGGAGCTCATTTTGCTGTTTTGTTTTTTTGAGCTGAAATGATGATTCAGTTCGTTTATACATCAGTTGATGGACAGATAATCGGATCATTTCTTTTTTTGACTGTTGGTTGGACAAAAAAAATATGCTAATTTGAAGATGTCACCTTGTGTTTTTGGAAACTGCAATTGCTGTTTTTAGACCAGACAATAACTAGATGCATGCCCTATAATTCATTCAAATGATAGGGCAGAATAATCAACAATGAAAACACAAATCATTTAACCACTAAATGTAATGTTACGTGCAACTTGTCCATGTTGTGAGCACCACACACCATAATCCCATTCACCGAGGCAAAAACCTCAGACGGAGATCTCAAAACATTACCAGATAAGCCCAAAAGTGAGAAATCTTTTTTTATACGTTGTGTGAGTCGACCCCTTTAACACGCAAGTCAAAACCACATCATTTAGATGGACAGGGTAACATTTGGATTCATTTGTCCTGTCAAAAAGGCTACAAAGGATACAGCAGGCTCTTAAAAGGACTCACGAATACAGGAGCCCTCTGGGAAATAAAGCTTTGCAAGCTCTAAGCTACTATAGCTGTAGTCAATATTATATGACAGTGGTTTTCTTCCACTCAGCCCAAGTGATATCCAACCTTTCTCATTGTGCTGCGGCCAACTTTTTCCATTGCATCTAATTCTAACAGTATTTCCGTTTCACTTTGTTAATAACGCCATAGCCGTATTCTTCCCACTTCGGCTCTTTTGGTGGTTGTCAGTTCAGACGCCTCAGCAATAAATTACGAGGTGGTTTGAAAATTAGACCCTATTAAAGTTTCATAGTCTAGCGGGCAGAGTGAATACCCAGATGGTGAGCTTCGCTGCCTTTTTTTTTTTAATGTATATCCATCTCAGCAGTTAACATGCACAGGCTTTCAGTGCCAAATGGCTCAGGCAGCTGGACGTGATGTAGTGGATAAAAAGCCGAATTGAATTGGATCAATGGGAACTCCCTGGGCTGTGTTGGCAGCTCCAACGAGGAGTTTCCTAAACTTGAATATATGTAAAGGAATAGGCATATGGACTGACCCCTTTTTTATATCAATGGATGGTTGTTCCTTCAGGAATCGCTGATTTGCTCTGGGCAAGGATCAACGAAAGCTATCCATCAACATTAACCCTTAGGGGGTGAATGTATAATACAATCAAAGTATTGTTTCAAGCTGTAAACCTGCCTCGAACACCTGCGCGTGGTGCCCCTGACTGCCACTGCAACATTTTAGGAAGCCGCGGGGGCTCCAAAAAGTACCCGATGGAGAGGAGACGCAGGGTGTTGGGGCACAGCTGGGTGAATAGGATGGATGGATACCGAGGCGGCTGGGAAGGGTGGATGGAGAGACAGCGAGATCCTTCTTGTGGCACTGGCACCTCTGCGTCACTCAGCGTCAGTCTGTGTCAAGCATCGTCAGTCTGTGGCACGCAGCGTCACACAGCGTCCGTCTCTGTCACTCAGCGTCCCTCTCTGTCACTCAGCGTCCCTCTCTGTCAGTTCAGCGGAAAGATTCAGCTGTGGCACGCGAGCATAGTTCGGCAATTGTCAAGAAGCTGCGGAGCTGAGGGGGCGGAGCAACATTTCCTGAGAACACCCGTTGTTGTTACGACAGATCAGCTTCCATAAATCAGTTTTATGATTTTAGTTGAGTCACAGGAGCCCCCTGTTCTCTGTATGCATCCTTAGAGTAAGTACGTTGTACTTTTTTGTTTCTCATTCATTTTATTTCAGTATGATTTTGCTGCTTATGCAACAAAATGGAACATAATACACTTTCCAAATTACTACTTTTATAGTCACTTACAACAATCGGCTAAAATAATGAAAATAAATCATCCGTTTTAGAATCATTTAAAAGTATATATTAAAATTAAGACATAAAATGTCCAATCCAAAAATACATGTTTGAAAATATCTTCACTCTTCCTCTGCTTATATGTATATGTATGTCAGTAAGACATATGTTAACTGTTAACAGTTTACAGCATACTTAAATAAATATAAATAAATACAAAACACACGCACACTTTGTACACACACTGCAGCAATTCTTTTGCAGGAATATGAGCATATTTTCCCCCTCTGGCAAAATACAACACGTCTCATGCCTTATTTTATTTTACCAGTTGGTGGCGGTAATGCGCCAATTCGTTTGCCAACCGCCAGTACACCAAAAGGGAGGAGAAGAAGAAGCTTTCCCGTGCCTGTGTTGTTGTGCTCATGAGCGACAGCGCTACGTACCCCGTTGTAATAATACTATGAGTGAGGAGCGGAGGACCCAGTCCTGCTGCCAGGACGGAGTCATCAGGGTAGTGTAAAAAAAGTATTTCAATCTGCACAGGAAGACAGAGGGTTACGCAGAGTAACAGAGCGTGAAGCAGTGTGACGGAGCTTGAAGCAAGGTGACGGAGCGGGACGCTGGGTGACCGAGCGGGACGCTGGGTGACCGAGCGGGACGCTGGGTGACCGAGCGGGACGCAGGGTGACCGAGCGGGACGCAGGGTGACCGAGCGGGACGCAGGGTGACCGAGCGGGACGCAGGGTGACCGAGCGGGACTCAGGGTGACAGATATTTGATGTTGATGGTTAATTTGCAACCAAGTTGTATACATCATGTATTTACTTGTTATTTGTATGTAATAGAAAAGTGAGCATGTGTACTTCATGAAGCAATAAATAATGACAATTGAAAAATATAGAGAGATGTTTGGTTCATTCTTTTCAAACACTAAGCCTAATTTACCTGAGTCATTGATTTAATTGTCACACTTAAATCCTGAATTGACTGGTGAAACAGAAGAAGTTAAAGGCCAAGATGAGAAGATATAATGTTGGTCAAATACTGTGGTCCAAATTCAATTTATTCAGTTGTATTGGCATTGAGATATAGAAAGTTTGACTCTAGAATATTCAAACAATTCCGAATCTCACAAGACAAGAGCAAAAACAAGATGAATGTGTTCTCCTTTCTTCGTTGCTGTCATGTTAACTGTCTTGTGACCGCTAAGATTGATCTCTGGAGCTGTAGGTGGAGGCAGACTGTCAGAAGTCTTACTATTTTGAAAATGTATCACTGATTGTGTTACTATGGTAACTGAAGCAAGGTCTACTGGAGGCTGTTTAATAATAGAGTGCAGTGATGAGATTAACGTGTTATACATTCATAATATCAGCAATTTCCTGCCACGTTTTTAATATTTTGTGATCCTATATTGAACGTAATTTTCTTTTCTTTCTCGGAACTGAATCACGCTGCAAGCAATCGGTCCATTTTGTAGCCTCAGATGGCTTAATTGTTGCTGAAAGAGCACTCTTAACGTGCATTTATTAACATAGCTGTATAGTAGTAGTGTGATGGCAATAACATAACGAAAATAATGATGTGGCCTGCTGTACATGTGGTAAGTAGTAGCCTATGTAACGTAGCCTATAAAACAATCAATACATATGGTAACATATACTAACAATGATAATAATATACTGTGTTGTCAAACTTGTATTCAACTTGTTTATCTGCTTTTTATATGTTGTGCAATATATTGTGATGACTTCCATAACAGTTCAACTACGTTTATTTAACACAAGTAGGAAATGGCATTTAACACGCAAGCTGAAACTCCTCCCCTGTGCCAAGCCTGGACCCAAACATTTGTCCCTTCTTTGCTCATGGAAACGAATCACTTTCCTGAAAAGAACAATCCACCTTGTAGCCCTTGTCTAAAAACTCCTCACAAAACATCTCGTAATCACTCTCATATTTGAATGCAAAAACAAAGACACTTCGTGGTGAGTCTTCGTCGTCTTCTTCATCCATGTTCATATTTTGTAGGTCGTCCAGCGCTTTCAGCTGGTTGTCTTTATCCATATTTGTCACTTCTGGCAAAGTGACTGTTCCCTTGAACACCTTGGTCTGGCACCACTTGGCTGCCAACAAAGTGTGTGCCAGTCGTCTGAATTTGCCATCATTCTGCATTTGAAGAAAAGGAGCATTATAAAAAAACACCATTCATTTTAAGTACATTTCATTTTTAAGTCACTTTGACTGTAAAATATGAAACAATAACTAAATAGCACATTTAATTTCAACAATAAAGAAGTGATACATTGTAATGCTACATCAGCACAGTAATACTTTTTCCAAACGTTGACAGTGATGTGCACATAATGCTTGTGTACCCGACTGGAGGTCCGTGAGCACCATATATGCTGTGTCAAACCAAACAAACGTTGGATCGGGTGGCTGTTATAGGAGATAATAACCAAACTTTTCTGTAATGATGGTGGGGGATCATAAGCAGGATTTTACTGGAGCGTGAATAATGTAGTGGAACCCCAATTTGGAATTCGCCATCCAATTAGGGTGGAAAATGTTGCTGTTGTGTTCTTATATTGCAGGAGGGAGACGTAATGCTAAACCCTTTGTTTAACTGTGTAATGATATGTTCAGACATGCTATATCAGACTTGCACAATAATTACCTGTTGTTCTGTCGGGTCTTGGGCTGCAGTGCTGGTTGTGTTACTACTTAAAATGAACAGAAAGAGAATACATTGTGACATTACTTTCAGAATTTACTTTTCTCTAGAAGATGAAAAGTTTACACTTTACAGAGAATGCTGGATTCTTATGGCAAACTGAGTATCGGCATACAGTTAGCCGTAGAAACACAGTTCTTAATTTATTCATTATTAACCTTGAAATTTTTGATTTATATCAATTGCATTGTCCCAAGGTGACTTTGCCCTTCATCACACAACTTGTTTGTTTCCTTGCTGTGTAAAAAATAATATATATATATATATATATATATATATATATATATATATATATATATATATATATATATCCTAGTTATGGCTGTTATGCAGATTTCTATCCATTACAGACATACGTTGGCCTACTACATAAAAACAAAGACTCAAGCAGGCAAGCAACAGGAGAAATGCAAAGTGAAGTTTAACGATACTTCCACCTAGCTCTCCACCTGCTGCTAACCACAAAGCACCCCCCACTATCATATTTACTTTCCCAAAAGCGAAGGAATTACTTAGATCTCACAATGAGGTCTTACCTTTGTGCATCTTCTTGTTTCAAAAGGATACTTTCTGCCTCATGTCGCCAAAGACCAAACGTTTTCCTCAGCCACAGAATTGTTACCTTAAAAGCAACATGAATGCACATATTGTGACCACATTTCATTTATTCCAGAGGTGTAAGGTGTACAAAATTGGAAAATCTAATTAATCCAATGTGTAACAATTTCACCAACTCTTTATTAAAGCATTATTTGTGCCTAAAACAATCAGCAGGGCCACCGGAAAGCTTGGTCAAAATAAAACTCCAAAGTTAAGTATGGCCAAAAATTATATTTTTGGGCTGTATGTTATGTATCTATTACACTGCTGTCAAGAGCAAATATATGTATACAGTCATACAGTCAAAGGTTTATGCTTATGTTTTTCATAAAAATAGCATACATTCACTGGCTAACAGTAAAGCGTGGGTACCGGTATATGTTATCAAAAACAAAGTGACAGTGTATTTCAAACAACATAACATTTATTATTAAAAATGGGATGGTTTTGTTTCTCACAATTGTGTATTATGTGTATAATAATTTCATTATTAATAATTTTAATTATTTTTTGTTGAATACTATGAATCATACCTCTGGCAGAATCACTTCTTCCAGGTACATCGTCTGCTCAACTGTTCCTGGTACAGGCAGGATGTTCTTCAGCCTGTTCATCATCTGTGCAGTCTAAAACATTTTACAAATGTTAGTCATTACTCGTGCTGCGCTGGCAAATACAAATACAAATATGTTTTGCATCTAGTTATGAGGTAACATGGCAATGTCTTGGGCATACCTTAATTTCATCCAACAATGTGTTGTTGGTGGCATACATCATCTGGAGCCCTGGATACAACCCCTTATTTTGGTGGAGATAGACTCTGTTGGACAGAAGCTTGCCATCTTGTAGATTTTTCTCCAGATCCTGAGAATAGCACAATAATTCTGATGTTAAAGGATTGGTAATCCCAATTGAATGGGAGTACGACAAATATGAAAAAACAGCTGCTTAACACAGGATAGTAGTCATTTCAAATCTTTAATAATAATCCATTACTCAAAATGTTGGTCACAACATCTGAGAAGTGTGTGACAACCATCCATATATATCCAGACTGCATTTCAAAATAACATTTCAACATAAAAATTCTTGCATCTCACAAATGTAGGAAGGAGTTCTTAAATACATTAAAAATACATATTTGAATGATCCTTTTTTACCTTTATGTCTTGGTCTGTCAACATGCTGTCCACCTCAGTTGATTCCAGGCTTTCCTTACTGGTGACAAAAAGAGAAAGCCTTTTCTAAGCAAACAGCCTGCTACACTGTGATCTTTGAATTACCTTTTAAGGTTTTTAATAGTATATATGAATACTTTGTGTAAGATATCACAGAATTATGCAATTTTTAAAATAACTGCCTTCAAAAACTTCCAAGAGGATATTAGTGGAAGGAAATGCAAGACTCAGGCAAAAGTTGTTTCAAGGTAGTTGAGATCATCACTATCATAACACTCACACATTCGGTTGGATAACTTTATTGCAGCCACAATCAAAGTTTTTCTCGGTCCACTCTCCAACAATTCCAGCACAATGGAAATGAATCCATTTCTTGCAGTTTTCGCATTGAAGCCATTTGTAATCCCTTAGGTTTGGGTGGAGGAACCTAGGTTGAACAGATAATTAAAAACCTTTCAAAACTAACCAAATGTTAAGTGGTGGCTGAAAATGTTAGATATCTTTAGATATGCAAGTTTTGTCATCTAAAACTTAAAGATACAGTGTGTAGTATTTGGTGGAATTTATCATTGAGGTTGGAGATTGCAACCAACTTCTTCCGTGTGCTAAGCGTGAAGGAGAACTTGCTGGTTGAAATGGTCCTATCTAGAGCCAGTGTTTGGTTTGCTACTGTAGGAACATAGCGGCCGGCTCTCTGAAAATAACCTGCTCTGTATGTAGATAAGCGGCTCATTCCAAGGTAACGAAAACACAATGATTCTTCTTTTTAGGTGATAATTAAGAAAAAATACTTATTAATATTATATTCTATTTCTTCCAATAGATCCTTCTAAATGTGACACACTGTTATTTTAACATCTATTAAACATGTATTTTTTTTTAAAAAATTGAACACAAACTTACATGCTTGTCCCTACGACACGCTGAAAAATGCAGGCTCTTATGCGCCATGCAATGCAATGGCAGTTGGAGTCAGTCTGATTTTCTTCTGCTCTCGTCAGCCTGGCCTCTTTTCTTTCCATTTCCTCTGACTCATTCTTGGTGAGAGGGAAGGCCTTTTTTTGAAACATAGAAAGTGAAACTAGACAGGTTAAAGTCCGGACAACACATTACAAATATATTTATTAAATATAGAACAAAAAATAATCGTTGTTTTCATTACTGTCTCTGGGATATCTTTTAGCATTTTTGCTGCATGGTATCTCCGCAGAGTCCGGCATTGGGTCATTGTCAGTGACTCTTCTTGGACATCTGTTTTGGTGATTTCATTCTCAGCAGCCTATATGTCAAATGATAAGATTGTCAATTGCACACAATCTGTGAGGATTTTTATAATATTTTAACAATGCACACTGTACACCAGAGTTTACGCGATACTTTTTTTACGGTTAATGAGGCCGTTGATATTCCAGAATTTCAGCCATATAGAACAACTATTGGATGTATTAAATGGACATATAATAGCCTTCATTTGACATAACTAAATAAGTCATATGAAGAAGGGGTTTAAAAAAATAAAATAATATGCTGGGTGCACTCCACATTTTGTTTGTCAAAATGTGGCTTCTATGGCTATAGCCAACCGAATTGTTTGAAGCTTCATTCAAAATCAGCTTCAAAACCAAACTACTAGAAAACTCTTTAAAAGCAGGCATATGCCAGCTAACGTAAACACTGCTGTACACATAGTGACTTGGATTTACTCACTGAGCAGACAAAAATCCCACAATTGACAGAGTCTTTCTGAAGCCACTGGACAGGGTATCTCACACTCCAGTCCTGCAGCCCACCCTTCTTCCGAAAGACATTTCTGGGAGTGCCAAAATGTTAACAAATGCAATTACATGTCAAAGTGAAAAAGTGTTATTGTGTCATATTTGTATTTTGGTAGCTGACGTAGACTAACTTCAGAAGATCCATGTCATCCTTGTCTAAACCGGTCCTGGTCTTCAAGGAGTCATAAATACGGATTTCTTTTTTGGAGAAATCCAGTACCTTATAAACAACAATGTCAAGATGTAATTCACCAGATGTTGAGGTTTATTAAGTGTTGTGCTGTTTAACATGGTAACATAAAAAGTAACTCTTTGCCTATAGAGATTGTTGAAACACATGAGGTTGCAACAATCTCTTTACTCTAGAACCATTATTCATAAGTCATACAATCTTTTTTCCATGTTTATGGTTATGTTTGGAAACAGTCAATAAAAAGTAATAACTGATGCATACCCATAGGATGAAGTGGTTGCCAGTTTCCTTACTGATGTGACCCACAATCCTTGGCAGAAAGATAATTTCAGCATCCTGCTGTAGAATAGAGAATTATAATTTTACTCAGTCACTGACAAATGCCTACTGAATAATTTCATTTGTAAAGGGTGTTAGTGATTCCTTTTGTCCACATTTCTGTGAAAAACTTACAGGGAGATAACTAACAAGCCTGTCATTGACATTTTTCTTGATGATCCAGTCTCTGTGCCACAATATAAAGTCAAAATGACCCAATGCTGCACTCTGTAAACAACAAAATCACAAAACTTTGTAATACACAAGCTAAATGACAATAGAAAATATCACATTCACATTTTGATAGCCATAAAATATTACGATGACCATGTGACAGCACTTACCTTTGAGTTGTCCATGGCAAGCTGTGCCACACGATAGTTGATGGCCTAAAGGAAAATATGTAATCTTAATTTTAAACAAAATCACATATGCCAAGCTACGCATGCATATGTATCTATACTGCATTTACAGAAATCTTTTGAAACACTGTATATCATTGTAGTCATTGTAGTTTCATAAACTATTTCTATGAACATATAACTTACATCATCAGTGAGCCATGGCATAACCCATGACGATTCGCCCAACAGTTCCACAGGACAGACACTGCAGACATCCAGTATGGATACAGGATACCTTCGCTTGATGTTGTCCAATACCTGCCTTTCATCACGCGAACCAGTCAGAAGTTTCCTTAACTTCTCCTGAGTGATATACACATGTAAAAAACAATGTAAATCACTGTATAACTGTAATTTACTGAAGCACCAACACATGGAGTATACACAGATATTCAAGGTCATACAAAAGCAGCCATATATTAAAAATACTTGGATAATACTTAAAATGGACACTTTTTTTAATGGAGAAACTATCGTTTCCATAGTGAATCTCACCTTGTCGACATCATCGATGGTGTACTTCTGGGCTGAGAATGCCTTGAGCTTGTCCATGGCTGACTCCGGTGCCAAATGTGGTCCAGTGGCTGTTTGCTTAACTACAAAATAGTGTATATTGACATTCAAGTTGAAAAATGGCAGATTTCATTTTCTGTTAAATTACAGCACGTACTTCTAACTTTTCACATATAACAACAGCTTTAAAGTCATTTTTTTACTAAGACAGTGTTTCACATTTATAAGTTAAAGGTTGCAGCATGTCCAATTGAAGACTGATAGATTGAGGCGTTGGTCAGAAAATGTGGAGGTGTTACCATGATACAAAGAAAAATTCAACAGAAAAACTTTTGCTTTTGATTAGCATCACTAGCTTGATGAAAGAATTTCACGTTTACAGCCACAAACCAACATCTATGATTGTGACTATTTAAACAAGTAAATACAAAAAACATTATGTTATCTACTACAATAGCAGGCATTAGACACTTTGTGGCTGCACTTGCATGTGGCATAAAGGTCAAGAAAGGCTGCTTATCGTTCAAAATGTCTCTATAACACAAAAGAATGAAGTCTATAACAAACGGTTGTCAACAACAAATTTTTTAACATGAAAACAATGAAAATTTTGATGTACGCTCTTACCTGAGGATTCCAACACCAACCTGCCATATTGTCCTATCGCCAGTGGTGTGCTGCATATTTCCATCATGTTTTGAAGGAAGCAATTGTTTATTTTCTCATTGTGCAGTTCAATTAGTACTCTAACTGTTTGCTTGAAGTGTGCCTCCTTCATTTGGCAGACAGAATATCGAAATGCTGCCAGCTCACGGTTGAACTGTTCTGCCACTGAGGAATTGATCTCTGAGCGTAAAGAGGGGCAGATATTCAAGCTCCTCAGTTTTTCCTCTGGTCTGCGTTGGTTTTTCTGATGGAACCTGTCATAGAGTGCATACCTCTCATTTGTTTTTGTGATGGAATGTAATCCAGTAAACCGGTCTGTTCCTTGACAAGGTTGCAGTGGTGCCCCTGGAGACCTGAGACTCTGAATCCAGTCAAGGTCCACTTGAAGAGTCTTTTCCCTGGCTGCATCAATGTTTGGCTGTGATGGTGCACAGAGCCGGCCATCATGAGGCTGAAAGAATTTCTGCTGGGTTCTATTGTTCATGTGGCGTGAAACCTGGCCTGCCACATCGGAAATATATACAGTTGGAAAACTGTTAAAGCTTAGAAGCCCATCTACATGATCTCTGGCCGATTCTCCCCAAAAGAGAAAGTTCAAATAGTACACAACTCCATGTGTACAGGTGAAGTGCAGCACACCACCTGGAAAAGCAAGCAAAATTTTAATACATTTGTATCTATGAATTTACTCACATGCTTAAAACACATTTCCCCTTTATTTATCACCTCCTGTTTTTTGTAGTTTTACAAAGAGCTTTGGGTAAAGCTCCTTGAAATTTAGCAGCTCCTCCAGTCGGTTGACAAGGTCAGTGATGGATCCCTCAGAAGTGACCCCAAGTGCTGCACAGGCATCTTGGAGTTCTTTCTTTTGTGGCTGAAATAATCAATGCAGCTTTCAGTATACATTCCAATGAAAAATATGCACAACAACTTCAATTATAATACATTGTGAACTTTATACTCACCCTTCTAGACTCAAGAAGTGCATGGATGATGTCTTCATCCACCTTTTGATTGGACACCTTGGTCTGTCCTGACCTTTTCTTCAACCCCTTTTTCAGTTCTGTCTTTGGGAGTATGTTTCCAGCCCGCGTGTCTTTTCCCATCCACGGAGCCAATGTGGAATATGTCAGCAAGGACCTGTAAGGGTTTACTGTGGTGGTTCCTATTAGAAATGAAAGTAAAGATGTTATACACTTATACTATATAGGTATCTTTGTATTGTTATTATATTTTTGTATTGTTTGGAGATGTGCATTAACAACATTCTTAACTGGCAAGTTAACTTTTTAAACTATAATAACAGGAAGAATAAATACATAATTAGTGTCAATGGAGCAGAGTACACCTATAGTACTAGAAGTGACACCAGTATTAACAAAGAGGACGTACCTGACGTGAATCCCTCAGCAATCATCTCCTTGTCCAGGTCTGCCCATGTCTTCTCAATATCTATATTGAGGTCTGTGTCTGTCACAGTATCCAGGTCCGGCCTCTTGAATGTCCCAACTGAGAATGAACATAGAGCAACAGTAATTTGAAAAGTATTAAATCTTTTTGCCTTTTGGACTTCAATGTCATATAAAATGTATTGAACATGATAACTCTGTTATATGACATAAACTGTGCTACTTTTGAAATTAAGTATGCTATCAGAGGGGCTGCTGAGGGGCTTTTACATATATTCATGCAAATACAGAAATTCCTTTTCCTTTTGTGGGTGAGGGGGATAATAAAAGTAAGTTAATGTTTCTAAGACATGGATTTTATGAATTTACCTGGCACATCAAAAGCCACTTTCCAGTTGGCATCAGCAATGATAACCGGAGGATTATGGCCACATTGGTGACAGGAGAACCTATATTCGAAATCCATCAGCGAAAGGAAGTGGTGGAAAGCCTTGCGTACTGTCTGGTGGTGGTATGTATTTTGATTAAATAGGTTAATGGTGTCCAACATGCGTCCACAGGCTGTCTTGTTCTGGAGAGCAGGAGAACCAGCACATGCAGAGGATTTACTGCAAAACATGTTATTTTAAACCAATCCTCAGAGCACATGTACACCAGAAGGATCATGGATACTTCAGAGAAAATCATACACTAAAAGTAAACGTTTCAACAGAACACCTAACCAAATGCTATCATCATGTGTAATCAGTTAATTCAGAAAAACGTACAGCCAAAGCAGAGAGCAGGAGTGCACATAGCGGAAGAGTGAGCAACACCCTGTCGTTGAAATTGTGGAAGCCGGATGTGTAGTCTTGGAAACGGACATGATTTCCGCAGACAGGGCACTTCTTTATAGCAACAGAGACGCCTTAAATTTGAGCAAAAGGACAAAAAAATGTTAAGCAAGTAAGGGAGTACGCAAACAGAAAACACCAATATAGTTTCCCTGGAAAATGTGAGAGTAATAGATCATGTAATTACCTTTTTGAATGAAGCTATAGCCATAAACAGTGGCTTGTGTTGTTATCGTTTCCTCTGTCAGACCTGGGGATGTTGGTCCAGGACAATATGGACAATTGAGCTCACTTGGAATGAAGCACGCCGGTGGTGGCTTTTCTTTGGTGCGCAGTTCAATGGGGATGTTATGTAATGCAGGTATCTTCTTTGCTTTGGCCAAGTACTCAGTCATAACGCGGACGTTTTGGTCATTGACATTGAATGATGTACATGGCAGTTCTGGGTCAAGGAGCTCACTTTCCATGTCTTCAATTTCCTCTGGGTGGATATCACAGTTACTGAGAACATTTGGAGCCTCCTGAAAGATCCACCACATGGCCATCATGTGGTGGACACAGCGGTGTGATTGTCCCCTTTGCCTACAAGGACAATGCCACTGACCCCCCACAGAGTCAAAGCTTACCACAGTACGCTCAAAACGGCACCAATTGTCCTTTTTGTCAGTGAAGACAGAGAAAAATAGCCATCTTTTTGAAAATCCAGCATGTCCATAAAGAATGGGGTTGATGCTTTCAGTTTCCTTGTTGGCTGCTGCTGTTTTCAACTCTTTGCACCGCTCACTCCATTCAGTGGAGATAAGTCCCTTGTCCAACATTTCCTGTAGCGAAGTATTTTTCACAGATGCTGGGGGGACATACGGATCGGCATATTTGACTCTTTCCAGGTGAACACACTCTTTTCCTGGATTTCCTGATGCTTTCGCAATATCCATCAATTTCCGACAGAGTGAAACTTCGCAATCGATAACTGGTCTGCTTGTAGATTTAATGACATGAATCGGGAACAGAGGGCCTGAATCATGTTTTGGCGTGACATAAATGCCATTGTCAGGGTCTATGCACATCATAGGGGTTGTCGGACGGTTGTGAACCTCACGGATATGGCGTCTCAGATTGGAATGAGATGAAAGTAATGAACTGCAATGTATGCATGGAATAGTTTTATTCTTCTGTGAAACCTTTGGATGTGGGATATCACCTGCTTTCTCTGTGTCAGCCTTTTTTGCAGCTCTTTCTAAAAGAACAAAAACAAAGGATTCACATAACACATTATGTTCCATGTAACTCTTATTCATTTATTTTTTACAACAATTTCTGAAGTAAATGTGTTTTCTTGCAGTGTCAAGTTCTGAGGTATTAAGGAATATTAAGGTATATATATATATATATATATATATACACACACACACACACACACACACACATGTGAATATATACCTATAGACAATGGCAATGGAAAGATGGATGATAGTATGGGTGCTAGATGTTATATCTTAAAATATATCTTTAAAAAAAGGAAAATATTACCTGTTTTCTTGTATGATTCAATACCTGCAAATGAAAGAAAAATTGGTCATTGAATTCCAATAAAATAAATCTTTATAGTTACTTTACCACTTCAAGTCTTTGCAACATTGGGCTCTGAAGCTATCCTTTAACATAATGGTTTCTCAGAGACCCTAATTCCCCGAATTTGAAAGATTAATTTATTCATAAAAAGGTATTTTTACTTACTGATATAATGGGACTACAGATATTTGTTCTTGACTACATGTATAGTTGTCGTTCTTAGTAGCAACATTTCTAATACATTTACAACATATTCACCCTTAAAAGTTTAGTTTAAATTAAACAAAATAAAAACATGATGTAATTTAAAACCCCCAATGAACATTACATAAGAACACTGAATTTCACATTGGATGAATGACATTTATGTATTTAATATCTTAAAAGGTAAAGTTTAATATTTTATAAGTGGATTTAAACAAAAGGACTGTCAACTGTGGTCTGATTGTGATATGGCCTTTTAGTGCCCCTAGAGGCTTCAAATATATTTACAGGTGATATTTATACATCATTTTGTTTTGGATATAGAGATCGAAAGGGAGGCCAATGTTGTAATTCAGTATTTGAATGTCTTTATGCCAAACATAAATTGTCTATCAATAACATCATGTATGTCCCTTAGTTGTTGGCCTTGGCCTTTGAGTGTGACATATACTTACCATGAACTTGTTGAAGGTGTTTCCTGAAGTTCGGAATTCGGGAAAACACTCTGTAGCTGCAAAACGGACAATGACTGTGGCATCTATGTCTTTGATTTGCGTCCTGGCAAAAGCATGCCAACACAAGTTTCTCTGTCGAAGAACATTGCATAAAATTAGGAATATTAGTGACATGAAGATTTGCTTAAACTGTTGTAAAAAACAGGAGCATACAGTATTTTCTCTTCAATCATGTTTAAGTACCTGTATCTCCATCGCGAAAATAAACAGCATCCCTTAGATGTTTTAGATGTAGATGCACTGCAGAAGCCTCTACTTGCAGAGTGCAAAATATACACTTGGGACCAACAAACTGAAGAACAGACTGTGCATCATTGAAGACCTGATGTGAATCTGCAAGAGAATATGTATTTATTTATTTTTAAATAAATTTCAACAAATATGTAATATGAAAGAAAGGTCCCAGCTTCATTCTATACCAAAAATAATAAACAAACTGCAACGTGTGCAGTAGAGAGCAAATACAGATCATACTATATAGTCTATTTACATGAATGTTGTAAACTTTTAACAACATTTTTAGATACAACTCTCCTACTAGTTATTGGTAGGCCTATAAATCTGTGTATAGGCCTACTTCTGGGGAAGGGGGGTTATTACCAAAAATAATGTCTGTGTGCCATCACTATAGATGCACTACAAGCCTAGTTCCAGTAAAACTCGTTATTCTTATTTGCGTTATTTCTTGCCTACAGTGACATCTAGTGGCGACGGCCGTGGCAGCAACTTCTATTAGTTATTAAATACCTTATAATAAATACATCTACTGCATGACAGTGATCAATGCTGGATGTCTTTCAAAAAAGTAACATAACTTTGTTTTATTGTTGTATTTCTGACACCCACTAGAACCAGTAAATATATCATACAGATATTGAATTGAATGAGGCTGGGTGACGAACGTGGCCTACATGCCGGTGTGGATGTCAAATCTTTAAAAGGTGAAAATATACCAAATCCGTGGACGTATGTGAAGTTTATGGATCCCATTCTTTTTTTTTATTGGAGAGCAAGATAGACTGACCATTCAATGTATCCACATTTGCATAAACACGACCCGCGTTCAACTTTATACAAATTTGGTCCGTCCGTCGCAAGACAGCAGGCTCGCGAAACTCAGAACAGACTTTCATCTGTCGCCATGTTGAAATCACTTGAGCCATCGCGTCTTTCCGTTTGTTGGCTGGATTTGGTAGATCTCGACCTCGTCACTGCTATTTTGTATAAAAAGCCCAGCCTAACCGAGGCTGCAGGCAACTTTAAATCTTTAAATCACCTAACCCCAATGAAGTTACCAATGAAGTTACGATTTTTTGAAGTAATTTTCGAAGTAGGAATAATTCGAGGTACTGCAGCGTGGAGGCATAGTCTCAAAGTGCACTCATCCTTACCTGCCATGGTTTAGTCCTTATGACCATGTTCAATTCCGATGCCCAGTACAAAGAAAATCTATTTCAAATTGTCTTTGACATCTATACATCCGAAAAAAAGGTAGTGTTAAGTTTCAAGGTTTTGAAATGATTCGGACACACTTCACCTCTACTTCTCGACCTAACACGGAGCCAATGGCCCATTTACAGCCTAATCTCACCTCTGGTTTTAAAATTCCACCGACGCAAGGGGTGTGGGCTAAATCCGATGAGACCTATTTTTTTGTCAGAGAGATTTGTTTTTTCTAAACTTTTTTTTAAATGAAGTAATCAGTCATTATTGACATTATCATTTCGGCAAAATAGTTTTGCCTATTTTTGTTCCGCATTATATATTTATATGATTATTTTTGGTGTAAACATGTGAGCACTGTTTTAAGGGAAATTGGGCTGTTTCCACACGGAAGACATTCGTATGAAATAGGCTAGACTAAATTGTTAAAAGATCAATACGCTGTATGGACTGGTCATGTACAGCCAACAGTTAAAAAAACCGTGTCTTTCATTTTCCTTCCATGGAGGTTAGGGTCCCGTATTAACAACGTCAGTTGGCCGTGCATGTCCACTCTGTATTGCGGCAGCACGGTGGAAGTTCTACTTAAATAGCTTGCGTGTTAAATGCCATTTCCTACTTGTGTTAAATAAACGTAGTTGAACTGTTATGGAAGTCATCACAATATATTGCACAACATATAAAAAGCAGATAAACAAGTTGAATACAAGTTTGACAACACAGTATATTATTATCATTGTTAGTATATGTTACCATATGTATTGATTGTTTTATAGGCTACGTTACATAGGCTACTACTTACCACATGTACAGCAGGCCACATCATTATTTTCGTTATGTTATTGCCATCACACTACTACTATACAGCTATGTTAATAAATGCACGTTAAGAGTGCTCTTTCAGCAACAATTAAGCCATCTGAGGCTACAAAATGGACCGATTGCTTGCAGCGTGATTCAGTTCCGAGAAAGAAAAGAAAATTACGTTCAATATAGGATCACAAAATATTAAAAACGTGGCAGGAAATTGCTGATATTATGAATGTATAACACGTTAATCTCATCACTGCACTCTATTATTAAACAGCCTCCAGTAGACCTTGCTTCAGTTACCATAGTAACACAATCAGTGATACATTTTCAAAATAGTAAGACTTCTGACAGTCTGCCTCCACCTACAGCTCCAGAGATCAATCTTAGCGGTCACAAGACAGTTAACATGACAGCAACGAAGAAAGGAGAACACATTCATCTTGTTTTTGCTCTTGTCTTGTGAGATTCGGAATTGTTTGAATATTCTAGAGTCAAACTTTCTATATCTCAATGCCAATACAACTGAATAAATTGAATTTGGACCACAGTATTTGACCAACATTATATCTTCTCATCTTGGCCTTTAACTTCTTCTGTTTCACCAGTCAATTCAGGATTTAAGTGTGACAATTAAATCAATGACTCAGGTAAATTAGGCTTAGTGTTTGAAAAGAATGAACCAAACATCTCTCTATATTTTTCAATTGTCATTATTTATTGCTTCATGAAGTACACATGCTCACTTTTCTATTACATACAAATAACAAGTAAATACATGATGTATACAACTTGGTTGCAAATTAACCATCAACATCAAATATCTGTCACCCTGAGTCCCGCTCGGTCACCCTGCGTCCCGCTCGGTCACCCTGCGTCCCGCTCGGTCACCCTGCGTCCCGCTCGGTCACCCTGCGTCCCGCTCGGTCACCCAGCGTCCCGCTCGGTCACCCAGCGTCCCGCTCGGTCACCCAGCGTCCCGCTCCGTCACCTTGCTTCAAGCTCCGTCACACTGCTTCACGCTCTGTTACTCTGCGTAACCCTCTGTCTTCCTGTGCAGATTGAAATACTTTTTTTACACTACCCTGATGACTCCGTCCTGGCAGCAGGACTGGGTCCTCCGCTCCTCACTCATAGTATTATTACAACGGGGTACGTAGCGCTGTCGCTCATGAGCACAACAACACAGGCACGGGAAAGCTTCTTCTTCTCCTCCCTTTTGGTGTACTGGCGGTTGGCAAACGAATTGGCGCATTACCGCCACCAACTGGTAAAATAAAATAAGGCATGAGACGTGTTGTATTTTGCCAGAGGGGGAAAATATGCTCATATTCCTGCAAAAGAATTGCTGCAGTGTGTGTACAAAGTGTGCGTGTGTTTTGTATTTATTTATATTTATTTAAGTATGCTGTAAACTGTTAACAGTTAACATATGTCTTACTGACATACATATACATATAAGCAGAGGAAGAGTGAAGATATTTTCAAACATGTATTTTTGGATTGGACATTTTATGTCTTAATTTTAATATATACTTTTAAATGATTCTAAAACGGATGATTTATTTTCATTATTTTAGCCGATTGTTGTAAGTGACTATAAAAGTAGTAATTTGGAAAGTGTATTATGTTCCATTTTGTTGCATAAGCAGCAAAATCATACTGAAATAAAATGAATGAGAAACAAAAAAGTACAACGTACTTACTCTAAGGATGCATACAGAGAACAGGGGGCTCCTGTGACTCAACTAAAATCATAAAACTGATTTATGGAAGCTGATCTGTCGTAACAACAACGGGTGTTCTCAGGAAATGTTGCTCCGCCCCCTCAGCTCCGCAGCTTCTTGACAATTGCCGAACTATGCTCGCGTGCCACAGCTGAATCTTTCCGCTGAACTGACAGAGAGGGACGCTGAGTGACAGAGAGGGACGCTGAGTGACAGAGAGGGACGCTGAGAGACAGAGAGGGACGCTGTGTGACGCTGCGTGCCACAGACTGACGCGTGCCACAAGAAGGATCTCGGCCCTGCTGGGTGGATGGCTGGTTGTAGCCGAATGGAGGGGAGAGAAGGGCGGGGAAGGCTAAATGAATAATGAGGACGTGGAGGACTGATGAGACGTGCAGTGCTGCGTACAGCCTACCTCCTCCTCATGCTGCTGCGGCTGCTGACAGGGCAGCGGTCGGCTGTCGGAGTGTGTGAACCCCGGTCCCTTTCAACGCCATCGCCGCCTCCTTGGATCGGAAACAACCTCGCGCTTTAGTGCCTTTTCCTCTTCCAGCTCCCTCTCCTCTTATCACACTGACACCCTTGGATGTGATACGTCCCTCCTCGTCCTCATCCCCACAGGCTGAACAAAACCTGCAGGTTTTTGGTTCTGCTCCTGCTGCGCCTCCTCCTCTCCTGCTCCTTGTGTGCGTTATTATACACCACAGCCTCCCTCTACCTCACTCAATAAAAAAAAATTTGTTGCTGTTTCACTGTTGTTTCCTGATCTTATCATTGTTTATCTACCTCGCCGCAGGCGCGATTTTGATGTAAACATGTAAGAGAAAGCACCACAGCATCCACACACGTTTATCCGCTCGATCCGCTCTAAGGAGGGGAGAGCGGCAGAGCAGCAGGGGTGCGACTAGTCCGTTACGATGCTCGGCAGGAGGGTTTAGCCTACAGTGTCGGCGCAGTGAGAGCGATGGAGAAAAACAGAATACAAATGAATATGCTGTCCCACCTATCACTGCCAAAACATTTTCCCCGAGTGCTGAAGGAAAAACAAAAACAACCAGTCGTATGCTTTCACCTCCCCCGCTTCTTCGTTTGGACAGTCAAGCACCTTTTTGTTTCTCTTCTCCGAGGATCTTTCCTCCGCTCCGTCTTTGACCGACCCCTGTCGGATTTCCCAGCCGGGAAACGCAGCTGTTGGCCCGGGGAGTCAGGCTGTCAGACACCGCTCTACTGACGGAACTCTACCACGTCACTGCATTATCAGCGGAGCATCTCACGTGACCGTCATGCTGCGTTCATGGGGTGTGGGTGAGCATCTCTCCTCAACACACACACACGCGCGCGCACACACACACGCTCACACACGCTCACACACACGTGTACATTGACAAAAACTCCCTGGTAAAAATACGTTCCACACACTGTTATAATTGAAACTTGCTGAAGGTACAGCCCGTGTGATGACTGATATTATATTATTGTTCCAGACTATTATTATTGGTTCATTTAGAGAAACATGTATTGCATTAAATGGCAGCTATCATGCTTGGCATGGCTCCAAGTATGTATTTTGATAGGGCCCTGAAAGAGTGAAAGTTAGACTATATTTCTAATCTTATTGGAGCCTGCAAATATAAGCATATACATTTTGAAGATACTCATAACATATGAAAGATAACGTTTTTTGTTTTTAAATGTAAAAACAAACATAAGCAAAGACAATGTCATGGATACACACTCAGGAGGCTGCATGGCTTTAAAATGGAAGGACTCAGGGATCCCTTATTGTCGAGTTGCGCAGCGAAATGCAGTTGTAGTCCATTTATGATAAACAACAAAAACAGTAGTGGCCGGCATGCATCTTAACATTAAAAATCTGAATTGAAGGAAACATTGTCCATCAACTTTGACAACGTTTGCGCACCAAGCAGAATGGATGTAAACACTCTGCCTCCTCTCGTCCTATTGGAGTTCTGCTCTTTGTTTTGCTGTCCACCTGTCAAGTGCAGCTTTATCCGCAACGCCCCCATAGAGCCAGATCTCTGTAAATATGTTGGCACAACATTCTCCAATTGGTCTGAGGCTGGTTTCATTCACTTAATCCAATATACGATGTTGATGAGTGTATCTCTGTCTTTGGCCACGTGCGCCAGTAAGCACTTTGCCATTTGAGTAGAAAGCTGAACAGTGATTTACCATTTTACACTGCAAAGCCTTGTGGACACCGCACATACTTGTGGGCCCTTAGTTTTAAAGAAGAGAAATCTTCCTGCCACAGCAAACAATTACTTGCCTGTACAATAGTGTGAACTGGGAACTGGGAACTTGACTGCAAGTCACCCGACGTCAGTGGCCGATCTAATAAATGGTCACGTGAATGTGCTGAATGGGAGCAAAACCCTGGTTGCAAAATCTGGTGAAAAAGTGTTATAGCAGCAGATTAATGTGTCTCTCAACATACGGGTCAGCGTGCTGACAGAACTAACAGTGTCTACCGGAGTGGGCTCTACGCTTCCGTATCGCAACTGCCGTATGAGCCTATCGTGCAGAGCAGCGGCCATGAGCTAACCAGTGGGGCACGCTCAAATGCACGAACATGCAATAAAGACGGTCGTAAAAGCACAGAGAAGCTCAAATAACAACACATGCAGAGGGAGAGTGAATTCATTCTCTGCCCAGGAAGACATTACGAGAACCTTTAACTGTCACATTCAGTAATATTTAGAAACAAAAGAGGAAATCTATATAAAGCAACATGACAAAACGTCCAATGTTGTTGCAACAAGACAATTGTGCAGCTTTCTTGTGCAGATAAAACAAAACAAAAAGAACATGAAAATCCTAATGGCTATGTGTGCGTGTGCTGCAATGGCATACTTTTGCTTTTAATTACATCTGACCGCAGATTAAGGATGCTACTGTCAGAATTGAGAAGCGTAGTGGAGCTCTGAGGGTCTATTTTCAGAAAAAGAAACAAAGAGGAAGACCTGCAACAATATCACCGTCCTGAAAGCGGAAGGTATTTCCAAATTTAAAACTCATTCCTCCTACTTTCCCCACATGGCCATGAATGCAGCAACACTCCTTCCTCTCCCCATCCACCCTGCCCCCCCCCCCCCCCCCCCCTTGTGGGTGGGAAAAAAGGGGATTTAACTCAGTAAGAGCATGGTGGCCAGTGGTTGTCTGGTAACAGCTGGATTTGCCGCCATTGTGCTCTTTGTTTAACCCTGCCTGCAATGTTTCTCGCTTGTCAGAAACCTCTTAAAAGACATTTCTTTGCCCTGGTTGTTACATTTGTAATGCCTCATTATGCACACATGATTACCAACTATATTTAGCATGCTTTCACATCTAGACTGAAAAAATAAACACACACACACACACACACTCGCGGGCCTTGGCAACACTGACTCTTGCCCTCCACTACAGCATGATGATGAAACCTGTCTCATTAATGACTTAAACACAATGCGAACCCTTCAGTCATGTTTACTCTCATGCAACTCCAGAGACCGCTGTGTTTCTTGATAAGCGATGAAAGCAGCTTGTCTCTCTCCCTCTCCCAGTAGCAGTGGAGCAGATGGAATTGTGGCTCACGCAAAGGAAGCTCACCACTTCGGGGGAATGTAAGCTGGTGGGAGAGCGTACCCTTGCAGCAGTGTAAATATTGTAAGGTAGCACCACAGCATAGGAGCACAGGTGACTGAATAATTAATAGGAGCTGTGTCTTTGACAGATATACTTTGGAGGCCATTAGCTCTGCTACCTGGCCGGTGAGAGCATATTTGTCAAGAGAAAGTAATGCCGGGGTGGTGATTGATTTCCCGAGGCTGCCAGGTTAGAGGCGGCGCGCCTCTGTACATTAATATCATGTGGCATCTATTAGATAGGTGACTTCCTCAACGCGTCTGGCCCGGCTGCCCCGGCAAAGACCAGACTATCAAGATTTAAAATGTCATCATTAATTGCGGGTGCTGGGGGAGTATCTTGGAACGCCATGTTTGCCTCTCATGCTGTAAGTCAGAGAAACCCAGTCTCCTGCAGACAGGCGCATACACATATATGCACATGCACACAAACCCATACTTCCCTTAATGTCTGTCTAAAAGTCCTCTGCCATCATAATGGTAATTATGATATATGAGAACTGTCAGGGCCGCACACCGCCATGTCCCTCTTTTTTAAGCGATTAGGCCACCAATGGGCCAGGTCCCTTCTATAAGGTCTAGAGGCGACCAAAAGCGGCAACAACAAAAAACGAATTGTTAAAAAAAAGAAGTGAATAAATAAAATTGCATGTTAATAACCAAAAAAAAGAACCAATAACTCTGTTGACCCTGCTGGAATGATCTTCCTAACAGTGCCCCTGTCGTGCTTTACTGCCAGAAAATGGATCAGCACCCCCCTGACTTTATTACTGTTGTAGTGTTATAAGTAGTAGCTTTGGTGGTGGCAAAGGTAGGATTCGTATTAGTGTACATTATTATAATTTTTATTGAGATTATATTGCATAATTTGTTATTTGCTCTTTTATTTATTTACTTATTTCCTTTTTCCACATAGGTGACACAACGCACACACACACACACACACCAGCATCACCTCATCCTGATGGTCATCATTTGAACTGTCCTCACTGCTCTTGTCATCTGTTTGTTGTCCTGTAAATGTATTGTCTTTTGTCTTGCAATACAAATAAAAAGTAAATATTAGTAATGCCTCTGCAGTAATTCTTTAGGAAGCAGATTAACAGTTAACTGTAAGGATGTGGTGCATAGGAGAGATCTCTGCTTCATGTACAATGATATAGTAAGTGCTCTGTATAAAGACAGTAAGTACTACAAGCATCAAAATAAGACCCATAACATCAAACCTGGCTGGAACGAGTATGTCGCTGAGTATCGTGCTGAAGCCTGTGAAGCCTTCAAATCATGGGCTCCAGCTGGTAGACCCAGACAAGGACCAGTGCTTGAGTACAAGAAGCTCACCAATGCAAGATATAAGTATGCCATTCGCTTCATTTGCAAGAATGATCAAGCCATGAGGGCTGACTCCATGGCCAAGAAGCTGCTAAGCAACAACCTAGTTGATTTTTGGAAAGAAGTGAGAGCTCTTAACTGTAAAACATCTTTACCATGCACTATAGATGGAATTTCAGGAACAGACAACATTGCTGAGTTATGGCGACAGCATTATAGCACCTTATTTAACTGCATCAAAAGTGATTTGTACAGCGTAGCCAGTTCTGAGAGTAATGAGTGAATGGTAATTACATCATATGAGGTGCACCAAGCTATCAACAAACTGTCTGAAGGCAAAGCAAGTGGTTTCGACCACATTACTGCTGAACACCTTAAATATGCTAGTCCGAGGTTAGCTCCACTCCTCGCTATTTGTTTTACTGGCTTCATGATTCACGGCTTGTTACCAGACTCAATGCTGTCTGTTCTCTCAGTGCCAGTCATTAAAAACAAAGCTGGTAAAGTATGTAGCCTAGAGAATTACAGGCCCATTGCTTTGGCCAGCGTCCTGTCAAAAGTCCTAGAAAGAATTCTGCTGGACAGAATACAGGACTTCATCACCTCCACAGATAACCAGTTGGGCTTCAAAGCCAAACATGGCACTGACTTGTGTATATATGCCTTAAAGGAAATTGTAAACAAATACAGAGGTCAAAACTCATCAGTTTTGATGTGTTTCATTGATGCCTCCAAAGCTTTTGATCGTGTTAATCAGAGTAAATTATTTTTTAAACTGAGCCAAAGAGGTGTCCCCACATACATTGTGAGAATTCTGGCTTACTGGTATGCGCACCAGAGTATGCAAGTAAAATGGGGTAAAAGTGTCTCAGCCCCATTTGGGGTTTGCAATGGTGTCAGACAAGGGGGAATTTTGTCCCAAATTCAGTTTAATCTGTACATTGGTGATCTGTCCAAGCAACTGAAAGCCTGTAATACTGGTGCATGATGGGTAATACTCTGGTTAATCACATCATGTATGCAGATGATCTGGTGATCTTTAGTCCTTCTAGCGCTGGTCTTCAGCAGCTCCTCACTATATGTACTGTGTACGGTGTGGAACATGACATCAAATACAACGCCAGTAAGAGTGCTATCCTGATCTGTAGAACTAAAGAGGACAAATGTCTAAACTTCCCTGACTTCAAATTGTCTGACAATAATCTTGGTGTCTGTAGTGAAGTAAAATATCTTGGTCATTTTTTAACAGAACACATGTCTGACGATAACGACATTTCCAGGCAATGTCGTATGATGTCTGCACAAGCAAACAGTCTCTCACGTTAGTCTGGTCTGTGTACAGATGGAGTGAAGATGTCTCTGTTCAGAGCATATTGTACTCCACTCTACACTGCACACTTGTGGTCAAACTACAGAAAAAAGAGTCTACAGAGACTTCAAGTAGCGTACAATGACGCCATGAGAATACTGTTAAAGAGACCGAGATGGAGTAGTGCCAGTGAAATGTTTGTGGCTGCACGAGTCAACACTTTCCAAACAGTTTTAAGAAATCTCATGTATAAATTCATCTGTAGACTGAATGACTCTCAAAATGGGATCATAGTTGTTTTAACCAACATAAGGCTACCAGTCCCAGCTGTGGCGACATTGGTACAGCTGTCTCTTTGTAAGGCATTGCTAGGCCTTTGCACTTTTATTGTTTGTGTCTGTCTTTTTATGTATTCGTCTTTATGGACCCTGAGTCTGAAATAAAGTCTGTCTATATATCCATCTATCTATCTATGCCTTGAAGTGAAAAGTCAATAAAAAGCATGTGCATGCTTTGGCATGAAGTGAGGTGCTATTCACACGATGTGGAAAAGCAAATAAAAGCAGACACCACATTTCTTGAATGTGTTGTTTTTGTTTGTTTTGTTTCAAACACGCTGCCCAAAAAGTGAAAAAGAATGAAAGTGCAGTTTCTTTCTCCAGTTTCATTTCTATGCAAAGCAATGAGCTCACATAAAAACGATCCCATATTTGCATAAAAACCATGAAACCCTTTCACATTTGAATAATTTCTAATTTCTATGCTTTCAGTCTTGGTCAATTCGCCATATTGGCCAGTTCTGAAAAGAAATGCTAACGGACATGGCAAATAACGGAGTTATATCTACCTACTCACATTATTAGTTTCCCCATTTTATAACTCAATCGTTTTTTCTTTGTTCTAATTTTTCCGAAAGCACATTGTTCTGTACATTACTTTCTCTTTTTCTCACAGACACTGGGGCAGGAAGGAAAGGTCGGTTATCTCAACGCTACACCTTTCAAGAAATGCAGTCTCAGATGACATGCGAGCTGTTATTGCTTCTCTTAAAGAGTGCAGTCGCAATATCCTGTGGCAGAGCCTCAAGTGCAGGCAGAGACGTCTCTGTGAATATCTTTGCCTTCACTCAGGCTACATCCACACGAATACGTTCTTGTTTTTAAACGGCTCCGTTATATCATAGGACATCTGATAAAGCATGAAATCACTTAATGTCATATTATCTTGGGAGATAATTTTAGGCGTACATTTAGGTTTAAATGTGACTTTAAATCATAAGAGGACAAAGTAACCAACGTGTGGGAATACAAATGAGTGTTGTGAAAAAGTAATGTATGTCAGATCCCATATGGAGATACATTTTCCTGAGCAGATCCAATCAGATAGATCATGCAATCCAAACATTTGGCAAGCAGTATGCAAGTATGTAGTAAGCACGCCTGTCAAAATGGATTGTCTGGCTTTTTCGCAGATGGGCAACAAGCGGCGCTGCGTTTGCTGTCAATGTATATGTTAAGGTAGAAATTTTACCTCATAACAAAGAGAAGGCCGGAGCACATGTGGCCGGCTTGTGCCGTCGACACACACGCTGCAATAATAACGCTACCAAAACTGGTTTACAATTATAAGGAATTTAATTCCACTGATGTAAGCACGATTACAGTTATACATTGGAGTATATACTCCTATGACATATTAAAACAATAAAACCCCATTTGCAAAAAACTCTACTCAGCTCCTCAGATATAAATCACGTCTGTCCTCTGTGAGCATCCAGGTGAGAGAGAAAAAGACTTTGAATTAAACCTCCCACTACTGTTCGGCACACCCCCTCTTCCATTTATCTCGATTCCTATTGGCTAACTTCCAGGAGCGTATTCACTTGTCTGGCTCTGAGTTTATTATCACATTCAATGACTGTCAGTTACGTTTTAAACCCTTCTATAATAATCCTTCAAAATGAAAGTTATACTTCTGCAACTTGGCAGAAGTTTCATGCTTCTGCATGTTTATGTTTATCTTAATTATGCATTCTCAAAACCCTTATGATTATGACTAACTATGAATTATTAATTATGAATTATTAAACACTTTTATTATATCTACTAACTACAGTTTTTTACTCAAATTTCTTACAATTCCCCCCTAACTCACAGTTCACTGTGAGTTAGCTACTCAAATGTAGTTAGTTTTTCAAATGTAGTTGGTTATTCAAATGTAGTTATTTACTCAATGTCCCTGGAGACCTCCCCCCTACTCAATCCAGGGAGAGGCTTCCTATCTATCTAAACAGAGGCAAACAATTCATGCACACAGATATCATTTCAAGTATTTCTGTTCAGTTCGTTTCAAGATAGAGTGCGTTGAAAATCACTGCCTTCCATGTCTTGGGGCTGGCAGGATCAGGATACAGCCTGTAGGCTAGAGCAGGGGTCCCCAACCTTTTTTGCGTCACGGACCGGTTTCATGTTATAAAATATTTCCACGGACCGGTGTTACGTCCCTACTGGTTTCTGGACCTACTGGTTTTCCTTCTGTGCGCGTGTTGTGTTCGCTTAACAGCTGCAGCGGTTTTCTGCCTCTGTCGCCTGTTTCGTCACACTTTCACAAACATATTGCTGGAGATCTAAAAGACACATCTCATATCAATTGCAGGGATTATGATTGTATGAGTGAGCACTGCATCACAGCCACGTATGAAGAAATACATGGAAGAAAATACATTTATGGAAAGATCGCAACAACCTGGATTCGAACTCTGTCCAGCAAAACTCCCACTTGTACTTGGTAATTTAACATTTAACACCGGCAGCAGAGTTGTTGTCCCAAACATACTTTTAAGGCCGCCGTCATTTTCAAGCTCCAGCAGCTGATCTCCCTCTGGCACGGATAAGCTCGATTCACCTGGTTTGTTCACAAATGGGTCGCGGATCCATTCCTTCGCAGTTCGTGGGTCTTTTGCGGTTGGGAAGTAACGCTCGTGACAAGCGTGTTGACATGTGTCAAGAGAGACAGGCGCATGTAATTGGGAGAGAATCCGGTCATTTTTCAAAATAAAATATCTTTCCGACTCTGATAATCAATGAAATGAAAAAAAGTTATTTATTCTTTCTGTGCGGCCCGGTACCAAATGACCCGCGGCCCGGTACCGGTCCGCGGCCCGGGGGTTGGGGACCACTGGGCTAGAGAACACATACTGAGAAGCCTTGACTGTTCTTTTACACTTGACTAAATTACATTTCTTAATCTTTACACCCTAAAATCCCCTTATAACCCAATTAAACAAAAAATAAAATCTCGAGATACTCATCCAAAACAATCCATCTATTTCCCAAACTTCCAACATCTCACTGGATGTGTTAGAAGTCCATCTGGGCCTTTAGCAGGTCCTTCAGGATCTCCGAGAGGATGGTCAGGAACCGCTTGTGAAGTTCTGCTATGGCACCGCTGGTGGCCTCATCTAGACTGTGGCCATCAGAAGCTCCAATTCGTCCTCATCCTCGTCACATAACTGGTTGCCTGGACTGGTGTCTGGCTCATCGGTGAAGCAATAAACCCCTGTAGAGGTCCACGGATGCAAGGGAACCCCCATCCACAGACAACTCGGCGGTCTATGACGACAGCACACAGAATAATTACGATTGCCAAAAATGTATGTTTTCACTGGCCAAGCATACTTCCCAACCAGTCGGTGAACGGATTCGTGACACCAGAGTTGTCTGCTAGCTCTTGGCTGAGTGCTGTCAGTCCCTCCAGAGCCCTGGTCACCGATCCATCAGGAGCTGTGTTATTTGGAATGAAAGTACAGCACGCAGACCCAAACATCTGGCACACGCCACTTTTCTCTGCTAAATCATATCTAATGCCATTCTGTTCTGCAAGGTCATTAAACTAGTCTTCGCCAGCTGTGCATGCAGTCCTGATATGGCGTCACTGGTGAAGTTTACTAAACGCTGTTGGTTATAGTAAATGTAGTTGATCCAATCGACATTTTTATTAATCATCACCCTCTGAGAGAAAACAGATTCTAAATATGCTGCTATTTGATTTCTGGCTTGAAAGTCATTAGACACCCCCCTTGGCAGTCTTATGACATCTTATGTACACTTGGTCATCAAAGGCTCCCTTCGGGCCACCGGCATCTCTTTTGGATCTTCTGTTAGCATGTGGGCGTGGAGGGATGAGTTCTCTATAAGTTGCATCAGTGACAGGCAGGATATAGAATGACAATATAAGTTGCATCAACGCACATCTACCGGTCCAATCTTTAGGCTGGATTGGATATATGGTTCTTCCTCCACCCCACCATCATAAATCAGCTCTAGGTGCTGTCTGTCTTAACACACTGTTATATAGATAGTCGCTAGCGTTGTGACTGTTGCTACAATTTGCAATAATTTGCAATAATACTACCTACATTGGGCCCCTTAGCTGTATCTGAGACTATACAATCAAATGGACCCTCTGTAACCTTGAACAGAGGTGGGGTATTATATTATACAGGTGGGTAATCTCAGTGTAGCCTCTGACAAGTGTGATGGAGGGGCAAAGTGTCATCAGTAAACAGAGTTAAAATACAACTAAATTCAGGACTTATGAGTCTGAATCTTGAAGGAACTGGTGTTGCTAGGGGTTGCTAGGTCCTGAACACACAATACAATCTGTACTACTGACTCTTAAAGGATTACATCTACCCACCCCCTTTGTACACATCACAGGCATAATATGATAACAGCTTCCCATACTTATGTGTGGCAGGCCCACACTCGTCAGTTATGATGCACAAGGTTTTGGACATCCACCCGTAGGTGTGTTCATACTTGGGACAGGAGACTACTTCACAGAAGTCGAACTGGACCGTTGATGTTGTACCTTCTTTGAACATAAGAGTGAGAGTTACATTTTCATAGGTGAGTGTCGTCAGAGAAGCCTCTCTACGTGGTCTGAGATCGGTTTGATTAGCTACTGAGGCTAAATGTCGAATCTTGATGTAGTCATGCATGTGTTCTGGTTCCTGTCTGTGGTTAATTCCCCATACTAAGAGGGAAGCTACTGAACTCAGGAATAAAATAATTACAGACTTCCATAACCCACTGACCCTAGAGTCTCCTACAGGACGCCCTCGCTTAAACTGTGGGGGAAACGTCATCTTCAGTACTGTCTAACCCTCTTTTGAGGTGTCTTTGGCTTCAAATTTTCCTGTCTGATGTTCAATCCTGTCTCTGCGAGTGTCTCACTCGTTACCTTCGCTGCTGCACAGTGAGTGAGGTGGTGCCAAGTAGCTCCAGTTTTACCTTTCACCTTTACTGCATGTGAGGTTGCCAATACTACCTCCCATGGACCGGTCCACCTTGGTTCACTCCACCTGCGCTCGTGGACTTTTATCCACACCAGACTGCCTGGTGACACGTCAGCCTGCTTCCTTTCGTCAGCTGCTGCTTCTGCGTTTGTCACCTGAGAAAACAACACTCGGCTCATGTTAGTTAGAGCTCCCGTATATTTCTCAATTTCTAGAGTTAGCAAGTCTAGTTGTGGTTTATCATGACGTTATTAAATCTCAAAAATTGTGAGTAGCACCTTTACTGAAAACTATTCTAAATGTGGATCTACAAAAAATGTTTGACACCTTACCATAAATGTTTGACACCTTACCATATCCCCCCTTCACCTCGATATCTCTGCTGTAAGGGATCACATGGCAACCATCTATGTATCTTGGCTATACACTGAACCTCCCCATGGTCCTGGTGACAGCATGGGCATCTGTTGATGTCTCATGGGAGGAGGTCCAGCTGGACCTGGTCGTAGGTACTGCTGATGTTGTGGTGGGAACGGAGCATGTTGTGGTGGTGCATTGGGCTGTCTTCCTCTTCTTTTATGTGGGCAATCTCTCTGCCAATGACCTTCTCTCCCACATACGTAGCACTGTCCTTTACTTACAAGACCCCCATGCCCCCCTTTATCGTTACCTCTCCCTCTGTTGGATGCACCACTTCTGCATCGTGGTGGGGGCTGATTGTACACCACTGTGTGGGCTGGTACTGCTGGATTTTGTTGCTGCTGGGCTTCTGCTGCTATCATCTGTTTCTTGGCCTGAACTTTTCTATTTAATTCTCTGTCGACCTCTGCTACTTGCAGTTTCAGCAGTCGCCGCTGCATTCTCTTTATATCCTCGTCTTCTTTACTTTCTGCTCGTCTTTCCTCTATCTGCTGTTGCAAATCTTTTCTGATGCATTCTACTTCTCTTACTTCACATTTTAGTCTTCCCACCAGTTCTCCTACTTCCCTTACTCCACATCTTAGTTTTCTTACCAGTTCTCCTGCTTCCTTCCTCTGCTTCTTTAATGTGAACATTATGCAGCCTAGGAGTATTCAAATGTGTGTATTAAATGTGCACGCTTGTCATCACATGAATCAAAATCAACTCACCCTCTGTGCTGTATGGCGTGTGGCCGTTGACTCCGAAACTGGGATCCACTGCTTCACTTCCCAGATCTGGACCCACTCAACCACGCACCTTGACTAAAACAAACACAGAACTGCCAAAAGTTCAGCAGTAAATGTTAGCATACGTCTGTAGTGTAAGATCTCTCAAATATGTTTGTGCCGTCCGTGTCAAAATTGATTCTTAGGAACGATGTAAAATAGTAAATGTACCAAAATTAGTCAATACTGGATATGTGAAGGAATCTCGAATCCAAAATTGAAGCTAGAATTCCGAAATCAAACTCAACATCTAAATCAGAATCACAATCACAATCCAGTTCCAAATCAGAATTCGAAAGGTTTAAAATTGGAAGTAAAATGAAATAAAAAAACAATGAATAATTAATCAATTAAATATTAAATTCAACTTTAAAAAATCCATAACTGTGTTCAAAGATATTCAATCAGAAATACCAATGCAAGTCAAACTGTTGAACTGCACTTACATTCTGGTCTGCACAATAATGAATCACAATTAAGTTCAAGAATTGAAGAACAACTGAAACCATTAATCTTTGTTAAAATGCTGAATTAAAACCAAAGTCAACGACTAAAGTTATAATGCTTAATTAAAACTAAGGTCAGGATATAAGCTCACAGCTCTTAGACAATGAATCTCTGAAAAATTCAGATTCTAAACACTTATTTACGGTTATCTGCAGTTACTCCTTCTTCTGTTTAATTGTTTTTAAATCTCCTTTTCTTTTGCCTTATGTTTTGATGCTTTTAATGGTTTTATGTGAAGCACTTTGAATTACCTTGTTGTTGAAATGTGCTATACAAATAAACTTGCCTTGCCTTCTGCGCCGAACCGGAAGTTGTCCTGCGCCGAACCGGAAGTTGTCCTGAAACTGGCTTTTTGTAACGGATATGCTAACCGCAATGCTAACGACAAAAACGGAGCTTCTAATAAAGCATACGCACACACAAGTATCACCAAAATCCCACACTTTAATTCCACTGGTACGCCCTCTGTCTCCTCTCACACTCTACTGGTTATTTTATTTTATAAGCACTTATTTTACATACAGAGTACCGCAACACCGGAGCTACACGTAGCTAGCGTTAGCTCCCCACAGCGCGGTTACAGGTCATGCAATGTTAATCATTTTAAACGTATTTCCACGCTGCTAAAACACAGACTAGTCACACGTATTATTGGACTTATTTAGTCATCATTTTAAACGTATTTCCACGCTGCTAAAACACAGACTAGTCACACGTATTATTGGACTTATTGTCCGGTTTTATTATACCTTAAACCTCCGGTTAACAGGCTATTAGCTCCTCCAGACCCGAGTTCACTGTTACGTATATGAAACGCGAGTTATTCACTGCCAACGCCACAACCACTCACCCAGTCTGCCTAGCACCACCAAAGCCCATTATTCTCCGTCTTCTGAATCATCCACACGACCCACTATTTTATCCATTCACAGCCAAACAAACGAGAGTGTCTTTCCTGAAGCCGCAGCCTCAGAAGCTAACTCCCGCTAGCCTAGCTACGCTACACAGCGTACGCTTCGAGACCTGAAAAGTCATGAACAACACCCGCGAAGGGTTGCACGCCTGGGCCGGAATGTCACAATATTTCAGTCCGCCAAGTTACATACCTGCTTTTGAACTAGTTGTCAACAAAAGCCCAAAATTGCACTCACCGAGCCAGAGGGTCTCCCAGTATGTGCAACCTTAGTCCGCTCTAGCCAAACAACTGCTTGATACCAATGTGATGATTTAATTACACAGCGCTGTCTGCCTTTAATTGATTCTTAGGATCCTTATACTCTGGACTAATCCCTTAGTTCATCATGCTTCAGAAAGTAAATCGTAGCTTACCTCAGTGGAACGTGGCCTCCTCCATGGAACGTAGCCACCGGCAACGCAGCGTTAGCCGTTAGCAGCGCTTAGCCAAGCAGAAATACCTCTAACGTCCTAGAAGCTAACTCACAGATTTCATGAAACGGCTCTGCCTACCGATATTATGGGCCCAGGATGTCTGCTTGACCAACGCCGCCTTCAGCACACACAGCGAGGCTGGTAAGACTGTCCCTTCGTGTGTTGCCAAATTTGTTAAGGTAGAAATTTTACCTCATAACAAAGAGAAGGCCGGAGCACATGTGGCCGGCTTGTGCCGTCGACACACACGCTGCAATAATAACGCTACCAAAACTGGTTTACAATTATAAGGAATTTAATTCCACTGATGTAAGCACGATTACAGTTATACATTGGAGTATATACTCCTATGACATATTAAAACAATAAAACCCCATTTGCAAAAAACTCTACTCAGCTCCTCAGATATAAATCACGTCTGTCCTCTGTGAGCATCCAGGTGAGAGAGAAAAAGACTTTGAATTAAACCTCCCACTACTGTTCGGCACACCCCCTCTTCCATTTATCTCGATTCCTATTGGCTAACTTCCAGGAGCGTATTCACTTGTCTGGCTCTGAGTTTATTATCACATTCAATGACTGTCAGTTACGTTTTAAACCCTTCTATAATAATCCTTCAAAATGAAAGTTATACTTCTGCAACTTGGCAGAAGTTTCATGCTTCTGCATGTTTATGTTTATGTTTATCTTAATTATGCATTCTCAAAACCCTTATGATTATGACTAACTATGAATTATTAATTATGAATTATTAAACACTTTTATTATATCTACTAACTACAGTTTTTTACTCAAATTTCTTACATATATAGGGGCAGAATAATGAAAGCCAGCCAGCACACATGCATGGTTGTCTGTGTTTCTTCAGACGAAAGAGAAATCTGAATGTTCGTATACAGGCAGCACATCTTATTTCCATGTGTAAATCCATCTCAACCGTATCCTCACACGTCTGGACACAAGGGGCTTGGGCTTAAGAAGCTGCACGCTCATCAATGCCGGTCTATGATCTAGCCACAATGAACAAATGAGCAATGTAAACAAGAGGAGCTGGAGTCATGTGGACAGTTACAAGGGATTCATTACATTCATTTTAGGGCAATCGAAGACTGTAAAGTGATCTCATAATTAACAGTACAATCAGATATCAAGATCCATCATACTGACGTCCCAAAAAGTGTCAGTGAGAGATTTACATGGAAATGAGATTAAATGTAATGAAGAGTAAAAGGCACAGGCTACTTCAGGTCTTAAAACACAAATAAAGACATGTTCGTGCTCCTGTTTGAATTTTGAATTCAACACAGATGCAGTCCATTCACTATGCACAAAAGTGAAATAAAGTAGGGCGAATGAAAGCAGGTAAAACTTAATGCAGGTACTTTGACGCCATTGTCAGCACTATAATCTCAACATCTCGAAAATCCAATCTTGAGAATCCCTTTCAGAAAGCAGGTCGAAGCAAAAAATGAATATGGGAAGCAGGGCTGCTGTGACAAAATGTTGTTTTTTTTGAAGGGTATAGTATCATGGCCCCTTAGTCTGCAAAGGTATGAATTTCATGTCATAAGAAATAAAAGAATGTAGCACAAAATAATGAATTGTACATCAAAGCATATCTAACAATGTTTACAATTTAACACCTACAATAATACATTCTTAACTGGCTCTTACAAATGGATAACAATCTAATCCATTCCATAATACATGCTTCAGATTATAACGTGCTGCAAAATTATCCATTTAGTTGTTTATTAATATGCTTTAAAGAGATGTAGCGTGTAGGGGAACGGCAGGCAGGTGGAGAAGTTAGAGAGGCTGTCCATCAACCACACAACTCAGCTTCAAGGCTCTGTGTGGGCCACCAGAAACCTGGATGAATTGTCCTCAGCCAAGAGACTGAGAACATACCAGCTGCTGTAAAATGACCTCCGATCTCCCTGTGAAAGAGAAGACAAAACTGTCATCCGCTACCATGAGTGTTCTCAGTGTTCTACTGAACGAATAAGAAGGTATTTCGTTCCAGCAGCAGTCCGATTCTTTAATGAACACCTTTAGAGGTTTTTATCTTTCTGATGTCAATCATGTTTTATATGGCATTGTCTGGTGTTATTTATCCTTTGTAATGTGTTTTTGTCTGTTGTGGACTGTGTCGTCTGTATGAGTTTTTGGGTGACAAATGAGTTTCCCCACTGGGGATTAATAAAGTTTTCTAATCTAATTCCTCATAAACACCATTTATTGCTGTAACTATATGTGAATTTATCACTGTAGATTGCTGTTTAAGGGCAGTAGTTGTATGAGCTGATTACTGCAATTTATTCAAGAAGTTCGCTAAAAATGAATTTAAATGCCCAAAGCATCAATGGCATATTGAGTAAAAAGGGCTTATCTACAACACAAAGACACGGACAGATATTTTTCAAAATATGGTCCCATGAGGGCCGGTGTCCCTTATTTTGAAAAGTACATAAGTCAATGGCAAAAGACGAATATTGTTTTGGATCCCATTTGCATTGTGTCATAAATTACACATATTATGTTTGTCAATTTAAAAGATAATTTTGCAAGTTAAGAAAGTCCAGGTTTGTCAGAGATTTGTCATATTATCATTTAGTTTTGTGTGAAACCGCTCAGTGAACAACATCTCTCTTCTTGCACAATGTGTGGCTCGCGAGCCAGCGAGGTAACTCAGCTACAGTCCATGCACAAATATAATGTTATCTTACCCGATGTGTTTTATCCAGCAACTTTGTTTATCAGCCAGAAAGCAAAAGAGCGAGCAAGACCCGTTGTTCGTGTGAGTGCAGTATTTTTTTTTAAATTGACTCACACCATATGTGTAATGCATGGAGCAACACAAACAGGATCAAAAAGTCATTTAAGTTTTATAACTTTTTGATATTGAGTACAATACATTTCTTTTCTGAAATAAGCTCCCATGGTGGTCCACCAGAAGGGGTTTGGACTTTGCCTAAACATTTGATTTTACATGAATTGGCACCCATGGGTTCCTTTCAGCTCCAGGAAAAGTCTGACCTACAGCACCAGACAGCAGACATACTGTATAAGAGATCAATCCGTGGGTTTTCTAGTGAGGTCATCTCCAAATACTGCAATTTTGCTGATATGTTTGTATTGGCAAATGGTTCAGCTGACAGAGCAGGGCTGGTTTGGAGAGATAGCCTCTATATATCTTTAGGGATTGTGGCGATGGAAGCACTGTGCACCTGAATATTTCTGATAATGTAAGCACTGTTGATACTGGACATGGCTCAAACAATGCTCTAGCCTTTTTGATTCCACAATTTATTTCCTTTAACGGTGACAAAAAACAACCATTTCTATAATGTAGTATGTACGAGTCAAAAAGTTGAAATTGCAGTTCTTAAAAGGTTTTCTGGTGGAAGAAAGAAAGCTGCGTCAAATGGCATATCTTATGCAGGCGAACATAAGTTCACCCAATTCACAAAAAAGAAACCTTCGTGGTATCGAGCCATGAAGATAGCTTTGATTGTATGTGCTGAGCGAACTCTTTAAATTGCTCAAGACAAACCACAGACCGCACTGTCAACAGATTTACTGGACCATTCAGGCTTGACATCAAACTGGGATGTTTTACTTGCTCCCAATCTTACTTGTCAAAATGCAAAGTGTAGGGCCATTAAAAAGTAGATAAAATCAACAAGGACGACTATTATAATGTAGTTACGTAAAACATACATCCACTTATGCTCTCCTCAAAGCCATAAGACTTCATTGACCGAAACAGTAATTTTATTGGAAAACTGATTTCATTCAAATTCGTCAGGAACAAAACAAAACTCATTGACTCTGTCTTGGTTAGTCTTTCCACTGATCTAACAATCACCGACTCTGTTTGCTTTACAATGAATCATAATGTAACTGTAAGTGACATAATTGTATATAGACTCTTCTTCATTTAAGTTCGTCAGCAGTATAACTACAAGTGATGTTGTGTGCCGTGCCGAGGCTTCGGAGCATGTGTCGAGAAATTCCCCGCGATGCGCGTATCGACGCTTGAATCGTTTTACACCAATGACGTCATCAGTGACGCTTAAAGCCTCGCTGCCTGTCCATACTATGCAACTGGTCCAGGAAGTGGTTCAAATTTTGGTGCGAGAATTTTACAGTAATATAAACCTCATGGAATCCTCTAAAAATGTTTTGGTTGTGGTAGAGGTTTGGTTTGATATTTTTAATAGGAAGAGAAGGATTGCCCCTGTATGGGACTACTTTGTTCTCCCAATAAGGAAGGCTGCATATATAGTAACATCATGACGAATGCGTTTAAAAAAAAGTTTTAAATGAATTACTATATTTTTTAACATATTTTCTTTTATTCAAAGGTGAAGTGTGTATTGTGCTCAAGGAATTGGGTTACATTAATAACACTTCGTCCATGTTGAGGTATTGCCGTGCCTTGCATGAGAACATGGAGGGATACGGAGGTTATACACAGACAAGGAGGGTCATACAAAATATTACAATGATATACTGTTACTATTTTATTTTGTTGACCTTTGCAAATCATGCAAATGAAAGAAAAGTAACAGACTCTGTGTTTAATAGCTTCTCTTATTTCATGGTAAGCAGAGCTGGATGAAGCCTTGGTCAGTATGATAGTAAATGACACCCAGCCATTCAGTGTTGTGGAGGATTTGGGATTCAGGGAGACTTTGTGTTCAAATTAGATGCTACCTACGTTCTCCCCACAATGCATGTATGTCTGGGTACATGGATAAAGCTAAAGAGTTTGATAATCAAGCACAGTTTGCTTTTTTACTTTCGGCTTTAAAGGTCGCGGTGGAGGCCGAATATATCAAAGCGTAGGAGAAGGCGAAAGCTGAAGTGCAGAAGGTGGCTTCAGTGAGCCTTACCTCTGACATGTGGACATCCATCAACATGGATGCCTACCTGGCAGTAACCTGCCTCTTTATGGACAACAACACCTTACAATCGTATCAAGAGTACTACAATATCCCCAGGCACACACCGCTGAACATTTAGCAAGTGTGAGAGTCTCCCTCATGGAGGAATTGGTAATAACTAAAAAAGGTTAGAAGCCTGGTTACAGGTGGCGCTACAAACATGATTGCCAGTGGCAAGGAACTGAGACTTCGTCACAGAAATTGCGCACACACTGAACCTGGTTGTGAAGGAGGCTTTTGACTTGACCCCTGTGCTCTCTGACGATAAGGCGGTTGTCACACCTGGCCGGGGCTGGCACTAAGTGAGCAGTAGGCTTTTATGCACAACAATGCCATCAAATTAAGGATCAAACCATTATGGGCTGTGGTTATGGGGGTTAGCATGATTGAAAATCAGCATAGTTAAAAAAAGGCTGCGTCTGCCATAAGTAATCACTAATTTAATGCACCAGCCAGCGAGCATGCCTAGTGACCCAAATCAGGTGCATGGTGGATCTGGCTAAAATATTCATGGACTGACGCTGAGGATCTTTTACCATCAGTGATGTTTGGAGGCCTTTCTGCTGTTTGTGACAGTAATCCCTGATGTGACAGCAATCCCGGATTTGACTGCAGAGAAATGTGTGTTCGCGGCCGCAGCCACTGTTGAGTTTATATGTTTGTATTTTCTATACATCTTTGTGTTGTCCGCTTTGGTGACGTTTCATTTTTTTTAAATATGTTTTTAATATTTCTATAAGAAGTGTCAGGTTATTTCATTTTGTGGTTTATTAATGCTATTTGCAGGTCGGCATGACCAACGGGTATATGTGTCAATGCAAGATCTGTCAAATATCGTAGTGGCTTGCTGTGTGCCGGCCCGGTTTGCCACATATAGCTTCCAGTAGATCTGAAATGAAAGCCGGATGACTTCAATTTGCAAGGAACAGGCAAAGCATCTCACCATTGTGTGGTTGACTGTATGGTGAATTGATGTACATGAACAAAGCGGGGATCTTGTTGTTCCAAGTGAAGGACATCTTGTCTTGATGGGGAAAATAATGTCATGTTCGATTGCTTCAAAGATGACTGTGTTCGTTTTCTTGCTCCAGATGGTTTTGAGGTGGTTTGCTCTGTAAATTGCAAAAAAAAAAAATAAAGTCAGTTTGAAGGATGTACAGACTGCTCTGGTAGCATCCAGGATGCATGATTACTCATATTCTTAGCATGTGGCCACCAAATCATACGTTATTAACATACTATATCATAACAACAGTACTTTGTTCATGATATATTGCTTGGAACTCCATCTCTCCTTCCCTTCTTTAATGGAAAGATGATACAGCCTTGATTGAGTTCGTGCTCCATTATTACTGTCAAAGCAACATGAGGAAACTCTGCGCTTTGGTTAGCCCAGTTGGAAACAAGAACTATCAGTTTAAATTTGAATAATTTAAGTGTCAAATGAAGTTCCTCACCCGCACATTTTATTGTCTGTAAACTTCACATCCCTCTGATGTAAATAGATGGTGAAACATTTCCTTTTGATTGTGAGTTTTCCATGGACAAAGAAAAAGCACCTCGTGAACTACCCCATAATACCTTTAGTTTGAATTGCCTGGCATCGTTTTATTAATTAATTATTACATTTTTACCAGCTATTATTTAGTTCAGGAAATTTTGTGTTCGAGCCAAAAAATGAGATTTGAGATTTATGCCAGTTTTGCTCATTGTAGCTCAGGCTTACTCATGAGGTGATCCGGTGGAAAATTTGCCTGTTATATATGTGGGCTGCTTCTTTCTTTGTGCACACAAGCGCAGATGTGTGTGCCATATCTGTTTTGTGTGTGTGTGTGTGTTAGCGTGCAGGAGGATGCTCAAACATGGAAACTGTGTTCTCATGTGGGTCTCTCCGTCAATGTGTTCTTTTCAGGCTTTTTGTGCACACGCTTGTGCGAGTGTTGGAGTTTACCTGTGTTTTCCCTCCCTCCTGAGCAACACATCGTGTGTGTTTGAAAAACGACGGCCGCTGTGGGCATGTTGGCAGTGGGATGGGTAAAACGCAGAGGTCAGCTATCACTTTGAAACATGCTGGTCCTTATCTCTGTCATGAGGCCTAATAGAGTAATGAATCAACATAAAGCCTGGGTCTCTCCTGAACGGACTACTGCCTCCTCCACCAACACTTGCGCTTTAATACGACGATACGTACTGCCTCTGTAAGCATCTTTTGCCTTCCACCGATGTTTATCGGCGGTTTTCAAAAGTGCCTGAATTGTGACTTGTGTCAGGGGTGTATTCACACATGAGCAGCCCTACTGGCTCACCGTAGACTCAGCCACGATGAAATAACCCCGTCCACGGACAAATAGAAAGGAGGGTCTTTTCGAAAGGGAGGGTAATTGGGCACAAATTGGAAAGCCTCATATTTGTGATCACCTTATGATCTAGTCACTCGACTAGTGCCAAATCACTGACTGCATTTATTAAGAGCTTTTATGAGTTATCATAGAGAAAGGGGGGAAACGCATTTGTCATGGGAAACTTTTTTTAAAGTATCTGCAAAGGATTGATGAAGTTTGGTCGATACTTTCTATTGGCATGAAGAAAGACTTTTCTGAAACCTATTGGGTGTTTAAAGCTCCACGCTGTTCACGGCGTAGTGCAAAGGAAATTCTTCTTTCAGCAACGGATGTGTCTGATAGTATCATTCTTTCGCCCATTTGTTACATTGTTGACTGAATGTAGGCGATCAATTCATCATTGAGACTCCAGCCTCGAATATTCACAAAGCATTCTAAAGCTTTATAGAAAACAACTCTGCAAGCCGATTGCATAATCCAGTGTTTAAAAACAGCTTGTTCTACCAATATTACATAAGACATCACGCTGAAGATGAAGAGACTTTTTCACTTGAATGTTGCAGTGCTGGCACATCACAGTCAGCAGGGCAGTTTCTTTTAGCATTTGAGCTTTACACCATCCTTTCAATTTGGTTATTTATCTATTTTACGTAACATACACAGTGTATGTACAACAGGTGGTCCAGGTAGGAGTATAGTTCGGCAAAAGTGTTATTCTGGCCCATGCAAAGCATAGGGAGGCAAATTTGAATATTTTTCTATGAATTGATTATAATGTTCACAATAAAATAGGCCCTCCTGGGCTGGCTGCCTGCACATACCCAGGCAGTTGCTTTGCACACTAGCAGCTAGCATATTCATTTTTCATCACAAGGCTAGATTGGTTTTATTACCTGGGTATTCATTTAAATTATTTGTATGTTGCCATGTATTGTGCAACCACTGAAAAATAGTCCAGGGGCAGTAGGTTGAGTTTAATAAGCGCTTACGTTACACACTGAATGATGACAATTTCCATTTAGTTTTCCAGATGAATTTATTATGCTGTGAATACAATAAGAAGACGTTTGCTGCGATTTTGACTGTCCTTCCTTACGGCTGGTCTACGGCTGGACACACCATTCATCTGTGTATAATCTTGCATGGAACAATATAATTATCAGGCCAGGTTACTGACGTTACAATGGTGCTAAAAGCCTTGTTTAGCTAATGATGCTAGCCTTAGTTAGCTGCCTTGTTTCAGCATTAAACAACTTATAAACATAAAAACATGGCACCGCAAAAGCGAGTGAACTTAACATGAATGTATATGGCGCTTGTGTACTTCTGTCACCTGTGACTACAACAGGAATACAGTCTCAGATGAATATCTGTTTAATTTGCTGAGATCTGTTATCGTGATTTGATTTTTTTATCTTCATAAAAACATGTATAAGACCAGCTAACCCTGGATACAGGCATTCCTCTCAATCACCCCATGAAATGTGATTAACAGGATGTATTAAACTAATGCCCAACGGGAAACACACTATTGCATTATGTTGAGGAAAATAGAAAAGTAGCTGCTCCAAGTTTGAAGTGAACTATTGCAAAATCGGTCAGTTGTCACCAATATCAATATCAAATATTTTAATTGAACGTGTATTGTGCGACATTATCAAGAGTGAAAATACAAGGTACAACCTATCTAAGCATTATGATGTAATTTCTGTCAGATCATGACCCATGTCCATGTGGCATTTTAGAACTATTCAGGTGGACTTGGTGTGTTTCTTTGGTAAACTCGGTTTTGTTATCAGCCGAAATGAACAACGTGCGCCCACAGAAATACATGAAATGACCACAACCTCTTAACAGCCATTACCTGGTGGTGGCACGTAATGTGTAAAATTAACAATTTACAATAAGGTTTAGATACCAAAACTACAGTTAAGTTTAGGCAACAAAACCACTTATAGGTTGAGAAAAAACATCATAATTGGTCTTAAAATAAGTTAACTAAGTAAAAGATGTAAACGAGGTCATAAATGTAATTTCACAATAACTCAACAACAACATGGGACACGCACTCCGGTCTGCTGGTTGAAAATCAGTTTGATGACTCATCTATCTCCCCTCTCACCCACCATAAGTAGTCTTTCCCACTGTTTATACGACCTCACTGGCTCCGAGCGTTGCATATTTACGCGGATGTGTTTATTTCGTATGTCCACAACGACAAAATATCCAAATGACTCTTCATTGGCATTGGTTGCGTGGTGCCAACACGTAAATGTAACACATTATGAGCCACAAAAACGCAGTGCACTGTTCATGGTCATTTCGAATATTTCTGTGAGATCAGGCTGTATGAACCAGACCAAACAGGCAAATGCACCAGTTTGTTTAAGTCTCGTGTGATGTTTTTTATTCCTTAAGTACTGCCTCCACATATTAAGCAGACACCTGATCACTGATATTGGCCGTACACCACCTGCCTTTTTTCAAACATGTGCTAAGCAAGTCCTTTCTCACTCAGTCTGCTGGACGATGCTTTTATGATACTTGGCTTGTATCAGAAAGTAAACCTCGGCACAAATTAGCCAGGTTACCAGCCTTCAAAGAGAATACATTAATTCATTTCCATTGGCTTTGAAATGCAGGTTCTCTTTCTTGAAATCAGTGGGGGCTCATCGACTGAATTTCTTTCATCCTCAAAGAGACATGCATAATCCCTCTCTCTTTGTTCATTTTCAGTCCCTTTCTCTTTCTTAGATTTTAGTGCCATTGAACAACAGTCAGCATTTCTATTTCAATCAGGAGAGACTTGTTTTATAATTTAACAATGATTTATTATACAAGCTTCACATATGCAAAGTGCAAAGTCTTTGGCGATTGGACTCCATCCGGAAGTACTATCACCGAGGGTAGGGATACAGAGGTCCAACAGGCCTCATCCCCCCTGCAGTCCAGACACTGGTGGTGAAAGGAGTTGTTGCCATCTGATGATGAATCAGGAGCCTGACTGTGCTGCTGACTGGAGGAGGGTTGCATCTGCTTAACGCTGAAATGACAACTGACAGCAACAGAGGAGAACGCTTTAAAGTTTGACAGCAACAAGCTGATTGGCTTAAGGAACCTGTGTGCCAAATCTGGTTGGTTACTTAAAAGTGCACGCCCCCAATCAGCTGATAGAGTAATTACAAGGAGAGGAGAGACAGCGATCACAAGCGAATGTCTTCCTGACTGAACTTGCGCATGAGCTACATTGAGTTTTGTACTATAAAAGGTCATGTTCATAATAACAGAGCAAAATCTTTCCACTGATTATTGCATTAATCAAACAAATGTTCACATTTGGAGATTGGAGATGAATTGCACAAAATGGCCACCGTATAACTGGGGCTGAGTTGAATTTAATCACCAAATGATTAATACAAAACAAACTGACATTTTCAGTCTGTTGAGCCGCTCTCATCAATATTTCAACATGAATAATGGATCAAAAAACGATGTGTAATGTGAACAGTGTCATTCATAGTGAAATAAACCATGGAGACCAACTGATTCTGCAGCTCCTCTCAAGTCTCTAAAGTGTTTCAGCACATTGAAGTCGCTTTCTTTCAATGGCCCACAACTTTACAGTTCTGGTTCAAGCAGTATTCTGATGATTGATGTCGCAGCATCATTTTGTTGTTACTTTTTGGCTGTGAGCTGTTGAGAGTCCTTAACGTACGGTTGATGTGTACAGCGACACCGCTTAGTCGAGCCCGTCAATGCCTCTTGAAAGGACAACGTAATGCTTTTCGTTTAATTGTTGTGTTTTGCCTCTCCGTCTAACTCAGAACAAGCTTGGCATGCACATTGGCTGTTGGCTTTTCTCTGTGGAGCAGACACGTATAAATCCTTTTACACGCAATCCTGCCAAACTGCCCTGCAGGCAGGCTTTGCATTTGAAATGTACAATTAGTTATCCCTGTTTGGTTTGAATGCAACATTTCTGAGCATCAAGCCTGGGGGCAACGCACGGAGAATGATGGCAGCGACCCCATACATCGCACCTCCCTGTTGTTTATTCTCTGTCTTGGTCCTTGTCTTGCTCTTTTATTTTTGTTTGCTCCCCCCCTTTTTTCTTTTCTTTCTTCCTTGTTTTATTCTTGTTTCATCCTGAGATGAACTGAAAAGTGTGAGTCGTCAGCTGGAGGGAGGGGGGTGGGGGGTGCATCTGCAGATGTGTCTTTATTCACCCCAGTATGTGTTTTGGCAGGAGCATGAGCATGCTCCCTGAGCTTCATGGTCAGGGTTGAGGAAGTAGATGGGATAAACGGAGGTACCTCATCTAATCAGCAGGGCCAGCGGCGCGCTGTAAAGCCAGCTGTTGGCCAGCAGCGGGTGCGGGCAAAAATCAGCTTGTACTACCTGCCTCTTGCACTGACCCCTAGCTTTGCCCCCCTCACTGTGCCTAATCACATAGAATATACATTAATAATATACATTAATACAGACAGAGCTGACTCACAACAAGGCTGTTGGGGGAGGCTGGCTAGCTTGTCTTCAGAACTCCCCAAGTATTAGAATCTAGTTCAATATGCAAAATTCTTGTCTTTCATTTTCTTTATCCTCCTAAAAGGCTTGAGGATTTTGAAACAGTTTAATAGCAAGAAGGGCTGCGTGGAAATTCCAGAGGGAATAATGTTTGATAACATGTTGTCTTCCAATAGCCAGCCTTTTCTATCAAGGCCACAAGAGGCCCGATGAGGTCAGGCGAAGCCACCTACACATCTCTGACAAGCACAGATTTGAAAAAAAATAGTTTGAATGGACCTGAGTTTTCTTCCGCCGACCACTACACCAAATTACATTTTCAAATCTAACAGTTTGAAGTTTCTTTAGATACTAATTATTTACTTTTCCAAATATTTATCACTCGCTTTTTGAAAACAACATGAAAGACTATTCACATCGGCATGAATTAAGATCCACGGCAAATCATTTACAAAGAAAACTTTTAAGTCCGGCACAGCTCACTCCACATTAAAACATATCGGGGCTACATTACAGCAAACTTCACAGAGAACAAAACAGCCTCATAAGCTGTTTTAACCCAATAATCTGTGGTCTAGCGCAGCTAAAAACACCAAAACTGACAATATGTTAGCAAATTAGCGCGCCGCTCACCAACAAGTTTTCTTTTTACCGGTACGGACAACGATCTCTTCACTTCACCTGTCTGTCCTCTGCTCCCCTCGTGTGTGTGTGTGTGTGTGTGTGTGTGTGTGTGTGTGTGTGTGTGTGTGTGTGTGTGTGTGTGTGTGTGTGTGTGTGTGTGTGTGTGTGTGTGGAGAGGCTTAGTCTACCACTCGGTGAAACACGAGAGCAGAGGATATAGAATGAATATAGGTGAAGCACTGGGCACAAATGCGTGACCTCTCTTTAACAAAAACAAAGGAGCTTCTGTGTAAAATGTGTCGAGGTAAGTTGGTTCGAAGTGAAGAAAAAACCCGAGTTTGCTCTCGTGGCCGTTTTGCATGCACTTTTGAGATCGTCCTTTACTTTAACTCATCTGGTGTCAATGCTCACAGATGTAAAAATAACACCTGTGCAACATTGATCAATCTTTGTCACAAGACAAATATTAGCTACTGTGTGGATGTACTGTGTATTAATGTATTCATATTTGTAACATCTCTATGTTGTAGAGCGACTGTCTGAATGGCACAGACTAAACCGCATTGTGCAAGTTTGTCATGATTCGTCTGACAATAAGCGTTCCCTCGTCCTGAGAGCTTGTGATGACCAACCTCAAGTGGGTATGAAGTTTTTATTTCATTTTTTGTGATCAGCTCACTGATGGAAACTACAGCGCTATTGTTTTATGCCTCATTTTCGAGACCACTGACACACACATACAAGAAGAAAGAACCACTCATGCTTAACTTGATCGACTCCATGCTTTCTGCTTACATTTCCTCAAGGATACTTAGCGTATTCATGGCCTCTTATCTCCACGGAAAGACACATCAGGAAGGAAATGAAGCTGACTGAGTTGGGAAAAGTATTTCCCTTATTTCTTATCAACAGGCGACAATGGGCAGAGTCAATGAACAAATCCTAAACTGCTTCAATATGAGCAGCAGTGGAGCTCTTCAGCTCAGATTCCAGTGTGTCTGACTGACTGAGCAGCAGATATTAAACATTATTGAATCTTTCCAACGGACTGCAGGGTTTTGAAATTTGATACAGCTGATGAAAGCTGTGCCAAAAAAAATGGGGGGGGGGGGGGGGTGCTTCAAATGTTTCAAAGCTCCTGTGCTGAATGTCTTTTATCAGGTCACCGAAGCATTTCCATGGCAATCAGAGAAGCCGGCCTTGAACTGAAATCAAAGAGGATCACACAGCCTCGCCGAGAGCAGCACTTTGAAATACATTTCATAACATTAATATCCATTTCTAAAATAATTTTCTTGACAAAGTAGAACTTACATTTAACCTATAGGATGATCCCATGGGGTAGATACCATTCCTTTCATGTACGTTACTTGAAAAATTGGCGGGGGGGGGGGCAAAAGGGTGTTAGTGAGAGAAATGCTGTATAATTGGTCTGAAGTTGAAAGAAAGCAAACACATACGTCATTTTAATGAATCGGACGTGATGAAAGGCATGCGCATATTTTCAAAGACGTACTTACTTTAATTGGAGTTTTCAGAAGCAGCTTTCATCTCCTCCTCTCTGTATTCGTGTTCTTTCATTATGGTGGCGTAGTGATATCCCACAAGGTGTGTAGTGTTGGCAGTGATCCTATGAACCTTTATCATATCAAATAATATATTAAAAAGTGAGTTGTGTAAAGAGGTTTCGGACTTTATTTCGTCATTCTGTGTATCCAGCAGAAGGGGAGGAATGAAGTCAAAGTTATCCTTTGAACGTCACTCCTGATGTGGGTGTGCAAATGTTGCCTGTGTAATCATAAATTATGTAAATGATATGCGCGATACTTGTATGCTTACATTGCGGAGTTGTGAGGTCACATGTAAGTAGGTCAAACACTCCGAGCAGGGCATTCCGGCGCCTGCTCGCACGATAGAAACAGATACTGTGACTCTGGAAGGACACACCTGCTTAAACCACCAGATTATAGTAGGAGAAGAGCTCTCTTATCTATTCACACAGACACTTCTGAAATAGCTTAGAATTGCACCCTTTCGGCACCTCGAGTGTTAACATGCATTCACACTGATGACGCAGCGAAGGAGGATCCATCGTGAGCCAGTGTGGGTGAAGATGCCCAGTGCTCCAACGAGGCTCTCTGAAAGCTAGAAACAGAGCCGCCTCCTACTTTGTATTACGCCAATAGGCTTCCATAAGGAGAACCTATAACCTATGATGCGCACTCTGTTCAAGCGCCTTTTTCCTTTTTTCCTACTCCTACAGAGTAGAGATTAGGCCACGTGCACGTTTGACTGCTGGGCATAATACTTCTGTTACAAATAAATGTTATTGCTTGAATTGAGCTAAACACCTCGATCTCAGTCTGTTCACTCCGAGTTTCTCCACGACAGCTGTATGCATGTATGAGAAAAAAAGCAGTGCCATTAAGCTCCTAAAACTTCTGTCAAAAAATAGTTCTCTGAAAAACATGTCATTTGGCCTCAATTATTGCCTTCTTAAGCAACTGTTCAATAGCTGCCATTTCTTCATCCATTCTAATGCCACAGCTGATAAAGGTGCACAATGTGGAGCAGCAGTAATGGCAGAAAATGATTAATTTTTTTCACCAAGCGCCATCGAAAAGAGCTCGGGGAAAACATTCCGCAGCTGCTTGTGAAGTGGGATTCCTGTAATGTCACAGTTCAAAATAAATGAAATTGGTCATGCTAAAATCGTCTTTAGACACTAATCTGTGTTGCTGTAAAATGTGCTCAAATTCTACCAAGAGGCATTAGTTTGCAATTAGTGCAGCTTGTTTGAGTGGAAGAGGTTTTGACTGCACAGCAGAACTGAGCAGTTTTCAACATTGTCAGCCAATGAAGAACTTAGTTTTCTTTTTAAATTCCTTCGTTCCCAAAAACCTCCTTTTAGTTGAGGGAGATTGATTCTTCCTCATATCCAGAAGGTGGGAGCTGTTCCAGCCCTGAATATGCAAAGGCTTTCTGGGGTTGCATTAGCATGTGACACAATACCGTGCACCCACATGTATGTAGACAGGGTATAATCAATTTGAACTATTTTTTATCTTAATTACGAAACAGATGTTACTTAAATCTTACAGATTCTAATTGAATGCTGGTGATAAGCTATAAGATGTGTAATGAAGCTCGTAAATGAGAAGAAAACCTGTTAATTAGTGCGCTTTAGATGTTTTGGTTGGTGTGTTACTTAGTTAGCTAGTTCCTTCCCCCAGTATTTATGCTAAGCTAGGCTAATCATCTTCTGTCTCTACCTCCAAAATGAATGGACAGATATGAGAGTAATATCAATCTTCTCACCAAGCTCTTGGGAAAAGAGCAAATAAGCATATTTCCCAGAAAATCAAACTATTCATTTAAAACATATGAAGAATTATGGAAATGAATATGACAAGAATAACAACTCACCGTACATTAACACCACTGCATAACTTATTCCATATATCGTACTAATTATATGATATGAAATGACAACTATTTTCTTCAGATAAGAAAACATGCGTCCATCCAATAATATCTGCAGATAGATTTCGGTATTTCACTGCTCGGTCTGTGCAGTCAGGATGAAAGGCACGTACTCTCGGCGGGTGCAGGCTGAGGTCGCCTTTGCCAGCGCTGCACATTCTCGCCACCTCACCCCATTTGTTTCTGACAGATTGACACGAGGGTGTGTATGTGTGTCAAGCTGTGCCAGGGGGCTGAGGTGGAGGTGTTGATCAGTGAAATGAAGCTCTGTGACTCATCTCTGACTACAACTAGCTTAGCTTAGCAGCTTTCAGTGACTCTGCCCTGACATCCAGAGAGAGATATCATCAGGGGTGAATCTTCGTCTAATCCTCAGCACTGCCAGGTTAGTAGGGGGGGGGGGGGGGGGGGGGGGGTTGTAGATATTTTATGGAAAATTATGCATTTCAACATGATGGCACAGAAATACGTGAAATGACCATATGTACGTTAGTGGCACATAATGTTTTACATTGATGAATGTGCCGTTAAGTGGTCATAGGCATTGAACGTATTTCTGTTCAGGATTCGTTGTCATTTCATGTATTTCTGTGAGATCAGGCTGGCCATTTGGCATCTTGCACTCCATTCCCCCAAGCCTGATTATGACATAGCTCAAATAAAGCTGGTGTGTAAATAAGGTCAATCATATTGTGAGTAGTGTGTCAACATAAAAAAATAACTCTTTGAAACAACGTGTTCACCACAGAACAGCTTATCCACTATGAACACCTAGTGTTTTATTTAGAAATGCTTCATGTAACTAACGCTCCCTCATTTATCATTAGGAAACATGAATTAGTCTAAAGCTCCACGTAGCCCCTCCCCACCGCAAGATAATGATATAAAACCTGACTGTTACAATGAAGGTTTGATTTTTAAGGTACAATTATGCTGTAGCTCCATGCTGAGCTCAGTGCAAATTAATTCTTCACAACTCTATTAGTCAGTGTGCGACTGTGCCTCCTGCCAGGCAGACTGCATTGTTAAAGTCAGTTTGGCTGCTGTGGCTCAGCAATATGAAGACGTGTCGGCCCTGCGATGTGATTTCAAAGTGAATTCAAAGTCATTAAAGTTGTGTTGATTCATGTAAACATTTTTGCACACTTGCAACTCCTTTGTAAATCATTATGATTCATTGTGATTCATTGCTGAATATCATATCAGACATAATGTAACTTTTAGGTGTACAATCTCTAATTCACTTTCTTTCTGTTGAATCCACTTTATTTTATTACATTGCTTGGAAATTGTTTCTGTAATTCAGTGGCAAACGTGTATTTTCTGCTTTATTATCACATTTAAATAGTTCATTTATAAACAATATAATTGAGAGAAGCACTGGAGGAGTTTCAGGAGCTGATTAAGCCGTGAGCCTTGGCATAGTTTGTTCTCGTGGCGTAGTGTTGCTCGTGTTGTTGAATCTCTGTTTCTGCTTTCTGCTATGATTTTTGTTCCTGACAAATGTAACAATTTGCAAATAAAAACGACGAAATAAAACATTTTACCTTCAAAAAGTATGCTACCAGTGATCAACACTGAACACAAGATGTATTTTAATTACATAACTATATTTAGATTGTATTTATATTGAACACACACACACACATAGATGTATATGTATAATTATATACTCTTTATCAAATGTAAATGCAACAACATCAGCAATAGAAAAAAGTTTAAATTCTTGTCATTTGAAACAAGAAGCCATGGTTGATTTATTTGTCACATAACTTGCGTAGTGAAGTCACTTCCGTGGTTGTTTGAACATAACGATGATCTTTTCCTGAACTTAACTGAGTAATTGTGTTGCAGGAACCTAACGAAGTTGTTTCCTGTGAAGACGGAAGTTTATTCTTAAAAAGACTGTGTGTGTGTGAAGCCAGCGGAAAGTTGCACGTGTTGCCAGAGACAGAGACAGAAATGAAATATGATATAGTTTCACTGGGTTTACTTATGGCGCATCAATCAAAACATGTTATTCAAAGATGAGTGTACAAACAAATCGCTTATGTGTGCTTACTTTTTTCATTGGAGGAACCATTGTGTTTGTTTTTTTGTTTTATTTAAAATTTTGATTGGTTGTGACGTTTGAGCTATCACTCCCAATGAAAGTGATGATTGCAAGACATGGTTGAAATAGTTTTGGTTACTTGCCATTCTTTTTACTCACGGGCAGAACGATATGAAAGTGAAATGCAAAGTAAGACCCATTACTTGTACTTTCTATGTCCAATCATGGTCAACTGTAAGAGTGCCTGTGCCTGCTTGAGATTCATCAAACGGAACAATGCATACGCTAATTTATAAATATGAAGTTCTTTGTGAACATGCAAAAAGAGTTTTATGAATCTGCAAGAAGTGCTGGGAGATGTCATTGCACAGGTTTGGTGTCTGTTCAGTATGTGGCCAGCATGGTGACCAGCTGTGTAATAGAGTAACTCCCTGTCACTGACATGACTTGAAGTGATTGTCGCAGGGATTTTCTCTCACCTTCTGCCCTCACACCCCTAAGAGGCGGATTGACTGTTTTGACAGGTGGTACTTTTTCAGGGGATTTTGCCTCGCGGAGAGCTCGAGACTGACAATCGTGTGGAGTATTCTCACTCAGGTCTGTGGTGAAGTTGTCAGTCTTCCTCTCAAGACGTGTGCACCGCTTCAACTCCATAGGCTGCGGAGGCCATTGAATGATGAGATCCAGCGGTCGCTTTGTACCCTCTGAGGAATATACCGCTTTACTTTCAGATCCAACCTGCCGCGTCATTAAAAGGACAATGTCACCCATGTAGACTAAGTGTGGCACTCAATTTCCTCCAAAGGAGATAAGGAAACATCCATTTAAGTGACACCCCACATCGCGACTACAATAGGACGACTTAGTACTTCATCTCCATGCGAGTCCTGCAGACAGTAAACCGTGGACAATGGCTGCCTCGGGGAGCCACGTTTAGTGGCAGACAGCAGGTCTTGTTTGATGTACAGTTTCTTAGACAGGGTGCTCACACGGTCGATGGAGATTCCTGGATCACGTATTGTGGATGATTCACTGCATGACAGACACCGCTGTGCTTAGCACGCTGCATAAAGCAAGTGTTTTACTAAAGCCAGCAAGAGGTCCATCACTTGTGCTGCCATGATCACAGTGATATGTCACACATAAGCCAGCGATGCAGACACGGTCATTACTTCAACTCATCTCTGCATTGACTGGCAAATTGCTGTTTTCATGTGAAGGTCCGATTTGTAGATGCCAATTTTCAAAAGGTCCCGAAAGTCTAAATGGACTAAACCATGAGTGTTCTATGAAGGACTCAAATGAGCATGTGATGATCCTCCACCACTTTGGCTAAGTAGCCCCCAGTATCTCTACGAAGTACGTCCGTACAGAACTGCCTCTCGATTTCTGTTCAATGCCAATGTTCAGTGCAGACCTTTATGCAAGGTTTGCGTCACAGACCTGCATTTAACATCTGCCTTTTTTTTATTAAATGTAACCACAATCTTTAACTAACATTTGTGTAAGGAAGTGTTTTAGTTGCCTAAACCTAACACATTCTAATCACGTAATATATTTTCTTTATTGTACTTTATTCATCCCCGCAAGGGGAAATTTGTTCTCTGCATTTGACCCATCCCTGTACAGGGAGCAGTGGGCTGCTCCTGAGAAGGGCCCGGGGAGCGGTGTCTTGCTCAGGGACACTTCGGCACAGGACTCGTAGCAACCGAGGGTTGAACCGCCGACATTGCGGTTGCTGGGCGACCCTCTCTACCCAATGAGCCACCGCCAAAATGAGTGAAGTGACGCTGTATCATCAGCCAGAACTTTACTGCAGTGAGGAAAAGATTGCGGTTGTAGATTTCAACAGTTACATCTCCATGCTAACTTAGAAAATATGCAGATGTTCGACATATTGAGCAGACTCTGATTTGAAATTTGAGTTGACTGATATCTTTTATAATTAAAAGGTTCTTACAGAATTAGCATTGGCTTCAATTCACCACCTCAGCCTCTGCATAAAAAAATGTCCCATGTCTCCACACATTCTCCCATCAGGTTTGTTTTTAATGGCGAGCACCTCTTTCAGGCCAGGTTTTGTTCGTACGCAACGGTTTTTAATGAGACCTCGAGTCTGTCTGGAAGTCTGGTGTTGGCGGAGCTACTATGTGCCAATGGTATCACAGGTGCATTCGCTCTAAAACAAGTCAACTATGGTTGATAGTGCAATGAATAATTGAATGTTGATGAAATCTAAAAAAATGTTTGTGGAAAAACATTTGCAACAACTGTGAATGTGAGGGATTTTGTAAGTATGTGGCATACATATTCATTGACTTAGTGGCTTTCCACACACTTCAACAGTATTTGCTAGAAATGATAAAATGCTGACTTAAGTTAACGTACAGACAAGCTGTGCATCACTAGTAATTTGCTTTCATGCACTCACATAGTTATCATTTTTATGTACTTCTTCCTGCACATTATTTTAATTTATTGTCTGCATTTTACTCAAACTGGTTAATAGCAGATCTGTGAAGAGATTTTCTTTAAATGGAAAAATTAGAGTTCACTAGGTCACAGAGAGGTGAATCTTCGGGCAGCACGGGTGTTTTCCACCCGGAGAGAAGATTAAACTCCCTTCTGTCGATATTAGAGGCTCATCTGAGGGTTTTGTCGGGATTGGCACATCAGTCTGCAGGATTTCATCATGGCAGTCTGGAGGAAATACGGTTAAAGCCTCCCCATTGTCTTCTCTCAGCTGTGGATATCTTATTGCAATATTTGGCTGACATATCAGGTTTTGATCTGCTGAATGCTTAGGTGCGTCAGGACTCTTGATCCAGAGGGAAAAATCTTTTCCAAAACACCTTGTTAAGAAAATGTTGCTTGCAGTGAAATCAGCAGGGGCAGAATATATCTACACATTTCCCCCCAATTCATGTTTTTTTTAAATTTTTGTCACTTATTACATATAAATATATATAATTTGAACTTAACGTAATTATGCAAACTCTTTCTTAACAATTTCCTCTTACTGTCCAGCCATTGTCATCTAGAAACATAGTACACAATAATACCCATGAAGAAGTTGTGCTGCAATAATGTAATAACAATCTTGAGACCATGGGTTCTTACAACCAGTCATTTCCATGTTTCCACACCACTAGAAAAGAAAAAAAAATGCAATCAAATACTAGGAGGGTTTCACAAACAGACTGGATGCCCAAGTCTATCTTTTTTTTCAGATTAGTTTTTGGGATTCATTTTTTTTAATTAGATGGTACAGCTGAAAATAGACGGGAAAGGAGAAGAGGATGGGGATGAAGAGCAGCAAAGGGCCACGTGTTGGATTCGAACCCGGGCCGCTGCTCAGGATAATGCGCTGCCCAGTGTGAGTGCTCTCTATTGTATGCTGAAGCAGCAGACATTGACCTTGTTGCTACCTCCATAGGGGGTTTGTATTTGGCGCAGCATAGTTCAATGCCTGCACATTTAATGCACATGATGGATGACGAGGTCCCTTCTAGAGCAAGTCGGTTCCCGGTGTCAGATGTGTTAAGGCAGATTAATGAGAACAGCAGATCCGAGTGCAGCAAGCACAGCACAAGCTGTGCCACCTGCCCGAGTCTTGGGAGCTGAAGATTACCTGTAACACAACTCTTCCGCTCACTGAAGTCTGCCCATACCTTCCATATGGTGGAACTCGTCTTCTTCAGTCACCCTTACCGAGGCACTTTTCCATACGGTGTCAGAAATGTCTGTGTCCTGCAGCATCTGATAGTCCAGAAACTCATCTGCAATCCTGTGCTGGTCTCTTGGCTCTTGGAATTGAAGCAGGGAATCTTATCACGATCCAAAAAACCTTTTCAAAAACAGACATCTCCCTATTCAGTACCCCAGAGGGTGTTCTTTTATAACCCATCAATGCAGCTGCTGGGTGCAGGGTGAAAATGAGAGCTCAGTGACTTCCAATTGAACAAAGTACAGCACATCATCCACATGGGAGTCATGTCTCTGCCTGAAGTACACAAACTGAGCGTGTGACAGCAGGGGGTCGTTCAGTGGTAGCTTTGCCAACGCGTACTCTGTAGACCTCAGCAGGTAGCCTTTGCTGCTTTGAAGAATTTGATAATATCACTGGAGGCCATTTCACCAGCTTCATAAAGCCTTGTTAGAGTGTCTTTTGTTGTCAATCCAAGACGACGTTGGATATCTGACGGGCAAAAAAACACACTATCACTCACAATATTGCTTGCAACATTTTGCCCACGCTACTTCCCTGTATTCTATTTCAGGTTTAATAAAATGCTTAATTAATATGATATTTTTCAATTGTCGATTTTAATAACCTGGGAGTTGTTTTTCCTCAGCATGTGAATACAATCGCCAGAAGTAAAAAGCTGAAGTTAGGCTACAAACAACCTACAAGTATACACAAGGATTCTGTAAAGGCTGGTGAGTCAATGTGATTACGTGTCGTAATCTCATTTAGCCAATTGTTAGCAACTGCCTTTTAAGAAGCATAAAAGATTGAACATTCAAAAGAGGGGTTTTTACTGGCGTGTTGAATGTCGTAAAAGCAAAACTTTAAAATCTCTAAAGCTTGTGTTAATAACTCATTTCTGGTATTAAGGACTCTTTCCTGCAGAACTCTACTGTAGAGTATGCGGTTCACAGCTAAGTCCAAACTGAGCCACCTGATGTCCAAATGCGAAAGCAACTTTATGTAATTTGTGCCACAGAAAAGTCACAGAATTATGAATAAAACTAAATATGAATTTAGAGTGTCCCTTCAACCAATTTCTGAACCATTGCTTCTGAATATAATGTGTTATGTAGGCATATTCTTTCTCTTCGTGCTGGATTTGAACCACGATGCTGGCCTGAAGCTCCACATGTTTTGTCACACGGAACCATCCGAGACGCCATCGTTGGAAACTTTATGTAAAAGAGCAGGCACTTTAAAACAACATGGGAGGCTGATGGTAATGTTATTAGTTGGGAACAAATGAAAACGTTGACCGGGCGATAGCGCTGGAGGAAAAGTTGTGGGTTCACAATATTTAATACAATTCATCCCAAGAGGAAAATGAATGTGTGTACACAATTTTATAGCAATCCATCCAACAGTTGTTTCGTTATTTCAGTCCTCACCAAAAATGGTGGATGATTGACCGACATTGCCAGCTATGCCGCTCGCATGGCTACAACTTTAACCCAGTTGAAAAAATTAAGAAAAAGAATGTCATGCTGAACAAAGTGTTGATTTATTGCATTGCTCCCGTACTGGATTACAGATTGTAAAGCAGCATCTAATAAACTGCTAACTCGGTATAGGCTTCACCTTGTCTTCTTCTCCTGGAAACTAGTACAATTTGAAGGGCTCCACTGAGTCTAATTATGGGCATTCTCTCCCGGTGAATTAACTGTGTGGGGATTGTTTTTGTGGCGGGAACTGGGAACGCACACATATTATGTCCGAGCAGAGATCCTGTTACACCACAGGAGGATCACATGCTTGGCAGGATGACCACCATGAAAAGGCTCTGGTCATCTGCGAGCAGACAGCCCCTAGCAACAGCATTCCTCAGGAGAGGAAGCTGGCAGGCTAGTGGAGCAGAATCAAGTCTCTGTGTCCTGATTGCTAAGTGTGATTACGTGATGGAGTGTCACCTGCAGCACCTGCTGTTATGGGCTTTTGTTATCCGACACGTCCACTTTGCTTACATGCGCCAATCCTGGATCAAGTGTGTTATTGTTACATAGCCATTTGATTGGTCTGCAGTCATTTTCCTCTGTACCTTTTGAAGAAATAGGTTGACATTTAATCCATACGACTTATTTTTGCGAATAGGTTTTTTGTTAATGGTGACATTTTCACATGAGAAAATGTTTGTTATTATCTCTCACAGACTAATATTGGTTCCAACAGTGCAAGTGTATTCTATTTACTATTTTCATACATTATAAATTCGGACTAAACATTATGTTATTATTACAGTTCTGGTTAGTCCGTCTGACATGTAGGAGTGTTGCAGAGCAGAAAAGCAAAATAGTGCCACTTACATATGAGTAATGCTGCTTGTTAAACGCTGCAGAAAGAAACAAGATATTGGATGAACAAAATGAGATTGTCTTAATTGCTGTCTTTGTCTAAACACATTTTCCTTTATTGAATAAGGTTCAAACTGTATCCATACTGGGAAAAAAGAATCGGTCCCATATTAGATCCTATTCTCTGTACACTCTTTGCTTATTGTTAAAAAAAATTATATTTATTATTAAGGATGCATACACCTCATTAAACAATAAAAAGCATGATAGAAGTATCAGTATCGACTCTGCCAATTCTGGCTTTGGTATTACTTGGTATTGGATTACATCTGGATTTAACTAAAATCACTTTAATCATTAAAACCAATTACCAAGAAGTTGCTTCAGGGCCATACATACTTATTCTAAGACATACTAGAAAGCGCAAAGGAATAACTCGAACCATGTAGGAAGTAAAATCATAGATGAATGCTAGAAACAACCTAATTTGGAACCATACCAAATAAATAATGAAGACCAAAGCATGCTTAGCATTTGATGGATCATACAACTGCAATGGGTTTTAGGTCATTGCTTCCTGATTACCCCGGCAAATGCCTCATTTTTTTAAGAACCGCAACGTTGCCTCATGTGTAACTCTTTGCAATTTAATTTATGGTGATGTATGCATGCAGTAAACGAATGCACATAAAGTAACAGTCTGGTGTAATGGGTCTCGACTCATGCGCTTGCCAAACAAAATACATGAGGTATGTAAAAAGAAGAAGAAAAAAGAGTGGTTCATATTTGATCTGGTAAGCACTTGGAAACAGGCTAGAAGTTGCGGGGTTATTAATCACAGGACTGTATTCTACGAGTGAGCAGTCTTGTGTGCTGTAGCGCTGGGCACTGCACATTTCATCCCTCTGGAAAGCAATTTATCAGACCAGCTTCATTCTGCAGATGAGTGTTGGTGGGGGTTGCACTCTGAACAACCACTTTTTCCAGATTTACTCAGTCACTGCAACTATTTATGTACTGCATGTGAAGGTTTGCTGATAGATCAGAGGTACAGAGAGTTAAGTGCAGGCACATACTCTATATATGACCTACGTCTACATGGCCGCTATCGGATGATTTTTTGCTGTGTGCGTTTAGCTTACAGGGATCCTTTGCATCCTTAAATGAAAAGTAAAGACTTATTTATTAAAGTACAACCCTCCCACTCCCCGACTACTAATTCACCTCGGTGGTTGTGCCGCACCACTGAGATGTCAGAGGAGTGTACTCTCGTCCTTCGGTGCGGAAAGAAGGGACGCACTCTAAATTGATTTTTCGTTGTTGCTTTAAACACAAAGCATTTAAGGACTACAGCATAGAAAGCACATTTTCTCTTAATCAGTGGATATAAAACAGAGATACACTAAAGTGAGAGGTGAGCTGTGTTTCTGTTTGCGGCTGTGCTTCTAAAGGCCGGGTCACAACGGCCTTGAAAGCGCCAGTTTGTGGATTCAAAACTATTGTTGGGAGGGTTACTTTAAAAATGTAATCGATACAATTACTATTACCCGTTCAAAAATGTAATAACTAACCTAATCAAAGTATCACAAATATAAAAGCAATGTAATCAGATTACTTTCTGTTACTTACCTCAATATCAAATACTCAAGTCGAAATACAGTTACTTTGCAAAAACAAGTACTCAAGTAAAAGTTGACATCAAAATAACTAAAAAGAGTAAAAAAGTATTTACTGAAACAAAATTACTTCAATAACAAGTAACTCAAAAAACAATTCCTTTATTCCTGTTTACAGTCAATTACATGATGTTTAAAACAAAATTACCAATGTGTATGGGAAGTGACAAAAAACAGAAATTGGGTGCTGCTGGTCCACCTCAACTAAAAAGTGCAACCAGAATGAAAAGTTAATCTCAAGCCCTGGTTCCAATATTCCTGCATTTCTTTCAGAAACATGGTAATAACAGAGATGAGCACCTGGTTTTGCTGCAGTCCGCCTACACACGTTAATAACAGTTGACACTCACATTTAAAGGAAGCGTTTGACATTTTTGGGATTACCCTTATTTGCTATTTGTAGTAAATTAGATGAGAAGACATAACCCTCTCAGATACAGCCTGCAACATTGTCCTTGTGCTAATATTCTAAGCCCTTATCATTGTTTGCTGTTTGAATTCTCTGAGTGAAAAATCGATTTCTGCAAGTAACTGAAGATTAAAATACAAATAAAACACAAACTGCAAGAAAATGACAAACCATGGCACGGACGAATGGCGACTGTGCACAGAAATGCTCTCTTTGTGTAAGAATGTGCTCTAATGAGACCGAGTGAAATCAACACGATCGAGTCTGACTCGACGCTAGCAATAAAGACCAGCGTTGCATCGAGTAGATGAAGGTTGTCATTGCAAAGGCACAGCTTCAACATCATCTGACAGCTTCTTTGTTTTCTTTCTTTTCTTGAAAGCAATTTGATATCTGTGACTTTTTTTCTCACTCCAATCAAGACAAACAACCAGGAAGTGACTTACCTCAGGGCATCTAAAGAGACTCCAGAGACTTCATCCTTCATCTTTTAAATGGTGTATCACTTGGACAAAGATGTTGTCACGTTTGTGCAAAATACCTTCAGAGAAAATTTGAATGATTTATTCAAAATTCATACACTGGCAATTTTTTCTTCAGCCGAAACACCCCATGGGATCATGTGTTGTGAGTCGCAGCTGTTACCGTGTCACTTTTTCTCACGATGCAGTTGCAAGCACCACAGCGTCTGCTTTGCAGGCATAGACGCTTGTGTGAGGCAGACAGGTGTGTCCGACGACTCCCAAGAAGAAATACAGGGAAAGTTCTCTTTTTCAACATTTACAGTATATTTATTCAAAGCTACATTTCCATCAGGCCCTTTGTCAGACATATTCAGGAAACTAAAAACTCAGAAATAATGAGATTAAATCTGCATTTTTGCTTGATAATGACAAATACAAAGATTTAAAAAATCAAAAGTGGTGTCAATTGATTTCCTAATTTCTATAAGAAGCAAGTAATTCAAATAGAAAAAAACACCTGGAGAGGGGTGGGGGAATTAATCAGAATCAGAACCGCTTATTGCCATGGTATGTTGAACATAAAAGGAATTTGACATGAAGGGAGGTGCATAACATTTAACAATCAACAACAATCAACACAGTGCAAAGTAACATATTAAAATGTACAGAAAAATATAAAATTAAGTGCACAAACGAACAGATTACATGACTATAAGGTCTATTTAGGTGATCTCGTAAATTGTAACAAGACTATCACGGTTTCTAAACAGGATGTGTTCGGGTACAATATTGAGCGTAGTTTTAGAAACGTCACCTGCGTTTTGGCCGCACTCTGAACCCAATACACTGTACACAATAATCACTGGCTGTCCACGTGCACTGCAGTCCGTTTGGGTCTTCTTTGTGTGCATCTGGGTCAAGTGAAACAGTTACAACACATCCACACATAAGTAAATGTATCTAAATGAATACAACACATGTTAACACTAATGTAGCAACTTCTTTATGGTCCCTAATTGATCTCAGTTTGACAGAGGTTGTGGCGGGCTCCATCACTGCACAACGTGGAAGATCTAGTGATGAAACTAAGAATGATAAAGGAAAACTCCACAGTAAATCATGGTATCCTTCCGCTGTCATGGAAACCGGTCGATGTCGAATGAATCGCGGATCACTGACTCTGTGTTCGCTTAACTGGGCTTTCCGTGTGGAGAACGACTTGAGCCAGACGGATGCTTCCAGGTGGAAGTGGACCAGAGGGCAGCACAGTATTTCTGGAGCACGAACACCAAGAGCTCCACCCGAATCGACCCGAACCCCCGCTGCACGACATCCCATCGAGGAAGACGACTCCCCGGACCTCTCCTGACCACCCAACTACGAGGATCAATACTCCAAATGCTGTGTGTGTGTGAAGAGTTAAGATGTATGCGTTGTGACCAATCCGATTGGTGCCTGGGTGGCAGGAATGATAAATTGATGCGACAAAAAAATGATTCATATTTTTGAATTATCCACTAGCATTTCTGCTGCTGGCACATCGCCAAAGGCTCTCTGGCTGCATCTAAAGAACTTAAACATGACACCAAGTTCCTATAATTACTGTAATTTATTGGCATCTTGACTGTTGTGGCCATTTCTCAGCCACTTGGGAGCAGCTGAGCAATCTGTAAAACACAGCACTGACAATCGCACCTTGTAAAGTTGATATTGCAAATGTGTTCGCGAACAGTTTGCACATCCAGCTGACACAGAGCAACATTTGCATTTATTTGAGGTCATGTTCATGGCCGCCTCACACATGGAAATCTAATATAAGTCTGCTTTCAGCTCTGGTTTGGCCTCCACCAATTCCTGAGGGAAATACCTGGCTCATCAGCTAGTTGCTAACTTTATCTGTCCGCCATGTGGTGCTAGACAAGTAGCGTCCAATCGGTTTATCCGAGCTGCCCGCTGGGATAAAACGTTGTGGCAACAGCAGAGAGAGTGAACTAAAACAGTCAAGATGTAGGGTGTGAAACCAAAAATAATGAGCTCAAGACGCACAAACGCTCCATAGAGCGGCGGGGGAACTGCAGAGTCGAGTGCTAATTCTCTGCAGGTTTGATTAACGCCATTCACATTACATGCACATGTAGTCGCATTGTAAGTGAAACAATATTGATTCGTGCAGTTTTAAAATGTGATTAATATGTGATTAAAACATATGGTCGTGTACTCTGAAGCTCGGATAATAAAAGAACGTCCACTGGTCTGTTAAAGGCAGAACTGTAAAAGTCAGTCTCAGTGGGAAGGATTAAGCTAGGTAATTACTGCAGCTGGCTAATTAACTGACTTTGTGAAATACTGGAATACGCCGTTTTCATTTGCTTAATTATCTTGGGAGAAAAAAATGGCGTCAGTCTCAGTATCATCCTTCATTATTGAGCACTTAAAAGTTGTTTACGATCTCAACCACTGCCTTCCATTGTGATCGTTGACGGGAGACAAAATGATAATTTGCTCTTCAATCCAAAAAAAGTAAACAATCCAAACACTTTGTATTTGCCATCACTGACTTCTAAACCATGTGGAGATTAAGGGAGTTATGCTGCTGCTGGAGTGTAACACTGTCTTCACCATGATGACATCCAAAACTGCCAGTCATGGATGTTGATGACAGTCAGAATGTGTATTGTGTCGCTTCCCGTTATGTGATCTCTCTTCTTGTCTGGTTGGAGCTCTGACTGACAGGGACAAGATCAGAGTACAGATTGAGTCTCCGTTTTCTACAATGATGGACATAAATAGCCTGTTATTAACACCCCACCCTCCCCCATCTCTTCCTCGGTTCCTGTGATTCATCCGCCAAATAAGCACTGAGGGGAAAATCATTGTGCTCGTGCTGAACTTCGGGACGGACAGTTTTAAAAGCGTAGCGGGGCTGCCGTCGTGGTGCTTACGTGCCGTCGTTCTGCGGAGCTGACACTTTATTCCTGCCCTTTCTCTCCCTCCTTCCTCCTCCTCGCCCCGCTGAGGTATACAGCCCGTACTCCACACCTCCACGCAGGCTCGTTCACCTTTGCCTCAAACACGAATAAACAGTTGCACTCAAGTCCCACGTAAGATTCTGAGCCCAGGCTGCCACTTATTTTGCAGAGGACTGGATCAAGTAAGGCCAAGGGCTGCTTGCAGGGAAGGGGGCACCTCTGGTTCAATGCACGGCCTTGAAAACACAACGATATAACCACATCCTTACACATCTCCCTTGAAAAGAAAACGAGAACCAAACGCAAAAAGATCTATTCTGGCCTTGCTTTCAAGGTTAAGTGCTTGCATTGTATGAAGAAACTCCTACGTGTTTTTCATTCGGCGTCTGGAGGTGAATATTCAATTCAATGGCAACTTCTCCTGTTACTAAAAAGTAGAATAATTGTTCTCTATTCATGGTAATTCGATTAGGAAAGTTAAGCTGTCTTATTCCTAATGGTTACTTACTGACCATTTCATCAAACTCACTCTAATTCACATTTGATGAGTTCATTGGAGTCTGACGCAAAAGCAAATTAAACATGTCCATTCCTCACTTCTATTCCACATCATGTAATTAGCCTCCTTTTATTATGACTGGTAATATGTCATTAGCTTCAGACAGTGTGATGGGCACATTTGGTGCAAACTGAGTTTGGTCTGAGCGCTCTGAAAGACTTATGCAAATGCTTCTTGATTTGAAAGCAGTTAAATGCCACACGTTCATTTTTTTCAAACAGAAAAACGAATGTATAACTGATAAAGGTGGAGTCTGTGATTCTAATCCAATGCAAATACCTCATTCATGCAAATACCTCAATGCAAATACCTCAATGCAAATACCTCAATGCAAATACCTCAATGCAAATACCTCTGAATACCTCATTCATAGCCATGGCTCTCTGAATGTGAAACAAACAGTGACTCAGGTCGAGCCACACATCACTGTTTCAGCCAGGACAGGCGAAAGGCCATGGAAATATAAAGGAAAAGGCAGTGGCAGTGTGAGGAATGGTAAATCTGGCACACGCTAATGTTCTGCAGGGAGGGGGTGTATTTGTATAGGTGTTGAATTCCAATATTAACAATATTTCTCCAGAATACTCCACCTTTAAATATACATGGACGTGACAGCTTACATGCACACACACATTCATGTTTCGAATGAACAGCTGACAAATCATAACCGTGTGTGGAAACAATATGATGGAAGAACAAACAACATATGATTCAGAAGATTGATTACATTCAAACCTGAAAGAAGCTCAGCCGCTGCAGAAAACGGAGAAGACATTTCCATTGTGTTTCAGATTGCCCTGAGAATCAGCAGTTGTCAGTACTTTTACTGCACAGAGCGTTTTGTTTTGATCTATTTACCTCCACAAGTCGATGGTTAGTTGCTGCTCTGAGCACAACAAGACACTGCGGGCTCTGTTTTCGTGAAACCCAGCCCAGTCAAGGTAATTGAGTGGCCATGCTCCCAGTGTGCACATGTGGCACACTTGGGCACAGGGCAGCATCAGAAAGAACAGTCCCTGAGACAGTCAAACACGTGGCAGAAAGTTTTAAGTGGAGCTGTGTGAAATGTTGTCAATGTGTGAGTCTCCGACGAGGCTGTTGATTTACGGAAGAAACCGCGTTGGATAATTCATCAAAACGACACCTTTGACGTGCACATGGGGTTCTGTGGTTATTTTTGAAACGGCACAAAATGTAACCAGCACATCTGCTGTGCGTAACTGTGGCTTAACAGTGAGCAACATCAATCCAGTTAGAGACTGTAGATGGAACAGATACCTGCTGCCTTCAGATGGCTGTAAAGAGAGTCACCAGTGTGAGGGAAAGACCTTCAGTATAGTACTAACTGTCAGGACAGACAGAGCTTGATTGTAGAATAAATGCAAAAGAAAATTCTGGTGATTGTTGCTGTCTCGACAATGAACAAAATTACACATATTACCAAAATAATGTTTCAATTCATGTTTCTGTTCATGCGGCTGCAACAGCAGTAGCCATCTCAGCAATCCATTTCGTCAAATAGTTTGCGACAGTTTGTCAAAGCCGAGTGAGGATTCGATCCATCCAAAATAAGAAATCGTTAAATTCAACAATTAGCAGTATTTCTAGCCATTGCATGACATTTCAATTTGTGTCCTTTCAATTTTGTACTAACTTTTTTTTGATGAGACTTCCTACATTGACAACCAGCAATTTAAAAGTCAGCGGCAGTTGATTGTCCAATTTTAAATAATTGGGCTCTTCGATAAATTGGCCACAAAAAGGCAAAGTAGAGAGGAACTGAAATTGTAATGTAGCTCTCATTGGGCGCCATTCCTCCATTTTTTACAGCTGTATGCATTAGCGGTTCACATATGTTCACTTTTTTGTCTTTTTTTCCCACCGGGTCAGTGTGAGCATACATCAGCCCTCCTCTTCAATTGGCCTCATGGGAAATCTCTAGCTGCACCGTATTAGGTAAAACCTCATGCTCCATGAGTGTAGTTCTGCTCACTCATAAAAATGATAGAGCCTGTGCTGACATCAGCTGAATATAATTATATTAGAGCACCCATTTGTTGTTGGGTTTCACTGCAGCTTCATTCAGTTGTCTAAATGACCCTTCATTTATTTCAGTGCCCTGTTTGGAAAGAGGGGCGGCACCCGAGCACTCCGGATGATACTCCGGAAGCCGAGCCATCAGAGCTCAACTGTCGGATCGAGCTGATGCATTTTCTCTTCCTCCTCTTCTCTTGCCTTTCCCTCCACTCTGCCGCTAATGCATGGTACGTGCTCTCGTTACTCTGGTTACAAATGTAGCTCTTAGCTGCTGCTTTCAAAATAGACGAGGTGGGTTTCTCTTTCTGTGTCGTGGCTTCTCATGAACATCGAAGCATGTGTCACATATGGAATTTCAGCATGTTCAAATATATCCATAATTCATCGCATTTCAGGCATTTGTGTGAATTATTAAACAGTCTATGGGTTGAATATTGTTTCTTCATGTGTTATAGTTGTCATTGGTATCACCCACATATATTCACATGCTTGAAAGTATGCAATTGTCCGCCTCTTTAAGCTGTTGACACCGCACCATTTGCAGCCCATTTACGCTTTATCGTGTTGACTTTTACAGTACGCCTCCTGGCTTTTCCCTGTTAAATGTATTCCTTCGTCTCTCATTCCCTTTCCCTCCATCTGTCAATCTCTTTATTTTTCTTCCACCGCTCTTTCCGTTCTTTCTCTCCATCTCTTTCCCCCTGGTGTGTCTGATTCGTGATGAGGAACAGGTGGCCCCTGACAAGAAGTGGGTTGGCTCGTGCTGCAGGTAACCCTTCATGGTTCTCTCAGGGCTACGTACTCCCCACCGTGATGTGGCACGTATGCGAGCCAAACTGTTGTTGTTGCTTTTTCTCAAAGCAAAGAAAAATCAGCAAATATACAGCTGTTCACCTTTAATTTCACCCTTCCTTTTATCTCTTGGCAGTTACTCTGTAATTCACCACAAATAAATGAGACGACAGAATAAATACGGCTATCTGTCAGTTTTTCAGCTCAAAACCACCCCTGTGCCGATGTACAACGTCACAGAGCCGCCAGCAAAAGCCCGGGCTCGTCCCCTGGGCGACAAATATCATCGTCTTGTCACGCCCCTTGGCGTCTGATACAGAAAACACAAGGCTCCCTTAAGCGTCTGCATGACACGCACAGGGCTTTCAAGTAACTCCAATAGAACTCCAATAGAAAGCCACCCGCTGCAATATTAGACGCTCAGAGCAACTGCTCAAGAAGCACGCTACGTAACTCGACTTTCATAACACATGTACGTATTTTGGGGAAGACGTTTATCCTTGTGTCTGTTTTTGTATGTCAAAGAAATTGACATGGGTTATTTATGTCCTCAAGGGTTTGGAATCAGTATTGGTCATTTCAGGTAAATCGTATCCAATTCTGAAAATATGTACTCCTCAAACCAAGAGAGAGGATTGGTGCCAAAGGCCATTGCCCTCTAAAAGTTTTGTTGTGATTCAATATTTCTATTATAATGTCTGCGTATCTCAGATTTGTGGTCCTTGTTATGTATGACAGCAGAAGGGAGGGCCATAATCAATATGTGAAATGTAGGTACAGTTTTAAGATCTATTTCCTTCCCTGAAGGCAAGTTAATGCGCCTTTTTAAAGCAAGGACATTCACAGATACACACGGTTATTGTTTCCCCCAGTTGGGAACACCATGGACCTTAAAGATATTAAAACTGTGGCTACTTTCATAAGCAGACCCAGAGGAACACGCAGCCTCGATGCTGTAGATAGTTGTGATGAAAGAAAATGGTCAATTGGTGATAACACCTTCCTCTGTCTCTCTCATGTTCATACTTGACCTATGCAATGTAGAGTCATCCATACAACAACAGATTACAGGGTGGGACTGCCCATCATCATCATTTGATCTCTACTGGACAAATGTCTGATGTTTTAACAAGAACATCAGTCATATATACTGTAAGACCAGCCTTCATGTTAGTATTAGCTTTATTTTCTCAAGAAATACATTTCCTTACATACACCTGACTTTTTTTTTCCTGGCACACTAAATTGGTGCCTTTTTGAAACGCCTAAAATCACCAATATTTACACCAACTCTAACATCTTAAAATTATGTCCATATTATTTTTTTTTTAAACGTTTTGTACGAAGTATAAAGTCTCATGAATTATGTATCATGAATTATCAACTTTGCAAAATGTTTCAACTGAACGTGTATGTAAACTTTGTCAACATATTCTGTGTTTCCTATATTGCACTTGTGGATCAAAGTGTCTTTGGTTATGTTTAGGCAAGTGAAAGCACTTGATATGGATTAAAGGAAAAAAATATGCTCTCGGTTAAATATTAATGAATTCAGTACTGACTTAAAGCATGAGACAAAATCTTTATCTGTATTTAACCAAAACTACAATCTTTCAATAACCTAAATAAAGCCTACAATTAACCATTTACAGGGCTCAAACCCCGGTTTCCATTGTCAAAATCCTGGGGCATGTGCATCTCTATTCGCTAAGACCACGTCCAAACAAGCACCATGTTTCGTTGCAATATGAAACTATGACATGACAAAGCCTTGGTAACAATAATTCACACCAGAGAGACTTTATGAAAAGACGAACGTATCCGTTTTCATTTCCCTGTCTTATCTGCATTTTCTGTGTATTTATCTCACATAGACAGACCCGTGTCTTTTAAAAACATTTCTCCCTTGATTTAGATTCTCTTGTGGAAACGGCTTCTGTGGAGATATAAGTAACGTGTTTAGCTTCACAAAGGCGACGCAGCATGCAAGGTAGGAGAGGTTTCTTCTCTTTCAGCCTTCCCCTTTGGGTGTGCTGACATATCGATCCAAGACCGTTCAAACCCGGGCAAAAGGCAAAGACATCTGTGTCCGTTCAACTCGCCATGTTCCCCGGTTCCCATAGCAACCCGAGGCTGTGCGTGCTCCTGTCTCCAAGCAGCCCGCAGGTTTCCATCAGTGCCTGAGGTGTGGTTTCTCTACATTCATCCATCCTTCTCTCTCTCTCTCTCTCTCTCTCTCTCTCTCTGTTGTCTCCAAAAAATAAGCAGAGTGGAGACTGTGGACCAACTGCCATCACGATTTGTCTCTTTTAATTGTTTGCTGCCACACTTCACCATGTTGGGTAAACACGACCGACTGTACATCATTTCAGCATTTGGTGCCATGCTTCTTTTCCCGCCACATTGCAATTTTGTCCGCGTTCAGAGCATTTTTCTCTTTTTCTGCTGGTCTGGCACAAAACACTTTGTGACAACATCAGTTTCCTCGAGGAGCCACACGTAGAACGGATTGCTCGCTGGTACTCTTTGTCAGTAAAAACTGAATTCACATTTTGACTGTACATTCGTCATAAACGTGCGCTCAGATAAATGAGGGAATAGACCACAAAATTCACCGCCTCCATATTTCCACCACAAACCTACCCAAAACAACAAGTTCATGTGACGTGACCGAACCACGTTGCTTTCCGTTACTGGTGTGTGTAATTAACTCATCTCACCTCGGGGTGCAGGCTTCTCAATTAATCACAAGAAACTGTGGTGCCGGGATGCATTTGTTGCCAGGGCAGACCAGAATAGCAAGAAAACACTCCAAGCTACACCACCAATTGTTTTGCCTGGCTGTGAAATCGATACTCGCCCCCCAACACATTGCCCCAAAGGTTCACTTCACACCTTCCTCGTAAAAGATTTCCAGCGCATTGGTGAGTGCAGTATGAAAGAAAATGGATCGGAGCACAGTCTGGGTCATCTTTGTCCGAACACAAAAAAAACACACAGGTGCTTTTAAGAAAGGGCAACAATTTTATGTGGACACAATAAAATGTTTGTCATCTTTGGAAATGGAAATGCTCTAAGTATGCACGAAAAAGGAAGGTCAGTGCTACAATGGAACAGTATGAAATAGTGAAAAAAATGAAACCATCGTTTCATTCCAATTAAAGTTGATGGCACACCACGGAAAACCCGTGCTCTTTGTTAAATACAGTGCTGAATCCTCAAATGTTGCATGAGGTTTGTGAAACAGGAAAACAGATACAGGAATCACAAAAGTTACAGGGGAAAAAATCTAATATATATCATAAATAAATAAGAATATCTTCATTAAATGCTGACATTGACTTTGATATATGAGCAAAGTGAGAACAGTACATCAAGAAGTGATGTTCATGTGCCTTCTTTTGGACGATCATGACTTGAGTGTCTTTATTGTTTGTTCAGCTATGATACTTTATGCTTTACAGTATACTGTTAAGAGGATAAGAGAGAGGCTAGAGACGTGACGTCGGTGAGCTCCACATCCATCAACTGAATCTTACAAATCTACATCTTGAGGATTGGATGATGTTATCTACTGTACCCCAACTGTGAGATTTAGCCTCAAAGTCCTTCTTCCTACCGTTTTGTCATATCCTACAATATTCCTAAAGCTCCTCGTATTCATGCTGTTATCTGTTCTCTTCCTGTTTATGCCACCTCACTAACCTTCCTGCCGTTGCAGATGACAGCCGCTCCCTTAGTTAGTTGGAATTTGAGCTGTTAAAGCGGGCTTGGGGTCTCCAAGACCTCAAACAGAGTATCAGGGTTAATCGTCATGTGACGTGTGGTAAATAAGAGGTTTTTGTACAGAACTACACTCAATGTTTTTACATCTATTACGAATGTCTCCCTCGGCATCATTTTTGTAGTATCAGGATGCAAGATCAACGACTTATTGAATTCGCTTTTGGTAATTTATTCCGATTAACCGTTGTTGTATTGTAGATGCTGTTTATAACAAAGTCAGCAAAGAATCTTTGCTCATGTCAGGAAGACAACACCTTCGTTCTATCCTGTCTGCTGTTACAGTTGTCTAAATTTAAAGATGCGCCACTCCAGACTTCTATTGAAGCTTACACTGTGAAAATACCACAGAAATGACTAAAGCATTAAAGAGGGATTTATTCTTCCAAGCTTCACACTCGATGACAAAAAACGACGGTGAAAAGTTTCGATTTCAACCTTTACCTCAGTGTCCTTTGATATTGTAAACAACTTCATTTGTCAGCCATTCCCTCTCTTTGAACATGAATTATATTCGCTCTATTTCTTGCACAAGTGTCACTTGAAGAGTTCCTGGTTCCTGAACAGTGGCAGAAGGCCAGCGTCTCTTTTTACCGATCTGCCTTTTTGCTTTTCTTTGAAAAGGAGGTTATCTTTAGAATCTAATGTTTGTGTATTCATATGCAGCATCTTTTCACTACAATGACACGCTCAATTATTCCTGCAGAGTTATCCGCTGAGGGGAATTTTGCTGGTATTGATTTCATTGGATATCTAACTGTTGTATCGGAATAAATGTCAATACAAGAGTACGGCATGTATGTTAATACCCTTACAAAACCAAATGAATGAGAAATATCAGCTCAAAGAGAGAAACTGACCATAACATCAGTATTTCAATGTTGCTTTTGGTTTAGATATAAAGAAGCAAAGTGAATGCAGCAGCTATGTTAGACTCTGCATGCACCCATTATTGAAATAAGTACTTTCAATCGGAGGGTGGGCCATCTGCCATGTTACGTGGACTCCAGCTGCTCGGGACGCAGGATTCCTCTATACTTGTTCTTTCAACGGGTGACGTTGAGCTCCCACCATGAGCCATCCTGGAAGACAACATAAAGACAGCATACAGCAAACATTGCTCCGGCTAGTCAATCAATTGAGTGCTCGCCTTCAGAGGCCTGCAAATGGATTGAGGTTCGCTTTGTGTGACACAACAGATGAGAGTGCACTTAACTACAGGGAGAAAATGGGTAGCATCCGCATCTCTGCAAATGTACATCAAGAGGGGTATATTCGGTTTTGGTTACATTTGGTGAGCGTAGAATGCTTTTAGAGTCCATTCTCCTGCTCTCTCTCTCTCTCTCTGAGTAAATGCTTCCACATATCTGAATCACAGGTTGCAATCAGAGTGACTAACGTCCAGAAAGCACTCCAGAATTTCAACATACACAACAATATGCAGCATATTTAAATAAGAAATTAGGCTTGGTATGTGACTGTGGAAGTTTCCTCCTTTAGAGCAGCTTGAAAACATTCAGTCTCAATCTATTTCAAAAGGTAACGTATTTGTCTTTCTGAAAAACCTAACCAATTTTACACCAATAGGAACAGCCAAAAAAGCTTAATTGGACTGCACAAAGTGATCTATTTTTGCAATTTATGTATCATAATAAAAGTAGCCAAACACAGAGACAAAAATTAAAACATAGTGCACTTCTCCACTGTCCATTCATTCCCTCGGAACACTACCTTTGCTGAAGGCTAACTACTCAAGCTACAAAAAGAGCGTTAAATTAAGACAAATTCAGTGATATTTCTGCAGATATTGGGTTTGGAACAGAATTACTACAGGGATGGAGATGTGCTGAAGTCTTTGGCCCATTGTGACACGTGTTAATTTAAGCTGACCACGGCGCTTCTTTTTCGTGAAACAACTTTCAACTGCCACGTTTCAAACCTCAAGAGGTGCAAACATATTTTAGTTAGCGTATCACTTTCAGGTACTTTCTCGATCATTCTGCTATTGAGGAATTAGTTTAAAATCTCAAAGTGATTTGCTCTTGCTCCTGCATTGGAAAGATGTAGCTTTGTATGAATTCTGAGTAGTATGAGTGTCACTGTACAAAGTAACAGCTTGGCATTCTGTAGGTTCACTGATGGCTGTCCAGGAGATTAACTACATCAGTAAACCTTAATGCCAAACAGGTGAAACCCAACACCATGAAATGGGATTGTAGCAGATAAAAACTGCACACACAACAGTCACTTCCTTGCTTGTGAAATACTGTGTGAAATACTGACTGCATTCACTCAATGAATTATACTGCCAGTTCAAAAAAATGTCAAATATAACTTTTGCTTCTCTACAAGTTACAGTGCTAATGATTGAAACGCAGTCATTGTCACTGAAATGCATCCTTCAGTTTTATAGTATTTAAACTGGCCCTGTCCAGAACCCAAGTTTGGAAATCTTGGCAACTACTTTATGTGATCTCATTTCACTTTACAAACCTCATTAGAGTGAATCAGGGTAAGAACAACACATGTGGTAGTTGAGATCGTTGTTTTATAGCTCAGCGTTCTGCTCAAAACCTTAAGTCTGATATGAAAGCTGCGATAAGGCCTCGGTTTCCTTGAAACAAAGTGCTTTTTGGATCGTTGAGCAGCATCTGAAACCCTCTCCTCGCCCGTCTTTACTGCAGCGATCAGGCACTCTCATGGCCAACGACATTTAAGCAGCGATTGACCAGGTGTGCAGAGGTGAGAAAGTATGCAGCGTTTGAGAGTCTCTCTCAAGGTTTCTTTTTTCATTCTTCCCACAACTGCTTTCATCGCTCTCATCGCTCAACTTATTGCAACAGCTTCGAATACCTTGGAGGAGAGAATGTCTAAAAATGTGCTCTGTTCGTGTCCCTTTTTTGAACAATTATCGCAACACTTTGTGACACCTAATGGTCAATCGCACAATCCTTCTTACCATCACTCATGAATAAGACATGGGGCAGTCACTTCACCCTCACTGTGCAGTCCACCTTTTTCTTGAGCATATATTTTCCGGGATGCATGTTTTGAGTCGCTTAGTAGCTGATCTTCTTCCCTAGCACGTCACGCTCTGCTGCACACTAATAATCAAAGGTCATGGTCTATGCCAAAAAGGATCATGTTGCTAACTCTCCACACCTCAACTACACATTAATATCCTGCCCAAGAATTCTATAAACCGTTGAGGAGAGGACAGGAGGCATTTGAATAAACAAAACGTCACATTTCCTTTCCAATCAATAGCGGATGGGAGAAATCATTGAATACTCTCACTGTGTTGCCTTTAAAGGCATTTTCTATACTTCGTTTAGATAATTTGTTTGTACTTATTTCAAGACGAAAAGATAGTTATTGCAATGTTGTTTTTCTGTTCACGTCATGACAGCATTTCCGACGTAGTCACTTCCGGTAGGTCACTTCCGGTCAAATTGTGTCCGGTTATTGTACTTCCGGTTCGGTAACTTTGTTGGCTGCAGCCAAACAACAGAATGCATGCTCAGAAGAGTAATCGACTCGCATCCACCTGGAAGCAACCTAGAAGCAATGCCGTAAGTTCATTTATTTGACATTGGACATGTCAAACATCTTATATCAGGAAAGATGTCTGAAAAGGTGTGAAAGGCATATTTTCTGATTATTACAATTCTAAAATGCCCATGAGTGTGGGTGTGGTATGAACATTTGCATACAAAAACCAACAATTTCTCCTGTTAAATCGCAATTTAGTGTCAGTCCTGTTTACCATCTGCTCTGTGAATGTTCTGAAATACGGGCCATGGTTTTGGAGAACGAACAACATCCAGAACCACATATTAGAAAAAGATCGCACAGTTGATTGATATTATCTCCAATGCGCCACCAAGTCAGGCTAGGCTCTCCTCAATCCAATTACTGTAGAAGAGCCATCCGGGTCACCTTCAGGACAAGTGTACACACTGATACACAATGCTGTGAATCAATGGGGAGGGGAAATGGATTGAAAGGGGAATATCCAGAGTGTCTGTCTTCTTTTCCCCTGGTTTATAATTGGGAGACGTGGCTAATTAAAACAGAGTTCCCAGGCAGTCGATGATGGCCGTTGCTGCTGTGGTTCTCCCCTTCAGATGTTCAATGAAGAGGAAGGGGTATTAGAGCCAAAAGGAATGACACGAGGCCGGCTATTCACACATAATTGCTCACCCAGGGAGGATGCAGGGAGGCTGGTGGCCTGCCGAACGCCCTAGGTGTCAGTTTCTGTCAAGATGATGAAGCTCTCCAATGCCCCCCGGCCCTGCTCTGAGACCCCAGTGCGGTCCAAATGAGACGTCAATTTTAACTTTATAAATCCAAAATTGATGAAATATGAGGGGACTGTAACTTCAGACTTAGCCCTAGTTAGGTTTCTTGTGCAGAGGTCCTCAACTGGGGTTTGCCAGGGAATGAGCTGTGGATTCATTTATGGACCCGATAAATCAGTTTCTCTGCGAAAGGAAAGGTTTTGATTCAAACAGTCACCCGATGTTTAGAAGCGTGTTTTGGAACTTCATGATTCAGCTCGGTGCCATGTAGATCGTGCTTTCAGCCATACAGATGTGCTCGTTGGAGGTTGTGATATATTTGGTTGCCAGAGAACCCCTGAAACATGTCACAATAAAACCACATTTAAATGCATATTTAAAGCAGATTCTGAATGGCTGTTTGAATGCATGCTGGTAGATCGATAGCTGGCTGCTAAAGATCCTTCAATTAGTATTATTATCTTAAAATGAATGGATTGTTCATGCTCTATGTCCAGAGCCCTCAAACTTTAAGATGATCAGGAATTATAACCTTTGTGTCGTTGTATTCGTTTAATTCTCTTTACTTGTATGCTATTGGTATTGTATTGCTATAGAGGTTTGTTTAGTTTTTTTCCTTGTCTCTTGTTATATACTTGTGTTTATTCCCGTTCCAGTTTTATTTTGTCGGTTCACTCTTCATGTATCATGTTTTTTGATGTTTCCACACCTGCCCTTCATTTTGCCATTAGTTCACCCTGTATATACCCTCCTTTGTTTTCCTGCCAGACTGTCTCTGTTCATCCCTCTGTGTGCATCGCTTTCCCGCATTCCTCGTGTTGGTTTTTCTTTGTACTTGGAACTTTTCTTTGTCTCTTGGTTTTTGGATCTCTGCCTCTCTGCCTTCTCTTTACCTGATGTTTGCTGTTTGGACTTATACTTGTGTATGTTCACCTAGCATTTGTAAGCGTACCTAAGTCTCTGTTTAACCCTGGGCCTTTAAAACTAATTACGAGCCATTGACAGGAAAATTCCTTTGTACATTTACTGTGTTGTCTCCTTTTAACTCTATTTAAAGCAATAAATCAACTAGCCCTGCAAAGAGGCTATACCGGGGTCCAAACACGAGACAAAAAACAACTCAAACCAAACTAAATTATATCAATTAAAGTAAAACAGATACAGATGAAAATATAATCAGATGTATGTCAAACCAGCATAACACAAAACAATGAATGAATCAGAATCAGCTTTAATAGCCAAGTAGGTGTGGACCCTTGGCCATTACAGCGAGTTCTGATTCATGGATTATTTGTGTTATGTTTGTTTTATTTACGTGAATTGTCAGCAATGTGTGAGACAAAAGATAATTTCCAGGCCTCATCCAACGAAATGATAAACCTACAGAATCTGATACCAAGATCAGACAACATGATGTCGGTACCAAAAAGGCCATATTTTTGTAATCTTTGAATATTGGGACATCTGTCGGTGTCCGTTTTTAAGTCCAATCACTTTTTGCACCGCAAATTGCGAAAGACCAATGCGTTGTCATTCCCAGGGCATTAAATAAATGTGTCACTCCCCTTAGCGACCGATACCGAGAGAGAAGGCCCCCTTTAGCATCTGTACGCGTTGTAATTACAATGCCAGTGCAACCGAATGAAAAGCCAAGAGGTCTGACAAAGTGTCAGTCTGTGAAGACTTGAAGTGATGGCATGTTGCGGAAGCAATGATTATTCAGGGCTCAAGTTGAACTGTTGTAAACTGAACAAAAAAATGTGGCATGTCAAATCTTCTCCTTAGACCCTAACTTTATTCTAAACTGTACTTGTGACGCGTTTTTCTAATAGCTCCTTGTCTGTCCATCATCACTCACCATTCTTGACTGTAAGTGATTGCCCATCCCTCTTCGGGGCAATTGTGTACGTACTTGGACCATATCCATAGTATTTCATCAATACTTTGATGATATTATATAGTATCTCAAAATAAAGGGCTGAGAGTAGATTGATAGGACAGAAACTGCCTTGAATTTCCACTCCCAGCCAACTGCCTCCCTTGACAGTTCCCAATGATGCCTATGCAGTCGTTTAATGATTTGGTCTACAGTGTAGCGCAATGTTTCATATTGAACTTCCTTTTCTTCGGCTGCATTTGCTACAATCTCTTTGAATAAACAGGGGACTGATTAGAGTTCCAGTACATGCTCCTTATTCAGTTCTCTGGCATACATGTCATCAGAAGCAGCCCAGGTTCCCACAGAGGTGCATTAAAATTAGAAAACAAGACAGGAAGATGGACTTGCCAGGCCCAGCCATAACCTCAGACGACATGGATTCACATCTGCCACATTTCCTCTGGAGGGGGAAAAAGAGAGCGGATTAGAGTTTGAGTGATGTCGGAGCTGTAAGATAAATCAAATCTGACCGCGGGAGTCACTTAAATAAGGTGACAAATGACCCCCTGTGAAAGAGAGGGCAGTATTTTAATCTCCTTTTCGTTAATTTATCCAGGACCCACGGACAACCCTTGGAAATCCACTATTGTTGCCGCTGCACCAGACCTCGCCTAACGACAAAAGGATTTGAAAGAGCGAAAGGCCCGGAGAAAACATTTATAAAAGTCATACAAGGGAAATAATGAACAGACGTAATTGTGCACCAGGGTCCCTGAGACAGACTTGTCTCAGGTCATTTAATAGATGAGCGCTGGCCTGTGTAAGCCCCACCTGTGTCCGTGTGAGGAGATGCCAGTGGCCCAGTATGTCCTGACATGATTATAGAAAAGACCTCATAGAGAAACATCTGTTTGGCCGCCAGACATGTCACCCAGATGAGGTCGAAGGAAGGATTCTCAGGAGATTAGCATCTGGGTTTTTAATTTAGACAATCTCCTCCTCTCTACTTCTATCGGTTCAACTCTTTCTGTCTTTTTAGAATCTACTCCATCTCAGTTCTCCTGTAATGTGACGCTCTGTTTTTAAAATGCGTCTCTGGTTCAGTCATTCTTTTCTGTTAAAGCGGCACTTATTACAGTGTGTTTAACCAATTTTGAGTGTTACAGCTGACGATAGAAAGCATAAATGATGATGACAACACAGACGGTGGCGATAATCACTATGTTTGCCGTACCATTAAAGGGTTATTCAGAGACGAGAACGGGCTACATGTAATCTGTGTTTTATTCACAAGGGAAAACCTAATGAGAAAATGGGGCTTATTGCTGAGGGAGTGAGATGTGGTAATTACAGTCAAACTGATAACTCTTTATGCATCAAGCGCCTATCCAGCACAATATAATAGCAATACTCGTTGGAGATTAATGCTGGGGAAGGTATGAAGTTCCACATGAATGATGGGATCATTTGCTCATCTTTCACATGGGAGCCGAATGTAGAAAAATGAAATATGATGTTAGTTGTTGGAAGAAAACAAGCAGTGAGGCCTGCACAGGGTCAAAGATATTACAAAAGTATTTTGTGGTCCTCAGGGTAAGTCAAGTTGTTATTAATAGATAAAGGGGATTTGGATGTGAGTAAACAGCTACGTAAAGCTTTTAGAGAAAGATGATGAGGCTAAATCTAAAATCAAACTGAAAGATATTGTCTGAATGCATCAGTATCCAGCATTCCTTCACTAAAAGCTGTTTTTTTGTTTGCACTGAGAAGCCGCCCTTTTTCGGTGTCTCTCTCGCCATGAGACGACTTGTATTTGACATTAATTTATCGAACAACACTCACAAGGCACAGTGTTGGGACCCCGTGATAACCACACCAGCAGCATTCGACTGTCAGATTCCATAATTGCAAAGTGATAACTTGACAGACATTGTAGTTACATGTAAACAAGGGTGGAGGAGGAGCATATGTCTGACAGACACACTCATCCTTACCCTGCGAGTCGAGGGACATAAAATGACCTCTGTTCTCATCAGTTGCTGTAGCAACGCAGGGCATCTGCATAATCATACCAGATTTATTTTCTTCCCCTTCTCGTCAATATCTTTAGTATTGTGGGGGTGTTTCTGCACTTGTTCATCAATCGCCAGTGCTGTAACATGTTAATGTTGGATTTTCTGTTGATGGTGTTTGTGTAGGTGTAACTCCTATTCAATTGTCTTATTAGTTATTGCTCATGAAACAAACACACGATAATGAAACAGGACCTACACAAAAGAAGATACTATATTGGCCTGAGCATGACGAGCCTGATTTTAGGAGAGCATCCACCTTATTTTCACCTCGACTTTTTGAAACAGTTTCCTGATAAAAAAAAGTTGTCTTGTATAAGGATTTAAAGTCAAAGTTAAAGTCAAGGAAGTAGCCAGGTCTTCATTCAATTGTACCACAATTGTCGCCGAATTTTCACAAAATCAGCACGAAAAAACCATGTCAATTAATAACTTTTCCATCCACTGTGAATATGAATATTCATATAAACTGCCTAAATTATATGTCATCACTTTCATTACCACGTTTATATGGTGAAAGTGTTAGTCACAGGACAATAGCATTCAATATACACTATCTTATATGAAGATGTCACAGATCAATTATTTATTTTAAAGCCAAACCATCTGAGTTATTTTTCAGAGCAGATTGGGGGCTGCTGTGCCAGGTTCTAGCTTTAGGCAGGGGAAATATTCAGGATTAGGATCAGCACTCATGTGCCCGTTAAGAATGATTGCGTTCAGGAAAGGCGCTTTGGTTTATTGAACACAGGGATTTATCTGATCCTCCCAGGCAGCTCAGATCGTTTAATGCTGCCTGGCTTTCCCCCAAATGAATTCCTGTGATTCGACATGGCACGGCCCAGCCTATCAACTCCAATCAAAGGGAGAAGCAGTGAGGGAGGTTTACATAAGTCCAAATTGTTCTTGTGTCATATTTTATTATTGCGAGTGAACAGGATGAGCAGGAGATGGTTCCAGTAATCTCAGATGGTTTTTTTTACCAAACCATGGGGGGGGGGAGGAAGATTCTTGAACATGGTCCTTTTCTGTTTAGAAAGCCAAGGGTTATGACATGATTTCCACAAGATTATCATATAATATACGGTCATATTTAGCCACCAGACTGTGCACATTAGGCAGAGTAAGACATGCTGAAAGGATAGCCATTATCTTAACATGACAGTTTCTATTTCAGCCTTCTTATTGTGCATCGACAGTTCAACATGATCACATGTGTAAACGACTCACACTCTGCATCCAAAAGATCCCACAGAAGTTTACATTGTTAGTGAACATTACGATCTTTCCCCTTTTTAATCAGATTTTCAAGGCCTCCATTAATCCTGTCTCTTATCGTGTCCCTGCTTTAAATGAACACAGAGATGCAAGCCTGTCTTCGTTAATGAGAACATTATTCACGTTGCCTTGTTCCACGGTAAGAACATAAGTAGATCCAAAGTTTAAAGGCCCTGCAAATATCTTTTCTCAATCAGCTCCATACTTTTGAAAAAAAAAAATGGGCCCTCAAGTAGGACCTTTACTCAAAGCTGGAGCAGTTTGGGCTATCACTGTATTTGTGTGTTTGTCTGTCTTCTCTTCGCAAAATTTTAATCCCGTCACAGTTATTAATCCCAGCTAATTGTTGGCACGTGTTGCATGAGAGACGCTGACGATCAGAATGGATCAGACCACACCCACACAGTTGATGAAGCAGTTTAGATGAGTTTCACAGGCAAAGCTTGGAAACACCCATATTTGATGTCTGGTGGAGTGTTAGACGAGAACATCGATTCAACTCTTAATGTCTTTTTGTTAAATTTGGAGCGAAAGCTAACAGCCGTGTAGGTTAGCACAAAGCTGGGGTACGAGGGGAACAGCTAGCTCTGTGCTAAGGGAGCTCATAAATAGTTTGGCACATGACCCCATTAAATCAGCAAATTGTTGTTCATGCCCTTTGGTTTTTGTATGTATTAAACAAGATAAAGCATTTGAATTAGTGGGATTTAGAGGTCAGACGGAGCGTAGCTAGCTGTTTTCCAATGTTTCCAGTCATGCTAATTTAAGATGACTGAATTCTGACTGTAGCCTTATATTGAACATTGAACATCTTACTCTCTGCCAGAAAGCAAAGAAGCATATTTCCCAGCAAAAAGAATATTCCTTTGACAAATAATGTTTACAATATTTGTTTCCAAACTAGCCATGAATATGCAGTGTTATGGAAAAAACATTTTCATTTCTGCTTTTAAGTAAAAGAGCAGAACACAGCACCAATGTTATTGCTGATTCTTTTTGAATCACATTAGGTGCTGTGGGCAGATGTGAGTTAGCCGGAATTAAAGGGGGAAGCTGGAGGTTTCCTAAAGCACCGAAGTTGCATCCGAGACCATCTGTGATGACAAAAATTGTTTCTGGTGTTAAAATGGATGGAAATCACAAGTTTCATTCACAGCTGCTGCTTCTGAAACAATCTATACAACCAAGCCAAAGTCGGGGATGCATTTCAGCATGCCGATTATGGTACGTTTACTCTGAGCACTTCAACAGTGGTATTCAGTAGTAACTTCGCAATGGTGGTGCAGGGCATAATATTTTGAGTTGTTTTTTAAAAGTTGTGTGTTTACATGCATTCGTGTATCTCTTATTCTCTCTTTACAGTAGCTGTGGAGGGTGTCAAACTGACCATTAAAGGTTCCACTGGACAATTGGTATGGAGAGTCACCGATTGTATTCCACAGTCAACTGTATTTTACCAAATGTGCTCAAATGCAAGAGCAATATAACGCCCAGCGCAGAGCCGGCCAACTGAAAATCCTTTCATTTGTAATGTCTTCCAAAGATATCCTCTTTCAGATCTTACAAAAGAGAGCTGTGACCTCAAAAGTCTCCTAAAAGGCAAATGTAACTGGGTACCTTTGTGTGAAAGAGGAACAAAATGAAATTCAAAGCAATATCTTGTGTTTCTATCGCCCTTAATAAGACACAGTGTCTCCATGGCTATTATTATGTGACAGATTTAAAAGGTGAATGTTTGGTGTGCGAGGCATCCAGGATACGCCTGAGAGCAATCCCATTGTCTTGCTTGGCTAGCGTGAATGCTGAGCTAACACCAGGGCTGTAATCTATCACCGCAGAGATTGCACTTGTTCCAGCATTGTTTTACAAGCTGCTGAGGACTAGGGCCGATAAGGTTTATCCTGCCCTCACTTTCTGTGTGAGCCCTTTGAAATCCATCTGTCAATAAGATAGAAACAGTGCGGCATGGAATACCATGCCTTCGTGCAATTGCCGGTGTTGCTTATGGTTTTGGGGGATTTAAAGGGAACAGCCATTTTTTATTCTTTAGCTTTGGGGATATTTTTGTACTTGAGATGAACTCGAGGAAGGAGGTTTTGCAGGACCAAAATGTGATCTGTTCCAGAGTATAGGGCATCTCAGGTAAGTTGCTTTTCCTAACACCAGCACCTACTTAGAACCGTAAACTGATAAAATAGCAAGAAATTTGCACAAGTGTTGTTTAGTCACGTTTTATATTATTCTTTCATCAAGCTCGAGTGGAAACTTGAAGTACATTTTAAGAATATTGTCCGACAACTCAATGGTTTGTGTGAGTGTTTTTGTTTCTGTAATGATTCCAGTCCAAATAATTGTTTAGATACGGGATGATTATTGTGGAGACAGCTCCCCTGAGAACCAACGTTTCTGACAGTGCACTCTGCTGAAATATCCTTCAGAAATAATCGATCAGCTTCCGAGGAGCTGTAGCTGAATCTCATTCATAATCTCTCTTTGCACACGATCAAGTTAAAAGCAGTACCGTGTTCTCTATGTCGGGATGCAAAACGACATGGTGTGGTGGCCAATGGTTGTAAAGCATGTCCAACCTCGTGAGCAGAGACTTAGACCTCAAATATTAAGGTTGCTAAGAAGTGGATTTGTGCCTAACGTTATTCACCCTAATTTTACCGCTTTCTGGTATTTCCCTCCAGACCTCTCTTTTAACTTGTCGTCTCCATACGTTCATCGATTAGCTACTTCATCTTCAGTCTAAAGAAACGACAGCAAACACTGGTGGTTTATACGTATATATACAGTGTAACCACTTAACCAAGCATTTTGGCTAGGCCTTTACACACCATGGGCGTTTTTCCGTGCTGTAAATTCCCACAACAATGAATTGTTTCCAACTGTTGTTTTGGTCATGAGCACTTTCACGCAGAATGTAAATATTGCACATGGAAAAAGAAAAATAATTTTATTTTTTTTTCTGGGGCGAGGTAAATGTTTCTGATTGATGAACCGGGTAGTTGGTCCCCTTCCTATTCAAACATTTTATTGAACAATTGCTATAATTGTCGCAAATTTGCAACACTGACGGTATAAATAGTGTTGATGCAAAGTATTGGAGTATTTCGCATTTTCCTGTAATGTCACACTCCCTGCCTTAACATGAATTATACACCATAACCATAGTATATGTATGGACATTGTAAGAATCACTAATTTAAACAAAAAAAAGACATTAATAAGACACTGCCAGAAGAATGTGTGAACACAGATCACGCGATCAGGAGCACACTTTCCACAATGAAGACAAAAAGAAAATTTCTCTGTTGTTTTGTTAGGTACCTCTTTTACTTCCAAACATGCGATTCAGTCAGAAAAGTGTTTACTGTACTCGTCAGCGAGGATGTTAGCTTTGGCCTTTTCAATCCGCCGCCGCCTCACTGTGATGCTGAGTTATTGATGAGCCCATCAGCTTGATGCTGTCAAATGGCAATCTAGCCTCCCTCCTCGTTCACGCTCATCTCACTCCCTCTCACTTCTCTCCACCTCCGTAATCCTGGATTTTAATTTGCGCGAGACCAGATGAGAGACATCAACTAAAAGTGTCTCTCCATCACTCAGCCGGTGCTGGTGGTGAGACTTTATTGGCATCTTTCGTCTGGCATTTGAGAGCTAACGGTCGACAGGAGGTTTGAAGGGAGTGGAGGCTCACTGCGACTGGAGAGCCCGAGCAGGAGGGTGAGCGTCCGATGACACGGTGGAAATAAGAAGAGGAGAATGGAAGAGAGAGAGAAAAAAAAACAGCCGCAGAGCAGAGTGCAAATCTGTGTTTAGGCCTAAGTGAGAGGGGGGATAGAGGGAGTCACATTGGGACCCAGAACCCTGTATGACATTCTTTAAAGGGAACATTAAGGAATTGTCAACATTGGCCTTTTCGTGTTCCGTGCTCTCAGGCAGGCTGGAGATCCTTTTCACGTTACTTTTACTGAAAAACAGCTCGTCTAGTCCAAGAGGGCTTTACTGCTGTATTGTAAATGTTTCTCACGGCAGATACATGAACTTTCCATCGTACTGTAGGTCCGAGTGCCGTGTGCAGAGAGTGTCCTCGTGTGCCTGCGTAGGTTGCACATGCACTAATGAGTTTGGGCAGGTGCATTTGAGTGAATGGGCAATGGTTGTTCTCTTCATGTGAGGAATTGTCATGTTGCATCAATAATTTTAACGAAAGCCCAAATATGTCGTTGTTGACCATGCATATAAATCATTTTAACACGTGATTGAGATTCTCAATGATACATGGTTTCGGGTGTATCTCAATCAAACATAATTCAATTAACTGTGTTCACAGAGTTCATATGATGCCCTCCTCCCTCCCTTGCTTCATATACGGTGACCCACCTGTCGCACAGTCTTATTGCCGGAGTTTGCCGGCTTTATCGAAGTGTTCTAGGTCCACACATCCATCTCTTGCTGCTTTGCTTGTCTGCAAAGATCTTCATGGCTGCATCTTGCACACAAGTGTCACTGCGGCGTGATAAGCCCTTGTTTTGTTGGCTGGCTGTGTTATTGCTTGCAGCGGCAGAGCGATGCAACGGAAATGTCAGCTGTTGCCGGCCTTTCCCTGCTGGAAAGGCCATAGTTATGAGAGTATGTAAATCCAAGTGCGTCGTCTCGGCAGCTCGTGAAATACAATGCAATATCGAACAGTGATGGAAGAATAATGAAAAGTGACCTGTGGCTAGCCTGTAGTTTGTGCTGGGATATTTAGTCATATTGAGAAAAGGCTCTCATGCTATTTCCTGCAATACTGATGCAGGGACATGACGTGCACACCAATGGGGGGAAGTTTATAAAACGTTTATTTTGTTCTTTGACGGTTTTGGTTTTTCTTTTTTGGCATGATGTAATAAATTGTTAAGATTAACTCTGAATAAAAATGCAGCTGTACGTAATCAATATTTCTTACTGGCGCAGGTTTAATCTGCAAGTTTGTACTCTGTGGAACTTAAAGATCGTTAATTCAGTGACCCCACACACAGCAACTCCCGTGCTGATGATTCAGAAGCCACATGGCCGTCCGGTAAAATTGATGGCGATGTAGCGGAATGATCTACTGTCTGCTGTGTCCTTCCAGCACAAACCCAATCAGCTGAACATAATACGCTGGGAAGCAAGAGTGCTTATGAATTGGTCTACTTTAAATTACAGTAGGAGCCAAGGTACCTAACATCCGTCGGGAGCTCGAACAGATCGCAAGAGATTTAGCTCACTGCCGACTGACAATGGATTTCATCTGAATCAATAACGCCGTAATTATGCCTTCCATAGATTCCTTGCACCTCTATTCATCAGAGGAATCTGACATTTGTTCCCCCTAAACCTGCCAGGGGTCTTGATTTGCAGCTAAACATCTGCTGGCGGAGGGAGGAACCCGGCCTCAGACTGTTTTGATGCAAGTTAATCTGCGGGCCTTGGTTATGATGAGTCATTTCGCGCGTTGTTTAATCAAACCGGATATTACGCCCTGGCTCCGCTCCAAGCACAAACCTTGTGTGCACATTTGTGGGCTTTGTTTTCATGAAGAGGAATTATTAGTTGAAACACAGCAGCACGACGACACCGAGGACCTTCTAATTGGTTTTCTTAAGGGTTTGTTTGTGTGTTGTGGAAACTGCATGAGCCAGTCTTCAAATCCTGTCGCCTGTTGCTGCATTTTGTAAAGCTTTTTTTTTTTTGTGTGACAGGTCGATATCTCATCATAGAGGGAGTTCGGAGAGGGCGGGAGTCTAAGTTCTTTGGTTGCAGCGTAATGTTACATGCAAAAAGAGAAATTATTTGCAGTCTATTGGCTATTTCTCCTGAATTTTAGGGTGCGAATACTGCAACGCAGCAAACGAACATCCAATATATGAGTTACTACACCTGATACATACTTTACTGATTTGTAGTGAAGTAGCTATAACCTGCCATATTCCATCCCATATGATGCATTTCAAAAGTCTGTCCTGAAAAGGGTACAACCTTTCTTATGTTCTTCTTTGCTAAGCATCTTGCGCCCCTTCCTTACTGTTATAGAGAACTAGACTATATTCAACTGTGTATACATCTCTCTCAGTAACCATGTTATGCGAAATAATCAATATCCTCTCCACCCCCTGCCACTTCAGTTGCGCTGTGTCCTTCTCCTGTCTGTCTCCACATGTCTTTATAGTTACGGCTGTCTGACTCTTCCTCTTTCCTGCTGTCTGACTCGAGGCAGTGGAGACACAGTCCTCAAACACAGACAGCAATTGTAGCTGCTTGCTAGATGATACTTGTTTAAAAATTGCATTTTAATCGGGTGAAGAAATTGCAGAAAAATCTGTTTTTTTAAACAAACAGTATATAGTAATTGAAGGTTATACATCCATAATTGATATGTTCAAGTTGTTATTGTCACAGACTAAATTCCTCCCATCAATCTTTCCTCTGTCTTTGCCTGGAAAATTGAATCAGTGGATAAGCTCATGTGTTTTATTAGATGACGTTTGTCATTTCACAACTCCTCCGGGGAGAAATTTGGGTGGTTTTGGGTGGTTTTGGGGGCCAAAAAGGACCATCCCCCACATGTGCCATGACTACAAAGGAGCAGAACAAATTTGTGATTTGGCTGTGGGTTGAGTTCTGAAAAGGAGCCAAAAACATGTTTCATTTCTGCTTGATCACTCGCATTTGAATTCTGAATGTCTTGGTTTGTTAAATAAATCAAAAATAAATGAAATAAAAGTGTGCTCCCACAATGCTAATTACATTGCCTCTTCCTCTTTCTGCCTCCAGATTCGTAAAGTCTGTCAAGGAGCACACCCGTGTCTTCTTCGTTGCGGCGCAAATAATTAAGAGACCACATCCCCTGTCTTACACCTTAACTCCTTGACATTCAAGAAAAACAATTGTCCTCCTATTATCTCCTTTTTCCTCTTATTTTTTCTCTTCACTGCCACAGTGAGTTTGATCTGGACATCTTGCCCTAGTCAGTGAAAAGTAACATCCATTGGGGAAGGGAAACAGCCGAGGTTGCTGGGTAAGGAGTGCTGCTGCTCCCTGGTAATAGCTTTGGACACAGCTGTGTGTGCATGGATGACTCCTCAGCACTGCCGGGCCTTATCTCCAGAATGGAGATTAGGTTTCTGGGGGTTCCCGGTCTATAGTTGAGGGCAAGGCTTGTGAGCTGGTCCACAGCATAGTAGTCACAGATAAAACGTTTGAAGCATGATTCCAATTCCCTACATTTTTTTTGTTTACTTTTGGCGATGCTGATTCTGAATAATAGTCCGCGATTCCAAACCAGAATGTGTGGTGGTGTGAGTTGATAAGGAAACACATTTTTCAGACTTTAATTTTCACCCTGGTCCACTATTCCTATTAGCCTCATTCTGTTCCCCCACACTGCTTGTGAGTGATTGTTTTTTGCTCGGCAAACTCTGAAGCAATGAAACACAATTGTGGCTTGTTTACTCATCCCATGTGCAGAGTGGTGTAAATATAGAAACAAATGGCTTTTTCTATGTTTGCCCCCCCCCCCCCCCCCCCCCTCTCCCAGCGCTTCCTTCCTGCGCATCACAAGGGTCTTCATGCTTTCTGAGCCGGTGAGAACAAAAGGAGCGCAACACAGCTCTTGACAGAGTGATGGAAATGATTGGGTAAATGGCTGCTATGGTACTTGGGACTTGAAAAGATAAAACTTTCCTCTCTCCCATATTCCTCTCACTGTGTATTTTGAGGCTTTCAGTTTTGGGATCAAGAGGATTTTTTTCTGTTCCTCAAGAATTCGAAATTGAGCTCAAGTCTCTCAAGAGGAAACTTCTTCCTTACTGACCCATTTTCAATCTCCGTCATCTCTCCGTGCCAGCCTCTGGATCCGATGGATGCTGCCAGTTGTCTGTTACCTCCCTCAGTGAGACATGAGCCAATTCTTCTTTCTTTTCACCCATAATTTTCACTTGATGCCCTCTCTCCGAATGTAACTCAAAATAAACAACAAACCCGGGGTTGTAACTCCATGTTGGGGGCTCATCTGCCTTGGCAGTGTGTGATTGCTTTCATGACGCTTCCATGCTGTGTCCTCATAACATTCATTCAAATCCCTTGACGAATTGGATAAACAAGCAATTTAGGTGCCGGTTTTCAAAAGACGGCTGTCTGAGGAAAAGTTTTAAAAAGCCACAGTGAGGAAATGGAAGGTGACTAAATTTAGTTTCCATCTCAAAGCCGGGAAGAAGCTGAGGTTGACTCTAATTACGGAGCAGTTTGTTGTTTAAGTGACAGCGTGGGGGGGAAATTGGGGGGAAATTTCTTGCGTGGGAAGAAACAACGGCAACAGAAAACGCATCCTCACTGTCAACTCGTCAAATGCGGCAGCTTGGTTGGAGGCCCTACGCTTTAAACTATAAGGCTTTAGGTACCCGTAGCATCAGTAGTTGTCGGGGACGACTTGTCAGTTTCCGCCTATTACATGCGCAGTGCCTTCTCTAAATAAATTTCCAACATAAATTGACTTCGTTATTAGGTTTACTGGATTCTGTTTAGGCAACAAAACTACTTGGTTAGGCATAGGAAAGGTTCATGTTTGGGTGGACATTAAGACGCTTGTAACGTAATTTACGTTGGTTAAATATGTAAGTTACGTAACAGAAGCGAGGTCAAATAAGTCAACGTTGACTAGTTGTATGTGCTGTTCAGCTAAGTGTATAAAGAACAGTGCACAATGCAGTCGTCCATATACCTGAAATGTAGCGATTGCATTACCTACTAAGCCAACGTTAATTATTTAGGTCTAGAGTTACCTACTGTCCAGGGGTGTTGGAGGGCATGCCAGGAATTCTCTTTCTTTCAATCGCAGTATTTCTCCCACACTCTCTCCTCAGCAACCTTGTTGAAAATGAGTTAATCCTGAGGTGGCTAATTTGTCTGAAGCATTCACCTCCATGCTCACAAGCAGCAGTAACGGCCCCAGTCACTGCGAACACTCCTCATCAGAGTTTCTCACATCTTATGGAATCCAACCTGGGCCAGAGCAGCGGGGTGGGGTGTGCCAATGCGAGGAAACCAGAAGAAGCAGTTGAGGTTAAATACAGAGAAGGGGGTTGAAAGGCAAACCAAACTCTCGCTCCACCGGGAGATTGCGGAAAGATGAGAAGTTCCTAGTTGTCAGCGAATGGCAGCTGTCTTAAGTTTTGAGTTCAAGCTGTGCTCAAAAGTTGCAGTGTTTGGAAGAAGTCGACTCAAATGAGGAAAAACAAAACCAGTCATGAGGTCTTTGACAAACATGTGATTCAGAGTCACATATTTTTGACAGCTGTTTTCTCTTTCAGGAGGGAAGAACTTTTCTGCAGAATGGTTTTTATTTTATTTTTCCATGTTGTCAAAGCACAGTCTCGTACGGATCATCAGCAAGTGCACATCAAGGGCTCGGTCGGCATAGCGTAGAGTTATGTATGTTACGATGTGGATATTTTTAGCAGTCTCTCTTTTACGACTGATACCGAGGACAAGGTTTAATTTTTTTGCATCTGTTACTTTTTCTCTGCCCGGAGACGTGGCAGCACGGCTCACTTCTCTCAGTTATGCATATTCATATACGGTGATTCTCCGAATAACAGCAGATATGATGGAGTGTGGCGGCATTCTGCCGGAGCTCCATTTGTGAGGGTCAGTTATTCGCCTCTGAAAACCAGATTCATTAGCATAGGTGTATTTAAGGAACGATTCACTGAGTCACTGATTGCACAATCATCTGCCGCATTAGTAAATCATATGCTAATTTAATATAGATTTCAGGGGTAAATTTAATGAAAAAAAAGCAATGCAAATTGGCCAGGTGCTTTTCAATGTGTTGCATTTGGCCTACCAATCCTTCCCTTCATCGAGGTGTTGGCTTACAATAATTATGTAAACTAAGTAAAATATGTCACGTCTCAAACGTAACTTCACAATAACTCAACAACACTTCACATCGTCAGTCACATAGTTAAAGGTCCTGTGTTTGTTTTACCCATCCTTCTCCCCTCTCACACATCGTGTGGTCTTTCTCACTGTTCATACTCGTCACTAGCTTTTAGCGACAAGCAACAATGCTGATTGACTTTCCATTGGCATTGTTTCCGTGGTGAGGAGGTTGTGGTCATTTATTCTGTGAGAACACGTTGATATTTCATGCTGCCCCGTCAACACTTCAGCTGTTGAAACTTTTGCGTCATAGGGTATATTTATCACAAGTTAAGAATGAATCTAGTAACTACAGTCCCACATCCAGGAACTACTTTAAAAAAATCCTTGTTATTGTTTATTTGTGGTGTTCTAGTTTTTTGTTCGCACGTCTCTCTTGGAACAGAGATATTAATCTCAATGAGCCTGATTAAATAAAGATGAAATGAGTAAAAATTTAATAAATCGACAAGATGGCAAATAAGTGTATTACCCAAAAGTATCAAATTAATTCTTAAACCTGCAATATTTTTTTGGCCATGCCTTTTAAGTTGATATTGCTTACTTATAGAGTAGTATTAGCATTCATTTGGAGAATCAGTGCAATACTTAAGCTCTGTTTTTGGTCTCCAACAACTCCTTAAGGAAATTTCTATAGTTGCTAAATGTCCCACAACCAGCCAGTCACGAACTTTGTCTGCCTGCTGTTTGGTGTGGAGCGGGTAGAGGACAGAGGTTTCTTTAGATTTTTTTTAGCTGAGAACTGCTGCCTGCTTCAGCTGTAAACAACGCTGTGAGAGTGAACTGAAACAGTGAAGGTACAGTCCGCACTTTAAAACTAAAAAGCTAAGCGGACCTGCAAATTCGGTCGATATGAATCCGTTTTATCCCTCCGAGTGACCCCTTTCACATTGTCACATTGTCATTCTATACCATTGTTAAAAATATCGATTAAATCCGCTTTTAAGGTTTGAGTCCAACTTTGACACTTCTGACATACACACACATATAAATGCTGTTTGTCTTCTTTTGAGAAAGTTTGTACGCGCAGTCAACAGAAATCACTCCTGAATTTCTTATATCTTCAGGGCTAGACTTTGTCTACCACTCTTCTCTTTGAATTGTTGCTGGTAAACGTGCAGAGCATACAGCCAGCACTAACTGTTGACCGGACTGGAAGTGAATATCAATTTTTGGAAAGAAATGGAAAGAGAAAAGTATGGATTTCACACTAATAGCGGGGATCTAGCTGTCATAAAAACAGAATTAGACGGGAATGAGTCTCTGTTTGAATTGTGTCTTTTGCTACAGGTTTACTTTGCATTAATCTGCAGTCATTGCTTCATTTCATCTGAAATGAGCCTGTCTCACATATATCCTGCTTAAAGCCAACAAGACGGGGGATCTCGCCCGTGTAGTCGGCTGCTGTCGGCTGCTGTCGGCTGCTGTCGGCTGCTGTCGGCTGCTGTCGGCTGCTGTCGGCTGCTGTCGGCTGCTGTCGGCTGTTAAAGTCCTCTCTCAAGCCAGTGAATGTGTTCATTTGCGCTTCATCCATAATCGACTGTAAGATGGAAAGAAAGACGGTCTCAGAGGGTGACGTTGGCCTGCTTCCAGTGAGAACACCAGTGTCAGAGGAGGCGCGGTTTGAGTCGGCGAGGGGTTCATCATTAGGAGAAGTGAGCGAGCATGATTCCCAGGCAGGAAACAGCGTGTAATGGAATTGAGTGGTGACTGCGGCCCTGTGGGAGATTATACCCGTCTGTCCGTAATGAGCAGTGTAATAGCGCGATTACAGCAGCACTTAATGACTCTGAGACGGCCACCACTGTTAGTGTGTGGACACCCTCAACTGTACATTCCTTCTCTTACCTCATTAGCTGAAGCCCTGCACAATTACTGCACCATTTATAAGCAGTCACATGAAGCATCGGAACCGTTTCTGACTGTATGTTTTTTTTCTGCCGTCATCCAATTTCCTTAAAAGGCCGTTTACACCAAGATTTAAAACTGCAGTTTTCTATCAAAGTCAATTGATTTCCATGTAAGCCCGTCTGCTCACGGAGGCACTGTAAATCTGGATTCAGTAGTTTTTTGCGTGAAGTCCAACTTTCAAGCACTTCGACACACAAATTCATGTCATTGACACAATGCAAACCATTTCTTGAAACGATCTTTTTGGAAATCCAGACCTAAAAGAAAACAACATATAAGCTGTGTCACGCCATCCAATTTCATACAAACCTGTTCTGCCGAAGCATAAACTGCTGAAACTGTAATTCTCCGGTTAGCAACCGAGCTAGCCAGCCTTGCTACGTCACCAAGCTTCCGACACTCATTTGTTTTCGAAAGGAGACGCAAAATAATGTTGCAGTGCCACTTTCTGGTCTTGCTGAAAAGAAAAAAGACGGTGTCCAAAATCATTCAGTGAACCATTTCCTACTCACTACTTTGGAATTTTATATATCAAATGAAAGATGCAGACTCGAGTCATTCCTCTCATCAGACTGCTGTATTTTTCTTCAATCTGTGCAATGCCAACCAGGGGAAAATGATGATGATGAACAACATGTATGATATGAAAATATAAATATATAAACATTTCATCGGTAGCGGGACTTCTGAGGTCATCGGGAAGGGAAAAAACTGCATGTTTATGTAGCCTAATTGACTGTTGAATGTATGTTATTCCACCAGAAACTCTCCTACTCTCTCATTAGCACACACAGGCGTGTGTGGAGAGTTTAATTGAGTACATAATACCCTTTGTTGTACTAAAATACATAACTCAATACAACGGAGTAGACGGCTTCATCAAACAATAATCCGAATCAGTTTGTGTGTAAGAAATAACTTCCTTCAGTTTCATTATTACCTCTCCTTTAATGTCAGTCATCACTATCAGAGTTTAGATAGTTGCTTTTATGCAGCACAAATGCAGGTACCTGTGTTATGACGGGTAAGATTAAGCACATATTGGCTTTTGAATGTGGCAGCAGCTCTCCGGGGAAATCCACTTGACACTTCCTAAGGATTCTGCTCGACACAGCGAACAGGATCGGATGTTATGTCAAGCAAAGGTGCAATTTTCATTAACTTCCAGGGGTGCCATGATTTGAATGTGCCAGCCCAGCAATTAGTTGATTGTGACTGATTGACAAAGCCACTGCTTTCCCGCCCTGATCAAAGATGGGAGTCAGAGAACGAGTGTACAGTTTACTGCTGGGTTCAGGCCTCGCCACACACCCCTTCAACCCCCAACGCTCGGACTTCCTCTGTTGTAGACTCTGCTGTTCCCCCAACGTCTCTGTGAAAGCTCTAGAAAGCAGACTGAACCAGGAGTATGATGCATTAAAACTCCGTGCAGCAGTCAAACTGCAAGAAATTGGTGTTAAGCTTATCCTTGTAGAAACTCAATGTATTAATTGTGGACAATGTAATAAATGCTCATGATTTCATTTAAAAAATGTAAGAAAGCGGATATTGTAATTGTCATCCTGAATTTATAATGTAATACCTTCTGTGCATAATGTAACAGGTTATCATACTTTTTGCAATTTGTGAGTTTACTGGCAACTCTTTTTTTTATGTCGTAATTTGACAAATGTCTTGTAACGAATGGAAATCTAATAAAGGTTTATGTTTTAAGGTATTTTATTCTACAGTCCTTGTACCTACATGTGTATGGGTTATCATTCGAACTCAAACCACACAAGATGATTGCAGCTTTTTCCCTTCTCAGTTTAATACTGATGGCTCAATATGACCTATACGTAAATGAGACCATCAGCGAGAAGATTGCCTATTTCTATCTACCGGTCGTTATTGTCATCGATGCAACTGGATCGGTTTCCACACAAAATCAGATGAATTCATGCAGGTTCATCAGAAACTGCTTCAGGTTAGACTCCAGCGGGGCTTCCAGTGGACAGACCGAGACCTGCAGTCGGAGAAGCTCCAGCGGGAGGAGGAGTGCTGAGCGCACGCTAGCAGCGCATCCTCCTCCGGCCGGGAGCAGAGCTTCGGTTCGCTCCTCCACTGGTCCCTGCTGGAAGTCAACAGCGACACCACACAGCTTGAGGCCAAGGCCGTAAAATGTAATAACTTGTAACAATATACGCAAAGTGTACAGTATTTACTCCAAATTTTAGTTGAGTTTTGTTTGCTTTTTCATTATTGTTTGTATTAATTAATTAATACAAATATAATACCATATTAATTAAGAAAAGGAGTGTTTCACATTAGATCTATTTTATTATGTCTCTCTCTCTCTGCTGTTTATTTCCACTCCAGAAAACAGAATATTCGCTGGCCTAAAGTACCAGTAAGGTAATCTCATTCTCATTGCTCACTTCTCTTATAATTACTAGTTCATTCATTTGAGAAATGGAGTATGCATTGCTAATACAGGTGGCACCAGGTCTGGGACCAGAAATGATGTAGGAAATACGTAGCAGCAACATGCCATAGAATAAAGAAAAGGGCCCCAATGAGAGAGAGCTCTTTACCCTTTTTTCAGATTCATTTGCCGGAAAGGGATAATGATTGGTCTGAAGGCTCTGGCAGCAGATATTTATCATGCCGATAAGATTCATCAATGGGCTGAAATGCGGCGTGAAGTAGCTCATCAGACGAACCTGCTTGAGCTCTCCCTGGGCGGTCACTCTCGTCTCAATGAACTCCTCAGTCAGAGGCAATTGAGTGTATGCATCACATGCAGCTTCCAGGAGACACAGGGCCTAATGTGATATGATTTGCATACACGGTTGTGCAAGACTGTCTCGCATCAAGAGACCTTCTTCTAAAAATAGAACTTCTCCCGTAGTGAAAGACGGGAACCAGTTCATTTATATTTCAGACATTCGATGACCTAAAAGGTTGTAGAGGAATCCGAGCTGACATTTGAATACACAGCCTGCTTCTCAATTTTCTTCCGTAGCCTCTTTTCTAAGGCATCTCACCACACTTTACATTGAGCTCATGCACCTCTAACACAGCACCTGATCGATGTGTCCCTGACAATGCTACAATAACATATCTACTATTTAGATTCCAGCCGGGCAGCCTGACATTCCTCGCTCCTCGCCACAGCGGGATGTGTTTTTTTTTTTTGCAAAATTGGAAATCTGTGGAGGTGACATCACAGACTCATTCTCCGAAAGGTTGTCACCAAGCATCACCAGGACAAAGATTTGCTGCGGGGGCAGAAAAGCGAGGCGGCGGAGTTGGCGCCCGCTCTCCCTGGGAAGGAGAGAGTGAACGCAGCATTAAAAATCCTTTAATTTGTTAATTGCAGCAAACGATTTCCCCAGCCAATTATCCAAATGCCACGGTGAAACATTGCAAGACTTTGCTGAAAGTGCTTGGTATCATGCCTCATGCATTAGTTATAGCAAAGTGGGGAATGCAAATTGCCTCATTTCTTTCTTCTCTCAGAGTTTTCAAATTGTTCAAGCTGCCTTTGCTATTTATCTTTAATATCCGCTGATTCCCGATTGTGTGTAAAAAAAAATCGCTCTTCAACAACTTTAGATCTGTCTGTATGAGCAGGAAGACAAACATAATGGCATGCTGTGAGGAATGACACTGAAGTAAATGTCAGTTATGCTGTTGCTGTTGGAAGCCATAATACTAAATATGATATGATGAGTCTGTGTATTGTTGTTCTCTTCTTCGCCATATTGATGGAATGCACTGCATGCATCCAATATCTGACCAGATTGGTCTGAGGTCTGGAAAGTGTAAACCATTATGCAATCTTTTTTTTTTTGAGTAATGCTGAAAAGATGTTTCCAAAAATGCTAGAAGTGAACAAGTTTCTTCAAAATATCTCTTTATTCTTTCATCATAAATTCTCTCAACAACTACATCGTGTTTTTTTTCTTCCCTCCTTTTTGCCGCACCCTCGGTGTCAAGGGCTCTCGCAGTCATACTAGCTTGTCAAGGCAAGCCTTTTGATCTATCTCCTCGTTTTAAAATAAACAATTCTGAGACAGTTTCAGGTTGGCGGAGAAAAAGCTGCTAAATCAGCAGTAAGAAGATCTGCAGGATTGCTCTGCAAAGGCAGCTTTGCGCGGTGAGATTGACAGCACTTAGATTTGTAAAAACATGTCTCATTTTGATTGTCATCATGACAAAACATGTGAAGGCTTATTTTTCCTCCCGCTGTTTCCCCCTCAATCTCTTTTAAATACACTCTGTGGGCTCCATCCCCGCTGCCGAGGTCAAACAAATTCTGCATTTGTTATATTTCAGGAAATTGCTGGCGGATTGGAGGCAAAGTGCTTGTAGCAGGAGATCAGGAATGTGATCCTCAGGGCCGAGGGTAGTGTATGGAATACAAAGGAGATTGCGGCGTCGAGTTGACTCAAATTTGAGGTATTAGTGTTTGTCCCAATAATCCCCGGTGCCGATAACCTGGTGGTCTGAGGCAACTTCAGCCTCCTTATCGAGGGCTTTGTAGATATTAACCTTCACAATGTTTGTTAGCGTTAGCGTTAGCTTTAAAGAGAGCAACATGTTAAAGTCATTGCTCTCTGCAGAGGCCCGAATACGAACAACCTGTGTATCAGAACAATGTCACAAAACAGATGCTTTGTTTTAGGTGTCATATGTCTGCCGGTTTTTTGTTTTTCAATAATCATATAAAGCCAGAAGTGTCACCATGTTACTCCAGATTGGAAAGTAAAACTCAACAAGAAGCAGATGGTTGGGAAAAGCATGTGACCTCTCTCTCTCTCTCTCTCTCTCTCTCTCTCTCGAGGTAAGCAGCTTCTCAGATAATGAGGCACAATTGCCCGGAGAGTCAAGCTGGGCCCACAACTTTATTATACCATTTCTTCATCCCGAAAGCAATCAGAATGGAGAGACTGAGCAGAGAGATGCATGCCGCTCGCGTGTGCAGAGGGGCCTCCTACAGTATATCTCTGTTTGGATCTGTAGCCGCCAGCCGCACACTGGAATTAGAAAAACGACTTGATAGCGCACATTATTGGTATTGCCCAATGGAGGGATACAAATGCTTTTGAGTCTGGCAGATTCAGCCAGTTTTGAAAACAAAAGTGCTCTAACTGGCGCCCAAACCACAGAGCATATATTTTTCATTACATGCAGTACCAAGTAATGATAGTCATATTTGTGCGTCTACCACTTTACAAATAGCACTAAATGCATTTGCAAAAGTCCCTAGCTGCAATGCATTGCTAGGGACTGTGGTTTGAGATAGCAGCTTGGCAGTTTACCTCAGCACTGGGAGCCAAGAGCTCACCAGCTTTTCTTGGAGGATATCTCCATAATAGCTTCATTATTCAACTGTGAGCCCAGGCACACTCCGGCTGAAGTAATGAGCCCCTCACTAGTTGCTGAGTATCACCTTTTTGCAAGAGGTTGCATAGAGAACGCATCCTGATTAGAAGTGCTGTTGAGCCTTTGTGTAGCAGAAATGCAGTTAAGGTCATGATCTTCATTTAGAAAAAAGAAAGAAAAAAGATTTCTATTAAAAGTGGGACCGGGTGATTCAAGAGCAAATGCTGCAAACATTCCAGCCAGGGACTGAAATGTATTGTAAATAATTCAAGCAATAGTTCACCAGTATGTGCCCAGACCCCCCCCCCCCCCCCGCTGCCAATGAGGACAAAGACTGAAAGAAATCTCTAGTATATATGCGACAAATATGTATATGTAATGACTGGAAAAAGTGGAAAGTGGTCAAATAAGTGTACAAGTAGTTCACCATCAGTACATTTCAGAGGGAAAATGTAAAGTGTATATATATATATATATATATGAAAGTATGAAATAATAATTCAAAGCAACAAGGTATACAATTTGTAATGAGGCACATTTCATCAAGGTTTGTTCTGTAGGCTGTAACTAATGCTTTATGAATGGTAAATACATTCTACATTGTCTCTCTCTCATTAAATGTCCCTTTGCTTCCCTTTCTGTCTGGATTGCTACAATGGGGAAATGAGGATCAGGGAAAGTCCTATTTACAACCACGAAAAGCAAGCAGGCTAACAACCTTGTCTCTTTGTCTATTAAAGTCCACTCCATTTCAGCACTATTGACAGCACCAAACCTTCAATCACACACACACACACACACACACACACACACACACACACACACACACACACACACACACACACACACACACACACACACACACACACACACACACACACACACACACACACACACACACACACACACGTCAACAAACAGAGTTGTCCATTATTCTGAAACAGCCAAGCGATAGTCACATGCATCTCTTGTTGTTTTTGCTATTTTCCTATGGATAAATAAAGCTGAAACAGAGTGGAGATTGGAACAAAATGAGCAAACAAAAACATGATTCGCTGATCAGAGCCAATCAGATTTGATTATATACATTGTTAGTCAGGGTCACCTCTAGTTAACACACGTGTTCTGGTAACTGTAGCTTACAAGCCAATGGAGGACATCCTGTGTTTTGTTAGCAGTGGCGTTGCAGAAGGACCATTCAATTCAACAGATGTTGCCATTTTCAGTGAGATTTTAAAAACGCACAGCTGACAGCTAATTAGCTAACTAGCCTGAAACTGATGCTAGCCTTTTCCCCCGAAAGATGATTGAATGACATTTTATGATCCAAGATGCAACATGAAAGGTGTCCATGTTTGTGGATAACGAGGAGTGAAGTCAACTTGAAAGCAGTACTTTTACTCATGTAGCATTTTTACACAGTTGTATTGCCCATACCTGCTATTATAACAGGTTTTAGGTTTTATTGGGTGCAATGGATTGAAGAGTGAATTAAGATTAAGAACAAACGAACAAATGAGCATCCCCAACCTGGAGAAAATAAACGAGTGGTTGTTTACTTCAAGACATTAAGAAGAGCCATTATCTGTGAGTTTGCAGACACTGAATCTAAATTCATTGGATCTGGGCTACGACCAAGATGGCAGCAGCCTGCCAGCGAATACGATGCACAGCTAAAACGGCATCACAGTTTAATTAATGATCACGGTTCTCTCTTGAGGGTTTGTCTAATCATCAGGCGAATGTCACACACTGTTACACTTCCCACTTGACAGAAGATGCTTAAGTCATCTCACATCACATTTCTTTCCCCTTTTGTGTGACTTCAAGTGTCATAAATTTACATAATCTGCCCTTGTGTAAGCATCCATTATCGCTTGTCTCTATGTGTACGGATGCCTAGCGCTAGCTGTCTTGGAGCTGCGGTCCCTTCTTGCCACCTGTGTCCCAGTATAGCAGGAACATGACGGATAGCACCGCTGTCAGGCCCCGGGGCCCTCTCAATCCGTGATAGATGCCCTAACACGGACGCCTGCTTGTTGTGCCTAGGGTCACCACCACAAACCTCCGGGGGGGGGGGGGGTCCTGCTAATTAACCTGCGGTTGGAACACGCTCTGACAGGATGTGTGTGTTTACAAAAGCAAGGGCACAGTGTCCCACTCGTTCTCTCAAGTACACATCTACTGCTACTATATGCACTTGCATGTACTCAAATTGCATCCACGACATATGTTCAGATTTTTGCAGCTCATAATTTGGGGTAATATTTTTTGGAACTTTTAGCGGATGAACGTTATCCTTATTCATTCCTGGATTCAAGCCATACCTTATACCAGTCGTAGACGGCGCTTAGATGCTGCCTTTCCTGTTTGACTCGACACATTATCTAACAAAAATATGTTGGAAGCAATGTCCCAAATGGCTTTACACAACCACAACAGCAACAGTTCATGATGCAGCTCAAGCTCTGTAAGAATACACAGAAAACACACCAGAAATAGCAGGATGTAAAGGAAATAAATAGAGGCTACCTCAGGAAAGGTCACCCGAAGACAGACAGCGGGGAGTGCAGCAGAAGTCGTGGGTGGATAAAACAGACGATGTTTAACATTTGTTTCTTGTCTTAAAAAAATGGTTCCAATAAACAGTCCAATGAGATGAGATGGAGAGAAAATGTCGACTCCAAATGAGTTCAAGTGTTGAATGAAAAAATATACAGTATATTACAGCTATTTAGCTGTTTGTCCTGTTTTGTGTCATTGTTCATCTTCCTAACGCTTGACGCATTGTTGCATTCCTTGACAAGTTACCGCCACCTGAACATCTGTGGAATCGTGTGCAACCACCAGCGTGTCCTGTGTGTGTGCACAAGAACAAACACAATGGAGACATATTTGTAAAAGCAATGTTCCTGCTGGTGGCAGGTCACCTTTAGCTGATATCCCATTGGATTATAGTTTACCATGCTCTCCACACCAACACGGGAATATCATGTTTCAACAGGAAACATCCACATTAAGGAAGTAAAGGAACCAATTCATGGTCTTTAGACTGCAGTGTGAACAAAGCCTCAGCTTGCACACATACAATCTCTCGAAACGTATGCTCGATCATGCATCTCTGTGTGCTGTCACATACACTTAACAATGCAGCCCATCATTTATTGTAGATTAATCCCCGTTCCATTCAGTGTCGAGACCTGCACTTCACCTTGTTTCATCGTCATTAAAGGGAAGAGATTGAAGCGCACGGGAGTGTGCATGAGCGAGGACAAAAGAGCACGATGGCGAAGAAATATCCCCTAAATGGTGATATTGAGAGGAGAGGCAGGGAAAACTGGGTGAGGTGTAAAAAACACCAAAAAAAAACGAATTAACCTCAGACAGATGAAAGCAACAGTGGATAGGACTGGAATATAAAAGGTGGAGACAGACAAAAAGAGAAAAATGAGATGTTCCAGGTTAGATTTTAACACCTTGGTGTTCAGGTAATACTGCAATATGTGATGTTAAAGTGTAGGTCGCAGCAACGGAACGGACCGGAGGAGGAGAAAAAGCATGCTTTGGATCCAGCTGTGTGACAGAAACAGAGAAACGGGTGGATGGAGAGGTGTAGAGAGATTGAAGCTTCCTCTTTTAATGAACCCTACAGCGTCAGTGCTCCCCACCATGCTGCAGCCCCTGGATGCTGCCCTTGCTGTCAAGACCATGTCCGAGCTGTACAGAGCAGCGGTGACAGCTGTAGCAGAGCCCACTTTGAAGTCCGGAGTGCAGCAACAGGCTAGATAATGACCCCGCCAATCTCCTCCCACCGCCCTGTCTGCTTCCCCTGGCCTCCGTGCCGGCCAGAGATGGAGGCCTAATGAGTATACTTTTCTGAAGAACTTTCACTGAAGGCAAATGCATTAATTATTGATCCGCTTCCACCCTTCATAGTGCTCAGTCTTCCGAGGGAGCGAGGATGAGTCGGGTGAGGACGAGTCACTAATGCATGTTTCATGTAATAAAGAAAAACACAGACAAAAGTGGAGGAGACAGGACACAGTAATGGTAAGATGGTAAGAGAGATCTGGATCCTTGTTTAGCGATGTGACAGAAAGCAAGAGAGACAAGGTTGAGAAGCACAAATGACTGCTGGATTTAATGATATCGAGGCGAACAAGCTTCAGTCTCCTTCCCAAACAGTTACAGAGGCCGGCTGTCCGATATCTGGTGTGATTAATTAATGTTTACCTGCCTAAAATCCCAACCCAGGTGCCGCCGAAGGAAAGAAGTTGAATGCTTCTTCATTTAAGCTGTCAGGGTTACAAAGAGGAGAGGTAATCCAAATCAGCTCTGCCAAGGACAGCTGCTTCATCACAATTATAACTAAGTGTCTGCCTGCTGCATCCATACCTGCGGCACTTCAAACAGGTCGAGGCTAATCAATGTGTAGCTCTTCCCGCCGGCGGCAGCGGCCTCACTTTACTCCAGAAGATGGTTCGTGTTAACTAAAGTTCCCGTCGTTGTTCCATTAGCGGGATCAAGTTTAATATGGCAAACTGGAACCCTCATGGTGAAATGATTCCTCATAAGAAAAGCTCCGGGGAGATGCGTGAAAAGAGAGAAATCAAGTTATTGGTGTCAGAGTTGCGTTGAAATGATGACAGATAACAGCAATTTTTGTGGGTTTAGACTGAGCTCATTTTTTCTCCCATTTCCTCCGGGTGAGGAAAAACACAATAACTGCCTCCACCACCACAGAGACAATCTTGCTTGATACCCACTTTTAACTGTCTGGCATGTTAGCATATCGTCAAGCTACAGGTTTATCCACGTTATCCTAGTGCTTATTTCCACATATTTGAGTCTGTTTTATCTGTGGGAGTTTTTTTTCTGTACATCGGATGATGAATGGTCTGATGTTGCCCTGAGAGATCTTTACCTGCAAGACACTGTATATCACATCAAAAGCAAACAAAACACAAACGCGCTATCAACTCTACCAGGAATTCTACCGCAGGGTCCATACATCAAGTTATTTTAAGGCACGCACATTTCAGGCAGAACAAATAAAACTGAGCCCTGAGGGAGGAACCACTATGAAATGTCCCAAAACAGCAGCTGCTTTTATTAGAGTCATCTCACAGTTCCCATTGTCTGTCGCCTGCCCAGCATAAATTAGCAATAGCTGTTGCTTTTACATGAATTGGAAGGTTGTGGTCTTTTGTATGAGGTTAAAAACTGAAATAACACCGCTTAGTCAGTGGCCCCAGGCAGGGGCGTCGTTCGGCCTATTTTAGGGGGGCTGAAGCAACGAAACCACTCCTAAACAGTTGGGGTTTAGAAGAGCGTGGTTGGCGTTAGACTACCGATCGTGAGTCACATGACTAACCGCGGTAACAATTCACTTACGACTCGTGTGAAAAAATGTCAACTTTAACTTCCAGTTTCACACGGTAAAAGAACATAGGTCCCCTGGATGAAAGTCCTCTGTTTGTTCGGCTCATCCACCTCCTCTGCTGCCCACCCTGTGTGGACTATCTCGCTCTTTTAACTGCTTCAGATTCTCTTAGCGCGTCATAAGGACACAGGTGTGTTTTCATCAAACTTAGTTGCGAGACCGATGCGTCGCATGCGCACGCTGAAGAGTGCCTCCATGCATTTGTTGAGTGGCAGTGACCAAGTGTCATTAAAAATGGGTTGGTTCTGCAGATCTGGGATGTTGTCATGTTGCTGTTAAGTTTTCCAAATGTACATTTTCCAGATGTTACAGCCATGCAGTTATACAACCAGGAGTAAAAACAATATTTTCCTAATGACAGGTCAAGTCCCCAATTGGCATGCAGGACATTGGAGATCCTTGCAATTTCGCCAATCAAAGTTAATTTTATTCATCTAAGATTAAAGTATGAGATTGAGGCAGTGTCTCTCTCACACTGAAATGTATGGGGAGCAATATTTGTTTACACAATGCATACAAATAATACTGTGACGGTAAATATACATACTGTGACGGCCCTCCCGTTTGGCGTCCTGCAGGAGTCTGGATGCGTCGTCAGAGCAACTGACTGCACCTGATAGGTGGAAGTGGCAAAAGGCTCACAGGGGCTGCTCTCGCAGGCTGAGCTCAGCCTCAACAGCTCCTCGTGACCTCCACAGCTTTGTGGTTTCATTTGGGTTTACATTACATTACACGGCACTCACACACGTACTTTAATTCATCCATGAATGCCACTGACTCCTTCCGTTTCTCCACAGCCCATTATATTTTTCCCTAAGCTAATTTGGCTTTTAAAATCTGAGGTCTTCTCAACTTTAACATCCTGATTTTGGTGCACATTATTTTTCGTCTGGTAATACTAGCAGTGAAGGCCCAGGTATAAAATGCACGGCCCGCCACTGGGTTACATCAACATCTAATAACCACGCAAACTGATTTAAAGAGAGGTGGAAAACTGAACAAAGACTGTGCGGCCATACTAGCAGCTCTGACACGTTTAGAGGATATCATGATGCCAATGGGAATGTCGAGGGAATGTTTTGCAGGTACAGGACAATGTCACGAGAGAAAAAAAACCACTGAGGTCATAACAATTCTTCCTCAGGGGAATATTGATTGTTCTGCTATGGAATGGCAGTCCATCCAATAGTGATTGAGACATATCAATCAAAGCCACAAATTTCAACCAAATTGTGCTACAGGTGGAGAAGTCAATAGATCACCAAGGAATTCGGAGTCATCCTCTTTTCTCCGTGAATACCTGCACCAAAATATAAAAATGTCAACCTCATGGTGGTGGTAGATGAAAAGGCAGGGGGGGTCACCAAAGTAAGAATGGTTCATCTTCTAGGGACCATGAATGTCTCTGCCAAATTTCATGGCAATCCTTCAAAGAGTGTCCTTGAGAGTGTCCTTGAGCAAGGTGCTCCATCCCCACCAGCCCAACCTGCACTCTCACCTCCCTTTGGAACTATATGGTGAAAAGAGAATTTCCCAAAGGGGATCAATGAAGGATCACATTGTTATTATCATCCTCACACATTCCTGAACACAAAGATACTGCAGCACAGCCCGAGGGAATCAAGAAAGTGTTTTTTAAAGGCTGTGCGGCGGCTCCACAACCACCCCCCAGCAGCAGGCTTTCTTCCTTATCAGTATTTTAATTTGTCGATGTGCAATTGGACAGACGGCAAATGCTCCCCTCAACGACTGGAGCCGAAACCCTCTGGAAAAGCCTTCTGCTCCAGTGTCTCCACACTGCTCAACATATGTGGCAATAGATCAAGCACCTGTTTCTGCCCGTCACATCTGCGCTCGAACCTCTTCGGCTCTTATCTGGCCGACAGTTACAGATGACCATGCATCCGGGGCCTGATGCAGATGATGAATGAGCGAGTCCGCCGTGTGTGTTACTTTCTCTCCCTTCCAGTCTTTAGATGAGCAGTGTGGGGAGTTATTACACCGCAGCATCTCTACAGCCTGTCCAATGGTTGAGAACACTCTGCTCTCATTAAATAAACCGAGGAGCATCACAGACGTTTCCCCACTCTCGCTTCATTTCCAACACTTTCTTCATCTTGTACTCGTCTTTGTCATAGTTGTCATGTTCTCTTTTCATTAGCCCCGAAATCCGTGAAGTGAGGGCTGGGTTTGGGATCTTCAGAGCTGGCACAGCACCACTTTGCTGTCTTTACAAGAACTCAGAGAGAAGAGCGCGGGGATAAACATTTACTCATTCTGTTTGCTGCAAAGGGGATGGGCTCGCTGCTCTTGCTCCCTTTGATTGTAATCTTATCTAGGCCAACACAAGACACTGGAGACTTCTTTCCCTGAATCTTAGTTTGGAAGGATAAACAGGAGATGGAGCTCAACGGTATAGAATGTTTTTGCCTTTTAGCTAATTTTGCTGCTATGCATCCAACAAAAACTTCACACGGATAAAAGTAGCTCCATTGTTATGTTGTCGTAGCTGTAGGGTGTAATGTTTTAAAGCAGTCTGCTCTTACTTCGGCTTCCCAAAAAGCTTTCTTTAAATAAGTGGTGTTATTCTAATAACTCCAATGGCACAAAAGCTCATGAAGGGATTGAAACATACATCTCGATGCACCCTGTTTACACAGTAAAAGCTCATCTCTTGATGCTCCGTGAACAATCAAAGTTCTGAGGGACGTACAGCAGGTCTCCCATTTTCACACAGGGAGACACAGCTTTGAAATAGCTTTCAGCAGGGCACATTATTTTTGCAGAATTCCGCCATAGTATATTTGATTCAATTTGTTTGCTTTTTTTGTGTATTTTGATGAAATGAAAAAACCAGAGCAGTGTGAAATGAAAGTATGAATTATTCATAAATATACCCTTATGGATCACAAAAGGCTTTCCGTGGCCGGGGGCCTGTGTAGTCAGTAGACTCGCCGTTCCTCCTCTCGCTATCATTAGAGACGGTTCATCAGCCTGACACTCTGCTCCGTAGCGGTTTGTTTTTCATGTCAGGTTTCTCTCAAAGCCTCAGAAGTCTAAATATTTTCAACATTGCTGTGCTCGGTGTCAGCGCAGAAGCTGCCACAGCATGTATCAGCACGGCTGCTGGTGCATTTAAGCTATATTGAGAGCTCCGAGACTTTATATATACATATATATATATACACACACATATATAAATAAAAATATATACACACATATATATACACACACATATATAAATAAAAATATATACACACATATATACATACACACATATACATACACACACACACATAACCCTATCTATCTATCTATCTATCTATATATATATATATATCTATATATATCTATATATATATATATATATATATATATATATATATATCTATATATAGATATATATATATATATATAGATATATATATATATAGATATATATATAATAAACAAGCAGCTCCTTCCTCCTCTCTGCACTGAAGTCATTTAAAAAGTAATGAGGAGAAGATGCATGCAAGTCAAGCGAGCATGATCACTGTAGCGTGGTTCCATCGTGCATGTCTCTCTTTTCTCTCCTGGTGAGGGAGTGTCTTCATGAGTGCCATCCCGATGACATGACGCGTTACACGACATAGCTGTTCATCATATTTACCCTACTTGACATCAGCAAAGACATCAATTATATAACATTCTAAAGAGCTCACAATGACATAATATAATCCAGCGTCATATTAAAATCCTTTAAAGAAACAGTACACCCTGTGTGAGTTTGTTGTCCTTCAACAATCAAAACTAAGAGTCAACAGCCACACTCGTGGCTCTGTGTTAGATATAGCGGTGCTTTGAGAACGATCCTACTGTTAGCATGCTCACATGGTCACATTGGCAATGTTAACATGTGGATGCTCAGCAGGAGTAAGGTTTATCAAGTTCACTATGTTAGTTTCGTGTGTTAGCGTGCTAACATTTGCACTACACAACGTGTTAGCTTGCTGAAAAAGGAGAGAGAGAGGAATCAAAAGACAAAGGAACAAAAATACCAAAAATAAAGTTGCCCAACGATGCAGAGGATTGTTGAACTTCAATGATTACACAAGTGTTGCATGTCTGACTATCAATTGATCCACAATGTTTGCAAATGCTGTTAGATTCTTATTCTACTGCAAAATTTCCAAATGTGTCCCACGGTGCAGCTGAAACATGCTACACTGCTCACAAACTCAATAACCTTGTGAGTCACAGTCCTCTGAAATAACGGCAGAAGAAGAAAAAGCAAAGATAAAAGCTGGGAAGTCGTTTAGATGCATTTTAGAGAGCATTGAGGCAGTCGAGTTGTGAGGGCTATCATCATCACTGGAATAAAGAGATGAGGCAAACAGCTCATGTTAAATGGGATGCTTTGACATTTTAAGTGTCTAAATTACAAATGCTTTCAGATTATAGGGGAAAACTTTTACAACTTGTCTTTTATCGATCGCTCATAGCAACAAACCTGCAGAGATTTATCACTTTCAGAGCTTCAACACAGGTTTCAGCGAATAGTTTAAGTCACTTTTTCACTGTTTTGCTTCACTCTCGTGTAACTCTCATCCACTCATTTTCAATGTCATCAGCTGACTGTGTGTTCAGTGGTTATCGCTGCCATTGTAACGCTTCTGATGGGCCAACCTGCACCTCACAAAGTGAATGTGAAACTGATCTTTGTGAATTCAGAACAACTTAAGGTTTTGGCAACAAAACTACTTAGTATGGTTTCGGAAAACTTCATGAAATTCAATTTTAAAAAATCTCTCTAATCCAGTGTTGGTTGATTTCGACCTGTGATGACTACAACTTGAGCTGGTGAGTGATACTATCGAGGCATGCTAATCGCAATTGTGCTTTTGAGAGCTGCCTATTTCGTCACAATGTGCTATTCTTACCGTATAAGACCGTTTGAAAGCAAAATGGTTGCATGAAAGTATTTTGAATTTACAGAATTAAATTGGGACAATTAGATAATTAGACATTGATATAATTAGGAGCAGTTTAACTGCAGCTTTGCCTCTTGCAGACACAAACTCCTTCAAGTGTTTTAGATTTGTGTTATGTAGCATAGAAGCGGCACCAGTGTTATAGTAGTTTCATAAAAAGCCCACTCCTGTGTCACATAAATGGGAAAGGTTCACATATTTTAACATGATATATTGCCATTGTCACTTCTATATATTGCATTACAATGAAAGCATGTATTTACATATATAGCGTCACAGAGATTCAAGTGTTAAATGTGTCCAATTTATGCTACAAAAACTCATTGATGAGGAGAATAAATCAAAAGCTCATTATGCACAGAGCACTGAACACCGCACTGAGCTGGGAAATGAGTTGTGCCGTTTGCTCACTTGCTGCATGTACAGTGTAACAATTAGCTGAAAAGCCCATCTGCAGTCGGCACACTAACTGCCTCTTTTTCAGAAGTAATATGTCCTTGTTTATTCCACCTTGGAGGGGACTTTTCATCAATATTGATACATTTACAACTTTAATATCCCACCTAAAAGCCACATCAGTGGAGTGTTTCAGGGAATGAACCTCTGAGTTCCTGCTGTGATGTACAATTGGGGAGAAATGTGTTCGGATGTAGGAAAAAAAAAGAAAAGATGAGCAGTGGGGGCTGTTTCCATGCTGTGCCACACAGGAAATGGTGTGTTTTAGCTATTTGTATCCACTCACTTCCTCTTCTCACATATTCTAGATTCTACAAGAAAACAAAAGTATCAACAGGTATCTATCGCAGTCTGATAAGATACATACAAACCCAACAGCAAAGCTTTAGATTTCAACTTGACTTGCACAAAACGTAGTTCCGCAACTGCACAACCTTTTTCTCACCTTTATTATATTCAGAAACTGATTCTGGTTTGATGTCTGATGTTTTCACAACAGGTGACAAGTAAACGCTCCATTCAGGTGTTGGATGGGTTGATCTTGAGTTAAACACTACAGTTAATCATCTCCTTTAAAGCCTACCTGATCAAACACACCTCATAATGCCTCACATGTGTTAATTAAACATGATGCACTGACATAAATTAAATAATATACATTTCATGAATTGTAAATTAAACTAGCTAACAATCTTCTTCCAACAGGGGCTCTGTTTCAATGTTTTCTTAATGATGGTTCCAATAAAAATGTAACATATTGAACATGATGAATGGTACTGTGAGGTTTTGCTTTCCACTGCAACCCAATAATTAGCCAATTAATCAAGTAAGTTTTGTCAAAGCTGAAGACAAAAGAGTCGACAACAAGTTATATTCTCTGTGTTTATCAAGCGAACAGAAGTGCAAAAGCTACAACTGTCCCCACTAACTACTAAAGAATGAAGAAAGGCATCCATTGCACAGTATGCACATTAAAAACTCTTTTACCAGCTTCATAACAGCTTATGTTCATCTGAAACTGTACTTCCTTGGATACTTCCACAAAGACTTTCTGTGCCGCAATGACTTGCAACTTTAATTCCGCCTAAGGGAAGTGAAGAGCCCTGTGTGAAGGGATATCGATGTTTGAATGATGATGCCTGATTGTTGCTGAAGACAGAACATGTAGCAATAATCTTAAGGGATTGTAAGAGCACCTGGCCCCCCACTCTCTTCCCGAGATGCAAGTAAATTACCCTTTTCAACATAAGATGGAGGTGCCTGCTCATTGTCAGCAATTTCGTCGAAAACGCTGCATAGTATTACGAGACAATTGGGTCTGAGCTGAATCCGGGGAAGGTTATCAGGCGGGCCGAAACTCAGCAGTTTCCATTTCGAACATTAATCATTCTGATTATCTCGCAACAAAGAGTTTAGCTTGAAGACGAGGTGGTGTGGTGTGGGGGTCTGCCACGGAGGAATCATATCTGCTCTGGTGAAAAAGAAAAAAAAAAAATCTTTCTTGGTGAACCTGCGTGAACGTCTGGACCGTGAAAATTGAGCAACAACAACGATCCTCCTGCCAAAAGACCAAATTAGTTCGGTGGCACAACACAACATTGAGCTGTCCATCTGCTCTCCAACACATCCGGATATTCAAGCTAATCACCATGACTGCTATCATCAGCTCCAGTCATTCGGGAGGGCTGATCTTCCGAACTCCACAAACAGGCAAACTGTGTGTTTCATTGGCTGTCATGGACAATGTGTGGACGGGTTGTGGACGGGGTGGAAAGGCTAAAGAAAGAGCCTCAGCACCACTGTTTCTCTGGGGTTTAATTATGTCTCCGTTCTCCGTGTTTGTTGGACAAACAGCACAAGCAGATTGGATATTATTGCATTTGTATGAAGGCGAATGAATCTGCTTACATTTCAATATTCATGAATTAAGTAAGGCACATTGCATATTGGGAATTTCATCCCTTTATCCACAAGCACATATAATGAATGCTGACAGTATTTACCACATGGAAAGTTAGACTCAAGGTTTTGAGATGAGCAAATATGTCTTCTATGTGGATGGAAATTAAATGGAAATGTGACTGCATTGATTTGAATGTTGAATTTATCTTTGCATGCAGCTATTCATGGAGTTTTTCATTCATATTAGGCCTGGAGGCTGTTTATTGGGAGATTTTGTATTATTAACTTGAAATACCATGTATGAAACTGCAATATTGTATTCGCAAAGTAGATCAGGTGTTCTATATAATTATGGTTGTATCATGTATAGTGATGTCCTGACGTTCTCTTATTGACACTGAAATCTTCATGGAATCATTCAGAATGGGGGAAAAAAGACACTGACCTTCGGAGAAATAAACTAATCAGTCACATCTTGCTGTGAGACAAGCAGATCGACAGTATGGCCCCTATACCTCAAATTTCAAAAGGAGTCAGACCATTCAGGTGTCTGGAAAAAAAAAAGCTTTGAAAGAGGAAGGGAAAACCTTTCTTGACAGCCTGGGTCTGATTCCCTTTCAAATATCATCCGCTTGACGGCACACATTACGCTATTGTTCCTCCCCTTATCTGTCATTCGAATCGGTCCTTCTGTCAAATTTGAATCCCCTATCTGTCGCAGGATGGCTAAATGGCTTCCTCCCTGTGGGTTTGATGTCATTCCTGCCCTTTAGAAACAGAACGAAACTTCCAAAACGGAGCCGAAACAGAGAGCACCAGAAAACCGTGATTGTGAGTGCTGCTGACATGTTGGAGGCTAGCCGAGGCCGATCGCCTTTCATCTTTTTTCATTTTCATCACAGGCTCCTGTGTGCTCGCTTTTGTAAAGGCCTCCGTCTGAACACTAGCTACACTGTCCATTTACAACCAGACACAACACTGTCTCGCTTTTTAGGGTGCTTATGACAACATTTAGTCACGTTCAATAAGGTGCTGCTTGAAATCTGTTCATCTTGTTACTAGGTTAGCCAAGATCAGCTGCTATAGCCTGCAAGACTTACGTTTACCACCTGTTTTACTAACTGGCTGCACAGTCAATGTAAACTACTTTACAGTTTTTCTCTACTTATCTCACTAGAAATAACACTGGCTACACTGCAAATATACAACTATTACCCACAATACTGTATCTTTTGTGAGGTTATCCATAATAAACCTACTCCTGTTCAATATGGTGCTAAACTACTAGCTAGTTCAAGGAAACTAGGGTTTTCTACCCTTGTTTTTCTTTGTAAATTAAATTTGTAAAGAAAAAAATACCTTTTATTTTTGGCCTATTGTTTAGGCTTTTTTTTTTACTTTTTCTAACATAACACATAATCTACAATGTTCCCATGCATAAAAGGACAGTTCATGTTGTATAAGTCTAACACAAATATAGGACTTTTTTCACACGTAAACATGCGGAAAACAATAATAATTCAAACTGCAATCATACAGGATTTCATGAAGCACTGCTGAGGTGTCCTCATTCCCCTCAAAACCCCCAAAAAACGATCAAAGAGACATTGTTTGGACTCCAGGTTGTAGGCCTGATGGTTTTATTCTGAAAGTGCCGTCTTGACTAGGCTTATTAAGACCCATATTGGTGAAAACCCGATCATTTTAATATACTATCAGTGGGAATCATTTGTTGGAACCCTCTCTGCTCAACCAAAAGCAGACTCCAGCAGCCCAGCTGTGTGGCCATGACGCATCTGGAGCTGGATCTGTGTATTGACAGGTGTGAACACTTGTCATGTCTGGTCCCTTGCTATAGGCTGTATAATTGAATGTTGGCAGGCTGAAGACACGTCCATGAGCTAAGTGACTGGGAGAGCTGGCCTTTCAACAACCCTGTCACTTTGACTTTAATAACACCCGGTATTGAGCTCATTACAGTGTCTCGTGTGAACAGAATCTCTAGTTATTACATCTGCACATTTTGCACTACTTCATGAATGTCTGCACACATTATAGTAGACAAACTAAATATTTTTTTTTTGTGAAATATTTTTGACTTTTTATGTGATTCGGTTATTGTGACTAATTATAAAAACGTATATTTGTTACCGCCGTTACCATGGGTTTTGTATAGCTGTAAGACGTATAATACTCTTTTAAAATCATTTTTAAAATCATTTTCATTTCTCTTGCGTTTAACAAAAGAAAACAAGCAATTAACACTGTTGCTTTGGTACAATAGTTATTGCACCCACATGTAGTTTCATACATATGAGTGTGTGAAGGTGTTGCACTTAAGAGATATCATTTTGCATAACAAAACTGGCTCCTCGGCCTAATTCTAGGCTGTCATTTCAGTTTGTATTCAAAACCCGTTAAATCAATGCCTTATTGTGTATCATTTGATGGCAAATAAAATGATACAATTTGAAGTCAGCTGGATGTAGTGGAAAAATTGTATCATTTGATCGTCATTTGGATTTATGTCTCCATTTTAAATCTTAAGCTGCCGCATGGATTTGTTTTTGTCAGGCCATTGTCGTTTTTCATTTTCATATTTGTTGGGATGTTATTTTCTACTTTTCTCCAACTGTGACCTGTTTTGGCAGGTGCAATCAGCATATGTTATCCTTCCATCTGGTGCTGGATAATATCACTGCAATATTGCCTTTTCCTTAGTGGCTGCAAGTCAGCAGTGTCGTGTAGAAACCTTTCCCTCTGTAGAAAGTTAACTTTTTCATTGAAAAAAAAAGAAGATTGATTTACCCCATCAATCGCTTGGCTCAGCTCCAACATTATGAAACCTTTTCTGCGCACAGGAGATAATGTCAGCTGTCAAATGCAGTAAAAAGAAAACAAACTGCCAACATTTTGAGATCCCGGGTTTTTTGCAGGACACCAGCGATTTTGAGATCCCGGGTTTTTTGCAGGACACCAGCGATGATGACTGGGGCTGTTTGTAATCCTCCACAGTGAACCTTTCAAGCCATTATTCATCAGCATTCATCTGTGCCTTGAAAGAAATGATTAACTCTGCTCTCAGAGAAATTAATGTGTCTTTCTCGGAAATGCTAAGCCACGAGAAAAGCATTGTATAAAAAAAATCGCACTTTAATCCTCTTCACTGATGTAATCAGCCAAATGGCACACATCTGAAATCGGAGGCTGGAATTGGGCTCTCTCCAAAGTACACTCAATGCTCTGGACATTTCCTCTGATGCCAGCCAGACGGCTGTGTGTTCTGTCCGTTGTGCCAGATGCTCTGAGCTCAGCACATAGCACACTGGATATGGGGCATTGATTAGGAGTAAGCACGTTGTAACATACTACAGACACTTTGCCGGATTTAGATTTAATAAGGTCTTTTTCCCTTGCTGAATTCATTCCACATTAAACTTTTCAGTTGTTCCACTTCAATTCGTCATTTACAGAATGTCTTTGTACTCAAATTTGGTCTGTACATGAAGGTTGTGAGAGACACAAGGTAAATGCTCAATATATGCTAAATATGAGAGTTATAAAAGCAGTTGGCCCTCTGATTAATTATTTGAATGGGCCTAACGACAGTATTAGGTGGTTGTGTCTAAATATCCATCATCTCGTAATCCGCAGTGGCAACATGCTAATGATGGTAAATGCTACGGGTTGTGGATAGGGCAACATGAAGACATGTAAAATGACTTTCTGTCACCATCTTTAAAACACACGTCTTCCATCTGATGGAAAAGACTGTTTGCTAGTTGTCAGTTTACCAAGCTATCGGTACATTGTCCCGAAGCACAAGCATACCATTTTTCAGATTTTAAGTGATGTGAAAACTCTGCCTATGCAGCACCAGCAGTTCACTTTATGAGCATGCCCCAATTTAACAGCACTCTCTTATAAGTTCACTGCATATTACCAAGACTGCCAACTCTTGGCAAGCTGCTCAGCAATTTAATTTCAGACAGGATTATATCAAATGGCACCATGCCTGGATTAGACTGCATTTGACATTTAAGTCAGGAAAGTCTCACACAGAAGTAGTCATGATTATTTATTATGTAAAAATGAATTATAGCTTCCACACTGACTGCAAACAATACACCTCCTATTTGTCATGTTTCCAAAAGGGTGGTTAAATGCTGCTTCATTTTATTTGAGTGACTTTCTTTCTTAGTTCTTGCCATTTTCTATGGTTTTAGAATAGTGTGTTTTCCTGCAAACATTATGTATACGAAGATGGAAGTTGACATCCGATGGCACACCTGAGACTTACGTTCAGAGGAACAGTTGTTTTTTTGTTGAATAACAAGTGACCGTGTTAAAGTGTGACTTAAGTTGAATGTGTCAGTGGTTACTCAGAGCCACATGGAATTGGTTGGCTTAGAGCAGGGGTCTCAAACTCATTTTCACTCCGGGCAACATCAGCATCATGGTCGCCCACAAAGGGCCGATTGTAAATGTAACTACTCGTAACATATTGTTAAATAACTCTCTGCATTCACAGTTTAAAGTAGTCTTCAATATGCTCACAATACATTTCCATGGCAAATGTACAGTAACCAGCCAAAGAGCTGCTTCTATGACTGTGTTTAAGTATCTCATCATTTTGACTTTCTATCATAGTTATGACTTTCTATCTCATAACTTCGACTTTCTATCTCATAATGTCGAGTATGGGGATATTTTTTATTATCAAGTCTAACTTAAAAAAAATAATTTTTATTTTTTTATTTTTTTAACTTTTTTTTTATTTTTTGCTGACGGAGTCGCGGGCCACATAAAATGACGGGCCGGGAGTTTGAGACGCCTTCTTTAAGGGCTTTGTAAAATCGGACAAGATGTTATCAGTACATTACTTTGCATTAACCTCCATTGTCAGCACATCTGTATCGCACTCGACCATCCATTAAAGGTAAGCCTTTTTTAACAAACACCTGGAAGAAAATCACACCCACAACTACCGATCAACATTGCTTTAGTAAATATGTAAATGAACTGTGGAGACTTTGCACCACCACTGCACATATCAATTAGTTTCATTGTCACTGTTATTACATTTGTCATCATGAATTGCACCATATGCTCACAGCGCTTAATTCAAGTTGGGGCGAGATTATGAGCAGATGATTTAGCAATTGCACCGCTCTTCCATAGTGATCTGATACTGGCTGATGTGAAGTGAAATGAAGCCAGGCACTGGAATGAGTTGAGGGCACCGTTTCCCTCCCCTCTGATTGACTAAACATTTAGCTGTGATATAATTGGCTTGGTAACAAAGTGACCATGGGGCGTGAATACATCTGTAACAAGCCCTTTGAGCAGACTCAGAGGCACATTGACTTCTCGGGCCTCCCTCGACATGACGGGCTGTCAGCAATGTTTGGCGAGTTGTGAACGGCAAGAATTTCAACCCAGGCTGAACGATGCGACGGCCCACCAATTAGGTAGACTTGCCTTTCCTTAAATGGGATGTTTCATCCATTTCCTCTGACAGTCATCCCACATTCAGGTTAGAAAGAACAAAGTGATTTGCACCTCAACACAAATACACAAATAGTCTGACTTAACACACCTTAGATCCTCAATACAGACGAGAGAAAACTGCAGCAAAACACTTCTGGAAGAGCGTCATTGCACAAGACTGATATAGCATGTAGAATAATTACAATCTAGAGAAATAGAAGATAAAGTATTAACCAGTAACCGTAACCAGGGTTTGTTTTTAATACTGTATATTGGATGTGGGGTTTCATACATTACATTTTTCAGCTCCGTGTTATTACACAATGTCTGAAAAACGAACACACCAACCGATAAAAACCTCAGCAAATATGTCACATTCTTACACCACCGTTCCAGCTGTTGGTGGGCTTGTACCTGAAGTTAAATTATCATCGGGGTCTATCTGCCGGTCTCCTACCAAGCAAAGCTATCGTCGGGGGAAATCAGGCATCTCCAAACAGCATGGGTGAAACTCTCAATTGCTGTGGTGGGAAAGGCCCTGTGCTGCCTTCACAGTCTGCCCCTCGCTCAGCCCTGCGAATCAGCAGATCTGTAACCTGTCTGTGGTGATGAATACAGGGCGTCTGCAGCCGTAGCTGCCACCACTGGTGCCGCAGATGGATGATAGTGGAGTGTTAAAGTGCTTCCTGCGCCACAGTGGCCGACATAGTCAAGGCGAGCGGTGATCGCCAATATTCCTGTTTGACTTCTTCTTCCTTTTTAAGTGATGTTTGGGCTGCGAGTGTCATTGGCAAGAGCTGAAACCCGTTCACAGCCACATCCACGTAATTCACTTTTGTGTGGCGCTATATAAAGTAATTGCATAGCTAATTGCAGGGCTAATTCAGAAGTATTCAGAATTAATTATAAACTCTTCTCCCAGATGATGAAAAAAAATTGCTTCAATTACATACACTTCTAAATTCAACCCTAATCACACCACTTAGCCCCAGTGAGCAGCCAATAAAGAGAAAATGGATGCCGGCAGCGCATCAGTTTTTGCCACGTTATTCAAAAATGCCACTCAACTTGTTCTGTTTATGTGTACATACACCCAATGAAATGATGAAACCATTTTCCTTCATGCGCTACGAACATTTTAATGGAATTATTTTACTAAATAAATCTGCGTTCACTTCTTTATAGTGTTGATACTGTGAAAAAAGTGACCTCCTCACTGCTCTGAATCCTACTGTGCAGCTGTGATGCATATTAGACCCCATAATGACCCTGGGGGGGGGGGGGGGATTGAAGCATGAGCATACATTGGAGAGAACATAAACCATTAGATGCGCTGTAACAGTGTTACAATGAACTGCATGGTATCCAGAGCTCTGTTACAGCCATGGAGGCATCCTGCAGAGTTAAGCATGTGCTCCGGCCTGCAAAGACTGGGGCACCAAATCTAACAATCTGGTCTCTAGCTTATATATATTCACTTTCATATTTAGCTAATTTGTCTCACATTTCAGAAAGAAACACATGTAAAAACTACATGTTATATGTTATTGTTAACAATATGTTTATATGTAAAACTCGTAATGGTGAATCAAAATCTAAATGTTAAAATAAATATGCAAATAGCTCAAGCTGCTTGTTTTTCCAACCTAATGTTGATGAAACCATGCCCACTTCAGCAGGGCGAAAGTATGCCTCAGCTAGCTAGCGCACCTCGCGGTAGCGCAGCCTCGATCTCTGATGCTAGGAGACTACTTCACCGGTAGGAGGGCGGTCGGCTGCTCCGGAGACGGACCTTCAGTGAGCGTCTGTAACTTCTATTCATCCAGTGCAAGCACTAGGGGCCCGATCCATGACCCCCACCATGACTCCCCGCCGGATCAGGAACCTTTCTGTTTGATTAACTGGAAATTCATCAAATTCAGCAGACCATATCTCTATTCCTCAAGCTGCTGTAGCCGTCATATTTCACGAGGCCAGTGTGAGTGTGGTTTCCATTGGAACGCATTCCGGGACAAGAGGATGTCAAATGTGTACATATTGTAAAGCCCTCTGAGGCTAATTTGTAATTCGTGATTTTGGGCAATACAAAAATAAATTGAATTGAATTGAATTAGAATAATACATCACGTGAAAATGCACCCATCTCTTCTGCAACACGGTTGTAATAGTGTCCAGCAGAGGCCAGCTATGAGCCACACATAAAATATCATACAATCATTTATTTTTACGGCATGGGTGGAGAACATGAAATGTCAGAGAACCAGAACCATATTTGCATATTCCCTGCCACACTCCTGTACTCATTTTGGGATAGATTTAACTGGCGAAAACTTATTTGCTTCACAAAAAACTACCTCAGCACAATGTGTTACTTCCTTGATGCTGTGTTTTTCTCATCGTGGATATGCGATCCTTAAGGATCCTCAAGGAACAGTGTTCCTACATGGATGGGGAAGTGTATTGGAGAGCATGTTATCGTTGGAGGGTCCTGGCCTTTCAGAAGGAAAAGCTGCTCAGGAAGAAAAATGACAAACATTTCCGTCTCGCTGTTTCACACATACAAAATACGTGATCCTCCAATTTTGAATCTCTAATCAGCAATATCAACAGTGTCATTTGAGAAGTTGTTGTTATTGCCTCCTACTGTTGGATCTGGCTCGAGAACAGTTCTTCAGCTTTTGCAATGCGCTATTAACTGCTGAGCACCACAGTAGGTAACGGCACGCATCGGGGACAATTTGTCTAGGGGTCAGTTGTTTTTGGTAAGGAGAGTCATTAGACAGTCAGCTGATATTACAGACACCACTAAGAGGAGCAGCTGCTTGGAGAGCGAAGAGTAGCTCTGAGAAAGAAATTAGTAGCTGACGAAGGTGGAGAAATTGAGCGTTTTATTTCAGTTCTGTAATTTACTCACACTACAAAATTCTGTCTCAATTTGCCAGAGGGAATGTTTGTTTTTCAGATTTTTCTTTGTGTGAATAAATGAAACAAATCTAGCAAGTGAAGCCTAAGGTTCATGGAGTTGTTCGTGATTTGGCAACTTGCGGCACTCCGAGCCAGAAGATACGACATTGCATGCAGTTATTGAAGCAGAGGACCTTCAACTAGACAATCACCAGCTGCCACGATTAGAAACAAATTGTTTGTGGGCAGGGCTTCACTTTTGTCCATGTTTGGATCTCAGATTTAAAGGAATAGTTCAACATATTGAGAAATATGCTTGCATGCTTTCGTGCAGAGAGGTCTCTCTCATATCTGTCTGATAAGTATGAAGCCGAAGCCAAACAATTAGCTTAGCATGAACAGCTAGCCTGGTCTTTTTATATATGGATTAAACAGACAATTATCTAACTCTCAGCAAAATGTCAAACTATTCCTTAAAGTGGAAGATATGATATCAGCTTTGCCCTTGAGGCTCATAATCCAAACCGTTCCGGTCGAGCTGCTCAGGGAAGTCTATTTCCCACTACAGCTGCACATTTCACCAAACTAAGCAAAATACCCTGTTTGAAAAGGAAGATTACATCTCATTGGGCCAGCTTAAGTCTATTTGGGAGGTCCATGCATACACTCTCCATGACTCTGGGGGGTTGTAGAGATCAGGAGTCTTGAATTTCCAGTGGGTTTGTAGGTTTTCTCGGAGAAAAAAAAAATAAGCACCAGTTTGACACCCAGAAATCTCAGCATGTGGCCGAGTAATCATCGATATGATTACTCATATCATTCTGCGTTACGAGACTGTATATGTCTTACTTCTTGTACCCTTGAAAGTAACACCAGTGCTCAGCAAACTTCCTTCAGCTAAGATCAGGAAGTAGCAGAGATAAATGAGAAGTTACCACTCTCATGTCTGTAATGCTAAAGCTGCTTAGCTTATCATGAAAAAGGGATAAAACAAATCTACATGACTTTAGATTTAGAGTGGCACCATCTCTTGGCAACACTGCAGCATGTATCATTCCCAAAATATCAAACTATAGGCTGAATGGACACCGTGCAACTGTTGCGTACAAAGCAAAAAAAGAGAGAGAGAGAGAATATAACATATGTATGAACAGGTATTAGTATTAAACAGATTGTTGATCAAACAATTCAGTTTTCCACAAAGCTATATCATGTTGCCAAACTTTTTAAGTGACCCATCTGATCATCGTTTCTGCATTGATTTTGTGTGGAATGCTATAACACATCTAATCTGTGAGGATATTTGAATATAAGTAGGGCATCGCAAACGAAGTTCAGTCAGGAAGACTATACTCTTGCATGCCTAAGCCGTAGTTCATTTGTCATACATCTGCCAATCACTCACGCATGCACACTCGTAATGTTCTTGCTGTTATCATTCAGGGCTGTCAACCATGATATCAGCTGGTCTCCTCTATCCAATAGCACAATGAAACAATTTCATCGTTAGCCTATCGTCTTGCTGCCGTCTCTTTTTAAATATGACTGTCTCTCTACCTTCAGTACGTTTATGCTGCCGTTACGCACCCCTCCACCTCCCCATCTCCGCCAAATATTCGCAGCTTCATCAACTCATCATTCCATCAGCGTCATCAGCCACCACCACCACTCTACGGGGGGATTTATCTTGCTGCTGCTCAGGGCAGACGCTTACAACTCTCCCTGTAGAGTCCAAGCGCCAAAGAGTCTGTCGAGACTTTACCATCACATTTCATCTGTTCCCCGAAACAATTAGCTTTTCTTTATCTGACTCGTCTCTCCTGATTGAACGAGTACTAACCTCTCAGTTTTTTTAAGGTATATTCAATATCATTTTGCTAAAAAGTAGGGAATATGAAACGCATGTTCATCAAAGATACGTTGAACAGACAACCCTCTAGAAATGATCACTCCGATTCTAAAGTACATCAAAAGCACGCATTGAATCAAATCAGCAGAGGGAGAGCTCCAGCCTGAATGATTGGCAGCTGAGTCCAAATCGATTCTTGTTGAAATCTTGAAACCTTTTCCTGCAGCAATGGTTGATTGGACAGCTCAGCTGAGTTGTGGCAGGCGGGCAGTTGCTCTAATAAAGCCAACGTCAGATTCACTGTTCTTTGTAAACACATCCCAAATTTTGAACAAACACCAAAATTGTACCCTTTGAATTTAAACTCTATTTCAAGTGTATGACGTCATACAGTATATGACGTCATATATGCATCGTGACTTGAATTGCTACTGTCAGGACGAAGTGAAGTTTTAAAGAATCTGCTGCATTTCTTATTCTTTTGCATGCTGCATTCTAACTGTTTCTGTTGAGAAAACTTGGCCAATAAGGCTGTATTATTCAGGTATGGTATAGTTTGTTTTCTGAATTTCTGTCAGCAGTCATTAGTCTTCTTTTGTTCTCGTCCCCCGATCCCTCGGAGCAAAGAGCGTGTGACTCATGGAGCACACAAAGGCCACCGGCAAAGTAAATATCCACGCTTACCTACTGCCAGATCATTTTATTTGAAACATGGCTGTGTTGACTCGGATGCCCGACACAGTAGGTGAATTTCCGGGCAAAGTACCAGGACTCTGTGGAGAATGTCACCACATTTAGCTGCAGCCATATTGTGTTCTTTTATACTTTAAGCCACTAATGTTGGTTATTAGAATTTGCAAAAGGTCATGAAGTAGCGCAATCAGTGTTGGCATTTTTCTTTTTGCATAACTATATATACAAACAAACAATACAGGCCTTTTTTCATGCCAGACATTTTGACTGTGCAGGAAAAACACAACTGTAATTGATAACACTAAAATGCCTTTCATTTAGGGGTTTCACAGCTATGATAGTCATGGCCAGCATTTAAAACTGCAAAACTTATTCACTGAAATAGCAGTGGTCAGTGGGGCAAATCATTATCAACAATATCAGTTACAAAAAGGATTTCTATGACTGTTTACCGATCTGCCACCTGGGTTAAGCTTAAGCACAAAAGCCAGGGTGATCAGGGGAAGTGACCATACACATAACTCCAACAGGATAACCATTAATCCTAGAGATCAATTATTCAAAAAAATACAGGACACAGGTTTACTGCAAATGTCTCCTCTCTGAACTGGTATTGAAATTAAGGGATGCTCTGTTTACAGGGGCATACAAATAATAAACCTAATAGTATGTACATGACAAAACACAATGTCGCAACTTTTAAATGACCAATACAGATAACAGATCATGAATAAGGACACAAATGTCAAATAAAACAGGCACGTTGAGCTGGAGGTATTGAAAATCAGCAGATTTGACATTTCCCAAATTACATTTAAAAGTGTGCACACCCCATTGTGTGCCGCTTATGAATACTCACTGCATGTTTTTAAAGTCCGCTATTAAAGACCCAATAGTTCGAACGATAAAGTACGTCATTCATTCATTTTGAGCTCATCTCCACTTCATATTCACTTAAGCAGGTTGTCAAACTCAATCTAATTCAAATGGCAACACAGTCTTTGGCTGTTTGCCTGCTTTGGCTGAAGGGCAAATGAAACCTGTCACGGCCGGTGAGCTGCACCTCGTACCTGTGTGACTCCTTAAGAAACAAAATTGCTCTAAATTAGCCATGTTTACAAATCAAGGGCTGTCAATGTGATTAATTACCACCTCCATTCCCAGATAATATCATGTGACATCTGCCCTCTCCCTTCCTCTGAAGTGGTGGCAGAGATCACTCGTCCTCTTGATTAATTGAAAGAGCCCCATGGGATAACATTCGCAAGCAAACCTTTACAGCCAGGCTGCTTAATACTTAAACCTGCCCTTGAAACGCACACACATAAGTCCAGGGAGAATGCAGAAGAAGACAGGGAAAAGATGCAGGGGTGAGGTGTTATGTCAGATCCGACAGCTGACTCCAGGAGCTGCATTAGAGGCAGACCGGACACGACGGCTAATATTATCACTTTGATCTTCTCGTCCCTGAGGTTTGCATAGCGCACAGAGAAATGTAAGATAATGACTTCCTCTGTGAAGACTAAAAATAAAAGATGAGAGGATGCAATCAGAAATGGCTCGTCCCTTTCAATTGCAATAACATCACTTCACTTCTTGGGATCTTTGTATTTATTTATTTTTTCAGCATTGGCTATTTTTACTCTTGTATAGTTAACGCAAGTGGAAAGTAAGTATTGTGTGGTACCAATTATTCTTGTATTTCCATCTCATTCGACCTTATTCATGCGTTATTTCACCCCTAGATTTTACAAGACTAGCTTTCATTATCCATACTTAATAATCGCTACATGAAAAAAAATCTTCACCTTGCTGAAGTAATTTCTGTGTTTGAGTCCTGAAAACCCATTTTTTTGTAAAGTAGTGGGAAAAAAACACTGCAGTAGAAACATAAATAAAGTTGCATTCTGTGCTTTAAGTTGCTTACAATATGTAAGTTAAGAACAAGAAAATATGATAATGGCCCTCTTTCCCGACACCAACAGTTTAAAAAAGCCCTTGATTTACTGACCCCTGACTCTTACGTTAGCTTTGTTGCACCTGTTAGGGTGAAACCAACTACACCTTTAGCATTTTGGTAATTTCCAGGACAACTGAAAACATGTGTATGTGCAAGATCATTAAAATATATCATGCAACATTCTAAAGAGACAATTCTGTAAGCAAATCTCTTTTCATATTTGGAACGCAGAACTTTTACTTCTAGTTTTACATGGGAATCTGAACACTTATTCCATCACTGCTTAAAAGTATAATTTTATAAAGTTATTTCAAGCATGCATGTGCAGAGAATTCTTGGATGAGTAAGTTGTAGTTATTATCCACCGGGGGCTGTTGAACAAGCCAGCAGTTCATATGAACTTAAATGATATATTCCTAAAACCCTAGATTTACCCAAGGTCGCTGCATCACTCACCACCCCCACTTTGGTCCTGATATTAAAAATACAATTACCATATTTCATCACTTATGACAAGCGCTGATAAACCATGACTGCATTATTATTTCCGCTCTGACAAGCGGCCTAATATATTTTACAGCAGTGAATTTCATTTCATATGTCATGAAACACAGCCTCAAATCTCAAGCACGCTTTCTATGGAATTCAATCAAAGACATAAATGCTTGCTTTTCATGAAACACACTGATGATCCCCTGTTAAATGCACAAGCCAAAGCCCGATGTTCGTCTTTCCGACCATTTTTCCATTGGCAAAGTTTGTGTGTACAGAGCCATTTAAAAACTAAAAAGCCCACTAATTTGTGTCATGTATAATGGCCAATATGGGCTCTGTGGGATTTTGAAATAATATTGTTCTTTGCTCAGGATTAAAGCGTATAGTCACAGCTTTGAATACAAACCATTTGCACATCTTAAAATTTGTAATTAGTCATGAAGATATTTTCCCCGTGTTGCCGTCTCAGTCTTTTGTATGAGGAAGCAGTCTGTTCTGTCCTGATAGCAGCTTCAGTATGATGAAGAATACCATTCTCATTAAACACTTTGATGTTTCACATCACCACAACTGAAGTAGTTTCGCTGCAGGAGCAGTTCCCTTTATTTACATGGAAACACATGGTGATCCAATTAAATAATTTAATTTGTGTTTTTGTACCATTATGATTTTTATGACAAATTGTAGCGAGTCGTTTCTGCTAAAATCACAATGCAGATTGTGCCAATGTGTAAACTGTGTCATGCTGCTATTTCGTTTTGATCTCGGGCCTGTTCAGACCTGGCATTTACACACGTCTTGGGTTGATTCTGATGATCACTTGGTGGTACCAACTGGCCGTAGTTCAGTTTTACATCCACGCGCTCTGTTTGTTTCTGTTGGAACAAAAACTAAATCACTATCCAAACACACACACACACACACACACACACTGCTGGAAGTGTTGAAATCGTATACAAGACTTTTGATAAAGAATGGTTTATAGACAATATTCATATTATTTAATTCACTTACTTTGTTGTATTGAAGTTAAATTTCATTCTAATTTTATTTTATTTAATAATCTAGTTTTTATTTCACGCCGTTTTTTTCTATTCTATTACATTTTCATCATTGTTGTTTTATTTCCATTGGTCTCAGAATGTTAATATTGTTTAATTAGGGAATTGTTAAGTTATTTTCTGTGATTTTCAACATCGTCTTATTTTAGCCTCGTCAGTCATCTTTGTTGCACTTTGAACTGCATTTACCTGTATGACGAATGATTGATTTATTGACAGAGAGAGAGATTGATTGATGCACAGAAAATATAAAATAGCTGTTCATTGCCAGTGTAAAAATATATACGTAGAAATAGAAGAAGTAGAAAAATAAATGATCCAGGGGCAATTAAAAACAAAGTTGCGAGATGAAGTGAGCTAGGCGCTACAATATATTTGTATCCTTTGACAACAAGAGATTCAATTGGAATTACATCTGATCCATCCTGTCTTATGTTTAACAAATCATGTTTAGAGGAGTTTGGGAAAGGCCAATGGAAAAGGTTCTCTCTGGTGTGTTGACCCCGAGTACTGCCCCAACCTGATCCAAGCCCTTAAGAAGCAGCACTTCGAGCATCGAACGTCAAGCATGTGATATACTGCACAGCCATTATTGTGTGTGTAGCACTTTGAGAGGTTTAAATTATCAAATTCCATCACAAGTGTTTCTGATAATGAGCAGAAAGGATTTGACACACCATCTGGCAAAAGTGTTCCTCGGAAAAACTTTTTTGAGATTTTGAGAATACATTCTGAATATTCTATGGCAGTAAAAGTAGAGAAAATGAAAAGGACTTTTGCTGAGTTGTGGAAAACGTAAAATCAACAATATAAAAGTCTTTAGAAAGCAGCCACAGTGGAGCTAAATGTTTGTGTCAATAATTGATTGTGTACACCCAGCACAGTGCTAATCAATACAACGTTCTCTCAAGTCTTGCTGTGTCAGGTAACTGATGACCTGCTTTCCCAAAGCAAATTACAAACTCGTATTCATTATTAATCAACTGATTTCATTTATTCTCAGTCTTTGGGCTTCTGGTGCATCGTTTGCCAGGTTTAAAAAAAATGAACCTGAAAGCATAAAATCGTATGAAGAGTATTTTTAAAATTGATTGTATGACTTTAAAATCAATTACAGCATGCTGGAGTAGAGCCTCATTAACGGGCTGGACTCTGCAGAGTGAGCCAAATGATGATTTATTGGCACTGACCGTTCCCTTAATTTCATCCAATCAAAACAATCGAAACTGGACACAGCAAGTTTTGGATTTTTCCACTTACTGACGTTCTGTGCATGAAACTCAAATGAGAATGATAATTGCTATCTACAGAGTTTGGAGGACTAAACTGTGTGTTTATCTTCTCTAATGTAAGCTGCAAATATTAGCATGCCCGGCTGATTGACTTTCAACCTACAGCAGTAATACATTGTTACTTTCCATTCCAAAATGGAAAGATTAAAGCATAAATCTAACTGCTGTGTTGTTTTTTCTGCATTACAATTTCAAGCCATCCAAAGATTATGTTAGAACTAATACATTTAAATGGTCAACCTTTTTACAGTACTGTTCCGTATAATAATATAGAGCTACCTCGAGCCCTAAATGCTAAAAGCAGAGAACAGCGCTATGTCTGAGGATACTTGGCCTGCTTCGCTCTCAAGGCAGAGTTTAATGAGACTGACCTTTTGAGGATGGAGAACCGAACTCATCCTCAGCATATAAATAGCAATGAACTCTGACCTCAAGATTCAGGATGATACCAAAGCTTGTCAGCAATTCCCTCCTCGTCTATGACTCACCCATCTTCAGGAGCCACAAACAACTATGAGCCACTAAAACTGCATGTACACTAAATTGTTAAGCATAGTTGGACACATCCTGTCTTCATACTTTAGTGTTCTTTTGGTCCGGGGTCAGTTTTTATGGTTTAGCTTTGTACTATTAATTTTAATTTAGTCCAATCTGAACATATACAATGATAGTTTTGTCTTCTTAGCTCAACAGAGCACCAAATGTGTACTATTCGCCAACAAACGCACCATGTACTCCTGTTTGAGGACCATCTGCTAAAAACTGCTGTTGCCAGCTGTTTTAGAACATTAATGAGCTGTTTTTGAAAATGAAACTATGTATTTGTGAGCTGTTTTCTAAGATGTCTGTCTTCAGTGGAGAAAGATTCACACATCGTTGGTTTTGGTCTTTTTATGGGTTTTGTTGACGAGGTGAAATACAGAAAACATTAATTTTGAATTAATATACTGTATATTATACTGTATATCACAGCTGAGCTGACAGTTGGGCTCTGTCACCGTTGAAATAAAGTACAGTAAATTACTGATTTTGTCAGGTTACAATAAGTCAGTTCAGCAAAGGATTCAGTGCCTCCCTGTAGTAGTGGAGCATGTTAAAGGCATTGGCTTTGCAATAAATAAATAAAAATCACACATTTAAACTTGTATACGTTACTGAAAGTTATGTTTATTATTGTCCTTTCCCATATCTGTCCTCAGCTAACTATGGTAAAGTTCAGCCTGGTATAATGAATTAATTTCATAATGCTATACTGTATTGTATAATGACAATAAGCTAACCTATGACCACATATTGCATGTTGTGGACCAATTTGTGTCAATATCATGCAATACTCTATTTATTGTAAGATGTAAATGGGACAAAAAGACATTTAAATGGACATTAAGAGATGTCTGCACAGTCATAAAGAAGGCGTCTGTGGTGCAGAGATGTGTAGGTGTATGGAGACTTGCTGACCTCAGAATCTTCTCCGTCTATATGACTCAGGGCAGAACAACCTTGCATTTCCTCACTGCACACAGTGTGTAATTGAACTGGACAGCAGAGTGAGGAATGGATCTCTAGAGACCATACTAGCTGTAATCAGGAGGTGTCTGGTTCAGATCCCATGTGAAGTGGCGCAGAGTGGCCCAAAGTGAGAGCTATTATCTGACCTCTCTTCCACAGATGCTCCTGAAAACGATGCCTGAAGGCTGAGACCATTACTGTGGGTAAATGCACCATCCTGCTAGTAAAATAATGAATTTGCTCTCACTGGTTCTGACAACTTCATGCACTGCTATTTTTCTGCGAGTGGCGCCAAAGAGGACAAGGAGTAGTCGTGTGGTTTTATGTTCTCTTGGACAAGAGGGACACACCGTGGCGGTACTTACAGACCACTGGAGGCAGCTTGATAGAAAAAAAGGCAGGCTGGAGTGTGGTGTGATGACACCTCTCAGCCACCAGTCTCTCTGTCCCTTTCTTTGTGTTTATATCTCTGGATGTTTTCCCTCCCTGCCTCTGTCTGGGGTCTCACGTTCTTGTTTCATAGTCACAATGTTTTAAAGCCTGTGAGGAAGACAAGAAGACGGGGTGGTGGGGGAAGGAGGGTGCGGGGAGAGTTGCCCTTGGCACGCTGCCGATGGTGGATGTGTGGATCTCAGCTTCACACCAGCTTCTCTCACTTTCCGGTTATTTATTAACTCGTTTCAACTGAAGTCACACAGAATTCAGTTCAGTTCGACAAACAAGTAAGACTAAATCCACTTTTTAGAGTTCTGGTGCCATTCTGTAGTGCACCAGAGTGCCACAAATATACTGAAATAATTTCCTTCACACAAATACTCTGAATTTAAAGAGTTCATATGGCGACTTCTTTCCTGCAATTCCAATATTGCAGAGGCGATATGTAGTTAATAGTGTGAACACATGCACAGTGTCGCAACAGGAGAGCGTGCCATTATTTAACCAGAGGCAGTCCAACGTGATCCCACAGAAATACTTGAAATGGCCGCAACCTCTGAGCAGAGCATTACATGCTGGCAGCATTACATCATGTGCAGAATGACGTGCCTTGGAAACAATTGAACAATATTTTTAGCGGCCTAAAAATATATATGTAAACGAAGTAAAATACGTAAACATGTCGCTAACATCACTTATGTTACCAACTTCACCTCAAAAAGGCTTGGACACTGACACCGGTCTCCTGGTTAGAAGTCTTTTGTACTGTTCTTAGCTTTTACTTTGTCACACTATTTATTCATCACACTCCCATTTTGTCTTGTACAGGAGTGCCACGTATATATTGAAATCGTTTTTCGACATTAACTTAGGAATCTAAAGACTCAATATGGCAATTTCCTTCCAGAAAATGGAGGACCACAGTCACAGTGCCAGGAGACCAGAGACAAGACACGGCTGCATTTTTCTTTCTGCTTTGCATTCTCTTTGAAAGACGGAGAGGTTGGGGAAGTATTAACTGCAGAGACCTCAAGTTGTGACTCGCATAATGGCATGAGCACATCTGACAAATAGACACACGCGGCTGGTGTATGAAGATTCATAAAGCATACATATCTTCTCAATGTAAACTTTTGTAAAGTCCGGGAGGAGGGGAGTGTTTGAGTGTATCAGTCTGTGTTTGGGAAGTCCTAGGGTCCTGATATCCGTACATCCTTGTAGCAAGACTGCTGCATGTTTTGCCAGCCTCGGGGGGGGGGGGGGGGGGGGGATTTTGGATCCATGAAATACGCGTATCGGTGTTGAATGATGGTTGTTGATGGTTACCTAACTTGGTGACACTGATGGCGAGGAAGGTTTGTTGATTTTACAAAAAAAAAAAAAAAGGTACACAAGGCTTTTCCCAAACAACTGAGTAGCGTCGTCTGTTTGGCCTTCACTGACTGGTAAACGCCGACATCTTTCAAACTCGACACCCCGAGTTCTTAATGCTGGCTGACTAAAGAGTCTCAAGTCTAATGTTGTCATCAGGGTTATCTGACTAGCACCCCTTATGACACGTAAACTGATCTTCACCTGTAAAGTGAGTGGCGTGTCCCTTTTTAATGATGACTACTAAATCACCACGCCGAGGTGCCTCATTTTGCCTCGAGATATGCATCGAGAATGTCATGCGCTCTATTCTGAGTCCGTCAGTCTGGGTGTTATTAGAACTGTCTTCTCTGAAACAAGGACTGTGATTAGTGTCCAGGCTGCCGAGGAGTAATTCCGCTCCAGAGGGCTCATTTGCTCCTTTTAACACCTGCTGTCATTAAACCCCAGTGCCCGGTAAAGCGATTATTCAGCGATAAAGTTTTAATTGTGCTGTTGTCTGTGAGGAAGATGGCGGTTGGATAATAAGGGGTCCTGGGGAGAGCACACGGCGGCTGTGCGGCGGCTGTGCGGCGGCGTATCTCTAAGACAAGTGTCGCACTAAAGAAGAGGCACTTAAGCTAAATTTGGAAAGTTTTTTTTTAAAGTGAAATTATAATGGAGTTGTCCTTTCATCGTCATGAACTTATTTTCCCTGCGTCTTTGCTGCTTTTTGATTTTAAGCAGCTATTTGAGATTTAGAGCTCTTCTTTATTTGACAGTTGGGGCTCAGTTTAAAAGCTGCTGCTGCTGTTTTATATGATTGTGAATTGAAAACATTGTTTGGGTTTTGGACTAAACAAGATGTGTAAAATCATCACCTCACTTTCTGACATGATTTATAAATTTGAAAAAAATAAAAATTGACGGATTAATCAATAATAAAAACAATCAAAAGTTGCAGTTCTAGATGAAATGATGTAGGCTCCATACAATATACACCAGTGTTGTTAAACTTTCCAATAATACTTTGATATAATACATTGAAAACAAAATAACCTTCAACAACATTGTGAGATTCGGCCTCACTCTGATACCCAGCACACAGATAAACCACCAGTATCCTCCTCTCTGAATACTAATTCTCCGTATCCTTTCATGTACAGGGTACCAACACCCAGCAGATATAAATAAGACTTAACAGCTACTCTCAGATTCCCCTTGAACTCGTGTCCTTTGGTGATACTGGTGATGATACTTACACTCAAATATAGGACACAAAAGTGAGATTTGTTTGATACATTTTAGTTGTGAACTGTTTTCCACTTAGTCAGCCTCCCACTACAACTGCACAGGAGGTAGGGAGGGAGGTAGCTTAGCGATATCTATAGAAACTTAAACTTTGTTGATTGTGTTTTCTTTCATTTTGGGCAAATTAATTACACTTAAAATACTAGTGTCGGGAGGTGGAGAGAGTATATCCATAACTGTATAAAATAATTTAAGAGGCGCTGGATTATTTACACAATGTTATTATATGTGTGTTATCAACATGATATCAACATTTCACTTCTAAATGTCGTCATCATCAATACCGGTATATCGCGACACCCAGTAGTTGAAAACTGTTTCAAAAAGTCAGCCGGGAGAGAAATAAAAACATATTTTTCATGGAACAAGACTTCAGTGCGTTTCTTTGCTCGTCTTTGAACGAAGCTGAACGAGCTGCCAGTAGCTCCTCACAGGACGCGCTGACACCAATGCATTTCTTGAAGCCTTACAAGATGGATTTCATTGTGATTTTGTGATTCTCGCTTGGTATTGCGAGAATCCAGCGACCATGTAAAGTAACTCTTTTTCTGCCTCTCCCCGACTTTTTAAAGGGACGAGAATAGCTCCTGCTCTGGCATCGGGACCAACATGCAGCCTTGGTGTCTCTCTCTGAAAGATTTGGCATATGTATAATCAGCTTAGAAATAATTGATTGAGCTACCAGTTGGGGTTTGGCATTTTGGCAGTGTAAGCATTGTGTTTTTCGATGTTGACGACACTAAACAGCAGGAAAATTGTGTTATAACTGTTCTACTTGCATAACCCTCTCCATAGATCTCTGATGCTGCAAGTTTTGGCTCAAGCCCACAAGACGTCTTTGCACATCAAAAGATAGACCGGTAAAAAAAGAACAATTTAAAAATACAAACCTTATTAGTATGCCCAACAGCGGCAACCCAGTATACACACTCTGACATTGTTTTACATTAATAAGCCTCTAATAACGGATTTGTCTGTCGTGTTTTATGTTTTCTCCATTAATTAGGGTTCCTGGTCTCTTGAAGCCATACTTTGTACATTAGGTGGCCACACAATCTTATAAAATGAACAGAGCCAGAAGAAGAAGCAGAGAGAGGAGAGGTCATTCTTTGTCCTCTCCAGGGTAATTTAGTTTAATGACATGCTCAGTCTTGCAGTATCAGTGGCTCCTTTGTCCTAACCTGTGCAATTAAGGTTCATCTTTTTTGGTTGTTACCAAGTGTTGAAACATATTTATTGGAGAGGAAAATGGAAGAAGGGTTTCAACTGATTTATGCTCCCAATAGACTATCCTCACAGCAGGCTATTGCAGCAGCAAACTCTTAAGATGGCCAATGTTGTTGTGACTAAAGTCTATTGCCGTTTTGGGAATTATAACTCTTGTATATCAAGAAAAACAAGCAAAACCTCAAAGTGAGGATGTTGGGCTCAATAATTGGCTCAGCAATTTCACTCTCGGCGTATTCAATTTCAATATTGCCCAAATACACAACTTAGCCTTAGTGTTAGCCTCATGGTAGCGCTCGACCTGGGAGCAATGAATGCAAGCAGCCTGTAATGGCATCTTTTTTCTAATCAAAACGTTTCACTGGATAAACGAAAACTATGACCTTCTATAGTGTCTATAATCTAACTTATCTCTACAAATAATAGTGCTTGCATTCAAATAAAAAAAGTGCAAAAACAAATACAGTAAACCCGCTGGTTTGATCATCATGCACCTTATGTGGCACATGAGTTGGTTTAGTGGGACATTTTGTCATGGTTGTCTTGTCTCTTATTGCTGTGAATGAGAATGTTTTATTGGCCCTCTTGACTTCTGCTCCCAGAGGCGATGAAGCAATCAGTTGCTTGAGAGGAGAAGCTGTTCCGATATCTGCACTGTAATGTGCACCATTCCAATATGTAATGTTCCCATATGAACATGCTGAGACGGACTGATGCATATTGCAGATATTGTCCTGATCTCCTGAAACCTTCCGATTGCTCATTTCACTTCTATCAATATAGCTCCACACCATGCTCTGCTCCCTGGAGAAATTAACAGTGATTGATCTCTTGCATCTAATTCCTTTCTTCCCTTTTTTTGGGTTCCCAATATTCTACATACTAATGATGTAAAATGCAGTTCCACTCCAGTTGTCCCTGCAGGTGAATGAAAACAACCAAGAGCAGTTTAACTTGGGAAATGAATTATCATGCAGACAAGTCTGGCTGCCTCTTGACGTGACAGGGGGAGGGGCGTGTGATAACTTGTGAAAGACATTGTGTTGTAGCTTATACTTGCAGGTAAGGGGTCAATTCAAGTGGGCTGTCCGGTCTCCATGCAGGGCCCGCTAGTCTTTACGAAGTATTTAGTGTGTTAAAATGAGGCTGGTGAGGTTTGTGTTGGCGCTACAGGTCCTTTTGGTTGGAAAATCGACCCTCTTGTTAAACATGCACTTATCTTTGAAAACAACATCATCTACAAATCCATCTTTGACCATTCAGAAATGTAATTGCGACACTATCAGTGTGGCCAAAAGGAGCAGGGCTGGAGATAAGATAATGCCCCTTTCTGATTAATACGGCGGTACGATTGGTATGAAGCTAATCCTGGCTTTAAATTACCAGCAGTTCAGTGTTCTCATACATAATGCATTATGCAAATAGTTGGGATATAAATATCTTAAATCATGTATGTCCTAAATGATGTGTCACTGCGGGCCTCACAGCAGCTACCTCCTGATTGCGAGACATCCCTGCCTCTGCACCCGTTTTGATATTTCATAATTTGAGCTCTTGGACTGAACGTTTCTTTTCCGAGTTGAGAGGCTCTGACGACCTGGATACGTGAGGTGAACTCAGAACGTACCGTTACTTGTGCTTTGCAAATTATTTGTTGTTCTTGGGTTTTTGCTGAAAATACGTGTTCCTAGATGCAGCAGCAATACTTTCATAACCAGGTGGGGAAGAAGTACTCAGATCATTACTTAAACCTGCAATAACTGAATTATTTGGCCACAGGGGTGGCGGAAACAGTTTGTGAACACAACATTGACCTTTTAAGTTGACATGCCAAACCTGTTAGCAAACAAATGCGTTTTAACTGAATGTTTTAAATGAATGAAAGCCCAACATTCCCTCTCTATTGGCTCTGTTTTTAGACTTATGACGGAAATGTCTGTCTCTTGAGCTGCTAAATGCTCCACTGTGCTCACTAGTGAGAGGGAACTAAAACAGTAAAGTTGTGGGCCGCACAGCCAAACAATGAAACTCACTATAACGCTCCGTAAGGCGTAAGGGGACAGTGTTGCCAGGTCCATGGTTTTCCCCTCTAATTAGGCTACTTTTGAAGCGTTGACACAGGTTCAATTTCTTGTCCGCTGGTTGGGTAGACCTATTTTGCATGCAAATAAGGTGAATAATATCTATAAATGAAAGCGAGAAGATAAAGCAACAGGTCAGTTTGTGTGTCAGTGAATTGTTTTGTCAGACAGACTCTGGCAACTCTGTGGGGGGAGCTGCAAATTCAGTCAAAAGGATTATCACCACTAGCAACCTTTTTCACATTGTTTTCATATCATACATATATTCTGTCCCTCGTCAGATGGACCAGCGTGGTCTTTTTAGATGAATCTGCATAACAAATGCTTTATCTTCAGCAAGAACGAGTTTCAGCATTGATCAGCACATCGATTCATCCACTCCGATAAGTCTGAAACCCATTCATCACAGGCTATGGTTTCAGCCTGCTGCGGCCACATTTACTGGCAGAAAATCAATCTGTTCTTATCAGTGAATACACAGACGGGTCAAGGCAGGAATATGTGAACATGTACAGTACAAGCCAAAACTCTGATTATAAAGGATGGAAATGTTCAGTAATGGGGAAGGCGGGAAAAATGAAAGTGGAGGGCGGTCAAATCAGAAATACATGCGACTCGGTACAATCATACATCACTCTTATTCTGGATTGAAGAAATGTTAACTACATTGAGTATAATTCAGTTTTTATTGCTGGAGTCTCCTAGGAAACCCCACTGCTGGCTTCTACTGCCTGGAAAACAGGACAAAATTTAAATATTTCTTCAAATGGGTGACTGGCAGTGCAGCGGTGGTGCATAGTCCACAGCTCATACACACTGTACAAAGCACGACTTGCATACAATGGCAACATCTGTATGTGAGGGATTTGTTTGGATTTGCATACTGTGATGCAGTCTCAGCCTGTGTGTCTGAGCCCAACACACACACACACACACACTCACACAGTCAGACAACAAATGTTGCCATAGGAGTTGACTTGTGTGGAAAACAGTGAATTTCCCACAAGACTCGTCCGTTTATGTAGTATAATGAAGCACTCCCTTAATGGGCAAACCGGGTGTTTGCAGGTGGGATTATATGTGTGTGGTTTGTTTAAGATAAACAGGAGGAGCAGGAAACAGAGAGAGGGAGGCTCTTTCTTTTGTTAATTGTGGATGCATCAGGTTTTGGCTGGATTAAGGAGTCACTTAATTACATGGTCCGTTTGTTGTGGGGAATAAATAACAAGCGGCAGAATTGTACTTGGCGTCTTAGAACAAAGCCCGTGTAACAACGTGTCATTTGCAATCACAGCTTACAGCACTGAGAGAGACAAAGTCAATACCGCCTAATGGACACAGGAAATCTGTAACGTGTCCCGTCGTCTGGGCCAGAATGCTTATTCGGTCCAACTGTGACGGCGCTGTTTATTCACCGCAGCTCATCATCTGAATGATGATGGAGGGTTTATTCACCGAGCAGTCTTGGACTGATGCAGAGGTTTTGGTGAGCAGTGTAATTGCATTCAGTGCTCATACTAAATGACGGTGTTTGCAACATTGATTTTGTTTATCCCTTCATAAATAATAAAAAAAATAGTCATCTTTATTGTCCGCAAAAGTCGAAAGTCTGCTTTTTCCCAATACTTTTACAGTGTTTGTAATTTAAAAAAGGGTCAGTTAACCCAAATCGCAACAAGAAACCACGTCAATGCTTCCATGTGCTGAGTTTTATATCCACCTTTGAAAGTTATGCTGCCACACCAATACATTGATGGTTGATGAATTAAATTGTTCGTAGTTCTCAGGACGTGTTAAAAAGCTCCATAGCAGTGGGGTCTATAAAAAAGCACAGTATCGCTCATTGTGGATAATATATGATTTATAAAGTATTTTGTGCGAATCATCCATTAAACCCGTACATCATATTAAGATAAAGAAAAGCTCAGTTAATGTGGTATCGTAATGTGGTTAAAACAGTATGCATTCATCTATAACTTAATGTGAGTGATTCCTCCAGCATCTGTTGCAGTTGCTTTATACTGTCAAAAGCTTCCCCTGCAGTTCATTAAACCCCTGCAGCCGTCTGAAGGCAGCAGGACACATATGTTGATAAAACTGCCACCTCTGATTTGAGAAGTGCCACGTCTGAGCGCGGTGCCATTACGCACGACCGTCCGTCGTGTGTACCGTCGTTAAATCGCGTGCCAATGACGGCAGAATACAGAATAACCACACCCTCAATAACCACATAAACTCTCCCTGTTTATGTGGGAGACATCAGGTTACTGGAGTTTATTAATCCTGTTGGCATCGCAAGCATCGCAGACCAAACCCTGCTGCATCACATTTTACATTACGATGCGACAATTTAACAACATGAGATACAGAATTAACGATGAAAATTGTCGGATTGATACAATTATATATACACGAGGCTTCAAAAAGTATTAATTTCCTGAAGAAGTGTCTGTTATACTAGCTGTCTTATACAGTAACTAACTTCACAAAAATGCATAACTTATTATAAGAAGCCACCTGGCAGGAACATGGAAACAACCTTCTGTTTTTGCGTTTGAACAAATAAGCAATGCCGTGGTTTCCCTGTAGAACAGTCTCTTTTTCCCATCTTCTCCCACAGCAATCAGTATCAATGCTAAAACAATTTGCATCATCATCTTTATCACTTGCGTGGCGTAGTTTTGCAGTCCAAAAGGGGAAGAAGAATATCATTTTATTTGGTGTATTCATGACTTCAGGGAAACTCAATCTCACTGTATCAAAGGTTCATGTAAACAGCTTAACCCCAGCGACACCTTGATCGGTTTAAACGTTCCTCTGACATAAAAGCACAGCGACCGTGATCAGCCTTCAACCTAAAGCCAACCTGAATGTCATCACTTGTCTTGTGGTCTGTGACTAATGAATAACAGAGGTGGAAATTGACTGAAGCCAAGTGTGGTGGAGATGTGATCATCCACCCTGAACAGATCACGCCGCTGTGTGATAATGGATGGTGGATGGCTGCCATTACGACCTTCCCTCTGCACGGCGGAGCACTGTGAGCCACATGAAATCAAATTACCGCTCAAGAGGAGGTTCACTCTCCTCACCCGACATTTGCCCCGTCTGTCCCTCTCGCTCTTCTCAGCTCTTCTTCCTGTTGGCCTCTTCGGCTGGCTCTGCCTCCACCTACATACAAACTGTACATTAACAACAGCCACGTTGATTATTCAGTGTACTGAATGAATAACTGATGGACCATTTATAATTCATATACAACATTGTAATATGTAACTGTATCAATAAATGGCTTCTTTTTGTAACCCTACCCCCACCCCTATAGACAGGAGCAAGACACCCAGACTGTGGCCGTCGTGTGTGTCTTTGCAGACACTCTGCTTCCCTCTGTCATCAGTTTGTGTCCCTCTGCAGTGGTTTGTCATGGTTTTATGTCTCTGCGATGGTTTTGTGTCGCTTTGTGCTCTTTTTGCATCTCTTTCTTGTTTTTCGTGTCACCCATGGTCATTTTCTCGTCCCTTTTTCTTATTTTCATGTATTTTTGTGGTTGTTTAAATGAGTTTTCAATGAGAATGGTGTCACCAGTACACATCAGCCCTCTAGTTCCGTCCCAGTCTGACCCTATCTCCATCTTCTCTGCTTTTTACTTCCATGCTGTCGCTACTCTGACTCTGTGATGGAGGAGAAAATCTGAGCGAAAAGTGCAGCGATCCTTTGAGATCTCATAAATTCAATATATTCTTGCCGAGACTCCCTAAAAGTGCTTGGGAGTGCATTCAGCGAGTCCATAAGTCACAACATTGTCAGAGAAGCGATGGTGATGCATGAGGGCGCCGGTGCTCAGTTCATTCCAGAGCAGGTACTCTCCGTCAGATAAGCGCAACCTTAATTCCTTCCGCTGGCCTAATGTGTTTTTAATGCAGCCCTGTGACTTATGTTGCTGTCAGCCGCTCGGCCTCATAGGGATGCCGGGATGCGAGTGGGCGGCAGACAGGGACCAAGAAAAGGTGGCAAAGATTAATCGGAGCGGCAGAGGCATAACACATTTGATAAGATTCGTATTGACTGAGACCACTGAGAGGGCTGCATCTCTGGAAAGCAAAAAAAGCCGGATGCTCGGCTTGTCTCGACCGCAGGACAAATGAGCTCAGTTTGTTCAAACGTGCATTTGATGAAACAATACGGATTGACCTCCGAGGCAATTGATGTCATCGATACAATGCGGAGGCGGGTCATTAATTGCAAGGCGTGTTTTCAAGCTTTGGAGACTTACGGTAGAATCGCCGCGCAGCAATTCATCACAAGGAATGTGTCATGTTGTGATCAACAGACACATTATTTAACACCAGTGGGAATTTGCAATGTATGGTTCTGCCCTCTAAAATGTCCCTGGGGAAATGTACAGGGCAACAGTGTTACTTCCACGCAGCCTACATTCACATTGGTACCATCAAAGAAAAATGATTTATACCTCTCAATCACACACCTGGTGGTTATTTGGTGTTTGTGCACTGGACGTTTTCAAACTTGTATGAGCTGCATAATGGACATAAACGTTCCCATTACAGCAAATATATTCAAAAGCTCAATGTTATCAAAGATACATCAACTGACACAGTGAAGGTAAAAGATACAATTAAATGTCATCAGCTGCTGAAATGACATCGCAGTAATGTTTCATCTGCTGCATGTAGGGACGCGCTGTGGATCGAACTCTGCCCCAGTGAATTCAGTGTCCTGTTTGTGAGTCACCTCATGGCTTTTTGTTATTTTTATTCAGTTCTGAGTCTGTGGCCAAAGGTTTTGCCGCAGGGCAGCCAACACGCATGTCCCCTGCTCCACACTCTTTTAAAACACCACCATGCTTCCATTATTTCCTTGCTTTTCCTTTCTGTAGTTTTGTCCCCCGGCCCCGATAATCCTGCACATCCTTGGCTAATCAGCAGGAAAGGAACAGGGCAGCAGTGTGCTCAGGGTTGAGTTTTAAAAATGCATGTGCTTCCTCTGAACACACACTGCAGCCCACAGGGAACCAGGCTCTCTCCCTGCTGTGGGGGGGGGAACCACATGCAGATTAAAACTCCACACAGGGTAATGAAATGCATGACTACCGCCTGCATGCGCACGTGGACGATCAGTGCTGAAGGTGAGGATGTTTCCTGAATGGAGCACAGATAAACAGAGTGGAGGCCAAGGCCATGCATGTCAGATGGCGTGTATGTCTGTGTAGGAATAAGGATTTCTTCAAGGTGGGAGGTCCTCTGCCAGCTAATTGTGTTTTCCCAGCCTTGTGCCTGCCAGTAAATTGGCCCTGTGGTGTCTTTCCAGCTGGCCAGTCTGCCACGGAAAGGTCACAGGTGCTCCGGCAGAACGGAACTACAGTACTGCATCCTGAAATGTTTTAAAGATTCACATCCTTTTTTTTTTTTCCATTTCCAGCGGGTTTGCAAATGTTCCATTTTAATCTCAACATAGTCACAGCAGCAACATGGTCTTCCACAATCTGGGCTGCTGTATCTTCAGTGGAGGTATCGTCTCACTGAATGCTTTCCACTTTTTATTGTTTGTTTTAAAAAGCACATTTTTCATTCACTGAAAAGATATGAGCTATACATCACTACTCCCAAAACCACTTGTGTCATGTAAAACTAGTAGGGTTCCCATGCTTAAAGAAGAACTGCAGTAACCTCACTCTCTCCAGTCTCAGGCACCTGACCTTCGCCGGGCACCTGCACGTTCCTTCATCAGACCTGCCGTGTATCACCGGCCCCTTTCCGCTCGTTCACTGTCAGATGTTACACCGACTCTGACCCTGTATCTGAACCTGTCATCTGTCTGCCCACCCGTAGCTGATTTAAGACGGTTAAAGATCCCCTCCACTCAACGATGTGTTTTACTGATGCTTATGTCACGTAAAACATCTGACCTTTGCTCTGCTGACTTGACTCTGTGCACCTCCCTAAAATCTGAGATTAAAACATACCTGGAAAGCTTAACTCTGCACGTCACACATTAATCTGGTGAATTTGAAAAAGCACAGAAGGTTCAATTCAAAATATAATCGAATGCAATACAATGCAGCAAGGCTGTCAGTCTGTCTGTATTGGTTTCAAATATTGTTGTTGTCCTTGCTGAGTGAGGGGTGTTTTTTAGGGGTTCAGCCACTACATTGCTATATTGTCTTGTTTACGTCGCATAAATCCTTCATAAAAGAGATGAGTGCAGCTTATCAACTTGGGAGAAAGAGAGATGAGATCACACGAGTCAACATAACAAAAACTATTTAATTAGGTGTATACTGTACATCATTGGGGACTGCAACTGTAACAATATAAGTGCATCCCCACCCATGACTGTATCTGACAGCTGTCTGCGAATCTGTTGAAATTTCCTCGAAATATTGCTCCCGAGGAGACACTGGCGGGAAACCAGCGTTAACTGGAACTCTAGTTTGAGCCCCGGAGTCCTGGCGGATGGCCCGCTTTATTTGTCTCTTTGTTGTTGTTTGGGTCACATGGCAGAGTCAGGATGACTGAGCTACTGGAGTGATTGAAGTTCATCTGGTTACCTCTGGTTAGACCAAGTACAATGAAAACAGTGTGTTTGTGCTTTTCTAATTCATTATTTCTCCCTTTTTGTTTTGTGGTCTCACGTGATTCCAGCTTCATTTTATTCATATATCATTGTGACAGTGTGTCTGAGTATTTTCATTCAGTGAGGGCGCCTATTTGACTGTATTTTCCCAGTGTTGTTTTGTTGTTACACCAAAGAATTCTTATTTCTCTGAGCTGATGTAGTACTCCAGGACCAAGCTGCGGGCAAATAGCTGCATTACTTATCTCATTAGTGATAAATATAACCCATTTCACTGCTACATTTTCAGGTAACAACGCTGATAATGGCGCCTCGACGCTGTTAAGTCTTTTCCTTTCCGTCCTTTACCTTCTCCCTGCCTCATTCTGTGAACAACAGGCGCAGACTTTTATCTCGAGGCCATTTGAATTTTCTCTCATTTTTTCCAAACCTCATTTCATCTGTGTTGAATGGTGCTATCTTTAGCTGCAGGCTACGGGCTGTGACTGCCTTCCAGAGTGGCTCCACAGTGGCTACATGTACACTGAATAACAAATCGCATGTTGCTTTGATTGGACGGTTCATTAGCGCCTGATGTCACTGCTGTCGCTCACTCTCCATCAATATGATGAAGGACAAATTTAGTATATTGGGATCTACGCTGCCTGCTCCATCTGCTGGGAGATATGAATTAGAAAACAATTTCCCATCGATTTCTCCCTCTTTTGTGCTTGAAGCGAGCAAACAAGTCGCTCTGATTGGCTACATGGGCTCCGGCTGAGTTTATGTTGGATTGAGGTGTCTGATTTAAAGAATATGCCTTTCTGTCATCCTCTCTGCAAAGTTAATCATGCAGGATATTGTGTTGTTAACATGCAGTTAACCTTAATGTTGTGTCTGGGGCCCTGGAGACCCCGGGCCCTTGTCAACAGCTTAAACCATATACTTCATCACTTTGATATTTATACTTTATGACTTTTCCTAATTTTATAAAACATTACTCATAAACATGATCCCTGAAGACACATTTCATATTATTACAAATTACTGTATTATATTGTTTTGTCATTCATTATCTAGCTTTCACTTATAGCTGCCCATGGGAGGAGTTATCGTACAAATACTTGAATAAACGCAGACTGTATATCTGCTTACAACTACTTCTGTTATTGGAATTTATAAAAAGGTCTAACACGTGGTTAGACAACTCTGGCTTAAATAAAATATATATTTCTTCATGCAACGCCCAGAAAACCTAAAAAAACATGAAATATTTCCTTATTTTGTATAATAACAATGCCTTGTGATTATTTTTGTGTTTTTGATCAATTTGTGGAAAAGGGACACCACTTCAACAGTCCACTAGGTAAAGGGTTTTGATTATATAAAAATATATATATTCAAATGATTATTTTCATCAAAAAAAATGAGGAAGTAAAGCTGGTAGAAGGGTTAAACTACTGCATGGCCACAGTAGAATATGGATGTGAGATGTGAGCGTCACAGCCGTCCTCCTACTATAGCTCACATCCTTGAGTGATCATATAGCGATGGTCGCACAGTCTCCAGACCGGTCAAAGTATGCCGGCAAATGTAATTTCGTTTTAAATGAAATATCTGCAGCTTCACTTTACTGCTCCCCGGTCCCTCTGTCTCTCACTCACTTCTCCTCTCGCTCATCTTCTTCCCAGCTCAATCTTCCACATTACACTTTCTTTCTTCCCGCTTCTCTCTTCCTTCCATGTCTCAGTTTCCAAAGCCTAATGCACTGGAGCAGATAATTATACACACCCCCCCAGCCCATACTGGCTTCTCAAACAGCATCCCTCTTCTCCATGTGTGCACAGTGAACCTGCATTGATGCAGGAGAAGAGAAGACAAATACACAAATTCAGCATTCAGTGATAAATGAGGACACGCATGCGGCAAACAAGCTGTCGTTGTGACATTGCTGGGGGCATTTCACCCCATTACCAAAATAGATCCATGTTATTTTGTGTTTTCCCATCAAATCACACCCTCGGATGCTGCGCAAGTTAAAAGCTTAGGACTTCTTTTTAACTCGGAGCATTGCAAAGACAGGATGTGGATTTGAAGCTTTTTGAGGAAGTTGGGGAGATGACATCATTTCCTCTGACAGCGGAAGGCCTAATGGTCATATTTTAATGTGCAACAGCACATCTGAATGTGTTCTGTACTGAATTGAAGGTCAGGAAAGAAAAACAAAGTTAACATCAAAGCTTTTCCCACATTCACAGCTATATGCTGAGAGTTTTTCCGATCTCTATGCTGACATTGTGCCCATATACAGTGAATGCCATACCTCATCTTGTCCCCTGCTTATCTTTAGTAAAGCATAAAAAGGTGTCATGGTCTACTTTTCTAATTTCTAATTTCCTCCTGGTTTCCCAAATGTATCTCTTGCCGATTTCAGTCCTCAGTCCTGTGAAGAATTAATATGTGGGATATTGACGTTAAATCTATTAAGAAAAAGGAATTCCAAGTTAAGTTATCTTTTTTTTCCCCGACAACATTCATGAGTGTGTCCTTTTGTGTGTCCAAAAGGATTGTGACCTCGTGCTACAGGTACTAATGTGTGTGTATACATGTCTCATTCATTTTGTAAGCCTCACAGTCCATAGGAGATGAGTTACAGGTGTGTGTAGAGTAGGGCTGGGAATCGCCAGAGATTTCACGATACGATATTATCACGATACGATATTATCACGATACTTCGATATTATCACGATATTATCACGATACTGTGATATTCTGAGTATTGTGATAACATATATTGCGATTTATTACTTTTTTCAACTTTAAATTATGTCCCCAAAGGAAAACTGTGTCAACATCATGTTTTATCTGAGTTCTTTCTCTGATGTCTCCATCTTTGTTTCGACCAACTTCCTACCAATCACGCACGCAGACCCGGCACCTCTGCTGACCTCACCAGAAAACAACTCAGCACCATCTAGTGTACTCAAAAAGCAATTGATTTGATTTTGTTTTTTGAAATAGTTTATAAAATAAAAGATCGATACTTGGCGTCCGTGTATCGATATAATATCGCGATACTATGCTGTATCGATTTTCCCACCACCCCTAGTGTAGAGCCAGAGGAGCTTTTTAAGATACAGTGACAAATGAGCAAGTGTGTATTTGGGGGGAGTCTAATTCTGTGTGTTATGTATGTGAATGTGTGTAAAAGATTGCATGGATATAGTTTATTCCAAGAGATTTGCATGCACGTTTCAACATTTACTATATTGACAAAAGTATGTCGACAGCTCTATCCCTGTACTTGTGGTTTGGGGCTGTTTTTCACGGTTTGGGCTAAGCTCCTTAGCTCCAGTTAAGGGATATTGCAATGTCACAGCATACAATAACATTTTAGTCATAGGTTGCTTCCAACATTGTGGCCACAGTGTAGGAAAGGCCCTTTCCCAAACTGTGCTTGGGAAACCCCACAAGGTGTCTCATGAAGATTAACAGGATAGGAAAGGAGACAATACAAGTTCCATAATGGTGTCCACGTTTGTCACATGCTCATTCTCTTGGGAATCACACTTTAAGGTGTTTCAGGTCATACAAACTAGAGACCATCTTGCAATGGGATCACACCAGCCGCAACACCAAGTCAGGCCAGAGGTGTAAAGAAAGGGTATGTCCACACTTTCTGCTTCCAGCACCCGTACTCAGACCACACCAGTCTTTAAGTCATCATCTTGATCTCAACTAACACCAGTGCTGTGATGCCAAATTGTACAAAGTAAGAGAACCATTGGCCCCTTTGTCAAACACAACCTTCCTTTTGATCTCAACTACACATCTATAAAGCTTCATAATGCCATCTTGCACGGTCTTATTGCTATCACCGTCACAACATCTCTGTGGTAGTTCCAGATACAGTGAATGTCTCCAAGTCCATATTTTGCCATGATGACAGACACACACACACACACACACACACACACACACACACACACTTACAAGGGGAACACAATACTGGCCGTTTGTAAGTTGGGCACCATTTGCGTAGAAGAACTTAACTCGCCTGCCGAGAGTCCTGACCTGAACACCATTCAGTACAATTGGGATGAATTGAAACCAGGCGGCAACCTTCTGTTCAGCCAAGTGAAGCCAATGCGGTTTATTAAAATGTGCATTCTCTCTACTAACCAGCAGGGGGCGACTCCAGTAGCAAAAACAAGTCTGATTGTATGGAAGTCAACTTCTCACTTGATGTATAATCGCTAGTTTGAAGTATTCTTCAATGCAGCCTGATGTTCATTTAGTAAATGACGGTCCCTTTTAGAGTCAAATAGACCATAAAGCCGAGTGTGCTTTAGGGCGGGCTTACTGTGATTGACAGGTCGCTGCCGCTACCAGAGCCGTATACAACGTCTCTACCGCTCCTCCGCATTCCAAACACAGTAACTTCCATTCATCGGTTGCAAACTAAAAAACATGGCGATGGCGAAGTCGCCAAACTTGAGGCTTCAAACCGGCAGTCCAAAATCCAATGGGTGATGTCACGATAACTACTTCCACTTCTTATATACAGTCTGTGATTGAAACGCTGACTGCATACAAGTTCCTACAGGATACGGCCCGCAATATTCCATGTACGTATTTATGTAAAATCCCATGAAAAAAAACATTAAACTCTGACCCATGCAAATTAATTGTTTTGGAGACACGGGGAAATTAGCGATGCAGATGGTGAGGTGGTGAATTGAAGCCAGACTGGAGAAATTAAATGTGAGGTGCATCATTAAAGGTAAAGTGATGCACCTCACACTTAATTTCACTTATATATTCTATTTATCATAAACACTGAAACCAGCAGCGTTATTTGTGATTGTACTGTAGAGCCATAACTAGAAGCACATTTCAATTATAAAATATATAAACCAACTCAAACCTCAAATCAAATTTCCACACACTCATTTTCAGTCCTAATCGTAATGCCAAAAGAAAATATAACTAAATACACGATGTAATTTCACTGAAAGACAACAGATTATCATTTTGAATCATCGCCATGAGCCCTACACGCAGGGTATGATTTTAAATGTCTGTGTGTATTTGTCGGAGTGTGTCAGCGGATGTGCAGCCTTTTAACAGGTGTGTTCCTGTTGCCTGGATTGCCACAGGTAAAGAGGGACACAGATCAGCACAGCATTTAGGAAAGCCAGCCTGACCATCTGTGCAAGGTGACTTCCAAGTGGGATGTGTCAGTAGTCATAGATATCATCTCTCGATAACATCCCAGACTTAACTGCTCTGCCACTGCTGAATAGCACCTCGCATTCATGCCTACAATCGGGGAAAACGGATTATTGAACTGGTTGAGAGGTCTGTGGCTCATAGTGCTGCGATGCCTGCAGTCCAGCTGGAGGAGGGCAGATGAAGAACTGTTTAAAAAGGACATATGAACAATCAATGCAATTATCATAACCCATAGTATGCCTCCATACATTGTTGAAGAGTCCTCCTTTGTTTACGCTTGTTATGTGAACAGCAAAGACAAACACCCTTTATTGTTGTTTTAAAAGTCATAGACCCAAACAGTTAAATAAATAGACTCTTTAGCTGCTTTCCATAGCAAAAGAGTTATTCAACCCACAGTTCATGAGAGCCTTTACATTTGTCATTCCAAAAGAAGAAGAGATACGTACTTCAGCAAACGGTAAACCTTCTGAATAAAAGGAAGAATGACTCTGTAGTTAGTCGGCACTCAAAGACAAAACAGATAAATAAGAGAGAGCCCACGTCTGACGGTTGAGATCTGGGAAACGGGGTGAAAAAAACGCATTAAATGCTTCTCACCCGAGATCCAAGAGCCAAACGAAAACATCTTACAGCACAGTGAGAGGTTACCTCTGTTCCCCCACAGTTTCAATGTTATTATTGCAGCTGAAAATCTTCAGCTTCTCACTCTGTTTATTCCAGTTGGCTCGTTTGCTAACCTGTTGGCATTACAACTGTTTGTGTTTTTTAGCTGATGTAGAGTTATACAGGATGTAACTGTGATGTATATGATGCATCATCTACACACAAATACACTATCAGTGAAAGCTATGATATTTGAGTAATGTATATTCAGGAATGTACTGATGTCTGAGTTTAGATAGTTTTTCACTATAAGCTGTAAATAGTGCAGAACAATATACAGTAGAATAACTCTGGCTATATAGTATAAATAGCAGGCAAGTATGTAATATGTAAAGAAGCCCTTGAGCCCCGTTGAATGGTCCCAGTGTTACATTAATCATTGAAAAAATGGAGACAGTGTGATTTTAACTTTTAGTTTCTCCATTACATTTTAAAGAAGTAGTTGACATTTGGTAAATATGCTTATTCACTTTCATGAGGTCATGGGATGATTAGCTTAGCTTAGCATGAAGACTGGAAGTAGGGTGACACGGCTAGCTACACAAACAACGTACAGCGTGTTGAGTTTATCAGGTGCTGATAAGGAATTATTTAAATTTTGGATAGAGCCAGGCTAGCTGTTCCCCGTGCTTTATGCAAAGCTAAGCTAATCACCTCCTGGCTCCATAACTATATAATCCATGATTACTATAATTACTGCAAAGACACAAGAATGGAATTGATCTTCTCATCTAACCCACTCAGAAAATGTGAATAAGTCCACTTGTGGTCAAAATGTCAAACTATTCCTTTATTAAGAAGAAATGCTTAATTTCACAAAACTTACCTCGTTGCTGGTGTTGCATCCAAAGCATAGCTTGGTTTAAACACTAGTGTGGTGTGTAGACATGTGTTTTTTGTTGGTGTTTATAATTGTGTTTTGCATTAGACAATAAATGTCACCTTTAAATAATGAAATAAATGTTTATTTGTATGTCCCAGACAAAAGAAATGATTGCATGCGTTCCTTGCTCTCTTACCTCCCCAGACAAACTGCTCCTTCGGGTCTTCTCGGTGTTAGCCTGCACCATGTTGTCTCTGAAACACAATTATTTTTGTTTAAGTGCAGAATAGTCCACCATTAGCAAAACAGCTAAGATATAATTTGAAGTACCGAATGAGCGAGCTCAGCATGCACAGAATTAAAGTAATGTCTTCTTAAAAGCAGAGAAAGAAGATTCATGCTTTCAAGCCAACACATTTTGGGGTAAAAGGGAAGCTTGTTATGCCGGAGAGTGCAAATTGTGTGTACTACCAGACAAAACTTCTCACTATTAGCCCTCTAAATGAAGGCACACACAAAGACATGGTATTGGTATTCTGCCTGTATTTCCCTGCTGTGGTGGGAGTTCGGATCGCAATGATTACCCCACCGAGACAGAGTGGCACCGAACACCACATGTGCTTCAGCGTGTGGGAGTCTGTGAGTGTGTGTGTTCAAGGTGAAGAGGACAGCAGCAGACAGATCATTTGTGTATCAGGTTACTAAGTGAAGAACTCAAGCAGTTTAGTGCATCTCACAGATCTAAAGCTTTTATTTGAAATGGAAATTGCATTGCACACTGCGTACACTTTATTACGCTACACCTAGTACGTCTTAAAGCTGATGGAAATGATTTTTTGGGATATTTAGAATTTGGATGTTTCTTTAGAGGGCAGGAACCTGTTTTTAGCCGTGTTGATGGAGCTGCTCTCCCCCCCTGCTCTCGGTTATATAAGCGCATAGCTCATTTATTATTTAGTTCCAGTCAAAGTGAATAGTAATTAGCCATGACCCTGTTTGAAGCTGCAACTGGGGCCTGTTAAATTGATGCTGTGGAATAACTCTGGATCCAAAACAAACTCAGTTCAAACCTGTTCATTTATTCATGTCCGGCTCATCGGCAGTGCGCTGACATAAAACGTTGCCTTATTTTGCCAGGGTGTAAGAGTATTTGTGTGCCAGTTTGAACCGAACAGTGATGATGGTGGCAGGAAGGGAGAGACAAAGATCGTGAGATGCTATATTATCCTCCGTACAAGATTGCAAGTGGTAATTTGTCCATTCACACGAGATTAACAATGCCTTGAGGTCTATCAGATACTGTTAAACAACCCAGAACTGAAAATGAGGCTGACATGGTACTGTAGAGGGCAATTTACAGAATGACATGAGCCTGTAAATAGCTTCAAATGAGGTGTCTCATTATTTTTCCATAACGCATTAGCTGTTACTTTCATTAGCAGCTACAAAAGTCGAACAAGATGTAGAAAGTGTTCGTGAAGGAAAAACAGAGCAGCATTAACTGAAGTTCCTGGCCTTTGATGTAAAATCATCCGGAGGATTCTGGAGAGTTGGTGGGGGGGCTGATCTCATATAAGTTTTTTGCTTTTCTTGAGCTATGTATTTGTCATAGTTTAATTATTTACAGTAAAACATGCACATGATGCTCGTGAAGGTTATTAAAAAGGCAATCAACTATGCCAAATGAACATACCGCAGCAACTGTGCTCCGGGGGAAAATACATATTTATTCAAAGTCATTCATGTTTATGAGCCACAAAGATTCTCATGACTACCAGAGAAGACGCACACTATTTATGCATTTTAATTTCCCATTGTGGATACAAAATCTTAAGGAGTTCAAGTATTAGCGGCCTGCCAGTGTTTATACATTGGCAAAACTATTCAGACCACAGGGGATTTGCTTTGAGACGGAGCACTTTCTAAGGACTGGTAATGAGAAACTGTAAACAAACTCGGCACAGTGTAACATACAATGACCGGTGGGTTGTTGTGGGTTGTGCGTGTTGTAGGATAATCAGAGCACCTTTAGCTGCTGGCTGGCTGCCAGCTCAGCCTTCGCCATGATTGAGAGCTTTTTGGAGGCAATCTCTCAATGATGTTTTCTGAATGTGGAATTTAGCCTCTAAAGGGAAAAATTACCATTTTAGTTTAGGAGTACGGCATATGTGGTGAGAAAAAAACGTTTGGTGGCTCCACAGGGAGCTGCGCGAAATCTAATAAATTGTCTTAAGTGAGGCGAGTTTACTATTACTGCTCAGGAGGTTGCGGCTAGACGCTGCCGTATCAAACCCAAATTTCTGACCTAACTGTAATGTAGACACCCATCCTCCACCCCACACAACTACGTGTCTGTAAACGTTGCTTTACACTTCGATATATAAAAGGGGCTGCACTGGCTGTATTGTGAGCTTCAGATTCATCCAGTATAAACATACTGTAATTCTTCGAGATACTCGACCGTATTTCTGTCCTCCTCTTCCTTTGACTCTCCGCTGCATGTCACAATTGATTTAATAACGTATATTTTAAAAACACATCAACCTCGGCAACACTCCATGTGTTGTATGACTGCACTCTAGACTTGACATTCTGTTGATCCTCATGCCAAGAGAAAGAACACGAATCTCCACAGGGAGGCTCAGCTCCAGAACACAACCCTTAGGCCCCCCTGAGGGGGGGTGAGAGATTCAGCTGCTTGCTAAAGAGCACTTCAGTATACAATCAAGAGGATGCTTTTCCTCATACGCGTCTGGACCAGTTGCTTCTGTCTGTTTCTAATGCAAACATAATTTCCATACCCTACTGACTGGTAAATATGAAGTGAAGGTCACACATACATCATCTGTGTCTTTATGATTTGCTAAATTCAAGTAAATAACACAAAGCCAACAATTTATTCTTAGCTACTTTACAATAAATGCAATTTTGTGGCATATCCTATAACAGTAACTGTGCATGAATGAATCCTAAAAATCAAAACATAGACTAATGTAGAAAACAAATAGAGGCAAGAAAAGATAGAGCAGCCACCACACGGGTAAACAGCTCCACCACACCTTACTGCCTGGCTGCATCAACTGCATCATGTCATGCTTTTCATACTAATGAGAGACAATTAGTCCTGAGAAACAGTGAGCCACCCCTCCATGTGTCAAAAACAACATTCTCTGTTTAATGTGGAGTCATTTATTATGCACCCAGGGCTTATTACTGGATGGATGGCTCTGGTTATGATAGTTGACTCAGCACCACAGTCTGAGAATTTAATTGCAAAGCTTCATCTGCATCATGTGGCAGCCTGACTGTGCAAGTATCCCCTATGTATTATCAATGTTGCTTCAGAATTATTGAGTGTGTTTTTAAAAGTGAAACTCCTTTCATCCCAGTGCTTGTTGATTTGTCCTGAAAGGAATGCATGAGGCCTCTTTGAAACATAGATCTTTCATGTCAGAACTTCAGTTGAAATGTGAAGCAATTGCAAGAATGCTTAATTTGATGACCAATTCAAATTATGTTGTGTTCATTTGAATACCAAAACAGCCAATATCCCCTTCCTCTGTGGGGAAGAAACCAAACATGTGTTGGGTTTAGTCGGTGAGAGAGAGATGCAGGAAACAAAGGAAATAAATCACAAAACAAACAAAAGAATAATCTTGAACAAAATACAAAAGTAGCAATATGGTTATCAAAATCAAAAACCAAGTTCTTATTTTTCAAATTAAAAAAAAAAATCGAAATTGAGTAAACAAAGTGATGAAACACAACCATATAGTCACTTTATCCAGCAGATTTAAATATGTCCAATATTTACATTTAATTTAGCTCAGTTTTGTTCTCCATGAGCTCCTGGGAAAATGTATCCATATGTAACTCTGGTTGACTCTACAGTGCTCAACCCACCACTGTACTGGAAATCCCAGTTATTGCCGACGATTACAGATTGGAAGTGTGAAATGTATCACATGCAGTACCTTCCAGACACCCTTCTTGCATTCGGCACGTTTGCTTCTGTTGATTTGCTATATGTTGCCGTCATGAGAAAAGTGCCAAGTCTGATCAGCATGAGATAGGCTTCTGGGGTACAGTATGTGTCACCACGTCAGAGTCACAGCTCCGAACGGCAATCTCGCTGGTGACTAATCTGATTCCATCTGACAGCTTTCACATAATCTCCACATCATCCCGAAATAGAAAAAAAGGATGTTGCGAATCTGGAGACTGTGAATGAATCAAAGGCAGTCTGGGCTGCTTGTGCAGTGTGGAAGTAATGAATTTCTGTTTTCTTAGAGTAACAGATATGATTAATGACATAACATTCTTATCGCTTGTCTTTGTATTTGAATGGCTCCATTAATATTCCAATTCGTAAGGAAATCAAAGTTATTCTATTGCAAATGTGACATGAATTCTCTATGCTCAAAAATTATATTGGTGTAATTTCGTTGTTGGGGGATGATCAAAGTTTGTTGTTTTCCCTCAGTATGCCTGTTTAAGGCCTGGACTTATTTATATATGAATCAGTCTGTGCAATGACATGCTTGAGACCAAATCTTAGCTTAACATGCTCCACAACTGTATCCAATATTATTTGAGTATCAAGCACTCGCACCCAAAGGCTTACAATGTGGCTCGGTCAAAAAGAGGCAAAAAACCATAAAAGGCAACCAAACATAATCCCAAACATCTCAAACCACTCCTGCAGCATTATCCACTGCGCCAGAGTCAAATTGTTCAGTCATTGTTGTGGGTCACCATCGGCATGCAATATGACTGCTATGAATCCCAAGTTGACGAACGTTGCATAAAAAGGAGCAAGCTACAAAAGCGCAACCTCAGCCAACAAGAAATTAGTATCTTTTAATGCAATATTTCATGCATTTTCTATGAATTTAAAATAGACTTTTACTCAACGAGGACAATAGGACTGTTCTTACTCATACAGGCTACACTGGACTCTTCACAATGCCTTCTTCGAGTGCCTCGGCTCAGACCACACAGAGAGCGGTATTCAGCAGCTACCAGCCGGCCCAGCCTGCAAAGTGCTGCCCTACTATGCGATGCTTTTCTGCTATGAGAGCAAGCCGGAACTCAAGACTGAAGCCATTGAGGTCCCCACCTCAGGCCCCACAAGACGTAATGGCGAGGGTTCCTCTCCAGGCTTGGCTTCTGAGAGAGACAGCCTTGAGGAGGTATGGACTGTCTGTACAGATTGTGCAGACCATCCAGGCGGCAAGGGCGGGATGCCTGTCAATTGTAAGGGTTTTTAATGCTGGTGGGAAGAAAAGGAGGTTAGATCCCCTGTCATGTGCAGTTGGGTCTGGTCGCTCCCTTTTGCAGTGTATATGCTGCTGTAATCCTGTAAATGTCCCCGCTGCGGGACTAATAAAGGATTATTTTATTTGATCTCATCTAGCGGATAGAGGGCTGTCTCATGCTACTGTTAAAGTGTATGCAGCTGCCATTTTTCCAGTCACAAGGGATTTGGCGACAGACTGGTGTTTGGCAACCCTCTTTTGAAGAGTGTCTTGCAGGGGGTGGGGGGGGGGGGGAGTCAGAAGAGTCCCTTTTGAGTCTCAACATAGCTTTGCTGCTTGCACTTAACTAAGCCAAGGGTGTGGACTAAACTCCTCATTGCACCCCTGTTTCTTATTGCTTTGTGATGACCTTTGCGGGTCTACTCTCAGATCAAATCCTTCTTCTATTCCCAAGAAATTAGGTAGTTCTGGAGGTCCAGGGTTATACAGCTGGATGTTGGGACAGGGAGGCAGAGTTACATCTGCTTTGCCCAATTGTTGCGTTGTCATTATGTTGAGCACACAGCCCCCATAAGACGCACTCAACAGCTGTTTGTGTTTTTCAGGGATGGTGTGGCCGATGAAACTCCCAGGCCATTCTCCAGGCTGCCTTGTTCGGTGGGGTGTGTGTTCTTGCTAGCACAACACAGGACTGGTGAAAAGGGTGGGTGTGTGCGTCGGTTGTGTTGCACCTGTGTGAGTCAGACCAAAGTTTACTTGTAAGATACTGTAACCCTTCTTCTGTGAGCACATGCTGATCCCTCTACCAAGGGGGCCCTGCCACTCCTACGCTGCTCACTGATAAGGGTGTAGGATGGCAGACAGCGGTGTGTGCTGCCTTTTTATACTGTGTATCTGGGTAGATACATGCTGATGCTAATGATTTTAGGAGATCATTACCCATGTAGTCCAGTAAAGGGCTCCGCCTATGCTCATAGAACTGGACTCCCAATATCATAAATGTTATGCTCCAAATTATTTTCTAAAGTCTGACTCAGCTGCATAAGCTGGACGATTGACGAATACAAAGAGCAACCTGAGGAAAATTGAGTTTAATGACCATATTCTAGTCTTTGGGTGATCAATCATTACTGTGACAGCAGTCACTGAAATGAACTGAGCCAACACGTAGACGGAGGAAAGGCCTGAGAGTTTCTTTACAGGGCAGAAATAATACAGCAGACATCATCTTGCAGGGAGATTCACAGATCATCCCTTGTGATGAGAATGACTGTTGTAGTCACGGGAGTTCACAGGTAGGACCCAAACGCAAGACCACAGGAGACAGAAGTTAATGGAAACAGGTTTTATTTAGCCTGACTAAGACAGGAAGGTGTGGAGCCCGTGGTCCGACACCAGAGTAGGCAGATAGACGGTGTGAGTCCCGTGGCTCGATACCAGAGGGCTGGCAGCTTGACGGCGTGTGTAGTCCGTTGAACACAAGGAGGGCAGAGGATGCCACGGGGTTGAAGCGGGTGAAAGACGGTACGACCTGACAACCCCAGACTGCAGGACCAGAGTTTATATAGAGACAGGGGACTCATTAGTGGGCCCTGAGTCTGGTGTGTCAGGCTGCAGCAGGTGATCAGCTGGAGTGTCCTCAGCTGTGCACAATCACGGGTGTGGCCATGGGAGGCGTCTGGAGGCAGAGGACAAACACGGAGCACATGGCACACAATAACAAACAGGGGAATGACAGAACACATGAGGAGAGGAGATCAGGGGAAACACACAACGGGTCAGACAGGGATCCTGGATCCTGACAGTTGCGGAATAATGATATGATGTGATCAAAGGCCAGATAACACCCCTCACATTGTGTTGTTCATCATCCCTCATTAGCACCTCGACGTCGCACCACTTCAGTATATGCAGACTCGTAACTTTACCAAGATGGTGCACAAAACAGAAGAAATTCTAATTGGGCAGTTTTGTGAATGTTTTGCACCTACTCCGTCTATCGCTCTTGTGCGTGGCGGCATTGTGTTGCTATTTAAGAAGTCAGGGCATTGTGATCTGTTTCCTGGGAGTGCAGTTGTTGTTTAACCCATCATTTGTTTCGGTAATTCAATTTATGTCTGCAAGCCCTTTATCAACTGCTCTAGTATTTGCCGTTTATCTGTCACTCTAATGAGGCTGCCTTTTTTTCGCCTCCCTCGGGTTGTATGAAATTATTTCAATCTATCAAATCATGCAATCCTACTGCACGTGGAAAACAAGAGAGTGGGAAATGAATTTGAAAGGATTTGAAAGCAAAGAAACTCAAAATGGTAGTAGCCTCATTCAGCGGAATGAAACATCACTGAGCCCTTTAGAAAATCCTTGAAGAGTTGTCTCTCTTTATGGGATGTAAGTTCCCCCCAGGAGTGCTATAAAAGGATCACTTTGAACACTAATATCACACGTGCTTCAGTGGATCAGTGGTCATCTGAAGACTTCAGGGATGCACCTGGACTTTATAGCCCACTGTTCCGCAATTTACATTCCCCCTTCAGTCTTTTTAAAATCATTATCATTTCATTAATAATTTGTGCCCAGCATGCAGTCTGCATAGGCCTGTGAGGAAAGCGTTGAATAATATCTGTATATCAAATATTCACCCTGGACAGGCAATGATCAGACAGGAATCTGGGTTGTCCTTTTGTCAGTAATTGTCAACTTGTTATACGTCCCTCTGATCTCATCAAGCACCATCAGTTGGAGAGGCTCTGTAAAGAATAAGTTGTATTCGGTAATAAAGATAAAAGATACGACAACTCTCTTGATTCAGACACTTAGTGCATCATTGAAAAGGTCCGATATCGCCGTCATCATTATCATTCCTTTAAATGCTGTCCATAATACAGTGTATCCAGATTTACATATGCATACGATAATTGCAGTAATGTCAACATTTTATCAACGTCGCCATTTTTTAACATCAAACAGGTGTCCATTACTTCAGCCTACAGAGTAGACCGTTCAGACCCAGATGTTCGTTGGTCAGAAAATCAAAAGATATCTTAAAACATTCAAGTTGTAGGGGTTTGTCGTTCCACCACCAATATAAATTCACATCCACAATCTGGCTCAATTATCAATTGTGAGAAGGTGAACATGTTCTTAATTACTGATTGCATTCACATAAATACAGCTGTTTTCTATACCATCTCCACCGGCAATGTGTGAATAGCTATAGGCTAGCATGCCCAAGACTTACTTTTGTTATCAGTTCCTATGTTGTAAATTGTTTGAGTTGCATGTTTACTTTTATTGTGAAGAGCCTGAAACAGGAAGTGCTTTTACTGTGAAGAGCGAGAAGTAGCATGGTATGTGTCTGCGACAACAATGACGATGATGATGAGGAAAACCCTATATGTCGGGTGCAAGAGTGTGCTCTGTTTACTGTAACAGTTGTAATACTGCAGTTTCAGACAGTAAACGTGTTCTGTTCAAAAGTGTCTTGGTCGTCAATTCGAAGCTCCACTTCACAACACCTATAAGGTCTGCACTGAATGGGTAAAGGAGTGTTTATAGATGCTGCTCCCTACACCACTATTCAGCAAAAAGGCTAAAAACTGAAAATAGTGAGCTCTTTCTGGGAATATACTTCATTGCTGCTTGGGATCTTGATGTGTTGGTGTTATAAATTCATCATGAATTCAGTATCATTGTTAAGGCAGAAATCTATTGGTTCACTGTCCACATGATGAGCATATTGCATACGACAACATTGTAACTACACTTTGAATCAGTAGTGGAAGAAGTATTTAGGTCTTAATTAAATAAAATGAGCAATACTTAGAACGGTAAAATGACTAATCAAGTACAATTCTTACATTCAAAATCTTACTCAGCATAGAAGTTTAAGCAGCAGCATATACGTTTTTAAAAGACATACGTTCTGAAATTTCAGCAGAATGACCCCTGTCAGTTTGTCGATGAATAGATTATTTTTGTGAATTGAAATTAAACTAATTAAACTACTTTATGTCTTGGTAGTTCACTCTATACAGTCATGCATCATATGTTATCTAGTCAGCAAATATTTTGGATTTAAAACCTTTTCAAAATGACACCTTAGTCAAAATATATTACATACATACCTCAACGAATACATTACCTGAGCAAACGAACGTTTGAACAAGATGTAGATGCTGCATTCCTTTTGTAGTTAAACCCGTTAGATAATGACCCAAACAAAACAGCAATGTCTTCAAGAATTAGGCTAAACAAGGCTACTTGTCACAGCTGAGAACTGAATCACTAACAGGTGTTGAAATGTGTGCCACAGACCTGTATAGGAGGAAACAGAAAGGTCCATCTCTGTTCCCACTAAGACGAAAGCGTTCTTTACCTACTTTCATGCTATAACATTGTTATTACTGTAAAACACCATTATGACTAAAACAAAATATGCCTTATGAAAAGGATAAGAATCTTCATTATCTCTGGCCATTTTAAGTGTAAGCACTCTATTGATGCTTGTTGTTACTTCGTTGCTGTGGTTTCCACACCACCCAAAACGATTCTACTACTAAAGCTGTCTCATTAGTAAGCAAGCTAACAGTTAAATACACAACACATAATTATGTCGAAGCAATCATGAAAGGCTCACTAAATGTTTTTTGTTAATTCACATGATGTTAGAGCAGTAAAACCTACTTGCACAAAGCAATATTTAGTCCTAATCTCGTGCCCTGAAATGTATTTTTAATCAATTATTTAGTTTTATTACAGCACAGAGAATGAGCAAGGGCGGCAGAAGTTATTTTCTTAAATCATGTCTTTATATGGAACTCTCCTGCTCCTAGGCCATACGTAATTGAACTATCTTAATTAAATCAATAATATAATACTTCATTATGTCTGGTTTAATTGCATGCTAATATATCCACTGGGATTCGATTTTTTTTTGTCCTGTTTGTGTTTCTTTCTCTCATTTAGTCGACCTTGAGTTTGAAATCCCTGTGTGTCCTTCATTAATAATTAACAGCTGTGTGCTCTTCTCCAGAGATGCACGTCTGTTGCCTTTGTTGGCGTCCTTGCTCTGTCCTGCCTCTGCGGTGGTGCAAGTGCTGATGGTCTACAATTCCCTGCAAAGCGGGGGGGGGGGGGGGAATTATCAGGACCTCTTGAACTTCAGAACCCCCCCCCCCCCCCCCCTGTGTAAGGAGTTGAATTTATTTCCCCACATTACCGCCTGCAGAATATGGTGGAGCTTTCTCTGGGAAGCCAGCAGATGCCACTCAAAATTAGATCGAGCTAGGAGACTCCACAGAGGCATGCTGTCAAATATTCATGATTTTCTCAAAATACTGGTAGAATATTCTAAAGGCAGCTTGCATTGTCAAGAATATCAGCCTCTGGCTGAGGTTTGTTTGAATACCGTCTGTTATTAAATTACAATTGTCTGTTATTTGATTAAAACAAACATCAGTCCCTACTCATTAATTATGTGGTCTATGAGCAAACAGAAGCTGTTGTTTGTGAACAACAGCGAAGGGTGACTCTGTGTTTGTTCTGGTATTTATAAAGTTATAAGGACCGAACATCTGCGCAAATACAGACGGATCCCTTTACTTATATCTCTAGGGACTAGTTAATAATTGGGACCCGTGTTGGGTTAGGTTTAGCTTTGGCCAGGGTTAAACATTATTATCCTTTTCCCTCAAATAAATCGTTTGAGGAAATGGGGGAAAAAAAGCTAAAAGTCTCAAGTTTGATCAAGGCCACTCTCAAAAATGATGTCACATTGAGGGAATTTAAAGTTTGTCACTCTCAATTAAATTACGTAGAGATTTACATGTAATATTGAACATAACAAAAACAGCTACCTGGTTTAATGGCAAGGCTGAAAACACAGAGGTGCACACTCGCTCACAAACAAACGCACACATGTGACTCATCGCATGATTCTCCAGGCAGAGGTAAAGAGACAGATACCATAACCAAGAGTTGGATCAAAAGTACTATAAAGATGATTGAATACATTATCAAGGAAGCTGGACTAAAAAAAGAATAGTTTTAAGCCCCATTCAAAAAGGGATTTACATTACAGGGGGAGCACGGAAATTAAATATTCACTGTGCTTCTCTGTAATTTAAGTCATCATTCCAGACGGCATTATAACCATTGCAAAACTACAGGATGTGGTCATCGACATTATGCAGGACAGACCAAAGGACAATAGCAGGTGTGATGCCTGATGTCAAACTGAGAGCTTGATGTAACCTGGACTGACCTACCAAGGCACGTTTGTGGTCGCTCTATGAAATTTGAGGAAAAAGAAAAAGAAATCCCAGACTGGTCATGTCAGTAAATTGGAAGAAAGGTTTGCATCCTCTCAGTCTCTTCATCTGCACCTGCAGCACCAAGAACGTCTTTACTGCTAGAATGAAAAGTGACCCCACCCCGTGGCCGGGTTGGTTGAATGAGTGAATTGCTGAATGCTAAGTGGGAACCACCATTAATCAAACTAAACGAACAGAGAGCTTTTAAAAGCTTCCCAGGCTCAGATGTTGATTCTCACCAACATCACCATGGCATGGCACTACCAATGTCAACAAAAAAAATTTCAAGCCATCCAATCATTTTTGAGTCATTTCAGTTTGGACCAACACCAAATATATTTGTAATTACTGCAGCTTAAATAAAAAATAGCACTCAACTGAGTTTTCGGGTAAAGGCGTATTAGACAACTCATAAAAAAATCTCAATCCCATCTCAGTGGAGAATTAAACTCTACACAAGGTTTGTTGATTATTACATTTCTTTGAAGGCTCATATTTTCCAATTTATTAACATGTACTGTTGACAGATCTAGGAGTTCCACAAATGTGTGTTAGGGATTTAAAGGAAGTTTTAAAATGCAATCTGGCTGCATGTTGTTTGACGTGGAAAAAAACTATATTGTTGAAATATAATTCTCTAGTTTACTCAATGAACAGTATGGTTTGGAAGGCGAGTGGCTCAAAAGCGACAGTGGACCGCAGCGGATTTGAGGTGTCATGTAATTGTAAAAGATTGCAAAGCCTCCTCGTATGGTTTGTGAGAGGAAAGCGATGGTATCAGTAACGCACAAATCCACTTGTTTGCTGGTGCAACTTCAGCCTGGAACACATCCAGTAAATGTGTTGAATGTGTGAAAGTCTGCCCGCTCTCTCTCTCGCTCTCTCTCTCTCTCTCTTCTCCACCACAGGCTCGTGTTCACACTCACACATTCACAAACACACACAACAAGAACACACACTCACACAGCAGCTCAAACTTTCCCATGCCTCTCAGTTAGGAGATTGTCTGGATCTTGCCTATTTCATGGATTAGTTACAGGAGGGGCTTTTAAAATTGTATCTGAGTGAACATTTTCGGGTATAACCTCTTTATAACCTTGCCGCTTCCACTGTCTGACAGAGTAAGGCTCATCTTCCTTGTAATAAAGGCAGACACAAAAGAGTATCCTTGCTCCTGCCGTGTATACTTCCTCTTCTTTGTCCATCACAGAGTCCTTTGGCAGGGCTATTATGAAGGCACATTTCAGCAAAATATCTAATTTAGTATTGTGGAAACTTTGAAAAGGACAGAAAATGCTGTGCATACGATCCACAGAGATGATTAGATCATTAGAACGTTTCTGAAATGGAATGAATGAATCAAACAATTCTGAAAAGGAAAACTCATAAAAGTCATACAATGAAAAAAATGAAATCAACAAATATGCAAAAATTGCAGAAAAATAACTCATTCAATTCTCTGCCATACCAAGTTGTGATTTTCTTATTTTTTTGGGTCCCCAACCAAAACTACTAACACTGCTAAATATAGTATGTATTCATTTCTGAGAGCAGGGTTTTAAGCTCCTCTATGTGAAGTTGTTTTTTTTGTTGTATTGTTAGAGTTCATTTTGAGAATGAAACTAGGCAACAAATGGAGCAGAACAGGAACCCCTACATAGTAATTTAGCATTATGCCCATATATGGAGTCATAGAAGTGCTATAATAAAGAATGCATCTGTAAAGGAATAAGAAATTAAATGTGTAAATATATAAATAAATGAATAAAAAAATAGTAAATGTGGAAATGTAAAGACAAATAACAAAAAATAAAAGGTATAAGCATTTTTATTTATTCTTTATATATTGTGTATATTTGTTGATATAATTCTTTAAAATATACTCTATGTTTTGCTCATTTGTTCAGTAAATTTTTCGGTATAAAATGTAATTTTTATTGACTTATTTGAATATGCTTTATTTTTCTTGATTATTTTCCCGATTGCGTTTGCAGTTCTTAATTGGAATCCATCCAATCGTCATTGAGACATTTCACTTTAAAACCACAAATGCAAATCCTCAAGTTGGTGCTTGAGGAAAAGTGAGAGGATCACCAAAGTCTGGAGGATTCATTCTCTGAAAATTGTAAATGCCTGTACCAATTTATACAGCTGTCCATGTAGCATTTGTTGAGATATCCGGGTCCGGACCAAAGTCTTGGACGGACCAACCGTCATTACCATTCCTTGAGTCATTTTGGAATTCTTTCTTGAAGCCCTATGTCAATATACAATTACAATTATTAAACAAAAGCTGCCCTTAAGCAAGGTATTGTATGACCACCTGCCGCAGTGAAGCAATTATGTGGGCAATAGACTTCACATTAACATCACTTTCATTCAAAGTAAAAACAGGCTGGGCTGAATTTCTGAAACTGACCGCATGATTAAATAAAACAGCTTTTTTTATTTGTGTAATAATGTAATGTACCAGAGGCAGCCTTTCCTCCCCACATTTATATTTGGGGAATCAAACCCCTGGTCCATACATCAAAAGGATTATTGTTGACAGAGTTCTGCTAACATTAAAAATAGATGTCCCTTATACCTTTAATGAACAAGTACAAGCCTCAGGTCATTCTGTTGAAAGTCTCACTTCAAAGTTTGCCAGCCCTGTTAAAGAACCCCCAAAACTTCTCCTGTCCTTCAGGACTTGTCAGCAATTCACTTTTCATGACCTAATCACACATGCAAAAGTGGAACACATCAAGGGGAATCAGATCATGGTGCCTGCTGCTGCTTGTTAATGAGCTATGACTTCATGAGAAATCTACTCAGGTTTATTTATTAACTCGGTGCCCTGGAGAGCCAATTAAGCGGCTTCTTGGGTCTTTTGAATGCCTTTATAGTCAGGATGAGGTGGATTTTTGCCAAAGTTTTTTTAAATGAGCAAACGTGTAAATATAAGATTTCGAAGTTGACAGCCTTAGTAGAAATATTTTTCATGTAGAAATGCACCAATGAAATACAAAAAAAGTGTGACCTAATAGCAGTTACACAGTACAACATAAATTTGTACTATTTTTAAATATCATTGGATATTGTACTTCTGGCACAGAGTTATGAATGCAATGAGGCTGAATGGGCTCCCATAGACATTCATGCTTTTGTGGTGATTGATATTGTTAGCCAGCTACGAATTGGCACTGGCCATTAATCCTATCTGTCATATGTATATATTATATTGTTCTTTTTATGTTAATTGTTTATGCGAATGATTTTTTACAAACTGGCTTGGCTCAAATTGGCCCTTGAGGGACGAATAAAGAATTTATGGAAATAATTTGCGCAATATATACAAATTTATAATATTCATGCTGTAAACTGTATATACGCGTCCTTAAAAGCATGTGCAAAAAATGTAAAAATCATGTGTACACAAGTTAGAAAATAGTGCTCTCTAATTAATAATTTCTGTAATTTGGGCTCTCAAATCAGGTGTTACTCAAATGTGTGTCAAGTTACCGTAACTGCGGGATAGAAGCTACAAGTTGGTGCGGCAATATCACAAAATACACATGCGGAAGTGTTTCATTAAAATGATTTTAAGACATTCCCTCCATGTTCACTGAACACATGTGGTTTCACTCTGTTTCTAGGCTATGTCCATGTGCTGCACTATAACAACGGGTTCTTGTGAAAATCTGCTTAGACTAGGGGCTCTGCAGGACCAGCAAATGGATGAGATGCTTAAAAGCCAGACAGGTTGTTGGTTTTTTTATTATGGAAATGAGCTTCAGCTTTTAGAAAGAATGAGAATAACACCTGTGAAAAGCCTCAGACTCAAAATAAATCCCCTTTTCAAAACTGTTGTAGCTCATTACAATATGGTTTTGAGTTCATGTAAATGTGAGTATTCCGCCAGTGAATGCAGTTGACCCTCCCCGCTTCCCACTTTTTTGTGCTGCAGTCTCAGGCTGCTCTGTCCATGCCACTGCTTTATCGCTTACACCTTCTCCAGGGCTGTTTCTTTTTTCACCATGGCAGCCTCCGATGGAGCTTGAGCCCACTCTTCAATTCACTGTGAGAACAACAAAAGAGGATTCTGTCCCTTTCTTTTTAATGGACTCCTTATTGCCTGAGATGACACCAGATGGCGATTTAGCTGCCAGCCTGTCTTGTTCTCCAGCAGCCTGGCTGCCTGTTGAGCTGAACACAAGGATAGATGTTTAATACGCGAACATTTTTGCAGATGGACTTTGCCACGGAGCAGTCTTTGCCATGCAGTGGTGCTTTTCAGAGAGTAGTCTCCAAAATTAGCACAGGAAATACATTCAGGTACAAAAACGGCCCTTGTGCACGATAATGTTTGTCAATGCTATGCATCTGAAGAACCATAGAAATTAGGCAAATTACCAGAAATGGATCAAAATAAAAATAAAGATGAAATTTAACAAAACATGCAACAATGGTCATGTTCGCTTATCATCATTCACTACTGAATAACTGTGATTTATTCATGATTAAGGTTAGGAAAGAGAGAAAGTACCATTGATGTGTTTTTCTGTTTATTTTTCTACTTTAGCACGAACCCTCAAATTTTAGTATAAGAAGTATAATGTTCCATACATACAATTCTAAAGTAAAGTACGAGTAGGCTACTACTGCTAAAACCATCAATGAACGTTTCCATTCCTATTGCACATATTAATATGAATCCAGTGAGAGACAATAAGCACTATAAACTCCTCCCTGACCTGGCCTACTCGCAAGGCACGAGCCACAAAAATAAATTTGTTTGAAATGCAGGTTAAGCTCCATCCATCCATCCATTATCCAAACCGCTTATCCTGTTCAGGGTCGCGGGGCGCTGGAGCCGATCCCAGCTGACAATGGGCGAAGGCAGGGTACACCCTGGACAGGTCGCCAGTTCATCGCAGGGCACACATAGAGACAGACAAACATTCACGCTCACATTCACAGTTTGGCTTTATTTGTCAGAGTCCTGTTGGGTGACTTGGCTATTTCCCCTTCTGGGTGGCAGCAAACGATACACAGGAGCTCAGCCTGATCAGGATTCATGTCACACGTCTCAGGGATGCGTAATCATTCAGCTGTGGACCCAACAGGTCAGGGTCTGACTCAAGGGTCCTCTCATGGTCGCTAACCTCAGCAGGGACATTGCATTTCAGCAGAACGAGGATCAGTTGAAGACACGAAGCATTCTGTGGGCGACGATCTCTGACTGTTCTGCCTCAGCAGCCACTTGTGTGAGATTTGAATCAATCAGGATCAGTACGTATCTTCTTCGTTTGTATTAGAATATGTCGACTCTAGTACACCTCAACGAATTTGAATAAATCCAGTTAATGGCAATGTAATCTGGACCCGACCTATGCATTGCAGCAGATAACTCTTTGATTTATTTTGGAATCACCCATACATGGCTGCGTAATTGCCAAATGTTTAAACATTATGTTCCGTACTAAAAGTAATCCAGTCGACTGCTGCCCGTACATCTGTCGTTACAAACAGCAACTGCAAGCACACATGCAGCACGACTTTGCATGGCACATATATGCATCTCGGTTGGCAACATCCCAAATCTGAACTGAGCATCAGTCTTGGCGATCTACATACACATGCATGAGGGGGCGACTCTCCTCCAGTCCTGTGGAATCAGCACCTGAAGCTGTTTGGTGACTGCAAACAGACTAACAAAATGACTTGCACTTTAGAAGTTTCGTTACAACACAACTGTTTAGCCAGCATAAGCTAACAATGATCCGTAAAGTAACACAAACATGTGTAAAATACCACTGAGTGACTGTGACACATTGCATCGGCTGCTTGTTTGAGCACACAGTGCAATTTCACAATCAAACAAATCAAGATGTTTGCAAGGAATTTGACTTATTGAGTAAACAGCAGTTAATCAGACGAATATTTTCAGGGTTTTGTCTCCCAAATCAGGGTGGATTATGTCCTCATGTACTTGTTCTTCATCTGTCACACACAGTGTCTCAGATACTGCAGGTCAGATTTTCAACACTGACGTGCTGTGCGTGATTTTCAGAGTAACAAATTTTGCTAATTACAGGTGAAAATAGGTAAATATTTGTTGCTGATTAGCTCTGATTGGACTGCAAACACTGGCGGTGTACGGTGTGTTTACTGTTGCCATATTGTCGCAGGGTTTTCAGTATGAGGGTCTGTAAACCTGTGTGTTTTAGCGAACGCTGTGAATGGCTGGGCGCACCTTTGTATATGTGAATGCTTTGATAAGCTTTGAGACACACTGGGGAGCCTCTCTTCCCTCTGTCCCTCAGCCTGGCAGTAATCGCTGATTAGAGGCTCAGCTCATCTCACCACACTGCAAGGTTTTTCTCCTGATACAGAAAACGTGCCTCGTCTGAGCTGTCAGGAAGCCATCGACTTTCTGTGAGTGACACGAGTGCATAACAGGACACAATGTGCCTGTGAATATGTGCTTGTTTCTGTAACAAGCAGAGAAAAAATGAGGGAAAGTCCTCAGTCTGACGTGATGCAGGGCCTCAGTTGGTTGAAGCTATCGTAAAGGTTTGAGTTGGATTAATGCGGTGGTGGAATGTAACAACGTACATTCACTCAAGCACAGTACATTTGTTCTTTTGGCTACTTGACTATTTCCACTTTTAATGCAACTTCATGCTCCAACTCCACTACATCACAGAGGAAAATGTTGTACGTTTTACTCCATTTGTCTGACAGCTTTAGCTATTTTTTAAGATTACAAATGTTCATAGCCTTACTGTCACGATGCCTCTCCAAACTGATCCATTTTGTGTCACTGCATCCGAGTGAGTGATTGTTAGCTAACGGTGTTAAAACACGTTTGTCTCCACCTTATGATGTGTTGTGATAGGTGTGGTGATATCCCAACATAGGCTCATTGATCATTGAGACTACGTTTTGTTTGAAATACAATGCATTTTTATTTATGTTAATTCGTGAGCACTTTGAGGTGTAAAAATGACAAGCTTTGTAAATTACCAAAAAATGAATAAAAAAAGATTGAATCACTCGACAGTACCTCTGCATCCCACCAGATAGCGTTGTGTTGCCTACCAGTTTGACTGGCCGAGTGGCTGAGAATAGCCAGTCCAAATAAATTATATTAAAAAAGCCTTTTGGATCAGCTGTAGAATGCATCGTCACAAAATAATTGAAATTTACAAAAAGCAAAAACGTTTTAGTGATTCAGGGTTCCCACCTGTCAGCAATGCTACAAGCATAAAAAGATCAATAATATGATGCATTGCTGCAGATTAAACTGTCCAACAGCATATGAATTAGTTTGAATTCGTGCAACATTAAACAGCATTAAAATGCCACATACACAATGCAGCACTAATCCAAAGACATGTTGACTAATAAGAAAAAAATTACTGTTGAGCTTTTCTTTAACTCACAATTACAAAATCCTCCCTCATGAATATGAAATGAACAATGTTAAATACTTTGAGAGTATTAGCAGATTACCACAAAAGGGCAACTAAATCCAGGATTGTAGAGATAAGCCAACAGTTGCTCAGTTGTCATTTAACCCCGATCTACAATCCCAAGAGATCTGAGGCCCTCTGATGAACCTTAAAAGTCCTTTTGCTGAAGAGTGAGGAACCACAGTGCTCGGCCTCAAGAGGTCTCGGTTGGGGCAACTGAAAGCCAAGGTCCCTGATGTTTTCATGAAGGTCTTTTAACTCACGTCAGAGTGCCTCAGACCTCTTGGGATTTCTGGATGTGACCGTAATGTGAATGGGCAAACATTTGTTCAAGTCTTACTTGCCACATCTTACATAGCATCTGATTGTGTGGATATTTCCTGGCAGCCTGGAAATAGTCTGGCACATAACCTTGTTACACCTTGCTACATATTTACCATAAATACGTGGGAGTGGTGTCAATCTTCACATCAAATTTTTTGCTTTTCCCAAAATGTTGAACCATTCCTTCAACTTTTCCTTTGCACACAATCATGAGGTGAACATTTTAGTTTGTCCAAAACTTTAGTTTATGACCAGATACCAGCAAAACGAATGAGATTCACAACAGCCTCAGCTGTGCTTTGTGTTTAGTGCCAATTAGCAAATGTTAGCATGCTAACAAGCTACACTGAGATTTTGTCAGGGACACACCAGACAGTTGGAGTGCTGGTTGCACTGGTTATTGTACTGCTGCAGAAATATAGGACCCTTAGTCTTGTTTGTTGTTTTTAAGAGCAGGATTGATGGTCCTCTTGTAGCAACAGTCTAATTAGATCAGGAATTACTCTTGTGTTATCCTTTATCCTCTTCGTTTTAACAGACAAATCTAAAATTAAACTCTAGATCTTTCAATATTAGACCATAAAGAGACGCACTTGCAGGCCCGTTCACTGCTCACACAGCAGTCCCCGTATTACAGAGTGCTTTCATTTCTGAAGCATTTACAAACAACACCTGCTCTAAACACCGGCAACACATTTGGACCTGGCTCCTCCCTGCCAGTGAGCTGTGAGGTCTGAGCGGCTCATTGGCTTTATGATCATTACATTTCCTGAGATAACCTTTTCTTGCTTTGCACAGATGTCAGTAATTTGGGGGGCAGTTTTGTCACAACCGGTCATTTGTGGTATTAGTCAGGATCCGTTAGTATCCAGCATCGTGAGGAATCAATGATGGCTGTGTGTAAATTAAATCTCATGTCATCACCATCTGTGCTTGAAGGTTACATGACAACAAAGTATAATATGTAATAACACATGTAAATCCTCTACAATCTTTCTGTGAGAGCATGGAATGTAAATACATGTGTTGCATGATGAATTTCAAATTCCCTTTTAAGTTCAACACTATTTGTTTCCTCTAGTATCTTGTTCGCTCTGTTTCTCTCTTTCGCTGTATTTTCCCATTGAGCTAAAGATGGTGGAAGTGGCTCCCTAATGACCTATACTCTCATGCATATTTTATGCAATCTTCTCATTCACATTTGAAAAGAGGCTAATTCACGGCATAAATATTTGATATGGACCTTTTATATTCCCACCTCCCACATTTCAATTAACTGCTGAATGTATCTTTGGGCTCAGAATTTACAGCTTTGCTAGCCACCAAGGAAACTGTTCCCCTCATTACCTTTACGTTGTTATGCCACCATAAAAACAGGGAACACAAAGCATTAGTACAATTGCATTTCCCATTGATTAACCTTTGAAAACCTCTTCAAGTCATCCCCGTTGACCACGTTAAGCTCACTTCACAGACAATGAGTATAGACTTTGATTTTCTGATGATTCGGACTCAGAATGGTCACAGCTTTGAATGCCGTGAGGCGCCTACTCATCTTACAGTACCACCTGTGTCGGTCTTACTGTAAGACCGAAGGCGCAGGAGGCCGCTGCACCTCATCAATCAAACTGGGAGTAATCGGACACAGATTGCTGCAAATTGCCCAGGAGGATGGGAATCGATGTAAAGCAAAATTAACCCAGGGACAAATTTGACAAAGATGAAACAACTGATACAAAATTAGATATGAATTCCATTTATGATAAACGCCACGGCTCAAGGCGCACGACATTGCTTGTTGGCACTGGAGTCTGCATGTTCTGCATGGGTTGATATGGAATATGGAGCGGTCTCCTGGCCAATTCAAAATAAAGAGTATCCGTGTTCACTCTGTAAACTGGATCCCTGCTGAGCTCCACATAAGACCCTGCAGGGCATACCGCATGCTGTAATATGAAGAAAGTACAACAAGGAAAGCACTCTGATATAATAATAGGACAACTGGTGAACATAGTGGATTTAGCAGTAAAAGAGACAAATATTTCCCTCAGGGGTTGGTGTAGACCACAACAGATCGGGCTACAGGGAGAGTCAATATTGGGCTTGAATTCATCAGGTGGCCACAAATACGACTCACCGAATGAATGATAATGTTGTTCTGCATCCGCTGGACGTACAGGCAACTGTTTTCTAACATGTTTGCCAATATTTCAATGTTGTGTTAGCTTGTGTGGCACAAACAACCGATTTTGTATTTTAATTTGGAGGACTTGTTTGCCAACACATGTTGAAAGGCATTATTTTAGACACCTTAAACAAGTCATACAATACATTTTTCTGAGTCCTAGCACAGTATTTAGAATCTCATCGGACGCTTGATGCTGGTTTTCCAGTATGTTATATATATTTGATTATGATATGATCATAGTTTCTGATATTCTTTAAAAAGATAATATATCGGTATGACCCCGACATGCAGTACAACAAGATGTCCAAAGAACGAACCAGAAGCCACGACAGGTTTCTAAAGCCTGAATAGAACCGAGCCATCCTCTCCATCTGTGACAAGCCACTGAACCCCGACCAGTTTAACTGATCCGTTCTAGAGCCGAGTTCTGCTGTACTCTTATCTGTAGGAGTGTGTTGATGTGACTGTGTCATGATAATGAAGTTAGGGCCACAGAAGCCTGTCTCAGTGACGGAGTGATCGCCTGAGGGCTTCTGCCACCACTCATTTATCACAGCGATGATATTTTTCTCACTCACTCTTCCCCCCCCTCTCTCTCTCTCGTTCTCTCTGTTGCTCTCCCTCTCGCCATCTGTCGTCTCCCAGTCCCAGCATTTGCATTTGTACCCTTTCAGCTGTTCATTAACACTTGATGAATGCTGCTGTGTAAAAGGGTTTCCTTAAAGTCATTTAGTGTGTGAGTCATGAACACTTCCTGGGGCCTCACTCTCCCCCACCCCCCACACACACACCACCCATGCTCTTTTTCCGGCGACACGACTGCAACACCGTTTCTAATGCAGGTCATCTGTCAGACACCCACTCCTTATTATCTGGTACCTCTATAGATGCAACGCTGCCTCAAACCTCTGAATATGGGCAGACCCAGAAGATTGCAGTGGACTGATATCATATCACATCATGTCCCAACTCTCTTTCACCCCACACGCAGCGGAGCGATGTTTTACAAATGTGGCCCCCTTCTTTAAAACGTTGCACCATTCCTATGTTTATGTCACATTATATCTGTGCAGTCTTTTTTCCTGCCATCTGCCATTCTTTTTCAATCACTTCCTCTCTCATCTCTTTCCCTCTCATCTCTTTCTTGCCTCTTGCTGCTCTTTCTCCTCATCTGGCCTGTTTTTGCACTTTGCAGCTGCCATTAGCCTAAAGTACCGTCTCTCATGCATTAACCATTGGCCCATATTGGCTCCCATTAGATCTGTCATTTCTCATAGAGGAAGAGGCGAGGTGTTGGAAGACAGACTTGAGTGTAGGTGTACTGATGCTCTTACAACAGCCACAAGACAGCCAACCATCTTGTGCATATTAACATCCTGTTCAATCATACCTTTAGAGAAAGTTAGCGCTTTACAACGGGTGGTTTCATATTAGGAGCGGCAGAGGAACAAGATGAAACACTTTCGAAAGACACGAACGCTAATTGTGATTGGTTGATTTGCTGCGCAGCTGCCTGATGGAATACTGATCTAGTCACTGAGGCTCTTTGATGATGACAATGTGAATGTTAAGGCAAGGCAAGTTTATTTGTATAGCACATTTCAACAACAAGGTAATTCAAAGTGCTTCACATGAGACCATTAAAAGCATAAAGGCAAAAGTAAAGGAGATTTAAAACATACATTGAAACAATAATCGATGTCGCCCTGAGACATTACGCTGCACGCAATCAACCATACACTGCCGCAATTCTGCAATTACAAAGACATAATCGCATCGGAAAATGACCTTTACTGCCCTTCTGCACCTGTTTATCACATAGCTTTTTATCTGAAATATCTGTGAATATCACAGACTGTACTTTCAAAGGTTATGCCAGTTTCCATGGCCTTAAAATTGAATTGAACTTTCTATACTGTAAAATAAACAGTCTGAACTTTGGGCTGGAATTAGAGACCTACAATATGTGAAATAAGGATTCAAGTCTGTGTTTTCTTCGTGTTTTTTTTCTCCTTGTCTCCATGGCATCCGAAATCTGACAATCAAAGCGTCCTTCTGCTCCTGCTGATTACATTTGCAGCAGGTATCAATTAGCCCCTATAAAAGATAAATGTGGCAAAGTTGTTATGAAATTAAGTCGAGGTGAGTGCACGTTTTACCCAAGTGGTGCATTGTAATTACTCATTTAAACCATTTGCTTAAACACTAGTTGTGACAGAGGCAGTGTTAAAGTGCTCTCTGTCAGTCAGATGCCATTTGTTGTTGACATTTAACCGAGCCCCATCTGTCTGGATTCATATGCTTTCCAAACAGGTAATTGCAAACAGAATGAAAGGTCTCAATGAGGATAAGAGAATTTCATGACCCCGCCCCCCAAAACAGCAACTGTCCAATTATAGCTTACCAAGCATAACTAATGTGAAAGTGGTGGCTTGTCATGATGAACCAGAAGTATCACCTGACTCACAGCTGTATTGTTCCGAGGAAAAGGCTGCAGAACCCTCTATGGTTCTAGTGAGCACATTTATTTCTAGCAGTGTAAGAAAACCATAAAACACTGTGCGGGGTAATTAACAGCGAACTACACCAGTTTACTCATTTCAAACCACAGATTGAAGACTTGCATTGTGTAATGTACGTGTCATTTTACAGTAATTTCCTCTGATTTCTTTTCATAACTTGACACAGGAAATAATAATTACCCTCGGCAAATGGTCGATGCTTAAGTCCATGTCCACATGCCTGTGACATCTTGATAAGCTCACTTAAAAGAGATTTAAAGGCTTTGTTACGTTCACACAATGTCTGACAAATTACTTATAACAAACCATGAAACAACGACAACAAATATGCCCTGAAATACAGTACAAAGAGTCATCTGGTAGAAAATGGAAAGGGGTTGACTGGAAGAAGACTGCAGTGTAGGCGTTGTGTAGATACAGGGTTTTCTGGTGTGACTGCCTCAGTTAGCATGTTGGATTAAGCACAGTGAGTTCTGTAAGACCCTGAACCCTGCAGCCAACCAACAGAAACACACCGGGATAAGCTATTGTAACTGAGGAAAACAGCTTTGGCAATCTTTGGTCAAGTTTAAATTCCTGCTTTATCAAAAAAATTTAAACTTAAATCATTTTGCAGTAACACTCCATAGCCGTAAATGTTTATTTTTTCCTGTGTGAAACGATGGGGGGGGGGGGGGGGATACGGAATGTTGTCTCTATTTTGAGCTTTTGGTGCACTGCCTTCCTCGCAAGGAGAATGTTTGTTTTCCTTTTGCTTCTAAAACAGTCTCTTTGAATCCCCGCAGGACTCCGATGCCTGCACTCTTCCAGCCTTGATATTGATGCAATTTGATGTTCACATCTGTGTAAGGCATTTTTTTGATCTTGCTGGTTTCTTCAAGCAGAATATTTACTTCAGTTTCCTCTGCTGGAAATATGATATAATTGACCCGAACACAGTTATGGTTGCATATTTTGACTGTAGCCAATCAGGCATCATTAGTGTAGGCCAGGAGACAGCTTACTGCCCGTCGGTGTTTCTCAGTACTAGTTGCTCTCTATCCTTCAAGAGTCTATCTCATCACGAGTTTCCAAAGCTTACCTGCACACATATGCATTGATTATGTCAGAATTGCTATTAACCCACTGGCAAATGGAGAAACAGGGAGAAGAGATGCCATGTTTATAGATGCCATGTTGAGTTTGGTTTTGATTGACTCACATTCAGAGTGTATGGTGGCAAGTAGGGGAGTAGTCCAAAGATAGACAGTACTGTCAGTGTCTACACTCATGCTAATGGCTACATGAGGCTGAACTTAAGGAGAGTAGTGCTGTGTGCTAAATGTCAGCAAGAAAAAGCTAACGCGCTGTTGTTTAGCAGGTATAATGTTTGCCATATTCACCATCTGGTGTCTTAGCATGCTAACATTTGCGAATTATTAAATCATTTGCAAACGTTGCAGGTATTTGGTCATGAAACACATTATTACTGAACACTAAAAGTACTAAAATGTTGAAGTGATGATGGAGTGAGTGAGAGAAAAGTTAGAGGATCACCAAAATCTTGTGCCAATCCATCCGGTAGATGTTGAGATGTTTTGCTGAATAAGTGAAAACTTTGACCTGTTGGTGATGCTATAAAATGTCAGGGGGTCCCTCATATCATCTGGGGACCATGAATGATTCATGACAATCCATAAAATAATTGATGATATTTCCAAAAGACCAAAGTTGACTGACCGATCGTGTGTGCTTAGATGTAAATTTAGGTGTTCAGAAAATATACAAAATAACGTATTTTAACTCTATGAATCTAAATGAATTAAAGCATGACTTCTATTTGAACCCCACATACAAAAATATTTTAAAAAGTCTTAACTATGGTTCAATAAAGGTTGTGAAGCTCTAAGTTAAGGTAAGTTAAGCAGGTACCCAGATGCGTGTACTGTTGGCTTGAAATGTCTGTGTATTCCTGATGAAAATGAAAAAAGTGCCTGAAAATGACAAAGTAAGTGACTGTTTTGACCACATTAAATGTACTTTCGAGACCTAACTTCAGCTTGGCATGGTGCCAGGCTTCAATGTTGGATCTTAAAATACCACAAAACACCACTTTGGCAAATCTGCACCATGAAAAGTCATGCTGTTTGGTTACTAGCAGGTTCTGTTCTTGCTGTAAAAAATAAAAAATGACGGAAGTGAAGAAAAACTCTACTGGTGTATTCATATTTGACCTTTGTCCTTTCACTACGCATATTAGACCCTCAATCCCTGTATTTAACAAAGAGCATATGCATTCACGATAACGAACTGTAGTTAATCTTATCATTGCAGGCTGATGTCTGGCGGAAGCCAAGCAAACATCCTCCACATGTTTCCAGTCCATTGGAGGGCAAACACACAGTCATGAAGACAGCCGACAGCTGAGGGAGGTAATTGAACCGTGTGCTGCCTGAACATCGGAGAAGAAGAACAAGAAGAAGAAGAAAAGGGAACAAAATGGTGATCTGGAATAAGTAGAGGTGTGTTTTTATTCCCTGGGCTGCACATTCTGTGGTTTAATGACAGATTGTCTTGAAGTCACTAAAAAGTCATTGAAAGGGTGAATTTGTAAATACTTTGGTGGGCCACCAAAGACACATAATTATATTTACAATTCAAAATAAATTTAAAAACAGAAATGAGCATCGGCCTCTTAGTCTATCAATCCTGTGACCATTATTATGCCTTTAACTAAGTCATCAACAAGAGGAGATCATTTTGTCTAACTATACTTTTCAATAAATGTGATGTCAACCTCAATTTTTAAAATTGTTGTCTCCCTCGCTTTCATTGTTTTAGCTTGACTTTCTTTCTGAAGTCTCTCTTGACATGCTCACCTTACATTTCCATGACCTTCTATGCCTTATCCTCCAGTCCGTGACGTCACATCAACAGATTATTGTCACATTGTCGTCACATTGTCAATCCACAAAATTTTGGAGCATGAGTGGTACTCCTACTGAAGACGGGGAAACATGCCAACTCCACACAACCGACTTTGAATTCATACGGCCCCTCCCCTTTAGAGGTGTGAGGTGTAATACTTTGCAAACATCTTGGATTTCGTAAAAAGCATCCGGTCATTGGAAGAAAATGAAATACCCCCTCAATGCTCATCGTCCTGGAATGGAAGTAAATCTTCTCCCAACAATTCTCTCTTGTTCTGCCTCTGTGTTTTGAGACAAGAGGGTGAGAAGCTGATTAAAAAAAGCAAAGACGTTTCTAGCTTGATGACAAAGAAGCTTAGTTCATCTAAAAATGAATCTCTTTAATTCTCTCCCTCAGAGACCCAACCTCCCCTTGCAGACCCACCACACCCTCTTCCTCCCATCCCTCATCGTCTCTTCCCATTTGCTCTTTTTCCTACCTCTTCACTTTTAATACCAATTCTCAGAGGCCTGACTGTGCATAGAACCCTCCATGGCTTGATACGCCTCTGATAAGCAGTCTGTCTCTTGTCCCCGAGGACCCTGGGTTTGAGTTTCTCTCTCTGACCTCTCTTTGAGGTCCAGGTTTCTTCCCTGTGGAGGAGCCAGGCCCAAAGCTCTCATCCGGTGACCCGTCCGAGAGAGACGCACAGAGCTGACAGGATCAAAAGCAGAGGCATAGAGCTCAGGGAATAGAGAGCCCTACATGTTCAGACTGGAAAGGAGGGATGAGACTCACAAGCTTTGCATGTATGTCTCTCTCTCTCTCTCTCTCTCTCTCTGTCTTCTTATAGTGGGTGGTTGTTGCTGTGTACGTGTTGCTGCATACAATGTATACGAGCTCTCTGCAGCTTTGTATTTTTATTTTGCTGACGTTCCCCGGCAGAGGTGTAATGTGTTGACCACGAGATGCTAGTATGGGTAGATGTTCTTTAAACAGAAGCACTGAACCAGGAAGAGGTGGACATGTTTTTTCCACAAGGCAACACAACTAATCACATGATATTGTAGACAGCTTCTGTGGGATCCCACAGGCTGCTGCAACAGTCTGTTTCTTTATTTTAATATATTTGTAATTATTTGTATCCTTCTTGTTCAGTGTGGTTTTGTTTTGTTTGCTGCTTCTGTGACACAACAAATATCTATCTATCCATCCATCCATCCATCCATCCGTCTGTCTGTCTCTCTATCTGAGGTTGTACTTATACACAGTGGTGCTTTGAGCTATAACACTACAGGCCATCAGGCAGGAGGACTAAACAAAAATGAATTCCATGTCAGTTGGCTGACAGAATTATCTGCATAGTTCGATGCCACTCTGTATATGTGACAAAAGTCTTTATTTTTCATTTGGGTGAATTGACCCTTTGAACATCTGTTTTGCACGCTTTTTATTTAAACATTTTCCATTTTCCTCTTCAGCAGCATCACAGCAGGTAACAGGTTTTATTCTTTAAAATACTGCTTTAGTGGAAAGCAACGACTCCACCTTCATATCTTTCGTGGCTGTCTGATTTGTTATTATCTTATTATTACGTTGGACACTATGTACTTGCAATATATATTTTGCATTGTTGATCAGGGTTGGGGTATTAGCATTTTAAACAGAGTGGTGTGGGTTAGGATGCTGACATTTGCCACATTGCTAAATGCAAAGTACAGCTGAGGCCGTTGGGAATGTCAACAGCTAAATAACTGAAGTATAGGACTAATAAAAGTTTGACCTGATGATGGTGCTAGATGAAAAGTCATCTGGGACAATAGATTTCTGTACAAAATGCCATGGCTACACAGGATGTAGATGTATAATACTGGACAAGAAAAATGGCAATCCAGCCAATAATTTCCAAGATATATCAGTCTGGATTTACTGAAGACTTTGTTCTGAATGTTTTGTGAATTTTCATCATTTTTATTTTTTATTATTATTTTTATTTATCTTCAATCTGTGCAATACCTGCAACTTAGATTTTAAACAGAAACTGTGTGAAGCACATGGTGCATTTGAGGAGCAGCTTGCATGACGAGGTCTTTGCTGCCGATGCATACGGTTGTGGCATACAGGAGATAGGGCCTGGCAGAGATTTGCTTCGCTCAACCAGCGGCGAAAAAGCAGATAACAAGTGACAACACAGTCTCCAAGATAACATAGGTTCGATTTAGGTGACAGTATCAAAGACTTGGAGCGGTTTTCAACATCAAAGGTCAGAAGATAAAATGCCAGCGTTAGCTGTGGGGGGGCTGCGCCAAACTTGGGCACCAAATGCAAACGTAACAGATAGTGTCTCCCAAAAAACATCAAATCAAATCAATTGTTCATAAACAAGAGAATATACAAGTGAAGACATGCTTAGAGTCAAATAAGCCCTCGTGTCAAACTTTGTGAGCTAAATTCAGACACTAGAATTAAACTGAGTATCGAAGAAGACGAGGAGAAACAAACGTATCAAGATGTACAATGATCTACAATCTATTTGATATGAGCTTTTTATGTAATCAGAACTCATAGAGAGAAGTTTGTTATTGTACATAGTAACAAAACGTGTAATTACTTTAACATGGCAAAGTATAAAAACTATGGTCTAGGTGGCTGCTCTCAAACCAGCTTGAGCAAAAATCCAGCTGAGTTGACATGATATCTGCTTGAGTAGAACATTTCATAAATCTTTTCACCTCTGCCTCGGGGAAGATGATGCTTCTGAAATATTCTCCGTAGGAGAGATCGGGTTCTTGGTCTGACTTTTAACATCAATGGGTTCTAGCTCTGATACTTTATTTCCATTTGACCTTTTATTGAACCAGATAAGTCAATTGAGAACCAGTTCTCATTTACAATGACGACTTGGCCAAAAAGGCAGCAAACAGGAGGCAAGTTGTTCCAAATGAATAAAACATAGGAACAAATCAATCAAGCTCATACAAAAATTACAACATCATAATATCTACACCATATAAAAAACAAACAGTGTTCTGGAGGAGCAAACTCAGAAACAGTTGCAGTGATCAGAGACGATTGTTTGGAATGAGTGATTTAAGGAGGGTAACGGAATGAGGGTGTGGAGTTTTAGCTTCTTTTGCAACTCGTTCCAGTCGCTTGGAGCAGCAAACTGGAACGGGAAGCGACCAAAGGCGGTGCAGACTTTTGGAATGACCACGTTGATGAAATGGCTAGAGCGTAAATTGCGGTTACTGTTGGAGATGATGAGTAGAGAGAGGAGTAATGTGGGGGGGGGGGGTTTACTAATGATAGTTTTATAGATGAACCGATACCAGTGGATTCATCTGCGGGCGTGGAGTGATGGCCAGTTGACTAGAGTGTAGTGATGAGTGTTGAAAGGAGCAGCGGTGACAAACCAGGAAAAATGATCAACGGTTTTGGTTTTGTGACCCACAACTTGACTGTTGTGGTTTACTTTCACCATCAAGCAGACAGGACATGGATGTGTGCCCCTTTTTCATGGCAATCCAGCCAAACACAAAATAGATACAATACCAAATGTATTTGCACTCAATGGAACAACTGTTGAGATATTTCAGTCTGGACCAAAGGGGTGCATCAATGACCATCCGGCATTGCCATCACTAAAACTATCACCTACATTAGCTCACAACAACAAGGTTGAGAAACTGCCTTAATGTAGATGAATCAGTTCCTGTCAGATGATCGACAACGGAACAAGAGTTGATACACATTACGCGGAGCCATCGAGTCTATAGGTCATCACCTCAAGTGCATCGATTCCCCATCAAAGTGTTCTTATTGTATCCAAGAGCGTCACATTGCAGCGCCGATGATGACTTGACTGCACGTCTCCCAGCCTGAGCTCATTAACAACAACGGCAGTAAGGATGCACAAACATATACATATTCAGTGACCCTGTTTCATGCGATGCTAGCTTGCTGCAGCTGTGAACGATCACAGGGCCATCTATAAATAATAGTGCAGCCGTGAGTGAGCTACCATTTTGTTCTGACCCCGCAGACTGACTGATTTTAGATAGAGTCTCCAGGGGAGCAAATTAAACTGACAACAGGGAAGGTCTACAGCAAGTGGCGAGAGAGGTTTGGGGTGGAAAGCTACAGTAGTTTTCCAGTTGTCTCATGGGCAGAGTTTTATTCGCAGCATTAAATAAACGGCTGTCTAATAACTCTTTGTAGTCCTCTACAGGAGTAGCCAAAAGTGTAAAGGCTACAGGACATAGGCAGTTTCCGGGCCAGTGTAGGGATTTCAACAACACTGCACATTATTGGATCAGACAACAGTAGGCCAACAGGAATCTCAGGCAGATATTAATATGACGTTAAACTGCTGAATTGACTTCAAAATACCATCACGGTGGAACATCAGGGACCACGGTGGAAGTAAGTCCTGTACTATGTTGCGTTATACCTGACAATGTCTTACACGCTTTTATTTTTCACTGCTATATTTGGAATTTTGTCAAATAACCTAATCAAAAGCAACTATTATTGCTGCTAATGTCACCAAATGACCTGATTGACAATGATGTTCACAAACAAGCTGCTCTGCAGCAACTGCAACGTCTTTGACGAGCAACGTAACACCAGCTGAAAGATCTTCTTTTTCGCTGAGCGCCAGTATTTTTAACTTCTCATGTGACGTAGAAGTGTACTTAAGGGTGTGGTCAGTACACTGTGACATCAGTGAGGTAGTAGGAGCAACAGAGTACACAAACAACACCACAGAGGTGCATCAGACTTGAAACTTTCAATTGTGAGTGGACGTGTGACACAACACATCCTCATTCCAACTCGACACATACTGATGTTTAGATTTAGGCAACAGAACCACTTAGTTAGGTTTTGGAATAACATTCCGTTATTCCGCATAATGGAATGCGTCGGAATCAGACGCAGAGGGGCTGAACAAAGCGTGAGTATTTGATGCCATAGGAATGCGAACGGGCTGGTAAAACACTCTGCCTCTGCCTAATAACTGATTTGTCTTTTCCACTTGGGGACAACAGAAACAAAATGCTGTGAGTTGTAAAACCAAAACAATGAGCTGAAAGATGCTATATAGCACTGAGAGGAGTGCAGTTTTGGTGGATAATCGACTGTGTGTCCATCACTGTTCAATCACTTAGTTATTGATTGACAGTAGGCTGGTTGCAGACTTCTGAATCTGCACCCACATCTCCAATTTGTTGAAATACGACTGTTGCTTATTGTGAGCTAATTCCTCCAATTGAAGAAACAAAGAGCTCTGTCGCGCTAACTACCTAGCTTCATCCACATCTAGAAAAATGGAGGCAAGCATAGACATGAATGAAGCAGTACACAGGCTGTTGTAAGTCTACTTATAGAAGTAACAACTCTTATGTTGACAGAATTGTTTAGTCGTTTAATCGTGGAAAATGTTAACTGCACCTATCAACCTTTATCCCAGCTTCCATGTTGACTGAAGATTATGTCATACATTGGCTTGGTCATGAACATGAATGGATCAAGTGGAAAAAAATGAAATTCAATGTAATTGTCATCCACATTCTGATTCAGTGTTGCCAAACAAATAAGAAACTTAGTGAACAGGTCCTCTTGGGTTTGTAACTGCTTAATCATCAAGTAAATACATTATTTTTTCAAGTTTTTTTTATTAGAAAATAAATAATATTCGTGATTAAGTCCAAACTATTTGTATTTCTTTATGTCACAAAGCTACAAGACAGACGTGGAACAACTAAAATAAAAACATGAGATACAATCACACTGTGGTAAAATCAGCATTAATTGGCTTTGATACATATCTTTCAGATAAAAAGCAACAACACCTTTGGTTTATATTGCCATTCAGGTAAAACACATACATCATTTTGTCAGCATTAGAGTTTTCTCACAATCGTATTATGCTCCCAGAAAATCGTTACTAATCAAATGATTTCTGTTTCCGGACGGAAACGGATAGAAATCGTCCATCAATGTGGCAATACAATGGCTGAATTTAATTTTGCTTTGATTTTTCAACGACTAATTACAAAGCAATTGTGTGTGTGTGTGTGTGTGGGGGGGGGGGGGGTATTGCTCACGTTACTCCACAGTAATTTAACGGAGTGTAATTTCCCACTTCAGTGACTAAGCTGCAACCCTAAGGTAAGTGACAAGTATTTGTTACGGATGCATATGAGGCATTCATCACAGGAACAATGTTGGTCAGCTCAGCAGGAGAATCACACACACACGTCATTGTATTCCCTTTCAGCCCTCTCTGAACGAATGAAGAGTTATTACTGAGGTTAGTCGACCAAAGGAAAACCCTGGCATGTCTGTCTCTCTAAGGATTTAAAGCTAATGGACTGTACCGGGAATTAGGTGTAGGCCAGAACCAAATCAATCTGCTGTTTGAGGTGTGGCTCAGCCTCAGCCCAACAATCTACAAAAAGTTCCAAAATACTTCAAATACACTCGCAGCTGAACAACTAGCTGAGCGATCAGCTTTAATGTATTAGCCTGTTCTTATTATCAAACTCTGTATGGCATCGGTAACGTTACCTACAGTGTACGAGGATGGATGGCTGCTCGCTATGCGGTCAAGAACGTTGTGCATGTTCGCCAAATGGTTTTATAAATTGCTGGTATTACCTGTCTTACTTGTCAGGGTTTTATTGCATTTGAGATAACGGGAGTTATCAGCATCTACAGGAGTAAAAGGTATAGCCACACTTTGGATTTTCTTTTGTTCTCTCTGCCGTGATGTGTGCCTCACACTGTACTGAGCCAGAGTCGGTGTGTGAGTGTCAGAGTAAAGCACAACGCTGCCCCTCATGCAAAGATAGACACAGAGACAGAGAGAGGAGGTTTCTTTTTTCCACAGAGATCTCACAAAGTAACTTCTAAAGAATTGTATATTCTGTTACGACCATTCAGAACAGAGTTCCGGGGGGCATCCCTAGCTGACAGAGAGCAGCACCATGTGTATATTTTTAATGATTATCAGGGAATCTGGATGATTTAAAAAGTGCAGTGCTTTTTTTTTGGCTGATAATCCACAACCAGAATGTACGAGTTGCAGTTGGAACCCAAAGTAGGGAGAATCGATCCACAGCAGTCTCTAGCTGGTAAAACCAAAAACGGGACTTTGAATTATCCCAAATTAAAAACTGTATTTTTGATTCAGTATGTGTTATAGACATTGATAAATAATTCTCACCACTGCAGGGCTTAGTGATAGATCAAAAGCATCATTTGATATGATGATGATATAAGGTCCATAGAAACGCACACCCAATTTTTGGCACATTACTACCATCAGCTCGTGACTGCTGTGAATCAGACAGCTGACAACTAGGGAAAGACCAAGTGGCAGCCTGGAAAGACATCTGACAGGAGGAAATAGACTTCATTGGGGCCAATATCGACGAGCAATCCATGATGGTAGCAGCAAAGTATTTTAGGCTAGCAACAAGGAATAAAAATACTTCTCTGTCAGAGAAGTATTGACCCCAATCCAGGACCCCAGTCTATTGACTTTGGAATAACAAGCACAGGAAGAGTATTTCAGTGGAAGCCACGTTATTATCAAAGTTAGAAGAATGACACTTTCAGTTCTAACTCACAGACAAGGAATTGACAAGACCCGTCAAGTACCGGCCTCATCGCAGGGACAGGGGCGCAGACCACCCAGAGAGCGGTGCGCAGCCGCCACCAGCCTGCCCAAGCCGGAGCCCCAGATTGGCCCTGTTGACCCCTGCAGCAGGGTTACGTTGCTTTGTCCGCTCGGCCATGGCTCCCCCATTTCAGTTGCAGACTACCTGGATTGGCTAGTTAACCTGACATAGTAGATAAGAGTGTATGCTTTGTTGCTTGCTAAGATGAGGTAATTGTGTCAAAATCAACCTCAGTAAGCCACATTCTCACAGAGAGCATTGCTGGTCCCTGTCTCCAGTCACTCCTCACCTCTCCCAGGCCTTGTTCTTTCCCCTAATTTCCCAAACCTCCTATCCAGTAGATGCCCTGAGACTTTTTTTTGCCAGCCCTGGTCACCAGACATCCCCTTCCACACACCGGTTTTCACTCTCTTCCTCAGCCCTGCTGCTCTTATACCAGATGCTTCTCCCAAGTCAGTGTCAGATTGTTGAAGTTTCCATGCTGCAAATATGATGTGCTTCTGTCTTTGCTTACGTGCCTACCTGAAGTATAATTATGAATCTCATTGCCTTTCTTGGCAAGACTCGCTCTGCGTAGCTGGTAAAGGCAGAGACGATTGGTTAAGGTTAGACATGAAGGATATAGGATAAGGATAGCTCATTGGCCAGGGCATAGGACCATAGCACTTACTACGCACATACTACGCAGGGCGGGGCTTGCCAAGAAAAGCAGTAGGATTCATAATAACGCATACCTAAAACCTGGGATTGTTTGGCTGCTTCTTGGTTTAACAGCATGCTGCAGGTGATAACAGCGTGCTGGCTAGCTTGACATGGTGTTAGCATGCTGTTAGCTGGTTGTATGTACACAAACGTGAATGGGTGTGTGGGCTCAGGTAAAGAGAGGCGTGGTACTGGGACGCTGGAACACACTGTTGAGCCTTCCCTGTGTTTTGGGCTCAATTCAACCAAACCAAAGTTATTGAGAGGGTGTCCATCTAATGATCCCGTAGACATGTCTTCACCCTTACACAGGCCAAGGTACATGATTAAAGCAAAGTGGTAATCAGTAAGACAGTTGGAATAAGTTCCACATTGACAGTGCTTGGATTGGCATTCAGATGAAGTCGCCTATCAAGCCAACTGCGCCAGCCACTGTAGTTTAGCCTCAGCAGTTACAATGTGGCCTGGTCATGCCGCAGAGTAGACGTTCTTTGATTGGGTGGGAAAGGAGTTTGAAGGTAAGGTAGGTCAGGGTTAGGGAATGGTGTCGCCTGTCACGGTGCCCAGTAGATTTATGATGGCACAGCCTGATACCCACTGCAAGGCCTAGTGGTAGGTCAAAAACATCATTTAACATGAATGATGGGCTTCAATCGGAATTTTGTAGTGAATTATTATTTTAAACTGTCAATACCTTTTAAAATATTAGGTATGGTTTACTGGCTCCCTTCAAGTGTCAATCATCAGGAAGTCTTTATTCAAATCCAGATGTGGCAAAATAGGAGATGCTGTATTATACTTCTTTCAACTTGGTGATATTGCTTGAAAAAAATACTTTTTCAATGGTAACAATGAATAAAGTGACTACATAAAATGTGAAAATGGATCCTGAGAGACAAATTACAGTTTGGCTTTTTAGTCTCTTTTTAGATCATTGTTTTGGTCACAACAAACCAAATAGGAGTTTGGCATATCACATTGTACACACTAATCTTGCTCTGTGCTTGTTGTACATCAATGAACAATGGTTTGCTATCACATTAGCTGTGACAACCGTTTTTAAGGCTCTAACAATAAATAATGACAGAGAAGTGAGTTTGTCAGCTTGTTGTGGGTGTTGTGTGCCCCCTAGTGGCCATGAAATGTATTAACGCAGCTTTAAATTAATAGCACAAATTAATAGAGCACACAATGTGTCCCATTACAGGGCTCTAAATAGCGACTCCAATCAACCATAAGTTGTTTTTTCTCATATAATGGAGTGAATACCACAAATATACTGTACAAGACACAAACTGCAAGATCAAACCCAGTAAAATCCTTTGTGGTTTGAGTGTTTTGCAAATGACATTGTCATAGGTGATAGGTTGCCAGTCAGGCATACCAGGTCAATTGATCTGTCCAGGAATCAGTCAGGGCTCAAACAGCTGTGCAGTTCATGGATATGACGATGGTTTTCAGTTCAGTTCAGTGACATCAATCATCACCTGCAGGCTTTCAATTCTGCTACATGACTCGATTTTCAGGCCTCCAGAATTATAGCTATAACAATGTATGCCAAAAATCCCTCAGTAGCGCACAGTAGCGCGTGACCAATTTGCGATTTGAAGGTTGATACAGGTGTTGTTTAAGCAGATATAATAGTCCATATGATCCCACAAATGCATTTATTTTCAAGCTGGAAAATGTGCACTAGTGCACTAGTCGGGTTTACAGCTTTACTGCTCCCTTCACATAGTGTTTAGTGGTTGAAGATGGCTCAGGTAAGGTGTAAATGCCATTACCAAATCGGTTACATTTCATTTCAATGTTTCAAGACATTAAACCTGAATTAGCTAGAGTCTACATGTTTTCAATATGTATTGCTTCTGATGCTTTGATGGACCGTCTTTTGGTTTTCTGAGGCTACTGTCTGCAGAGACCTCTTGTTTCGTCACTCTAAATCATTCATTATTCCTCACGCTGCTGCATGAGGCTCAGCAGCACAGAAAAGATGTATCGGATTTGAGTCGGTCAGACCATTTTTTTTTTTAACAGGGCCTCTCTTCTCGACAGTCAGCTGTAAGAAGCACGAGGATCAAAGCAGGAGAAGCACTGGAACACGAATGAGTATCGACTTTGTAGAAAGCCAATGACGTCTAAGAATAATCTCATCTGTCATTTTCACACATCATCCTGCAGTGTTGAAAATGAAATCTGATGCTTGGCTGAAACAACCAGTTCATTAACCTGTAAAAAAAACCGTTAGTGCTTACTGTATGTCATTAGCATTAAGCTGATGTCCTGAGGGAGGGCTTGGCTGTTTGTTTGCTGTGGGGCTTAATATTCATGCTCATCCTGTCGAATAAACAGGCTTGGATTATCCAAAGACGACTGCTCGAGCAACAACCTCAAACTGATCCACTGAGAAGCCCTGTTCATCAGGAGCATTACACTGCTCTAGATGTTAGACGTACAAAAATATGTGCCGTCTGATCAGCACTGAAAATCTGTTCAAAATCTGTTTTAAAAAAAAGTTGAAATTCCCACAAATTGAAAAAAAGTCGCTGAATTATTTATGGAACCAATTTTAGGTTAATTATGTCAGTCAGATGAATTATTCATATCCTTGACATTTCAACATGTATATTTTAGATATATAATATTATGAATTTGGTAGAAGTTTGCCCAAATATTATTTTAGAAAGTCTTCCTCTTTTGCTTACGAGAAAGTTGCATTGGCAATATAAAAATAAAAAACTATTGTTAATAGTAATTTAGAAATAAAATTTAAGAAAAGTATGTTTTCCTTAAGTCAATTTAGTAATTTGTTAAAGTCCTCCAATTTGGAAAGGCAAATTGAACAGGCGGAGGCCTATTTGTGATGTTGTAACAGTAGCTTTAAGTCCATGCAGTTAAAAAGCAGTCAGAAATAGCCTGAAGAGTCAGATTCAGCTCTTTAGTACTCAATCCATCCCCTTTGTGTGGATATGTGCAACTCAATGAGTGTAAGGCAGAGTTGCTGAAACAGAGCATAGAAAAAATCTGCTACCTCACATACTAGATGAACAGTGTCAGTGTCAGACAGCAGGCATTGTCTTTCTTAATATCCTCTTCGGAATATTGTTTTCTTAACATGCAACAAAAAAACAACCAGGCTGAGCACGAAAGATCCGGTCAAAAATAGGGGTACTGGAAGTAATAACACCAGCTGACGTCCATTTATGTTCCTCTCCAACCATGCGTTAATAATGGAAAGTCTGTCATTTCAAATATTCCAATTGATTGTTGTTGGCTATTTTATTTATTTTTCTTTTTTATTCATTTTTTTTCTTCCCACATCACCCCTCAGTTTGCTGCTCTTCCGCCCATGTAGATCACTTCTGTCCTCTAGTGGAGAAAGGATGCAAATAGAACCACGCTGACAGTTTTTACCAATTAATCTTCTTTTTCTTCCCACATTTGTTTTGTTTTTTCAAATGTTGTAGTCTGTAGCCATGGAACATGTGTGCCCTCTATGACCCTTTTCATACTGTATAGGTGGATATTATCGAGCCAATGCTCCATCATTATAGGCCTACAATTAGTGCATCCATACATCAAGCATGGTTAGCCCCTACGGGAATACAGAGCTGCCACGCAGCTGTGCTCTGAACAAGACTGACACGCAAGAATTATGTATTTTTAACTCGTGTGACTAAATGGGTGAAACAATGTACTCTGTAGGATCAGGCATTTTGTTTCTGACATGTTTTCCGCTTCATTAACATACTGCAAACAAAGTAAAGCTTTTAGTTCAGCATCTCCGTGTCAACATGGATCTATAGAAATATTAAAGAAGACTGCTCATGCTCAAAGACACTATGACATGCAGACAGTAGGAGCCCGGGATCACACCGCCAACCTCGTGGTTTAATGATGACATGCTCTACCAACTGAGCTACAGCTGCCACAGGCATGCTACACAAGGGCAGTCCGTGAGCATGCACGATACCGTGGTAGGATAGCGGGTGTTGGTGAGAAAGCTTCAGTGAGATATTGTGACAGTATTGATTATCACACGATGGTTGACGTCCTTTTAGTATAGATGGGCAACTGAAGTAGATCAATGTGAGAACTGTAAATTGTGGCAAATAATGTGTGCAAGTAGAACGGTTTTAGGATACAGCTAGGTTTCAACAAAGTGCTATCCTGATGTCTTTCTTGCTTTGCTAAATCATTTCTATAACTGCGTTCAAATAAAACACCCAGCAGATGGACTGTTTCTGGCAGAAGAACTGAACGCATCTCAGTTCAAGTTTTTAGTGTTCTGCTTGTCTTTAACTGCACATCATTTGAATATTCAGCACCATCTGTTTTAACCTCCTCTCTGTGTATATATGCTTGTCTGTCTGTCTGCCCAGCTGATTGACTTCATAAACCCGATTCAACTTGAATCATTCAAGGTACATTTTGCTTAATCTAATCAAGAATTATGTATGGGTCAGCGTTGACACTGAAATGTAATTACATTTAGTAAAATCAGCCAAAGTAAACTTTTAACATGAGAAAGGTTTAACTTCCTTCGTGTACCTTAAGTTTATCATGTTTAGTTTTTGTCAGTGTTTCGTGTCTGTGGAGCAACACCTGTCCAGTGCCTCATGAGGTCACTGTTGAGTGATTCCAGGAGCAGCTGTGTCCTTTTGTGAAGGAATCTGTATCTGTTAAGGATGGATTAAATATAGATATCAACAGGGGTTTTTAAAATGTATTTACTGATTGATGTCTCTGAGGATTTCTGATGGGACGGAGACATTCTTTGTGCCACCGTTGCACAGAGTGAGAGACAAAGGCATGAAAATGCATACACCTGTGGACATACAGTACTTTATATGATAATGTTAATTTTAATATTGTTTTATCCTTTTAAAAAATTCTGTCAAACAAAGAACTTCTTTAATCTTGAGTTTTTAATCACTGCCACCCGAAATACACTCTCGAAAAAATTTGATTTGGGGTTTAAAATGCCATCCAAAAAACAAGCATGCATAGCAGAGATCTATTTAAATGATATTGAAAGAATATATTATGTGCCACGGGCCACTAAATCTAAAAGTTGCAGAGGCTTTCCAACCCTGGAAGGAAAAAAAAAAGTTGTTGGGAAAATGTATAACATTTTGTTGTGATATATTCTTCACTTATAAAGATATCAAATGTCAACACAAAATATATCTGCAACTTCTGTCTACACTACCGGCCCTCCAGAACCCACATCAGTACTCCACATCTCTCTCTCTCATTCTGCTTTGTCAGCAATGGAGGCGGGAAGCACACGGCTCTCGCATTTCTCATTTCTCAAACAGAGAAATACCATCCCACAGTATCGCAACTCAATGAATTAAATCCTTCGGCACACAGGGAATGCAAAGAAATGAGTTTGTGCAACATTCGTGTTTTCAGTGACACACACACACACACATAACTCCTGTTCAGAACATGTTGTTTGAATAACATGAAGCCATGTTGAGAAATGAAGGCAAATCCTGCATTGCTCAACAGCTACATTTAGTTTTGATTGTTTCCAAACTGATATCAGGATCTGCACAATTGGTCCCCCGGCCTTTTTTACAAGGCCATCAAAATACAAACGTCAGTATAAGTATAACCTGTGTGCCTTGGTTGTGATATTTATTCACATCAAACATAAATCTGGTTAGTATTTATTTTATTCAATCATCATACTTTTGACCCAGTTTTACCCAATGTCTGTTTTGCCTATTTCTTTGATATTTACTCTAGATCAGGAGAGTTTGCACTGACTTGCTGAATGCAACACATTTGTTTGCTCTATTGATTGCTGCAAATGATTACCAAGGAAGAAAACAAAACAAATAAACCCTGACCGGAATACTCTTTTTTTTCGTCATTGAATTATGAAGCAAAGCCTGGTTTCATAGGGGCATTGAACCGTTGAAACATTCATTGTATTCTTTTTTAATTTTTTTTAACAAAAGCAACCTTTCAAAATAAAAAAATAGACTATTTATGTGATCGTTCTTTTGCTAAATGATTTCAATGATTGATTGATCTTATTCTGCAATATAAATCTCAGTTATACATGTAATGATAAAAGGAAGACATCCTCATGTTTTCATGGGTTTTTTTGGGATTGAGAGTGTCGTATAAGGTGTTCTGTATGTGGTCACTTCCTCTTTTTTCTTGTCCCGTTGAGCCTGAGATTGTATTTGGAGGCTGGAACGGATTTACGTAAATCATTGCTCAATCTTATTTTTTGCCTGTGGAATCCACAGCTCTCTCTCTCTCGCTCTCTGTCTATAATAGTGTTTCATTCTCCAGTTTCTACTTCTGTTTGGCGGTTCAGGGTTATGAAGATAAAATGCACTTAATAACCGGAAGCTGTGTCCTGTTTTTGTGGATGTATACACTGACCCTTGTGAAAAGTCAAGGTAAGACCAAGTAGTTCAAACAATTAGTAGGGTCCCTTTTATCCTGTTTCATTTGTGGCTTGATGTTTTGTTGGTGGGGGGGGGGGGGGGCTCAATAATGCAAAAATGATTTTTACTTATTTCTGTTTTTCACTGTCCCATAGACTGTACACGTGAACAGTTTTTTAATGGCAGGCTGTTTGATCCAAATTTCGACACAACTACTCTGGAGGCCACCTACCCGAGTGGAACACAAGTGAGAGTGGGCTGCAATGTTGGCCACAGTGGCTTTTTCAGACTGTTATGTGTCAACGGAAAATGGACGTCAAGAGACAGACCATGTCAACGTGAGTTACAGTATTTCATTGTGTGGAAATAAATAATCTTCCATTAAAAACGCATCGGCTACGATACTTGTGTACATATTCAACATGTAATGCTGTATATGTTCTGTCAAGGCTCAACTTTAATGAATTATTATTAAATGTGTTATCCGATATCGCGATAAAATATCACACTGCATATTATTGAATGGAGGTCCACCTGTATCATCACTGTATTTTGAGCCTTAGAAATATATTTACCCATATTCTCTTTCATTCTTATGTTTTAAGCGAGATCATGTGGCCATCCCGGGGAGGCCCCATTTGCAGATTTTCATCTGGAAAAGGGAGACGATTTTGTCTTTGGGTCACAAGTTATGTACACCTGCAATAAAGGGTATGGAAATATGTATAAAAACACATTTGTATACTGTTAATTGTTTACTTATATATTTGTGCTCTGCTTTGTACATAGTATTCTGTATCACTATACCGTGCATGACAAGAGGTGCAGTTTAAGTTTGACTATTAATAAGCCATTTCCATTATCCATGTTCTACATAATACTCGTTTCAGTTATCAAATGGTCAGTCGCTCAAAATACCGGCGTTGCATGTCTCAAGGCTGGGATGGTGTGGTTCCTGTCTGTGAAGGTAAAGCTGAAATAAATCATATTTGTTCAGTACCTTACATACAAGGGGAAATATCACTGTATATATTCAATATTGGAAGACTGAAAAACTGTATTTCTTACGTTTTGAAACATTTGAAAGTTTTTTGGTCATCCAATTTATGATTTATTTGTTTTCCCTCCAGCCCAACAGTGCTCAGTGATTCACGTGGAACAGAATGTCCAGGTGATTGGGGACCCAGAGGAAGCAACCTATGGCAATGTAGTTCAATTCAGCTGCAAGTCCCGCACTGAAATCCTGTCTGGGTCACAAGAAATGTATTGTGATGAAAATGGAGAGTGGCGTGGACAAATTCCGACATGCAAAGGTACAGCAGGCTTCCCAAAATGAACCAGAAGGTCTTCCTTTTTAGTAAAAGGGTGAAAGTATAGGCAGGGAAGACAGAAACACACAAATACAAACATAACCCACCATGGGATGTGCCGGGCCAATTACAAAGACCGCAGACTCTTCGCATTTCTCTGTTTTGTGCCTCCTTGTCTCCTCTCTGTTCCGCCCTTTTGTCTGTGATTCGGAAATCAATTTCAACGCGTCATCTTGAAGGATGTCTCGATTCCTAAAATACATCGCGAGGAAAGAGGAGGCTTGCCGGAGGAGCTTAGACCGTGGGTGCACAGGTGTAGCCTTTGCAGAAGTCTTATCAGCACCTGTATAAAAGCATAAAAAAGCTCAACTCAGTTAATCCAGGAGAAAATAATTTTCCGACAAAACGTAATTGGCAATGTCATTTTGTTAAACGGGAGACCAGGCTGAAGGGCAATTGGCAGCTGCAACACAGCTGCCAATGTCATATTGAATTGGTGTTGCTGACACATAAAACATTTAGATTAATACCTGTGTCGCCTCGACTCCTCTCTCCTCTGGTGGGAGGACTAAGGCACGAGGAGAGGAGGCAAGGAATGGAATTGTAGATGTGCAAACTGAGGCATTATTGAGAACGACCAAAAATAAATAACATTTTTGCTTAGAGAAGAACAATAAACTGCACTGATGTTTGCTGTACTTTCGACTGGTTTTGATAAAAGTTTAACATAACAACTCATAATATAGCAGCTCAACTCTCCCGGCTGTCGTCACTTGGGCATCATCGTTTTTCTACTTTGCACCACGTCTCGCCCTTATGTGCTGTGATTGGCTGTTACTACTGCACTGTGATCTACACCGACCTGGTCACTGGTCGCTCAGTGCTGCATCACATGTTGATAACCCGCTGATAGCTCCCCTTTGAAAAAAAAAATGAACTGAGAGGTTCCAGACGAATCCGCATTTGAGATTTAGTCTGGCGATATGAGAATGTGAATTACTGTGCATCCCCTTTTTATGAAAAAAACATATATATATATTTTTTCCCAACAGTGATAACATGTGCAGTACCCGAGATTGAAAATGGTTTTGTGCCTGGAGATATTCCAGAGTACAAAGAAGACGAGGTCCTGCACTTTAGTTGTGATGCTACGTATCAACGCGCTGTAGGCAGACCTTCAAAATGCACCAAACATGGAATTAGAGCAGAGTGGAGCCCCACACCTGCATGTGAACGTAGGTATAAACTGAGTAATCCAGTTTGATGGTTATATCACACTGACAAGAGACAATTGGTGCTAACAGATAATATGCTTAATTTCCCAACAAATGAAGCAATAAGATGTAGACTGACACTGCCGCCACCGGAGGGAACAACGTATAAACCTTCCAGAAATGTGTTTTCACCTGGTGACACACTGAGAGTCATGTGTGGAAATAAGTACTGGATTTCACGCCCTTGGGGTACCTCAGCAGAGATTACATGCAAAGAGGATGGAGACTGGACTCTCCACCCAGTATGCCAAGGTATAAAACCACACGGGCTTAGTGCCAGACATAGATTATGAGACTGATGTTCTTTATTGTGTGTGTGTGGTTCATTAATTTGTGATGATGATGATGATGATGGTGATCAATCTTATCTTTGTTACTTAAGTTACACAAGTCTTTCTCTTCTTCTAGAGGTTGTATGCAGTCATCGAAGACCACAGCAGGTGAATTACTGGAGTGTTACATCGCATCAACGAATAACATTGGGTGATACTGCTACATATTCGTGTAGGATGGGCTACAAGAATACAGATAGTGCCTCCTTGGCCAAATGCACCAGAGATGGATGGAATCCAAATCCACTTTGTCAAGGTATTGTGAAGTTTGATGTGACATTGCTGGTTAGGGTGCACGGGAGCACTTTTGGGGTGAAGTGTCTTGCTCAAGGACACATCGATCTGCAACTAACCAGAGCTGGGGATCGAACCGCCGATCCTCTGGTTGAAGGACGGCCCTGCTCTCCACTTAGTCACGGTCGCCTATTTTGTATCCATATTTGGGAAAGCGGGGAAGGAGCTTTTGGTGCATTTAGGATTTATTTATTTAAATTTAGTTTTTGCCGTAATTGCTGTCTTCCACCAAAAATCGTTGGAACTAAGAGCTAATAAACTCTGGAACTAAATCTGAAACTAAAAGTCCCTTCTCCAAGTTATGCAGTTACTTCAATATACTGTTAATCTGCCTCGGCCTGTGGTGCTCATTGCAACAGTTATCAGCCTTTTTCCAGAGAAAGTCAAGCAATGCTGCTCTGTAGACCAAGAAAAAAAAGACCCATCGATGTCATGTTTCCTGGTACTCCACGCTAAATAACAAGACTCACGTTCACCCCATTATACATCCCTCACCATGACATAAATTAAGAAATAACTGCTGATCACATTAAAAAAGAAGCAACATCAGGTGCAATATTTACAAGCATCTTGACCATCTTGCTTGTCTTATATTTGCACAACACAAGTACAATTTACTTTTACATCCGGGTGTAAAATGTCTGAATATTTTACTTGTTGATGTGCCAACTCTGATATGACAGTAAAATGTCACTTTCAAGTCAGTGTACAGAATAACTACATTTTATGTATTATTATTTTACAGCGATAACATGCAACAGTCAAACTTACGAGGAGTCAGACATTGATGGAGAGGTTAAGACCATATACAGGTACGGGGATCAGGTCCATTATGTCTGCAAGGCTGGTTCTGAGGGACGTTTTACTCGAACCTGTGAGAAAACAGGTTGGACCGGGACTCCACAATGTACAAGTAAGAAAATACTTAAAATGTACTCAATATAGTTGAAAGGACGATTGCTGTTGTTTTTTCCCATCATTTTATTTTTCATGCTTACAACACAATTACATTATTGTTCATCAGATTAGAATTGAATGGCTGTGAATACATTTTGAGGCAAACATTGGTGTCTTTTTTATAGCAGCAAAGTAAAGAAATGTGGTTTGTGGTTTGCTAAGATCTGCCACCTGTTCTTCTAACCAATTTTCTTATTTTATCTTTTTTCACTCCTGCAAAATGTCAAACATCTTTTTTATTTAATTTAAAACGAATAATCTACTTTGAATAGACAGTTAGCACTCATTAACCTCCAGCTCCATGCCTCATTTCCATCGTTACAACTTCTCTGGCCAAAACAGCTTTCCTTTTTTTCCATCCTTAACGGGTTATTCATGTGTATATTGTGAGAGTTTTGTAAAATGATCAATATGAATCTGCTCATTCTGGAGCACCACAAGGTCTGACATGAGAAGTAACTTGCTTCCTTCTTACACGAAATAGTTTGTTTCAAAATATTTGAATTTATCCCGAAAACCTGGAAAGTTTGGTAAGTAATTCACAATTGTATTGACTTTGTTTCAGAGACACCGTGTACAAAACTTCACATCGACAATGCAACAATAACCAGCATTGAAAAGGATAATTACAGGCTCAGTGAACATGTCATATATGCATGCAACGATGCTGAAACAGTTTTTACTGTTACCTGTGAGCAAGGTGGCTGGACAGGGATAAGGAACTGTTCAGGTAAGAACATAACGGTACAACAAATATACCGGTAGGTGTTTTAGGGATAATGTGTGACTGGAGTTTCTGTGTTTTGATAGCAATATAAATGGTAAATATCTCCTAACAGCTCAAAAAAAAATCTAAATTGCAATATTAATTTGATTACCCATAGTAAGAAAATGAAAGATGTGTATTGTTGAACAATTTCTCCTTCATGCTCTGTTTCTCCCATCAACACAGACATGTCTGATAAGTGCTGCTCCTGAAGCACTTATTGATATTGATATATAGTCTGTAAAAGTTTTCGCTCTTGTTTTATCAGACCAAGGATCTAAAGCTTTGCAAGGGGTGCACGTATACTGTAATGTCCATATACTGTCACGTTAACTATCTTAGTTAAGCGTGTAGGCATGCTAACAATCGCTGTTTAACCCGTTGATGCTATCTGAATATAACTTTTTTGTTGTTGTTGTTTTTCACTGTTAGAATGTCCGAAAGCTGTTGTACCACATGGATTTGCCGTTCGTCCACACAATGACAAACTGTACTACACCTGCAATGAAGGGTTTAAACTTCCTACCAAAGGCTGGTGGGCTGAGGTCAAATGTAATGCTGGCCGGTGGTTTGGACTTGAACATTGCATTGGTAAATCATCTTTAATCTACTACACGTCTAGTTGTAACCCGCATCAAGTCATCCAAAAAAATCTCCTTGAAGCTGTACATCACTTTTAAGTAAAACATTTAGTAAGGAGGAAGCAAAGATTTCCTAAGCATATAAACGATGAGTATATCCTGAAAGAGACGTCGAACCTATCCACTCCCACGTACTACACTGACAGTGAACGCATCTTGCCCCATTCCTCATACCTGATATGGATGCACAGCAGCATATTTTTGTTTTAATAGGCTCATGAACAATTCATATGTTAGTTTAAATTAGTTTTTTTATGTCACATCTTTGATGCAGACTCATTTTGAAAGAAGTCATTTTGTTGTTGCTAGAATCACGTTTGTTAGCAACAATATACAGACCTAAATGTTTGTAATGATGATCTCTCTAGCGAATACAACGTGTGGAGAAATTCCGCTGATTCCTAATGCTGAAGTGAGACGTCCAGGAAGTCAAAACGCACGGATTGTTTGTGACGAAGGATACAGCACACAGGTTAACCACTTAACTTGTAGCGAGGGAAACTGGCTTTCAAATGGAGTGTCCCCCAAAACATTCTGTACACGTGAGTCATCTTCAGACTAATTCTATCAGACGTAATTAAGTGTGTTTATTTCAAAGATTACACGGCATAACCTAATGCTCTACGTGATTTCATGTCTTGCAGCAACTGGCGTTCCTTGCAACCCGCCACGTAAAGTTGACAATGCTGTTGTTGAGGCTTCATATCAGAAGGAATACTTGTCTGACTCTGCAGTAACATATCGGTGCCGTCTTAATTATACTATATCGGAGGGTGCAGACACAATTCGATGCAAAGCTGGCCAATGGGAGGAGAAAAACATTACGTGCACACGTACGTACAAAAAGTATTTCACAAAGTCGCACACAGGAAGCTTTAAGCCGATTTCAGATTTCAAGATATGTTATATATGCTGTGAATATATACAAAAAATGGGATTTAAGTTTGCCAGTTTTGTGTTTATACAGTACAGCGATTAGGTTTGACACCACAATTGAAAAATTGGTACTATGTTACTTGGACAACAATATATTTGTTTATTGATATGGATAGACATAGAACCCATATTCATTTAGATATCTTGAGGTGAGAGGCCAAAGGACCCCTGAGAACCAATTTTTCCCATGCCAAAATTCATAGCGTTATTTAGCCCCCTTCCTGACCAGCTAGTAACAAGGTTGGTACCATTAGATTTCTTTGGTCATCCAGTTTTATACAATACCAATATAATCAATCTGGCTTTAAAAAAAGAATGTAATTGTCTGGCATCCCGCGGGTATCGGGGTTCATACAAAACAAGGGCAAGTCTTTAGTGAGGAAAGAGTTTTATTGCAAAAACTAGACCGATTGTTTTGAAATATTCTAACCCACTGCATGTTGAGATGTTATGCTGAACACAAACATTTTCTCCCACAGCTTCCAACAGCAGTGATGTTCGTGGTCCAAAGAAGTCTGAATAATAATGCCATGTGTGGATTATTCATACTGATGTATCGTCGTGATACATTATACATACGGCCTTTGGACATTGAATGACTGAATCAAGTATCTGTGTAATAAAGTCATTTTAAATCATGAAGCTTTGCCATATTGAATGAAAGACAATAACATTTCAAAGGCTTTATTTTGTCTTTTTAATGATTTTATTACAAAACCAGGCCTTTAATTACTAAATGGTGTTAAAGGTGTAAAAATTGTCGTGCCACGCTTTGTGTTGGTGCAGAATAAGTTGTTTTAAAAAGAAATGTGAAGAGATTTCTGACAACCACAGACCCAATAAATTCCTATGAATACATGCACTGTGTCAACAGCAGCTTCAGGTTTTTAAAACTGTCAGATGGCTCCCTCGAATAGTGTGAAGTTTGAATTCAAGGATTATCTCATACATTTCAGTTACCCAGCACTGTTTTTCATGGAAGTGCAATTATGAAAACACCTGAGGAAAATAAATAACCTTTGTCAAAATATGAATAAATGACATTAAATCAACACACTTTGCCAATCCCTCTTTTTGTAAAATGCTGTCAACTGTAATAATAAAATGTAAAATGCTTCTTATAATGATGTGGAATCTTTCACGTCCAGAGGGACAAAACAGCGTTTATAGATCAACCACAGTGCACTCCCATTACAGTTGTCAACTTGTAATAATATTGATAACCGTGATTTCTCTACACCTCTATAACATTTCACAATAATTCATTATGAATAATGTAATTTATTGTACGTACATTATTCTATTACAGACATGCAGTGTACATAACAATTACCAGGAAAACAGAATTCGAAAAATGCCTTTTGAGCAAAGTTTTAGAGGGAGCCAGTGATTCATTCAGCAAACGTCTTGGTAATTGGAACGGTTGACTTATGTATCAGCACAATAGTGTTGTGGTTAATTTGATTACGACATTACATCGTTAAACTTTTTTTCAGTCTGATCATGCAAGGCAGTTTTATAGCTCTTTTCAAACGAAATGACAATTTAAAGTGCTTTACGTTGGCAAAAAAGCATTAAAAATGACATTCAAAAACGATAAGCAATGAAAACGTTTTTCAATATTAGATTGAATAAAACACATTCAATTAAATGTAATACAAACAGAGAGTGCCACAAATACAGTTAGAGTGCAGTTACGGTGTAGTAATAAGTTGTAAGTTGCTCAAATGCAACAAATAAAATAAAAGTGCAGTCGAGAAACCTGTCAATAAAACAGAGTTTTTAAATTACATTTGAAATGTTTGCTGTGCTAAACATTTAACCTGCTCTCTGTTAATCATTAACACACTGACATCCAGTCTGGGGACAAAGTTAACCTGAAGATAAGATGTGGTAAGAATGGGGGTTCAGCAAGCGGAATGTTGGTCAATACAATGTCCTAAAATTAAAAGTGATGCATGTTTTGAGAAATTCAATGGTGAAATTTCCTCACCAGCATTGATGTACTTTTAAGCATGAATCACTATAGTGCAATATAAACAGCATTGCTCTCTCAGCGGCATTTACTCTAATTCTTTTATTGACTGATTGTTCCACTTAACGATTTTTACGATGGACTTTGCACAAGTGTCAACACTGTTCATGAAACAGTGAATGTGGTAATCAAACTGGACAGAAACTATTTCATCATCAGCAGATACTCACAAACATCAGGTACTCAGCTTCAATCAAAACAATTCACATTAAGCTGTCGTGTATTAGACATATTATTTGTTTGTGTCCTTGTTGTTGATCCTGTCAGGTCAAACCTGATGCGATTCATCGTAAATGTTTCCTGAGGTCCGTTCCAAAAGTGTATATGTTGTCAGAAAGTATCATATTTTCCAGCTGAAAAGCAAATTCCCTTACAGGACTTCATTCATGAATTTGATTGGATACTAAAGGTGTGCATTATGAAGAGTCTGTGGATTGATGTATCAATGCACAGAGGATACTCTACATGGACTTTTCTGGAACTTTTAGTATTGCTTATGTGAGGTGCGTGCTGTGTGTGTTTCCATGCGTCATGTTGTATTCATAAAGCCTTGTGCAATCCCACGGGGCAGTCCATGTTCTGTCCCTTGGTACTCCCTGAGGACTACAGCTGGGGACAAACAAAGAATACAGAGTTTGTTACATACAATACAGTTAGACTTGGCCGAAATGCAATTGTCTTTCATCTTTCTGTTTCTCCAACTGTGGAGGAACGTGGACGTCTCTTTATCACAGAATGGTAAGACACTCTGAAAGGTTGTTAAGTTAAAAGAGGCGGGAAATGAAGTTTGTATGTTGTGGTTGGCTTATTTACAGTATAGTGCACAGTTATGTTTTTTCCCAGCCACATATTTAAAGATCTTCTGATTCACATGTCGTGATATGACTCTGACTGCCGTCTTTAGTATCCAACTGTTGAGAAGACCAATTTCCTCTTTTCTTCACATGTTGCTGTTTGTTAGCATGTTCAAAGCTCCCAGATGTTCCTCACTCCCATGTGTCAGAAGACACCAAAAAAGATGTCTACCAAGAGGGAGACGTGATACGTTTCACTTGTGAAACTGGTTATATATCAGGTCCAACCATCACTTATGTATGTAGTCCGACAACCAGAGGCTGGTTGCCAGCCCGTCATCGTCAAGGAGCGTGCTACTGTGAGTTAAATGTCTTTCTGCTCGACTCTTTGTTTCTTTCCATTTTGAGTGACCGCAGTAATCAGGTTACAACAAATGTGAATCCTTTTATATGCTGGAATTCATTCAAATCTTGTTTGACTGATTTTTGACGGATTATTGCATGCAATTAATTGTCTTGAGATGATAATTACATATTTTCATGCTATTATATGGGAAATGTCTGAATAACTTATCGCATAACCTAACTGTTGTGGTACTGATAGTTGAAATATGCTGCTTTATGTTTTGGGCAACAATTGCCAGCAACTAGACATCAATATGTTTCGTCAAAGCAAAAACAAATAGCATGGTTGCGGCACAATGAAGTGTTATTGTTCAACAAACAAAGTTGAAAAAACGAAATCACGTCGCTGTCAGTTTACTGGCGCTTTCAACTAAAATGTATCAAAGAAGCATGAAATGGTAACATTCAAAATAGGATTTGGAAAAATCACGTTAGAAAATGTTTGGTTGAGGAATGATCTCTTTTTTTTGTTCTTCTTTCAGTAAAGCCATGTGAACTTCCTGATGAAACTCCCAATGGCTATTATCAAATAATCAACGGTGAAGAGTTTGTGTTTGGAACCACAATCAAATACTTTTGTAATGCAGGGTATGTGCATTTGGAATGATTCATAAAAACAAGTATTTATTTAAAACACAGTATAATGTAGATGTAAGCAGATATAAGGACATTTTTTTAAAATGTTTTTAATGATTGTCAATGGTTTATATGATTTTATCTGCGTTAGATTATATATGTTATTGTAATATATTGTCAATCTGGTGCAGCAGCTGCAGGTTTCACATGAGGAGTTATTGTGACAAATGTATTTCTAAAAGCAAAGAAAAGTTTCCATATGTGCTTACAACTACATTATAGTGTGTTATAAGCTATGTATTACTTGTTTATATTCTGCTTATAAATGTTTGGGTTCAAATAAAGTGTTACAGACTATTTTTGAATGCAAAAAGAGCTATCAACCTGGCACATTGTTTTTCTCTGCTTGATCATTCATGATGAACACTAACGTACTGTTCTTTGTAGGTATCAAATGGTGAGTAAGGATGACACCAGGACTTGTTTGCTGGACAAATGGACCAATCATGTGCCAATATGTGATCGTAAGTCTTGGTAACAACACAGCAGCAATTTTGTTCAAAGAAAGCTTTTATTCAGCAAAATTCCCGTTCATTTTGACATCATAGACGTTGTTACATGACTCACAGTTGAAGCACTTCTATGGCGTATGATCGGCATGACACTCTCCCGGCTGAATCATTCGTACAATAGATGAATGACCGCATATTCAAATATCTGGTTCTGGTTTGATGAAAAGTCAATGGTACAAACCTGTGTATAGTAAAACACTTTTAGGTAGGGGTTAATTACAACTCCCAAGATGCATTTTGGCAAGACAGCTCCCCTCACTGTTATGTGCCTCAACGGCTGGTGGAAGATTACGCTTTGGGGGAAAAAGAAATTAAAAAATCTGGAACTTCAAACAATTCACTTTTGATTTTCTGGGTCGATTTTGGATGAATTCAGCAACTAAGGTGTTGTGTTTTCTTCACAACTGCAACACCAGAGCTTTTTGAATTGTGGTTCAAACCTCTCACTGGCTTCTACATGGCAACCGCTCAGTGGTACTGTATTTAACCAAATTTATACCAAAAAATGTGATTTTTCAGAAACAAAGCTAAAATGATTTGAATTGTTGGTCACGACATAAGGGGCGTTATATCATCTATAGGAGTCCTGTGTTTCTATGTTCAATAACAATGAGGACATCATTACAAAAATGAATGCTAAAAAACGCAGGACTATTTTATTAAAAACGTCCTCCCACTTGTTTCCCTTCATTGACTGTTTGTGTTTACTCAGCTTTGAGCTGCGAGCTCCCGCCCGTAGATGAAGGTGTTACGGTAATAGGTTTGCCGGAAAATGACGGTGCCATACTTCCTGACCGCTTCCTCACGTTCAGCTGTGATGGTCCTGGGATGTTTCTGAATGGCAGTTCAGTGCTGATATGTGGTAAAGATGGCCGGTGGGATAATCCATTCCCCTCTTGTGAAGGTAAAGCCTTTAAGATGAAAATAATAATGATGTAAACAACATTTATGTAATTATTTTTAATTATAGATCATGTCACATTTAGCTCAAAGCATCAAGCGTCAGGTCAAAGATAAAACGGAGACTGAAAGGCATTTTTATCACAGGTGCCTTTTCCATTCAAGAATCTGTATATACACTGTATATATACCAATAATTAAACCTATAATTATTAGGGTTTTTTGGCCATTTGGGGGCAGCGGAAATAAACTGTGGTACAACCGTGATACAGATCAACTTTTGAGTTGATATGACAAACTTCTTTCGAAAAAGTTGCCTGTTTACACATATAGCAGAAATGGAGTTGTGTTTCTGGCCATCGAGCAAATGAAAGTCAAATATTCACTCATCTTTTAGCTCTGTTTTTGGCCTCCACCATAGACTGTCTATGTATGGCGTACAGTGAATACATCTATTGACTTAAACCACGTGACATCGCCCATAGGTTTCTGAAGAACCCTTTTAAAGCTGTCGCCATCTTTGCAATGAGGTGCATCATCGGTGGAGCTAGCAGCTAATGACCCGAGACACCTGTCACTCAAAACGGCCACGCCCTCAATTATGCATAATTTTAAGCCTTAATAATTTAAAAGGGTGAATTGTACAACACGTATTTTAAATCTCCCTCCCTTCATGAATGCGGACAAATATATGTACATTGTTTTGTACCAAGCTGTGAACGTCTATTTCTGCTGTAAAGTTGGGCATTTTAACATGTGGGTCGATGGAGATTGACTGACTTTTGGAGCCTGCTTCAAGTGGCCATTTGAGGAACTGTAGTTTTAAGCAATTCCACGTTGGCTTCATTTCTCAGCACCAGTGGTTGCCGCTTGGTCTTCACCAAATCATACGAAAATAATCTGGTTATTTAGCTGCTAAATGGCGCACTATGTTTTTTTGGTTGTTTATTTTTGCTATAAACAGCTGCCTGCTGACACAGAAAACAATGCCATGAGAGCTGAGAGAGGGAAGTGAAGTTGGTAAAACAGTAAAGTTGCAGACCAGAAAAACAGCGAAGACGCTATAAAGCTCAACAGAGCTGAGGGTTTGACAACAGACCTTTTCACATGAAAGTCATGTGATCCAATTATTAATGAAAAACAAACATGTGGTTGGATAGAAACTGACCAATGCCTCCACCGACTTCTACAGTATCTTTGTATAATTCAAATAAGTCATCAATTGACATACATTTGCATACAGATGTAATCTTTCAGAAATATCATTGATCAGATTTGGGTTCATGAAATCCAAAAAGTCTGATCTTAAGTCTAACATGCTGCAGCTTGAACCTCTTGATTAAACAGATTCTCTTCTTCAAAACAGAAAAATGCAAAGTTGCAGGTGTTCCAGACAGCGTGCGCCTCAACACACATGCACCAGACAATCAACTAAGACAAGGACAAAACTTGAGTTTTGAATGCATCAATCCGAGTGACACTCTTCATGGGAAGGCAGTAGTTGAGTGTTTAGCAGGAGGACAGTGGAGTGAGCCCTTCCCAACATGTGGAGGTAAATCAATACTTTTCTTGTCCCCATGCTCCATGTCTATGGAAATGATGGGAAAAGATGATCCATGACCCAATTGTCATGGAGTTGTCTCCCACAATGCACTGCAATCTGAGAGTGCTTGATTTGCTCTGTTTACCCTGCACTGATACATATTATCTTTGTGCTGTTGTGTTTTTCCCAAGTAAATAGAAGTGATTCTTCGCCTTTGTGTTTCGTCATTCATAAAAATGATTATAGCTAAAGACAGTTTCACCAGGAATTCAACTTTGAATAAAAGAAAGGTGAATTAAAACCTCTCTAAGATGGGTCAAAAAAAGCCCTGAACATTAAAACCTTCATGTAGGTAGCTGTGTATTAAACTGTTTTAGTTTTTGCTCGGTTAACGCCAATAACCTGGCAGTGTGTACACACAGACTTCAATTACAAAAAGACTGAAAAAGCTTTTTTGGGACTGACTCATGTCTTTTTATTGTGTTTTTTTTTTTACATTCTTATAGGTCCTTTGGGTTGTGGGACGTCACCATCCCTTACAGACGGAGACACCACAGAAACTCTTCTGTTCCATCACCGCCATGAAGAAAGGGTTCAGTATCGCTGTCAGAATTACTATACCATGGAGGGTGAGCCTTACAAAACCTGCTTCAATGGGGAATGGATTGGACAGATCAGGTGTCTAAGTAAGTAACAATTCCCAGACATTTTTCATGTGGCATTCTGTGAGGATTTTGCAAACGTATTTGAATCGTTATTGTCAGAATTGTGTATGCAGTATGCTGTATAGTCATTCCCCATTCATACAATTCTGCTCATCTGTTGTCTTTTGCAGAACCCTGCACTGTGGATGAAGAAGCCATGCGCTCGCATAATATTGACTTCAGATATGGATCTGAACGTAAGATATATTCACACCATAATGACAACATAACTTTCAAGTGTACCGGAAGAAGAACACCTGTCGGCACATTGGGCATGCGTTTCCAGTGTGTTGACGGTGAGATGTACCTGCCCACTTGCCAGTAAAGGGTTTTCAGTGAACTGGATGAGATATAAACATGAGCCGGGGGGACGACCAAAGTAAAGAGTTAGACCAGTGATATCCTGATCCAGTGGCTATGCTTCAGTGCTCTGTGTGGTCATTTTAATAAAACATATATTTCCCCTTGTTTTCTGCCTCGACTTTTACAAAAGGTTTCCCAAATGCTATTTCATTTCTACATGGGTTTCTCTAAGCAGCACTTAAGATCATCCATACCGCTTATCCTGTTCAGGGTTACTACCACCAAGTATTAAGTTAAGGTGCTACAGGTTTTCGCCCAGGTTGTGCAAAAACTGAGTATAATCTTTACTTTTATGGGGTTAGGTACATTTCTGAGGGCTTATTTTGGTAGTTTGTTGTAAGTAGAAAGACTTTGATGACATGTGCAACATGCAACTGATTGAATATGGGTAGATGGCACAGGAATGTATGTTTCCATTACTTTGTATCACATATTGACATTTAGTGATGATTTGTTTAGATTTAGATAAACCTATAAATATACAGTATATATTTACATGCACATACTGTACAGAATCATCCAGTCCATGTGCTTTGTTTACAACTTACAGAACACCCAATTTAAAAATAGACTTTTTATTTCTTATTTTAGTTTTGGTCATGGGTGCTTTTTATATATATTTATAGGATATTTATATTGACACCTATTTTTCACTACTTGGGTTCATAACAATCTGTTCTATTCTTTACCTTTATCCATTGTTTTGTTGTCCTTGTCCCTCGCTGTTATTTCCATTTCTGTGTAAGTATTTTCAGAGAGATGGAAAAAAAGTCAAATCCCTTTTATATGCATGTATTATTAGCTAATAAAGCTAATTCTGAAAATATACCATCAGGAAAGCCTAATAATAGTTTGAAATATGCATCAGCCAAACAATCTTCTGAAACGTTTTTGAAAGTCAACACTTTTTACATTTTTACACATTTTGCCAAAACTAGAACCATGTTTTAGAGGCCTAAACCCAACAACATGTGAAACACAGGATGGAAAGCCCGGTCTCCAGTATTAAAGTCCTGTGCTGTGTTCGCCAAACCTCCCATCCTGACTTCCTCCAGAGGACTTCTCTGCAGAACATCTCACTTCCTGAATTGGTCAAACATTACTGCTGAGCATAATCTAGGCAGCAATCTCTAATCGCGAGCCAAACTCTTTATTAGAATTTAAAACTCTAAATGTATCTAAACAACTTATTAAACTACGATATACATATTTCTTTACATCTTTTTATGAACAAGACTGATAGGACCCTGAACAAATCTGCTGTATGCATAGAGGATGCTGTACGTAAGCATTTCTGGAATGTCCAGTGATGCAAACAGTTTGTGTTCGTGTGTTGCAATGAGACATGCATTGTACAATCCCACTGGGCAGTCCATGCTGCGAACCTTATTGCTCCCTGAAAACTCAAACACGCAGGAATTCTGCTCAGGAAACGCTTGTCGAGAGACCATGCTGTTGTCTGTCATCCTCCTGTTTTTCCAACTGTGGAGTAATGTGGAAGTTTCTTCATCAAAGATTGGTAAGTAGGAGTTCTTTCATTACTGAAGTGTTATGATTTAGCTTTGTGGAGAAACAGCGTTGAGCTTAAACTACGGATTTATGCAAAGAGAAGAGTAAGACGCCATTGTAAATTGCATGTTGGTATTTCCTTAATACTGGAATAATTAGTGCATGTGTGAAGGGGATACATTTATTTTCTCTCTCAATATTAGATGTGTATACTTAGAATTATTTATATTCTGATGTTTCCATTTGACTCTAAAAATTGGCATTTGGGGATTATAAAAAGTAACGGCACCCAATAAAAGTTGTTTGTCTTTTTGGTGGACGTGACTCATAGATATGAGAAGAATAACCTGTACGTTATATTGGTATCTGATATGTGGATTTTCAAATGGCCGTGTTTGTGTACACATATTGCATGAACACTCACTAGTGTAAAAGTGCCGCAGTTTGAGCAGAGGCCAGTTTTTCTGCGCTGTCCTTCCTTGTATTTCCTTTTCAATGTTGATAACTTCCATTTTTCTTTGCTTTATTGTTAGCCTCTCAGCGTTGTGGTCATTTATTTTTATTTTTTCGATTGTCATATGTGTTACATGCAGCTGAAAATAACTTTAGATGAGTCAACCCTACACATGTTTGCAGTACTGTACATGCACCATATGTGATAATGTGTGTAATCTCATCCTCTTTCCCTATGATGTTCTTTGTTAGAATGCTTAACGCTCCCAGATGTTCCTCATGCCAACATTTCAGAAGAGACCAAAAGAATTGATTACCAAGGAGGACATGTGATACATTTCACTTGTGAACCTGGTTACAATACATCCGGGCCAACTATCAGATATGTTTGCACGAGTGAGGGCTGGCTGGCAGTCCAACGGGAATCCTGCTCCCGTAAGTTGAATGGCTTTCTGCTAGACACTTTCACCACCAACAGAATGAAGACTGTTGTTGTTGACCCCTGGGTGTATGACATGATAGCAAGATTACAGGAAATGGGGTACTGCAAATAACATATCTGAAAGATCCATTCCCATTTTAGATTCTCTTTAGGGGAAAAAGTCAAGTCTCTCTTCGACATGCCCTTCATTACATAAATGTAATGGCAAATGTTTTCATGTTTAAAAAAGTCATTTTATTGATTGCAATTTGTTGAGGTTCAACCTCGTAACATTTTCATGATATTCCAAACACAGCTCAGGTCTCAATTTGATGCCATTTCATGAACAAAGTCTTGGTACTTGGAACGGTTGACTTATGTATGAGCACAAAGTGTTCTTTTCAGTCTGATCATGCAAGGCAGATTTACAGCTCTTTTCAAACAAAGTGATCATTTAAAGTGCTTTACGTTGGCAAAAGAGCATTAAGAATGACATCCAAAAACGATAAGCAATGAAAACGTTTTTAAATATTAGATCAAATAAAATACAATAGAATATTCCAGAATTACAGTTAGAGTGCAGTTACGGTGTAGTAATACGTTGTAAGTTGCTCAAATCAAATGCAACAAATATAATAAAAGTGCAGCAGAGTTTTTAAATTACATTTAAAACGTTTGTTGTGCTAAATATTTAACCTGCTCTCTGTTAATCATTAACACACTGACATCCAGTCTGGGGAGAAAGTTAACTTTTTGTGTTCGTGTGTTGCAATGAGACATGCATTGTACAATCCCACTGGGCAGTCCATGCTGCGAACCTTATTGCTCCCTGAAAACTCAAACACGCAGGAATTCTGCTCAGGAAACGCTTGTCGAGAGACCATGCTGTTGTCTGTCATCCTCCTGTTTTTCCAACTGTGGGGTAATGTGGAAGTTTCTTCATCACAGATTGGTAAGTAGGAGTTCTTTCATTACTGAAGTGTTATGATTTAGCTTTGTGGAGAAACAGCGTTGAGCTTAAACTACGGATTTATGCAAAGAGAAGAGAAAGACGCCTTTGTAAATTGCATGTTTCAATTGCATGTTGGTATTTCCTTAATACTGGAAGAATTAGTGCATGTGTGAAGGGGATACATTTATTTTCTCTCTCAATATTAGATGTGTATACTTAGAATTATTTATATTCTGATGTTTCCATTTGACTCTAAAAATTGTCATTTGGGGATTATAAAAAGTAACGGCACCCAATAAAAGTTGTTTGTCTTTTTGGTGGACGTGACTCATAGATATGAGAAGAATAACCTGTACGTTATATTGGTATCTGATATGTGGATTTTCAAATGGCCGTGTTTGTGTACACATATTGCATTAACACTCACTAGTGTAAAAGTGCCGCAGTTTGAGCAGAGGCCAGTTTTTCTGCGCTGTCCTTCCTTGTATTTCCTTTTCAATGTTGAGAACTTCCATTTTTCTTTGCTTTATTGTTAGCCTCTCAGCGTTGTGGTCATTTATTTTTATTTTTTCGATTGTCATATGTGTTACATGCAGCTGAAAATAACTTTAGATGAGTCAACCCTACACATGTTTGCAGTACTGTACATGCACCATATGTGATAATGTGTGTAATCTCATCCTCTTTCCCTATGATGTTCTTTGTTAGAATGCTTAACGCTCCCAGATGTTCCTCATGCCAACATTTCAGAAGAGACCAAAAGAATTGATTACCAAGGAGGACATGTGATACATTTCACTTGTGAACCTGGTTACAATACATCCGGGCCAACTATCAGATATGTTTGCACGAGTGAGGGCTGGCTGGCAGTCCAACAGGAATCCTGCTCCCGTAAGTTGAATGGCTTTCTGCTAGACACTTTCACCACCAACAGAATGAAGACTGTTGTTGTTGACCCCTGGGTGTATGACATGATAGCAAGATTACAGGAAATGGGGTACTGCAAATAACATATCTGAAAGATCCATTCCCATTTTAGATTCTCTTTAGGGGAAAAAGTCAAGTCTCTCTTCGACATGCCCTTCATTACATAAATGTAATGGCAAATGTTTTCATGTTTAAAAAAGTCATTTTATTGATTGCAATTTGTTGAGGTTCAACCTCGTAACATTTTCATGATATTCCAAACACAGCTCAGGTCTCAATTTGATGCCATTTCATGAACAAAGTCTTGGTACTTGGAACGGTTGACTTATGTATGAGCACAAAGTGTTCTTTTCAGTCTGATCATGCAAGGCAGTTTTACAGCTCTTTTCAAACAAAGTGATCATTTAAAGTGCTTTACGTTGGCAAAAAAGCATCAAGAATGACATCCAAAAACGATAAGCAATGAAAACGTTTTTAAATATTAGATCAAATAAAATACAATAGAATATTCCAGAATTACAGTTAGAGTGCAGTTACGGTATAGTAATACGTTGTAAGTTGCTCAAATCAAATGCAACAAATATAATAAAAGTGCAGCAGAGTTTTTAAATTACATTTAAAACGTTTGTTGTGCTAAATATTTAACCTGCTCTCTGTTAATCATTAACACACTGACATCCAGTCTGGGGAGAAAGTTAACTTTAAGCTAGGTTGTGGTCAGAATGGGGGTTCAGCAAGCTGAATGTTGGTCAATACAATGTTTCAGAAATTTAGGAAACAAATTGATATTGATGAATGTTTTAAGAAATCCAATGGTGAAATTTCCTCACCAGCATTGATGTACTTTTAAGTATGAATCACCACGGTGCAATATAAACTGTATTGCTCTCTCAGTACCATTTACTCTAATTTATTGGCTGATTGTTCCACTTAACGATTTTTACAATGGACTTTGCACAAGTGTCAATAATGAACCAGTGAATGTGGTAATTAAACGAAACAGAAACTATTTCATCATCAGCAGATACTAAAACATCATACTGCGTGTTGTTGAAAGTTTTTTGGTCATCCAATTTATGATTTATTTGTTTTCCCTCCAGCCCAACAGTGCTCAGTGATTCACGTGGAACAGAATGTCCAGGTGATTGGGGACCCAGAGGAAGCAACCTATGGCAATGTAGTTCAATTCAGCTGCAAGTCCCGCACTGAAATCCTGTCTGGGTCACAAAAAATGTATTGTGATGAAAATGGAGAGTGGCGTGGACAAATTCCGACATGCAAAGGTACAGCAGGCTTCCCAAAATGAACCAGAAGGTCTTCCTTTTTAGTAAAAGGGTGAAAGTATAGGCAAAGGGGAAGACAGAAAATGATGATCCCATACAACTAAATATTCTCAATTATGTTTTGAAGGAAACATACTCCCTGATTGCGGTCGCAATTTTCAACACGACGCTAACGTTGTAAATTGAAAACAAACACACAAAAAAACACAACTAACCTTCTTTGTTCGCTTTAGTATATGGTTATGGTTTGGCTTCAACTAAGTACAAGTCATGGTATCGAGGTTAAGGACGTGAATATTGACATTTGATTTCACACGGGACACAAACAGTGGTCTCTTGTGTGAAAGTCTTGTGTTTGTTTGACCCACCCATCCACTCTGACCTCCTCCCTTGGTGGACTTCTGCAGACTATGATTAGAAACATATTTGTGAAACAACAAAAACTAACTTTCTCCAGGAGAAAATCATTTTCCTACAAAACGTATTTGTCAATGCAATTTTGTTAAACGGGAGACCAGGCTGAAGGGGCATACCAATGGACAGATGTTGCAGCTGCCAATGTCATATTGAATTGGTGTTGCTGACACGTAAAACATTTTGATTAATACCTGTGTCGCCTCGACTCCTCTCTCCTCTGGTGGGAGGACTAAGGCACGAGGAGAGGAGGCAAGGAATGGAATTGAAGATGTACAAACTGAACATTTTTGCTTAGAGAGGAACAATAAACTGCACTGATGTTTGCTGTACTTTCGACTGGTTTTGACAAAGGTTTAATAGAACAACTCATAATATAGCACGTCTCGCCCTTATGTGCTGTGATTGGCTGTTACTACTGCGCTGTGATCTACACCGACCTGGTCACTGGTCGCTCAGTGCTGCATCACATGTTGATAACCCGCTGATAGCTCCCCTTTGAAAAAAGAAAATGAACTGAGAGGTTCCAGACGAATCCGCATTTGAGATTTAGTCTGGCGATATGAGAATGTGAATTACTGTGCATCCCCTTTTATGAAAAAACATATATATATTTTTTTCCAACAGTGATAACATGTGCAGTACCCGAGATTGAAAATGGTTTTGTGCCTGGAGATATTCCAGAGTACAAAGAAGAGGAGGTCCTGCACTTTAGTTGTGATGCTACGTATCAACGCGCTGTAGGCAGACCTTCAAAATGCACCAAACATGGAATTAGAGCAGAGTGGAGCCCCACACCTGCATGTGAACGTAGGTATAAACTGAGTAATACAATTTGATGGTTATATCACACTGACAAGAGAAAATTGGTGCTAACAGATAATATGCTTAATTTCCCAACAAATGAAGCAATAAGATGTAGACTGACACTGCCGCCACCGGAGGGAACAACGTATAAACCTTCCAGAAATGTGTTTTCACCTGGTGACACAGTGAGAGTCATGTGTGGAAATAAGTACTGGATTTCACACCCTTGGGGTACCTCAACAGAGATTACATGCAAAGAGGATGGAGAGTGGACTCTCCACCCAGTATGCCAAGGTATAAAACCACACGGGTTTAGTGCCAGACACAGATTATGAGACTGCTGTTCTTTATTGTGTGTGTGTGTGGTTCATTCATTTGTGAAGATGATGATGATCAATCTTATCTTTGTTACTTAAGTTACACAAGTCTTTCTCTTCTTCTAGAGGTTGTATGCAGTCATCGAAGACCACAGCATGTGTATAACTGGAGTGTTACATCGCATCAACGAATAACATTGGGTGAGACTGCTACATATTCGTGTAGGATGGGCTACAAGAAGACAGATGGTGCCTCCTTGGCCAAATGCACCAGAGATGGATGGAATCCAAATCCACTTTGTCAAGGTATTGTGAAGTTTGATGTGACATTGCTGGTTAGGGTGCACGGGAGCACTTTTGGGGTGTTATTGTGTGTGTGTGGTTCATTAATTTGTGATGATGATGATGATGATGGTGCATTGTGAGTACATTGAAGACTACTTTAAACGTAGCTTTACAACACATGAAATACTTCACGTGGGATTGTGCAAACGCACCCTTGAAAGGATTTTAAGCTTTGAACAAAGTTATTGTAATAACTTGTTTGATGTTTGTCTTTGCTCTTTTCTTTAAAAGTTTGATCTTTGATCGAGTAATGTGGGTTTCTTAACCCTAAATTAAAAGGAGTTAAGTTTTAAGGATAAGGACCTGTTCAGGTAAGAACATAATGGTACAACAATATAGTTGTTTTACGGATAATGTGTGACTGGAGTGTCTATGTTTTGATAGCAATAGAAATGGTAAATATCTCCTAACAGCTAAAAAAAAATCTAAATTGCATTTTTAATTTGATTACCCACAGTAATGGAGGCGAAAAACATATGTGCAAAATGTATTTTACAAATGGGATTTAAGTTTGCCAGTTTTGTGTTTGGACAGTATAGCGATTAGGTTTGACACCACAATTAAAAAAGCAAACTTAATTGGTGCTATCTTATTTTTTTTTATTTATATGGATAGACATAGAACCCATATTAATTTAGATATCTTGAGGTGATAGGCCAAGGGACCCCTGACAATATGGCCATACCAATTTTTTTATTAGAATTTAAAACTGTAAATTTACTTAACTTAAACTATGATACACATATTTCTTTACATATTTTTATGAACAAGACTGATAGAACCCTGAACAAATCTGCTGTATGCATAGAGGATGCTGTACGTAAGCATTTCTGGAATGTCCAGTGATGCAAACAGTTTGTGTTCGTGTGTTGCAATGAGACATGCATTGTACAATCCCACTGGGCAGTCCATGCTGCGAACCTTATTGCTCCCTGAAAACTCAAACACGCAGGAATTCTGCTCAGGAAACACCAATGAACTGACAGACTTCAATAAGAAAAATAATGAAAAGGCTTTTTTGGGACTGACTCATTTGGTTTTATTTTTTAATGGTTTTTTTTACATTCTTATAGGTCCTTTGGGTTGTGGGACGTCACCACCCCTTACAGACGGAGACACCACAGAAACTCTTCGATTCCATCACCGCCATGAAGAAAGGGTTCACTATCGCTGTCAGAGTTACTATACCATGGAGGGTGAGCCTTACAAAACCTGCTTCAATGGGGAATGGATTGGACGGATCAGGTGTCTAAGTAAGTAACAATTCCCAGACATTTTTCATGTGGCATTCTGTGAGGATTTTGCAAACGTAAAACTGATATTCTGGTTTCCAGTGTTTGCATGTAGTGGCTTGGTTAATATTAACAGAATATATCAATTATACAGGGCCATTACACAGAGTGTAGCATTGATTTAGGTCTTATTTAGCTTCAATCTAAAAAGGTTTACAATGAAATAACATCACAGAATCGTTATTGTCAGAATTGTGTATGCAGTATGCTGTATAGTCATTCCCCATTCATACAATTCTGCTCATCTGTTGTCTTTTGCAGAACCCTGCACTGTGGATGAAGAAGCCATGCGCTCGCATAATATTGGCTTCAGATATGGATCTGAACGTCAGATATATTTACACCATAATGACAACATAACTTTCAAGTGTACCGGAAGAAGAACACCTGTCGGCACATTGGTCATGCGTGTCCAGTGTGTTGACGGTGAGATGTACCTGCCCACTTGCCAGTAAAGGTTTTTCAGTGGACTGGATGAGATATAAACATGAGCCGGGGGGACGACCAAAGTAAAGAGTTAGACCAGTGATATCCTGATCCAGTGGCTATGCTTCAGTGCTCTGTGTGGTCATTTTAATAAAACATATATTTCCCCTTGTTTTCTGCCTCGACTTTTACAAAAGGTTTCCCAAATGCTATTTCATTTCTACATGGGTTTCTCTAAGCAGCACTTAAGATCATCCATACCGCTTATCCTGTTCAGGGTTACTACCACCAAGTATTAAGTTAAGGTGCTACAGGTTTACTTTTAATTATTCTTAATAAAACATTGAAATCATTCGCGATGAGGTATTCAGTATAGCAGGTACTAAATACACATCATTCTGCACATACCAAAAACATGACTATAACAGTGCTGGAAGTATTGTAGTGCTGTTTTAAGGTACTTGTACTTTACTTACATTTTATGCTACTTTACACTTTACTCCAATTCCGATTGGTGACAGCTGGTAGTTACTTTACAGATGAAGATGTAAGACTAGGAGTCTAGGCTCCCTCTGTGGGTTCAGAGGAATTTCCATTCAAAAATGTTCAGATGGTTACATTTAAATGACTGTTTAAGGCTTAAAGGTCTTGCCAGAATTCTTTGAAAAAAAAAAAACAGAACTAACATTATCAACAGAATGTGATAAAGTAACCATTTTTAAGTTGTGTCAGGGATGTCTATGGATTGTGTTGCTACTGAAATGAGCCAGCTAGCCCAGGCCTGTCCTGCCTTGTAATACCACTTGTACCTAGCTCGTGAGTTACTGTAGAGCGGTGAGAGGACTAGGAGGTAGAGCTGCCACGGTGGCTTGTCAATCAAGTTGAAGGTACAAGGTCTGAAAACACAGGTTGTTTCTTCATTCCTACCACTTTGGATTTAATCCAAATAAGGATAATAATGGACCATAACAGCTCCCGGTTAGCGTCACAGTAAACTCAAAGTTGGCTAACATGTCGGCCGACATCACACATGAAGATTATGAGATAGCGGTGTTATTTTTACCGGCTATCAAGAGTTCCGGCAGTCTGGTCGAATTGTATGTATTCTTGTGCTGCTGTTGGTTGTGGCGTGACTGTTAAATTAGATATGGACCCAGTAGTAGAGGTGAAGTGCTGACCCCTATTTGTTCAGAGCATGTGGCCAGGTACTACACATTGGTAAAATGATCTGTACAAATTACATTGTTTTCATAGTTTCTCTTCCCGACCAAAGTATTTAAAACAAGCTCCACCTCGACCACCTGCAACAGGAAAATGATGCAAACACATCAATGCGTTAGCATCAACACTTTGACAATGTGATATGTAATACATCTTTTTTTTTTGTTGCATTGTTGGATTGGTACATTTAAATCAGCAAAGAATCAAGAGTACCTCTCCCACGACTGTTGTGTATGTATTAAGCTTTAAAGTAACTCCTGCCATCAACAAAATGTGTCCGTTACCTCCTGTGTGGTGAAAATATTGCATTCAAATTTAGCCATGACAACCAGCCCATATTCTGCCCACAGTAATGGACATGACATCAGGCGGACCAAGGAAAGATGCACTGGTGAATAGATTGTGTGGGTGTTTTGATGGTGTGATGACCTTGCCCTCTTGCCAGTAAAAGCTTTAGTTTACCAGAAGTTACATGAGCTGGCTGGACAAATATGCAAATGATTAACCAGAGGACAGAGGGAGACGAGTACTGCAACAGTTTGGCATCAGTCATCTGTCCCCAATTCAGTACAGTCATCGGTAACGGTTTGAATAAAACTCAGTCTATTTTCTCCTTCCTTCTCAAATAGGTATTGTGAAGTTAAGTTCCTGGCGTGTTAATGTATTTCACTTAGTTTACATAATTATTTTAAGCCCAACCATAATATTTTTCCCTAAACCTAAGTGGTTTGTTGCATATATGACTTTTTTGTGTCTATTTTCGACATACTTTACCATCTTTTTTTCGACAAGTGATACTATGACTTTCCCCCCCCCCCCCCGACATGCTATACTGTAACTTTATGACTTTAATTCGAAATACTATACGACGTTTTTGAGATATGATACAATGACTTAATTTTCAAAAATTCTGCTAGGACTTTTTAGACACAATACAGACTTTTTTCAAAATGCTATACTATAACTTTATGTCTTTTTCAACACAGTATACTATGACTTTTTTTGGACATACTATACCGTATACACCATGACTTGGTTGAACTCTGGCACATTTTACCACTACTTTTCTTTATACTTTTTACGGCATAGTATATAATGACCATTTGTCACATATTTTAATAAAATAATATTTTTTACCCTTTTGAAATACTGTTACCATTTTGGAAATGTATATTATGTAGACTTATTTTTATGACCTACTATGACAATGTTTTTTTCAAAAACGTATTTTAAATGTCATTTGACGTCGTCACATACTTTATTTTGACTTTTTTTCCCCCACACACACACACACACACACACACACACACACACACACACACACACACACACACACACACACACACACACACACACACACACACACACACACACACACACACACACACACACACACACACACACACACACACACACACACACTTGAGCAAAAGAAACCGTAAACACATCAGAAGGATACATGAAACAGGCACCGTGTTTTAGAAACAAATCCATTTTAATATATACATCCAAAACATGGAAATGTACAAAGAGAAAATGAAACTGTACAAAATATTTTTAAAAGTAAAAAATGACAACAAATCAAGATTTAAAAGCTTTTCTATTTATAACACAATGCAGAGTGTGTTTGCAACCATCTCAATGGCCCTGAGAGGGTCTACGATATCTTTGAGCTTGTCCTTTCTCAGAACCCAATCCGGTGCAAATCTGAAAAACAAAAACGAGATGTCAATTACTGCTGCAAACACTTACAGTGTATCAGTAAGTCTCTGAGAAATACAGTACTGTATATACACACATACTTTGGCACAGGGCGGGATTTACGAGGTGTTGCTTGAACAAAGAAGCTTCCATTCGTCGTTGCGTTCATTTTCTGTTTCATAACAGTTCTTTCAGCGTCCATCTTGTGTTTGCGAGCAGTGAGACGGTAAATACTGCGTAATCTATCCAATACCTTGGGTAGCTTCATAATCTCCTAAAGAAAAAAAAACAAACTGCATTATATTTACAAAGCTACAACAGCCGTCTTTTCCTGTTGAATTTAAAATTTAAATTTTCTTAAACAGTATTTCAAAAGTCATGTTGTTATAGTAGCTACGAACCCCAGCACGGTGCTTGTCTTGAAGGACCAGAGCGAGAAGGAAGCAGGCCTTGGTGAAGATGCCGCCGCCCTTTTCTGCTACTTTATCCCCTGCCTTCTCCCTGTATCTCTGCAGCAGGTCCAGCAGCGTCTCCACAAAGTTTTCCACCGAATACACCGCCTCGATGGTCTTGTGGTACTGAGGGAGGAAAGTAGGAGTGTGTGGAGCAGAGGGAAAGAAAGCGCAAGAAAGTACAAACATGGCATTAAACTGATTGAACCACTTGTTCAGGCAAAAGGAAAAATATTTGAGAAAAGTATGCAACGTCAATACAACGCTTTTAAATCACGATGCTTGGCTGAGTGGTTGAGACCGTCAACCTAACTGGAACCTCTTTGTAATGGAAAGCTGTACAGGCTGCCGTGCTGCCTTGACACAAAAGTTAAATCGGGCTCTTATGCTGAGGGTGTGAAACATGGAAGATAAACAGAGCAGGCCTGGGTTTGTACCTTGGAGAGGTTGAGGAGGATCTGGATGGAGTAGGCGATGACGTCCATGCAAGGGACGCTCCTGTTGCAGCAGCGGATGAGTGTGACGATGACGTTGGTGGCTCCGCTCTCAACCAGCCGCTCGCAGCACTCTGGGGACAGTCTGGTGGCGGTCTCTGTACACACACACACACACACACACACACACACACACACACACACACACACACACACACACACAGTCTCCTGTTAGCACTCACACAAACTGAGACCTGAGATCCCACTCACATAATCCAAGTCACGCGTTAGCCAAGGATACGAAAAAACACACTGAGTTGGTTTTTTGAGTTGCCTTCTTATGTAATGAACTCAGTCTTATATCGACAACACAAGCATTTTTGCTACTACAACACAAAACCAAAAGACAACAGAGGAGGAGCTTCTTCTCCCGCACTTCCCGTTTCTCAGTTACGGCGGTTGCAGTCGGGGGTCATGACTTGCCCAGCCAATCAGGTGTTTGAAATAATTACAAACTCAAGTCCCTGAACCTTGTACTGACATCTGTTAAAAGTCCATCACAGCTGTCCCAAATTGTCAAAATTCTGTTTAATCCTGGAAGTAATCTTTGACAGACTTGATTGATGAGTTTAAATGATCATGAAAAGAATTGGTGTCAGTCCTTTTTTTAACTTAATTCTGATGTAGTCTGATATTCAAACGGATCTTTCAGAATAGGAATACTGTGTCTGAACAGTCTCATACCAGCACTTGCTTTGTAAACGTTTACCAGAGACGGCAAACCTTACCGAGGTTTCTCAGGGCCTCTAGAATATAGGAGAAGTGTTTGTATCGAAGGAGGTAGTCCAGGGCGGACGACGTCTTGTTGCACAGTTTGTCCTCCTCTCGGACGCCGGCGGAGACTTTGCGAAAGCGGTGTCTTAATTTGACCAACTTGGCATCGTCATTCTGTCGGCGGGAGCGGTGTCCTCTCCACAGAGCCTGGAGGGAGAGCAGAAGGGAAATAGAGAGGAGAAGAAGAAGAAGAAGAAGAAGAAGAAGAAGAGGCATTAAAATGAGCTGCTAATCATTGGTGCATTGGATCAGATGATGTTTACAATTCTACGCCAAAGGGAGGAAACTGTGTGCGGATTAAAATGGTACATAATTCACATTGGAATTTCAACTACAATTCATTCAAACTAAAGATTTTGATGTTCCACCATCCTCTCAAGTTTCCCTGCAGAGATCCTGCCAAGAGTCTTACTGCCAAGTACAGGATATTCAGATAAACTAACGTTAGAAGATACCTGCATACACTTTCACACAGAAAAAGAGGATTTTGAATGTTGTCTTCCATCAATTCCATTGAAGAACATTAATAAGGAGTATGAAGAAGAGGACTGATAACGACAGCACACGAAACCTGTTTCAATGTTCATATTGACACCTGACTATTGTTGTAAGACACACATGAAAAAGTGTGAACATATCGTAAGTCATTTGTACCAAAATTCACCACCGACTGTCGTACCTGAGCTTTGATAATGCCTCGTTGAACTCTCTCCTGGCGTCTCCGAAGGAGGAACTTGCGGACGGCCTGCTGGATGGCTGAGGCAGCCTTGTGGCGACGACCTAACCAGCACTTCACCGCTCTCTGGGCTACAAGCACCTTCCTCCTGTCCTCCAGATACCGTCTCCTCTGCTGCCTCGATCTTACCCATCGCTGGGGGAAAAGGAAGGCAAGCGTTGAAAGAAATGTTGTGCTTTTCAGCGATCCAATAAAGCCATCAGAAGTGCTTTCCAGCGACAGATTTAAGTTTGAAAAATGGCGTTGTGCGCTCCATGTCCCTGTACCTGTACGGTGATGACGGAATGGATTTGTCTTTTGGCCGACTCCAAAGCCCAGTGGGCTCTCAGAGCTCGTTGGACCTTTATGGCCCTGAGATGGTAGAAGACCGCAGACGTAAAACGGAGCCTCCTCTCTGCGCTGGCTCTCTCTTGTACCTGGAACACAAGAGCATGCAAAGGACTAAGACCTTATGTTTCACGACAAAAACACATTTAAATAAGGTCAGCTTCGTTCCTGTTTTCCGATAATTTCAGTATGTTCATTTTGAATTAATCTATCCACCGTATAAAATGACCACTTGTTAAAGAAAAAGTCTCAACAAGGTTTGTGAATGCAAACTAAAGGCCGGCTGGATGTCAGAAGAAAAAAAAAAAAAAAGGTTCTAGCAAAGTACGAACTTTAAATAAGACCCAGTTACCTGTCGTCTTGCAATCCAGGCTCGGCAGTGTTTCTGAAGTGTCACGGCAGCTTTCCTCATCCGGGTGTAGTTGTTCCTCTCCAACGTGCCACGCTGCACAGCCCGGACCCGCCGCTGAAGTTTCATAGCTGCCTCACGCATCCTTTGGAAGATACGCCTTTGCACTGAGCATCTCCAGCACGACTGGATCACAATTGCAGCTCGATTTTGTCGGCGCATGTCCCTCCTGACAGACCAGCCTCTAAACGCTGCCTGAAGGGCGATGGTGGATTGCTTCATGTTCAGGAACTTTTCCCTTTCCTGCCTCTGAAGAATACAGGCCCGATAGCGTCTCTGGAGGATGATGGCGGACAGACGCATGGCCTGGAATTTGACTTCCTCTCTGTGCTTTCTGAAGGCAGACTGGATCACAGTGGCAGCCTGATGCCAGCGAGCAACCTGCTTTCTGACCTGCTGACCTCGGTACGATGCCTGGAGGACAACAGCAGCACTGCGCATTGTTTGGTATCTTTGCATTTGTGCCTTTGCTGCTGCAGTGGCCCGATACCTCCTCTGAATGGTGAGGATGGAGGACTTTAAGGCAAGATAGTGCTGGTGTTCACAGTAGGCTCTGTAAGCTCTCTGGATAATGGCAGCAGCCTGATGTCTTTGTTTGATCTTCTGCCTTAATTTCATTCCCCGATATGCGGCCTGTAACACGATGGCTGCGTTCCTGCACTCCTGGTAATGTTTCACCTCAGCGTTTCTCTGTCTCTGAGCTCTAAACCTCTGCTGTAAGACGCAGGCTGCCCAGCGTTGCTTCCTGAAGGTTGACTGCTGCGTATGCCTCTTAAAGTGGGCTTGAATAACAGCAGCTGCCCTGTGCATCTTGGCAACGTCGCTTCGCACACGATGACCTCTGAAAGCTGCCTGAAGAACGATGGCAGAATGTTTCTTCTTTAGGAAGTTTTCTCTCTGTTGCCTCTGAAGAATACAGGCCCGATAGCATCTCTGGAGGATGATGGCGGACAGACGCATGGCCTGGAATTTGACTTCCTCTCTGTGCTTTCTGAAGGCAGACTGGATCACAGTGGCAGCCTGATGCCAGCGAGCAACCTGCTTTCTGACCTGCTGACCTCGGTACGATGCCTGAAAGATGATGGTTGCGCTGCGCATTTCCAGGTATTGTGTTCTTTGGCCTTTAGCTGCAACAGCAGCTCGATATTTCCTCTGAACAACAAGGACTGACAATTTCAATTTCAGATACTGCTTGCGTTTAGAGAAGGCTCTGTAAGCTCTCTGGATAGCACAAGCAGCATGATGCCTTTGTTTGATTATTCTTCTGGATTTCATTCCACGGAAGGCAGCTTGTAGATTGATGACAGCTTTCTTGACCTCCTGGTAATGTTTCACCTCAGCGTTTCTCTGTCTCTGAGCTCTAAACCTCTGCTGTAAGACGCAGGCTGCCCAGCGTTGTTTCCTGAAGGTTGACTGCTGTGTATGCCTCTTAAAGTGGGCTTGAATAACAGCAGCTGCCCTGTGCATCTTGGCAACGTCGCTTCGCACACGATGACCTCTGAAAGCTGCCTGAAGAACGATGGCAGAATGTTTCATTTTTAGGAAGTTCTCTCTCTGTTGCCTCTGAAGAATACAGGCCCGATAGCGTCTCTGGAGGATGATGGCGGACAGACGCATGGCCTGGAATTTGACTTCCTCTCTGTGCTTTCTGAAGGCAGACTGGATCACAGTGGCAGCCTGATGCCAGCGAGCAACCTGCTTTCTGACCTGCTGACCTCGGTATGATGCCTGGAGGACAACAGCAGCACTGCGCATTGTTTGGTATCTTTGCATTTGTGCCTTTGCTGCTGCAGTGGCCCGATACCTCCTCTGAATGGTGAGGACGGAGGACTTTAGGGCAAGATAGTGCTGGTGTTCACAGTAGGCTCTGTAAGCTCTCTGGATAACGCTGGCAGCCTGATGTCTTTGTTTGATCTTCTGCCTTAATTTCATTCCCCGATATGCGGCCTGTAACACGATGGCTGCGTTCCTGCACTCCTGGTAATGTTTCACCTCAGCGTTTCTCTGTCTCTGAGCTCTAAACCTCTGCTGTAAGACGCAGGCTGCCCAGCGTTGCTTCCTGAAGGTTGACTGCTGCGTATGCCTCTTAAAGTGGGCTTGAATAACAGCAGCTGCCCTGTGCATCTTGGCAACGTCGCTTCGCACACGATGACCTCTGAAAGCTGCCTGAAGAACGATGGCAGAATGTTTCATTTTTAGGAAGTTCTCTCTCTGTTGCCTCTGAAGAATACAGGCCCGATAGCGTCTCTGGAGGATGATGGCGGACAGACGCATGGCCTGGAATTTGACTTCCTCTCTGTGCTTTCTGAAGGCAGACTGGATCACAGTGGCAGCCTGATGCCAGCGAGCAACCTGCTTTCTGACCTGCTGACCTCGGTATGCTGCCTGGAGGACAACAGCAGCACTGCGCATTGTTTGGTATCTTTGCATTTGTGCCTTTGCTGCTGCAGTGGCCCGATACCTCCTCTGAATGGTGAGGACCGAGGACTTTAGGGCAAGATAGTGCTGGTGTTCACAGTAGGCTCTGTAAGCTCTCTGGATAACGGCAGCAGCCTGATGTCTTTGTTTGATCTTCTGCCTTAATTTCATTCCCCGATATGCAGCCTGTAACACGATGGCTGCGTTCCTGCACTCCTGGTAATGTTTCACCTCAGCGTTTCTCTGTCTCTGAGCTCTAAACCTCTGCTGTAAGACGCAGGCTGCCCAGCGTTGCTTCCTGAAGGTTGACTGCTGCGTATGCCTCTTAAAGTGGGCTTGAATAACAGCAGCTGCCCTGTGCATCTTGGCAACGTCGCTTCGCACACGATGACCTCTGAAAGCTGCCTGAAGAACGATGGCAGAATGTTTCATTTTTAGGAAGTTCTCTCTCTGTTGCCTCTGAAGAATACAGGCCCGATAGCGTCTCTGGATGATGATGGCGGACAGACGCATGGCCTGGAATTTGACTTCCTCTCTGTGCTTTCTGAAGGCAGACTGGATGACAGTGGCAGCCTGATGCCAGCGAGCAACCTGCTTTCTGACCTGCTGACCTCGGTACGATGCCTGAAAGATGATGGCTGCGCTGCGCATTTCCAGGTATTGTGTTCTTTGGCCTTTAGCTGCAACAGCAGCTCGATATTTCCTCTGAACAACAAGGACTGACAATTTCAATTTCAGATACTGCTTGCGTTTAGAGAAGGCTCTGTAAGCTCTCTGGATAGCACAAGCAGCATGATGCCTTTGTTTGATTATTCTTCTGGATTTCATTCCACGGAAGGCAGCTTGTAGATTGATGACAGCTTTCTTGACCTCCTGGTAATGTTTCACCTCAGCGTTTCTCTGTCTCTGAGCTCTAAACCTCTGCTGTAAGACGCAGGCTGCCCAGCATTGTTTCCTGAAGGTTGACTGCTGCGTATGCCTCTTAAAGTGGGCTTGAATAACAGCAGCTGCCCTGTGCATCTTGGCAACGTCGGTTCGCACACGATGACCTCTGAAAGCTGCCTGAAGAACGATGGCAGAATGTTTCATTTTTAGGAAGTTCTCTCTCTGTTGCCTCTGAAGAATACAGGCCCGATAGCGTCTCTGGAGGATGATGGCGGACAGACGCATGGCCTGGAATTTGACTTCCTCTCTGTGCTTTCTGAAGGCAGACTGGATCACAGTGGCAGCCTGATGCCAGCGAGCAACCTGCTTTCTGACCTGCTGACCTCGGTACGCTGCCTGGAGGACAACAGCAGCACTGTGCATTGTTTGGTATCTTTGCATTTGTGCCGTTGCTGCTGCAGTGGCCCGATACCTCCTCTGAATGGTGAGGACGGAGGACTTTAGGGCAAGATAGTGCTGGTGTTCACAGTATGCTCTGTAAGCTCTCTGGATAACGCTGGCAGCCTGATGTCTTCGTTTGAAGAGTCGTCTGGATTTCATTCCTCGGAAGGCAGCTTGTAAGACAACAGCAGCATCTCTCTTAGCACTCAGGGCTCGCGTCTCCTCTCTCATTTTCTTGTTGGCTCTGTAACGCGTTTGCAAAACATTGGCAGCCCAGTGGAGAGTCTTGTAGTAGGTTCTCTGCCGGTGCTTCCGGAAGTGAGACTGAATCGTTACAGCTGACGCATGCTGCAGACGCAACTGCTTTCTGGCCTCGCAGCCTCTGTAGGCTGCCTGCAGACAAATGACTGCTGTGCGCTTTGACAGATAGTCCAAACGCTCTTTTCTTGCCAGAGTCACTGCTCTGTACCGCTGCTGACAAACCAAAGCTGCTGCCTTGAGAGCTAGGAACCCATTTCTATCCCCAATAGTGAGAAACAGTCTCTGAATGACTGTGGCTGCTCGGTGCATCTCGAAAATCCTGCTCCTTGCCCTGTGGCCCCGATATGCTGCCTGGATGAATACAGCTGCAGATTTCATTGTCCTGTACTTCTGCATCTGTTGATTCATGAGCATTTTGGCCCTGTAGCGTTCCTGAATAATGAGGGCAGCACACTTGGTGGCGAGGAAAGCCATATGCATTCTGTGCATCCTGAACTGAGCTTGGATTGCTGTGGCTGCATTGTGCCTCTTCTTTAGAACCTGTCTCACCCTAAATCCACGGTATGCTGCTTGTATCTCTACGGCGGCCTGCTTTAGCGCACGGTATTCTTTCTGCTGTGCCCTGCAGACCAGGAGAGCTCTGTATCTGCTCTGGATGATAATCGCTGCACTTTGAAGGAGGAAATATCGTTCCCGACATAAAAACATCCTGACTGAAGACTGAATGACAGTCGCTGCCCAGTGACTTTTCTTCAGCTCAGTCCTGACTCTCATGCCTCTGAATCCAGCTTGGAGTGTGACACAGGCTGCTCTCGTGCGCAGGTACGCTTTCCTCGTCTCCTTTCCAGCCACGCAAGCTCTATAGCGCCGCTGCACGACCATGACGCCGGCCTTCTTGGATCTGTACTCCGCTTGCGCTGTGCGGCCGCGGTAGTAAGCCTGGATCAGTGTTGCACACCGATGCCGCTTCTCCATCGTCCTCCTGTCAGCTCTGCCTCTCCAGTTTGCTTGTATGACAAGTGCCGCATTCCTCAGAGCGTCGTAATCCTTCTTCGTCTGGAGAGCCAGAACTGTGGCTCTGTACTTTCGCTGAATCACAGCTGCGGCTTTTCTCACGGCATGGTAGTGCCGTCGGGCAGCGTACATCCTGAAAGCTGCCTGGATTACCGTTGCCGACTCGTGGCGTTTTTTCAGCGACTCCCGAGCAACTTTTCCGCGATAAGCTGCCTGTATGGTAATGGCAGCACATTTCATCCGCGCAAACATTTGCCTTTGCAAGTCTCTTTCCACGGAGGCCCTGAACCAGCGCTGGATTATGACCACAGCGCATCTCATCTTCGCCATCTGTTTTCTGACAGCTTGCCCCCTGAAGGCACTCTGGAGGACAATGGCCGAGTGGTGCTGCAGCTTCAACAACTGAAAGCGGCGCCTCTGTGCGTGAGCTCTGCACTGGGCCTGAATGAGCACAGTGCTTCTCTTGACCTTTCCGTATTGATGGAGACACACCTGCATTCTATACCAAGACTGAATCTTTACAGCAGCAGCAGTTCTTGCAGACATCTTTTCCTCAAACCATTTCTTAAACACAGCTTGTATCACTTTGGCAGCACGGTTTTCCTTTTCCGTTTTCCACCTTCTGTACCCTCCCTGTATTTTCACCACTGCCGCTCTAAGGGAGAGATAATGTTCCCGATCTCTTTTCGCCAGAGCCCATGCTTGCGAGCGCTTCTGAATGACCGTCACCGCCCACTGAATTCTTCCATAAGCAGCGGCCGCCCGCCTCATCCGCCATTGGGCTTGGACAACAACGGCGTAGTATCTGAGGCGTTGGTAAGCACTCACGGTCGAAAACATCCTCCATTGAGCCTGCATGGACAAGACAAGAAAATATTCAAAGAACAGTTACACAAGCGGGCTTCATTCGGAAGCAGGTGTCCTTGCCACGACGAAATGGACAGAGATTGAGATTTGAGACAAATGTTGACGAACAGCATGTCAATTCAGGACCAAAACAAACGCTCTCAATCAACAAGGAAAAGCCATGAACACTAAATGGTATATCATGTACGACTTGGTCGTTTATATTTCGTTAACAGTCCTTTTCATCCTCACATGAATGTAATCCCATGTACTTAACACTCACCTGGATGACAGTTGCTGCTTCGTGCTGCAGAGCCTGAAGTTGAGCCTGTTTCTTTAGCCTCAGCCTGTTGCGGGATGAGAAACCCCTCCAGACTGACTGGATGATAACGGCAGCTCCAGTCTGCCTCTTAGCGCTGCGCTTCTGGAGAAAACTCCTCACAGCTAACTGGATTTTCATGGCAGCCATGTTTCTTTCCTGTGTCCGAACAAAAATCAAGTTAGAAATTTTACATTTCTGAAGAGTCGTGTGATAATTCTCTCCATGTCCATCAGCACGAGCGAGCCCGTTCTGTCTCCTTCCTGCTTACAGCGGCTGTAATTAATATACAATGTAGTAAATGAAAAACTAATTTTTAGATTTGTGCACCGAGTAGACCTTTTTAATAATTCAAAGATAGCACTTTGCTCGATGACAATAACACATATCTTATTTTCAATGTAATGATTAAATACAACAGGAAATGATAACTGAGATAAATACTACACTGCACGTGTTTAATTTATCTACAGTTACCGTTTCATATAAATATTGTATGTGTGTAGCTATCATCACAAACAGCATTGGGACCACTTATTTCAAAGATAAAGTCCACGTGGAACAACAATAGTGCAACCATGACTCAACAACTGGCACAATTAAGTTTTTATTGCAACTACCAAAATAAATGAACAATAAAACCAAATATGATAAACATTACAACACAAACCTGCAGATTTATTTTAAAGTGACAGATTAGACATGAATGGCTAAATGGTCTGGCTGAGTTGAATTCGCAAAATGAAATAAAATAAATAGATAAAAGTATAATGCAGTTGTGGCAGAACACTGAACCAACCTTGTAGAGCTCCAGATGTTTCTTTAATCTAAACTTCCTCCAGGCGCCCTGTATGACCCGAGCTGCTCTGCTTTCGTTCCGCAGATCCAGAAGACGAACACACAGGAAGGAGAGGTATGACATCACCACCTGTAAATAAACACATGTGGATGAAGCTGCAGCACTTTACACACATTTTAGCATAAAAAGACGTGGTGATGGATTTAGAGCAGTCAATAGTCAAAACCCTGATTACTGTATCCGTATGAATATTCTGCGTATTTTTTCATATTTGGAAAGACAGTTATGAAAACATGTCATTGGACATGGTGTCAGATTTGACTTTACCGTGAAAGCTTTTAGTGTAAACTGTGATAAAACTGTTAAAAGATGTTGAATCCTTGACCAACCAATCTGTATTTGCCTCTTTAACAAATAGGAAAGACAGAACTGCCGCCAGTTAAACTGCAACAGATAAAGATTTGAAAGACCATCAAAAAATAAATAGTAATAATAATTAAGACAAAGGAGACCGTAGTCTTAAAGGACCAAACCAACTACTATCTGCTGACACTCTGCTAGAGCCGAACATATCCCAAAGCATGCAGCAAGAACATTTTCAAATAACCTTAAAATATCTGCAGCGTACTAAAATGAAGTGAATGGGTAATATGGGAAATGGTTGTTGTATGCACATAAAATGTATTGGGCTTATTGTGCAGAACCACTGGTATGGTCCTTTAAGTGTGCCATAAAGCAACACATAACTCTGAGACTACACCTATGATCGGATATTTATGAACAATATCCTTTTAATGCTGGAAAACAATGTTAGACTTTCGTGCTAAAGTCTCCACTGATGCATTTATTATTATTATAATAATTATTATTATAACAATAATAATAATTATTATTATTATACGTTGGTAATGTATCCTACAGGTCTGATAAAAACGATGATCGTTGTTCCTGCAGCAGGAAGAGAAAACCTCCCGTCTGGTCTCACCTTCTCATTGGGGATGGTGTTGGACATGTCAGCTGGGTTGATCATGGCAGGAACGCCGCCCAGGAAAGACACAGCGGCGTTGACCAGTCCAAAGTTGTTCTTCTCATTCTCCAGTAGCTCTTTAAATTCCACCGACGGAGACTCTGGGCCTGTTCACAAAAAAATAAAATTGAGAAACGGTCACCACAAGTCTGTTCCTGTCCCTCCAATTTCTTCATAACCTCCTTTAAAAGTCCTTCATGAGAGATCATCCTATAATTAAAAAACAATAATAGTCTTTCTATCCTTGAAACAAACACAAATCCGCTTCAGGTGCAAAACATTTGAGTCAAAAACCTGGCCCTCAATAAAAACAAAAAGAAGAAATTCACTGTTCATTGAATTTTCAAAGCCTGTTTAGTTGAATAAACTTTAAAATAAAACAACTCTCCTTGTAGTTTGCTTCAAATGAAACAGTCTAGCTCTCACAACAGGTGGGTTCACTGTGGATGGAGCCAGCTACAAATCCCCAATTGATGCAAAGTGCATTGTATGGACAATAAACTCGCTGAATATATTATTGAGCTCCAGACGTCATATCAAATTATCCCCCCCCCCCCCCCCACACTCGAATACACAAAAAAATGTCTGTGTGATGTTCCAATGATACACCAACTTAAAACAATTTATAGAAAGCGCATCCAAGCAGATAATTGCACTGAAGACGCAACACACAGCCGGCACGTACCGCTCAGGCCCGTCGACAAGGAGTCAAAGGAGTTGTCGGAGTCGCTGGTTGAGCAGTCGAGCTCCAGGCGACCCCTCGACGAGCACTCGACAGTCTGGGTGGTGCTGTGACTGACGGCCCTCGCTGGCAGGAGCCCCGGGTGGTAGTGGTGGATAAGGTAGCAGAGGACGCGGCCATCCGAGAACGTCACGGTGAAGTTTTCCACCTGCACAGAGTCGGCGACAGTAATTTGGGGCGATAAAAATAAGCCTGACAAGAGTGACAGTCCAGAGAAATTGAGCTCCTTCTAGGAGTTTTACATTTCTTTTGATGACAATGTTGATGTGAAGACATTTTGCCCACAGTGAGTGTGCATAATTTCACAGCAGTTTAGCAACCCAAGCAAAATGCGTTCTGTTTCGACACGGTAGAATATCGTTTGCCCTCAAAGTGTTTTTATGTGAAACCACCACCACTCAGCACCAACGGCTACAACACAATAACCGCTCAATAATACATCCAAAGACAAAGTGCAGCAGGTGAACACTGTATATTGCCGAACCAGGGGAAATCATAAGCAACTCAAAAACACAACAGTATTATCTTTGGCCTGTGGGCTGAAAACAAAAATGTCAAACTCGCCTTCAGATTGTAGAAGTCACACACAGTTCGGACCCAGTCCATCAGCAGGGTGATCTTAGTGCTGCTGTGTTCATATGGCGCCCTGGTCCTTGAAGGACTCGGCTGAAGGCCCCGATCGGCCCTCAGAGACTCCAGCCTCCGTTTGGTCCTCAAGGTTCTCTTCAGGAAGCCAATTTCCTCCCTCAGCTGATCCTCGTCCAAAATCACCTCCACCTGAACAGATCGTTTGATAACAGCGTGTCAATAGATTCTTTCGGCATTAAAAAAAAAAAAGAACGAACGAAAACAAATGAAAATTTTGTGCCCTGCTGGCCGGCTGGAAACAAAGTCTGGTACACACGTGAAACGCAAAGATGATCTTCCACAAGAGGCTCAGCGTCTTCTCTCTGTGTCCATCCACGATGTCTCTGGAATCAATGTTGGAGCCTGAAAATAAAGAGACGATACTTAAGGTCGGGGTCAAGTAAGATCTGAGATTTGTTTGTAAAAACATGATGCACTTTAAAAGATAGTTGCTGAAAACATGTGAAAAGACTGAACTGTACGATACGGAATTGTGTCATGGTTCTCCATGGACACCTCATCAGGTCAGCTAGTATCGATGGCGAATATAGACGCACAATTTGCTGAAACTAACGTTAACCTGACAGCTTGAAGTTGCGACAGAAGATTACAAGAATGCCGGCAGCAATGACCTACATATTCTTGCATTTGGGTACATAATATGAACAGAAAAATATTTATTGTCATGCTTATTGTCCCCGGGGGTGAGCTCCGTGCCGACGGGATGAAAAGCAGGCAGGCGGGTTTTAGATCTGTGCAGAGCACCGGAACACCAACATGGACACATCACAGACAGACGGTATGATAATGAGATCCAAAACACTAAATTCACTCTCTAGGACACAAGATTCACTTTCAAAATACAGCGTCTTCAGTGGATCAGAGCACAGAATACTGCTTTTCTTTCCACCATCGTGAAACCTGATATGATATTTATCGCCATTTTGTTTTAATCATTCCAATTTGTGCTTAAAAACACATCTTCATCTCGTGTGATAAAACTCAGATTGTTAGCTGCAGCTGTATATGAATGTTTGTGTTTGTTCTTTAACAATTGTATCAGCTGCTGTCGCTAAAGCAACTTTGTGATTTAAAAAGCCTATTCAAAGCATTAGGTATGGTCTCTTTGCGATTTAGTTGATTAAGCAGGCACTTATTGCGTTTACTTTTCTAACTCCCTTTGTCTCTTATCCTGGACCGCTTAGTCACTCCGACACATGTTCGGAGGTGCACAAACACAAAGAACCATATTGTCACATGAAGGGCAAAGCAATCCAATTATGTTGCTGTGCAGCTGTACAACAGATGTTTGTGATCAAACACAACAGCTGTGCCACAGAAAACACAGCCCAACATGAAACGCACACATGCCCACGAAGGGCATGTGGAAAACCTCCACAGAATCTCATTTTGTGGAGGACAAACATTCCTTCAGGTTGAGCGTGTTCCCGCTATGCAGTTTGCTCAGAAAAAGACAAAAAAATAAAAATAAATAAAAGATCCACAATTACCGTGTTCATCGTTGAGGTCGACCCCTTTGCTTTTGAGCACTTGCAAAGCGATGTCAACGTTGTGGACCTTCTGCAGGCGGCTGACGGTTGGCAGACGGAGCTTGGCTGACAAACTCCAGTCCTGGATGAGGAGCTCCATCACACGCCTGAAAGCAATTCAGAGCGATTAAGAGCGACGTATGGTCATAAATGAGCAGAATCTACAACTGAACAGACATTAACTACACAGTTTACTCTTAATCTGCTGCTTGACAATTTGCAATCCTGTGAAGAATTTTTGTTTTAAAATTTTAATAAAAAGAGAAGCAGGAAACTAAGCTTGGAAAAAAAATCTGCTTTGCAGGAAGGAAATGCATTCAACATGTTTGGTAGACATCAAGCTGCACACAATGTTGTTTTGGAGACTAGCCCCGAATGCAAAAAAATTTACAAATCAAATTAGTGAACACACCTTTAAATATACTGTCATATATCCCACAACCTGATGTTCAACGAAGATTTATATCAAGGATGAAAGATTCCTGCCAAAGATCTCATAGAAAGGTTTCATGTACTTCCCTCAGCTTTGTGGCTTACAGCTCAAAATTTCTGACCACCATAAAAAAGGTCAAATAATACAGAGTCTAATTACTGGAGAAGAGATTTACTCTACAATAACTGCTGGGAGTTTGCTTTTAGACTCAACCTGCATCTCTGTGCATTCAAAGGAGGGAAATACATTCAAAATAAACGCCGAGACAGACACACACACGATTATTGAACACTCTGCTGAACACTGAATCCCTCCCAGCTGCAGGGATACTCCCTGGTTTCTGAGCCTGAATATCCCAACGGGGATCAGAGCATCGCATTAGAATTCGTGGCGCGTCACTCACACTAGACGAATGCCGCATTTCAAATCAACTGCCAAATTCTTCACAGCGAAGTTGAACTCGTCCAGGGGCTTCTGAACGTGGGAGACGGGTAACCCCATGTAGCCGAGATGCCGGGAGAGGATCCCTTCCCCGCTCAGGAAGTCCCTGGCGAAGGCCAGGAGCAGGTCTTTACTCGTCTGTTGAGAAAAGGAATTCATAAATTACTCTGCACTGTGGTCACGGAAAGATTTGGTACAAGAAAATTCTAAGAAAGGAGGTCATTTTCCTTCTTACTGCTGATCATGAACTGTTCAGGAAGCAATGTTAGAATTGATCTGTGTGTATGTAAAGTGGTATGTGTTGGTTTTTAGCTCCTAAATTAGATAAGGGGTCCAGGCAGTAAAATAGGCCCCACACAGACATTAACACAAGTTAACACATCATTAAAATCTGTCAAGACTCGGCACAGAAACATTTAAGTTCTGATGGAACAATGGCCGTACACTTAATGTTTCTGAACCCAAGTTCTCCATTTATCTGACTTCGACAGCTCTTAATTATTATATACTTAAAGTAAGAGTAGATTTCCTCTCAATAATGGAATTACCAGTATCCGGTCTCCAGACAGTAATGAAAGACAGACATCCAGATAGATCTTCGACATAAAACTAAAAATCAGGAATAAATGTGGTTTTTTTTATGTATTTAATGCTCGTTGTTGACATGGGAGGGCTTTGGCCTACCTTGAACTCTGCATCCAAGCAGAACAGACAGGGGTCGTGCTCAATCAGCCGGGACTTTTTGGCTTTGTCCAGGAAACACACGAGCAGCAGCAGCTTCTTCAGAGTAAAGCGAGACAGCGCCTCCTCGTGGCCTAACCGGGAAAAGGTCCAGAGATATTAACACCAGTCCAAAGTAACAGTTAAGACAAGTCTGCAAAGGTACACAACATTGACACCTTCGAGAACAACTACATGAAATACATTTGTTTTTATACTACATAGGAAATACTAATAGTTTTTAATTAATTCCCTTATTTTCACCAGAAATTTCTTAAATAAATCCAATCAAATTCACAGTGTAACTAACTTTTTTTGGAAAGTCAAAAACGTAAGTTGTAAATTGGGACAAATTATGCAGTGACCTTTAATTTTCTAGTTTTCCCTTCGAGAAAATATGAAATTCCAGTAGAGCTGCAAAGATTAGTTGATTAATTGATTGAAAGAAAATTGATTGGAAACTATTTTGATATTAGTTTGTAATTTATTTCGCAAAATCTAGTTCCAGCTTCTTAAAAGTGCGGATTAGACGTTTTCTAAAACTGCAGATTGAATATCGATCTGAGTTCGATCTGACAAACCAATACACATTTCTCACACTTCACAGACTAGATGAATGACTACTTAATAAATGACCAGATGTTTCAATGTAGCAGGCATTTCTAGAGCCTGCAGCATAAGTTAATAAAAGCGTCGCCATTAAACTACACCTACATGCTCTCATTAGGAGATATCGGCTGGAAATGTAATGTCAGGAAAATAAAAAGGTTTTGTTTGTATCAGTGAAAGATGTTTAATGAAAGTTCAACTTCTGCCCAAGTTGTACATTTTCAATTTGCCTCATAATGATTTTTATTTCTGTCTGCTTATGATGTGGCCAAAAGGTTTAACCCGAGCCAATAACCCACTCAATATTGCTTGAAATTTCTTCCAGTTCCGAGAGTCACACGTCACAGTTCAGACAACACAACAACAACAACAACCGCTGCGCTTCAATTACCGTCTTTGTAAAGGTTCGGCACTTTGGCGTGTCGGAACTGAGCAGCGATGTCTGGGTTCCAGAGCAGCCGCTGCAGGATGAAGATAGCCAGACCCAAGGCGTCGCTGTTGCTCTCCAGCGAGATCAACTCCCCGAAGATGGTCTGAGAATGAGCAACATTGTGCTTAGCAAGCGCAGCACGCATCGAGAACAAACTAACAAGTGAACTGTTTGGAAACACCGTGTCATCAGAATACCTCGAGCCCAATCCGTAACCACAGCGGATTGTACGAGAGAAGCCAGTTGAGGACTTTTCGGCGTTCACCTGAAAGACGACGAAAAAACGGGTAAATAATGTTACTTTCGCGCTTATTGAGAACGGCAGAGCATTTAAAAACC